>NC_068335.1:1248000-2496000 GCF_000147395.1 Oryza glaberrima | reverse complement strand
TATGTCATGTTTTAGGGCATAAGAGCAAGCTCTGGGTAATTCCCATTGTCGTAATTCCTGTGGTGGCATTTTTCTGCTTCATTGTTTACTGCGGCTGGTGGAGGAGGCACAGAAAAGGTAGGTTACTAATTTATAAAATATTTCATATTGTTTAAATTACTTACCAATGTCATGGTCAGTTTTTTACAGTGAGGTATAGATACTAGGAGATTCTACATTACTAATTAATTAAAATCAGGGAAAATGACACTAGCTAGTTAACATTAGGTGGTCTCAGACCATAAAAGGTACCTAGTGTTGTGTTCATTAGATATAACTGAAAATCGAAGAGTGATATTCTTGATTATTCAGGTATAATGGGATTACAAGCAAGGAGAACTGATAACTTGCAGGGAGAGGAAGAATTAGTTTGGGACCTAGAAGGAAAAAGTCCAGAGTTTTCAGTATTTGAGTTTGATCATGTACTGGAGGCTACAAGTAATTTTTCTGAAGAAAACAAGCTTGGAGAAGGTGGCTTTGGCGCCGTGTACAAGGTAAAAATACAAAACACATAGTCCCTCCGTTAATTTTGAACATATATTTGATCTTTTGTCTAATTAAAAGAACTAGTACAAATATGTATAAATATAGGTCATGTTTAAAGTAATAGTAATGATAAAACAAATTACAATAAATAAATGATAATTACATAATATATTTTGTATAAGATTAATGGACGAACATGCCCATAAAAATCAACGGCGTCAAAGGAGTATGTGATTATGTGTAATGGGAAACTTATCTAGTTTAACCTCAGTAGACGACTATAAAATACACATGCAACTATTATTTAAAACGGGTTCAATTTTGGCTTCATGATAATTATCAGGAATTGAACTTTCGGTCTAAAGTTTTATGACACCTAAAACACACCACGCTCATCTCCAAATATGCATCCAAATTAGCTACTGGTTTCCTGAGGACTTATCATGGATCAACTACCTTGTGCATCATAAAACAATCTGCTTGCACCACAAAATCACTGAAGGACTTCTATTTTTTTGCAGGGCCAGTTTTCTGATGGAACGGAGATAGCAGTCAAAAGACTTGCTTCACATTCAGGACAAGGTTTCATAGAGTTCAAAAATGAAGTCCAGCTCATAGCCAAACTACAGCACAGGAATTTGGTTAGGCTCTTGGGGTGTTGCTCTCATGGAGAGGAGAAAATTTTGGTCTATGAATTCTTGCCAAACAAAAGCTTAGACTTATTTATCTTTGGTATATAATTTGTATTATATTTCTCAGTATAGGTTACATATTTTCATAAAAAATAATTGTTATGTTCTTTTTCCTGTCATACTGATACTTTACTGATGTGCAGATGAAAATAAAAGAGCTTTGCTGGATTGGTACAAACGTCTAGAAATAATTGAAGGAATAGCACATGGGCTTCTTTACCTACATAAGCACTCCCGATTGAGTGTCATACATCGAGATCTTAAACCGAGTAACATTCTCTTGGATAGCGAAATGAACCCTAAAATTTCAGACTTTGGGTTAGCAAGAATATTTAGCTCAAATAACACAGAAGGAAACACAACAAGAAGAGTGGTTGGTACATAGTAAGTTTCATGTAAATTAGTCCACTTATGAAATTTATGTTATAATTCGACTGCACATACAATATATAATTTTTACTTGCATGTATCATTTTAGCGGCTACATGGCTCCTGAGTATGCTTCTGTGGGCCTCTTCTCTATCAAATCCGACGTATTCAGCTTTGGTGTTCTATTTCTTGAGATTATCAGTGGAAAAAAGAATTCTGGTTCCCATCATAGTGGAGACTTTATCAATCTCCTTGGATTTGTGAGTTTACAAACACATATACAATATTTTAAAATTGTCTTTTCTGTCTAAGTGGTGTTTTTCCTACATTAACCTACCTATATTGTTCTTGAAATTTCATACAGGCATGGTCACTATGGGGAGAGGTAAGATGGCTTGAACTCATCGATGAATCATTAGTTTCCAAATATCCTCCTGCAGAAAATGAAATCATGAGGTGCATTAACATAGCATTGCTGTGTGTACAAGAGAATGCAGCTGATCGACCAACCATGTCAGATGTTGTTGCAATGCTAAGCAGCAAGACGATGGTCCTGGCTGAACCTAAGCACCCGGGATATTTCAATGTGAGAGTGGCAAATGAAGAGCAATCTGTTCTTACTGAGCCATGTAGTGTTAATGATATGACCATATCTGCCATAAGTGCTAGATAGTTTATTCTTCATGTGTCATGTGGCTTTCGTTGATCCAATGTACGTAGTATTTGAAGATATCATAACAGAATTATAATGCTGTGGTATTTCAGGTGTCGGAGTATGTACTCCCCAAAGAGTGATCCTAGATTTTTGTATACAAACAAATGGCTTTTGTATTTATTTGGTGGGTAGCAAATCAATACCATAACTATCGTTGGTGCCAATTTTGAAAACAAAGTGAAAATATTGGGTATGGCCTAGTAAAAAATGAAGAACATTGGTTACAAGACTCTGTTCGTGATGGGTTTTAGGCTGAGCTTATGGTTTGCACGACAAAACGAGACAATTGATTAGGAATATGATTAATTAAGTATTAATCTCTACTATTATAAATATTGAAAATGTTTGTGCCGGTATTTTGGTATGTTATCCGTGTTTGAGTCAGTTTTTAAATTTCATTCGCTTTTGAAAATACAGATCCGTGTTTAAGTCAGATTTTAAATTTGTTTGCTTTTAGAAATAAAAAATAGTCGTGTAAGAAATTTCTTTAAAAAACTCGCATGCGGACTTCTAATTGTAGCTCCTGATTTTCTAAAAAAAATATCCAAACAAATTCCCACAATCAATTTTACCTTAGCTAAACCGTATAACAATAATAAGATTAAAATAGTTTTCACTCGTTGTAATGCACGGATATTTTTTTAAGCTATATTATAAACTTGAAAAATGGGTTTAACCAAAGAAATGAAACGCAGCTGAGATTGGCATTTGCCCCAGTTGCTGCCTGTCTCTGATGAGTAAACGCAGGCGCATATGTGTATCCCTATCCAGCCACTATGGCTGCCACCTCACGGGACTAGAGTGGCAAGCCACTGTTCGCCGTCGTGGGTACTAGTCATTGTACAGACCGGCAGCAATCGATGTACTCCCTCCAGCCCATAAAAATCAACATAATACTAGATGTGACACATCTTAGTACTATGAATAGACGGAGGGAGTATAAAATAATGCACTTCAGAATTTCAACCTCCCGACTCACATATTAGTGACTTTAGATGACCCCACATGTCATTGGGTACATGAGAGGTGTAGGATCGAATCACAGTAACTAAACCAGCCAGAGGGGGGGTGAATGGTTGGTTTACCCAAAAATCGAAAACTTTTAGCGGAAATAAAAGTTACCCTCGAATTCGATGAGATCGGTCTGACCGGAGTAGATTAGCCGGTCTGACCGAAGCGTAGCCGTTGGTCTGACCGGTGTAGATCGATCGGTCCGACCGCCAAAACTTGTTGCCACCTCCTATCGCCGAAGCCGGTTTGACCGCAGGTCACCCACCGGTCTGACCGCTGCGATGCCGCCGGTCTGACCACCGGTGTGTCGCCGGTTAGACCGCCGAAATCCGGTGAAACACAAATCGAAGAACTCTTAAAGTAGATGACGACTTTATTGATTCTCTCTGTGTTTACAAAGTGCACCAACAGCACTCCTTACAAAAATTTCGACTAAACTCAAAACCTTAACTCAAAACTCAACTCAATTGCTCTCAAAAACGATACCGGGAAGCCTCACGCTCTCCCTCTATTTATACGCGAGGTAGGCAGCCTAAAGCCACGAACCAAACTCATACTAGGAGTCCTAAACACCTTAGGAAACCCTCTAGTACAAGAAACAAACTTTACATAACCAATCATACCAAATTTGGACTCCTTCCAAATTCAACTCCGCATCCCATATGCACACAATAACTCCATCGTATGCCATATGGAATCTCCATCAACCACGTGCATCAACTCTAGCCTAAGTATCCCGCATGATCTCTGACCACCACGGACGTCGTCTTATCCCCAAGCCGACTCCCGGTCCATCACCGCAAATACTCTCCCGAGGCATCGAGTCACCTACACATGAAATAAACAAAGAAACCATCTTCCGAGACCAAGCTATCTCCAACTTAACTCATTAGTAGCAAACAACAGTATTACATACATATAGTATCCATCTAGAAGCCATAATCATGAAATAATCACGGATATCCAAACAAACAACCCGAAACCGAAACCGACACAGCGTCGGCCGGTCAGACCGTGAGCTGCGCCGGTCTGACCGCGCAATACACGCCGGTCTGACCGGCAACCACGGCCCGGTCTGACCGGTCACATGAAATAACAGCAGTATCCTATAGATTCACCTATGAAATCCAATCATCTCCAAAACCACTTTGTGAATAAATTCCAAATATCAAAACCAATAATCTCCGATGCCAATTGTTCATCACAAAATAATAATAAAAAACCTTTGATTTTACAATCTCCCCCTTGATGAACACATTGGCAAACCCATCAAAAATGTTTTGGTGTTTGGAAAAATAAAAACAAAAGTGGTAAAAAAAGTATACTTTGTACAAACGTACACATCGTGCTCGAAAATCTAAAAGAAAACTTCTCTCACTTTTGAAAAGAAAGATATTCCCTCATGAACCAAAAACAACATGCTCTTCTCTTCAACTCATTTGTTTCTCCAAAAATTTTCATCTTGCTTCTCCCAAAAAAATCCAAAAATTTTACTTGCTTCTCCCCCTTTTGACAATGATTTCATCAAGCATAGGAATTACGTTTATTAATGTATAAGAGCTTAGCATACATATTGCATATCAAGTCATGTGTTGCAATAAAAAGAAGATGAACCCATCTATAACATAACAAGCATGCATTAAGTATAACCATGAACCAAAGATTTTACAATTAAGCTTGAATGAACAATCAAAATTCATAATTTTATACGATTTATAATGCAACAACTTAACAAGCACATAGGTTGAAGAATAAACACTAAACACATATACCTATTGCATTTATCACTCTTTCTCAAATAACCTTTAGCACAAAATAACAAAGAGAATTTTTTGACCTTTTCTTTTCTTGAACCTTTTTGCTCATATTTTTCTCTTTTATTCCGGGTACGTCCCTGTCGTCAAGACTGTTTCCAGGGATTCGGCACCCATTATTTTGCTCACATCGAATACGTCCTTGTCGTCAAGACTGTTTCCAAGGATTCGGTATTCATTTTTTTCATATTTTTTATTCTCTTTTCACAATGAGCAATTAAAGCTATTTGAGGAATAACAATTCAATAGAGCATATATATAGAGCATTTATAAATCAAACCATATGCTAGCATCAACATTGCATATTTGCTTAATTTAAGTAGAATTTAAGTGTCATGCATCATCGCCCTTAAAAGCAAAATCTAAATCTCATGAAAAGACTAGAATACATACAAGCTATGCTAGAGACAAATAAACCTTCAAAGTATTGCTAGCATGCACAAGAAAATACCATATGTATAAACAAAGCTCTCTTTTCTCAATTTTTCTCATTGTCATATTTTTGCTTGATAAAACCATAAGGTACAAACTCCCCCTCAAACCATGCCAAAAGGATGAATTATGCCCAATTCACCACGAAGAAAAGCAAAACGATTAGAATCCAAAGGTTTAGTGAAAATATCAGCAAGTTGCAACTTTGTGTCCAAAAACTGCAATTCGACATCTCCCTTCTCAACATGATCCCGCAAAAAGTAAAAACAAATTATCACAAAAGATTCTTAGCAATGTTAATAGCACTAATATTATCACAAAAGAGAGATACTTTCTCAAAAGTAAGACCATAATCTTTCAAAGTAGATAAAAGCCAAAGAATCTGTGAACAACAACTAGCAGCAGCAACATATTCAGATTCAGCAGTTGATTGAGCAACACTAGATTGTTTCCTAGAAGACCATACAATCAATGATGTACCAAGAAAATGACATGTTCCACTAGTATTTTTCCTATCAATTCTACAACCACCAAAATCAGCATCGGAATATCCACTTAAGCATATAGAAGATGAAGTAGAATACCAAATTCCAAACTCAAGTGTATGATTCAAATACCTCATTATTCGCTTGACCGGTTGACAATGTGAAGCACGAGGAGAAGCTTGAAAGCGCGCACACAAACATCCAGCAAATTGTATGTCTGGCCTAGAAGCAGTTAGATACAACAAAGATCCAATCATACTTCTATACTCCTTTTGATCAACAGCTTCACCATCTTCATCAGGATCCAACACAGCTGTAGAACCAATTGGTGTTGAAATTGGCTTGCAATTCTCCATCTTGAACCGTCTCAATAGATCCTTCGTATACTTCGTTTGATGCACAAAAGTACCTTGAGGTGTTTGCTTAATTTGCAATCCCAAAAAGTACGATAACTCACCCATCATGCTCATCTCAAATTCCCTGCACATAGTCTCAGCAAACTCCACAACCAAAGCGTGAGTTGAACAACCAAAGATGATATCATCCACATAAATCTGAACAAATAGTTGATTATCACCATGCTTAAGAACAAAAAGCGTTTTGTCAACTTTTCCCATTGTAAAACCTTTCGCAAGCAAAAAGCTTTAAGCCTATCATACCATGTTCTCGGTGCTTGTTTCAAACCATACAAAGCTTTAGACAATTTAAAAACATGGTTGGGAAAATCAGGATTTTCAAAACCTGGTGGTTATTTGACATAAACTTCCTCCTGTATAGAACCATTTAGAAAAGCACTTTTCACATCCATTTGATACAATTTAAAACCTTTTGAAGCAGCAAAAGCCAACAAAAGTCTAATTGCCTCAATTCTAGCAACAGGAGCAAAAGTTTCATCAAAATCCAAACCCTCCACCTGAGTAAAACCTTGAGCAACAAGTCTAACTTTATTTCTCACAATCAAACCATCCTCATTTTTTTTATTTTTGAAAACCCACTTGGTTCCAAAAATATTAGGCAAAATTGGTTATATAGCATCGAAAGTTCACGTTTTTGGTTTTATAGCACCGAAAGATACCGATTCATTTTAATAGCACCCAAAGTTCACCATGTTCCCATTTTTAACACTTCCGTCAATTCTCGATCGTTTTCCGTCCGTCTTGATCCTACCATACACACGATATGATGTTTCTACCCCTCACAAGTACAAGTAGAATGCATGTCAATGAGGGGTAGAAATGTCATATCGTGTGCGTGGCTGGGTCAATAGCGATCAAGACGGATGGAAAAATTGACGGAAGTGTTAAAAATGGGAACGGGGTGAACTTTGGGTGCTATTAAAGTGAACCGGTATCTTTCGGTGCTATAAAACCAAAAACGTGAACTTTCAATGCCACATAACCAATTTTGCCATAATATTATGTCCAGAAGGTGGTTCAACTAAAGTCCAAACTTTGTTTCTCTCAAAATTTTCAAGTTCTTCATGCATGGCATTAATCCATGATTCATCAGTTAATGCATGGCATTAATCCATGATTCATCAGTTAATGCATGTGATACATCTTTGGGTTCAAAAGAAGCAACAAATGCATAATTTGCACAAACATCATGAGTCGTTACCTTAGATCTTGTAGTCCGCTCACCTATATTACCAATGATTTGTTCCAGCGGATGTCGTCGTTGAATGTGCAAGGCAGCAGCAACTTCTGAAGTTGATCCACGTCCTGTATCAGTACTTGTCGAAGTAGTAATCTCCGGAGGACCATCTCGATCAGCATCAACAGTACCGGAACCCGACGAACCTGGCCGGTCTGACCGCTCCTCCTGAGGCGGTCTGACCGGAGGTGTGCCGGCGGTCTGACCGGCCTGGCGCCTGGTCTGACCGGCCAAGCCAACCTCATCGTCGTCGTTGTCGTTGTCGTTCTTGTCTCCAAAAATACGACCATCCTCCCCCTGAACCTGTAACAGTGTACCTGCAATATCGGGTCTAGTTCCTGGACTAGCCTCATCAAAAGAAACTTCGCAATTCTCAACGATTTTGTTAGTCTCCAAAATAAGTACACGATAGCCACGAGTATGTGCGGGGTAACCAAGAAACAATCCAACAGTAGAACGTGCCTCAACCTTGTCCAAATTTCCAGATTTCAAGACAAAGCATTTGCAACCAAAAACACACAAATGTGAAACTTTGGGTTGATGATCAAATCGAAGTTCATAAGAAGTTTTTCCAAGTTTTGATCTCAAGAAAACTCGATTTGAAATATAGCATGCAGTGTTAATAGCCTCAGCCCAAAATTTTCTAGGAGTTTTATACTCATCCAACATCGTTCTAGCCATCTCAACCAAAACACGGTTTTTCCTTTCAACAACACCGTTTTGTTGAGGAACACGAGGAGAAGAAAATTCATGTTCAAGACCTCTTTCGTTGCAAAATTGTTCAAAAGAAGCATTTTTAAACTCACCACCATTATCACTTCGAATTCTTTTCAAAGAACCAGAAAATTCAATATCTAATCGAAGAAACAAACCACGAAAGTGTTGAAAAGCTTCGTCCTTAGTTGCCATAAAGAAAACCCAAGAATATATAGAAAAATCGTCAACAATAACAAACACATACCACTTTCCTTCAACGGATTGCACTCTAGCTGGACCAACAGTGTCCATGTGTAATAGCTGTCCCGGTGCATTCATCATCATAGAAACAATAGGAGCATGTGAAGTAGAAACCATCTTAGCATGACGACACGGTGTACAAACCAAATCAAGATCTTTCTTAAGTTTAGGCAAACCACGAACAAGATCCAAACCACTTAACCTAGTGAGATGATCAAAACCAACATGTCCAAGTCTATGATGCCAAAACATCACATCTTTATCAAACTTAGCAACCAAACATGTTATCACTGGTGAAACATGATTTTCAAAATCAGCTTTAAACACTCTTCCACAGCGAGAAATATTCAACACAGAATCACCACAAGAATCAAAAACTTTACTTCCAGTTTTCTTAAAGTGAACCTCAAAATCTTCATCAACAATTTGTGAAACTGAAAGCAAATTGTACTTTAAATCCTCAACCAAAGCTACATTCTTCAATTCAAATTTTTCATTTTCCTTAACCGAACCTGTAGTGAGAATGGCACTTGTAGAAGCATCACCAAAGATAATCGATTCAGTCTTGGATGCCTTTTTGAGGGAGGAGAACCAATTTTTATCCCCGGTCATGTGCCGCAAACAACTGGAATCACATTCTTCAATTCAAATTTTTTATTTACCTTAACCAAACCTGTAGCGAGAACGACACTTGTAGAAGCATCACCAAAGATAATCGATTCAGTCTTGGATGCCTTTTTGAGGGAGGAGAACCAATTTTTATCACCGGTCATGTGCCGCGAACAACCGGAATCCACGATCCACATGTTCTTCTTCCTTGCCACCAAAGCCTACACACAAGCAGAAGTCGAAGCCTCAGTACTTGGATTAGATGATAATAAAAATTTAGGAATCCAGTACTGAGACACACGACCAGAAGATCCAATAGGCATATATCCACGTGCAAAATCAATTTGAGAATTTTTAGAAAAATTTCTTCGAGGCCGGTCTGACCGAGGGGGTACAGCCGGTCTGACCGGGGGCCGGTCTGACCGCTTCTGTACCGCCGGTCTGACCGGTGCCCGGTCTGACCGAGGCTCTGCAGCCGGTCTGACCGGTCGCCAGTCTGACCACGGGACCAACTGCGGTCTGACCGGTTTCCTCGAGGGAAAACCAGATTTTTGCCACTTTGATTTTGCAAAAGCAATCTCTCTCTCCTTTTTCTGTTTATGAGCTAATCTGAAACAAAAACCAACAATATGTCCATCTTTACCAAAAAAGAACAAGTATATTTTTCACGATGATTAGACACATTGGTAGAATTAGAAGACTTAGCAACACAAGCAGAAACATGAGATTTTGCATGCACAACATTGGATTTTGAAGAAGATGCATTCAAAGTAGACATGATACCAGCAGATTTAAACACAATTTTATTAGTATCAGGTTTAACCAAAATCTTACCACTTCTAGCACAACACCTAACACAAAAGGGGGATGTCTAGAATTATGAGCATAAGGATTAAAACCTAAACCACGGTTATGTGTGCTAACTTTAGATTGATCCAAAATCATGTTGAGGTTCTTTTTACCATCAGAAAATCTTTGCAAAGAAGTTTTCAAATAAGAAACCTCATTTTCCAAATTAGCACAATTTTCACAATCTACCATGACACCTTTGCTTTTACGACACTTGGGGTAAGAAAGCACTTCATTGTTTTTCACAACATCTTCCATTTATTCAACACGACCTAAAGCATCTTTCAATTTCATCTTATTCAAATTGCATGTTGAGCAATCCAAAACATCATGAGGTTGTTTTAACTTTTTAGCACAAATCATGTTAAACATCAAACTAGCATGAAAAGCAATTTGATATTTTTGCAACAACTTTTTAGTTAAAAACAACTCATCCAAAGTGCGTGTGTACAAAGCAAAACTACAAGCAAGAGAAGATCTATTTTTCAAATCATGTGCAACATTAATCTCTCTAATTTTTGAAATCTCATTCATTAAAACCTCACAACTTTTGCAATCATCATCATTAGGAATAAGAGATTTTAATCTAGCAATTTCAGAATTAAGAGATTCAATGATAAATTCATGTTTTCTATACATCTTCTCACACTTCATATTTTTTGCACTCAAAATATTAATAGCTTCTTCAAAAGCACTTACCTCATGATCTTCATACTCTGTATCCGATTCACCACGCGCCATGAAGCAAACACTGGAGATGTTCTTTCCCTTATCTTCATCTCCACACTCACCATCTACATCGCTTAGTGGCTCAAATGCGGCGTATACTTGATCAAAAACCTTCCTGAGATTCTCCTTGAACTTCCTCCCTTGGGATGTACCCTTTGGCTTGTTGTTGTTGGTTTTCTCACCATCTTTGTCTTCTCTTTTGCCTCTCCGAAGCTTAGGACAATGCGAACGAAGATGATCAACTGAACCACATTCAAAGCAACGATTTGGACCACCTCTTTTCCTGTTCCTGGCATTATTCATAGCTCGAGCAATTCTGTTAGCAACCAAAGCCAAATCCTCCTCCTCGATCTGTTCGAGTTGATCATCGGAAGTGGCATTAAAAATAGCAAGAAAAGATGACTTAGATGAAGAAGCATCAACATCCAAAAAAGAAGAAGAAGAAACCAAAGCACTCGACTTAGAATCAACTTTACGAGAAAGAACGTTCATCTCATGTGTTTTCAATTTTGTGTAAAGTGAATCCAAAGTCAAAGTAGACATGTTAACAGACTCCTAAATAGATGTAACTTTCATCTCCAAATAGACATGTCAAGACCATTCAAAAAGTGACGAGAAATCTCAGATTGTGGATAATTAGCATCACTAGCCGCCAACCCGTGCGTTGCATGGGTTATTTATCACCATCACAAAATATTAAAAATTTAATCATACATTGGCAATTTTATAAAATTACGGCAAGATAAGAAGAGGGTCATTGTCAAATGCTACTCCTAATTTCGAAATAAAATTTACAAAATACTTAACTAAGAACTAAGAGCGTAAGATAGGAACAACCATAGTCACAAAGTTCCTGGGTCGATGGGATCGGGGAACGGGGTCGAGGAATGTGATACGCTACTTACAAGAGGTTTTTACTAGGTGGGGACGAAAATGACCCCGTGTTTTCGGGACGGGGACGGCGTTCCCGGGTCGAGGATCGCTGCCACCGACCCCTTTTCCTATGACTATGGGAACAACTTCATGTTTATTAATTCTGGATTTAGAGGAAAACAATAAGCTTTGGAAAAAAAATAAAACCTAAAGAGTGCATGATATATTATTTATATTTTTTAGGAACTGAACTATTGGCGTTCGATTAACAGCTATAAATTCAAAAATAGTAATTGTAAAATATGTAATTTGAATTATAGTACATTTCCATGATTTAATATTCGCGATGCTCAGAAATAAAATTAATAAAGTATCGAGTTCTACCTGGCGTTGATTCCAGATTGATTTTTTAAAAAAAATAACTTTGAATTTGTAAATCTTTCATGATTTTAAAAAATTTAATAGTTGAGTCGTAAAAATTCTAGTCTGAATTATATATAGTATTTCCACGATTCAATAATGGTGACGCTCAAACTTGATTTGGAGACTCGATTATAGTTTTTTTTTCACTATTTAATAAATTTGAAATTCCTAATTAATTAATGTCAAATTGTGCTTTTATATATGATCTAAAAACGAAAGACAGTTATGCATACAGCTAATATATATGCAACACCACTCCCATCTACCTGTGAATGCGTCCCTTAATACATGGGAAATTAAAGACCCTTAATACACAGGAAATTAAAGAGATAATTAGCATCCGTGTGCCATCTCTTTCGTATGCTTAATACATGGGAAATTAAAGAGATAATTATCGTAAGTGTGCCATCTTTTTTTATACGATACTGATAAGGTTAAGAACTGAGTACTGAAAAAAAAGTTAGTGCAAGAATTACCGTGGATTTTAACTTCCAGGGAGGCTTTCAATACCAGGATTCTTGTACACGTTAAGGTTTTCCCATTGAATGAATCTGAGATTGATACGAAGAAGGATAACCTGTGAAGGATCGATACGTATAGTCGGACAGATGAGCTAAAAAGAGGCCCAATACTTTTTTTTTCTCAAATAGACACTGTTAACACCTTATACAGTTGTGATCTTACGATGCACTTTATTAATGGTCAAATATTTTTGTTAATATAAGAGATAGATAGATCGATCTAGGTAGATAGGAAGATATATATATATATAGATAGATAAGCTTATCAAAAAATGTTAGGCACAAACGAAGAACTCACCAATACCTGATATTTATATCCATATGTAATTTTAGCAATTTCTTGTAGTCGATCTTGTCCCCATTATATAGTATCAGCTCTTCACTGTTTCTTTCAGGTTGCCTTTCAAGTACTCTCTCTTCAACAATAGCATGTTCTGACGATTTTTTTATACACATAAAAACTCCAAATTTTTTATCGTGAGATATTAATGGCATGAACATAGCGCCCTAAAAAATTTTTGTATTACCATGTAGACCTGATCTAGCTGCAGCTGTAGCACAAATAATTTTGACTCATGAAATAATCTGAATCCTTATCGATTTCTTTTCAAATGGGAACATGCAAAGAATGAACTAATTAAATTGAACCGAAATAATGTAACGATCTAATCTTTGATTAAAAAAATAATATCAGAATTGAGGAGATCTTACCATATCCAGAGCAAACATGGTCTCAAGCACGAACGTTCCATGGTTGACATACATTGCGCCATCTCGTTTTCTCATAGAATGCTGACGACACACTCGGGCGGCGGCGGCGGCGGCGGCGGCTTGAGTTCATCGAGTGCAGTCGACATCGGCGGCATATGGTAGCGACTTCATCATCCGGAGATCGATATATCGATAGGATTGTATCTGATACGGTGGACTCCCAACGAAACAATACCTCTAGATTTAATGGCTTTTAAAGTGGCCCATAAATGTGATCTGTTAATTGATGGTCAGGATTGATTGAATCACCTAATTAATGGTTTGATCTTTCCAGTTAACGTGAGAGCTCGTAGAAAGTGCCCAATTAGTATAGGTATAGATAGATAGATAAGAAGAATCAACAGATCTAACATCACTCAAAATTTTATTAAACCTAGAAAGATAGTCATCCAAAGCTTCTTCAGGTTTCATCTCAAATTTAACGTACTCTTTTTTTAAAATATCACGACGAAGTTCTTTAATGTTATTTGTACCTTGATGAAAATTATTCAAAGCAACCCAAATCTCATGAGCAATTTGAAGATGAGCAACACGATCGTAATCCGAACAAGAAATCCCATTCAAAAGAATATTGCGAGCTTTGCAATTTAGTTCAAAAGTAGTTTTTTCAGCAGCAGTATTAATAGCTTCAGGAATCACATAAGGAAGAGAAACTTTTCTCCAAATATCATAATTCTCAGCCATAATGTAAGATTGCATCCTACTACACCAATGAGAAAAATCTGTTCCATCGAAAACATAAGGCTTAGTTGTAAACTTATTAGAAATAGCCATGGCAAAAATTCAATATCGGTAAAGATCGAAAAGAGCAAACGAACGTGGCTCTAATACCACTTGTAGGATCGAATCACAAGAACTAAGCCAACCAGAGAAGGGGTGAATGGTTGAGATACCCAAAAACTAAAAACTTTTAGCGGAAATAAAGTTACCCTCGAAATCGATGGACCGCAGTCTTACCGAAGTAGTAGCACCGGTCTGACCGCCTGGATATCCTGGATATCGTCGGTCTTGTAGGATCGTAAAGGGCCTTTCCCACTCCAAAAGCTAGCCATTGAGGTGAGAGGCTCCCCCACTTATATCTTAGGTCCTTTGCCCTTTCACAACCAATGTGGGACTATTCAACAATCTTCTCCTTCACACATTGGTGTCCCTCAGCCCTTCACCGTGTATAGACCCCACAGAACAGGCCCACGGTCCATCAGGTATACAGGCCCCGCAGGCACCCACGGTCCATTAGACCTTCACACACTGTGTCCATCAGGCCAGAGATGTTAACCTAGCCAGGCTCTGATACCAATTGTAGGATCATAAAGGGCCTTTCCCACCCAAAAGCTAGCCATTGAGGTGAGGGGCTCCCCCACTTACATCTTAGGTCCTTTGCCCTTCCACAATCAATATGGGACTATTCAACACATGTGTCCATGAATAATCATTTTCTATAAACTGTAGCCAAAGATATTCAACTGATGTCTTCTCTTGTGCATATTGACTAGGCAAATGCAAAGGGACATCTCAGCACGTGAGATAAAAACACAACTTATTACGAATGGTCATAATTTAAAGCAATGAACTCAAAAAAATATTAACGGCACAGTCCATACATCTAATAGTATCAAGTGAAAAGACTGTACCTAGCTCGAGGGCTTCTAAGTGGGCCAATTGTAAAAATTTTTAATTGCATGTTTGTGAAGTGATATATTACATGTTAATACATCTCAAATTTTTTTAAATTTTTTTATAACCATTTGAGTGACATGCAACAACGAGGGGATATCCCTCTCGAGGGATCAAAATTCACTTCCCAAAGTGAAGTGATTGTTCAGTTTTCCTCGACGAGATAGAGAGCATATTGTCACAGGTTCACAGCAGCAAGGACAAAGGCTACCATACTAATGCATTAGTCAGTGAGTCCAAAGACTGGAAGGACTCACAATCCCGAAGTGTCACCACACCAAACTACAGACGAAGGTGTCCATATAGCACCTGAACATGCTAACATTGTTAGTAAATAACGAGCCAAGATATATTAGGCACAGGTGGGCCACGTAACACCTGCTAGGACTGACATACATATTACTCCCTCCATTTCAAATTGATTTATATATTTTATAGCTATACCAAAACCAAAAAAAGCTAATAACTCTCTCATACTATATTTACTCTAGCAACAAACTCAATACATGCACCATTCTCAGTATTTCCTAGCCAATAGCAAATCAAGATATTACATGTGGGTTATAAATACTTGTGTGCATGGATGCATGCATCAATGTTCTTTACTCCAATGCACAAATAACGAATAGCCTTAATGAATGAACACAAATATGTAAATCATTTAGGAATAATCTCAAAAATACTATATGTAGATCAATTTAGAATAGAGGGAGTATTTGACTTGCTAATACTTGGGAAAGATAGATAGCCATCTTTAACACACCATCGTTGGGGCAGGGCAACCATTCTGTCAACAAGAAAACAAAAGTCAATCAGTAAACGAATATGCGAACGGAAAGTTAAGAGAAAATCAATTCTATACCATTGAGTTTGTTTGGATTCAATAATTTGCCTTCGACATTGTCTCTTTCTATAATATACCGGTGACTTTATCAATTGTTCTACAATATGCTATTGGACTGGGCATTCTTTTCAAAAATACGCAAAAAAAACCTTATATACATACAAGATTAACATTTGATTTATCTAATTAGAAGTTTCAAAAAAATATGAAAATTTTTATGTGGCCTCGTTACACAAGTATACATGCTTTAATTTTTTCTAGTATATTTAGATTTTAGAAAAAATATTTGTATGTGGTATATAATGGGAAAAAAATATGCTTATACGAGGGATAATAACACAAAAAATATCTTATGTAGTATATGAAAGATGATTTATATTAAAAACATCAATAAAAAATATTTTATAAAGCATATAACAGATAAATTATATTTTTTTAAAAAATATAAATGTAAAAAATGTTTCAGGCTACATAAAAGTTTTTATTTTTTTAAAAACTTTTAATAGGATAAATCAATTATTAACCTTGTATGTCCATAAGGGTATTTTGGGTATTTTTGAAAAGAATGTCTAGCCCAATGGTATATTGTAAAACAATTCATGAAGTCGCCGGTATATTATAGAAAGAGACAATGTCGATGGCAAATCGTTGAACTCGAACAAACTCAGTGATATAGAATAGATTCTCTCGAAAGTTAAATACTACATACGAAATATGCATGACTAGATGAGTGATGAATCACCGGAATAAATCCATGCCTTGTGCCCAAAAAACTACATTTTCCTTCATTATTAGAGAAAGGTCATATGCTACATCAAAGTCAGGCCAAATCCCCCCCAACTATACGTCATAAACCATCAAACTCAAATGAAGGGCATCCATAGTCACATTACTGTACTCTTCCCTTACAAGAAGTGACATAGTCACTCTATGGCATCTCTGTATCCACAAAACAAAACTGACCATTTAAATAATACTAGTCAAATGTGCATACAGAGAGTCAGCAATTAAATGGACAAATATACACTTTCATGAAGAAATATCAAGAAAGTACACAATACAAATTTACCACCCAGCATCCTATACCAAATTAGGACTACGAGTCTACGATTTATCCAGTCCACAGAACCGCATGCATGAGAATAAATTAAGCAAACTGTTATAATTTAGATATTTTTGGATCATTCGAGTTCATAAATGAGTTTATAATTTTCAATTTCACTCTCTAAAGTAAGTGTTATAAGAAAAAAGAAAGGCGAGACCTCTATGACTTGTTTAATCTTCACCATCAGTACAGGCAGTACACATCAATAAATCATAATAAGCACAATTTTTTTAACATAGCATTTGCTTCATCATAAAACATAGCTTTTTGTTATGGGCATTGGGCCAAGAGGCCATGCCCACGACCAACCCAAGGTGAGAAGTACTCATGAACAGTTTCATATCAACTGTTATGCACAAGGTTTCATTGGGGAAATATAGCTAGGAAAATAGCCGGACGGCGTCGGCTTAGATGGGATGAGGAGAGATTATAGGATGGGGAGGAGAACTTGAGCGATATTAGACTAATCTTGATGCATTGCTTAACCAAACAGAGATAAAATCCATCCTTGTAGATGGGCGACTTGTATCTTACTCCATCCGTCCCAGAAAAAACCAAACTTCTAGAGATGCATCTAGACAAGTGTTTGTCTAGATACATCTCTAGAAGTTAATTCTATTTGGTACGGTACCGCTGCTACAGTACCGCGCTTCATCTTGGGTTGGTCGTGGACATGACCTCCTGGCCCAATGCCCGTAACACTTTTGGTAAAAGAGAATGATTTGTTCCTCTAGCATAACCTCCGTCACAAAATGTAGTCATTTTGGGCAGCAAAAACAACTTAAATATAACCTTAACAATTAATTTGTACACTTGTAAATAGTAAAGAATAATAATATTGAGAATGAACCTTTCAAGACAAAACTACAGTTACATATGTTCGATCGAAATATCCAAATTTATTCAACAGCAAATATTAAGACAGTCAAATGCAATCTTCCAAGAAGGACACTAGATGATTCTGGAACTCTAATGACAATTTCAGCATAAGAGATTATTGACAATTCAAACAGCTAAGCGAGCACAAAGGTGTGACATTTAGATCAACCCAAATATAACCTATAATTTGGAGAGAAAAAAATTAACACAGTTTGCTTATCTACGTAAAATGAAGAGCATATACGCACCGTGCACAATAGAGTTGGTCAGAAAAGAAAATGCATCAACATATAATCTTTCATGGGCTCATTCCATGGTTCTTAAGTAGACAAAACTAAAAGTACACAAAAAAAAAAACAAACTGTAGCAACATGTGTCAATGAATAATCATTTTCTATAAACTGAAGCCAAAGATATTCAACTTATGTCTTCTCTTGTGCATATTGACTAGGCACATGCAAAGGGACATCTCAGAACGTGAGATAAAACACAACTTATTACGAAAGGTCATAATTCAAAGCAATGAACTCAAAAAATATATTAACGGCACAGTCCATATATCTAATAGTATCAAATGAAAAGACTGTATCTAGCTCGAGGGCTTCTAAGTGGGCCAATTGTGTTCCTAATTTGATATTTCAATTCTTTAAGGTGAGTTTTTCATGTGGTTGTCGCCAATTTCCAAAGTGATATATAACTCAAGCTACAAAATTGTATACTATAGCCATGTAGTATGCACAAATTGATACTACTTTCAAACAAGCTGAGTAGAAATCAAAGCACCCAACATTTAGTTCTGGTATTTCTAAGCTATGGACATTCATAGCATAGACTAGTCAAACACATTAAAACAGATAGATAGCACTTATGAGAACCGCATAATTCAAGACTAATATCGGAAGCGGCATGTCATATGTAGGACAGTTCATCAAGCAGGTAAAGTAACAACAACTGTCACCGAGAAAATAAAAGGCATTCACAAGCAACCAATTATTGAGAATAATATGACCTTGCTATATGTCGAGAGTAAATACGCATGGGAAGAAATTACCTTTAGTATCGAAACTACAGAACGGATAGTAATAACCCATTCCAATGGTTTGGGGTAGTTTCTTAAATTGCATTGACTCCAGATGGACCAGGAAGGCACCAATACGAGTGCTCACAAACAACATATTATGTTCCTCAACGAAGCCAAGACATGGTGATGTGATACGAGGCCCTGGTTCGACAGAAAGGAGCTTTTCCAGTTGAATGGTTCTCTCAAGCACCCATCCAGTAGCATCATCACAGTTGGTCTTGTTCTTCCATAGATCGAGACTAAAATCTGTGAGAACAAGGAAGACCAGCCCACCATCCTCAGCCGGCACAATCCTGCAGCGCTCATCCCAATCGGTATGCATAACCAGTAAAAGGAATTCCCAACCAGGATATCAGAATGGTATGCCAAATTCCCAAAAGAAAACGCAGTTGAGATGACATTGCCCCAATTGCCGGTCTCAGATGAGTAAACGCAGACGAACGCGTTGGCCTCGTCTGCGAAGAGCATTGTCACCTCAAATGGACTCGAATGGCAGTCGCCGTGCACGTGACCCTGGTCGCCGTCGACGCAACGCACCGTCCCGTGGTAGATGGTTATCCTACTCTCGTCAAGGGATGCCGGAGGAATATCCACGGCGCCGGTCGCCGGTGACGGGGTCCCACAGCACGAATCGGCGGCGGTGGATGAGGTTGAAGAGAACGGCGCGGCCGTGGCGGGTCCAGCGCCGGGGTGAAGATGGATTCCAGGTTTTCGTCTTGCCTGAAGAAGCCGAGGAGGGGAGGCTTACGGTGGCGGGCGCGGAAGCGGCGGAGGAAGCCGTGGTCGGAGACGAGGCGGCGCCAGCGCTTGCAGACGAGGGAGGCGCGAGGGAGGGAGGACGGCTGCGGCGGGAGGCGGAGGAGGATCTCGGAGAGGAGGTCGTCGTTGTCCAGCGGCGGCGCCGGCGAGGTGGGGCGCTGGCGGCGGCGGTTCATCATCGCCGAGTTGGGGTTTTCCTTTTTGTCTGTCTTTTTTCCTTTTTTTTCAAATTACAGAACACTGGGGCTGTTTACTCACTTTACCAACTTCTCTATGCCACAAGTGTGGTGTAGGGGCTAAAACGGTACGGAAACGGACGGAAACCATCTTTATCCTTTTCGTTTTCATATTTTTTTTCGGAATCGTAATCGGAATCGGAAACCCGGATACGAAAACGGAATCGAATATTATCGAAACCGAAAACGGAGCGAAAACGAACCTGCGCGAATACGGTAACGAAAATTTATCGGAATAAAAAACCCCTCAAACTGGTAAATCCAATTAAATAAATTATATATGTTTAAAAGAGTAATGTTGTTGATAAATCCCAATGTAGGACAAAAAATATTCTTATGTAATTTTAGATTTGCATAACAAATATTTTTTAAAAAAATAACAGCCAAACACTAGGTATTCACTATTTAGTGCTTAAAAAAAGAATCCAGTGTATTTCAGTCACAAAATTTCTGGTAATTCCGAGAAAATTTCCGGAAATTCCGAGAAAATTTCTGACCAATTCCGAGTTCCGACGGAAACTGCCCTTATCATTTCCGATTCCATTTTCGAGAAAATATTTCCGAATTCGTTTCCGTTTCCGAAAAATTTCGACCGCCAAATTCCGTTTTCGAAAATAGGTCCGGAATCCGGAAAGTTTCCGTACCGTATTCACCGCTAGTGTGGTGTGCCATAGTTTTTTTGGCAAAAAAAAATGGATTCTTTCGAATACCATCACTTAAATGAGTTTCGCTAGAATCTCTTTCTCAACTAAGACTACTTCGCCAAAATGCCATCTCGGAGGAAAATGGCCGTCGTTCTTATTCTTCCTCACCACAATGTCGAAGGAGCTTACGGGCAACTACCGCTAGCTCCACCACCGCGCCAGCGGTGCCACCTCGCTGGCCTTCCATCCTACCCGCCACATTGGGGCTTGAGGAGACCGCAACCGACGTCGTCAATGTTGACGACAATCGAGTCGGAGAGTGGGCCGACAGAGACGAACTCACTTACGACGGGGGCGGCGCATCGAGGCGTGCGGATGAACTAGCCAGCGGTAAGGGCGGCGTATCGAGGCGGGCACAAAAGACGCAGACTTCGGTGAGGGCGGGAGCGCATGAGTGGCGGCGGCGCAACCGTGGCGGCGATAGTTGACGCGCGCGCGGCCAGCAGGAGCGCGTGGGCGGGCACGCATGGCAACGACGGCCGTTGCACAGCAAGCAAGATCTTGTGGGCCACGGCGCAACCGTGGTGGCAGTGGTCATCGCACGCGTAGCCGGCGAGAGCGCATGCACAGGCACGCACCCCGGCAACGCAACCATGGTAGCGGTGGTCGTCGCGTGCGTCACGCTTGTGGTAATTTTTTTTAACAAGGGAGTGTATAACATATGGGCCATTTTAGTAGAAAAGTGTGGCAAGCCATACCTTTGGCTTCAACCAAACACTTGCACCAAAAAATCAAACATGTCTAATTGTAGTGTGGCAATATTTGGCAAGCAACCAAACCGCCCCTAGATTGTGGGCGCATCTTTTGCGGTAAGATGATAATATGACGTACTGCATATTATAACAAAGTAATTTTATAGATAACATTTTTAAATTAAAAAAATCGATAGAAAACTTTAAAATTAGTTTGTGAAATTCAAATTTTGATAGTGTTTGATTTTATAGTGGTCCAACAAATGAGGCCTGGATTTTCTTTTCTTTTGTCGTCAGTTTTAGTGTTGCCGGTGATAGATCGGAGTCGACTTGGGAGAAGTAGATATATAGGGATCAAGAGATCATGCGGGATACTAAAAAGCTAGAGAACAATAATGCACATGATGATGAAGAATTCATATGGTATACAAAGAGGAATTGCGTATGTATGGAAAGAGGAGTCAAATTTGGAAGGGAGTCTGAATTCGGGAAGATTGATAGAGATAATGAAAGAGATAAGTTGAATACTTGCAAGAGAGGGTTTCCCACGTGGTTGGGAGTCCTAAATTGTGTTAGATTCATGGGATTTGCACAGCCTACCTCGTGTATCGATTTTAGAGAGACTTGAGTTGAGAGAAAGTTAGGGTTTCGAGTTCAATTCGAGATTTTGGTGAGGAGTGCTGTTGGTGCACTTTGTAAACACTAGTTGATGCAATAAAGTCGAGATTCAATCTACATCTTCGAGTTTGTCATCTACCGTGTTTTCTGGGTCCCGACGGTCTGACTGACAGCACGGCGGCGGTCTAACCTGTGGGATAGCGGTGGTCTAACCGCAGGTGTGCAGGCTGTCTGACCGGTAAGGCTACGGTGGTCTGACCGGCGGCGACAGTGCTTCGTCATCTACTCCGATTGATGTAAATCTTTTACTCCGCAAAAGATTTTAGGTTTTTTGGTTTTTCCTACCATTCACCCCCTCTGTTAGGTTTGTTTGGTCTTGTTCGATCCTACAATGTGCTATTTGTCATGTGTTCTATAGGTGGCATATATATTAGTTGGTTCGACCAACCCAGCGATCAGAAGCAATCACTGGTGGAGAAGTGCTTTTTAGTTCTGGTTCGTAACCCCCTGTAGTCCCGGTTTTCAAACCGGGACTACCAATCCGGGACTAAAGATCGCTATCTTTAGCCCCGGGTGAAAAAACCGGGACTAAAGATCGATCTTTAGTTCCGGTTGATAACACCAACCGGGACTACAGATAGGGATCTTTAGTCCCGGTTGATGTTATCAACCGGGACTAAAAAGAGGGTAGCGGCAGTCCACCAGCTGGTCTGTTTTTTCCTTTTTTATTTTCTCCCGAATCGAGTGGTATGCATATCGTCAAATCAAACCCCAAATCCACATCACAACTCCATAGCACGATTCACAGATTCATCACAAATTCATTCACAATATCCATTCACATATTCATTCACAACATCACAGATATATTCACAATATTGGTTCACAGGTTCATTGACAACATTGAGTCACATACTCATTCACAATATTGATTCATAGATTCATTCACAGATCAAAACATCCAAACCACAAATTAAAAAAAAAATCAAAAAAATATCGACTCACCGGACGGCCTCCCATCCCGCCGCCGGCCGGCCACCCATCCCGCCGCTTCCCCTCCGGCCGGATCTGGGGGAGGGGAGGGCGAGGCCGCCGGTGACCGGCCTCCATCCCGCCGGCCCGCGCCGGGCCGCCGCCGGCCGTCCTCCATCCCGCGCCTGGGTGCCGCCAGCCCTCGCCCGGCCGCCATCCCGCCGCCGCTGGCCGGCCGCCGCCAGCCCCAGCCCGCGCCTGGCCGCCGCCAGCCCGCGCCCGGCCGCCATCCCGCCGCCGCCAGCCCGCGCCCGGCCGCCATCGCGCCGCCGCCGGCTGCCTCTGCAAGGGGAGGAGGGGGAGGGGAGGAGGAGAGGGGGTGAGAGAAGAGCAAGGGGAGAGGATGGAAGGAGAAGGATGGAGAGGATGGAGATAAGGAAGGAGAAGAAAAAGAGATAAGGATGGGAGATGGAGAGAGAGAGGCTGCGCATGCTCTTGTGCGTGGGCTGGTGCGTGCGATTTCTTCCCGGTTGATGTTATTAACCGGGACTAAAGATCCTAGCGGGCCTGACAAGGTCTGACAGGTTTAGAACCGGGACTAAAGATCAAATATGCCCACTGTAACCACCAACCAGGACTAAAGATCATCTTTAGTCCCGGTTTTTAGTGGAACCGAGACTATTATGGATTTCGGCCGACCGACCAAAGATGGTTTCTCCACCAGTGAATCCACGGTCCATGTCTATTTGGATTTTTTGGATCACTAGCTATGCATAGATTTATAGATTTATAGGAGCTGAGATTTTCTAGATTTAATCGTGAACATTAGCTTGAATTACTCTAGCTCGAATTGCACCTACAAATAGGATGGACTAAACCAAATTCGGAAGAGTAATCTCTTGATTAAAGCCTTCAAAGTTATTATATCCTGAGATGTGTTGCGAATTGGATGTTTTCTTGTCATTCATGAGTTTGTCAAAGATAGGCCATAATTTGATTTGCCTTCGTGCCAAACCGTAACAATTAGGACGGATCAGGATCCTCTGTGGTCGATTGCACCGTGCCTTTGTCACTGTAATATAGGCCCGATGGTCTCCGGGCCCACATATCAATAATAAAGACACGGCGCAGTGTGATTGCAAACGATCTCAATCTCTCCCACAGTGCGTGGAGCTTTAGATATAGTCCACCACTAATTTTTTTCCCGTCTGGTCCCACTAAAAATCCGTCATCTCCTCCTTCAGAGGAGAAACCGCCCGCACCTCCCCAACTTTCCGCCGCTCCTTCCCCATCTCTCTCTTTTATCCTCTCCGTTACGACTCCCATGGTGGTGACCATCTGCCCCCTCCTCCTCTCCGTCCTCTCCCACGGCCGCGTACGGCGGCGACTCCCCCGCCCCCTCCTCTCCACCCACCGGTGGCACACGGCGGCGGCCACTCCCCCTCCCCCTCCTCTCTCACTGGCAGCACAGATTTGAGCCCCCACACCACCGGCGCCGCTTGGGAGAAGACGTGGTGGTGGCGGCATCTCGATGGCAGCGGGTGCCTCTCCCCTCCCTCGGCTACCCCGAATCCACGAAGCGGCGGCGACCTTCCCGAGCGCCCCAACTCTGGCAAGCTTCTCTCTTTAGTCGGATACCGTTATTCCCCTTTCTCTCTCCTGCTCTCGCTTTCTTGTGCACGGATGGGCAACGAAATTGCTGCGAGGTTCTCGTGACCAAAGTTGGTCATGCGAACGCAGGGAAGGAACGGTCCCCATTCCACTCTCTTCTCCATGCAAGCAATTTGCCTACTGAACCAACATTGCCATATATCACGTGTGTGCACTGTGAATAGTCTTATAGAACATTGCTCTAGCCATACATACAACTTACAAAAGCAGAAATCATCAACTCATGGCCGTCAGCATGTAGCCAATCTTCGCATATGCCTGTAAATACATCTGAACTCTGGAAATGATGGCTGTAGCTTCGACGAAACAAAACAACTGCATTTCTGGACTGATAACCGGCATGTATCCAGCAAATCTGTCGCTTGTTCGCGCCAATTCTGGTTGCAGTTGTGTTTTCGACAGTCACGGATGGATTCGATTGAAGTCACAAGTTTACAGCAGACAAAATAGGAGGATTGAGAAAACGTAAAAATAGAAAAAACGTAGGGTTTTAATAGGAATGTAAGTGTAAAATAGAGGACTGCAAAACGTTGGAAAAACACAAAAATGTCCGTTTGATCGAACCGCAGGAAAAACGTGGGAATTGGATGAGAGATAGACTCAAAAGGAAAGTTACAAGAGGTTGAAGCTCTTGCTAAATTTACTCCAAAATCTTTATAGGATTATCTATTCCATAGGAATTTCAAATGATTGAATATGATTCAATCATTTATTTCAAAGGGCTTCATAGAAAATTTTCCTATAGGATTGAAATCCTCTAAAATTATTATGTTTTTCCTCGAAATCAAAGGGGACCAAATCAGTAAATATGCCCAAACTAAAAAGAGTTTACAGCAAACAGAAAAGAATAATACGGAGTACTGTATATACGGAGTAGTAAATAGCTAAATATGCCCAAACTGAAAAGAACCCAAAAGTTCTTTTGCATCTACAATATCTTTGTATATTTGCGATTACACAGTGGACGCATGCCCACACCCAAAAATTTGTTTGTAATAACAATAATTTTTTATTTATAATTATACGGCAGACGCGTGCGCACACACCACTTCACATGCAACATCATTATAATAAATCATGTTGAAAGCCCACTTACGTATGCGTAGAATTTATAGACACTGGGATTATTTGAAATCTAATTGGTGAAATCATTTACCCACGACTTCATCACACCTGTAGTGCTTTCCCATTTGCAATTACAATATGAGTAAATTTCATAAAACTATAGATACTTTGCATGATCTATCACAAAACTACAGATTTTAGAACTAGTTTCACAAAATTACAGATTTAATGTTCTCGTTTATCACAAAACTACAGGTACTTTGAACACTATATCATAAAACTACATATTTAAGAACTTGTTTCGCAAAACTACGGGTTTAATATCTTCATTTTTCACAAAACTATAGGTTTAATATCTTCATTTATCACAAAAACTACAGACTTAGTGTCTCCATTCTCACAAAACTACACGTTTTAACAATGCTAAAACCTGTAATTTGTGAGAATGGAGACACTAAATCTATAGTTTTGTGATAAATGAAGACACTAAATGTGTAGCACTGTGATAAACGAATACACTAAATCTATATTTTTATGAAACAAGTTCATAAATCTGTAGTTTTGTGATAGATTGTATATATAAAATACCTGTAATTTTATGATAAACAAAGACACTAAATCTGTAGTTTTGTGAAACAAGCTCTTAAATTTGTAGTTTTGTGATAAATTATGTAAAATACATGTAGTTTTGTGAAATTTACTCTAAATGAGTAAATTTCATAAAACTACAGATACTTTGCATGATCTATTACAAAACTACAGATTTTAGAACTAGTAGTCTTGCACAGCCATCTAATGCAACGAAAACTAGGTGTACTCTAGAAACAGTACGACTTGCCTATGCATCCCCATTGATGTACCCATCCCATTCCAAGCTTCCTTATGTTGCTGCAAATATAGTACTCCCTTCGTTTTTGGTTACAAGATTTTTTGATTTTGGTCAAAGTTAAACTGCTTTAAGTTTGATCAAATTATAGAAAAAAATAGTAATATTTTTTACCCAAAATAAATTTATTATAAAAATATATTTAATTATTAATTTAATAAAACTAATTTGGTAATGTAAATATTACTATATTTATCTATAAACTTAGTCAGACTTGAAGCAGTTTAACTTTGACCAAAGTCAAAACATCTTATAACCTAAAACGGAGGGAGTACCAACTACCAATTAGATGATTCCCCACACTTTGCTGCGGGAAATACTGAGCAATTCTCAATATTTTATTTGACGATCAAGCTATGAGTAAAAAGAAAAAAAAGAAACATCAAGGTTTATTAGTCAAATGATACCCGTGCTTTAGTGTGAAACATATTGATAAGTATATGTTAAATATTGTAAAAGTGATAAATAGATTTGTTAAAATATAGTGCAAATGACATGAGGGGGTGATGATTGGATATGTTTGCATTTTGATTTGTAGAATTAAATAAATGAGTAAATTTCATAAAACTACGTATACTTTGCATGATCTATCACAAAACTACAGATTTTAGAACTAGTTTCACAAAACTATAGATTTAATGTTCTCGTTTATCACAAAACTACAGATACTTTGAACACTATATCATAAAACTACAGATTTAAGAACTTGTTTCACAAAACTACGGATTTAATATCTTCATTTTTCACAAAACTACATGTTTAATATCTTCATTTATCACAAAACTAAAGATTTAGTGTCTCCATTCTCACAAAACTACACGTTTTAACAATGCTAAAACCTGTAGTTTTGTGAGAATGGAGACACTAAATATGTAGTTTTGTGATAAATGAAGACACTAAATGTGTAGCACTGTGATAAACGAATATACTAAATCTTTATTTTTGTGAAACAAGTTCATAAATCTATAGTTTTGTGATAGATTGTATAAAGCACCTGTAGTTTTGTTTTAAACAAAGACACTAAATCTGTAATTTTGTGAAACAAGCTCTTAAATCTATAGTTTTGTGATAAATTATGCAAAATACCTGTAGTTTTGTGAAATTTACTCTAAATAAATTGTAAATCATGTTGTATGCTTGCATGAGATTAAATATATAATTATTGCTAGTGGGTGATGATGTGGCATGGTTGCATGTTGAGCTTTAGATTTAGTGGGCTTTAACTTTATAGAAAGTATAGATTAATAGAAAGAATTAGTAACAATATCCCCTGAGGCCCTGACTGCGGTTGATCAACCAACCATTGCAGATGCTGTTGCAATGAAAAGCAATAAAAATATGGTGCTTGCTGAACCTAAGCACCCAGCATATTTCACTGTAAAGGTTGCAAATCAAGAGGCATCTGCCGTTACTCAGAAATATAGCGTTAATGATATGATTGTATCTGTCGTAACTGATAGATAGTTTCTTTGATCCACATGTAATATCGAAGATATCATAATTTTAGTATATAATGCTGTGGTATTTCAGATAGACGGTTGCTAGTTATAAAAATAATTAAATGACTGCACCTAGATTTAATAAATGGTTGCACCTAGATTTGTAGATAAATGAATTGTAATTGTGTTGTGCGCATAGCAAATCAAACCATAATTTTGTTGGTACCAAACTGCCAATTTTGAAAACATAATTTGCTACTGAAATGAAAAATATTGGGCATGGACAGGTCCAGAATAAAACATTCGTTATAATGCTTATCATAATGCTCATTTCACTTTGATAGAAAGCAAGTCAGGGCATCAGTTGTTACGTCTTATAACAGGACATCTCGAGTAGATAATTCCTACGAGTCCACTTCACAATTGACAAAGTGCACTAAATAAATAGAGGGTCAGTTTCCAGTTTATACATTGGGTCATCGACACATATCTTCATAGGCCACACAGCCACCGCCACATACAAAATGGAAGATCATGCACCAGTAATCCATCTCTGCACCTTACCAATAACAGTCAAAAGTCTAGATACCTGCAAGAGAACAATTCCATCAGTCATTCTGGTATAAATTTACAGTCACAAAATTATATCGCATTTTTTTTGGTGCAATGCAAAATGTAACTATTATTTTCAGCGTTGTGAACCATACATCAAATTTCCAAAGTTGAATAATGCCAGTATTATTACTAGGCAAAAACAAAAAGAAGAAACACTGAACAGACAATATAGAGGAACAATTGAATTATTGGAACTGTTCTCGAATTTAGGCTACATCAAACTAGAAAAAAACGCATATTAGGAAAGGACCTAATATTAAATAAATAGAAGGGGTGAGGCTTCGAACCAGGTCTGCTAGCCCACCACCTTGTGGAGCTAGTTGGAAAACGCGTGGGTGTTTCTCTCTACATCCAACTAGCAACTAAAGGGGTACAAGTACAACGACACTTGGCAGGTAGAAAGTAGAAACACCTGTTTCTAGTTCATACTCCAGTCTACTTTTAGAAATTTTAGGACAAACCAATTATTACTATATTCAAATTAAAAGTCATTGGAGAAGCATAGGGACATCAACCATTCATGATTTACTACCGTTTATGATTGTACACTCAACTCTTTCTGATGTGTACCTCAATATCTCATAAGTGGAACCTCTTTTGGTCCACAAATATCATTTATCTTAGCATGGTACCAACACAAACCTTACCAAATTTTCTTAAACCATAATTTGCTGCCAATGAAAATTTTATTACTAAAAAGTACAAAAGTATACACAATGAGGATGCAAGTGAGGGATCTAGTTAATTTCACCTTGAACCAGAGCTCCCAATGAGTTCTTTACTGTAGTTAGTTATCTATTTTATAGAAGAGTGAATTTCACTATGGACCCCTTTTTATTACCCTAGCTGCACAGTGGACCATGTTTAGCAACCTTTCCACTTTATGCCACCTAAACATACCAAAATACAGCAATTTGATTCGATTCCCTAGCCTATTTGTGGAGCCTGGAATCTACTTCGCTCCTCATCGGATCAGCGGAGGATCGAGTTGCCTGGGCATGCAAATCAGAGGTGCAGTTTGCTGCTGACCTCTCCGCTCACAGAAGCCACTACTGCTCTGACAAAGCACACTCATTATCCCCTTGTGCTCACAAGCTAGTGCCATCTACCATCTCTTACTCCTTCCATGGATGGGTCATGGGCCAAATAGCCATCGTAGAATCTCAAGCAATACCCCTGGTTCAAGACTGCTATGTTTTGTCAAGTATGTTAAAATTTGGATATACCCTGGTCCATTGTGCAGCTTTATGTCTCATGGAACGTGGAACTTGGGTGTGTTCCTTGTTCCGGGAACTTCGTTCTAGATCGAGAAACGGGAACTATGTGGACCTTCATCCCAAAAATGGATGGAACTTCGTCTTGAGAGTTGTCCTAGTACAAGGTATGGAGTAACAAGTAGAGTGGTCTGATAGAGAAATTAATGTGGCACGATGGAAAATGATGGAAAGGCAATCCAAAATTTTCAAGCAAAATCTATAATTTGATTAACTTTCACTAAATTTGAACTCATCTGGATGGGACGAACGCTGTTGTTGCTCACTCGCTGCTCGCCAATGTTCTGCTGTGCATGTACGAGCGTCAGCACCATCATGCAGTGGAGAATGGACAAGCATTGCCCTCATCACGCTGTGGTACGACCATGGAGAGATAGAGGGACGTTCCAAACAACGTAGGAACACGTTCCAACTAACGTTCCATGCTTTTAGAAAATGACGTCCCACGTTCCTCGATCCATCGATCCGGGAACTTTTGTGAGTTAGTAATACTGCAGCTAGGGTAATAAAAATGTGTCTAAAGTGAAATTCACTTATTTTGGAAATTTAGTGGACATCTGACAAATCATAATCAGACAAATACTTCTGTAATCACAAATTGCCATCCAAAACCTGTGTAACACACTAGCACCTAAAATAATAAAGGCTCCAGATATCCAAAAAACACACATACAATATACATATATGTAAACTGAATAAAATTCTAAAAGGAAGCAATATTCCTCCAAACAGTATATTCATAAACCTTGTAACTAGGGGGTGCATAAGTTATCTAAAATTATTCTGTGCAAGTAATCACTAGTATGTAAATGGACTAGAGTAATACATCCTGAAGCTAACATAATCTAGTAAAAAATAGAACTTCATTGACCAATACAAAATATATAAATAGTGATTTCTTCTTGTGCAAATTAATACATTGCTTGCAGCAGGACTAAGAAGAAAAAAAAGTATTCCCTTTGTTCTTTTGTAGTGATACTCCAGACATTCTACAGTCTCTAGACAAGATAGAACATTAGTTTCCTTATATTAGAGTCGACAACTAAATACTATATTAGTATTTTCCAAGACAAATCTAACTGTGGTTCTCTTCTCAGTGGCCAATCTAAATAGTAAATACTTCTACATCTTTCAATGTTCAAAATTAAGAAAAAAAGAATGGACCACAACACAAGGCTTCTAAAAGGTCATCTCGCAGAAACAGGTATTGAATGAAAAAAAAAATAGTGTCACTCTCTGAAACGAGCCAGTAAATTACTTATTTGATATATCGGATGAATTAATCTGTTCTGCAGTCAAATGCTGAAAACACACCTAATTTTACTGCATTGTAAAAACACAAGTACCTGCAACATAAGTACTTGCGTAGGGATGAAGCGAGGACATAATATTGGTTTCCCAAAGCTTCCTGGACTGCAGTGAATCAATTTGTAGCATGAAGACACTGGAATCAGCACATAGAAGCATCACCTTAACATCCTCAGCATAACCCAATCTCACTAAATGACTTGTCTTGACCCCAGACCCCAGTTCAAGAACCTTGTTTAGCTCAGCTGTCCTCTGCAGCACCCATCTGGTAACACCTTCAGAACAGACCTTCCTCTCCCATATTTGAAGGCTGTCGTACGACAGAGTGACAAGGCCAAGATAACCACCTTCTGCCAGAAAGATCTGAGACATGTAGTGGCTATAACAATTTGGATTGGAAGGCCACTCAATCACAGCAAGGGTTTGCCTATCCAAATCAAACTGAAGAATGGCACTGCCAAGACCAGTGGGGAACCAATACAGGGAATGGCCAACGAGTATGCCAGGATCAACAAAAGCAAAGACCAAGAATGGAGCAGGAGTGAAGATGAGATTGCTCCATCTGCCGGTCTCCGATGTGTAGAAGCAAGCGAACATTTGTGTGTTGTTGCTGGCCACGCCCACCAAGGCAACATTGAAGGGGCAACAGCTGAATCCGCCGTGAACGTGGCCGTCGTCGTCGGCGGCGGCGGCGGCGGCACAGAGCGCCGCCCCGTTCCAGACGATCTTCTCCTTGCCGTCTATCTCCGGCGGAATGCCCCCCCGGCGGTGGTCGCCGGTGTCGGGGTCCCAGAGGACGATCTCGTTCTGCTTCCGGTCCAGGAGGAGGACGCGGCCATGGCGGCATCCGCAGAACATCCGCTCTTTGCGGACCTCGTCCTCGCCGAGCCGCATCGAGAAGCGCTCCCTTGGGATGAGATCCGGCGGATCCATCACGGACCGGAAGAAGGGGAAGCCGAAGTCGTCGGCAAAGACGCCGATGATGGGGGGATTCCGGTGGTGGCGGGCGCGGAAGCGGCGGTGGAAGGCGGGGTCGGTGACGAGGCGGCGCCAGCGGTTGCAGACGAGGGAGGCGCGGGGGAGCGAGGAGGGCAGCGGCGGGAGGCGGAGGAGGATCTCGGCGAGGAGGTCGTCGTCGTCCGGCAGGGTCACCGGCGCCGCCGGTGAGGTGGCGCGGCCGCGGCGGTGGCTCATCTCGCCGCTGAGGCCGCGTGCATTGAGATTGGAGAGTAGTACTACTGTAGAGTGTGGACAGTGGATAGGTGGAGAAGAAAACCATGAAAATTTTGCAAAACCGAAATTATTTTGTTAAAACTGTTAAACCGATTATTTTGAAAACCATACTCCCTCGATCCCAAAAAGTTTCAAATCCTAATTACAAAATCGTAGCCATGACCATGATGGTTAGCTACAGGTAAACTAACACGTGATTACTAGGCCAGCACCCAGCATGCAGAGGTAGCACATGTAGGACCTTCTGTTTCTCCTGGTTTCTGGTCTTCTTAGCTCGATCTTGTCCTTTAATTTATGATTTCTGAATCGTCTAACTTTTTGGATTTGATAATTTGTGAAGATGGATATTAACGGGAAAGGAAAAAAGCCTCGTTATCTCAAAGAGGTAGATTTGGGAATTTTTATTAGTCTATTTAGAACCAGATTTGAAAGATATTGGAAATAATTGATTGATTTTTTTTTCTGTCTTCACCTTCTCTTTGTCACCTTTAGCTTGAAGCCTTAAAAGCTTGCCTATGTTGTCTCGTAGGTTTGGTTCCAACAAATATTATTTATGTGTTAGTAACCGATTAGTACATGATGATTAGTTATGTATTAGTAACAAGTAAAACTTTTAGTGAATAATATTTTTTAAAGCAACTTTTCAATAGAAAAAATATATTATTTTGCAGTTAAAAACATGCAACAATATATCCTCCCCGGTCACAAAATAGAAACAATGCCCACACGTGTTGGCCGTTGGGCACTTGAATCACGACCTTGCTATTGTGTGAATGTCTATTGCGAAGGCGTGGACCGTGGAAACACATCCCTACGAGATCTGTTTGCGTGCTTATGGCGTTCAAGTAGATTAGTGTGTACAATTGCTATTATAGTTAGATGAGCACTTACACCAAAAAATTGTTTTTTAAAAATAATCTTGTTGTGCAAAAATAAATTTTCTTTAAATAAAACCTTCTACTCAACGGATTTTTATTAAATATTTTTCTTAAATTATGATAGGGAGGTAGGATGGCTGGGGGGGAGGCGGAGGAGGATCTCGGAGAGGAGATCGTCGTCCGGCAGCTGCTCCAGCGAGGTACGGCGGCGATGGGTCATCTCCGACTCACTCATTTGGGGGTTTTCTCGTCCAGAGAAGCATATTTGAGGTTTTTCTTGTGCCAGACAAAGATCGTTAGCTTACGTGCTTTTGCATAATTTTCAAACGATAACTTGTTTAGTTGCACATTAATTTAAAAAAATCAGGTTATTTTTATTATTTTGTTTAAAGGTGGGATAGTTTCGGAATAAATTCAATAATATTAACACTAACACATTAAATACACAAATGTTGCAAGATTAATAAGATGGGTCAAGTAGTCTTGTTGATGCAAACTGCTCACTTTGTATATGAGGATGAATCAAGACTCCCCTGTCTCCTCTTTCTGATGGATTAAAAAGACTTCCTAGGAAAGCTCAAGTTATTCTCAAGCAACAAGTTGTCATACAGACATTGTCGAGGACACATTTTTCATGGGCTTTAAGAAACTGTACTCGCTATTTGTCCAGGGAGAGCTTATGTTTTATTAGGGATTGTTTATATGCCTAACTTTTTTGCATTTTTAAGTCAAATTATTTTTCTTTGGTGATGACCCAAAGACAACGGTGATGAAAAGGACCGATTAGGTGTGAGGGTTGAGGTTGGGGTGGGATAGGGGGTTGGGATAGTCGAAGGCGGGGTCTTTGCGGGCTTAGAGTAATGGCCTAGGAGTCAGCGATAGGGTTAGAGCAGTATAGTAGGTGAAGTTGATGGTGGGGGCAAGGGAAATCAACTTGTAAGGAGGTGTAAGCTGTCAAAGATGAGGAAGGTGGGGGGATTTCATCAATAAGGAAGAAGGGCGAGAGTAGTTGGCTAGGGGATGGGCATAGCGCACGAAAGCTGACAGGCCTTTCTAACATTGTAGAGGCACCATGAAGCACATCACTAGTGGTGGCGGGATGCTAAGTAGGGAAAAGGGATTGCATCGGTAGCGGAATTGGGGTGAGGAAGAAGAGGGAGGTAGGGTTGGGGGAGGGGGAGTGGTTTGGAGACAGCCTGTTCATTCAAAAATTGACTGATAATTTTTTCTATTTTCAGACCCCGGAACTATAGATAATCCCTTTCTTATTATTAATATGGATCCTATAAACTTACATCTTGGTGCTAACTCTTTCTTAAAAATAGTCGCACCTGGTAATTCCGCATCTGGTTACTTAATACCATGAGTTAGAGTAAATTTGTTTTTATTCTCCCTTGAAACAACAGAGCAATTTAATTCAATGCAAGTAACTTTCCTAAAAAAACCCTATTTTTCTCCTAAAACAATTTTCTATAGAACTAAACCCCTCAAGTGCCCCAAAGTATTGAGAATGACTGTTTAGGCTGTGTTCGCCAGTCCATGTTCCCAACCGGAACAGTACGCGTGGAAAACGGAGCGGTCTACTAGCCCATGATTAATTAAGTATTAGCTATTTTTTAAAAATGGATTAATTTATTTTTTAAGCAACTTTCATATATAAACTTTTTGCAAAAAACCTCACCGTTTAATGGTTTGAAAAACGTGCGCGCAGAAAACGAGGGAGAGGGATTGGGAAAAGGGTGTGCCGAACACAGCCTTACTTATTAATACTTCAGTCCTAAATTTTTTTCTAACATTTCAATTCTGTCATAAATTATAAGGAACAATTTTCTCTTAGTCTGTCTTTAATGCAAGGCAGCGCTTTTGCTATAGGAAAAAGAGAGCGTCACGTTCTTTTATGTGCTGTTAGGCTTTTGTACTAGAGGTAGCATATTTGTTGGTTCGCCCAACACAACAATTAGAAGCAATCATCGGTCGATGTCTATTTGGACTTTTTGGATGACTAGCTATGCAAAGATGTAGTACCTTCATCCCTAAATATAAAGAATTTTGGTGGGACATGGCACATCCTAACACAATGAATCTAGATAAAAGTACATCCAAATTCATTGCATTAAAATGTATCAAATCTCACTAAAATTCCTTATATTTAAGGACGAAGGGGATACGAGAACTGAGATTTTGGAGATGTAATAAGCTCGAATTGCTCATAGTCATAGAAATAGGATGGAGTAAACCAATTTTGTAGAGTAATCTCTTAATTAAGGCATTCTATGTTTATGCTATCCTGAGATATGTTGGATGTTTTTTTTTTGTAATTGAGTTTGTCAAAGATACATCATAATTTGATATGCTTTCATGCAAATCGACAACATTTATAGAACATAGATCATCGAAATTCTAGTAAGCCAAAGCAAGCTAAAAGAGGACATGTGCATGCTCCAAATTCCACCACCCAACCAACCAGTTCTTAAAACCATCTAAAGTGCAATTTTTCGACAAAGAGAGTTTTATTGATCTTAGACAATTACATCAAGAGGATACAATTATTCTAAGACCACCCTCGTCCTCTGCATAGCTAGGATGCACACAGCCTATCATCTGAAGTGCAATGCCAAAATGTAAATAAATCATACTAAAAAAAGGTGGAACTAGCAACAACACAATCTCCATCATGTTATAAAACAATGGGCAAAATTACACGCAGTACTAGTAAAGTAAAAACACCATTGATATATAGTATCATTTACCAACAACAAAGCATGAAGTTCCTCAAACACGAGGAAATGTGCAAAAGATACATCACCAGCTCCATCATAGATTAATATTCATGGGCAAGTATGTGTCAAAATTCAAAAGGATTCAGTTCAGTTCATGAGGCAATTACTAGCTATACATACAACTTACAAAAGCATAAATCGTCAACTCATGGCCATCAGCGGTTTGCCCATATATACGGCAAGTAACCAAACCTTCCCATATGCCCATAAATACAACTGAGATCTGGAAATGAAGTGGCAAGTCAGCAAATTCATTTGTCACTATCAGTCACACAATTTAACAAATTTCACAAACATCAGAGTTCAAAGCCTGGATCAAGCTGTGATGATAATGACGACTTCAACGAAACAAATAACTGCATGTCTGTTCTGAGTTTAAAACCCGTAAGAAACATGTGTTCAGCTGCGCACATCAGCCTAATTAGTGCTATGACTGATAACTGGCATGCATCCAGCAAATCTATCCCTTGTTCACGCCAATTCTGGTTGAAGTTGTGCTGCCAAGTTTTCAACAGTGACGTATGGGGAAAAAAAACTCAATGAAGTCACAAGTTTACAGCAGAAAAAAAAGCATAATAATGTATATAGTAAATCACTAAATATGCCCAAACTGAAAATGACCCAAAAATTTGTTGCACACCAAGCGGCATTGCAACTACAATATTGTTAGTCTTGCACAGCGATCTAATGCAATGAAAACTGGGAGTGTACTCTAGAAACAGTACGACTTGCCAATGCACCCCCTTTGGTGTACCCATCCCAATATTATGATACACTGCTTCAAATATAACATCGATTAATACAAACAATATCCCCTGACTGCAGTTGATCAACCAACCATATCCGATGCTGTTGCATCCAGCATATTTCAATGCAAGGGTTGCAAATCAAGAGGCATCTGCCGTTACTGAGAAATCTAGTGTTAATGATATAATCCACTTTATCTGTCATAATGCTAAGATAGTTTTTTCGATCCAATGTAGTATCAATGATTCATAACTTTAGTATATAATACTGTGGTATTTCAGATAGACGGTTGCTAGTTATAAAAATAAATGATTGCACCTAGATTTGCAAATAAATGAATTGTAATTATGTTGTGGGCATATCAAATCAAACCATAATTTTGTTGGTGCCAATTTTGAAAGCATAATTTGCTACTGAAATGAAAAATATTGGTCATGGCCTGGTCCAGAATGAAGCATTTGTATAATGCTTATCCTAATGTTCAGTTCACTTTAATAGAAAGCAAGTCAGGGCATCAGTTGTTATGTCTTATACCAGGAAACCTTGAGTACATAATTCCTACAAGTCCACTTCACAATTGACAAGTGGACTAAATAAATAGAGGGTCAGCTTCCAGTTTCTACATTGGGTCATTGGCACATATCTTCATAGGCCACACAGCCACCACAACACATACAAAATGGAAGATCATGCACCAGCAATCCATCTCTGCGCCTTACCAATAAAAGTCAAAGTCTAGAACTCTAGATACCTGCAGGAGAACAATTCCATCAGTCATTCTGGTATTTACAGTCACAAAATTATATCACTTTTTTTTTGTTGCAATGCAAACTGCAACTATTATTTTCAGCATTGTGAACCACACATCAAATTTCCAAAGTTGAATAATGTAAGTATTATTACCAGGAAAAAACAAAAAGAAGAAACAGTGAACAACGATAGAGGAACAATTGAATTATTGGAACTATTCTCGAAGTTTGGCTACATCTATCTAGCAACAAAAGGTTTACTACTTCACTGCCTCATTTTGGCAGATGAGAGGCACAACCACACATAGCAGGTAGAAAGTAGAAACACCTGTTTCTAGTTCATATGTATACTTTTAAATATTTAAGAACCAATCAGTAATTACTATGTTCAAATTAAAAGTTGTCAGAGAAGCATAAGGACACCAGCCATGCATGATTACTATTGTTTGTGATTGTATACGCAACTCATTCTAATGCATATCTCAATATCTCATAAGTGAAACCTCTTTTGCTCGACAAATAGCATTTATCTTAGCATGGCACCAAAACAAACCTTACCAGTTTTTCTTAAACACACATACAGGAGATATCACAAATGTAAACTGAATAAAATTCTAAAGAGAAGCAATATTCCTCTAAAACATATGTTAGAACTATGGGTGCACAAGTTATCTAAAATTATTCTGCAGAACTGACCGTGTGTATATAAATGGACTAGAGTAATGCATCCTCAAATCTAGTAAAAAATAATTAGAACTTCGTTGACAAACAGAATGTTATATTAGAAAAAAGATAATACAAAAAATATATGTATATATTTCTTCCTGGTGCAAATTAATACATTGCTTGCAGGTGCAAATTAATTTCTTCCTGGTGATGCTTCTGACTTTTTACCCTCTTTTGACAGGACTGAACATTAATTTATCAAGTAAATAAAAACAAAATACTATGCAGTTATTTTCCATGACAAATCTAAATACTTCTACATCTTCCAATGTTCAAAATTCAAAAAAAGTTGGACCGCAAGGCTTCTAAAATGCCATCTCGCTCAAACAGGTATTGAATGAAAAAAGAAACAGTGTTACCCTCTGAAATGAGCGAGCAAATTACTTATTTGACATGTCATATGATTCAAATTCTGTGCTTTTTATTTCGTGTTTATACAACTACACCTATTAATCTGTTATGCAGTTAAATGCTGAAAACATAAGTACCTGCAACATAAGTACTTGCGTAGGGATGAATTGGCGTGATGACACAACTTTCCCAAACTTTCTTGGCCTGCAACGTATCAAGTTGGAGCATGAAGACACTGTGATCAGCCCATAGAAACATCACCTTGATATCCTGAGCATACCCCAGTTTTGTTAAATACCCTATCTTCAACCTAAACTCCGGGTTAAGAACATTCTTCAGCTCATACGTCTTCTGCAGCACCCACTTGGCAACACCTCCAGAACAGACTTTCCTCTCCCACATTTGAAGGCTGCTGCGAGACAAAGTGGCGGCGCCAAGACAATCACCTTCTGTCAGCCAGGTCTGACTGTATGGCTCGGAATCGTAGGGCCATTCAATCACGCTGAGGGTTTGCTTATCCAAATCAAACTGAAGAACGGTAAGCCAACGTTCACCATAAGCCATCCAATACAGGGCATTGCCAGCAAGTATGCCAGGATCACGAAAGAAAAACACCAAGAATGGAGCAGCTACCGAGATGAGATCACTCCATTTGCCAGACTCCGAGCAGTAAACGCAGGCGAACATCTGTGTGTTGTTGCCGGCGACGCCTACCAACACCACCCTGAAGGGGCCGTCGTCGGCGGTGGCAGCAGACAGCACTGCCCCATTCCAAATGATCTTCTCCTTGCCGTCAATCTCCGGCGGAACGGCCACCTGGCGGTGGTCGCCGGTGTCGGGGACCCACACAACGATCTCATTCTTCGCCCGGTTGAAGAGGAGGAGGCGGCCATGGCGGCAGCCGTAGAAGTGCCACTGGCCGCCCTCGTCCTCGGCGAGCCGCAGCCTGAAGCGCTCCCTTGGGATGAGATCCGGCGGGTCCAGAACGGACCGGAAGAAGGGGTACCCGAGGTAGTCCTCGAAGACGCCGATGAGGGGTGGTGGATTCCGGTGGCGGGCGCGGAAGCGGCGGTGGAAGGCGGGGTCGGTGACGAGGCGGCGCCAGCGCTTGCAGACGAGGGAGGCGCGGGGGAGCGAGGAGGGGCGCGGCGGGAGGTGGAGGAGGATCTCGGATAGGAGGTCGTCGTCGTCCGGCAGGGTCACCGGCGGCGCCAGTGAGATGGCGCGGCGATGGCGGAGGCGGTTCATCTCGCACGCAGCGTTGGGGTTTGGCTAGGGGGCGGCGGGTCGGGGTAGGCGGACGGCTGTGGGGGGAGGTGGAGCGGTGGTGGGGAAGAGCTGGCATGCCGGGCTGGCGGCGGCCAGAGCCGGCGCCGACGAACGGTGGATGGTGTGGCAAGAGATTATTGATCCGATGGTTTTAGATAGATCAGCTGGTGATCCGATGTCATTAAATCCAAACGATTAGATAATCAATAAAACTTTTATTGCAACCAGCTAAAACCAACTTGTTGTAATCCTTATAAGCCAATGTAACGTCCAGATAACTCATTGGCTGAAATTCCGATGAAACCCTTATTGGCAATCAAAACGCAGGCTAGAGATTATGGTTTTAAGCACAACTTAGTAGGTCAAACCCAATTGATGCAGCACTAAGTATGAAAAAAAAATATAATATTAGACAATCAAGCCTTTGATTGATTTTCAGGGTGGTGGATACCTTAGCTAATCTAGATTGACAAAAACAATTTAGCCGATACTGGCAAAACCCTAGAAAAGATCTAACCGATATAAGTAAATTGAATAATTGACTTAAATTAACTAAGATATATGATAAATAGGTACGCAAATATATCAACCGAACCAGAGCGATCCAAAAGATCAAAATGAACCGCCGGCGGAATGTAGGACTTACCCCTTCGCTGAAGATCAAACTGAACCGATGCAGCCCGCGTCAGGTGCCAAACTCCGCCAGTTGATAAGTAAAAACCTCATGAAAGAAGATGGTGATGCACCGAGAGTAGTTGTTTTGATCGAGAGATAGATTATAGGGACCCTAGGTATTATAGATTATAGGGACCCTAGGTCTTATAGATAAAAGGAAATATACAAGTCCTGATCGGACACTAAATAAACACTTCCTAAAGATAAAACGAAATTACTAAATCTTGCCCAATTAATAGATAGAATTAAGCCGCCATGCAAGAGTCTTCACGATTCCTTCTCGAACTCGGTCTGTTCTGGATAAGTTTTAGTCGGTTAATTGTTCTCATTCCTTAACCGAATTAGTAAAGAATCTTATCAAATTTTGGGGTTAACACCCCGGCCCCGAGAGGGGCGGATTCAGCCTTAGGCGCGGCGGAGTCTCGACAATGACAGTGTCTATACTAGAGTGGATTTGAGCTAGGGTTTTGAAGTTTTGGCTTTTTTTTTTGTGATTTTTGTTTTGGACCTTCACACTGTAGTGCATGTACATCAATCATGCATCAACCCTTTCTAGATGCTCGCATGTACTAATCATGTATCGACCTCATCTACCAGGGTTGATTTTCCATGACATGCCATGGTAAGAACGGCTTGCCATATTCGTACTTTTTTGGCATGTCCTCGGATGTCCAATGTTGCATCCCTTTCATGCGAAAAAACATGAAGGCCTAGGATATCTGTTTAGCTCCAGTGCATGACCTAAACTTTGATGAGGTATAGACATGCCAGTCAGTCTGATCCTGCAACTGACAATATGTCGATGTAGCAGCGATTAGACGATAAGTTGAACAATCAGCTGTTAGAGAATTGGAGACCCGGACGTTGATGATGATTGTAGGCTCTAGTCTCAAGTGTGCCAAAAGCGTGTACCGACCCATAAACGATAGCCGATGGCTTGGTGTAGAATCGGCTGAAGGATCCGATGTAGTCGTTGAGGCTAGCCGATGTTGATGGGACTCTGAATGATCAACTGCAAGCTTATTGTAGAATTGGATCGGCCGGAAGTCCGATAGAAATAGACTCAAATAGTTAGATAAACAATGAAGCCGTTGCTACCAATCTTGTATATAATCCTTATAAGTCGATGCAACCATATCTAGATAACTCATCGGTTGAAACTCCGATGAAACAATGATTGATGCCTACTGACTTAACTAAATTTTACTTACAACCACAACCCCATAGGTCAAACATAACCGATGCAGCATAAGGTTGATAATTGCCTGATATATTTAAGCAAACCGATATGACACCGATCAAAGTGGTCATGTATTAAATTTAACTAAGACAGTAAAACCATCAACGGAGAAATTTAAGACACCTGATAAGATCAGCTAACACTCTGATAAAATATTAGCATGAACCTACTGGCTTAACAAGACTTAGATTAGCAACAACAGTCTATGGGTTGGATATAACTGATGCAGCACGATATATAATAATCTAATACTCAATGAACCGATAAATTTGTCTAATGTGATGGATATAACGAATCTATCTAAAACAACATTGTGATTGTAGAGATATATTGACTAAGTCAGAAGATCAGACCTAACCGAGACAGTCCCAACTAAACTGATACTTCTCTAAACACAATGCAATTAAAGATAGAATTAAGATATCATGTAGACAAAGATACCGACTGAAGCAGAGAAATCCAAGAGGTCAAAGGGATGCAGCCTTCAACAACACCAATGTAGCCAGTACAATTGACAAGGCCGACATAACATAGGACTTACCCCTTCGTCGAAGATCGAAAACCGATGCAGCCCCGCATTAGGTGCCAAGTTCCACCGGTGATAAATAAAAACCTCGAAAATGAGGGTGGCGATGCGCCAAGAGTAGTTATATTGATCTGTGAGATATATTACAAAAACCCTGGGTATATATATTTATACCCATAGGCTGATAAGAGTCCAAGTAAGACACGATATAAAATTTCCTGAAGATAAAAAGAAAAACATATGTCCTGATCGGAGATGACACAAACTTTCCTAAATACAAAACTTGCCTAATTAATAAATAAACTCAAACTGTCATGCCCTGGTCTTCATGACTCCTCGAACCCGGTCTTTTCTGGATAAGCTTTTCATCGGCTGATTGTGATCTTTCCTTAATCGAATCCACTAAAGAATCTTATCAAAATTTGACGTTAACGGGAATCAGGCACGCGTCACGAATGACTCGCAAGGCGCAAGGGCGCTCGGGATTCAGAATCACATGCGGTTGGACAGGTGACGCTATGAAGTGGGTAGGCGCCCGCAAGGTAGTAATTGAATCGGACGATAACGTAATCATGGCGCCCGATATACCACTCACGTACTTGGACACCGATATTGTATCGGAATAGGGTGACATACCAAAATTTTGGGCAGAAACATCTTTAATTTTTACAATAACTAAAAAAAATGCCCATACATTGCAACAGGTAAAAACGTTTTTTCAGTGGTACAACCGCTATTAGGAACTGACGTTAGGATCACTGTATATATACATTATAATTGAAAAGGTTAATAAAAATTGTTCCATGGTTTGGGCCGAAAGCCTATTCTTTCTTTCCTTTTCCGTCCCAACCCAATCCGCTACCTCCGTCTGCTTGATCTGACTCTCTTCGATCCAGCCCACAAGTGGAGCTACAAGCCCAGCTCACACAGCCGACTGCCCTGACTTAGGTGGAGCTATAGGCCCAGCTTGCATATTCAACTGCCGTCTCCAACCTCCGGATAGTCATGTGCCTGTATGCCGGAGCCGATCCTCCCCATCAAATCCAGCCGAATCTTTTTTATATCTCAAAATTAGTTGAGGGCTTTTGTTCCACTCGATCTCCTCTTTCCATTTTTCCTGAAATCGAAACGAATCCGTAAAATTCGGATTAAAAAGGCCGGTCGGCTATCATCGGCAACTAAGACTAAATCTACTGAATTAAAGCCAAATTGAAAGGAAAATTGTGAGAAAAAATAATGAGGGAGGAGTGGGGAATCGATTTTTGCAATGTAGAGACTGTCGACGTTTGATGTCGCGATTCCGGTATTTGCATAGTATGGGGATCGTCGGTGCTAGGATATATGCGAGACTGAGGTAAAAGAGACAGAGACAGGGATTTTTATACATGTTCGAGCCCTTGAATTGTCAGGTAATAACCCTACATCCTGTTGGCCGGAGCTGGTGTTGCTCTTATTCACTATAAATCACACCAGTACAATATTTGGGCAGCCTATCTAACTGTTGTCAATATGGCGGTCTGAAGGTCTGACTCGTAGTCGACAACAGGGTAGTCTTCCTCCTCGAATCCGTGCCCGGCGAGATCAGAGATAGCGCTTTCGCCTCTCCTGACAGTATCTGGAGACACCGTAGGGGAGTAGCCGTGCTTATCCCTGAAGTCGATATCCGGCGTCTTGTCTTGGCGTATGTTGGCTTGTATGTTGTTCCGTAGATTGTGGTGGGTGTTGATTGTGGTGATCTTGTCCCCTCTCCTCCTAGGGTGCCTTGTATTTATACCCATAGGTGTCCCCTTGTCCAAGTAGAACTAGGGAAACATATATGGATACAATCCGAGTAGTCCTTGTCGTTTCCATGTAGAACTCTGGTTGTCTTTCCTTATTCGGAACTCCATCCATATCTGAGGTCGGTTTCCGTATAAGACATGGTATGTGGTGTGTCCTGCCGAGATGTAGTCGACAGCTATTAGGTATGTGGTGTCCATAACCCTGACAGTAGCCCCCGACTTCAATACAAATGAACGAATTCATATTCTCGACCGCTGACCATGGAGTAACTGTTATCGAGCTCAAGTGATCGTTCTTGGTGAGTTTGAAGATAACGTTAGACTTCCTTTATCAGCCTCGTGCGGGCACCTAAAGGGTTTGTCTGAGTCAATATCTGACGTCAACCAAGAAAGTACAGAACATACGACTAGGTCTCCCGTCTTGCTGTAATCGAGAATTTGGATTGAAGTTAAGAAATTTTATCTCGGTGGGTACATCATCTCTTCATTCCGTATTCCTTGTCGAGATCCACCAATTGTTCTCGAGCGATCGAGAAGGCGTAGAATCTGCGACGAAGCCTTGTCAACATTGGTCGTACTCGCCTTAGTCGATCTTGGTGTAGAACCATAGAGACATAGAGTCTTCGTCAATGTCGAATAGAATTTTCCTGAAATCAATACTCAGAAAAGAATATTAGATAGAAATAGCCCCCGAGCGAGTGCTCAAAGGGTGAAATGTTATAATATGTATGAAAAACTGAAAATGAGTTAAATTTACAGACCAATGTTTTGTATATGAGCGTCTTCTCTTTTACCGACTTCGATCAGTTAGTTTGTTGAGTCATACACTCTCCTTAGCCCCCAGCCTTGTCGTCGGAGAATCGTTCTCAGAGGAGAAGGCTCTTGGACCCTTGACCTACCTTGGTTGAATAAGCACTAATCCTAGCCCCCAGCCGTGAAGTTGGAAAACTCAATTTCCGATTACACGGCTTGGTTAATACGCACGGCGAGAACTCTTACACGACCAGATCTTACATGGTCTTTTGTCTCTACAGGATCCGACAAGGCCTTATCGGCTCTGGGCGTCACCAGCCGAAGTTCCCTTAGGTTCCTCGGAGGCCTTGTCAAGACGGCATAAAGGGACAGTAGGATAGGTTTCAACGCTAGGTGTCGTCGTGGTAAGGGATCTCTGGGTAAAACACTTGGCGATATTGTGTACCTGATATCAACTTTGTTGAGGTAGAGGTAGTGGGAGAATCACTACACTTTTGGTCGAGGACCAGGTAGTAGTACCAACTCGACCACTTGAAGTAAAGGTAGTGGGAGAATCCCTACACCACTGGTCGAGGACCAGGTAGTAGTCGTAACTCGACCACTTGAAGTGGAAATAGTGGGAGAATCGCTACACTGCTGGTCGAGGACTAGGTAGTAGTCGTAACTCGACCACTAGAAGTAAATGTACAAGAGATCACTACGATTAACTGGTTGAGAACCAGTGAGTAGGTGTCTCTCGATCATTTGGAGTCGTGGTATGAGGACCGCTACGCTGCCAGTCGAAGACCAGTCGTAGCTGTTCCTCAACCATCTGAAGTCATGGTGCGAGGACCGCTACGCTGCCGGTCGAAGACCAGTCGTAGCTGTTCCTCAACCATCCGAAGTCATGGTGCGAGGACCGCTACGCTGCCGGTCGAAGACCAGTCGTAGCTGTTCCTCAACCATCCGAAGTCATGGTGCGAGGACCGCTACGCTATTGCTGTAGTCGTACCTCGACCATCTGAAGTTAAGGTGCGAGAGATTGCTACGTTTTACTAGTTCGAGAACCAGCGAGCAAGTAGAATTATCTCTCGAACACCAATGGAAGTTGCGGTGCGAGAGATTGCTACGTACTGGTTTGAGAACCAGCGAGCGAGTAGAATTATCTCTCGAACAGCAATGAAAGTTTGCGGTGCGAGAGATTGCTATGTACTGGTTTGAGAACCAGTGAGCGAGTAGAATTATCTCTCGAACACCAATGGAAGTTGCGGTGCGAGAGATTGCTACGTACTGGTTCGAGAACCAGCGAGCGAGCAGAATTATCTCTCGAACACCCATCGAAGTTTGCGGTGCAAAAGATTGCTACGTACTGGTTCGAGAACCAGCGAGCGAGCAGAATTATCTCTCGAACACCAATCGAAGTTTGCGGTGCGAGAGATTGCTACGTACTGGTTCGAGAACCAGCGAGCGAGCAGAATTATCTCTCGAACACCAATGGAAGTTTGCGGTGCGAGAGATTGCTACGTACTGGTTCGAGAACCAGTGAGCGGGCAGATTTATCTCTCAAACACCAATGGAAGTTTGCGGTGCGAGAGATTGCTACGTACTGGTTCGAGAACTAGCGAGCGAGTAGAATTATCTCTCGAACACCAATGGAAGTTCGCGGTGCGAGAGATTGCTACGTACTGGTTCGGGAACTAGCGAGCGAGCAGAATTATCTACGTACTAGTTCGAGAACCAGCGAGCGACAAAATTATCTCTCGAACACCAATGGAAGTTTGCGGTGCGAGAGATTGCTACGTACTGGTTCGAGAACCAGCGAGCGAGCAGAATTATCTGTCGAACACCACTGGAAGTTGCGGTGCGAGAGATTGCTACGTACTGGTTTGAGAACCAGTGAGCGAGTAGAATTATCTCTCAAACACCAATGGAAGTTTGCAGTGCGAGAGATTGCTACGTACTGGTTTGAGAATGTCACGCCCAGAAATTCACTAGTAATTTCCGAACTAATTTGTGTATTAAAATCCTCGTCCAGGAATCAGCCGAGGTACACAAACTGACAATTTAATATACAGATTCATCATAATACGATAAATACTTACATGAGAGGCACTTTAGTCCTCACCACGAAGAAAACTGCAGCGGAAAATAAAATCTAGCGAAGCTCTGGCTCCACTCCCACAGGCAGCTCAACTGGGGTATAAGCCAAACGTCTTCTCCTTCGCAACTTGTCTTCAACTGAGGTTTGATTGATTATTGCAAGGTGAGTACATGGAATACTCCACAAGCCACATAGCAAATATGCAAGTGCACAAGGATACCAAAGAATGGCATAATATAGGGCTTATTTGCAAAAGAAGCATTTAGCAAACAATTGAGAATTGTAAAACAGTAGAGTAATTAATCATCAATATTAATCAACACTGAACAGCACACCCATGCTGCATAGGCCCAACCATCCTGAACAACCATACCCGGCTATACAGATCTATCTCCAAACCAGGAATGTACCATTCCAAACCAGGAGCTAATCAAATTACCATCAATTATCACGTTATTATTAATAAGTAGTGTGGGACTAATCACGAAAGACATTGTTAGACCCGCTCATAACCGCGGGCACGGATATTCGAATAGTTTTACTCTGGCCAGAGGTGTACCACTGTACCCACAAGACACAACCCACCGTTATGTCACCGTGTCCGCGCAGACACGTCACCATGGCGAGTGATTGTGACAAGACCCCTCGCATAACTCAACTCAAAGCAGTGCACCGTTCCCGGATCATAGTCACCCCCTCAAAAACCAGAGGCATGGACTCCCCAGCGACCCCCGTGGGCTTATCTCCGCCACTTCTCAGTCTGGTGCTCCGCAGTGAGCCTTGTTATACAAAGTGTCCAGCCGTTGCCCATTCTGGCTTGTGGTTGGCACGGTAAATATTTCACAACCGAAAATCGTGAACCGGTCCTTAATTGTCATGAGCACTACCATCAAAACCATGTGCTCACAACCCACCATTATCAAATTTTAGTTGGCACATTAATTAATCAACCAATCACGATTGACCATCGTGAGCTATCATTAAGCCATCATTAAATAATAGTGAAGCATTAGTTATCCCAATTGTGTGCTAATGTTTCTAAGCATGGCTAAGCAATTATGTCTAATATCTAGCTGAACCAATATATAAAGCTCAACTAGTCAAATTATAATAACCCAAGGTATCAAGGAATAAAGTAATCAATGCAAACAGACCATAACAAAGGAATAAGTTCACACCACCCGGTGACATTCGAAAATAAATGCACAGTTGAAATAAATAGAGAATTTAAATATAGGATCAACATGCTCAAACAAATTGTGTTTGGGATCTGTGACACTTGCCTTGCAATAACGGGTCTTCAATTAATCTTCTTGAACACTTCCGGCGCACTCGCGAACCTTCGAAACGACGGAAACGACAAGCTAACACGCAAAATGAGGAAAAAGACTAATAAAAACCAAATAAACAATACATATAAAGTAAATAAACATGTAGATCATAATTTTAGATGAATTATGAGACTTGAACGGCCTCATTCTGACTTCATATGAATTTATTACGAATTTTACAAGATTAAATCTAATTAAAGCCTATTTAAAAAGGATTAAATAAATTTAATTCAATTTATGGATAATTTTAATATGTGGATCTTTATTTTATACAACTTTTGCAACTTGAACCACATTAAACTGAGTTACAGAGAATTAGTTATGAATTTTCAAAGATTAAATTGGATTAAATCCTTTATATAGATTTTAATTGAATTATGACGCAATAATGAATTATTTTTGAAAAGGAAAAGGGATTTATTGCGTCAGCGGGCTTGGCTCACGATGGACCGGGTGCACGGCGGCGGTCTACGGAAACGAACGGCCGAGATCTATCTTATCCCAAACGGACGGCCAAGACCTAAACGATCCACCGCGGTCCACGGGGAACGGCATCGATGACGTCGGCGATGACGTCATCACCGACGGCGACTCGGCCTCGCACGCTCGCCGGTGAACGACGGCGCGGCGGCGCAAATGAAGAGCATCTACGCAATGCGGGCGACGCGGCGATCCTTACTGAGGCACGAACGGCTGCAGACGGTGACCGGACGACGACGGCGACGAGGATAAGCGGCGACGAAGATCAGGTGGACGACGACGGCAATGTTCCGGCAGTCCTCGGCATTGACGGAGGGGTGGACGAGGTCGGCGGCAACTCGGCGAACACGGCGGTGGTCTTCCCAAGCGACGACGATGACCAGAGCGACGGCGGCGCAAGGCTGGACTTGCGGCAGTGACGGCCCACGGCGACCGGCGACGGGAAGGAAAGATTAGGGTTCGGGGAGAGAGACGAATCCGATTCGAGATCGAATCCACGGATTTCCAAACGATTTTAGCTGACGATTCCAAAAGAGAAAAGGTAGAGGATATCTCGGGGATCATTTTCCCTCTATCAATTCGGCCGGAGGAGGAAGGAAGCGACCGAATTTGGAAGGGGATCGGCGGCTGCGCAGCAAGGCTAGGGCACGACTGCGGCGACTGGAGGAGGAAGACGACCTGACAGGTGGGCCCCACCTATCAGCGGCGAGGGCGCGCGCGTGGGCGGCTCGGCTGGCGGGCTGACTGGGCCGGGGAGAGAGAGAGAGAGCTTTTTGGGCCGACTTTCGGCCTAAAGCCAAAAAAAGAATTTTAAAAACTTTTTCAATTTAAATTATTCGTGAAATGCAATTCCATTTATTAAAAATACTTCCTTGGCTCAAATAAATCCCAGAAAAATCTAGGAACTATAGAAACAAGAGAAATATTTAACAAAATTTTATCTAGCCCACTTTTATATTGAGATTTAACAAATTAAAATTAGATCTTCTCTTTTAGGATTTTAAGATCATTTCTAATAATTCCTTTTAGACAACAATTTATAATTTAACGATTTTTAAACGAGAAAAGCACTTAACATAATTATAATTAGATCATTAATTGATTAACTAATTACTGAATTGGTCTTTGTATCAATTAGGAATTGAGCTTTGAAAAATCCGAGAAAATTTCAGAGAGTATACTTAATCATAGAGAATTTAATAAAAATTAAATTCATCCATGCTTTATATTTAGGAAATTTTATTTCCCACATTTAACTTCACCTGTAAATTAATGAACATTTAATATAAATTCTATTAATAATTTATTAAATAATTTATAAATCCTGAAACGGAAAATCAGGTTGTGACAGAGAACTAGCGAGTGGGCAGAATTATCTCTCGAACACCAATCGAAGTTTGCGGTGCAAGAGATTGCTACATACTGGTTCGAGAACCAGCGAGCGAGCAGAATTATCTCTCGAACACCAATGGAAGTTTGCGGTGCGAGAGATTGCTACGTACTGGTTCGAGAACCAGCGAGCGGGCAGATTTATCTCTCGAACACCAATGGAAGTTTGCGGTGCGAGAGATTGCTACGTACTGGTTCGGGAACCAGCGAGCGAGTAGAATTATCTCTCGAACACCAATGGAAGTTTGCGGTGCGAGAGATTGCTACATACTGGTTCGAGAACCAGCGAGCGAGCAGAATTATCTGTCGAACACCAATGGAAGCTGTGGTGCGAGAGATTGCTATGTACTGGTTCGGGAACCAACGAGCGAGTAGAATTATCTCTCGAACACCAATGGAAGCTGCGGTGCGAGAGATTGCTACGTACTGGTTCGGAAACCAGCGAGCGAGTAGAATTATCTCTCGAACACCAATGGAAGTCTGCGGTGCGAGAGATTGCTACGTACTGGTTCGGGAACCAGCGAGCGAGTAGAATTATCTCTCGAACACCAATGGAAGTCTGCGGTGCGAGAGATTGCTACGTACTGGTTCGAGAATCAGCGAGCGAGTAGAATTATCTCTCGAACATCAATGAAAGCGCTAGAGTTGGTTTATTACATGTGCATCTCATGTGGCCAGCATGACTCACATACCCAACTTATAGCATATCCGGAAGGCCGTTCGCAATCATGTCGGGTGATCAAGCCGATGCCGTTCGCAAGGAATTATCCGTTAACAACCTTTTCTCGAGTAGTCCAGCCATGGCCGGTGCTATGAGATAGGTCGTCAGTCTTCGTTGGTAGGTTGGACGCGACGACTCTGCATTTGTCGAGATCGTTCTCGATAATGCGGTGTAGTCGACCACAACCTACTCGAGTGCTCAATTGTTCCCGAAAAATATTTTCTAGAAGGCAAGACATATAGCAGAGAATATCGAGTATGTACTAAAAAACTGCATGAATCTTCTAGCATTATCAGGATATAATGAGCAGATGTAAATATCAGGCATTATGTAAACCGTAAACAAGCATGATTTATACAGAAGAAAACAGAGCGAGCCCCCAGTGTTAGACCGTAGTCAGTTTAACATCGGGAACACTTGCACAACAGATATTGTATAAAAAATATGCTCTAGGTAAACATAATAAATTACTGATCTGACAATATTGTATGAATCCAGAAAACAGGTACGATAAAAAATATTGTGTACCTTTGTAGATACATGCCGGATGTATCTACGGAATTAGTAGATTAATTTAAAATAATTAATCTGCTAATTACCTTTGTTCATGTATTAATTGGTCTGACACATGCGACATGTGTGTAGACGTGTCAAGGAGCTGTCCAGTAGTTTTGCTCCTGCTTCATGGTTGCGTAACCTAGTCGGTTTCCTTTAGGCTTCGGTACAGCATATCCCGTCGTGTCCGAGAACTCGTTGGACTCGGTCGGCGCCTTGGCGGCGGTATGTGTTTATATGTAAACCAAAAGGAACCAACAAAAAGCACATGAGCAGTACTAAAAGACAAAACCGATATAATTATGATTAGAATCAGATTTAGAACGGTTAACCTGTTAACGATGGATTTCAAGATTTCGGCGGTGGACGTCGGCTCGGATGTGGTTGGAACGGAGCAAGATCTCGTGGCTGACGACGCTGAACCGATGTCCTCCGCGGTATCTCCCAGAGCTGAAGTCGAGAGTTTCTTGTCGGAAATCCATCTCTTAAACCCATCTCGTCAAAATCCTGAAGCACTAAAATCTCCCTACCTGGCACGCCACTGTCGACGTTTGATGTCGCGATTCTGGTATTTGCATAGTATGGGGATCGTCGGTGCTAGGATATATGCGAGATTGAGGTAAAAGAGACAGAGACAGGGATTTTTATACAGGTTCGGGCCCCTGAATTGTCAGGTAATAACCCTACATCCTGTTGGCTGGAGCCGGTGTTGCTCTTATTCACTATAATCACACCAGTACAATATTTGGGCAGCCTATCTAACTGTTGTCAACATGGCGGTCTGAAGGTCTGACTTGTAGTCGACAACAGGGTAGTCTTCCTCCCCGAATCCGTGCCCGGCGAGATCAAAGATAGCGCTTTCGTCTCTCCTGATAGTATCTGGAGACACCGTTGGGGACTAGCCGTGCTTATCCCTGAAGTCGATATCTGGCGTCTTGTCTTGGCGTATGTTGGCTTGTATGTTGTTCCGTAGATTGTGGTGGGTGTTGATTGTGGTGATCTTGTCCCCTGTCCTTCTAGGGGGCCTTGTATTTATACCCATATGTAGGGATGAAAACGGATCAAATACGGTCGGAAACTAGCTTTATCATATTCGTTTTGATATTTTTTCTCGGAATCAAAATCGGAATCGGAAACCCGGATACGAAAACGGAATCGAAAATCATCGAATACAGATACGGAGCGAATACGAATCGAAATGAATACGGTAACGAATATTAATCAGAACATAAAAGTCCCTCAAACTGACCTTCACAAATCAATGAAGAAATATAACTCGTTACTTTTTCTAATAGAAAATATCAACATTTTCAAATTTTAGTGTTCATAATTTTGTTATATCCGATTTTGTGGTTAAGGGAGACGATTCAATCAAGAGTAAGACATTACGAGGCAAAATCATGTCTCTAAATTGGATGATTGTTTTTTTCTAAATATTTCTAAAATCATGTTCTATCGAGTTATTGTGTTCTTACTGCAACTAGTTTTTGATAACCTTTTCACATGAGTTCATTTAGTATCATAAAATTTAATTCGAAGTTGAGGGACATCATATAGACTTAATAGCTAATTCTTAGGCCCGTTGGCCCAGGGATATATAAACCTATCCCTAGTTTCTCCCGCCTCCCAATCTCCTCCCAGCCGCCGCCCTTCCTCCCGGGCTCCCGGCTCCCGCGAGATGCCACCACGGGGGCGGGGCCCGCGTGCGGCGGACGGCGACGGCGACGGCGACGACGGGGGCTGGGCCACGTGCGGCGAATGGCGACGGCAACGTCGGGGGCGGGGCCGTGTAGGGCGGACGGCGACGGCGTGGGCTTGGCGGCGCGAGGCGACGACTTGCGGCTTGCGGTGACGAGCGTAACCGGCCGCGCCGCCCTCGGGGCGGCCGGGTCACGGCGACGGCGGGAACTTGGCAGCGCGAGGCGATGTCGTGTGGGTGCGGCGGATGGCAACGCCGGCCTCGGGGCGGCCGGATCCGGGGTTGGCGGCCCCGGAGCCGCGGGAACCGACGTCGTGAGGCGACGACGACGGAGGGGGCTCGGCGGCGCAAGGGGACGGCGTGCGGCGGACGGCGACGAGCGGATCCGGCGTGCGACGTGCGACGGCAACGGCGGGAACTCGGCGGCGCGAAGCGACGGCGTGCGGCGGACGGCGACGAGCTTTTTTCAATGTTTTAATTTGGATTTTGCTGTTTATTTTGATTCGGATATCCGGTAAAAAAGGTCGGATAGTTTCCGACCGAATCCGAGTTCCGACACGGATACCATCGCTACTGTATTCGAATTCGTATCCGAGAAAAACTATTCGAATTCGTATCCGAATCCGAAAATATCCGAAAAAATCCGACCGCAACAATCCGCATCCGAAAAACAGGATCGGAACTCGGAAATTATCCGTACCACTTTCATCCCTACCCATAGGTGTCCCCTTGTCCAAGTAGAACTAGGGAAACCTATATGGATACAATCCGAGTAGTCCTTGTCGTTTCCATGTAGAACTCTGGTTGTCTTTCCTTATTCGGAACTCCATCCATATCTGAGGTCGGTTTCCGTATAAGACATGGTATGTGGTGTGTCCTGCCGAGATGTAGTCGACTGCTATTAGATATGTGGTATCCATAACCCTGACAGAGACCAGAAGAAGTAAACGCATGTGGAGACATATGAAAGTGGCGACGACGCTAGGGTTTGGTCAAGCGGCGGCGGAGATAAAAAACCGGATGGAAAAAAACAGTGAAAAAAGCGGCAACAACAAAAAAAAAACGGAGCAAAAGAAATGTGATGAAAAAAAGCGGAAAAAACCGAATCGAAAAAAAACAGCGAAAAGAAGGAGACGACAGAAAAGATAAATATAAAATTAAAAATTAACTCAAACACGGATGGCGTACCAAAATCCCGACGGAAATATCTTTAATTTTTATAATAGTAAAGAAGAGATAGAGATAGAGATAGAGATAAAGATAAAGATAAAGATTTTTGATTTCCAGGATCGTCAGATTAGATTTATCTGATTTCCTATTTTTAAGGTCGTTAGATTATATTTGTGATTTTTATTTTTAGAGTCGGTATGTCAGGTGGGACTTAAAAAACACTATAAAAATATTTTTTTAAGTAGGTAAAGTTACGGAGAAATATATGAGCCTAACTCAAATTAGCCCCCACAGGAGATATGCCAACAAATGCATGCGGAAGTCAGGGCAAGGCTCGTGCGTTCTCATTAGGATGACCTACTTCCACCAAGTTTCTTTGCATGAAGGCAGCTGCAGAAGCGACCCAGCAACCACCCAAATCTCCATCCGGTATGGTCGATCTCGATCATGCATGTTGAAGAACACCAACGATGACTGGAGTAGTAGCTGACTGCCCTGACTCTGCTTGATTTGCTATGCCACCTACGGTTTGGAAGATTCAGAGAAATATCCCTTTTACTTGTACATGTACTAATAATTGTCGACATGCAAATGCAAGTGGTTTCTGTTCGTTTGTGGCACAAACAAAGTTGTTGAGGTATTATTGAAATCAATATTTGCTATAGGATATACTCCCTCCGTTCCTAAAATACTATTATTTTAACTAGTCGAAGGCAAAATAAATAAAATTGTAAAAGATAACTATGCCCTTCATTAGATTTTATTAGATAATGGAAATGGATTACATCTCCGACTTCTATCATAAGACAAATAACCATAAGTTTGTTTAATATAAAATAAATCAAAATAAGAAATAACGTGATGGGACAAATCCCCAACTCCCCTTTATTATTGATAGATTTTTTAGCTAGCAATTCTAATGAAACTAGACCACACATAGTGATAGTGAAGTAAGAGACCCTTGACTACCGATTACAAGAGTGTAATACCGATGTATATTATCATGTTCTTCCTCCTGTGATAGCATCATAAACTAAAAGTGAAGTCAATAAGAATATATGAAGATAACCCGCCTAGGGTTAGATAATTGTTTATCATTATGGCAACGTCAAATTGACCAACATACAACACTATCTTCAATTAGAATAATATTTTTAATGGATCTAGATACCTCTCTAAGCCAATTACCAAAAATATTTTTGACGTTACGGGGTGGAGGGATATTAAAAGAAAAAAACACACATCTCAAAACAAACTGAGCAACATAACATTAAAAAAAAAGATGTTGGATTGTCTCTCGTGCATAACAGATAACAAAAAGAATAGTGTTTGCCTCCTTCTATTTTCTTTTATCCAGTTTATTACTTTCTTTAGTGGAACGTACATATCGATAATGAGCCGTCTTCGATGATTTTGTAAGTATCAAGATATGCCGGCTGAGCTTTTAGAGATGCTCGTAAGGGTATGACGTGTGTTAGTAAGGATTAGTGTGCATACGGTTAGACGAGCATTTGTGTCTGTGTTTGTACTGTGTTTCAGCGGAAAAAAAAGAGAAAGGGATAAAACAAAGAGGGAGTATGGCGTGTGTTCGTACAGGTTAGCGTGCTGTTTATATGAGCGTTGTATTGTTTTGGGGAAAAATATAAGCAGAGGGGGATAAAACAATAAGGAGTACTACTGATTAAGTGGTTAATTAAAGGAAAGAGTATGAATTACCCCCTAACAATCGCAACAATACGAATTACCCTCATAAATCACAAAACCAGACATTTGACACCCCAAACTATTGAAACCGGATAAATTACTCCCTTGGCTAAATCCGAAGTGGTTTTGGTGCTATGTGGCATACACGTGACGCTAATGTGGCAATCCAATAAATAATAATAATAATAACTATGGGCCTATTTCTCATATACTCCTACCTCACCCCTTTCTCTTCTCTCTCTGATGCTGGGGGCGCGGCATGCAGGGCGAGCGGTGGCCAGAGGGCACCGTGGACGTGGAGCACCGGTGTTGGTGCCCGCGTCTGTGGTGGGCGCAGTGGCGGTGTTGCGGGGAGATATGGAGGTGCGCCAGAGGCGGACGACGGTGAGGAAGGCCACCACCGTTGTTCCCCCATTCCCCTATCCGTCTCTTATGACTCCCTCCCCTTTCTTGCAGTGCAGCGGTGGCGGTGGTTTGGGCGGAGAAGGCCACGGCAAGGAGGGTCGCCACCGTTGCCGCCACCTTTGCGTGGGGGCGAGCTCTCGGCCACTGGGGGCGTGGTGGTCGTGGAAGGAGGAAGGGGAATGGGCGAGGAGGCAGACACGCGAACGGGATCGTGCTGGCGTGCTACACCGCGGTCCTCGACGAGCCAGGCGCGCCCCCGCGCGACACCAGTTCTGCTTCCGCCGCTGCCTGCCTGGTCCGCCTCTGCCACTACAGTCGGCCGCCCAAGCGTGTGCGAGAGAGAAAAGAGCGACCGGGGAAAGATTGGGTTGAGGGAGAAGAATGGCAGGTGGGCTCAGAGAGTTTTATTTGTTTTTTTTACTGACTGGATTGCCACGTTGGCACCACGTGTGCAAGCTCAAATTGAAACCACTCGAAATAGTGTTGAGGGGAGTTATTTGTACGGTATGAATAGTTGAGGATGTAAAATGTCTGGTATTTTAGTTTGGGGGTGTAATTGGATCAACCACGATAATTTGATGGGGGAAATAATTCGTATTTTTTTCCTTCATTAATTAAAAGAGAAGAAAAGGGTAAGCAGTAGCAAGAGGTTCGGCAGACCTCACTCTAAAAATAGTCTTTGTGAAACAAATCTTGAAGCTGAAATGACAGTCTCTAGGGTACAGAGGAAGAGTAATTAATTAACATCTAGTACTAATAATTTAGCTGTCCCCACTCCCCACTAGCTAGTTCCTTCTTGCACATTTCCATTCCACCAAACCAACTTCCAGACAAAGATGGATCGATTATTGGTTGAAGCTCAGAGGAGGCTACGCTTGCTTTATATAAGTGCTGGAGCTGCTATTGCATTTTGAGCATCGAGCAGCCGCGGTACCCCAATTCTCGGGCCTCACCAAACGCAGAAAACACACATTATATACTGCATTCGTGTCAGTAATACAATGGCAAAGAACCTGTCAATCTCCGTTCAGCTGCTTCTCGTCCTCTTCGTTTTACTCGCTTTTGCCAGCGGCATCCTCGCACAAGGTGGACCAAGCACCTGCACGGACAATCGTAAGCTACCGCTGCTGCTATTTCTTTACTTCTTTTTTTCTAAATAGACGAAAGAAGGTTTAATTTGCTGCATAAATTGCGATCTTAATTTCGCCTTTCTAGCTAATTAAAGTTCTTTGCTCGTCATTTCTGGCAGCTGTGCAGCAAGATTGCCCACCAATCCCTGGTAGAGGGAACTAATAATTAATTAATGTTGCCACCGGATCCATGCATGGATGGACGATGCGGAGAAATATATAATTCACGTGCCATATAGTATTTCTACGCAGCAAGTTTACTACGGAGTACTTTCTCAGTCAATAAAACCCATTTCTGGATTTGAATATAGATATAGTGTTGATGTGTTTGTGCCGTGCGTTGCTTGTAATGATTTGCTTTACCAATATAAATAATATAACGGACAGTATAACTGCCCGAGGAGATATTGTATTCGGTAATAAGTAAGTGTATATTCACCATCTGATGTCCAACACCGCCAAGTTATATATTCACTGTGGGGAAGAGCTCTTTAGTCCCGGTTTGTAACCTCTTTTAGTCATGGGTTATAAACCGGGACACCCAATCCAGGACTAAAGATGGTAACGCTACCATCCTTAGTCCCAGTGTTACCAACTGAAACTAATTTTTTTTCTTTTTTCTATTGTTTTTTTCTACTTGCATCTATTTATTTCGAGCACCAATGCTGTCACCCCCAATTCTTGACAAATCATCCACCATAGGTCCATCCACAAAATCATCCACAATCCACAAGTCATTCAAAAAATCATCCCTAAATCTAAAAATATCTACAACAAAATTTACAAATCATTCACAAAATCTAACAAAAATCTAGAAAGCCACAGCCACCGGCGGGCGCCTGGCCATGCGCCGCCTCCCATCCCGCCGCCGCAGCTGCTTCCGCCACCCGGCGGCCTCCCCTCCCGCCGGATCTGGTGGAGGGGAGAGCCGCCGCCCGCCGTCGCTGTCGTCGAAGGAGGGGGGAGGGGGTGGAGAGGGGAAGGGGAGGAGGGGGAGGATGAGGATGAGAAAATGAGAGGGGAGGAGGAGAGGATGAGCAGATAAGGACGAGGCGCGTGGCTCGGTGCATAGCTCGGGGCAACTGTTCATGATTTTTTTTAATTTTGGTCCCAGTTGGTATAAATAACTGGGACTAAAGATAATAGGGTCTGACATATTTTTAAACCAAGATTAAAAATGATAAGTACCCTAGGTTACTACTCGAATCAGGACTAATGTGATTTTTGCATGACCAAGCAAATATCACTTCTCCAGTAGTGATTTCATCCTACTCAATGTCACGATGCACTTTCTAAAATGACCACGGATCATAATTGGGTCAACTTACTTTGTACTGGGCTCTTTCTAGTGCCCACGTACTGTCTCTAGATAGCGTCTTGCCATCAAGTGCCTTTGTCGGCGCACGGTTTAGGAGGAAGACTGTCGTAATCACAGGCTCACCCTACAACTTCATAGGCAAGTCGTGTTCGCTTCAGCAGCTGGCTATGCACCGTCGCCACGATGCTCTGGTCTCACTTCTCAACGATGTTGTTTTCTCCCTGTTGGAGGCATGCCATGAAGCCTTTCGGCCGGACCTGCCGAAACCATAGTACCAGCAAGGATTCAAGCCAAAGACGTCAAGACCATTCGGGCGAAGCCCTACGGCGAAAGCCATAAGCGAAGGTGGCGAAGGCTGGAAAGCTGCGTCGGTACTCCGCAAGTAAAGGCATCTCGGGCGAAGGGCATACGGTGAACTACAAATACTTCGCCATGACGAGTTTGGCATTAAGGAGGCCCAGCAGGCTGCCCCCGACCTTTAAGGCCTCTTCGTCATAGACCAGGCCCAGCCTATCGGCCCATTAAAGACCCATATATGCAAATGACACTGTGTACCCATGTAAATATCCCTTTCATAAGGGCAACCATGTAAAATCCCTTGTAAACCTAAACCCTAGGAGGTGTAAGCCTGTGCTAAGGCTATAAATAGACCCCTAGGGCCATGTAATGGGGGATCCCAAGAAATTTTATCAATCAATACACTTATTGCTTTTCCAACACTGTTGAGCAACCACGTCCTTCGACGTGACGCAGTTGTCCATTCGACAACAGCTAGCGCCGTCCGTGGGGAACCGAGACCAAAAGGGTAAAATGGGAGCCTTTCGCCACACCCACACCCTTCGCCATGTTACCAATAAGGTACGACGTCAAGGGCTGCGGGCGAACAGGTTTCGCCACACCTAGGCCCTTCGCCGCAATACCAATAAGGTACGGCGTCAAGCGCTGGGGGCGAATAGGTTCCGCCACACCCAGACCGTTCGGCACAGTACCAATAAGGTACGGCGTCAAGAGCTGCGGGCGAAGAGGTTTTGCCACACGCCACGCCCTTCGCCATAGTACCAATAAGGCACGGCGTCAAGGGCTGCGGGCGAACAGGTTTCGCCCGCCGACACCCTTCGCCATAGTGCCAATAAGGCACAGCGTCAAGGGCTGTGGGCGATAGGTTTCGCCCGCCCACGCCCTTCGCCATAGTGCCAATAAGGCACGGCGTTAAGGGCTGCGGGCGAATAGGTTTCGCCCACCCACGCCCTTCGCCATAGTACCAATAAGGTACGGCGTCAAGGGCTGCTGGCGACTAGGTTTCGCCACACGCCACGCCCTTCGCCATAGTATCAATAAGGCATGGCGTCAAGGGCTGCGGGCGAACAGGTTTCGCCCGCCCACGCCCTTCGCCATAGTGCCAATAAGCCACGGCGTCAAGGGCTACGACGGAACAGGTTTCACCCACCCACGCCCTTCGCCATAGTGCCAATAAGGCACGGCGTCAAGGGCTGCGGGCGAACAGGTTTCACGGCGAACAGGTTTCGCCTACCCACGCCCTTCGCCATAGTACCAATAAGCTACGGCGTCAAGGGCTGCGGGCGAACAGGTTTCGCCTACCCACGCCCTTCGCCATAGTACCAATAAGGTACGGCGTCAAGGGCTGTGGGCGAAAAGACCTTTCGCCACACCCACACCCTTCGCCACAATACCAATAAGGTACGGCGTCAAGGGCTAGGGGCGAATAGTTTTCGCCACACCCAGGCCCTTCGCCACAATACCAATAAGGCACGGCGTCAAGGGCTGTGGGCGACTAGGTTTCGCCACACGTCACGCCCTTCACCACAATACCAATAAGGTACGGCGTCAAGGGCTAGGGGCGAATAGGTTCCGCCACACCGAGACCCTTCGCCACAATACCAATAAGGTGCGGCATCAAGGGCTGCGGACGAACAGGTTTCGCCCGCCCACGCCCTTCGCCATAGTGCCAATAAGGTACGACGTCAAGGGCTGGGGGTGAATAGATTTTGCCACACCCAGGCCCTTCGCCACAGTACCAATGAGGTACGGCGCCAAGGGCTGGGGGCGAAAATGAGTCAGGACAAGAGGCGAAAATAGGGGCCGCGAAGCCAAACTAGCCTCTGGACACCTTTCGCCACACCCACACCCTTCGCCACAGTACCAATAAGGTACGGCGTCAAGGGCTGCGGGCGAAGAGGTTTCGCCACACGCCACGCCCTTCGCCATAGTACCAATAAGGCACAGCGTCAAGGGCTGCGGGTGAACAGGTTTCGTCCGCCAACGCCCTTCGCCATAGTGCCAATAAGACACAGCGTCAAGGGCTGCGGGCGATAGGTTTCGCTCGCCCACGCCCTTCGCCATAGTGCCAATAAGGCACGGCGTCAAGGGCTGCGGGCGAATAGGTTTCGCCCACCCACGCCCTTCGCCATAGTACCAATAAGGTACGACGTCAAGGGCTGCGGGCGGAGAGGTTTTGCCACACCCAGGCCCTTCGCCACAATACCAATAAGGCACGGCGTCAAGGGCTGTGGGCGACTAGGTTTCGCCACACGCCACGCCCTTCGCCACAATACCAATAAGGTACGGCGTCAAGGGCTAGGGGCGAATAGGTTCCGCCACACACAGACCCTTCGCCACAATACCATTAAGGTGCGGCGTCAGGGGCTGCGGGCGAACAAGTTTCGCCCGCCCACGCCCTTCGCCATAGTGCCAATAAGGTACAGCGTCAAGGGCTGGGGGTGAATAGGTTTCGCCACACCCAGGCCCTTCGCCACAGTACCAATGAGGTACGGCGCCAAGGGCTGGGGGCGAAAATGAGTTAGGACCAGAGGCGAAAATAGGGGCCGTGTAACACCCTGAAAATTCCCGACAATAAAAAAAATCACTAAAATTTTGAACTTATTAAAACTTGTGCATCATGCTAGTTGTTATGGTTGATATTGCTTGCCAAAATGTAAATAATCACAAAGAAAGCAAATCCAAACAAAGGGAGGGTTAATTACTAATTTAATTTATAGATCAAATATGAAATATTCGAACCATGCTGATAGCTTGATGCCATGATTAACTAAAAGAAACAGTAAATTCGAATCTAATTCATTTGGATCCAATCTCACATGAAATATAAGAACACATGAAATGATGATCACCACTATAATGATCATTTTTTATAAATAAGTAATTCACCGGAATATATAGATTGATACTTAGAACACTTCACCAAGTTCCTGATGACATGAAAATCAGTCATATAAAATAATGGTCATATAAATAAATTAAGCTTTATATATAAACAAGAATATTGAATGTTTAATTAAACAATTAGATTAATGTTGTATCGAGTCTCAAATTATATTTATAGAATGACTAGATCCACGTAAAATACATTGTTATACAAATAAGTTCATTCAATGTGCTATTGTAATAATAATAGCCATATTAGGATATTTTAATTAATTTTGGAACCCTCAAAGCCTCCAAAATTATCTAGGTTAATTTTGGAATTAGACCTCATCTAAATAATGCAATAGGAATATATATATATATAAAATAAAATATGGATAATATTAAACATTGAGTAAACTTTCATCTAAATTAACAGTTGAGTGACCTGGCTCATAACAGTTGAAACATACCTGCTGCTCCCTTCCACTACTGTTATCTTCTTGAGGCTGGTTCTGCTGAACTGGCACTGATTGAGTATCTTGCTCAATGTTAACTTCATTGCTTGCATTAGTCTCTAAATTGATCTCACAACTGATGTTCAACTGTTGCGACTGTCCTTGACCTGCAGAAGAAGATTCACCCATTTGGAGTGGCTTGATACGCTGCCTCTGGCTACTACCCTGTGCCTCCTGGAAAACAATCATTCTTCTCTTACGGTTGTCCATCCTGTTCTTCTTGTCTTCAAGTCGAATTGCTTTGTCAACCAACTGCTGAAAATCAGCATAGTCATGAGAGATCAACTTAACTGACAGTTCATCCTTTAGGCCTTCCAAGAACTTCTCCTGCCTTTCCTTGTTAGTACGCACATCTTCTAGAGCATAACGTGCTAGACGGTTGAACTCATGAAGATACTCTGTCACGGTATGATCCTTTTGCTTCAATGTCTTGAACTCACGTTTCTTCAAAGTAACCACTCCTGCAGGTATGTGTGTCTTCCTGAATCCTTCGATGAACTCTTCCCAAGTGATTGGTTGTCCTTCTGCTCTGTTCATCCGAAAGTGATCCCACCATTCTGAAGCTGGTCCTTGCAACTGATGTGAAGTGAAAACAACTTTCTCCTGGTTTGTGCACTGGAGCAATTCCAACTTCTTCTCAATAATGTGTAGCCAATCACCTGCTTCCACTGGGTTGGTAGTGCTAGAAAAGGTAGGCGGCCTCACACGAAGAAAATCAGCTAACTTGTTTTGAGGCGGCGGAGGATTGACATTATTGTTCCCTTGCTGGTTCTGCACTTGTTGCACTAACATGTTGATCAATTGGGTCTGTTGAGCCAGCACTTGAGCAAGGGTTGGGTTCTCTTCATTGTTATTGTTTTCGCTTCTACTGGCACGAGTGTTCACCATCTGTTGCATATTAGAGAAGATAGAAGGAGAGGGGTTACACTAAAGTTAAGACCTTAACCAGGTTACCACTAATCTGGTGTGTGTAGACCATTATATTGTTCAAGTTGATTAAGCAAGCAACCTTGTATAGTTACACGCTCATCATTGAATCACACCAATGACGAGAATGCAACCATACCTACACACAAGCAAGCAACAAACGTTCTACCCTACTAACTATTCTTCCACGACAGTTTGGCGGCGTAGGTTCTAAGGTAGGATGCAAACTTCATTCCATCTTGACATCTGGGCACTTCAGAACTACTCAACAACTAGTTTCAGAACTACTCAACAACTACTAATGAATGGACTAAAAGTTTAGGAGTATATGATTAGTGCTATGTATGTCGATTTTTATTTGATTTTTATATCACTATATGATAAGGGAGTGCCGTCAGGTTTCTATTTAAATCTTTTTATGTAACGTTGATTTCGTAGTTATCGATAATAAACGAAAGAAATTAGTAGTAGTTAAAGTATAATGTTAAAATTTCCCTAAAAAAAGTATAATGTTAAAAGATTGTGTAAAAAGGTAACACTATATCTAAGTACATTTTAGAATAAAGGGAGTAATTAGTACATATGCATATAAGTACTTAACTAAATTATTTATTTAAAAGAATACTTGCTACACTATTTACATATGCATATTAAAACACACATCCTGCCTATAGCCTTTTTCTCTGCATTTAACAGGGTCACATATGTATAGGACATGCTGATGATGGATGCACTACGGGCTGTTTGAGGTTTTATCAATTTTTGTCATGCCAAATTTTGGCAAGCTAAAATTGTGTTTGAATCGAAATCAAAATAACCTAAGTTAACTATTGAAATGGCCTTTTTTTAAGGCATGCTAAAATTTAGTTTCAAACCAAATAAACACTAAATATTATTGAAATTATAAAAATTGGTAAGATCAATTTAGACCTCAAACCAATCTAGCCCTACACGTTTTCCTACAGTCAAAAAAAATTTAACCGTCCAGTCCTCATCGTTATCGTCCCTACTCATTTATTCATTGTTTCCCTTTTGCATCTTACTCTGGGTTCTGGGATACACAGACCAACCACGACTCCACGAGTAGGACCGCATCTTGTCCCCTTCGTCTCTGCTATAGGTAGCCTATAGCTCGACCTTTGCCGCCGTGGATTTGCACTGAAAAGGAGGAGAATGTCTGAAGGATGAGGCTGGCTTCACTGAGGAGTGAGGAGTGATCTCCTCAACCTAGCCCCCTTTCGTCGATCTTTTCTAAAGATGAGTTTTCGGCGGCCAGCAGCATGGTAGCGCATCGAGGGCTTCTATCTTGTGCTGCCTGAACTGACTTGGTCCCAATAGGGAGATGGTGAGTTGGTGTGGTGAAGATCGAGGAAGCGTTGCGTTTTTTTTCGTCGGTTTTCTCAATTCTCTTCTGCTAGTTGCCTAGTTCTCCTATTGAAGAACTGTACTACGTATCTACGTAACTTACGTGTGGAATTTGACAAAAACTCTAGATCCTTCTGTTCAGAAGCTTCTAGAAGAGTCCACTTCTCCTTGCGTCGGCAACGGTTTGCTAGGAATGGTGGCCGGTGGGAGAAGAGATTGGGAGGAATGGCCAGTGGGAGCTAGCGCCTAGCAACAAGGACGGGAGTGACGGGGAGAGGGGGAAGCTTCCTGAAGCCTCTCCTTTGATTGACTAAGAGATGGGAGCGACAATAGTATTTTACTGAGCCTCCTTTACTCAGACTCATCCAGATCCAACGGCTCGGAATAAACCTTTCTTTCATCAGATGGTCAGTATTTACTTGATGACGAGGCGCAATATGGTGAGGAAAAACTTTAGTATTTTCACTACTTTAGTTATGCATGACTAGGGATCTGATTGCTTCAATGTTAAATGTGCATGATTAGAAAGAGACGATGATATTTTCGGCGCGTCTGATTGCTTCTATGTTAAATATGCATGATTAGAAAGAGAAGATGATACTCTCGACACGTCTGTGAAATATTTGTGCAAAACATTCATTATCCGGTTTTTATTAAAAAAACAATGAACAGTATATTTTTATTTTTTTTCCTTTATCCACGGGTTTGACAATGGGCCTAGGCGAGGCTGGGTGGAAGCAAAAAAAAAAACCGGTCAGGCCTGCGGTGTGACGGTACGTGCTGGTTGGTGAGTTCCCGTCGAGACGGGCAGTACTGTGGCAACGTGCAGTCGGACAGCTGAAGGAGAGAAACCAACGTCAATAATGGGGATTTATGATAGGCTGATAGGGTTATACTTGCTCATATACGGGGCGGATCCAGGAAAAAAAACTTGAGGGCTCAATTACACAGTTTCTTCAACCTCTAGCTATTTAGGGACCTTTAGTTTATTATTTATGGTAAAAAAATCGAAGGGGTACTCCGGGGTATCCATGGGTCTTATAAGTCTTGTGGATGTAGGGGGGACTCTCAAGTCCCCCCTGCACCCACGTTGGATCCACCCCTGCATATACCATATCAGAAAAACTATACAACGGGATTCCGTCGTACGGGATTGGCTCTCTCCTCCTCGCGTGGTGGCCTGGCAGCTCTCCCTCGGTCCCTCCTTTCTCTTACCTCCTCTTTCTTCTCTCGTTGCTCATGATCCAGCTTCTTGCAGAGGCCATGCGCAGCAGCTGTCAGCTAGTGGCAGCTCCACGGGGAGGTTGATTCATGCGGTGTGTTGCTACGTCTTTGGATTAGGGAACTTTTTTTTTATGCAAGAGGTGGTTTTGATTGATCCAGAGTTCGTTTCATTTTGTTTAGTTTCGGGAAAGTAAATGTTTTCATTGATGATCCTGGAGCTACGGATTTTTATCCAGAATGTGTCAGTAGAATTGCTGCGTATCAAACCTCAGCTAGTTGTTTCTACTCAGATCTGGACGCATCCCAAGTCCCAATAAAATAGAAATGGCTTGCAGCTGCACTGTATTAATTAGGATTTTGACAAGTTCGATCGTGATTGCAGGTGGATGGCATATAAACTACTACAGTGAATGGTGATATGTTAGACTTGATCCGCGTCCCTGGCCCATAAATATCAGATTTGGTAGTACCTGATACTAATAAGGATTGATGAGACCCGGTATCAGTAGGTATCAGATCAATCTGGTACTCGGTACCAATACGTATCAGGTCATGTATCATGTACCAACAATAATCAGGCTTATTATCGATACGGGAATGCTAGGGGACGGGATACCGTCCCCCAACAGGATAGCTCCTCTCCACACGCGATTCTTATCCATACATTCACTTGCCGCTGTCGCCGTCCCCCGCCACTGCCGCACCCGTCCCCCGTCGCCTCCTCCGCCGCCGCCGTGGCGCCTGTCCCCCATTGCCGCCGTCGCTGTCCCCGCCGCCGCCGCCGCCGCGTCCGTCCCCCGTCGCAGCCGCTGTCGCCGCCGCCGCCGCCGCGCCCATCCCCCACCGCTGACGCGCCCGTCCCCCGCTACCGCCGCCGTCGCCGCGCCCGTCCTCTACTGCCGCCGTCGCCGTCCTCATCTACAAGGGACGGCTGCTGGGGGCGACCGCGCGTGTCGGGGTGCTCCTTCCCCAACGGGATGCCCAACTATATCTAGTAGGAATCACCTGATACCTGGTAGGTATCATCTAATACCTCGCAAGTATCACGTGATACATGGTAGAAATCGTCTGATGCCTCGCGAGTATCAAGTGATACATGGTAGAAAGTGATAGCATGATACCTCGTGAGTATCACGCGATACGTGGTTGAAATCATTTGATACCTGACAGGTATCGCATGATACCTTGCGAGTATCACGCGATACGTGGTAGAAAATCGCATGATATCTGATAAGTATCACATGATACTTGCAGGTATCACCTGAAACGTGTGTAGAATCGTCTGATACCTAATAGGTATTACACCTGATACCTAATAGGTATTACACCCCGTTCGAAAACGGGATACCGTTATATAGCAGCCCCCTTACCGATACGTATGAGACCCGATACCAATAAGTATCAAGATTGGTAGGTATCATGTCTGATACATATTAGATCTGATACTGACAAGTTTCAGGCTTAATCGATAGGTACCATATCTAGTACCTAGTACCAACAATGATCAGGTCTGATACTAATACGTATCAGACTTGATTTAAGTATCATGTATGGTACCTGATACTAACAATGATTAGGCCCGATATCGATAGGTATCTAACTTGATTGATAGGTATCATGTATGGTACCTGGTACTAACGATTATTAGGCCTGATATCTATAGGTATCAGCCTATCAGGTGTGATACCTGATACATGGTACCTAGTTATCAGTCCCAATATATATAGATACTAGACGTGGTATATGTCGGTATCAGGTATTAGCACATATATAGATACAACCATATCATAAAGTGTCCATGGATATATATATATATATATATATATATATATATATATATATATATATATATATATATATATATATATATATATATATATATAGACACTAGCAAGGATTAGATCCTCATTTAGTGTTGCACTCAACAAGGTTAGCTACTCACGTCACATGCATGCATGCAGTTAGCAGCACACCCACTAGCTAGTAGAGAAGAACACTAGCACATGTAAAGCTTTAGAGATGATGGATGCGTATAGATTTTCCGTTGTCGAGACTACGCTGGCCAGCGGCGGCGCCCACGGAACTGCTAGTTCCATTGGTGCCGCCGGCCGGCGCCAGCACCAGCGAGAGAGACATGGATTAATTGGTTGTTCACGGCGCATGCGTGCAGCGGCGTAGCGGACTCGACGTCCTCGATGTGCTGCTCGTATAGTGGCACGATGCGCACCTCTTCGGCCGCAGTGTGATACTACGAGAGAAGCGCCAACGCGATCGAGATATAGCTCGCGACTCGTGCATGTACGTAGTGTGGGAGGAAGTCGGAATATGAAGTCTTGATATCCCGTTTTAACGGAATCTCGGGCTGTAGCAGCTCTCATACCATATTCCTCTTGGTTATAATCCATGGCTCCCATCCCTCCATGTCCATATATGGTAATCTGCAGGCTGGCCAACCTGCTCCCGTTCCTTGGTTGATTTCAGAGCATATATCTATTTAGTACATTGATAGCTACAGATGAAAATGGCTCAAATACAGATGGACATCAGCTTTATTATACTCATTTTCATATTTTTTTAAAAAAACTAAAAACAAATACGAATACCCAGAATACGAAAAAAGATATTATCATATACATATACATAGCAAATAAAAAAAATATGGTCAAGAATATTGCAATATAAATGCCCTTGGACTATGCTTCCAAAATCAACGATGAGATAGAAATAGTTCTTTTATTCAAAATAATATATTAAATTTATGTTAAATACGATATGTCATTTGTAACCAATTTAGATTCGTTAGTTTATTTAAAATTAAAAAATATAATACATACCATGCAATGTATGGTCTGGAACTAGTAAGTATAACAGATAGCTGCAACTGCAACACATACCATGTTTCTAAAGATATTTGACAAATGAGTTGGGCAAGAGATACTATCCGGATATGTGTATAAATATTAAAAAATATGTATTTTTTAATGTGAAAACTTGTTATTTTAAAAAGAGGAATCCACGTTAATTGCATTGTTAATTATTATTTTATAATTAAATAAAAATCTAAATTAAGGGTCTAATAGGGATAAAACTTCATATTTATTAACTATATGCATATCTGTTTCTGAAAAATTCTAAATTTATTTCTATTTTCGATCCTATGTGAAATTATTCATCCGACATTGCTTTTGTTTTTCCATAAAAACATTCGGACGCTTGAAAACTATCCGAACCGATTTCATCTCTACTGATAGGATCCCCGACGGATCCCGCTGCCGTTGGGGAAATGTCCACTCCCATCTATTTCACTTGGATTAGTTGTGATTGTTAAGTTTTGTAATCTATTAAGAGTAAAAAAGCAGGGAGGAGACGATGAAAAGAGGTGTGTAACTCTGAACTCTGCTTGTTTGCTGCTCCCTCTAATCTGGCTCTAGCTGTGCCGACTTGATAACTGAGGCCTAAATGTTTAGAACTAACAAGGCCTTCTCTACTAGCTTAAGCAATTGTGCTCGTTAATTAGCTGGCCAGCGTAACCTTAAGTTTTTGGTTAAACTTACTAGTTTTATTAGTAAAACAGGGCAACATGACATTGCAGCATCTCCTTGCCACGCTAAAATTCCTGCTGCCGCACGCAATCCAACATCGACGCTCAAATATTATTTTTAGTGCCAGTTTTCCCGGCGTGTCTAAAATATTAATAAAATAATATTCAGAAAAGGTTTAAAATATGTGAAAACCTCACACTCTCCTATGGCCTTTGAAAGTAATGCTTTCCTGAAATGTGTTGTCAGTTGGACGTTTTTGTCATTTATAAAAACACACCACAATTTAATGACTTTATGACGATGTACAGACAACATATACCATACAAAACAATTCTGATAAGCCGAAGCAAACGAGAAGGGGACATGTGACTGCTCCAAAACACATCATACAACCAGCAATTACAATTGGCTGAAGTGAAATGCCAAATTGTTAATTTGACTCACAAAGATGGAACTAGCAAAAGAAAAACTAAGACAACCGGTGAAACAACACACTCGCCATCATCTTCTAAAACAAAGTTCACACTAACCATCAGGTGTCTCAAATACACATTAGGAATAGTATTGATCAATACCTGCAAGGCACAATAAAGCAGTTCCTTAAACTTTAGGAAACATGCAAAAGCTACAGCACCAATTTGCCATCGTAGATCAATGTTCATAAAGCAAGCAGGTATCAAACGCAATCTCAGATTCTCAGTACAGTTCATGAGGCCAATATTTAACTAGCCATACATAAAACTAGCAAAAGCAGAAATCATCAATTCATGACTGTCAGCAGTTTGCCGCTGTACTGTCGTCTACCTTGGCATGTTGGACATATCAGATGGAATGCCCATCTCATCATCACTTCCCATGAACTCTTCTTTGTTGTTCATGGGCTGTTTCCCCTGTTTAACTTCAACGCGCTTACGCTTGCTTCCAGGTGATCCAAGATCTTGAGTTAGTGTATTAGCCATTTCATGATATTTCTTATTGGCTTTGTGGTTCTTGCCAATGTGTTTCTTGGTCCATGTGATCAAGGGCATATCAAGAACTGCTTCACATGACTTTTCAGCATTGATGGCATCAACATTTATTTCTTCTTCATCGGCATCAAGATAAGCGCCATCTATTTCGGCACCAGTAGGAACAGCCACATTGAAACCAAGCTGTTGTGTCAGCTCCATGGCACGACGGAAATATGGGCAATCTGCTTTTATTCCAGGAATACCATTGTTGTGAAACCATTCTGCCCAAGCTTTTCTTAGTTCTGATGTGCCAATTTCAGTTTGTGCCGATGCCCCACGGTACACATCATCTGCATCCATGCCATGAAGTTTGAGCCTTGTTTTGCTGGATGATTGTGGCAATACGACACCTCCACCTACACAGCTGCCTGCGACGTTACAGCAGGCATCTGGAGCACTTCTGCTGTCACTTCCACCACCATACTCAAATGTGCTGCCTCTCTTCTCCATTTTCTGCCGATAGTGAAATTCCTCTAATGACAATTGCTTTGCCATTTGCATTTGTTGTTCCTTACTGTTATTGTGGACACCATGACGAACCATGTTTTGCGTGTTTGGTTTCTTCATTTTTGCTCGACGGTTCTTCGCTGCTTTTGTCCTTTGTTTTACTTTGTTCAAAGAAATCCTCATAGCTTTCCTAACTTTTGGTGGCACTCCTGAGCAGGCAATGACATTGTGACGCCTCCCTGCAAGATGCTCCTTTAGCCGCGTCCCACGGCCACTTTTCCTGGTCATTTTACAGTACTTGCATTTAAATCCTTCACCAATTCTTTCACCATGATTCCAAACATAGTCCAGGTTTTCATTATCTACCATTCCTGCAGGCTCAAAAGAACAAATGACTCAACAAGGCTTACATCTACTCAATATCAGAAGGTCTTGTTTAACGAATAACAGTACTTAGTTAATTGAAACATATGGATTCAAGAAACTTTATGATCCAAAAGAAATAATTCCTTCAATTCATGGACTAAGAATGGCTCAAAGTTCCATTTCTCCAATTGATTGCTTTTTTTGGTTGATTTCTTTACAGTTTATTCTATTCTTCCCCTCGTATCTATGCAGAACTCTCTTATTAAAATATATTAATCAGAGGGATTTTGGTGCTGAACAAACTGGATTGAGCAATTGAGCTGGCTATTGAGAATTTGAGATATTGACTAATATTAAAATACTCTGTAAACAAGCTTAATAGTCAATATTGATGTATAGCTAGGTTGTGCATTAGAGCAGTAACTGGAAGGTAAAAGTGACTTAGAAACCACCACGAAAAGCTCTATTCCATTTCTATTGAATATGTTTTATTTTTTTTACATATTGTCCTAACTTTGACTAAACAATTTTATTCTGCTCTGTTTAAAGTAATATGCAGGGGGTTTGTTTGGTGCCCTTCAAGCTTTCAGAGGATGGAATTGAGCTGCATATTGCAACGAATCACGTTGGTATGCTCCACTCTTCCAGTCCTTAAAATGCAAACTAAAACATTTGATTGCAGGCAGGTTTTGCTAAAACCTTAAACCCTAAAACCTAAAACCTTTTTTTTATGTCAATACAGAAAGAAACAAGGTTAGCACCAAAGAAGCATCGTACTCGAAAAACTGCAATTGAATAAGCTAATAACGAAATTTTAATAGAAGGGAAGCAGATCAAATCTAAACCTAATTAAAAAATATGTAAAGCTTCCGGTTAATTTTTTCGTCCGTCATTAGTGGGTGGGCCCACGCGATTTTCGCCAGTAATCCGCGAATCAGAATCGGGACGCGTGACGGCGATTTTGACCCTCCACAGTAAAAAGAGGAACGAAAAAAAAAGAGAAAGCTAGCAAGCAGGAAGGCCCAACAAAAAGCAAATGCAGCCTAGCAGTCAGCCCACATAGCAACGCAGCAGCCCAGTACGGCAGTACAGCATTGTGCGATACTGTAGCAACCGGGAATAAGTTCACTTTAGATCCCTTAATTTGTCGCCGAATATACAATCCATCGCTAAATCAAATACCAGGTATACCTCGGCTGTGTTTGCTCCAGCCGATCCGAACCGAATCAACTGTGCACAGAAAACGGAGTGGTCTATTAGCACGTGATTAATTAAGTCTTAGCTATTTTTTTTAAAAAAAGATTAATTTGATTTTTTTAAGCAACTTTCGTATAGAAACTTTTTAAAAAAACACACCGTTTAATATTTTGAAAAGCGTGCGTGCGGAAAATGAGGGAGAGGGGTTAGAAACTAGGGGGGTGTCAGAACACACCCGAGCTCACCCTCTAACTTACAATACCATGTTAATTTAGATCCCTCGGCAGTGTCGTGGCCAGTTTTAACTGACGTGGCAAGTGGGCCCCACACGGGTCACATTTCAGTGCACAAATAATACCACCTTTTGCCTAGCTTGGGCAGCACTAGCTTAAATAGAAGGCTTGCCCGAGGCTACAACATTGAAAAATGTTTGGATCCACGTCTAATAGGAATCAGATAAAAATAACGCAATTTTATTAATTTAAAAAAACCACATGTCTTTTTTTTTAAAAAAAAAGTGATCACCAACAAAATGAATTATTTATGACAAAATAAATTATTTTTAGAAAATAGAAAACAATAACATGTCTTTTTTTTAAAAAAATGTAATCACCAATAAAATGAATCGTGTTTACATCCAATTTTTTTCTATTCATTGTATGATTTCCTTCTATTTTTTTATAGTGAAAACAATTATGCGATTAGAGTGCAGTGAGGTTGATCTGATAGATAGCGAAAAACATTTCTTATACTATTGCTACTCTTTACAATATGTAAAAAAAAGGTGTTTATCAATATCAAGTACCAAAAAATAACCATGCATTGCAACCAACTCATAATAATACATGACAAAAGTAAGTACTTTTTGGGTTTCAAACTTTACTCTATAATACATAATTTTATTTTAAAATTGTATTAATAGTTTTCCTATAATCATCCATGTCAATGGATTTAGAGCAACAAATAATTATGTCATGTTAGCGTCTTACTTGCACCGGAAAGATTCGATTTGTCTATAAGAACCTTAATTAATCCGGTGGCATTTCGCTCCTACACACCCATTACTATCGCTTTTTTATGCTTTACCCAATGCAACGCATGGGCATTTTGCTAGTCAATTTTCAATTTAGAAATATTGCTCATTGGAACTCACAAATCAGCAACACATCAGCCTTTCAAAGTTCTCATTATCCAAGATCTAGCAGGTAAGAGATCCACAAATCAAAATCAAAATATAGCTTACCTTCATCAGGTATAGTTTCACATGAGGGTGCGGCAGCATTGCCTTCTACTGCTCCTGCTCCCTTCGGAGGATCTGCTGAGTTGCTGTCATCCTCATCGAATCCCATAATTTCGGAGATGGTACCAACTCTTCTCTCGGCTCTTGGCAAATCACCCACTAGATGAGGAGTGATGTTAGATTGGGGAGAAGGGATATAAAATTATAAATAGCAGGAGATGATTGGCTCCTTATAAAATTATTTATTAGTTCATTTCATGGGTTATAAAGTCATTACATCCCCAATGGCCATACTACTTTGGACAGAGTCATAGAAGCCAGCAGGAACTAAAAAAACAGTAATGACTAGATATAATTAAACATCTAAAACTTTTACGGACGGATAAACACAAAAATACTGCTACATCCATCCAAGCTACTCGTACCCTGTTTCCTGGCACACATATGGAACTCAATAACTTTGACTTCTGTTTTGAAAGAAAGGGAGGTGATTCCTCTCCAATTTCTATTACTAGAAATGAAGATTAGACACACAGCATCCACAACCTCAAAAGCAAAGCAACCTAACTATCAGCCTTTTAGTTCTGCCAATGGTGCCAGAAACTCTAAATAACTGTGACTATGTAGGATGTGGATTGTGGAAAACGATAGAAAGAATACTGATATCAAAGAAGAAAAAACCAAAAGAAAGTGCCATGTTTTGCACATTAAAAGGGTTCAAGCCAGTTCAATCCTTCTGACCCATTAACATTGTAACTCTATTTATTTGCATGATCGGCAAAACTTTTTAACTCTTTCCTTTATCTCATTTCCTGCAGCAGTGTTATTAAATCCATAAAGAAATACTAGATGATTTGCCGATGGATAAAGATAAACGTTATCTTAGAAATTAAAGCCATTACTAAATGAAAGATTATCATGCAAACAACAGCAAGCATAATTAGATTGTTCTTGTTTCCCTGTAGTGTAAAGACAGGGAGTTACCTGCGGTGCAGAAAGCACTGTATGCATGAAGGATGCCGTCGAAGTTGTCTTTTCCAAGATTCTTGAACTGCATTGACTCAAGGTGGATCATGAAGACACCATTGATCGTCCTTACAAAAATAAGCTGATAATCTTCATCATATGCCACTATCAAATTTTCCGATCCCCCCATACGGCCGAGCCCTAGGATCACGCCCAATTCAATCTTCTTCAGCATCGCCCATTCGGCGACACCGACACCATCAGAGCTGATCTTCCTCTCCCACAATTCCATGATCTGGTATGACAAAATGGCAAGGCAAATACCACCATCCTCTGCCGGCATAATCTGGAAGCTGCGATGCGAATTATAATGCAGAAATTCAGAAGGCATCTCGATTATAGCTAGGCTCTCCCTACCCAGATCAAACTCCAGTATGCCCTCCTCCTCGCCACTGAACAACCAGTAGAGAGAATTTCCAATCAGGGTGCTGGGCAAGCATGTATCATACACAGGAGGACACTCTAATGTGATGAGATCGCCCCATACGCCGGCCTGCGACGAGTAGAGCGAAGCGTAGACGGGTTTATAGTCGGTGTGGATGCCTATCAAGACGACCTGGAAGGGGCTGGAGTGGCAGTCGCCATGGACGTGGCCTTCGCCGGAGGCGGCGGCGCAGATCACGGCGCCGTTGAAGACGATCTTCTCCTTGTCGTCGCCGAGCTCCGGCGGGGCGGCCGCGCAGCTGCGGTGGCCGGTGGCGGGGTCCCACACGGTGATCTCGTTCCGCGTCCGGTTGTAGACGAGGACGCGGCCATGGCGGCAGCCGAGGACGTCCTAGTTGCATCGCCCGGCGCCCTTGTCGCGCGGCATGAGGAAGTGCTCGGGCGGGATGCGGTCGGGGGCGTCGTGGATGGAGCGGAAGACTGGGTAGCCGCAGTGGTCGGCGAAGAAGCCGAGGAGGAGGGGCTCGCCGTGGTGGGCGCGGTAGCGGCGGAGGAAGGCCGGGTCGGAGACGACGCGGCGCCACTGCTTGCAGACGAGGGAGGCGCGCGGGAGGGAGGACGACGAGGTCGGGAGGCGGACGAGGATCTCGCGCAGGATGTCGTCCCCGTCCAGCGCCGACGTCGGCGACGGCGCGGCGCGGCGGCGGCGGCGTCGGCGGCGAGCCATCGGATGATGTGGGAGCCTAGTGGGAGTAGAGAGGTCGGGGGGGGGGGGGGGGGGGGGGGGGTTGTTTCACTGTGTTTTATTTTCCCAAAAAAAAATTATTTTCTTCTTTTTGAGAGGAAAAAAAATATTTTCCGAAAAAAAATTACCGTTCGCGCGCGCGGGGTCAGTCTGTCGTGTGGATTAGGAAAGCGCGGGAGAAACGTCCGTTGCGCGCGGGCTTTTTGTTTGTTTGGCCCATTTGGCTTGTGGGCCTTCTCTTCACACGGCTTGTTAGGCTGTTTGGTTTGGAAGCAAAATTTAACCTACTTTGGTATACCTCTGTGTCTAAATATAGAGTAATTTTTTTTATCAAAATATCCTATAAAATTATAGGTTTAAGGTATTTTCTCGTAAAACTATAAATTTAACACCAAATTTATAAAAAAACTATAGATTTGTGACTAAGTATCACAAAACTACATACTATATATTTAATATTGAAGTTATCACAAAATTACAGATTTTAGAGTTTATAAATCCTTAGCAGTACTTCTTATGTTGAAACTTTAATATTGTACTTTTATGGTTAAATTGTGACTAATGTCTTGTGATAAATTTGGTACTAAAAATATATTTTTCTGATACTACATCATAAACATTTAGCTTTGGGATAATTTATTTGCTAAATTTGTAGCTTTGTGATACACTGATTTAAATCTATAGTTTTGCGATAGTTTGATATAGGTATATGTGGTTGTGTAAAATTTAATCTTAAATATATTTTTATTACTAATTTTCTATTGCAATATAGCGATACTCTATCTAACACAATTATAATATTGTAAAATTACATGTAAACTATACTCTTTTTTTTGCAAAATTTGCTCTAGTACCTAACTTTGTGACATTTTGACATTTGGTATAAGAGTCTCTAAGGCTATGTTATTTGGAGTAGTTGGAACCCTTCTCCCAGCTAACAAAACGGCATGGCAGCAACGCATGATTAATTTAAGTATTAGCTTAAAAACTTTAAAAATAGACTAATATTATTTTTTTAAAGCAGCTTTCCTACATAAAAATAGACTAATATTAAATAATTGCAGCGTTTAATAGTTTAAGAAACATGCGTGAAAAAAGGGAGTAAAAGTTGGGAAAAGAAAACAAGCGAGCAGAAGTTCGGAGAATGCAGTACAGAACACACCATAATTTTGTGACTTTGTTATAACACACTCTAGTTAGAGTTATACGATAATTTTCTAAAAAAAACACTGTCAATTATTTAAAGAGAAAATCAAACAAATTCCATTGGCAAGCCCCTAATTCCAAGGAATACCATCGGTAAGTGCGAGTTACATGAAATGTCATCGTACACCTGACTTTGTCCCATAAATACCATCGCTGTTAGAGCACTTAACGGAGGATGCTAACAAAACCTTAAGGGTAATGGTATTTTTGGGACAAATTTGTTTGTGGGATGACATTTCATGGAACTCGTACTTATCGATGATATTTTTTTAAAAAAATTGCGTACTTCTTGTCAATGGCATTTCTTATATTTTTATTTTGATATACTCGGTTACAATGGAGAGATTAAACTTTACAAAAGACCATTTTAACCTTGAGAGACTTTGCAAGATTGAAATGTGTAGCTAAATTTAGCTATATTTTTCAAGAATGAACCTGTCCTAAGCTGTGGAAATGAGAATTGCTAAAATATTGTTTTTTTTCCAAAAAGTTGAACAAATATTTTTTAAAAAATATATTTAAATTGAATCTAATTGTATTTTTCAAAATTCAAAACTTGTCCTAAACCATGGAAATGATAATTGCCAAAATATTTTAAAAAATTACATAATTATAGCCCTGGGAGGCTATGATTAGAGAAAAAGAAAAGCACAACACCACACGTGGCAACTCCTGTATACAAACTCGAGAATATAATTAACACCAACCGGCCGGTCACCGCTGCCTATATATGCATGACCGGTATCCGCCAACCCTTCAAAAGGAGAACAAACACATTGCCCTGCTCTTCTCCAAACACATTTCCAGGCACTATTGCAAAATAAATTGATTGACGGGGAGAAAGCTGTCAAACATTGCAACCCCATTTCATCTCACCATCCGATCTCTGCCAACATGTGTAGCCCGATGCATGCCCATCCATTATCCCGCCACCACCTGACTCCAAGACTAAATACAGTGGCCTTCTGCTCCACAACCGCCACCACGTTGACACCTCTTTACCAGCACCTCACCTCTGCACACCGTCATCTCGCAAACGACCCACCGTAGCCTTGTTGATGTACCAGTCACCAGGGCTAGATCGGACCCCTAAGCATCTACACTTGTCATGGATCTCCTCGGAGAAGTGGGGGACCGAATAGAGTGGACTCGACCGTTGTCGCCATTCGCACCGTCCACGTGTCATTTGGGCCTTTGTGTGTGCCTTGACCTCGTTGGCCATTTGTCAGAGCATGCTACTGTCCGGGAGCAGATGTCCCTAGCCACTCCCTCGCTACATCCCGACGTCCCGCCATCCATGCCTCGTTGCAGCCCAGTATTGTCCGTCTACTAGCCACCAACCGCTCGAGCCAGCTACCATCGTTGTTGCTTGCCAGTTCGGTGTGCTGGTTCGGACTCCTCTACCCCCGTCGGTCACTGGCATCCTCACTGGATCTGGCTGAATGGCCCAGTTCTAGGCAGAGATCTTAGAGGGAGGGATAAAGAGCCCTGCTCCCAATGTCCCTGGAGTTGTCCAACTTCCAACGTCCACTTCGGCGGCGATGACGCGAGGGAGAGGATGCAGGAAGGTTGTGTGGTGGTGAGTTAGTCGTGTTCGCGCGTGTAGCCTCTGGAGTAGGAGCGACATCTAGCATTAGCTATGTTTGTCTTGGCTGTCGAAAGATCGTTGTGCCTATAGATCTCACCGTTTTCCTAAACTGAACCAATCGCTCTTAAATTTTAATTTTTAAAACTTTAATTTTAGAGTATTTTGAATGTAGTTTTTCAAGCGTTAAGGATATGCATATAAAAGTTTTACCAGTAAATTATTATTTTTATTATTTATAAATTCTTTTGGTTTATAATTAGCTCTCTTAAACAACCGACGATGGAGCTACGATTATAGAACTCGATCAGATACACAAATTCGGGAATCGTTCATTAGTATATCACACTGGCGGTACGGTAGTGCTGACTACATGCAACCTCGTGCAACACACACCACGTATTATATTAGTATATTACCTAGACTATAGTTTGAAACGAAGTGTGATGAAGCTAGGTTGACTTCTCGCTGTTGATGTTCTGCACCCGGCCACCTGATGATTAATTTGATATTAGTAGTTAATTAAGAATAATATCACCTCACATGCAGAGCTAGGTGATTATTGATGTATAGGCCACATGGGGTCACCGTTCCCAGAGATGCGCGCATGCAATTAGAAGCAACATCACCGGAGTCAGCAGTGAGATCGAGCAAACTAGCTAGCAAATTACTCCCTTCATCCTTAAATATTTGACGCAGTTGACTTTTCTAAACATGTTTGACCGTTTGTCTTATTCAAAAAATTTAAGTAATTATTTTTTTATCATTTGATTAATTGTTAAATACATTTTTATATATACATATAGTTTTACATATTTCACAAAAGTGTTTTTAAATAAGAAGAATGGTCAAACATATTTAAAAAAAAGCCAACGGCGTTAAATATTTTGGGACAAAGGGAGTAGCTGAGATCGCGTGCGCGCATGTGAACCAGGATATGTGCAGGATTCATTTTTATTTTCAGACTCTTTTGAAGCGCAGGGATTCTAAAACTATAGAAATAAGAAAACAAATAGGAAAACAAAGGTTTGAATCATATAATTACTTAAAATGTGTTTCGATGGCTCAGAAAAAGATATAAATATTGAAATTATATGTTATTTCGAGTTGAGTAGTAAGAGAAAAGAGAGGTGTGGCTTTGGAATTATCATAGAAAACAAATAACACGAAGTACGTACGAGCTCATGTTTAAAATCCTTAATTTGGAATTGGAGCATAGGAATGAATCCAACGGGATTTTAATTTGCAAGCCCAAATCTTACCAACCAATAAACAACCTCTTCATAAAGAAAAAAAAGCCTAAAAATTAATTAAAATCCTTCAATTTTCCTTTGAAAATGCTTTAATACAAATAAGTCTTTATTGGGTTGAGGTGATAGATAGCCACATGTTAGTGATAAAATCACCTGCCTTTGCCTTCCAAGTAGACGACGAAAGAACCTACGCATGCGCGCCACCCAGCCACTCACTCAGCTCGCGCGCTGGAGTACAATTACTAAACAAAAACTCAAAAAGCGAGGGCGGCGTGAGCTACAAGTATACAAGGTGGGGGCATCTTCTTTCTCCCGCTCGCTTGTCTTCTCCTCCACGCGCGCGCACGCCGTCGGGCTCGTGACCGATCGATCGATCGAGAGAGAGGTCGCTCGATCAACATGGGGGAGGCGGCGGCGGTGGTGGCGGTGAACGGGGAGAGGTACGAGGCGGTGGGGGTGGACCCGTCGATGACGCTGCTCGAGTTCCTCCGCACGCGAACGCCATTCAGAGGCCCCAAGCTCGGCTGCGGCGAAGGTCGGTAAGCTCTCTTGCTAGCTGCTGCTCTCATTTTTGTCTCCTGTTTCTATTTTTTTTTCGTGTTATATATGCTACGTTTCTAGCTATTCTTCTTGTTCTTGTTCGATCGGAATTAATTAATCTTGAGCTGGAATTTAATAATAATGGTTGCAACGTCGTCCCATCCACGTACTACGGGATGTAGTTGTAGCGATCCAGTTTTTGGTTGATTTATCTTCCTTCCTAGCTAGCTTAATTTTCAACTTCCTAGTGTTTTTTCAGACGCGGCAGGAACGTACTAGTACTGTTTCATTTCATTCCGGTCGATCTAACATTGTTTAGCCTACCTGATTAATTATTATATATATCACTCTAGTTAATTACAGCATGAGAAAACTAGCAACAATCGTGTACGTGCAGCAAAATTGTTGTGACAGTTTTTTAAAAACACGAGATAACTTGCTATTGCTACTACCACAACCAATCTTGGGAGCTATACGCAGTGGATGTGAAACCATTGGACAAAAACACTTCTCCCACCTTCCCGTAATACTACTATAATAGATTTTGTGTAGATATAATATATCCTTCTGTCAAGATTCATTGTACTAGGATGTGTCATATCCACCCAAAATTACTTATACTACAGAATAAAGGTGTAATTTCATTAGACAATGAAAAATTGTCTGAGTTTACTAACAGAAAAAACTAAACTTTTAGTAGTATAAAGAGGAAAGGCGATCGAGTTTGTTCAAGTCCTCGAGAGCATTACCTTGTAAGAAATGGAAAGGTAGTACACGTACTCACAGTAGCTTACTGATGATTACGCTACCTAGCCGTCAACGCATACGTTTGTACGGATTATTGTTATTACTGTGTTGATTATTTTTTGAACCTAACAGTTTTAATTAATTAGATTAAAAAGATGGGCTCGCATAAATTATAGCTTGCTAATTAATTTGAGATTTTGGAATTAATTAAATTAACAAAGCACTAAATTATTAGGAGTTCAAATCTCTTCACATTTATTAGTTCAAAATTTGGAATTAGTAAATTTAAAACTATAAGTCATAATTTAGATTATCAGTTTGGAGCAGTTTCAGCGCACCTCTCAATCCTAGGGAATCATTCCAACCTTTCCGGCTGCAATTTGTACTTTTTTGTTTGCTTTTTGTTTATTTTATTAAGGAGTATTAGGTAGCAGAGCCTCACATGCTGACAAACATGCAAAGCATGAAGCTAGCTAGAACAATTCTGAATACTTCCAACATGTCTCGTAAACTTTGATCGATACAGATAATAATATGATCTGTGATACTGCTGGCATCCATAATTAATGCTTCTTTTAGATAATGAGAAAATGATGATGTCCTCTGAAGCTAATATAATTCATCAGTGATTGTCATGACGTGCAATTAATCAAGTAACTTTTCAGCATCAGTAATAAGTGCATTCCCAATACAATTACTTAGAGCAAGTTTAATAGTACAGCTCACTACTAGCTCCAAATCATCTATAGCCAATGTAATAACCAATTCATATAATAGTTGCTTACTGTACTATTAATACCTAGTCCTACCTGTCATACACAAATTACGTCTTAGAGTCCGTGCTGCAGCTGGCTATAAATCTGTAGCCCGCTGCTCTTATCTCTCTTCTTTATCTCTTTAAAATATGTTTATAGCTTGCTTATAGTCTGCTATTATACCTGCTCTTATAACTGTACAAAAGCATTCAGTAATAAGCTCTTAATTATTTGTTATTTTGAATCCTCTTGTAATGCGATCTTAGTATTGAGTGTATTTATCTATACACTTGAAATAATTTTAGTGGTGGTGTCTGCTTGAAATTCAACAATCTAACATGTGGGACTATAAAGTGCTCGGACGTGAATTGTTTTATACTCTCCCGTCCCAGAATATAACAACTTCTTCACCAACATTCTCTTCTCAACCAATCACAACCCTCCACCATTTAATTTTTCCATCTACCTCCACTTTTCCTCCAATCACAACACTACCTTATTTAATAATACTACAAACTTTCTTAATAACCGTGTCTAACTCTAAAAATGCTTATATTCTGGGACGGAGGGAATACTCTCTCCATCTACTATTGATAGTCATATTTCTAAATCTGAAAAGTTTATTTTTGATAGTCATTTTAATGACTTTCTCAGATTTAATGCATGACTCTCTATTCTTCTACACAAAATTGGCTACATGGGCATCGAGAAATGTAAATATTAATGAATCGCTTGTTTACGGGAAATGACTAGTAGCATGTTTAAATAGATGATAAATAGAATTACTTATTATTGGTCTGTGTGCGAAGATGAAATATGACTATCAAAACTAGATGGAGGGAGTATATTATATGCCTATTCAACTAACTATGTTAAGTTAGCTATAAACCTGTAGTAAATTTGTTGTTTTTTTTTTCATTTATCTGTTATAAATATCTGTTGCAACGCATGTGCCTTCAGCAAGTTTGAGTAAAATTAAATTACTGAGGACTTGTTTTTTTCAGGAGGATGCGGGGCGTGCGCGGTGGTGGTGTCCAAGTACGACGCCGCCGCCGACGAGGTGACGAATTTCTCGGCGAGTTCGTGCCTGACGCTGCTGGGCAGCCTCCACCACTGCGCGGTGACCACCAGCGAGGGCATCGGCAACTCCAGGGATGGCTTCCACCCCGTGCAGCGCCGCCTCGCCGGCTTCCACGCCTCCCAGTGCGGCTTCTGCACCCCGGGCATGTGCGTCTCCATCTTCTCCGCCCTCGCCAACGCCGACAGGGCGGCCTCCGCCGCGCCGCCGCCGGGGTTCTCCAGGCTCACCGCCGCCGACGCCGAGCGGGCCGTCTCCGGCAACCTCTGCCGCTGCACCGGCTACCGGCCCATCCTCGACGCCTGCAAGAGCTTCGCCGCCGACGTCGACCTAGAGGATCTGGGTCTCAACTCCTTCTGGAAGAAAGGCGAGCGCGCTGACATCACCAAGCTGCCGGCCTACTCCTGTACTGCCGATGTTGCCACCTTCCCGGAGTTCCTCAAGTCCGAGATTAGGTCATCCGGTGGTGCTCCGGCGGTGGCGGTCACCGGCGACGGCGGCTGGTTCCATCCCAGGAGCATCGAGGAGTTCCACAGGTTGTTTGAATGCAACCTGTTCGACGAAATGTCCGTGAAGATTGTGGCGTCGAACACCGGCTCCGGGGTGTACAAGGATCAGGACCTCCATGACAAGTACATCAACATCTCGCAGATTCCTGAGCTCTCGGCCATCAACAGAAGCAGCAATGGCATCGAGATCGGAGCAGCCGTGTCTATCTCCAAAGCCATCGAGATACTACGGTCAGATGGTGGAGACGCGGTGGTGTTTCGAAAGATTGCTGATCACCTGGGCAAGGTGGCCTCACCGTTCGTCCGGAACACGGCCACCATAGGAGGCAACATCATCATGGCGCAGAGGATGTCGTTCCCGTCAGACATCGCAACTGTTCTTCTCGCTGCAGGATCAACTGTCACCATCCAGCAGGTGGCTTCCAAGAGGATGTGCCTCACTCTGGAGGAATTCTTGAAGCAGCCTCCATGTGATTCCAGGACATTGCTAATCAGCATCTCCATCCCAGATTGGTGTTCATATGATGGCATCACTTTTGAGACATTTCGTGCGGCTCCTCGTCCATTTGGCAATGCTGTCTCATATGTGAATTCTGCATTCTTGGCAAGGAGTTCGTTGGATGCAGCATCAGGAAGCCATCTCATTGAGGATGTTCGCTTGGCATTCGGCGCTTTTGGGTCTGAACATGCCATCAGAGCTAGTAAGGTTGAGGAGTTCTTGAAGGGAAAATTGGTTAGTGCATCTGTGATACTTGAAGCAGTCCGGCTGCTTAAAGGAGTTGTTTCACCAGCAGAAGGCACCACACATCCTGAATACAGAGTCAGTCTAGCCGTCAGTTACCTGTTCAGGTTCCTGTCTTCCCTTGCTAATGGCTTGGATGATAAGCCTGAAAATGCTAATAATGTTCCCAATGGTTCATGTACTACTAATGGAACCACCAACGGTAGCGCTGAGTCGACGGTTGACAGCTTTGATTTGCCAATAAAATCAAGACAAGAGATGGTTTTCTCTGATGAATACAAACCAGTCGGAAAACCAATCAAGAAAGTTGGGGCAGAGCTCCAAGCTTCTGGTACATATATACTTTCCTGTTCCTTTATGTGCACAATCTTTTTTAATTTATAAGTTTTGCTTTAACTTTTCTTTTGAAATAAAGAAATTTGCTTTAACTAATTTCTTTGAACTACTGTACTCTAAAATCTTGCAACGTACCTACTATGTGTTGAGCTCCTTGGACTTTGATAGCCTGAACTTCTAAACTTGTTACTCAGGGGAGGCAGTGTATGTTGATGACATCCCTGCTCCAAAGGATTGCCTCTATGGAGCATTTATCTACAGCACACGCCCTCACGCTCACATAAAAGGTGTAAACTTTAGATCATCTTTGGCTTCACAGAAGGTTATCACAGTTATCACTGCAAAGGACATTCCGACCGGTGGAGAAAATGTTGGATCCTGCTTCCCAATGTTAGGAGATGAAGCACTTTTTGCTGATCCAGTTGCTGAATTCGCTGGTCAAAATATCGGCGTTGTGGTACTTACGACCAAACCACCTGAACTTTCTTTCGATGAGACAAAACTAGCTAGTAATATGTCAAATATTCAGATTTTTTTTATAATGCGTTTGAGCTTACCATGTCCTGATCCATTTCTATCATTCAGATTGCAGAAACACAAAAATACGCCTATATGGCAGCAAGGCAAGCTGTGATCGAATATAATACTGAAAATCTTCAGCCACCAATTCTAACAGTAGAAGACGCTGTCCAGCATAACAGCTACTTCCAAGTTCCCCCATTTTTACAACCTAAGCCAATTGGTGACTTCAACCAAGCCATGTCTGAAGCCGATCACAAGATCATAGATGGGGAGGTACGGACATTTCGTTTTCTCTTAACACGCTAAAGCTTTAATTTTGCTATTCTATATATTAATTAGAAGAACAATTTTGATTCACACTGGAATCTACTGAGCAACAGAGTTGCTCTGAATGAAACGAAATATATAGCCTCAGTTCATGACAATTCTAGGAGAAATACCTTCACCTTATTTGTTTTTTGGGCACATACAGGTGAAACTTGGATCCCAGTACTATTTCTACATGGAGACACAAACGGCTTTAGCTATCCCTGATGAAGATAACTGTATAACCGTCTACTGCTCAGCGCAAATGCCTGAGGTTACTCAAGATATTGTTGCAAGGTGCCTCGGCGTTCCATTTCATAATGTCCGTATTATCACGAGAAGAGTTGGAGGAGGTTTCGGTGGAAAGGCAATGAAAGCAACACATGTAAGAACCTGACTGACCATAGCTTTGCATTTGCAGGAAAATTATATTATTGAACTAGTGGAATTAATTTCCCGTACGTCTAGCTAGTTCCGTTGCTATAGATATACTGCAGTGCATATGCTTTTGTTTGAAAATAAAACTATATATATATTTGTAATACCACAAAATGACAAACGTTTGTGATTGAACATGTATGTAGCAGTCTTTCACCTTTCAATAGAAATATACTAGTATTTCACCACTAAAATTCAGCAATTCAGATCTCTGTTTTGATAGCAAAACAGAGAATTTTTTTCCGATCTTGATTTTGATTTATATCTGAGTATTTGAAATGAAAAACATCTAGATGTAAGTATGACCAGAAGTATTATGATTTGACAGGTTGCAACTGCTTGCGCTGTGGCAGCATTCAAGCTGCGGCGCCCAGTTCGAATGTACCTCGATCGCAAGACGGACATGATAATGGCGGGAGGGCGGCATCCGATGAAGGCCAAGTACTCCGTCGGGTTCAAGTCCGACGGCAAGATCACGGCCCTGCACCTCGATCTCAAGATCAACGCCGGGATATCACCGGAATTCAGCCCGGCGATCCCGTACGCCATTGTCGGGGCCCTGAAGAAGTACAACTGGGGCGCTCTCGCGTTCGACATCAAGGTCTGCAAGACGAACGTCTCGTCCAAGTCGGCCATGCGTGCTCCGGGCGACGCGCAGGGCTCGTTCATCGCCGAGGCCATCGTCGAGCACGTTGCGTCCACGCTCTCCGTGGCCACGAACACCATCAGGAGGAAGAACCTCCATGACTTGGAGAGCCTCAAGGTGTTCTTCGGGAACAGCACCACCGGCGAGGCCTCGACGTCGTCGTACAGCCTCGTCACCATCTTCGACAGGCTGGCCTCGACGCCGGAGTACCAGCGGAGGGCCGCCATGGTGGAGCAATTCAACGGCAGCAGCAGGTGGAAGAAGCGTGGCATTTCTTGCGTGCCGATCACCTACTCGGTGACGCTCCGGCCGTCTCCGGGGAAGGTCTCCATCTTGAACGACGGCTCCATCACCGTCGAGGTCGGCGGCGTCGAGATCGGGCAGGGCCTGTGGACCAAGGTGAAGCAGATGACCGCCTTCGCGCTGGGCCAGCTGTGCGATGACGGCGGCGAGGGCCTCCTCGACAATGTCCGTGTCATCCAGGCCGACACCCTGAGCATGATCCAGGGAGGATGGACCGCCGGGAGCACGACCTCCGAGACCAGCTGCGAGGCTGTTCGGAAGTCGTGCGCCGCGCTCGTCGAGCGGCTCAAGCCCATCAAGGAGAAGGCTGGCACCCTACCATGGAAATCCTTTATTGCGCAGGTGAGGAAGAAAAAAACATCCAAATTTTCGACTCCCTCCGTTTTGAGATTACAAGTCATTTTGACTTTGGTTAAAGGTAAAGTCAAACTGCTTCAAGTTTGTAGAAAAAAAAAGCAGTAACGTAGAAATCCTAGATTGTGCAGGTGAGGAAGAAAAAAATTTCAAAATTTTCTAGTAAACTGAAAGCATCAGTAGCTAGGCAGATCATGTTTTCTGAAAGATCACTGTTGTCAGTCTGAAGACAGCATTGTAAATTTGTCTTCACTTTCAGGCAAGCATGGCTAGTGTAAAACTGACGGAGCACGCGTACTGGACCCCTGACCCGACGTTCACTAGCTACATGAACTATGGAGCTGCCACTAGTGAGGTACACACACTACACGAACCCTGATCCAAATTACATCAGCAGGCAGCTCTGAAAATGCAATTTTAATCGGAAATCTGCATATATATGATATGAACACTGTTCTCCAGGTGGAAGTCGATGTGCTGACAGGGGCAACCACCATCCTGAGGAGCGACCTCGTGTATGACTGTGGGCAGAGCCTGAATCCTGCTGTCGACTTAGGCCAGGTCAGTCAGTCACTCAATCTTTTTTTTTAGATTTTGTTTTATTTAGATAGATGATTACATCCTGGCCTCTGCATCTGTGATACATACAGCCATAAAGTTTGAATTAAAAAAAAAACAGTGCTCCTGCTACTAATTGGAGTACCTTCAAAACATCAATTAATTACTTTCTCCGTTCCAAAGCATAATTTTTTTAAAGAAAAATGTTTCTGGGTAATTTTGGAATGGAGGTAGTGATCAGATCTCTGCATGATGTTGCAAATCATTAATCAATTGCAAGACCAATGAAATCCATGTGTAAATATATATGTATAATCTGAATGCAAGATTGTTAGCTGAATATTGTTGATTTTGGTGGTCTCCATCGGTAATCAGGTGGAAGGCGCGTTCGTGCAAGGTGTGGGCTTCTTCACGAACGAGGAGTACGCGACCAACGCCGATGGGCTGGTCATCCACGACGGCACATGGACGTACAAGATCCCCACCGTGGACACCATCCCCAAGCAGTTCAACGTCGAGCTCATCAACACCGCTCGCCATCACAGCCGCGTCCTCTCCTCAAAAGGTGACAATATAAATGCATCTTCTGCTAACCTCTTCTTCCTCCTCAATCTATTTTTCGCCGGAACGGCGGAAGGAAGCCGATCGATTTTATTAGATTTAGGAGAAAATAAAAGTATATCGTAGTACAGGGTGCCACTAACAACAAGTGATTGCAATTTCGAAACGAAATTTCGGCAATTTCGCACCCCCACAGGCAAGCACATTTCTGGCCCAGAATTTTCGGTTTTTTTTCAATTTTTTGTGAATTTGGTCAAATTTTATTTAAATTCATTCAAAATTCGTCAAATTTTCCAAAAAATTTCGGCAAAAAAGTACCGAAATTTCGGCCACCCCCGGCAAAAAAAACAATTTCGAGATTGCTAACCTGTGAACAACAAACTCTATACAAGCTATACATTCACAACTTTAACACTGAAAAATCTGAAGCTGTTTTGGCGTATGTCATGGCAGCGTCCGGTGAGCCGCCGCTGCTGCTGGCGTCGTCCGTGCACTGCGCGATGAGGGAGGCGATCAGGGCGGCGCGGAGAGAGTTCGCCGCTGTCGGCGGCGGCACCGGCGGCTCAGATCAGGTGACGTCGTTCCAGATGGACGTGCCGGCGACGATGCCGGCCGTCAAGGAGCTCTGCGGCCTCGACGTCGTGGAGAGGTATCTCGAGAGCTTTTCTGCAACCACCGCCTAGTGCTGGGAGAAAGCCGAAATGGCTTCGCATCTTGGCTGGAAGAGAATTATGCAGGACCTCAGTCCTTCGCCCACCCAGAAAGACTTCTCATCTTGAGTGACACGTGTCCGCACGAATCTTGATGTAGGGTGTGTTTGAGAAGAAGGGGATTGAGGAGGTTGAGAAGATATACAAAACGAGGTGAGCCATTAGCTCATGATTAATTAAGTATTAATTATTTTAAATTTTAAAAATGAATTAATATGATTTTTTAAAGCAACTTTTCTATAAAATTTTTTTACAAAAAACGCACTGTTTAATAGTTTAGGAAGCGTGCGTCCGGAAAACGAGGTGCTTTCTCCTCAATGTCCTCCAAAGAAACGCTGCCGTAGTCATCTTCTACCTGAGCTCAACTCAAGTGCAGAGTGCCAAACTTTCCCTTTCTCTCTTCTCTCCACTCTCCACCTCCCTTCTGTTAGGAAACGATAGGCGAACAAACGATAAAGAACAATAGATCAATCACAAAAGACACGAGATTTAACGTGGAAAACCCTCCCAAAATAGGAGAGAAAAAACCACGGGCGCCAGCCAGCAAAATATCTTCACTATATCTGAGATGAGGTTACATCACCGCACGACGGCTTACAAGAGGTATATATATAGTGGAACCCTAAAAGGGAGAAGCTGGCCTTTATTAAGTGCAAATGAATTTGGATCACAACTCAACACCTTCCTCCTCCTCGGCCAGGGAGGGAAGGTTCCACTTGCTAGAGGCGGCGAGCTCGCCAAACTTTTTCATCGTGGCGTTGTCTCTCCTCTCCACTCCACTCTCATCTCACCACCTCCTTCCTCTCTTTCTTCCTAGCCAATTTTTGGCCGGATGAACAGCAACAGCGGCGAGTTCGTCCAATCGATGGTCACAGACTAGCAACCTTGCCAGCCTCCCAAGCTAAGAGCACAAGTACTGGGTGCCGAGTTGCCGACTATACATGCTACATTGCTGCTCTTGCATCATGTTGCATCCCGTGCCGGAGATTGGGCCTCTGGCTGTGCAGAAAGGAGCCAGGGGAGGTAGGGACTGGGAAGTGGAAAGGGAGAGGAGAGAGGGATTGGGGAATTTTTCGGCACTTTGGTCTGAGGTAGAAGATGACTGTTCTCTGCTCTAAGATTCGTGCGAACAAGTGTCACTCAAGATGAGAAGTCTTTCCAAATGGGCGAAGGACCCAGGTCCTGTATAAACACCAAAAATAACGGGGCTGCTGACTTGTATGTTGATGAGTTTTTTTTTTATGTATGTTGATTACTGGAAATGATGTTTAACTATTTATTTTATTTTAAAATATCATGCAGCTATATTTATTTTGCTGTAACTTATATTTTTATATCTTTACTAAATTTTTAATAAAATGTATGGTCAAATGTTATATCTAAAGTTAAGGCGTTAGATATTTTAAGTTGAAGAGAGTATGTTTAGAAGAGAAAAGGTTTTTACTTTTGCAAGGTAAACCTGTATATGTATGGAGATAAGCAATTCTACAGTTCTTAAGGAGGTACCATGAGATACCAAAAATTTAGCGTAAAATTTGGTACCTCATGATACCTTATAATATCTAGGTACTAAGAGATACCAAATTTACAATAGAAAAAATGGTATCTCATGGTATCTCCTCAAGTACCATAAAATTGCTCGTATGGAGATAATATATGGACAGTAATGTTCTTATGGCTCGTGCAAAAAAGAGGGAAAAATATACCATTATTTCTCTACATGGGATTGGGCGATTGGCCGGACTTGAACCGGACCGAACCAGACTGAGCTCTGGGTCATCTGTGGCCGATGCTTGCCATACGGTTGGTTTACTGGTCAAGGCACCACATGTAATTGTATACTAAAGTACTCTCTCTAATCAAGATAGAAGTCTAGACCCATACTCTCTAAACCATAGACGTCTAGTTTTAATGCACACAACGAGCGACCAAATGATCGATCCAAGAAATATTCCTAAATAAAGATTGATACTAAAGCATAAAGATATAAAAGGATATATATATAAATATTGGAAACATAAAGCATATATATTAACCAAAATATCCGACTCAGAAAAGATATAAAAGTTTTTACCAAACTTCCAGAGGCACTCCTCTGAACTTTTGTCGGTTCTCGTACTTGACTTGGCTCCCGATCAAACTCCTACTCCTCTACGAAGTAGAGTTGGCTATTCCTAATACTCTAGCAACTACAGTGAACAAAGTGGAGCTTCTACTCCGAGTTAGAGTAGTGGTGTGCTCGGCCTTGAAGTGATTGGGGGAGGGAAAGTTTGGTCTGCCGGCCAGTGTCCTCCGCTGGGTCGGTTGGCCTTTCCAATATCTGAGATCATGTCCTAAAGTCGGTGTTACAACTTGTATTCCCCACTAACATCGGTTGGACCAACGGTCGTGGATGGGGCCAACTAACCGGCCTAAGAGAGTGGTATGTCAGATGTGTATTAAATCAAAAGGAGTGTGTAATCTAGGAATTACCCCTCTGAATTATCGTGGTCGACTGAATTACCCCTTTGAACCCGAAAACCATACGTCGCTTACCCTAAACTTTCAATTATGGACGATTCACTCCCCTCAACCCAATCCAAATCAGTTTTGTCCCACGTGGCATACGCGTGGCAATCCAGTCAGCATTTTATTTTTAAAAATGGTGGGACCCACGTGTCATAACCCCTCTTCCTCTCATCCTCTCTTCCACATTATCAGTGGGCGGCAGCGTGCACAGCGCGACGTGGGGACGGACAATGGGCAGTAGCGCGCGTGGCAGCGTGCATGGAGGTGGAGGGGATGGGGGAGGGCAAGCGGAGGTGGATGGGGAAGGCAGTGGGCACGCGGTGGCGCTCGTGGACGGGCAGGAGGTCGTGCGCGGTAAGGTGGAGAGGATGGGGGAGGGCGGAGGTCGATGGGGAAGGGGAGGGGCGGTGGGCGGCAGTGCCCGTGGATAGGCGGGCGGGCGACGCGGACGGCGACACGCCGGGATGTGGAGGGGATGGGGAGGGAGAGGGGGAGTGGAGGTGGATGGAGAAGGGAAGAGATGGAAGTGGAAGGGGATGTCGGCGCACGGCGGCGGCCGTGGCGGGCGAGGCAGGGGCGTGGCCGCCTGTCCCCGCGCTGACCGCCCCCGTGCGCTGCCGCTTGTCCATTGCTCGTTCCAGCGTTGCCGTGCACGCCTTTTGCCCAACTGCCCGAGAGAGAGATAAAGAGAGAGAGAGAGGGGGGGGAGGGAGGAAGAGGGGAAGAGGAGGTACAGGACCATGCTGACGCCCGGTCGGCCTCCATCTCCGTCGCCGACCGCCCGATCCGCCTCCACCGCCGGCCACCAAGCTCCTCTCCCCATCTCTCTCATCCTTCTCTCCTCACGGTGTGGAGAGGCCCTCCCTTCGCGGGCGGCAAGGTGCTGGACGCCGCCGCCTCCAGCATCCTCCTCAGCGCCGTCCCGCGATGACGCCAGCCGCCCGAGTTCTCTCCGCCTCCGCCTCCACCACCCGCCACCTGAGTTCTCTCCGCCTCCACCGTTGGTTGCCCGAGCTCTGCTTCCGCTGCCAGCCACCCGAGCGAGCGAGAAAGAGAGAGAGAGAGAGAGAGAGAGAGCAGAGGGATTGGGTAGGGGAGAGGAATGACAGGTGTGTCCAAGAGTTTTTTTAATTCTTTTTGCTGACTGAATTGCCACGTTGGTGCCACGTGTGCAAGCTCAAGTCGAAAACAGCTCAAAACAGTCCTTAGGAGGGTTATTTGCCCGATTTGTATAGTTGGGGGGGGGGGGGGTTGAAGGATGCCTGGTTTTACGGTTTAAGGGGGGTAATTCAATCGACCGTGATAGTTCGGGGGGTAATTCGTACTTTTTCTGTGGAACCTAGGTGTGAGCTAGAGAGAGGCAAGAGGAGTGGGACCCACTTGTTAGAGAGAGCATCACATCGAACCTATTCCACATTGTAGAGAGAATACAGCTAACAGTTAATTTACATTTTCTTTAAAGTGAAAATCACCTGATATAAAATGTTTTGGACCTTCGGCATCACATAGAGTTGTACATTGATCTACTGGAGATTACATGCAGCAAAGAGCCGGGGCCTTTCTTCACCGCCACACCAGTGACGGCATGGTGAGGCCATCTTGGCCGCGTGAGCGTTCTGTGCGCGATCTGGTTCCAATTTTCCTTTTTTGGGTCAGTTTAGTGCATCTGTCCTTTTTTCCTGTTTTGGGTGATTCTTGGTGGGGTCACAATTAACATTCTTGCCCCATGTGCATATGATACACGATTGAGCCAAGGTTGCCAATTTTTGGTCCATGAGACGTGTGATTTTTTTTCTGTTCTGACAAAATCAGTCTAATTTTTCATGGGCTTGGCCCAATTATCATACGGGCCTCACATCCAACACATATTGTTTTGTGTTTTGTTTTCCTTAATTTTATTTTAATTCGTTTCAAATGTATAGAAAAAATTTATATGTATAAAGTTTCTAGTTTATACGTATAAAGTTTATATGTATAAACTTTCATGCATTTAAAGTTCTATGTATTTTTTTCCCAGGTTAACATGTTAAATTTATTTCAATTTAAGCAACACGTTAAATTCGTTCCAAATTGATACGTAGAAAGTTTCCATAGTTGTTAAAAAAAGGGGGCTTGATGGATCTGGTTGAATCGAGCCGCTCCCCATCACCCTTATACCTCCATCGATCCATACAACAACAACATAGAATCAAGATTTTCACGCAACAAAAATCACAAAAATTTCAACCGGATATCCATCAACATTTTCACATCATAGAATCAAGCATTCATGAAAAACCAACTTCCCTCATCCCTTCTTTATGAAGTTTTGGCAATCTGTTGCTGGCATCTCTGGAGTAGGCGAAATGACTTGATCTTCAATGGTATTCAAGCAAACTTTGGCAAATGGAAGGCTGATTTCAAGGATGAGTTTACTCTGCATACGCATAGAGTAAAGGAGACATACGCATAGAGTAAAGGAGACAGGAAAACCATTGTGGTAATCATGGATTTTTTTTTGCGGGGCTATCATGGATTAATAACATATACTCCCTCTGTTTCACAATATAAGTCATTTTAGCATTTCCCATATTCATAGTGATGTTAATGAATCTAGACATATACATCTATCTAGATTCATTAATACCAATATGAATGTGGAAAATGTTAGAATGACTTACATTGTGAAACGGAGGAAGTATTAACTAGCTTGCCTTTCAGTCAGTCTTTTCTTCTTTCTTTCCCTTCTATTATATTCCCCCTGTACAGTTTCCCTTGTATATTGCCCTTTTATTTTAATATATTTGTGCAGTAGGAGCCTCTCCTGCTGTTTTAACAGTTAAAAAGGATGTGTAGTCGCTCACTGCAGAGGAGAACTTCGCTTGCTGCCATCGCTCACTGGGACGTGGAGATTGCCTCTGCTACTGCCCCATGCGCGAGAGCCATCGCCGTCGTGGGATCCACCGCCGCCGGATCCACCCAATCCACCCGCAGGGGTCGCTGTTGGCGCATTAGGTGGATCCAAGCGCGGGAGCCACTGCCATGGCATCCTGTGGATCCGCCCATAGCCACTACCAACGGATTCACCTGTGGGAGCCACCATCGTCGCAGCCGGCAAAGCTGCCTATAGGAGCTGCCACCGTCGAGGAGGAGGATTCCATGATGCCGTAGCGGCGGAGAGGGGTTACGTTGGTGGTGGTGGTGGAGAGAGAGAGAGGAGATGGAGGGGGTGGGAGAGAGGAGGAGAGAGGGCAATGAAGATAAGGATGAGTGGAGAGAGAATATAAACGTTGCACATGTGGGACGAGGGAGATGCTCGAGCTCAGAGGTTTATTTCTTCCACCCCGCTTAGCTCAGCTCTATCTTCTCGACATGTGTCGGTTTAATAAAAACCGGCACCATGTAGGTGCTGGTCAAATTGAGAAAACATGCGCCAGAAATATATGTGCTACTATTTTTTTAATAAATTGACACTTATAAAGTGTTATATATGTGGATTTTTAATTTTGGAGTCTCTAAAGGGTTAGGAGGATGGGGAAAAGCTCATTTGCGCCGGTTTTAGATTAATCAACACCTATAGGTGTTCTCTATTACATTTTCTATAGTAGTGTTAATATGTCTTTAATAAATATGTAAAACAATCGTCTTTTGATGTAGTAGTGTTAATATGTATTTAATAAATATGTAAAGCAACCGTCTTTGCAGGATGAAGAGAAAATAAATAGGGCATATAAACAGCGAAGACAGACCAAGGCAAAAGAAAGTGGGGCCTATCCAGCCACCTATACCTACCTTTAAGAGAGAGGAACGGGTTGAGGAAGAAACATATGATAACATTGAAGTCACTACTAATTACTTATATATACAAAAATATATAGAATAAATACAGCTAGCACTTGATTTATATATTTTTTTTAAAAAAAGGAGAATCACTTGATATACAGCGTATGAAACCTGTCTCGCTGCACAGTTGTACACTCTCCTGGAGAATGCATGCAGCAGCAAGATAGCTAGGGTCGCTGTCCCTATCTTCAGAGATGGATTTTTGGACGTCCTCTTTGTTTATTAGTACCCCTCCGTAAAAAAAAAAATCCAATCCTACATACTAACCTAGAAATGTTTGTGTGTGTCCAGATTTATTGCTAAGATTGAACTTTTTTTAACAGAGTAGTACGTCCCACCTAAATAATCAACAAAATATTATTTTAAAAAAATAAGAAAAATAGATTAATATAAAAATATCACATCACGAATATAAAAATTTAAATTCGACATAAAAACAACGAATGTAAATGTGAATTGAGATTTTAGTTTAATTTATTCTTTTTGCTATGGTTTATAGGAGTTGTATTTGCCCCTGCATGTTTGTAAAGTAATCACTACTGGTGAAACCCTTATCTCTCCCTTTATATATTTATCTTATATTAGTCTATCTTATATTTTTATAAATTTTCTAATAACTATTAATGTGATATGGAAGAAATTAATGGTGTCCAAAAATGCATCTCTGAAGATAGGGGATACAGCTAGGACAGGTGTACACTCTCCTGGAGAAAGCAAGCAGAAAGGGTCGATCGCTTTCACACCATGCGGCTATAAATATCACTCTATCTGCAGACTGCAGCAGGCAACAACAAAGCATCATCACTGTCGCTGTCATCAATCATTGTCACTTACTACTTTTGTCTTCGTCTCCACCAAAGTCTCCTCCCTTTCCTCCCCCCTCTCGATTTCTTCCTCTCCCAAATCGATTTCCAAGCCCTAGCACTACACTCACTCACCTACCCCGAGACATGGCTGAGTTGCCGCCGGTGCAGATCGTCGCAGCCAAGGACGACGTCCCGCCGCCGTACCTGACCGACAACGTCGTCCACAACCTGCTGCTCTGCCTGGCGCCGGAGCCGGCATACCTCGCCGTGGCGACGGCCGTGTCCACCAAGTGGCGGAGCGTCGTCCACAGCGAGGCCTGCTTCGGCCGCCGCTTCCGCCTGGACTACGACGGGCCGACGCCGCTGCTCGGCTTCTTCTCCAACAACGCCGCGGGGCCGTTCTTCACCGCCACCGGCGCCGGCGTGGTGGGCCTGGCGCCGCCGGAGGAGGCCGTCTCGGCCGGCGACGGCAGCGTGCAGCACATCTACGACGCGCGCCACGGCCGCGTCCTGATGGACGGACGGGAGGACAAGGAGCTCCTCGTCTGGGACCCTCTGTCCCGCCGCAAGGACTTCATCCCCATGCCGCCCGGCTACTTCGTCGGAGAGGGCTACGGCGGCGGCGCGTTGATCTGCGAAGCCGACCACGACGCCGGCGACGACTGCCATAACGCGCCGTACCGCGTCGTATTCGTGTACTGCGGCTCGGATCGGCCCCCCACCACCATGGCTAGCGTGTACAGCTCCAGGACCAACACCTGGGGCCCCGTGGCCACCATGGATGCTCGCGTCACTTTCGAGCTCAAGCAACCCGCTGTGCTCGACTATACCGTCTACTGGTTGGTAAATGGGAGGACCCAAATCATTGAGTTCGAGTTCGATACCAACAGCCTAGCACTATTCAGAACACCGGTGGATCTCCCGGACTTCGTCGTCTTCCCCATGGAAGACGGGCGGCTAGGCTACACTGGTATGATGGGCCCAATCGTCAGGGTTTTCGCCATCGAAGATATCTATGAAGACGGTGATGCCACCTGGACAAAAGTTACTACTCTTCATCTAGATGCTATGCGGCCAAGCCAGTCATATCAGCAAGTTCTTGATTCGGACACAGACTCTGACTCCGATGATGAGGAGGAGGTTGTATTATTGTTGGCACATCAGTTTGGTCCCAAGGCGAAGAAGGATAGCAAAATCATTCCCTCGCACCCGCCAACTATTAAGAGCGATAACGACGAATATAACCATGTCGTGATCAGGCCAAGAGTTATCGGGTTCATAGAGGATCCTAACTCAATCTTAGTTCGAACTGAGCTAGGTGTATTCATGGTTGATATTGAATCAAACGAATACGAGCAGTTATCTCAGAGAATCTACTTCACCACTGTCTACCCTTACGAGAGCTTCTACACCACAGGTATAAATCTGTCATATCTATTTTCTTTAACAAAACAACAATATTTTAGTTTTGCCTACCGTTTAATTAAATTACTTATCAACACATTTAGGAAAAAAAGTCCTTCTTATTAGAAAAAATCAGTGTTAGTATACAGATTTATCTTCCACACTGCGGTTTCTTAGCATTTGGGTTTGCTGTAAACTTAGTGCAACAATAATATAGCTAGCTAGCTAGGGGCAAACATTTTGAAAAAAAAGTTTAAGTCTCTATATTATAGGGTTAGACTCCTAAAAATGTTTCTTTTGGATAAAGTAAATGCAAAATTGTGTTTTTGCTCGGGCAGCAAGTGCAAATTTATAGAGTGTATTGCATTATTATACTAAAAAATGGCAACCCATCTAATTATTTTCCATAGAATTCTGTTCATGAGTATTGCCCTCTTCATGTTGCCCATATTCTTCATATGATGATTAGACTATCTCATTAAGTGTATAGTGCTCCGTTTATTTTGTTTTGTTGAATAAATTTGCTTGTTCTAATTATTTGAGGTATGGTGCAGCATATGATATATTATTGATCTGATCTGTGTTCACCAAATTTTGCATAGTCTTTCTGCATATATAGTTGCTACAGTAGGACTTCACAAACTGCATATGTGTTTCAATGCAAAGGTACATTAGATTTTCCTAAATATAATACATAATTATTTAAACAATTTGTTAGCTAGTCATCAATTCCATTTTCCTCTGTGCATTTTATGGTTGGCCACATCAGATTATACATACAATTAAGTTCATCAACTAATGTATATTTCTATTACAACGTCTTAAGTTGAGCTGATAAGCAAGACGGAATATACCTTCGAACTGAACTGCCAAGTGCATCTTGAAAATTATTCAAACACAAATTTAGTTTATTCATTAGCTTTGTTACTCAAGTGATAACTACGATAGAATTTGTGCTCTAATAGTATTCTGAATTTAACAAACTGCAGATAATTGATCTGAGTTAATTATTATTCAATTCTAGAATAGTATATATTACAATTGTATGAGTAATTAAAGATTGTGCATATATAGTTGCAACTTGCAATATGCATGATAAATTAGCTGTTCTTTTATACCCTTTTGCATCTTCTAATTATCATATATATTTAAAATATGTTGACATGGAATTTTGTTCATTTACGATCATGTGCTTATCTACATCTGAATATGATATTGACAATGTATACATTTCCTGTACTGAGATATGTTCATATCAGAATCACATCTAATGACCGGCATTTTCCTAAAAAACAGTTGCATTTTTCACAGCCCAACATATCTTTCTTGTCAATTGCATAGATCTTATATATTCGATGTTGTTACGTACATACAGTTGGCAAAGCAAATTTCAATGATCCGGTGCTGATTGATCATGAGAACAACGATGAACAAGGTTTACAACAGCTTGAACCCCTCAATGATACAATACTTCCAGATCAGGAGAACATTGGTAAAGAAGTTTACGACTTAAATCCATTATAATTTATAAGTAAACAGTAAGCTTATATGGCTTAAACAGTAAAGTTTTGCCTGTTCTTGTTTTCCCACAGGTGGAGGGATTAGTGCTTCAGGTGATGGAGACGAGCAGTAAACAGGTCTTTCTGTTACCTCCTCAGTTCAAGTGGTATGAATTACTGTTTGCTCACCTGCTATATAGACATTATTCTCTTTTTTGATCCAAATTAAGTTTTCATTTATAGATAGCTAGTTAGCAGTTTTTTTTTAAGATAATGGATTATATCAAACCCGGCCTCTACACCTTGTGAGGGTGTACACAGCCAAAAAGCTACACCTTGCGAGGGCGTACACAGCCAAAAAGCTATAATTAGCAGTTTAAAAAGACCGTATGTTCTTAGGTATAGTTTCTGAAACTTTGCTGTGTCATTTATATATCTACACATTTGTTCTTTGTAGACGTACTAGCATACAACTCCATTTTCTGAGGATCTTGCAGTTGTGCTAGCAAGATTTCTACACATTTTCTTATGTTCATTTTACTAGAGCGAGAGTAGCAAAAAAAATATGGATATATGCAGACATAATAGTTAGCGCTAGGTTCAAATGTTACAAATCTTGCAAGAGCTGGCAGATAGACTTGAATTTAGTCTGACGATGCTTTTTTTATGTTGACCTGCTCAATCTTATATTCTTCAATTCTTTTACTTTATTTAATTAGTTACCAGTTCCCCAATTGAAGATAGACATAAGAAGTTTCTGGCAAAGAAATGACGTTTTCATTAGCGACAAAATATCATTTCGCTATGTCATATTTTTGTAAAAATATTTACATCAAGTTATAGATTGAGAAATTATTTTTCTGGAACAACAGTAAATGTGTGGACTTTGGGATCAGTTTATATAATTGATAATTGATGACAATTATATATCTTATTAATTATTATACACAGGCATCAAGATTGGGCGTACATTGAAGATTTCTTGGTCGGCAGATAGCTACTATAATAATCAGGCTATCGCACATTCAGTCAGATTCTCAGATGTGCTGTAAACTTGTTAATTTAATTAATAAACCCATGTCATGTGTTTGTTGTTTACCTGCATTAATTTTCGTATGTGTACTTGCCCCTGCAACAACTGGTGCTGCGCCGTTCAAATCTTCAGCTAGTATAAGTTTAGACGACAGCAGGGATATATGTGAAATCAATGTTTTGATTCATGTTTTTGCGATGAAAAATAATTGGCATGATCAGTTGATTGTACTGGTTTTAATGATGTGATGATTTATCCGCGAAATGTAAATCTGCTATCTGGATGGGTCTGGACCGGCCGTGGTTGGTCAGACCGGACAATATTTGACTGTGAATAGGGTTTTCGATTTGGATCAATCCGGTCAGACCGGACAATATTTGTGTGTTTGGGTATTTTGTCTCTTGACGAGGCCACATTGGAGAACCATCTTTGGTCGGTCGACCAAATTCCACAATAATCCCGGTTCCATTAAAAACCGGGACTAAAAACGATTTTTAGTCCTGGTTAAAAAAATTTGAACCAACCCGGGACTAAAGATGATTTTTAGTCCCGGTTCATCCCCTGTCAGATGTATGTCAGGGGGCTGAGGATCTTTAGTCCCGGTTAATACTACCAACCGGGACTAAAGATTACCACTTTAGTAAAGATCAATTTGATCTTTAGTCTCGGTTAGTAAGTATTAACCGGGACTAAAGATTACCACTTTAGTAAAGATCAATTTGATCTTTAGTCCCGGTTGGTATTACCAATACCAACCGGGACTAAAGATGGATCTTTAGTTCCGGTTGGAGTTATCAACCGAGAGTAAATATTTCTCTTCCACATCTGATCGGTTAAGTCCCAGACAGATATTTAGATAAGATTGGATCATCCCCTCTCTTCCTCTTCTCAGATCCAATCCCCTTCCTCCTCCCCTTCCTCTTCTCCTCCTCCCCTCTCGTCCCTCCCATCAGCCGGCCCTTCCTCCTCCTCCCCTCTACTCCCTCTTCCATTACCCGGCCGGCGGCGGGTGGCGGCGGCGTGGCCGTGCGGGGTAGGATGGCGGTGGCGGCACGGCCGCGCGCGGGGAGGCGGGCGGCGGGCGGCTCGGCCGCGCGCGTGGAGGCGGGCAGGCGGGCGGCGGGCGGCTCGGTCGCGGGCAGGCAGCCGGCGGGTGGCGGCGGCGAGCAGCGGCCGGCTCGTTTGCTTTTTTTTTATAATTTGTGTTTCACTGGATGTATATTTTTTTTAGATTTTGTGATTCATTGCATCGCATGGATCTGAGATGTATAATCTTGAGATGTATAATCTTGTATAATCTGCGATGTATTTAATTTGTGTGTAGTTTTTTTAGGATTTGTGATGCATTTGATCTGTGTGTAGGATTTGTGATGTATTTGATGTGTGTATAAGTAACTTAATATTTAGGATGCTGATTTAGGGATGTGCATCCCACTCGATTTGGGAGAAAATACAGGGATTAACTCTAGCCATTAGCAAATCAACAATGAAAAAACAATGAAAAAAAAGGGCCTCGAGGGACTGCCGCTACCCCTATTGGGACTAAAGATTCCCCCTCTTTACTCTCGGTTGGTGTTACCAACCAGGACTAAAGATCGATCTTTAGTCATGGATTCGTAGTCCCGGTTGGAAAACCGGGACTACAAAGGGTTCTGAACTGGGAGTAAAGAGCATTTCTCCACCAGTGCCAGCCGGTCTCTGGACAAAGTATTGATTTATATATCGTTTATATATCGTAGTAAATAACTAAATGTTCATGAAGATATATATGTAGTTTCTAAAAACTATGCTATGTCAGTTTATATATTTCAAATTTGTAATTTGCAGTTGTGCTAGCATAAAACTCCATTTTCAGTGACTAGAGGGAGAGAGTAGTAAAAACTCTGGATGCAGACATAAATACATAATAATTAGCCCAAGTTCAAATGTAAGAAATCTTGCAAGAGCTGGCAAATAGACCTGAATATAACTTGGTTTGACGATGCAGTTTAATATATTGTCTTGTGCCTTGATCGTTTTTGTTAATCAAAATAAACCGAGTTGATGATAGTTATTTATCTTAGTTCACAGGCATCAAAGATTGAGAGCAACTTGAGGATTTTTCCGCGTGGCTAGCTAGCTACTCATCAGGCTATCTGATTGAATTAATCAAAATAAATTGATCAATCTTCCTTGATCTGTCCTGCACGTCAGGCAGATGTGTTTATATACACTCGTTTCGTATGTCTGGTGTTGCACTACTAGAAAAAATATTTTTACAGACGGCCAAAAGTGATTTTCCCAGGCAGGGGAGGACTGCCTGCAGCCCAACGAGTGTGAAAATCGATGATTTTCACATCGGGGCAGTGGCCCGCCTAAAAAATCCATTGAACGAGCAAAAAAAAAAAAAATTGCGGGTGCGCCTTGCCGCTGCCGCCCACCCCCGGCCCGATCTAGGTGGGGAGGGGAGGGGAGCCGCCACCCCGCGCCGTCTTCGCCGCAGCCGAGCCATCGTCGTTGCCGCCCCGCACCCCGCCGCCCTCCCCAGGCCTCCCTCTGGCCGGATCTGGGAGGGGAGGGGAGAGGAGCCGCCGCGCCGCACCGGGAGCCGCATCGTCATCGCTGTCCACGCCGCCGCCGCCGGTAGAGGTTGGGGAGGGGAGGGGGACGGCCCGGCCGGTGGAAAGTGTTGAGGGAGAGAGAGAGAGAGAGAGAGAGAGAGAGAGAGAGAGAGAGAGTTGAGGGAAATGAGTGGTGGGGAGGGGGTGGAGAAGATAAGACTTAGATCTTTTTGGGGTAGATACGATTTTCGCAGGCGCGGCTTAAGTGGTCCGCCTGCGAAAATGATTTTCACAGGCGTCGCTTAAGTGGTTTGCAGGCGGACAGCGAACTTCACCCTGATTTATATTTTTGTAGGCGGTCAATTGGCTTCAAGGGTCATGTCCGCCTATGAAAATCAGACCTCCGCATCGAGAAAAATGTATTTTTCTAGTAGTGTTGTTCACCTGCATTTTCGTATGTATGTACTTAGACGTTTGAATTTGATCAGCTTGTGGCATACAGTTGAAAACTGTTTAACTCTGTAATAGCTCTTTTTTAAGGTTTAAAAGCCGGACTCTACATCCAAACAAACCGGATGTACGTACCAACACCTCTGCAATAACTATGATCATTGATAAGCTGCTGAACAGTTTAAATAATCTTCAGTATTTATGTAAGTTTAGTCGAAAGCAGGGATAGTTGGTTCAAGATCAGACAAATTAAGTTTTAGCTTAGCTTATCACTTAACGGCGCTAATTAAGCATCAAATTAATTAAATCAATCTTTGTTCCGGCTGTGTCTTGTTCCCAACTCGATGAATCAATTTCATACCGTAATTGAGAGTGAAACTAAAATCATCTCAGTCAAATTTTGGCAGAGATTAAAAATTTCTAGAATGCTCTTCTCACATGTAATGTAAGACAGTAAGAGCAGTACGTTGAGAACTTGAGATTGAGATATAGATAGATAGAAACGATGCTGCGTCATCGCATGCCATGGCGCTTGCAACCGCTTGTCGTCGTCATCCTCGGCCAGGCCGATTGACTGCTAGTGCTTTCGGCGTCAGACCGCGTGTCGTCCTCCCTCGCGCACGCACGCACCTTGCCATGGCGTCGCGGCATCTCTCACCTTCTTCCTCGGTTCCTCCTCTTTATATCTATCGATCAGTGCCGATCACTTCACCTAACTCGATCGCTTAATTTCCAGCAACCAGGAACCAGCACTCGTCGGAGTTCTTCGTTCTGACCTGAGCAAGCCCTTGATCACCATGGCCGAGAGTGTTGTCTCTGTCGATGCTGTCGACGGCGAGCAGGAGCAGCAGCAGCGGCGGCAGCAGGAGGAGTTGCAGCTGGCTGACCTGCCCAACGACGCCTTGCGGAGCATCCTGCTCCGCCTTCCGTCGGAGCCGTGGTACTTGGCTGTCGCCGCCGCCGTCGCCAAGAACTGGCGCCGGCAGGTCCTCGGCAGCAACGGCAGCTTCCTCCGCGCCTTCCGCGCGGCGCACGGCGGAGTGCCTCCCCTCCTTGGCTTCTTCTGCAACAGGAGAAATCTGCCCTGTCCGTTCTTCACCAGCACGGTGGATGCCGGCGTGGTGGATCTGTCCCCACCGGCCGGGAAACAGCGGCCGTTCGTCCACGACGTGCGCCATGGCCGCGTGCTACTCGACGACGGGGAGGACGGCCAGCTCCTGGTCTGGGACCCTCTCGCCCGCCGCCGGGATATCATCCCCACGCCCATATGCTACTTCACCAACGATGACAGCTGCGGCGCTGCCATAATCTGCGGCTGCGATGGTCTGGAACACGTCGTCGGCGCCAGCGTCGGTGGTGGTGACTGCCATTTGGCGCCGTACCGTGTCATCGTTGCATTCAATGACCGGCCCAACTATCGTTCGGACGAGTGGAACCATGAATGCATCTGCACTAGAGTCTGGAGCTCGGAGACCAAAGAGTGGAGTGAGGTATACTCCATGAGAGGAAGTTGCGACTTTGATTTCATGCCGAGCGCCCTCGTCGCCGGTGCCATCCACTGGCTGGTGGGGGACACCAATGGTGTTCTTCAGTTCAATCTCATTACCAAAAAGCTTGCCTTGATTCAGACCCAATTGGACATCTCGGAATTCATGCTCTTTCCAACTAAGGATGGGAAGCTAGGCTTCACCGGTGTGCTGGGCTCTCACATTATCTTCTTCCACATGGACATTGCCGGTGATGCCCTCACCACTGTGAGGACCTGGAGTATTCAGAACGTTATTCAGGTGGACCACTTCTTGCCACCCTATATTAACATTCTTAGGACTCGTCGTTCTTTAGCTTCTCTATGGGTGGTGGACTATTACGTCTCTGACTCTGATGAAGGAGAAGAAGAACACGGTGTTGATGATGATGATGAGCCTAGGGAAATTCTACCAACAATGCAACATGACAATGAGGCTAGTGGCGGTCATTCCCCACAGTGGAGTGAGTCATGGTCTGATGAAGATTTTGACCAAGAGAAGGATGCATTGATCCCAACAGTCAGCGAAAACGTAAATGTTATTGGGTTTGTCGCTGAAGCAAATGCAGTTTTACTATATGCAGCTGGTATTGTGTACACCATTGACGTCGAGACCAAACACACCCAAAGAGTGGCTGCTTGTGCCAATTATAGCCATGTTTTTCCCTACACCAGCTTCTACACCGCAGGTATACCATATACATAAGCTAGAAAGCATGTTTGTTATGGTTAGGAACCACAACATTTTCTTATTTTAACTAGCTAGGCGGGAGAGTATTATCACTTTTAGTAAGTAAAATAAAGCACATAGTAATTAACCTAAAGTTATAGTTTCTTTCATATTTGTTTTTTCTCTATTTGGGGAGATTTACCAAGCTCTAGTTTAATTATTTGTTTTCTTATTGGCTTGAATACATAGTGTTTTTTTAAAATACTCTTGAAACATGTTATATATATTCTCAAGCATGTTGGGCTATCTACGTTGTCACTGTTTCTAATATGCAAAAGATGCCTAGACACAAATAAGAATTTAATGTAATAATGGTTTTACATGCTGTAATGTTATGTCTTGACTCTGATGAGAGACATCAATCTTTCATGTACAGCTCTATATTTATCACTTGCACACTCTCAGGATATTCTGCAGTTTTGAATTCCATCAAGTTTATATCCGTAATGATTATCGTTAACAATTAATTGCAGCTGCGAAAGTAGTACTCAGTGATCCAACACTCCATGATCAGTTGAACAGAAGTACGTCAGGTTAAAAACTCTTACAGTCATTTATTTATTATAATATTTGTATTCAATTAGATTCATACAAAATTAATTGGTATCATCTCTTCTAATGCTTCTTAGAATTTTTGTTCGCTGATCTTGTTATTTCTCGCACAGGAGGAGGAATTGATGCTGCAGGTGATGATGGACAGCACACAGATGGTAAGTGGTGACATTGTTAGGTTTAGCTAGCTGAAGGGTTTTCATTTTTTTTACATGGTTATAAGTCTTCTGTTATAGCTAGCTAGCATCCAAAAAATGTATTCAGAATATAATTTTGCTACAAGCTAGTAAACCTTCTTCTCCACAATCCTACTACAGTTTGTTTTATTTCTGGAGCTTTCATTCCCAAGCTTTACTTTGATTATTTTCGAATATGTTAGAAATTATAGGTTACTTGAATAATTTTTTCTCATGTCGTTCACCACTAGGCCATTCTATGGATTTAACTGAACAAGATGATACCAAAGCAGTATTAATATTTATCTTCATCAACTTTTACATTATTTTATATATGTAATCGTACTGTCATTCCAAGACAGAGCTCCTACCATTCACTGAATAACTGATCTTCAATTCAGTGTATATAGCTAGCATAGTAGCATACCCAATATATACATTATTGCATTCAGAATTTTTTTGTGCAAGTAACTTTTTCATGCATGGTGTGTCATATATATGCAAACTTCGATATTTTGTTATGCTGCTAGATATCTTTAACCAGAATGTAATGACAAGAGTTCCTTTTCGATTTGACAGGTAACAAGAGTCATTAGTATGATGGAATGGAAGATTGAGCTTCGCTATTCTGCTTGTGAACAATTTAATCAATCGATTTCCTGAAATAATTTGTGAACATCAAGATTTTGCTTGAAACAATGTTTATTGAACTATTGTGTTTGCCATCATCTGCACATGATATGTGCTTAAGCTTTGTGATGGACTCTGCTTTTCTGAAATATTAGGTATGCCATAGTCATATGCCTGAGGTAGTGTAAAGCATCTGTACACTACTTAAGAAACGGGATAGAGACGGTCATTAGAGAACCATTTTAAATAATAATACTGGATCTACCAAATTTTGCACATAGTGCTCTCAGCAAGCTCATCCCATTCCTTGACAATTCAAATGAGTTTGCGTGGATTGTAGCAAAGTCATGGTTTCACCCACAAACTGCAAGTCTGCAACAAGGTCACACTCGCTCAGATATCAAGATATATCCCACGAATAAGGAAATATACATCTCACACTTAAGCTTCCAATTATGAGGACCCACCATCAAATTGATCAGGGCAGTCCACCCAAGGAGAATTCCCATGAGGAAGAAAAAAAAAAACCCGGATGACACATAGAGCTTGGGTTACATGATAAAATTATGGGTGAGAGCACATATCCTTGATCGGGAGAGATGCCTCGGAAATTCCTTCCCCAATTCTTTCCCCTTGTGGCGTGATATGCGTCATGGTGGACTATAGCCCGCGACCTTCATCACAATAGTTGACGTTGTGGTCATCCATCACTCACGACCTTGCTACTGAGGCATAAGGAGAGGGAGGTCAATCATACGGTTTGAGAGAGAGCATAGGGATTATGGGAGAGTTGGCTAAAATGAAGCCCCAGCTCCCCCCACTTCCTCTCATGCAGATTAATTCGCAACTGACTTCTTAATGGTTAGCTTCCATCCAACCAATTTAGTGACCATCAGCTTGATTTTATCCTTGGGGCCTATGCCTGGATGCTTGAATCGTTGAATTCTGAGCTTGGATTTTCTCCACGATTGACATCTCTCATATCAAATTGTTACATTTCACTAAGCGAAGGAGTTGAAATTTCAAATATACGGTGTTTTGTGCCATTTTGTAGGAATATATTGGTTTTATAAATATTCGTGTAAATATGTATGAATCGCCATGTGACAAGCATACATAATGAAGCATCATGTTGTGATTGGCCGTAAGAGTGTAATTAAGTGGCTAACCTGTGAACCCACTTGTAAGCCAAATAATATAAATAGGTAACCCGTAGCCACTTACATCCTTATTTATCGGCCGCTCTCGCCATGCCGTGAAGTGACATGATCAGCTACCATGCCAGTATGTTGTATGAAGAGACCAACATATTATGACACGCACGCATTGCACTGACCACCTAGACAGCTCCTGATTCGCTTCACTTGATTAATTTGTTGATTGATTTGATTCCAGTGACACGTTTCTATTTTAGATATTTTCATGAAAAGGAGGAGGTTGGATGGATGCGTTATCATGTAGCAGCGTGGCGAGAGCGTCCATGACTCATGGTATTGCTCAGCTGTTCAGAGAACCACATAGAGTTGCTCTGCCAGGGCGATTTGGAAATATTATTCGCAAATATTTTTAAAGCTGCTATATTACATTACTGTAATAAATTGTGAAAAAAGAATATATTCAGCGAAGAAGAGTGACTTCAATCAACCAGAGGGAGGAATTACAAACAAAATCTTGGGGAAGAGGCAGACAGTTTTCTAGGCTATATATATAGCAGTTCTTTTTAATTTTTAACTGAAGCTTCAATTAACCATCAGCTCAGGAAAGTACCTGAAGTCCAGTTCAGTTACAAAGCTTGGTGCGTGGCACCAAGCACATATATAGGTGGGTCGAAAGACATCGCACTACATTCATTGGTAGCTAAACAATCAACCATTGTATACAGTACAAGAGATAAAATAGTTTTGCACAAATTCTTCCATCTGCTTAAAGAGACCACCCTCAGGGCACCTTTCCATCTCATGTGATAGACGGATACAAGTGCACGGCATAGATTAATTAGAAGCATCTGTCTCCATAAAATAGAAGCACCGACTAGTGGATCAGACTAGCGACTCTCAGCACCCTTGTCCAATAAAAGAAATGTTGTCATTTTAGGAAGTATGTCATTTTAGAATTGTTTGTCAAAAGAGCTAGTATTATCAAAAGCTACATGTGTCATGAATTTAATAACACCCTCAAGCAAACGAACAATGCATCTAGAATATATATATTGTAAGAATGAAACGATCGACTTCATAAATTCGACAGGTTCATTATACTTATTAATTAATTAATGGCAATGAAGAGCTGTAAACTTGCTGGTGTGGTGCTGTTCTCCAGATCAGAGAATGTTGACGTGCTGTAAATTGCTTTAGCACCTGCATTTGTCAACATTGAATAAAGCATTTGTCAAAATTAAACCATTAGCTCACACAGGTATATCCATTTTTTTTAAAAAAGATATTGCCAAATTAAGAACTAACAAACTTCAAGGCCTGAAGACACCCGGCCCATTTTATTTTCAACATATATGCAACATAAAAGTACTCATGTGCAGTTAATTACTAGCTATTTTTCGCACTGCAATTTAATCACTAATATGAAAGAGGTAGAAGCATGTAATTATGAACTGCTAGAACAAAGAAGGTAATCGCTCCCTATCAAATTACATATTGGTAGACATAAAAAAACAGACTGCCTCCATTAATTCCATGATATCATTGTTCAGTTACATATGCGTAGAACGGCCCAAGGAACATCAGGAGGCAAGAATATTCAAGTAACTAATGTAAGTTCAATCATATACCAAAATTATCAAAGTAAATGTTGGAAATTAAACATTCAGAAATAAAACAAACTTAAGCTTTTACAGGACAAGGCTCTGATACATTTTTGGGATGCTAGTTAGCCATAACAGAAGAGTTATATATAACAGTAAAATTACTTTCAGGAACAAATCAAGCAGTTCATCTTGAATTAATAACAGTAAGATTGCAAAACATAAATTTGCTTTAACATTTCTGAATCAGCTAAATATTAATACTACACATGTATTTATAACTCTGTAAAAGTGAAAAGCCTTTGGCTAGCTAAACCTAGCAATGTCACCACTTAACATCTGTGTGCCATCCATCATCACTTGCAGCATCAATTCCTCCCCTCTTCTACAAGAAAGGACAAGATCAACGAGAAAACAAAAATCATATGAAACATTTATGTACATGATACCAATTAATTAGTGTAGATGACTATTATTCGATAGATATCATAATTATTAGTAAATGACAGTAAGAATTTAAAACCTGATGCACGGTTGTTCAACTGATTAGGGAATGTTGGATCACTGATTACTGTTTTCCCAGCCGCAATTAATTGTCAACAATGATCATTACATAAGGTATAAAATCAGTGGAATACAAAACTGCAGAAAATCTATATATTTGGGAGTGTACAACTGACAGATATAGATCTGTGAAAGTTTGATATCTAACATCTCAGAGTCAGACTTTCTTCAATTAATCTCATGCAAAGATATATTAGCATCACAATATGTAAAGTCATTATATTAAATTCTTGGTTCTGTATCTAGGCATATTTTGCATTAGAAAAAGTGGGAACATAGAGGTTGAGTGTATGTGTGTGTGTGTGTGTGTGTGTGTGTGTGTGTGTGTGTGTAAACATGTTTATAGAGTACTTAAAGATCGACAAATTCTCCCCAAATATAGAACAAACAATAACCTTAGGCTAAATCCTAATTAGGATATATCCATCATCATTCAAGCATACATATCACTTTTAAGTTCACTTATTACATAATAATAAAATTAAGGAATCCATTAAAAACATTTTCTTTGAGTGAATTACGTTATTTTAAGGAAAATTTTGACCATGCCCATTTTATCTCTCTTGGCTGAGAAACACACATTTTTCTGTTCTCCCCGCTATACGACACACACAACACACCACACACCTGTGCTCGCACAAACACACACAAGACACACACAAACAAAAAAAAATGCATTCCGTAGCTCATTAGCTTAGGGGAGACACTCATGTAGGGATATATATACAGTAGAGATGTTGGTCCTTTGAGATAGATGCTTCTAATCCTTCAATTTCGTGATTATTAAGACATCTAGCTTGGTTTGAACCAAAATTGAGTTCGGATGCTCTATAAACCCAATCACGTATGGCCCTCATCACGACATGTTTATACTCATCGTTATCCATTAGATGCGAGATTGTGGGTTCTATTCTTCTTCTCCTAGTCACAAAACTTGTTTTTTCCGGCATAAAAACAGCGACCATCTCATGATCTGTATTCGAGTCTGAATCCTAATCAGGAACTTGGTGATAGGAATGGGTTGGGTGCATAGCACTAAGGAATGATAAACATATGTGGTTCTTATCCATAAAGAACATGCTCACTAGCTTGTGTTTATTGTATACCTGTAGTGTTGAAGCTGGTGTAGGTAAAAATATGGCTGTAGTAAGCACAAGCAGCCACTCTCTGGGTGTCTTTCGTCTCAATGTCAATTATGTACACCCCCCTACCAGCTGCATGCAGTAAAACTTTTTTAGATAATGGAAGCTTTATTAAGACTCAGTCAAATACACCAAGATGATACATTTCAACTGAGCTCACCCCCGGCCTCTGCATAAAATGCACACAGCCAATAAAAGAACAAAACTAAATCCCCATCACGAAACATAGATATTAGTGACTATCAATCCGTAGACTAGATCGCCACCCATGCTCCTAGGTAAAAACATCCCGTGCCACCTGGTCCAAACGTCGAGATACCACCGCAATAGTATCCCGCAATCCCGGTTTGTGGAGGATAGCCCAGGTACGCAGCCACCGGGTAACTAGAGTAATAACCTGTAAAGGAGAAGACACTAACTTGTTATCAAAAATAACCCCGTTTCTGCTTAGCCAAATGGACCAACAAAGAGCTGCTGCACCCATCAAAAGCAGATTTCTCATTTCTTTAGGAACACATAAAAGCCAACGCCCAAACATATGAGTAACATTTCGAGGAGGTTGAAAGTTAGAGGCCATATGAATAACGGACCATACCAAATGAGATAGATGACATTGGAAGAACAAATGTTGAATGGTTTCATCCTTATGACAAAAGCAACATTTTTTACTACCTTTCCAATTTCGCCTAGCTAGGTTATCCTTTGTTAGAATTACTCCCCGACGTAAGTACCAAAGGAAAACTTTTACTTTTAGCGGTACTTTAATCTTCCAAATACGTCTATTAATATTCGGGACGCCCGTATGAACAAGAGCTATGTAATGTGAATTGACCGAGAAGACCCCATTGGGGGTGAGATTCCAGCGAAATTCATCTTGCTCTTGCGTCAACACCAAATCAGCTATGCGAGGCAATAGATTTTTCCAAGCAGCTAATTTTGCTCCAATTAAATCTCGTCTCCATGAAAATCTTGGAGGGTTCGTTTGAAAGATTTGTAATATTGTCGATTGTTTATGCCTAACTATGTTATAGAGACAAGGATATTGATCTCTCAACGAGGCATTACCCAACCACTTATCTTCCCAAAACCTTATTTGAGAGCCATCCCTAATACGAAAAGACCCAAACCGAAAAAAATCTTGTTTGGCCTTCATAAGACTAGCCCAAAAATGTGAGTCTCCTGCTTTCCAATAAGCCTGAGATAAAGGTTGTGATCCCAAATATTTATTACGTATCAACTGTTGCCACATTCCGTCTGTGGTAAGCAACTTGAATAGCCACTTGCTAAGTAACGCTATATTCTTTACCCCGAGGTCATGAATTCCCAGCCCCCCTTGATCTTTGGGACGACAGATGATGTCCCACTTAGCAAGCCGGTATTTTTTCTTATGGCCATCCCCTTGCCAATAGAACCTAGATCGAAGGTAATCAAGTTTTTTAAGTACCCCACTAGGTATTGCAAGGAACGACATCATATACATTGGGAGACTACTAAGTACTGAGTTAATCAGTGTAAGTCGCCCTCCCAACGAAAGAAGTTTTCCTTTCCAGCTACTTAATTTCTTTTCAAATCTTTCGACCACTTCTTTCCATTCCGCATTTCTTAACTTCCTACAATGGATCGGAATGCCAAGATATCGAAAAGGAAAATTGCCAACCTGGCAACCGAAGAGTTGGGCATACTGATCTCTATACTCAAGCGCTTCGCCAAAACAATATAGTTCACTTTTATGAAAATTGATCTTCAGACCCGACAATTGCTCAAAGGCTAGAAGCACCGACTTCATATTCTGAGCTTTCTCAAGGTCATGATTCATAAAAAGAACTGTGTCATCGGCATATTGTAATATAGACAGTCCCCCATCAATCAAATGCGGAATGAGACCATCTACTTGCCCTTGTGTTTTGGCTCTATTTATCAAGGTAGCTAACATGTCAACAATAAAGTTGAATAGGATTGGGGAGAGAGGGTCTCCTTGCCAAAGGCCTTTTTTAGTCTGGAAAAAAGGTCCGACATCATCATTGACTTTGACCGCCACACTTCCCCCGACGATGAAAGATTCGATCCAAGAAATCCACTTGGGCGAGAAACCTTTCATCCGTAGAGTTTGTAACAAGAAGGGCCATTTGACCTTGTCATAGGCTTTTTCAAAGTCAATTTTGAATATCACCCCATTCAATTTTTTCCTCTGTAGTTCATGAACTGTTTCATGTATGATGACGACTCCATCTAAGATGTTTCGCCCACGCATGAAAGCTGTTTGTGTTGGATTCACTAAATGGTCAGCTACCGAGCTAATTCGGTTTGTGGCGACCTTAGTGAATATTTTATAACTGACATTTAACAAGCATATTGGTCTATATTGTTGGATTCAATTTGCTTCTTCAACTTTCGGAATAAGAGTAATCACCCCAAAGTTTAGACCAAAAATTGGAAGGCTGCCAGAGTGGAATTCATTAAATAAATTCAGTAGATCATGCTTAATGACTTCCCAAAATTTTTGGTAAAATTCAACTAGGAAACCATCTGGTCCAGGAGCTTTATTATGCTCCATCGCAAAGATCGCTTCCTTTATTTCTTTCTCCAAAAAAGGAGCAGTAAGAAAGTCATTTTCTGCTTGTGTGACCTGAGCCATATCCTCAGTTTTGTGCTCATCAAGTGAAAACGAGTTTTCCTCTGGCAGTCCAAAGAGTTTCTTGTAAAAATTTGTAATGTATGTTTTCAACGCCTCAACCCCCTCTATTTTTCCTTCATCCTGATCTAGGAAGAAGATCCTTTTCTTCCTATGTTTGCCATTGGCAATCAAGTTAAAATATTTTGTATTATTGTCTCCAAGGAGAACGTCTGAGACTTTTGAGCGTTGGTACCATCTAATCTCCTCTTCACGAAGTAGTCTTGCAAGATTATCCCTCGATTGATCAAGAAGATTTCTTTCTTGATCCGAAAGGAGTCGCACCTCTGCAGCGATATCTAGTTCGTCAACGGTCTGTTGTAGATGAGTTTTTTTCTGTTTAAAGATGCCATTGGTATGAGCAGACCAGCCTCTCAGATGTCGGCGTAAAGCGCTCATTTTGTTATTCCATCATTGGACTGCATTACGACCCTTGACTGGTTTATTCCAAATTTCGACAACACGATCATGGAAATCGTCACGCAGAAACCAGCTAAGTTCCATCTTGAACTGCTTAAGGTTTCCGGCAAAGGCCGCTTCCCCTGTATCAAGAAACAAGGGCGTGTGATCTGACACCCCTCTATCTAGTGCATGAACCGATACCATAGGGTATTTGGATTCCCATTCCGTGGAAGTAAGAACCCTTTCTAGCTTCTCATACGTCGGTATAAGGAGCGAGTTTGCCCAAGTATATTGCCTGCCCGTTAGAGCGATCTCTCTTAAGTCAAAGCTATCAATCACAGCATTGAAGAGAAAAGGCTAGCGAGCGTTGTATCGGTCATTGTTTTTTTCCGCACTACTTCTCAAAATGTTGAAATCCCCCCTATTAGAGTGGGGAGATGATTATGCTGGCATGTGCGAACTAACTCTGCCAAGAAACTAGATTTAAAATCATCTTGGGCCGGTCCATACACTGCCATCAAAATCCATTTAAAGTTATCCTCCCTATTGTTGAGATGAAATTTAACGAAAAATTCCCCTTCAACAATTAAGGATAGATCCAATACAGCCGCATTAACCCCAAGTAGAATACCCCCCGATCTTCCTTTAGGTGGGAGACAATAACCCCAAGTAAAACTGCATTTGCTTCCTCAACGAAGCCAATAACATTTATATTTGCGCTTATTACTGGGATCGGTGGTGCATCGTTCTCCTGGTGAAAATATTTATCACACCATAAGTCACTCCACCGCGGAGATTGGCTGCCACTAGCCTTGTCATTGTGCTGCATTATTGGAGGAATTGCCCTAGTCTTATCACCATAGTCATCATCATCATGATCTTCTTCTCCTTCATCAGAGTTGTAGATGTAATAGTCCATTACCCAAGGAGAAGCTAAAGAACCACAAGTCCCAAGAATGTTGGCATGGGGTGGAAAGTACTGGTCCACTGGAATAATGCTTAGGATATTCCACGTCTTGCCGACAACAATGGTATCATCGGCAATATCCATGCGAGCCCAGCACAATAGTGAACCCTAGTTTCCCGTCCTTGGTTGGGAACAACATGAATTCCAAGATGTCCACTAGAGTCTGAATCAAGGCGAGCTTTTTCGTCTTAAGATTGAATTGAAAAATTGTATAGAACATTTTTACTCCAGAGACACTTTAGAGACATTTTTAGCAAACTTTGTTAATTCTCTATCGTAGAGGCATCTTTTCGGCATAATGTGACAATGGTGAAAATTAGAGATTCTCTTTTGGAAGATGGTCAAGTACCATATATGACAAATCAATGTATATTTGTCCCTTGATGTTGAAACAACTAGTGTCCCACACCAGACAGTTGACGGTGCCAACAACGGTGGCACTCGCCATGAAATCAAAGTTGCAGCTGCAGCCTCTGATGGAGTATACCTTGCTTTACTCCTTTGTCTAGGAGCTCCAGACTCACACATATGTGGTCAACGTTGCAGTCATCCAGACAGAAGTAGGGTAAGTTGTGAACACAATAGTGATGTGGAACATCGTTGATTGGTAGTCACAATCATCGGTTCCGGCATGTTCTGGGCTATTGCAGCTGCCAATCATGGCGGTGCGGCAACTATCATCATTGGTGAAGTAGCATCTGGGCATGGGGATCACATCCTGGCGGTGGTGGGAGAATCTGAAACCGGTGATCTCCCCTCCCAACCAATTAATGGTTTGCATCAACAGGTCAACAAAATGCCTTTACACATTAAGTGAAAACTTGAGATTTGTTTTCAGAAGATGCTGAAGTCCCATATATGTCAAAACAATGTATATTAATTTGTGTCTTGATGCTGAAACCATTTGTGTCCCCTTCCCTACCACCCACCCAGTGGATGGCTCTGGTGAGATGGTGCTCGGCATGAAATAAGCTGCATTTCATGGAGTTTATCTTCCACTACTTCTACATCTCAGAGCTCCAGATTCACATGCTGATGCGGTCTAAGTTGCACTCTAACGGGACACGTATAAAATAGACATGGCATGCAGCTCAAATAGTTTTTCATTGAGTTAACATACCATATATAAACTCAAGAGTATGTGCATATAATATTATATAAGATGGCACTATAATTGGGCCTTCTTCAATTGTTGAAAACATTTTCAGATAATAAGATAGCCCTGTGTGTTGTGTTGGTGCTAGGGCACACAAGGTGACATGTGTGAAGTAGACATGGTATGCAGCTCAAATTATATTTGATGGTGTTAATAGAGCATATATAAAATCAAGAGTATGTATATATAGTATTATATAAGAGAGAGCTGGTATAATCTGATAGGCCTTCTTCAACGTATGAAACCCTTTGCATAATACTCCCTCCATCCCATAATATAAGGGATTTTGGGTGGATGTGACACATCCTAGTCCAATGAATCTGGACATACCATATGTCCAGATTTATGGTACTAGGATGTGTCACATTCACCCAAAAATCCCTTATATTACGGGATGGAGGGAGTAAGAATCAACTTCCATGTATCGCCCATCATATAGTTATGTCAAATGCAGAAGCACACATACTAATTACAGTAAAGTGCTTCTTACTTTGTAATTAAGGTAGTATCCATCAACAACAACAGATAACTTTAAATCATCCTAGTTCAAAGAGCTTTTAAAGCCATCTTGCTTATTAGAGCAAGTTTAATAGTATAGCCAACTACTAGCTCCAATTCATCTATAGCCAATCTAATAGCTCATTCATACAATAGTTACCTATAAACATATACTACACCATTAATATACGGTCCCACCTCTCATACACACACAACGTATTGGAGTACGTGCTGCAGCTGGCTACAAATCTATATCCCGCTTTCCTTATCTCTCTTCTCTTCTCTCCTCCACGTGTGTTTATAGCTGACTTGTAGCCTGCTATTGTACTCGCTCTTAGCTTAGCCATCTCAGTTATCCGCTTCATCACCTCTCTACAACCATTGCCACCTGCCATTAGTAGAACATGTAGAGGATTAAGAGCCCGATTAGGATATTTCATCTTGGTACATACATTTTTTTAAGGAGGAGCATACATACGTATCACCATTATGTTCACTTAATACTCAAAATTCATCATAATGTTTGTTTCTATAGAAAATTATGGAATCCATTGAAAAAGATTTTGTTTTGTGTGATTTATTTTCTTAGGAAGAATTAGACAGCAGCAATTTTATCATTTATGGTGAAGGAACACATTTTTTTTTCTTTTCCGCGGCCCGCTATACCGCACACACACCACAGCACACACACGCGTGCACACACACAAATCTTAGGGAAACAAATGGAAGCTCGTGTAGATAAATATGGTGGTGAAGTTGGTCCTCTGATATAGTTTTTTGTAATAATTAAATTCGATAACCCCTAGCTTGGTTCAAACCAAAACTTAGTTAGAATGCTCTACTAACCCAATCAATGCGGGGTTGTGGGTTCTATCGTTCTTCTCCTTAGCACAAAACGTGCATTCCAACATCATAGCAGGCTTCATGTCATGATTTGAATCAGAGTCCGAATCCCAATCAAGAACTCGGTGATAGGAATATATGGGGGGCATAGCATAGTAATGATCTGCAAGCAAAACAAAAATGAACTAGATATGTAATTTCTCAAATCATTTGCAGCTAATTGTTCCCTATATATGTAGAATAGTTATTACTCAGTAGCTAAATAAAATAATTGAAGTTAATTTGTTGTTCCACTCAGCTATTTGCGAAGAACATTGATATGTCATATTTATACCTGTAGTAGGGATAGATAGTACTGAAGCTGGTCCTCTGAGATATCTGTTGTATTCCCTTGATTCTGTGCCGATCAAGAAGATTCCAAGCTTAAATATATTACATGGAGCTAGGGTTTGGGCGACGCCCAGGCGATGGCGGGGCGGCGGCTATCTCCTGTGCTGTGAGATGGATTTGGATGGAGTTTATCTCCGATCTGCTAAGGTGGTCTGCAGGGTTTCCGCCTGCGTACGGATTATGTGGGTTTAGGAGCAGCGCTGTCGATTGTGCGGCGGCGGCCGTCTGTCTCGTGGCGAGATGGTGTTGGATGGAGGCCCTCTCCGTTCCGCGCATGGTGTCTGCAGGGGTTTCTCATGCTAGGTTTTCCCAAAGCCAGATGTTCTCTCAGTTTGGTATGAAGAGTTTGGGAAGGGCAGTGAATTTCTACCACGCTTTTTGGAGAAAGTTCTTCTTGCCCTTCAAGGTTTTTCTACGCCCTCAGAATTCCTTATCTGTTGGCCGTGTCTCCATGGGAGATCTTCGTTTTTGGTTATGGAGATGGATCCGGGGAAAGAACAATATCCGTATGGGACTGGGAGTCTCGTCCGATCTGTTTCTGATCTTTTCACCACCACTATATAAAGATCATAGCCCACAAGTTCTAACTACCGATTCCAACAACCATCGCTTCAGCCTTCCTCCTGATCTAGGGTTTCAGGTTTCTTGCCGTGTTCTTCAGGCCATGGTGACTAATGGCGGTGGGGGTAAGAAAGGGGTCATCATCGGGATGACTACCCACCCGAAGCCGCCGGGAGACACCCCGGCAAAGGAGATCGTGGCTGTCTCAAACAATATGGTGCTGGAACCTGTGCAGCAGTCACCGAACTCGACGGAAGTGCCGCTGCAGTTCAATCATCCGTCATCGGCTGGCATTAGTGATTTCTACTCCTCTGGTCCGGGAGCCTTTATGGATGGAGATATGCCGGAAGAGGAAGATGAAGAAGTGGTGGAGGTTTTGCTGGATGATGGCGAAGTTCAACAAGCGGGGCAATGGACAATTCTGTCTAGATACTATTCCCTCAGAGTGCCCAATCAAGCTGCGCTCTTTGAAGATATGCGACGGGCATGGAGATTGCGGGCTGATATGAGCATCAAATCCCTAAGAGACAATATGTTCATCGTCACTTTCAGCTCGGAGGGAGACTACAACTTTGTGCTTCAGGGCGGCCCATGGCTGCATCGGGGTGACGCTCTCCTCGTCGCTAAATTTGACGGTATAACTAGTCCATCCCAAGTTCCTCTTGATTGTGTTCCAGTTTGGGTTTGAGTCTACGATCTTCCTCTGGTTCTGATGACGAAGAAGAGGGGCGAGCTTTATGGCAGTAAGTTGGGACGTGTTAGGGAGGTTGATGTTGATGAAGAGGGAAGGAACAAACACGACTTTTTCCGCATCCGTGTCGATCTTCCTGTCAAGAAACCCCTGAAGCCTACGCTAGCTATAAAGATCAATATGCAGGGAAGTGAGGTGGTTAGGAGATTTGAGCTGAGATATGAAAGGGTACCTTTCTTTTGCTTCATTTGTGGTTATATTGGGCATTCAGATAAAGATTGTGAGAAAAGGGTTGCCAATATAGACCATCCTTGCCGATTTTCGTCTGATCTTAGGTGTTCACCGTTAAAGCCCTTTGAAAGGAAGCTAAGTACTATCCGGGGTCAGCAAAAAACTAGTGTTGCTCGTAATCTATCTTTCAGGGGTGCAGGTAGCGCCAGCTCTTCGTCCGCCAAACAGCAGAAGGGAAGCTCTCGGGAGGATATAATTCCGGACAGGGTTGATGCACATGATGGTTTTGATGGCAGGGAGAATGCAGGAGATGGAGCCATAGATGAGCAACTGGCAAACCAGGCAAACAACTTGACGGTGTCTGGGGACACTACAGACCAACGAATAGGGCAGTATGGGAGAGATAAGGTGCAGCAGTCACAGCAGTCTGACTCTGTAGCGCACACAGATGATGAGATGATCCCAGCAATTCAGCATCTGCAACACCCAGCCTCCTTTGGTGGGGACACTTCTGATGATCTCAGCGAGTCTAATCGGAAAAGGACGCCAAGCCACAATATTAGCAAGATGTCAGAACGAGTTCAGCAAGCACTAGTGGTGTATGAGAAAGATGCTGGAATAAAGCAGGTAATGGCTGCAGAGGGAAAGGAGCCGGGGAGAGCTCTAAAACGGTCCAGGAAGACAGAGGTGGAGGCTACGTTGGGAGAAGCGGAAGCAACTAGCCCGGGGGCTACTGGTAAACTGACGGGACCCGTCCTTAGGGCCCGTCAGGAGAAATGAGTTGCTTGGCTTGGAACTGTCGTGGTTTGGGGAATGCGGCGACAGTTCGTGACCTTTGTGGCCACTACAACAAAACACCCCCAAAGAAGACATCTTATATGTAGAATAGAGACGTTTTGTTTCATCTCTAGTAGATAGTTGAGGCATTTTTATAAAGCGTTGTAGGAACGCCTCCCCAAGGATCGTCTCAAAAATATAGAGACATTTTACAGAACACCTCTACAAAATCTGAGACGTTTCGTGGAGACGCTTGAAGCACGTCTTCATAAACACATAGAGTCGTTTTAGTGTGTCTCTATAAATAAATAATGATTTTTAGAAAAATCATTTGCGCCATACCTGAATTAACGTGGAGACGCTCTTAGAGGCACTTTATAACATCTCGATATTACGTTTGCATGTATTTGGGCAGTATTTGGATGCCCCGTCTAATACGTATTTTTATTTTTGTTAATACGTTGTACTAAAGACATATATGTCTTCGTATAAATACTTGTACATATTTTGTTTTGCTAACTGTATATGCAACAATTTTACGAGAACATCCATTTTTTGGAGTTCTCAAGTATACTATAACAAGAGAATCAGTGATAGTAAAGTAGCAACGCTCTGTATACAATAAAAATAATGTAGTTAAAATTAAACCATCCAGCACGGTGAAAAAAAAAAAGATCCACATAACAGCTGAGTTCACAACTGAAAGGAAAACTAAAGTTCAATGAAAATTCCTGAACATAAGACTTAAGGCATGTCTTCTAAATTGATGGAAATCAATCTAAATAAGTTCTTCAGCTAGAAAGTGCATCACATCTTTCATCTTCCTTCTATTGTTTTAAGGGGCATCCTTTCTTCAATTATTTTCATAGTCCTCCCTTGCCCTGCAAACAAATCCATATTAACAAAATAATGGATACAAGCACTTGAGGGAGGTCAAGTACAACAGGATCACTAAATTTAATTGGAGACCTACCTAGCAGGTTGAGGCTGAAGCTTTTGTCTTGGCTTTCTTACCTGGAAATTGACAGATGTTATATGGGTAACAAGAAATGAAAATATCACACCATGAAAAATGTAAAGATACTTGGTGTTGATGGAATTGAGCTTACAAAGGAACGAGGCCAAGCAATAACAAGACCAATTGCATCTCTTAATGTATGGCAATTTTCAGATGGTCTAGGCAGTCTCTCATTACCACCAATATTTGTAACATAATGAACAGCCACCCCATAAAATTCATGACCAAGCATGTTTCCTCCAATCACATGGGTGCTATCTGTAGTCACTAAATTGCCTTTGGCCACAACTGTACTTTTGATTCTAGGATTCAATGAAAACATGTAAACCTCCCTTTGATCCTATCATTTGAGAAACATGATAATGTTATTCATGAAACAAGAGAGATGTTATTTCTCACAAACAATAGGTAAACACATACTGATTTAGATGAACTCTGCTTTAAGACTTCCTTTGGTTGAGCCTCCTGTGTCACAATTTGACCCGTCAAGTCATGTGAATATGTACAAACAGGATCTGTATTGCTACATGAAGCATATACACAGCCAATAAATTTGATTTCTTTTAATCAATAGTTTGAACTTAACCTGTTTAGCTTTACCGTCATGTGATAAAATTGGTTCCATGCTACTTTCACTAGTCCTGGGCCTTTTGGAAGAGCTTCCAATGCTTGCTTGCTGCATTTAAAAGTCGGTTCTATTATATAAAGTTCAAAAATTCAAGCACTGTCCAGTTACAGAGCAAGAAATTAACAACTCACCTTTGCAAGCGTTTGCTGATTTGGTAAAACAGAATTGAGGTGTGTCTCTTTAGTTCTTGCTGAACCGACAGAACGCAACTGCTGCAAGATGTTATAAATTAGCCTTAACACATTGGCGAAATTCGATTTGATATATTTATCAAGTATAAAACACAACACCTGCACATTATTTGGTAATGCATGGCCACTGGAATGTGAATCCTCAAGGTCATTAACTAATCTGTTTATAATAGCATTACCAGCTTGTTCATGAATAAAACCCTGCAAGAGAAAAAAAAGCAATAGTATCGCAGAAATAGTGCATCAAAATGTTCCGAAAAGTGATTTTTGTGTTCTTAGTTTGAATATACCTTATTATGTTCCTTATCACGTGGCACTGTTGATTCCATGTTCTTCTGTCCTGTTTTGGACCTTTTGGCAGAGATTTCCATTCTTGGTTGCTGCATATGAAAGTTGGCTCCATTATATAAACTTCAAAAATTCATGCACCGTCCAGTTACAGAGCAAGAATGTAAAACTCACCTTTGCAGTCGTCTTTTGATTTGGTAAGACAGAATTGAGGTGTGTCTCTTTAGTTCTTGCTGAACCGACAGAACGTAACTGCTGCAAGATGTTATAAATTAGCCTTAACACATTGGCGCAATTTGATTCGATATATTTATCAAGTATAAAACACAACACCTGCACATTATTTGGTAATGCATGGCCACTGGAATGTGAATCCTCAAGGTCATTAACTAATCTGTTCATAATAGCATTACCAGCTTGTTCATGAATAAAACCCTGCAAGAGAAAAAAAAAGCAATAGTATCGCAGAAATAGTGCATCAAAATGTTCCGAAAACTGATTTTTGTGTTCTTAGTTTGAATATACCTTACTATGTTCCTTATCACGCGGCACTGTTGATTCCATGTTCTTCTGTCCTGTTTTGGACCTTTTGGCAGAGATTTCCATACTTGATTGCTGCAATTAAAGTCCTGTACGGTCATATACATGTACTTAAAATCAAGCAAGGCTTATTAGCATAGTGTGATATTCATAGTCCACCTTGGTAGTGTGTTCAGATGGTGTAGACCAATTGGCGAGATGATCCTTGGCACTAGTAGAACTAATATAACATGATTGCTGCAGCTCATGGTAAATGACAATATTTAGAAAGATTTGATTAGAATTTATCAAGTAAACATTGCATCACCTGCACATAATTTGATGTAGCATGGGCATTGGCATATGAATTATCTAGGTAATTATCAAATCCATTTGTACCGACATTGTCAACTTGCTGAAAAATATCAACCTATAACAAAATCAGAAATCATGTAGTTGTGCATAAATGTTCACTAAGTCAATTTCTGCATACTTAGTCCGGATACTCCTCGAATGTAAAGAGAATAATAAGCATGAAGGATAAGAAGTTCACAAACCTAAAGTCTCATGACTGTCACGTGCTTATGACACAGCTGCTTCCTGTTATAATTCGTGGTATCCTTCCTGATAATGTGCAGACAACAATAACGAAGCTTTGTGCTTTCATGAACGCAATTTCACAGAAAGTCATCGATCCAGAAAGTTTAGCCGACCTTCAGCATGACGTGGTGCAATGCCTTGTCACCTTGAGTAGATCTTTCCATCGTCATTCTTCAATATAATGACGCATCTTCTGTGCCACCTTGTAAAAGAGATCGGTATTCTCGGTCCTGTGTACCTACACAACATGTTTCCTTTCGAGAGGTAAATGGGCGTTCTAAAGAAGTACATTCATAACCGTTCTCATCCGGAAGCAAGCATCGCGAATGGGTATGGAACAGAGGAGGTCATTGAGTTCTGCGTAGATTTTATTGAAGACATCGAGCCAATCGGGGTACCCGAATCAATCCATGAGGGGAGACTACGTGGAAAGGGCACACTTGGAAGGAGAGCAATTATGACTATAGACAACGATTTATTCCGTAAAGCACATTTCACGGTTTTGCAACAATCTTCGTTGGTTGCTTCTTACATCGATGAGCACCTTGCGATTGTTCGCTCAGAAAACAGTGGCAAGTCCTATGCCTGGATTACACGCCATCATATTGATACTGTCCCCGCTTGGCTGCGAGAACACCTCCTGGGTAACGAGACGATTGACCGACAACTAGCCTTCTTGGCTAGGGGACCCTCCGGCTCGGTAACTACATTCCAAGGTTATGAAATCAATGGATACACTTTTTACACGAGAGCCCAAGACAAAAAGAGTACGAACCAGAACAGTGGAGTTCGTATCGATGCCACATGACACGATGGTCCAACTAGCACGTATTACGGTGTCATCGACAACATTTGGGAACTAGAGTATGGACCCCTGAAGGTCCCTCTGTTTCGGTGCCAATGGGTTAGACTGACTGGTGGAGGCGTAACGATTGATGACAGCGGGATGACAACGGTTGACCTAAACAAGGTTGGATACTCAGATGAACCATTCGTTCTGGCCAATGATGTAACGCAAGTTTTTTACATGAAGGACATGGATAGCAAACCAAAGAAGGGGAAAGGGCCCGATGAGCCAAGACGCCATGTTGTTCTCCCAGGCAAGAGGAAAATCGTCGGAGTCGAGGATAAGACTGACGAAAATTACGATCTGTTTGAGAGGCAACCTCCGTTTGCAGTGACGGTTGACCTGAGCATCATACTATCAAAGAAGGACACGCCGTACTCACGCAACGATCATAGCGAAGGAACAATAGTGAGGAGAAAGTACGTGACGAAGACAGTGACCTAGGTTGTTTGATGGAAGATGTAAATTATTTGTATTGTATTGAAGGTCGAATTTGGATCAATATATTATTCTCAACTGCTTAATTTGTAATGTATTACTATTTTTGAACCATTTAAATAGGTCATATGATATTTATAAATGATTACTTCTATTTATTTACACTTTGAATACAACTAATTTGGCAATATGTTATTTATAAATGATTTTGGTACTTATTTACACTTTGAAAACAATTAAGTAGGCCATATCTTAATTATAAATGATAATTTCTATTTATTTACAATTTGAATGGAATTAAATTGGCCTTATGTTAATTATAAATGATTATTTCTATTTATTTATACCTTGAGACCATTTAAATAGGTCTTATGTTAATTACATATGTTTATTCCAATTTATTAAAATTTTGAAAACATTTAATTTGGCCATATGTTAATTACATACAATTTTTGGTATTTATTTGGACTTTGAAACCATTTAAATCGGCCATATGGTAATTACATTGGATTTATTGGTATTTATTTGGACTTGTAAACAATTTAAATAGGCCATAACTTGATTTTGTGTAGACATCTTTAGTCCCGGTTATTAACAGTAGCCGGGACCAATATAAATTTTGGATTAGCAGGAAAATATCTTTAGTCCCGGTTCGTGGCTCCGACCGGGACTAAAGATATCTTTAGTCCTGGTTAGTAGTAACAACTGGGAGTAAAGATCAAATCTTTAGTCCCGGTTCTTACTACCAACCGGGACTAAAGATGGCCCGCTATAAATAGCCACTGCATCGGTTTCCCCGCACCACACTTAGCCACTTCTCCACGATCTTCTTCCTCGCGCGCCATCACCACCCGAGACGCCGCCGTCGCCACCACCGTCGTCGACGTCGTGCTCGCCGCGCTCAGCCGCCGTCGCCAACGCCACCGCCAGCGTCGCCTCCCTCAAGGTGAGGGGCGCAAATCTTGCGCCTCCGATCTCGCATTCTCTCTCTCTCTCTCGATCTTGCACACGCCAAGCTCGGCCGGACCTCGCCGCCATTGCCGTCGTCGGCACCGTCGTCCTTGGCCATCGCCGTCGCCGCCACCTCCGCCGCCGTCTCGCACCGCCGACTCCACCGCCACCACCTCGCGCCGACTCCACCGCCGCCGCCGCCGCCACTTCCGCCGTCGACGCCGGCCTGCATAGCCGCCGCCGCGCGCCGTCGACGCCGACAACACCGCCGCCGCCCGAACACGCTGCCGCCGACACCGACGCCGCCCACTGCCGCCGCCGACATAGCTTGAGCGAAAACATTAATGGTCGAACGTTTGAACGAGAACGTTTTAGCGAACGAGAACGAGAACGTTTTAGTGAACGAGAACGTTTTAACGAGAACAACGACTTAACGAGATGGATGGATGACTTAGCGACTTAGCGACTTAACGAGATGGATGGACGACTTAGCGACATAGCGACTTTGACGAACGACGACTTAGCGACTTAGCGACTTAACGAGATGGACAACTTAGCGACTTAGCGACTTAGCGAGAACGACGACTTAACGAGAACAACGACTTAGCGACTTAGTGAGTTAGCGACTTTCACGAACGACGACTTAGCGACTTAGCGACTTCACGAGATGGATGGACGACTTAGCGACTTAGCGACTTAACGAGAACGACGACTTAGCGACTTAACGAGAACAATGACTTAGCGAATTATACATGTATACTTGTAGGGTTTAGACGTATGAGCTGTACATGTTGATGTCCATGACCTCACTGTCTTTTTTTCTTTGCACGCACAGATGGCAGACTGCGATGATGAACAAATCCTGTTAGACACGATCGCAGAGGGCAGCAGTCAGTACTCGGTGGATGATGAGGGGAACGAGGATCCCAACCAATACCTGAACGAGGAGGGCAACGATGAGGGTAACCAGGAGGCTAACCAGGAGGGGACCGAGGAGGGGACTAATAGTCAACCGTCAGCCAGACAGAAGAGGCCATGCGGGAAAAGAGGTCCCGCGAAGAAGCTTGAGGGAAGGCACATCGTTACTGAGATTGCCCGAGACGGTGAACCAGTAGCCCCGGCGGGTATAGGACGAAAGTTTGTGAATCATTGTGGTTGGGTCGTGAGAGACAACGTCCCCATCAGCATAGTGTACTGGCGTCGAACTAGGTCACGCGGGGATGAAGATAGCTTTCTCCCTGACACAGAGAAGGACATGTTGTGGACCACCATGCTGGAGACATTCACGATCCCTGAGGCAGATCGTCCCAGATGCAAAGAATGGACCCTGAAGAAAATGGCAGAACTACTCCAGAGCTACAAATCAGATCTGTACAAGAGATACATCCTCAAGGGCTTGACACCTGATTTCAACATGCATAACAAGCTTAGGAATCACTGGGATGCGTTTGTGGCATACAAGACTGGAGCGCAAGGGCAAGCACAGATAGAAAAGAACAAAGCCAATGCAGCTAAGAAGAAATACCATCACCGGCTTGGGTCAGGCGGATATGGAAAGGCAATCCCCAGGTGGGACAAGTTGGAAGCTGACTTGATAGCAAGGGGTATCTAGCCGGCCACGGCTAATTGGCCTGAGCGATCGAGGAACTGGTTCTATGCACACGGTGGATCGCTCAATCCAGGTGATGGCTCCCTCATATTCGGCGATGAGATTCGAGATGCAGCACGCCGACTTGCGGATGCAATTGAAGCCTCTACACAGGGGACTTTCCGGCCCGACAGAGAGAAGGACGAGCTCACCCTCGCACTACAGAATCCTGAGCATCCAGGACGAACGCGAGGAAAAGGCGTCCTTCCTTGGAAAGATAGATTCAAAGAGGACATCCACACGTATAGGAGTCGGATGAGGAGCAAGAGGGATACAGAGGCTAAGATCGTCAATCTTGAGTACAGGGTGTCCACCTACGAGGCAAGGATGTAAGAGGAGGTGACAAGACAGGTGGACCAACGCCTGGCCGAGCAGCGTGGAATGGAAACACAAGCGCCCGTCATGGTGAGCCCCTCGGGCAATCGCAGCAGCTGCGCATCAACGGGCCAAGTTGGCCTAGAGGGCATTGAGGCAGTGGCAGCTCACGAAGCAACCCACTTCCCCGTTGATGATATCACGCAGCGAACACCCTGCGATATGCATACTCCCTTCAGGAACTTGTCTATCAAGGTATGCGAAATGCGAAATTTGTTACATATATATGTTGATTAGTAATTAATGAACTATATTTCTTGTGAAGGTCGCGTCGGGCATGGCCATACCCACGGACCCTTCGAATACATACCATTGCAGGCCCATTCCACATGGATATGCGAAGGTCGAGATAGAGCTGGTGGAACGAACCTACGAGGATCTCGAGCTTGACATCCCTGGAGGAGACGGGGAGAAGAAACTTGGAGACAGCCCACGCCATCATACTCTGGCGTAAGAAGGACATCGTGTTTCCCGGGCAAGAACGGCCGCCCGCTCCTCCTTCCCCGCCGCAAGCACAGTCTCCTCCGCCATCACCGCCTCGTCAGTCTCCTCCGGCTCCTTCCCCTGCACCACCACCTCCTCCGCGTGCACCAGCTGCCAAGTCTGCACCGTCGGGCCCGCGGGCAACTACTCCTCCGCGTGCACCTGCTGCCAAGTCTACACCATCAAGGTCCCGCCCATATGAACCCGCACCATCAAGGCCGAAGAAGAAAGCCAGATCTGACGAGCCACGGCTCCCCGCTCTCAAGAAAAGGGCGTACGACTTGACTCCGGAGGAGCTCGATGAAGCCGTTAGAGCGGAAGTTAGGGAGCAGTTGAAGCCACGTAGTCTAGAAAAGAAGATCCCTATAGCCCCGGAGGTTCGGGATCACTTTATTAAGATGGCCGAACCGGGCAAACCGGTCGAAGTTTCTGACTATGATCGAACATTGAGGAAGGCTCTTAAAGCCAAGCCTTCAGCAGTAAAGTGCGGAAAGGAAGTCCCTCAGCTGGGGCAACAGCCACGACAAGAGGTTGAACCGTTAGTCGTAGAACCGGCACAACTAGAGATATGCAACTTCTTGAAAGATACGGGACTGAGTATGGAGCAGTTGCTAGAGGACACACCTATCGAAATAGCTCCGGTCATGTACACGTTTAAACTCAGTGAACCGCTAGTCACGCCTGATAAGATCAGAGAGCTACCTACACAGATGTACCGGTTCCATCAATGGTACATGGAAAAATCAGCGATGGGTAGAGAGATGTTCGGAGCTAGGGTGCGAAACTCAGATTATTACCAAGGAGAAGATGTTATTTGGATCCGCTACAAAGAAGTCTTCGACTTATACCACCTGAAGGCCCTCGACGTCTCTATTCTCAGTGCGTGGACTTTGTAAGTACTGTTTATAGTTCAATTTTGTTCCTCCTTTGAACGTTGCTCACACACATTCCTTTTCCCCGTTGTAGAATGGAGATTCAGTTGTGCCGTCAACACAACAAATTCAATACTGGATTCATGGACCCACGCAAAGTGAACATGCTGATGATACAACAATACGAGAAACAAACTGAGGACAATATCGTCCATTTCCTGGTGCAGCAGCATTATAAGAGGTTCATACTACTTCCCTACAACACATCGTGAGTTCCTACAATCATAATTAACTTCAATTTTGTTCCTACAAAGTTCCTACAATCATACTATGTATCATGTAATGCAAATTGCAGATTCCATTGGGTCCTTCTTCCTTTCGACCTTGAGAAATCCAAAGTTCATGTCTACGATTCAATGGATAAACCGGAGAAAACTTTCGCAAAGATTTTCGAAGTGATAGATAGGTATTGTCATATATTGCACTGTCATTATGAATCATTGTATAACTACTAGATCTCGGATAATAAATTAATCCTTCCTAACAACTCTAAATAGAGCATGGATTCAGTTCCGTACATTGGTCCGCGGGATCTGGAATGAAAAACTCACCCGGAGGTTCAATTTTCCGGTTAGTACATGCTAACTCCAATTTTGTATTGAATCACTTCTTTGTTCTAAATCAGATATGCATACTAAATCTCTCGTTGTTTCTCTTTCAGTGTGCAAAGCAGGAAAAGGGGACTAACTTGTGCGGCTACTACGTATGCCAGTACATGCACTGCTTAGCACACCAAATCAGGACTAGCCAGGACCTTGAAGTACGTAAATTTATTCTTCCGTCAATTATTGCTTACTGGTTTCATATATATAATCCCGTTTTTTTCCAAATAACAGATGATTTACCTGATAGAGAACACCACCCACGATAATTTCATAAGGGTTGTTCAAGAACAGATAATGGGATTCATCAACGAGCATGTTCTCCATCCCACAGGAGAATTCTGTTACGATGGATCGACTATTCATAAAGCCGGTCCTTCTTCTTCTGATGCCATCAAGTCGTAGTAGCAGAAACAAAGATTACAACGTCCGAACGAATTGTAATATATATCTATATATTCATATATGCACACATGCATTTACTTTTGTGTACTTGGTTTGGTAATATATGTGTATATTTACTTACTTGCAAACTCATATTTTGTTAATATATATATGCATATGGCCTCTAATTACTTAAGTGCACACATATTTGTATATACATACATACATACATACATATATACATATATATATATATATATATATATATATATATATATGCATAATATAGAAATGTATATATTACACACATGCATATATGTGTGCACTATATGTATATCTATACATATATATATATAATGCATAGATATACATATAGTGCACACATATATGCATGTGTGTAATATATACATTTCTATATGATGCATATATATATATATATGTATTTAAACATATATATATATACATGATATATATTCATATATATATATATATATATATATATGTATGTATATATATATATATATGTACACCAGGCAGCACAACCAAATTAAAAAAAAATAAAAGAAAATTCATTAGTCCCGGTTGGTGGTGACACCAACCGGGACTAAAGATGGCTTTGCCGGCCACATGGCTCAGCCATCTTTAGTCCCGGTTGGTGTCACCAACCGGGACTAAAGATGGAGATTTACTCCCGGGTATTTGAACCGGGACTAAAGACCGCCATCTTTAGTCCCGGATTCTCCCTCCCGGTTCACTACCCGGGAGTAAAGGGGGTTGCGAACCGGGAGAGATGAGCACTTCTCCAGTAGTGGTCATAGAATGAATATAATTAAGCACTTTGTATAGAACAAGAAACGAGAAAGATATATACATTGTGTCTTTCATGCCCTTTTGGTATTTTTTAATTAAGCAGTGAGTATCCGGCAATTTGAGTTATATACGATTGTATGTGTCCATATTTTCAACTTCTTCTCCCAAATTGAAAACTTGGTATATTTGGGTATATATTTTCAACTCTTGCGTATACACACGCCGTACGTCATATAAGTATACCTAATTTTACTTCGAATACCCAAAATTTTTATCATAAACTTAATACAAAATAATAACATGAAAATTTGTTCATGGCATGTGATTTTTTCCCCCTACATATACACAATCTTTGAGTATATACCCATGACACACGTTTGTACTCATAACCTTATTTTAGGCCCATTAAAAACTAATGCCCCGTGTTCATACCCAATATTTGGGTATATTTGGTTCCAGTAATAAAAAATCACGAGTGTATATTCTATGCATAAATATAGAAATATACCCATCATGCATATTTTGTACATCAAATAGCTAAATTAATGACGCCATAAATGGAAATATATAGGTACGGATACATTACCATATACCCAGCCGCAATATATATTTCCAAATACCTAGTTTCCTTTTTTCAAAATGCTGCTGATCAGTATTTCCATATACTTAGTTCTCATGTTGCCAAATACTGAGGATCAGTTTCTATAATTAGGCACTTAGTTTAGGATAGTTCCTTTTGTTTTTTTTTCCATATACTTAGTTTCCATTTTTTAAATTTCGCACTTTCCATGATTCGTACATATATTTCCATTTATTCAAACCCCAACGTCAGGCTGATTTTCCATATTTTCATGATACTATTTCCAATTGTATGGCATTTAATGTTTCCATTTTGAACTTTACATGCAAATATGGAAATTCTATCATCCGAATTGCATGCATGCATTGAAATGTATTGATTCAGTGTATTTACTGTCTATAACTACGTTCAAATATATGGAATTCATTCACTATTAACGGCTATGTTCTTAACGGGTGTATACACATTAAGCTAATATACCAAAATGACTGAATCGATCATCCACGATCCTACGGCTCCCGACATTGGAGCCCATACATGGTGCCCCATCCGGGCGTCCTATATTTATATGTGTGTGTCTATATATATATATATATATATACTCACCAATTTATTTTTATTTTTTCTAAAAAAGAGAGAAGAAGGAGGGAGAGAAAAAAAAGGAGGAGGAGGGGGAATCGGAGGGAGGAGCGATGGGAGAGGGGGCGGGGGCGTGGGAGGGAGAGAGGGGCGCTGAGAGAGGGGGCACGGGAGGAAGAGAGGAGCGATGGGAGGGGAGGAGGTGGGGACGGATGGGAGGTGGGATTGGGGGTGTAGAATAGTTATTCTAAGGGAGGGGTGTATAATAGATCTACTCTCTCCTTTATATGTGCGTGTCTATATATATGTGTGTGTGTGTGTATGTATATGTATATGTATTTGTGTGTATTGATGTATGTGGGCAACATATCATATGCACACAAGTTTTCATGTGTACACACGTGCACACTAACTAATAAATGTCACTAAAAAAATAGAAAAATTCATACATGTACTTCAATAGTATTATACCTATGAGTAAAATCTTAACCTCAAATTCATTATATTTTAGCCGTAAAAAAATCTGACAATTTTAAGGTTATAATTTTATCAGAATTTTATCTTTTTTGTTACTCTATAATTTAAAGATGTGACTTTGCACGTAGATGTAATACTATTGGAAGTATATGCATAAACTTCTCTAAAATTTTTTGTGATAACTTTTAGTTGGTGTACACGGTGTGTACACGCGAAGGCCTGTGTGCATAGGATATTCTCCCATGCATATGTATATGTATATATGTGTGTATTACCGTCCTTCTTAATTTCTAATGTTCTATCATATAATACGAAATGTAATTACTAGGATGGGGTCGATGAATCGGTTTTCCATCGTCGTGGAATTCTCTCGCAGGATCAATAATCTGATCCATGATAACTCCCATCGGTTATTCTTGAATATCCTTTATATAGTCATCGTGGGGGAGTCTCTCCTTCATCCAAATGACCTATCAATTGAAAAAATAAGATACAAATATATGAAATCAATAAGAAATCGAGACATAAGGCTTGAATGATTTTGTTTTCTCACTTTGACAGAGACCTTCTCTTAAGGCAATACTTCTCTGAATTTTTTAATTGCAAATTTAGGTATTTTCAAAATTGGTGCATGAAAGAACTTTAAATTGTATTAATAATATCACGCTGTAATTATAATGCATATTAAACATTTCTTTTTGACTGCATGTATCGTCAGTTAGAAATTAGCTTGACTGGAAGTTGGGAGGTTTTGAGGTTTTATAAATATTCGAGTTCATAAGATATCTACTTAACAGCGTCTGCGTGCAGTTGTCATTTTGCAATGTAAGTCCATCCATGGAGAAAATCAAGATTATACAACATCCGTTGACCATTAAATTTTCTAATAATGTTTAACCATTTGTGTGGTAAAAAGATTAGTTAGAGTACTTATTCTAAAATATAAGTTATACTTCAAGTTTCTTTAATTGTAGAACATATCACAACAAAATAAATGACATATATATATATATTTTAATAGAACTAAAACGCTATGTAAAAATTCAAAAATTGTCATCTGTTTTAAAATAAAAGTAAGTAGTAGTCAGTAACTGCAACATTATAGTAAAACGGGGTTAAGTTGACTATATATACCTGCATGAAGAGCAGCGGCTTGCCAACGACGACGTCAGTCTCGTCGACGAGGTCGCTGCACAGGAGCTCCTCCACGCACGGGTACGGAGGGCCCACCGGCTCCGTACACAAATTATATGATTAGCGATGAATAAACATCATAGGCAAACCATTGTATATTGCTTATTTACTCAACACATTTGGGGCTTAATTATCTTCAAATACAAAAGTTTGTAGTAGCTTCGAATAAGGAGCTTGAACTACATCTCCTTAGGAGGAGAAGTTGACTAAATCAATTTGGTTATATCTGTGCAGACATCGATCACCTCCTTCATGAGGGGGGGCGCTGATACGCGACTAATCGCACGTGCGCAGCGCGATCAGCTGCCCCTCCTCTGGTCTGTATACTACTAATCTACTATATCCTCTATTCTATACTAATATATGTATATTACTGTATGTATATACGTACTATATATGTAGACTTATAATTTTTGTATACGTGTATACAAATATACAAAGTTTATATATGTGTATATAAAGTATATATATACGTATATATAATTTTTATGTGTACAAAAAATTGACGTATAAAAAATATACAAGTATACAAAGTTTGCATACGCGTATACAAATTTTGTATATATACATATTAAAAACCGAGAGAAAAAAAACATGAATAAAAACATGAATACAAATTTTGTATGCCATTGACAAGCATCTAACTCCCATAAATGTTATCGATAAGTGTGAGTTCCAAAAAATGCCATCGTATAAGCGATTTTGTCCCAAAAATGCCATCGCCGTTAGGGTTCCGTCCATTCCACGCCGTTAAATACACTGTTCATCCTATAGAACTTAACGGCGTGGAATGGACGGAACCCTAACGGCGATGGTATTTTTGGGACAAAATCGCTTATACGATGGCATTTCTTGGAACTCACACTTGTCGATGGCATTTCTGGGACTTGGACGCTTCTCAATGGCATTTTATAGATTATCTCATACAAAATTTGTATATGTACGAATACAAAACTGGTATATATACGAATATAAACTTAGCACACGTACATCTTAACAAAACCGAAAAAATGAAAAAAAAACAAAACAGAAAGAGAACAAACAAAAAGGAATAGAAACCGAAGAAAACCAAAACTAAAAGAGAACCAAAAAAAAAAGAGAAACGAAAAAAAAAAGGAAATCCCGCGCAGGCGCTGTCCGCCGCATCCTCCGCACGAGACACGTGTCCAGTCGCGCGGGGAGAGTACGCACGACTGGTCGCCGATTAGCTTTTTCGTGTTCATAAGGAGGCATGAGACGAAATGGAACCGGAGACGGTATCAATTGGGTGATATATATTGGGCGATCTTTCTCAGGATTGCTTTCTTGGATGGTCTCCGAACAACAATATGTTATTCTGTACAGTCCCTTTGTACCTTTTCTAGATATTAAACCAGAATCGGTGGTCGAGATTCTTTCTTAGAACATCAGCGAGAATGTTTGTAATGATGAACGATCTGCCCCTCAATGTCGTTAACTCATTTCCTATCGACGATAAGTTCTTTCTTGTTATGGAATTTCCTCTGTTGAAATGGAGAGCTCAAGAAATTCAATGTTGCTTTATTAGCTAGATTATTTTTGTCAAACTGATTGTGTACTGCTCATAGTTCGATTCTAATTTAGAAAGACACTACAGTTGTTTTTGACGAGTTTTAGTCACAATTTGGTGAGTGATAGTTATGGCCACATCCAGCTGCCAGAGAATCCGTAGACAATAACTAGATTCATTCAAAATGGATGGTTAACAATGATTTGGTGTAACAAAAAAAATGATCTGAATATAATATGATCAGGAAAATTCTAGTATTTGGTTTGAAGAAATAATTACTTCCTTCAGGTCAAGGGAGAAACACGTGTCTGGAGTTATTCGAGTCATACACTCAAATGTGGAAATTTGACCTAGAGGATTGTTAATTCTTGACTGAGTCAAGAGTAAACATGCTGAGGTGTCAATCCTCCGTAAAATTGCAGAATTTTCACGTACGTGTCATACATCAATACATGTATGCGTCCTATTGGCAAGGCTGTCAAAATACATACAGGTCAGTTTTATCTAATTTTTATAGCATGGTTTATATTTCTTCAACAAGGGTTGTTCTATATAAACACCATGTAAGCAAGTTAACGCTGTCTTTGCTGCAGAACATTCAAAGTTCGTGGTCTTTGCTGCAGACCCCAAAGAATGCGTATTTGCTTCATGACCGTAAAAAAAATAGTAACTGGATGCATTATTTTTATCATATCTGATACAAACAAGGAGTGAAATAGCATGGAAATTAAGTACCAATTTGTCCATGTGTCTATCTGTAAATTCTTGCCTCAAGAGTCAATAGTACACATGTTGAGCTGTTGATCCTCTGTAAATTGCAGAATCTTCACGTCAATACATGTAATTTTCCTATTGGCCTGGCAAGACTGTCAAGTCCATCTACATCGTTTTCATCTATTCTCAACCATTAATTTTTGTAACATGGTTCATCTCTTCAACAAGGGTTGTGCTATATAAACACCATTTAACCAAGTTAACAGTGAAAGCCTTCCATATCAAACTCTTGGTAGCTAGCATCCTAGCAAACACACATCTAAAGATAGTTCAAGAAACTTCTATATTTATGGATGTTGTCATTTCTGCATTAGCGAGTGACATCATTAGCCGATTCATGTCATTCCTTATCAGTAAGTATGGAAACAACTCATGTTTGAAGAACAAACTTGAGAGACTGCAACATCTTCTTCTAAGGGTTCATATGGTTGTTGAGGAGGCAGAAGGACGATACATCACAAATGCAGGGATGCTGATGCAACTCAAGATGCTTACAGAGGCTATGTATAAAGGCTACCATGTCTTTGACACATATGGTCCCTTAGAGCTTATTAAAGAAGCAGGGGAGGTGAGTGACTCATATGCCCTGGATTTCCATTATGTAAGACGATTTCATCTATCTGGTGGCACAATTGTTAGCAGGGAGGTGAAGAGTTCATTAGAAAATTTAGAAACCGTTCTTGATAACCTAAAGGAATTTGTTTCACTCCTAAATGGATGCGAACGGATATTCCGCAATCCATATAGTACATATCTTTACATTGACAACTTCATGTTTGGACGTCAAGTCGAAAGGCAACAAATCATGAGCATATTGATGCTAGATGATCATCCTAAGATCCCAGCTGTGCTGCCTATAATTGGTGGTTGTAGAGTAGGTAAGAAGACACTAGTTTGGAGTGTTTGTAGTGATGAGAGGATCCGCTCTTACTTTTCTACCATTCTGCATTTCGGTGGCGATGATATTAAGAAATTTGATGAACGCAAGGTTATGCCTCTCAAGACATTAATTACTGTTGAATTTATTTCAGACATAAGTGACTGTGAATGGTTGAATTTTTATTCTTTAGTAGCCTCCTCTGGTAACGGAAGCAAGGTTATAATCATAAGTAGGCTTGAGAAACTAGCAAGGTTTGGGACTGTAAACCCCATTGAACTTAGGAACTTTTCACATGAGGAGTACAGCTACCTTTTCAACGTTCTCGCATTTGGAAGCTCGAACCCATTGGATCACCCCCGGTTAGCGATAATAGGGAAGGAAATAGCAAGAACATTGCAGGGGTCACTTGTCGCCATAAACATATATGCTAATGTTCTGAGGAATAATTTCAGTGTTCCATTTTGGATCCGTGTGCTGAACCTATACAGAGGGATGATGGAGAGCAACTTGTCCTTGTATGGTGAACACCCTAAATCTCTACTTCAGAAAGATGGAACTATTATAGATATAACTGCATTTTGCCCGTCATTGGCTACAAACTCACTTCGAATCACACTGCTAACTGGTGAAAAATTCAAGTATGATAACAAAAGGGAATTACCCATCATGGAATTCGGCGATATAATAGCGGGCTCCGTAACCATGCCAATGAAGTTTCAGTTAGTTTGGGAATCACGGTTAGCCCCTTATACTGTTATTTCTGCAACTTGTGGTGCAGAGGAGCTTCTGTCAACAACCTCAGCAAGGAAGAAACGGAAGATTGTGTGTACTTCCTGAGTTGTTAAATTTTCTAGACAATATGCTAGCAATTTGAGTGTACATCAATTGTATAAATTTCTACATTAACTAGGTATATTTAAAACTTGTAAATGTTGCATGTGCTGTTGTTTGCATGTTTTAATAGTGTTTTATAATATTTTAAAGGTTACAAATTAATATTTCATATATGATATAAAATTATTTCAATAATATTAAGTATTTGCAAATACATTGTATCTTTCATATGGTTTTTCTCTCACTCGTGGGGACTCAATGTTTTATGTAATGGTTAATCTGTATGTTTTAAATGTTGTATTTCTCTAACTGAAATTGAAATATTTTATGGAGGGAATTAACACATTTTTTTATAACAGATGAAGCAATGTTAATTTTCTTATTGATATATAATCGTGTGAGATTTTGTTATATACATTCAATTACAAGGAATACAACAGTTTAATCGGATCGTAAATCAAATAATTATTCTAGGAGAAAATATTGAAAGAAGGAAGAAAAATATACAAATAAGCATGCAAAGACTAGTTGTTAATATGCATGCATAGGCACGACACATACATGGAAAGATAAGTACTCGGAATAAAAAGAAGAAAGTAGTATAAAAAGGAGCCACGCAGCAATAGTACACTATATGCTTGGAGCGAGGTGGGCGGGCGCCCAATTTTTTATTCGTGGGTTGGGCCCCCGACCTAAAGTCCCGAGGGTATATCTAAATATATGCTGATAGTTTTTTTTTTGTTAAAAACTGTTAGATGTACTTATAATATTATTTATATGTAATTACATAAGTAGTATGTAATCTAAGTGTAAGTATTATGCAATTTCAATTCAATTTTCAAAAATTCTCATCCTTCCTTGGTTGGAGCCGCTGTGTGAGCAACCGGATGTGTCTATGCATGTAAACACACATCCGTTGGTTGGTTGGAATCCTTGCATGTGCATGATGCAATTTTATTTTGGGTGAATAACTACCATGATCCTTTAACTTTTGTTTAAGGATCAATTTAGTTCCTGACATTATGTGTTGTCCAAACAAATACCTTAAATTCATTGTGTGATTCAATATAGTCCTTAGACCCTCTAAACATGTCATGTGTACATGCCACATCATCTATGCATCCAAATTTAATATTTAAATGTCCATTCTACCTTATGTTTTTCATTGGAAATAAAGAAAAACTATTGAGAAAAGAAAAAAAATGTAGCATTGTTAGCTAAAAAAATTGGCATTTTCCTTTGTTTTATGATTGCTTTTCTTGTTTTTCCCTTTCTTTTTCTTCTTTTATTTGATAGAAAATTGAAGGTTAAAATAAACATTTAAATGTTATCTTACAAGCACAAATGATGTGGCATGTCCATGTGGCGTTTTAAGTGAGTCTAAGGACTATATTAAGCCGCATGATATTTTTAGGGTCTTGTTTGGATATTATAAAGCATCAAGGACTAATTCGACCTCTAAGCAAAAGTTAAAGGAGTTAACTGACTATTCACCCTTTTATTTTCGTCTTACTTAATAGCATTAATCTCAAAGTCAATCTAATGGATCAAAAATCAGCAGATCTCTAATGTAAAATGTGTCGAAAGTTATTTAGCCTTTCCGAAGGCGCAAAGCATTCTCCGCAGGAAACGCATCGCTCTGACCAACTTAGCTCGCAGAAATGAAACACAAACGCTCAGCGAAAAAGAAGGCTCGATTTGGTCATCAAATCGCTCGAATTGATGCGGACGACGAGGAGGCATCCACTGCACGATGCCATCGACGCCGCCCGGTGGGACGCCGAGCCTCCCCTCGGCCGCCTCGTCGTCGTCGCCCACGCCGCCTTCCTCCACGCCGGCTTCGTCCCCTACAGCGCCGGCGGCAGCTCGTCAGCGTCTCGTCGTCCTCTCCCGGATGAGATCGGCGCGGCGGCTTCGTCGCTCTCGCTCCGCTACACAGTCCCGGATCTCCTGCGACAGACGACGACGCAAAGGCGCCGTAGCCGCGCCGAGACCCGTGCTGAGGCTATGCGCGCACGGTGACCACGTCGTGTTCTACGGGTACCTCACCGGCGACGTCAACCAGGTCCGGACAACAACCAGGCACTGGGCGTGCATCGACGCGCTCAGCGTCGCGCCCGTCCTCCTCTCCGGCGGCCTGGACGCGACGGCGCACGCGCTGGCCAACGACGCCGCCGGTGCCGGCCTCTGGAAGAAGCTCGCCGGCGGGCTGGGCCGGCGTCTCTTCGTGGACATGTGCCGGAAGAACAGCAAGCACCTGCCGCCGCGCCTGACCACGCTGCCGGCTGACCTGCAGGAGGACATCCTGCGGAGGCTCGCCGTGGAGGACATCGCGGCGGTGTACTTCACCTGCACGGGGCTCCGCGACCTCATCGCCGGCAGCGAGGTGTTGAACAACGATTTCCAGTTTGGGGAGCTGTGGATGAACTTCGCGTGGAGCCAGGGTTATCTACGGCGGTGGCTGCCATCACCGGCGAGGGTGGTCATCGGTCGGCGAAGTCGAACAACGTCGTTTATCGCCGGAGACGGTGAGGATAGGTGCAGGTGGCGGGATCCAACAAAGCAGATGATAGAGCGTTTCGTGGAGAAGAGGAGCAAGGTTCTCGCAGCCGGCGGGGACGGTGGCCGGCGGCGGCCGGTGATGGCGGCGCGAGGCCGGAGGAGGGGAGACAAAGGCGCCGCATCTTCCCGTCAGAAATGGATGCATCGCTGATTCGTCTACATTGGCCGCGAAATGTGATTTGGTATATTGGACTGAATGACTACCACGACGACAACGTACACGAAATTTTATGAGATTTTCTCCGGTCCAACAACAAAAAGTTCCTCAAGTACCAGCACCTCGAGGTAATTTTTGTTGGACCTGAGCAAATCTCAAATATTTTAGTTGTTAGCGATTGATAATCTTCTGTTTTATTTGAAGTTGTGCGGGTAATTGTTCACATGTTGCAGTCAGGGATCGAAATGTCTGTAATTTCGGACCACGGTAAGCAACTATCTCGTCCATTTTTTTTTTCAAATTTGTGTGAATTTGTTTAAACTTTGTTCAAATTAAAAAAATTGTTAACATTTCGAATAATTTCGTGCCAAAAAGTGCCAAAATCCCCAAGATTCATGAGATTTTGTGACCACCAAAATTACCAAAATTTCGGCCTAACCGAAAGTGCAAACACTGGTTGCAGTTGCAGTAGATGATAATGATTCAAAGCAACACGTTCATGTTTTAGGATCTTGTTTAACAATGTTTATGTATACTCCTAATTATTTATTTTACGCAATATGAACCAAACCTGTAACTATACAAGTGATGAAAAGTCTATGCTTCAAAAGGGACAAAATTTCAATAGTCGTATGCATTTAAATCTCCAAAAGCGGCAAAATATTATAAAATGTGTACACATCTTTACAAGCATCAAAATTCTATATAATTTTAATTAATCGTCTACATTCCAATTAATCATTGAACAATGAACAACACAACCACCGTAATAATGTCCTCACATTTATCCATCCTCTGCTCTTTGAAACAAAAGTTTGGAACACTAGAAAACTGAAGAACCGCCAATGCTCTTGGTAACTCATCTCACACCTCCGATATGTGTGTTAGTGTTGGATTGAATGACATCTGAATATCTGATGCCACAGAGACTATACATGAGTGCCCGCCAACTTGTCCTCATGGAAGCAAACCCTTTCTAAAATCTTTGAGAAATGGTACATCATTGCATCTAGTGGCAAGCTGGCAAATGATCAACTGCCACTCAATTGTCAGGCAAATGATCAGTTTTCACGGTATAAAATGGTACATCATTGCATCTAGAACCTTATCATATCTTCTCAAGGATTAAAAAAAATACTGGCCATTACAATCAAACAATTAAACAGCGAGAACATTCGAATAAAGCTACAGAAATAATCCAAGCAGGCAGAAGTTGTTCCATTATTTTAAAAAGAACTGCAACATGCAGGATCATGCTTTAGTAAGACAAAATGCCGATTACAACATTAGTACATTACATTAACAATGTGAAACACACATAATTTAATAAGCCCCAAAAGTGTGTGGACTCCAATTCAGGCTTCACGACGTGCAACGGAAAACATCCGAGAGAAATGGGAAGAGCAAATTTCTTGTAGAGCAAAACAAAGCAACAGGTCATAAAAGTACACAAATAGAAGTACCACTACCACACGACTAGTTTGCAATTTAGTGATGATTCTGTATATACCTCTTTCATGGGTCACTAGAAACATCGCCGCTGGCAACGATATTAGTTGTCAGTAACACCGCCTTGCTGATCCTCTGCATCCTTGTTATCATCACACTCTTTGTTACTGATCTCTTCGACGTATGCTTCCTTGATCGCAAGTCTAGGATGGTTGGGATTTGCATTTGCTTCGCTCCTGATGGCAGCCACCGCAGCCTCAGCATCAGAATCTTCAGCGCCCACACAGTAGATAAATACCTCCACTTCTTTGAGATGTTGGAGGTTGTTGATGCCAAAATAGAAATCATGGGGTTCTGCCATTAAAACGTGAAATGGAATCTCAAGCTTCTCCAGCTTTGGCATAGCCCCTTTCTCAAACGTAAGGTATGGTCCACCATTGTGATCGCTACAAGCAAGGACAAACTCCTTAAGAAATAGGAATCCTGTGCTTTGGACTGTAAGCTGTTCTTTTGGGTCAGGTTCCAGCCATATTTCTAGACTGAGTAAGGCTGGCAGGTCTCCAAGTGTTTCCATATCTTCCTCCTTTATCTCACGTAAATTTATGCTAAGGTATGCCATTTTGGTGAGAGACGGTTTAACCCACTTTGGAAGTTGCAGGAGATAGTAGTCAGTGATCATGTGAAACAATCGGAGGAAACAAGGGATAGGGAACCAACGTTCTAAGAAATCATCGGTACTGTGATCTATAATGTGCAATGATTGGAGTTTGTAGCTGCTTAGTTTACAAAGTGAGGCGAGTAACATCTCTTCTTTTGTCTTGCACTTGCTGAGTTTATCAGACAAACTTATTTTGAGGTCCCTCAAACTGGTCAGCTCACCAAGTTCTGCCACTGCGCTCGCTGAGCTACTGCTTATATTAATGCCTGATAGCACCTGTAGATTCCTCATATTCCCAATTCCATCCGGTAGCTTCAACATCCGATCTCCGAGAAGATGTTGTAGCTTTATCAATCGGCAAAATTCAGTGGGAAACTCTTCTATGCATGTTTGGCGAAGGTCCAGCGTCACCAAATTTTGGAGCTTTGCAATTTGTGTTGGTATATGTGATATGTTTGAACAACAAAGGCTTAAGTACTCAAGCTGGAATAGCTTGTCTATATTTTCCAAATACTGCTCTAAACCTTGAGAGCCATGAAAATCCAATACTCGTAGAACCTCAAACCGGGAAAGCTGGGGCAAAAAAATTATGTTCCCACCAAAGCAGTGTAGGGATCGAACATGGCATAAATTTTTGTTTGCTAACAGAGTTGACAAATGATTATTAGTGTCCTGAATGGATAATCGCCGAACATAATGATGCGACTTCGTTTTTCTAGTTTGGCCACCTAATAATGTAACAAAATTCTCTTCTGTTGCTTTTGAGGAGATAAATTCAAGCATTATATCATGGACACGGCATGCACGAGCCTTACCATCAAAACCAATGTCCACAGGTTGAACCAGACTTTTGTTGATGAGCTCATAAAAGTAGCTCTCCGCAACATCTTCCAATTTCTGCCCACAATCTTCAGAGATAAAGCCTTCAGCTATCCATCGCCATACTACCATGTTTCTTTCAATAATACAATCCTCTGGAAATATGCTCAAATATAGCAAACAAGTCTTGAGATAGTTTGGAAGGTCATTAAAGCTAAGGGACAGTATGATTTTCATTCCTTCTAGATTTTGGTTCTTGTCCAATGCAAAACCAATCGATTCTTTCACTTTCTCCCACTCTTCCTTGATAACTGGTCTATTTGCTAATAAGCCAGATATGCTAATAATTGCTAATGGAAGACCGCCACATTTCTTCAATATATCTGTTGAAACTTCCTGTAAAATATCTGGGCAGCCATCCTCATTTGTACTGAAAATTCTCTTGCAAAATAGTCTTCTAGAGTGAACTTCACTTAGAGGTTCCATCTGATAATTGCGGTCAATGCCATTTAAGCAGCATGACCATCCAACATCGGAAACGCGTGTAGTAACTATAATTGTACTGGAACAGTCATTCTCCGGGAATGCAACCGTGATAGCTTTCCATGCCGAAATAGACCATACATCATCAATTATAACAAGATACCTAGTTAAAGTTTATCAACAATATAAGTTTGTGAATGAAAAACCACTCTATTATATCATGAGTGTGGGTATACAACTTTATCGAAGAGGGGAAAAAAGAACTAGAGAATTACCTCTTATCCACAAGTAGTTCTCTTAGCTTTTCAATAAATTTCTTTTCATTCCATGTGTCAATATCTTTGAGGAAACCATCTTTCGTAGGCATATTGTATATTATATCCTTGAAGATATTCTTGAAATCGGGCTTTTGTGACACTGACACAAATGCATGGCAGTCAAAATAAACTTTAACCCTGCGATATACCTCATTCGCTAGAGTTGTCTTCCCAAGACCTCCAAACCCCACAATAGATAATACCTTGCGACACTTTATCAACCTGCTCTCTGCATCCAACCAATTGACAAGTTCATCCCTTGGGCCATCTATACCGACAAGATGGTTCTCTTCCGCGAAGAGAGTAGCCAACCGTGGATCAACAGAAGCATTAGTATTGCTAGAGCTACTGCAAAAAATATCGTCAAGCTTGTAGCTGTTCTTTTGATCTCTCACCGAGATAACTCGTGCCTTCAGTTCCTCAATCTCGCCAGCAATATTATGCCTCGGGCCAAGAGTTTTGAGACGTTGTATACTCTTCCTGAAGAAGTCCTCGATGCTATTACTGGTGCGGTGCTGCTCACCGTTGGCACCAAGTTGGTGCATAAACTTGTCTATGCAGTCCTCGATGTCATAGGCAAGCTCCCTCAACTCGGTGATCCAGGCCTTCACCTGGATGTCAGGGTCCTCGAGTGACGCATACTTGTGGAGCGCCGCTTGCATGTTGCTCAGCTCCGATCTTAGGGAATGGATCTCACGGCGGACACCTTTCAAGCACGCGTACTTGTCTGCGAGCAAGGTACTGAGCTTGCCCAGCAGTGGCCCCAGTGCCCCATGTGAGACACTCACCACGGCATCCATGGCTACCGATCGATCTGAGCTTTAGTTTGTTCTTTGGTGGTCTGGAAATAAAGGACTGAAAAAATATATCAGTAGAAATTGAGAGAGATGTGTGAGATAGCAACCGGAGCAGGAGTCGAGGAACATACCAGAGGCCGGAGGATCGGAGAAGCAGCAGCAAGATCAATCAAGCCGGGAACCAGAGCTCCTTCAGATTCCTTCCTAGCTTCTACCATCAGCCTATAACTTCTTGTGCTCAGCTAAGCCATTTGTATGCTGCATCTAGTGTTTGCTGGGGTTGGTGATCAGTCAACGACGCTCCATTGTACTGCTTTCCCCTGATGAGGATCCGTTTGCAGTAATGCAGGACCTTCTGTACAACAAGGTGGATATATTAGATTAGAGAGAATGGCTGTGTTTAGTTGAATCCAAAGTTTGGATTTTGATTGAAATTGGAGATGATGTGACTGAAAAGTTGTGTGTGTATGACAGGTTGATGTGATGGAAAAGGACTGAAGTTTGGATCCAAATTTTGAATCTAAACACAGCCAATGGCTCCAAGTTGGCAAGTGGAAGAAGTGACTGTCATGTAAATTAAAGTGTGGTGGCCGACAAATGTAATCTGGTGCTTTAACAGAAAATGGAAAATCCCCAACCCGGGAGTATCATATCCTTCTTATGTCATCGATCACTACCTGCAGACCACCGAACCAGCCAGGAACAATTAAAATTCCATGTCACTAAAGCCCGAGTGAAACATGTTCTGCAGCTAGGGGTGTAAGTGGGTCAGCCGCGAACCTACTTATAGGTCAAAATAAGCGGGTTTGCGGCTTATTTTAGCCTATAAGTGGGTTTCGCGGGTTAGCCACTTACACCCTGGCTGCAGCAACTCGCAAGACTACACACGATATTTGACGAGATCCACCACCTTCAACTCTGCAAATACAACATTACAACCTGTCGCTGACGGATGAGGCGTCGCTGAGGCACACGCTCTGGCCTCTGGAAGTTCCCCATTCTGACGCTCACCCAGGTCACGCAAGCGACGGCGGCCGGGTGACGTGCGGATGGACGATGGCTACACACAGGTGATCCCCTATGGTGAGCATGGGTGTCGGTGGCGGCTGATCTGAGGGAGAACGTTGTAGCGTCCTAAAACTTTGAATAATACTATAATAAAAATACGTAATGTTTTAAACTTTTTGAAAACACTTTACATCGTGCTATATATTGGAGTAATTTGTTTGCAAATCAGTATGTTAAATCTTATCAATCGGACAAATTAAAGTGAACAAATGAACAAAAGCAATTAAAGAATCAATTTGATCACCACCCTGAATAAATGGAGTACAATTCAAGTACAACTAAAAAAATACATTAGCTAAATTATCAATTCATTAGGTGCAAATATCTATCTATTATCTATTATCTTCTATTATATACTAAGCTCCTAAGCCTCCACGTGGCACTCCTAAAAATGCTCTAAGACTGCCACGTGTCATACTAATAAATTGGAAAAAAAGGCAAAAATTCTGAGAAAAAAAAAGTGGACCCATTATTTTCATCCGTTATATTATAGGGTTAATTGGATCCATGCCACTGTGTAACTTTACGAAATTTAAAAAATATCACTACTATTCGTCATATTGGCTACATGCCACTGGAAATTTCTAAAATTGGGAATCATGCCACTCCCGTCCCTTTTTCCGTCTCTTCTCTCATGCCGTCTCCATTCCCATACCACATGATAGTTCCGTCTCCCCATCTTTTCCTCCATCTGGCGCGACTGCAAACAGGACAACGGTGACGAAGGCGGCGGCTCCCGTCACAGATCGAGGACAGCGGTAGCGGCTCCCGAGCCCTCCCGCGCGGATGGCATCGAGGACGGCGGCGGCGACAGCTCTAGAGACCTCCCGCCGCAGATGGCGTCAAGGACGGTGGGAGCGGCTCCCGAGCCCTCCGGCGGTGGTCGCGGGTGAGGCACGTCAGCTTCGCCCCGCTCGGCGCCACCGACCCCCCTCCTCCAACAACCATCTTCTTCTCCAACTCGATAACCCCGACGACCCCTCGCCACCACCGCTACTGGGCGGCGCTCCATCGTGGCACCGTCGTCTCCGTCGCTGTTGCTGACGCCGATGAACAAGAGCGCGGGGCGGCCTCCGCCTCCTCGCGGAAGGGGGATGAGGACGGGAACGGAGACGGTGTGAGAGAGGAGACAGAAAAAGGGATGGGAGTGGCATTGTTTCAATTTTAAAAATTTCCAGTGGCTAATATGATGAATAATAGTAGCATTTTTTTAATTTTGCAAAGTTGCTGTGACATGTATCCAATTAACCCTTAATCCTTAAAGGATCCTTCCCACCTCCACTTGCCTGTCCGTACGTGATGGATTAGATCAAACTAAAAAAGATACAAATACCTTCCATCCCCTTCTACATGTATCATGTCTTTCCTCAAGTACATTCATGCGTATTCTCCCTCCATTACATACATACAATTAGATAGTTTGCCATGAGTTTTAAGAAATATAAACCAATAATTTGAGATCAATATTGCTCATATTATATGCTATATATGACAATAATCATTTGGTCATAGAACCCTATTCTTTTAATGGCAACCAAATAGCAATAAAACATTGTAAGAAATTGAAAATGAATAATATATATCATTGTAAACATTTTACAAAAATAAATTAGATAGATGGTATCGAAGGGAATAAAATTTATAAATTCAACGCGTTAATAAATTCAACATGACAAAAAAAATACAGCTACACACCATACTACTACATTTTGCATGGCATTCAAATTTCCATAAAAAGCACGTAACATAAATATATTCTTGAACGCTCACCTGCCACTATGTGTCACCTCTAACACAAAAACTATAGTTACCTTGGATCCAAAAATAACACAATAGTTACCTTGGACGTCGACGATGAAGAAAGCGGTTGGCAACGTTTTGTTCCCCACGGCAAGCTACATAGAAAAGATACCTTTGGCCTCCATTGGTTCACTATTAAAGCCGTTGAGTGGTATGTTGGTCTTCTTCAAATCCTCATGTCCACGCTCCAACTTCTTGAATAGTGAGTATGGCATTAAATTTACAGTGGCACCTCCATACACCAACATCCTAGAGATCGGCTTCCCATCAATGTGACCCTTTTGGTAGAGAGGCCTCATATGACGGTTAGACTCATCGGGCTTCTCAAAAGCTGCATCTCTTAGTCCTTGTGAAATTAGGCAATTCTGGCCTCATCCGTGGCACGGAACTCCACAGGCAACATGCACACCATATTGACATCCATGTACTCCCTTGGTGGTGAATCATTGCTAATTAACAACCGGTGGCTCATCTCTTTCAAGTCTCCCTCTTCATCTTGAGCAACCACTGGCTTTTCAATCTCCATTGGCTTAGGTCTCCACTCTTGCCTTGGCGGCAGCCGCAACTCATTAAATCTCCTATCTCTCCACTCTTCTGCTTTCTTTTCTTTCAATTCATGAGCACGAAGACGTTGCAACCTCCTATTTTGTGAAGCCGTCAAATTCTTAGGCATCCACCTTCACTGGTGTCCTACGCCGTGATTGTCTCAGCTTCGGTTTTCTCGCTTTGAACCACCCAGGCTTCATCTCCAGTAGGTATTGGCACAATCATGAGACCCCACTTTGACAACAATGAGCTCTGAAGTCCTTGTCTCCACCTTGGCGCGCTTTCCTCCACCTCTTTCCTCCTCAAACCGATTATTTGATTGAAACCAGTCTTTGTTTGACGAAAACAACTGCTCATGCACTGACATTCATGGCTCCACCCAACTTTGATGAAATTGCATTAGCACCGTTGGTGGCATGAACTCGTACATTGGTGGCGGTGCCCACCATGGCATGAAGTAAGGAAAAGAATAACCCGGTGGCAGCATTGGACAAGGCCCCCATGGCATGACTTTGTGGATTGTAAGGAAAAGGTAGCTCCAATTGTCTTGGGGATTAACCAAATCTCTCCTAGGAGGTGATCTTGGTCTTTTACCCTTGTTAGAACGTTGCTCGGCACTTCTCTTCTCATACTTGTTCAAAATCATCTCAAAAGACACGTTTGGCTTTTGAGATGTTCTTGACCTCGAAGCTTCACCTCTATTTTCCTTCCATACACCAACTCCTGGACTTTTTGGCACAATCATCTTTGGCCTAGGCTCTCCAATCACTACCTGCTTCTAGCCGAATCAACACATTTTTATCATTAAAATCTATAGTGTTCACATGAAAAGCATCATGATCTAGGTTCATCTTAGAACCTTCAGTAAATTTCAATCGTTCTTCTTCTATAGCCGATTGAATATGTCCACGAAACACATTATATTCATTAGTAGTATAGGAATAAGAATCATGCCACTTACAATAAGAACGACGGTTCAATTCCTCCAAAGATGGTATGACATGGCCTTTAGGCAACCTAATTTGTTTTTATTGTAAAAGATAGTCAGAAATCTTATCACACTTGACCACATCAAAGCTATGCTTAATCTCGCTTTGTCGATCCTTGCGAGGAGTCGGCGTCAAATTAGAACAAACAAAAGTTTTATTCTTATTAGTCCATGACCACTCAGCAATATAAATATCATGATCACCATCATCATCATCATCATCATTATCATCATCATCATCATCATCATCATCATACTCATCATGGCAATCAACAATACTAACATTAGGCTTCTTATCATTAGACCTAACAAACATCTTAGTTTATTTAACTCGGCTTTCTTGAGCTAGAGCTTTTTGCATGAGTTGACTAACATTAAGAAATTATTGGCCATCTAATCTTTCTTTAATAGGAAGCAGTAAACCATGTATGAAATAATCATAAAATTTTTGTTCTAATTGAGCCGAAGTATGAATAGAATTTGCCGATAAAGAATTAAACCATGTAAAAAGCAGTACCAGACAAACATAAAGAAAGCATGCATAATTTAAAAGCATCTGTCTTACTAGCTTCACCACATTGTGCTAAGAATTGGCCTATGTGGTCCCATGTGGCCTACTATCCTCACCATTGAACTTAGCAAATTCAGGAACTCTAAAACCACAAGGATATGGGATATTATCAAAATAATCAAGATATGACTCAATCCCGAAAGCTTCTCTAATAATATTCCTCACACACTCCTCCATATTTTCAGTCCTTGGTTGTGGATTGTATGGCCTAAAAGGAGGTGTCAGCGCAATATTGTTATATTGGCCATATCTAACATCTTGAGGGTATCCACCATTAGGATCATTGCAAACATTAGGTACATGTGGATGAATATGTGGATTAGCAGGAGCTACTAGTGGATTAGGTACTGGATAATGGTGCAAAACAGAATTATCAGGGCACGATTGTGTCGGTTTGATCGGTCCAGAGCTCGGTCTGACCGGCAGTCAAAGGTGTGGTCGGACTGTAGGTCTACACGGTCAGAGCAGTCTAATGGCTGGTCAAACTGAAGCCAGGAGAGCAGGTCAGACCGGCCAGAGGAACGGCCGGACCGCCCGTGGTGCTAGGGTTAGCCTCGCTCCTAGTATATTGTGTAGCCGCTCCATCAATTTTGCTATAGATGTGATGAATGGGGGCTTGGCTAGTACATAGAATATAATTTGATGGCACATCGGCCATGAGAGAGCCCAATTTGTCCCTCATAAAAGATTCAACTCTCCTATCAACTCATAGCGGCCTCAAGTTTATTATTAAAAGTAGCATTAACGGATTCATGTACGGAATATGCTAAAGAGCAATGTCATCAATGCTTACCTCATTAACAACGACACGGGGCATTGGGTCGGGCTTTCGAGTAACTCCTTAACGAGTCTTGATGAAGCATCCCGCCAAAAGCACCTCTTGCGTCGCCTTCATATGTCATTCAATCTCTTGGCGTTGTTCCTCGTTCAAATCCTCCAAAGTGACGGGGAGGATATTGCTTGGATCCACTTCACGCTTGGTCATGATGTTGATGAACTATATCCATAGTGGAGTTGCCAAAAATCATGTTTAACTTTTTTTTTGGCAAAAAAAATAAATGATCAGAACACCTAAATGCTATGTGGTGATATCAAGATGGGTTTTGATAGACTAAACCGGTTAGCAGAGCTGATTTAGATGAAACTAGGGATAAACACCCATCTCATGGGCAAACGGAAGGTTTACGGGACAAACCTACAAAGGGATTTTGTACTCTCGCAGCGAAGGCATACGATTTACAGCGCAAATCGACAAAGATGGACGAACTAGGTGAAAAGTAGCTGCAACATTGAAAAAACGATTTAACTTGTTAAATTGGGTTGAGAGTGGATTGTTTTTCCTCCTCACCTCCTCTCATTCTCATCTCCTCTCATCCTCACTTCCCGGCGACAGCAGGGTGGCAACGGCGGCTGCGCGACGACGGCGCGTGACGGCATCGGCGACACGCTCGGGGAGCAGCGGCAGTAGGCAAGAATGGCTGGGAGCGGCGGCTTCCGCTCGGAAGAGGCCGGGCCTGGCCGGGTGTTACGCGGCGGGCGACAGCGACGTCGACGGGCTCGGGGAGAAGCGGCGGTGGCTGTCGCAGCCGGGAGTGCCAACGGGGTAGTGGTGGGCGCGGCGGTGAGCTCGGTGGACTGTGAGGGCCGGCGGTGAATAGCGGACGGTTCTATCTTCCTCGGGTGCTCGGGCGGTGGTGGGCGCAACGGCGAGCAGCTCGTCGGACGGCGGCAACCGACATAGCGGCGGCCGGATCAGCGCCACCACTGCCGAGATTCCTAGGGTTTCTTTTTATTAATATTATTATTTTTTTGGATTTTTATTTTTACATGTGCTACCTGTACATCAAAATTCAGATTTCCGCATACCATTTGGGGCAGACGGGCTAACATTATGCATACGAAAATAGGTTTTGGGTCATCTGGAGAAACTTTTTTTCCTTTTTTAGTAGTGTACTCTGCTCCTGGGAGATCTTTTGGGAGTAGATCCACCCTTGTGATCTTTTCCTCCTCCTCATTTGCTTTTTTTTAGGGGACGCGTCTTTACTTAGCTGCTAACTGCCGCGTAAGCTCTCTCCCCTAGTGCCTACTATTCCCTCCATTTCAGCTTACAATATGTTTTGGCTTTAGTCAAAGTCAAATTACTCTAAGTTTGATAAAAAAAGTAGTAATATTTTTAACACAAGACTAATGTATTATGAAAATTTATTTAATTATGGTACTGATGGAGAAGTAGTTTTTACTTCCGGTTCGGTTCGTAACCCCCTGTAGTCCCGGGTGAAATAACCAGGAGTAAAAATTTATTTTTACTCCCAGTTAGTGTTACCAACCAGCCTAGATCCGGTTGCTCCTTTATTATTTTCTTTTATGTTCTTCATTTCATTTTTTTTAATATTGATTTCACTCCATCCCGCCCCCAAAATCCCAAATCAATCATCCCCGAATTGTAAAATCTCAAATCGATTATCACTTCTAAATCCTCAAATCGATCATCTCCAAATACATCACAAAATCTTAAAAAAAAATTACATCACAACTTCTACAAAATTCATCACAAATATATTACATATTCATATCACACACAAATCAAATACATCTCAATCCAATCATAAATCTTTTAAAAAAAACAGCGCCTACGTCAGCCGCCGGCGTGCCGCCCGCCGCCGCGACCCCGCGAGGCCGCCTGACCCTCCGCGAGGCGGCCCAGCGCGCCGCCGCGAGGCCGCCAGCCACTGCCGCGCCGGCTGCCCGGCCCTCGGCGCTTGGCCGCCGCGCGCCACCGCTGCAAATAGGGAGGAGGGGGCAGGGAGAGGAGAAGGAGAGGAAGAGATAGGGTGTGAGGAGGGGAGGAGAGGAGTTAAAGGAGAGGAGGAGATAGAACCGAGAGGGAGGAGGAGATATGTGTCGATATGATCCGCGTGCACGTCTCTCCGTGTATGTCGATCTTTTTTTCCGGTTGGTGATACCAACCGGGACTATAATAGATCTTTAGTCTCGGTTGGTGTACCAACCGGGAGTAAAGCTTATGTCGATCTTTTTTCACGGTTGGTGATAAATAGATCTTTAGTTCCGGTTGATAACATTATCCGGACTAAAGATCAAAAAGTACACCTGAGCTTTTAAGCGGGACTAAAGATGTTTTTAGTCCCGGTTTTTAATACAACCGGGACTACTGTGAAATTTTGTCGACCGACCAAAGATGGTTTGTCTAGTACAGTAGATTTAGTAAAACTATGCTGGTGTTATAAATACTATTAATTTTTTTCATAGGGTTAGTAAAACTTAGAGTAGTAACATAAAACGGAGGGAGTACCTAGCATGACGCGGTTGTAAATTGAATTTTCTTAGCCATTGACGCGCAAAGCTTTTGCGAATCAAATAATATTTTCTGCCTGCGCCGATCATGACTCATTATTCATCCTATTTTGCATCCACTGACTGCATCCATTTCTATTACTAATCCTAAAATAAATTGTGTGTGTTCCCACTCCGGTTTAAAAAAAACAAATCCTGCTCCGTCTTCTAGTCATGCGTGACAGCGTGAGGCTTCACTTTTCCATTAAAAAAGAAACCGTGAAAAATCACAATTATTTCCCCACATGCATTGGATCACTCCTTTTATTGTCAACAAAACTTGTAAATTCTGTACATATGTTTCTCTATGGGTCTTCACGCATGCGCGTCAAATTCATGTTGGCAGCTTAATTTATATCAACGAATATGTTGTTTTCTAAAGAGCAAATGGATTGTCACTCAGAAGTTACAACAGATGCCTGCACAACTAAGATATGTTTAAGATAGACCATATCACTCTTTCTACGTCAGATGCCACTACTAGTCTATAAATATGTTTCATGGGCCTTCACATATGGATGGCTACATCACTTTACCATTTTACGGTACATAGGTGACATATCTTAAGAGCAACTGGATGAGCTGTCGCATGATTAGTAGGCGAAGGGATGTGGAGTTGATCATATATTCATATTTTGTGCTCCCTTGTGGTGGACGTGTTTTCACTTGATCAAGGACTCACTACTTATTGTTGCAACCTCTAACATGACACTTTTATAGACAATAACATACTAAGATCATAAAAAAATAAATTTATTATGAATAGTGCTACTTGTCACTCTAATATTGGCATTCCTCGTACTAAGGTCATGTTTGGTAGATCCCTAATCCTTGTAGTTTATGAACGTTTGTATGCTAAAGGAAGAAAGCAGAATACGTCAGCCTAGAGATAGGAGAGGGAAAAAGAAGAGGAAAGGAATGAGGAAAGATAGAAAAGAAAAAGAAAAAAGGAGAGGTGGGGAAGGGAAAAGGGAGGAAGGAAGAAAGATAGAGGAAATTTCCTAAAAATAAGTTTGTGCATAATTTAGAAAATGATGTCCTATTTGAAAAGAGGAATTTCGAAATGGGAAAGTTGAGTTCTAAAACAGAGGAATTGAAGCTATTGTATTGGAATAAAATTAGACACGTATAAAATCTTTTACAATGTAAAATGATCTCACTATTTCGTGGCAAAAAATATAACGTGATAAATATAGCTACTCCTAATCTCTTATTGGATGAAGCTTGATACACCACCGAATTACCAAACCACCACCAACCGTGCAGCTTACTGTGTGTGCCAAACTTGCAGCCTGCTCTGACATGAACCGGCCAAGAAAAGCATGACTAAACTCATCACTAGTGATCAGTAGTCCATCCACTCCCAGTAAAGTAATTACGCTCTCACATCGATCGTCTCTTTCTCTAGCACTACCCAGACCTAGCTGTTGGTTGATTTTATCGGCTAATGCCGGTTAGTTAGGATAAGGTTAAAATCCCACCGGTTTTCCTATCCTAACAAGAAACAAACTAAGAGATAAATCTGTTTTATGTGATCGGTACAAAATAGATTCGAATTTTAGATTGAGATAAACCTCCGAGCCCCACCAGTGTCGCTATATAAAAGAAAGAGAAAGGAGGGAGGCAGGTGACGACTCAACTCTCTCCAACCCTAAACCCTAAATCAATCGCCCGATCGATTAGACACTGGAAGGGGTTCGTGAGGTATCTCACAGCAGAAGAAACAAAGGACAAGAAAGAAGAAAAGCAATGCTTCATCTCAGGTCAGTGATCAATTAGTTTCCGCATAAGCAAGAGGTAATCATGTTTAGGTTAAGACTCAATTAATTAATTGGATTAAATTCTAACATTGTGGTATCAGAGCTTTATTTTAGCCTTCATGTTCCCTCGTAATCACATCATCCCTGTGATTAGAAGCCACCCTTACAAAGTTCAAGATTGATTCGGCATGATGCAATTTTGAATAGGATTAGATTAATTTCCTTAAGTCTTGGTTGCATATTAAGCCATATTATGCTGGTGGTCTTGGCAAACAGTAGAAGCAAAATTATTGAAGGGCTTAATTTCGTTGCTTAGTAGTAGAATTTAAGAGAAGAAGAGGTTTAGGATAAACAAGATTGAAATTCCCAATCTCACACTAAGAATTCCTAGACCGAAGCTAATAGATTAGATCTATTATTAAAAAGGTGATAGTTTTTTCTCCAAATAAAATATTTAACTGGTGGCTGGGAAAAGGAAAGAGAACATATATAAATATATGTACGTTAATACAATCGAAAAAAAAATCAAATAAAGCTTCCTACTGTTAGCCGGAAGAATAAAATAGACATCTACCTACGATAAAAAACGATATAGCCAAAAAAAAAAAGCGTACTTAGTACAGGTGGAAAAAGGATGGTTTAAAATAGGATTTTGTACAATATAAAATAAAAATAAAATATAATACTAAGAAGTATATGCATGTAAGCTAGATATATAATATAAATATCAAATATCAAATCAACGGTCTCTAAACATCATCTTTTAAATTATTTTTAATTATATGCCCAACATATATATGATCCATTCTATTAGTTTAATTATATAAACTATCGTTGTATAAAAGTTATGTTGTTCTCTTAAATACATCACGACACATTGGGTCGACATACAATAGGTAAGATGAGAGACTTAAAAGTCCATTAAACTTTCTATAAACGCTCTTAAACATCCATGTGGTACTCTTACAAACGCTTCTACACCGCCACCATGTGACGCTCTAATAAATTAGAGAAAACCTTATAAATTCTGAGAAAAAAGAAAAACATATAACCCTCATTTTCATTGGAGGACCCACTATTTTTAAACCTTTAGATTAGATTTATTTAAAATACATCCCATGTAACCTCCCCGAATAAAAAAAATCCCGTGAATAGTTGTATGTATACATACGTACTTCCCTCCGTATTTTAATGTATAACGTCGTTGGCTTTTTAACCAACGTTTGACCATTTGTCTTATTCAATTTTTTTGTGTAAATATAAAAATATTGTGCATCGAGCAACTCCCCATCACCCAAATCCAAGAACACATCCATCAACATCAACAACAACATTTCTCACAATCTCACCATCCACCCAACAACAACAAAAAGAGACAGTAGTGAATCAACAACAACAGCAACACATTCAAAAACACCACAAATCAAAAATCAATCAAGGAGGCAGCCCACTGCACCTTCGTGGAGACCTCCTGCCACGCCCAGCCTCCACCTCCGCTAACGTCCACTGCACCCAGCCTCCTCCACCACCACCGTTGGATCTGGCCGCCCCCAAGCTCCGGTGGTCAGGGCGGCGCCGGATTTGGCCGCCTGGAGCACTGATGGGATGAGGGTGGGATGGAGAGTTGGAGCGGCGGCGCCGGATCTGGCCGCCCTTGAGCGCCGGTGTGGTGGGGGGTGCCAGATCTGCCCGCTCCGAGTGCCGATGGGAAGGGGGTGGGACGGAGAGGAGGAGCAACGGTGCCGGATCTGGCCGCCAATGAGTGCCGGTGTGGTGGGGGTGCCAGATCTAGCCACCCCCTAGCACCAGTGGGGTGGGGAGGGGGGCGTGCCGGATCTAGCCGCTCTGAGTGCTGATGGGAAGGGGTGGGACGGAGGGGAGGAGCGGCGGCGCTGGATCTGAACACCCGCGAGCGCCGGTGGCTGGTGGGAAGGAGCGAGAGGAGGAGGTGGCCAGTGGCCTTCCCACACTGTCGCTGCCGGTGGAGGAGGTAGAGAAGGAGGTGAGGGGAATTGAAAAGGGAGGAGGAGGAAGGGAAAGGTGAGGGGAAAGGCGAGAGAGAGAATGAGCGGTGGGGGGAGTTGCGGGAGAAGATAAGGACTAGAAAAAAAATCCTCGCTCGTCTCTATTAAAGTTCCGGTTATTTTATAAACCGGCACTTTTAACCTCTATGTAGGTACCGTTTTAGTTTAAAAAACCGGCACTTATGATATAGGTGCCGGTTTTCTTTAGAACCGGCACCTGTAGTTACTAAAAGGTGTGAGTTTTCTATTTTGTCACTCCGCAGAGTTAGGAAAAGTTTTATAGGTGCCGGTTGTAATATTTCTAGCACCTATAGTGTCAACATCTATTTGAAGTTTTGTAGTAGTTTCTCAAACTACATCAATCATATTAGGCTATATAAATTGATCATACTTTTAGTGGAGCTTCCTGTCCCACCCAATTCATCCTCGAATAAACCATGATAATATATATGCAATTAAAATAAAGAAAAATACCTTAGTTTTACTTTACACTTACTTTTCATTGGCCTCTTTTTTTTACTTAAAATAAATCTACCTTCTTTTCAAATGATGAAGACGATTATAAATAATTGCTCATAGATATTACTTAAATATGATATAATATAAAGTTCAGAGGTTAGAAAATTATACAAGCAGTTAATGCTGATGGAAACAATTTACAGAGAAATCGTGGTAGATGTTCTCCGGTTAATATTTCGCTCTTATAAGTATCACAAACTTACCGTGTGATGCATGCCTGTGCATTCACGCGGGGTACCTTTCTAGTTTAAATCATTTGCTTTATTCCTTATTATTTTGTGTACGTGGTGGCACAATATGTATGTTTGTAGTTTTCAATTTATAAGCTTGTTACTGGATGATGGACTCTTCGTCTACCTCACATTGTCGTCTTCTTTTTGTTGCCAGGTATATCATCCTGGTTGACGACATATGGTCTGCAAAAACATGGAAAACAATATCAGATTATTTGTTGCTAACTGATAATAAAGAGCGCAGTAGAATAATAGTTACTTCAAGATTTCAAGCGGTTGGTTCGACCTGCTGCCGGCCAGAAAACAAGGATCTATTGTATCCGATTAGTTTCCTCAGTCCTCGTGATTCCAAGGAGCTATTCAACCGAAGTGTTTCTGAATCCAAAAGCACCAAAGATAGACACAAGGTACAGAACAATGTCCCTGGTGATTTATGGAAAAGGTGTGGGGGTCAGCCTTTGGCCATAGTTACCATGGCTGGTCTAGTGGCGTGCAACCAAGACCAGCCAAAGAGTTACTGGGCTGGACTTCACAAATTATTGCCAGAAGAGGTTTCTATTACTGCTGGGGCTCAGGAACAAGAAACTTCTCTCAATTTGGATGGGATTACAAGGATACTTGATTGTTGCTACAATAATTTGCCTGGATATCTCAGAACCTGCTTACTGTACTTGGCAATATTTCCAAAGGGTTGGAAAAAATTAGTAGGAAGTGTCTGTCCAGGCGATGGATTGCTGAAGGTTTTGTCAATGCAAAGCAAGGGCTGACGGCGGAGGAAGTTGCGGAATCATACTTCAATCATATTTTAAGAAGAAAGTTGATACGTCCTGTGGAGCACAGCAGCAACGGGAAACTAAAAACCTTTCAAGTTCATGACATGGTTCTTGACTATATTGTGACCAAGGCAAGAGAACAGAATTTTATTACTGTGGTTGGTGGCCATCTGATGATGACAGCACCCAGTAATAACAAAGTCCGTCGGCTTTCCATGCAGAGCAGCAGTTCCAAGCATGGAGATTCAACAAAAGGCAGAATCTGTCACAAGTTCGGTCACTGACCGTTTTCGGGAGCCTCACCCAGCTTCCATTCCATGCTTTCAATGACAGAATAATACAAGTCCTGGATTTTCAAGGACTGAAGGGATTCAAGAACAGGCATATGAAACACATTTGTAAGATGTTTGTGCTGAAGTATTTGAGCCTCCGAGGGACGGATATTACCCATGTTCCGCCGACGATTGTGAAGCTCGAGTATTTGGAAACTCTTGACATAAGAGAAACACGTGTTGAAGAGCTGCCGAAAGAAGTAGAGCAGCTAAAACTAATCAGCAGAATACTTGGTGGGAGTAAAAACAAAAACCCACGGAAAGGGTTGAGGCTGCCTCAAGAAAAAAGTAAGAAGCAGCAACACAAAAGTATGTTGACCCAAGATAAAGAGAAGGAAGGAATGAAAGCACTCCGGATACTGTCTGGGATCAAGATCGATGAGACAACAGCTGTAGCAGGCCTTCATCAATTGACGGGTCTAAAGAAGCTTACTATTTACAAGCTCAAGCTCAACCCAGAGGAACCGGGCACAAGGAAAATCTTGACAGAACTACGCTCTTCTATTGAGTATCTTTGCAGCTGTGGTCTCCAGACTTTGGCGATCAATGAGGAAGGTCAATCTAATTTTATCAACTCCTTGGGTAACATGTCCGCACCCCCAAGATATCTTGTTGCCCTTGAGCTTTCCGGCATGTTGAAAAAACCCCCAGGTTGGATCAAGACACTACGGACATTGAGCAAGCTAACTCTGTCTCTAACAGTTCTCCGGACAGATACTCTAGAGCACCTCCGTGCCCTGCCGCTGTTTTCTCTTACCTTTTCTTTCTCATTTGGTGAGATGGAGAAGGATCAGGACAAAAAGATGAAGGACATCATCGAGGACAACAAATCACTGTCCGATGGGGAGATCTTTGTTCCAGGTGAAGGATTCAAGAGTCTTCAGCTACTTCGCTTCTTTGCACCTCTTGTTCCAAAGCTAGGCTTCTGTCACAATGCAATGCCAGCCCTTGAGATGATTGAGATGCAGTTTAGAGCGTTTGAAGGCCTATTTGGCATTGACACGCTAGGAAATCTCAAAGGGGTGCGCCTCAGAGAAGCTAAACCAAGAGAAGAGGATAAGCAAACCGCTCAAATAAATGACCTGTTGGTACGAGATTTGAAAGATAGCACTGAGGGACTGAAGGTAATCATTGATCACACATTCACTTCTTGAAAGGTCGAAAGATATTGGTGCTACTGCACCAACCAATCGTTCTCAGAACCTCGGTCTTTGCCATAGAGTTTATATATATTGTTACGGTTCTTGCATTGGTTGTATGAAAATAAATAGGGATGCCGTAGTATGCATCTACATCCCATGGAACTCATATATGTTGTGTTTGTTTTTGCTCTGCTATGTTAGTATTGCTGTGATGTTTGGTTATTGCTATTACAGTGTTGATGATACCTGAAGTTTGTTGGGTCCTTGTTTTCTACATAAAGGGAGGACCCACGAAGGGACCATTTTATAACCCATTTGTTGCATCGGTTTTATGATATTTCTTGTTTGTCCTCAACGGAAGCTTGTTTTTTTCTTGAGAAATTTTACAATGGTTGAAACAAATACAGATCATCCAGCGGGAGAAATCGAATGGTGTAAAAATAGGAGCTACCCACTTAAAAGTACCTAAAATGGGTAGCCCAGTACCAAAATGAGAGTGGGCCAGATCGAGAGTGACCATGGACAGCTCTGTGAGACCGTGATCCTCGGGTCGGCCGACGACGATGACGCCGGTGCGTTGAGCTAGCTCCCCATTGTGCCCTTCCTTGCCGTACACCTCGGCGGTGGCATCCAGGCACTGCAACTAATCGATAACGAGGTCGTTCATGGGTTCATGTTGCTCTCTGCTTAGGCGCAGTACTCCATCTCGTCTGTCGAAACAAGATTTCGGCAATACTAAAAGGGGTAGCTATCAAGCTGGAAAAGTGGAAGGGTTTCGAGATAAGAAATTTTATACAGTTTCAGGCCTTCTTAATCAAGAAGTAATACCCTACTCCTGTCCGGGGATTGATCTGCCGAGTATATTATCGATCGTATGATCTGGGAGAAAATCGTGCCCCTAGAGACACCCGGACCCCTTCTTATATAGGGGAAGGGGTCCGTATTACAAAATACAGTCCATATCCCTAGCGGAATATGCAGTTACAGATAAAATACAATCGTAACCGACTAGGATCTCGGATATTTCCTTGACATACAAGTTTAGATTTTAACCCAAGTCCCTCTAAAGATATTCTTTCTACACATGGCACCCCATACCTAGTCGGACTATACATGCTGTGTAGGTATGGGGTATCCATAATCTCCACAGTAGCCCCTGAGACCTTTACAGTCAACGAAATAACCTTCTCTCGGAGCGTAAAATGATAATCCGAGTGCTTCAATTTCTTCTGTATTGACCTCCCGAGTACCGAAATCAAAGACTATGAAGGGCTGAAAATAGAAAAAATCGGGTGCATCGACTAGATGCACCTAATTAGGTGTAGCCCCCGACTATGTGATTAGTTAAAAACTAAACATATAGTCAAGGTGCAAATAACATCCACCCGAGTGGTTTTACAACCGAATTAACCAAAATATCATACTGCTAAGCATATGCAACATTTAATAAAACGTCTAGCCGACTGCTTTAGCTTTAATATACCAAAAAGAGAGATATAAAGAGGCCCGAGTAGAAAATACTCCAAAGATCCATAAATCAGCACATATGACAAGAATCTGAGTAAAAACTCTCAAAGATCCATCAAATGTGGTACAAATATGATATCATGACAATTAATGAGTCAAAGTAGCCTAGGCTATGACTCACGCCATAATCAAAATAGGCATATAACATGCTGAGAGAATGACTGATCAAAAACCAATCATCTCAACAAAACCCAACCAGCCTTTGCAGCCTAAAAAGGCTTACAAAAGAAGTATAACACCTTTCTGTCGGGCACCTTTTTATTTGCATCGTAGTAATTCCAAGGAATTATCTAACTGCATCAAAAAGGATTTTAACAGCATTGGGCCATACCGTTGTGAGAAAAAATTGCCGAAGCAAAAATGCCTAAGTCCCTAAAGATCACAACTAGCCACGCTGGTGATAGAATTGGGCTGAAGTATTGTATAGGCCTAGGCCCATTAGCACTCCCGATACCCTAGCAAAATAAACGCCGAAGTTAGAGCGTCATTTCGTCTTCCCCGCCGAGACTCTCGCCACTTTCCCCATTTCCAGCTATAGTGCAAAACCACTCCAGCGGAACTAGGGTTCACCGATTCGCTCAAATCCACCCTCGAAATCTCCACAGAAATTATCCGCGCATCCACCGCATCAATCCCCCATCCATTCCCAACCATTTCCAAAACAAATCGCATCATCGAATTCGCATCCATGGCGGAGGAGAGAGAAAGCTTCGAGAGCCAATGGGCGCCCTCCGACGTCACGGAGGAGAACCTGAAGGAGATGATGGCACACGGTGTTCTTCTGGCAAAGGAGATCATTGGGTGGCGTCCAGCATGTTGCGAAGCATTCCCAACCCCTGACACACACGAGGTCGTGGTATTTTCTCATCTCTTCTATGGCGGGTTCTCTCTTCCAACCTCAAGATTCTTCCGGGGAATTTTGGATTTCTATGGGATTAGTTTGCATCACCTAAACTCGAATTCCATAGTCCATATTGCCAACTTCATACATGCCTACGAAGCTTTTTTGGGCATCAGGCCACACTTTGCCCTATTTCGCCGCATCTTCTTTCTCAAACCCCAACCGAACAAGAACAAGCCATGTGTAGTTGGGGGAGCCGGATTTCAACTGAGGGGAACTCTGAGCCAAAAGTATTTCTCCATGCCCTTCAAAACCTCAAACAAAGGCTGGCATGCAAATTGGTTCTATGTACAAAACCCCAAGCCTGCACTTCCCGAGTACTCCTGTCTTCCTCCAGTTTATCAGGACACTTGGAACTCGCTTCCAATGGGAGAGGAAGCCGCTCAGGAACTTGCCCTGATGGATCGTATGCTGAAGCTGAAGGAACAAGGTCTGCAAGGAGAACAGATCACCCGGCATTTCATCAAGAGCCGGCTAGCTCCAATTAAAGAAAGATCCCGTACAGCCTTTGAGTTTGACGGCAAGCATGACCCGAACCGTGAAGATCCAGACTCTCTTGATTTTAAGGTCATGAAGGAGAGAATGTACAAAATCTTCTCAAACGCTATCGTGGTCAGTTATTCGCACTTGCTGCCAGTGGTGCCATACAACGCCTTCAATCCTCCTCCACCGGTATGTATTCAAACATTTCAGCCTTTCTCAAAAGCATGCTTTTATCTTCTGTTAAGCTAATTGGAAGTTCGAAATATCATGCTCAGGAATTCGCCTTGATGAAGTCGGATCCTCCAATTGCTCAACGCCGATCACCCTGCCGGCAGACTAGTCAGGCAAGTGGAGGACCAAAAATTCAGTCTGAAACTCAACCAAACACCTCGAAATCAACTAGCCAGTCAGACTCCCGCAAGAGGAAATTGGTTCTGAGTGATGATGAGGGCGATGATGCTGAAAAAACAGGCAACAAAGAGGTGACTGGAAAACAACCAAGGCAAACTAATCCGAAGAAGAAAACATCCAGTCGTCCCATGCTGAAAATCAGGAAATCTTCCAAGTACAAATCATTTGGCCATCTCCCTTGTATTGCTGCTCACCCACTATTGAAATAGCACTGATAGCATAACTCAAATTCGTAGGAAGCCATCGGACATAGATCCTTCTGGAAAAGACCCCAAGCCGACTGATGCAGAGACGGGTCCTTCAAAAGAAACTGGGCCAACTGCAGAAGATCACCCGAGTGATAATCAATCGGCAACTGACAATGTAGAACCTAGCAACAAGCCCCCGACTGGAAACCAGTCGGCTGAAGCTGGAGTCGGCGCTGATCAGGAGCCCCCGACTGGTCAGTCGGGTACAGAGTCAAATAAAGATATCCCAGAAGTAGAAGCTCAAGCTAACAGCCCTCCCAAGACAGATCTCCAAAGTCGTCGAGGTTGTGGTAGTCGTAGCGGTAGCCGAAGTCGTCGTACTCCACGATCTCCGTTGGTCGCGAGTCGACGCCGGGGGAGCTGAGGTAGCCGTCTAGTTGTTCCGTTGAAACCGTGCCGAGAGGCTGGAGTATGACGCCAACTTCCCTGGAGCTAGGCCAGGCCGGGGCTGGAGCCGGATCCCGCCTAGGCCTACGGGGAGAAGACGCCTTTGTGGTGAAGACAGCAGCCAAATCATCGGGGAGTTTCATCAGGATCGGCGGATAGGCCCCATCATCTTGATCGGGTCGAGTCGGAGTAGATTGGATCTCGTCCGAGTGGTTTGAATCCAACTCGGTGGAGACGATCTTGGGGTAAACCTCAGCCGAGTTCGGGATACCGAACGGGGCGGAGATCTGGCCTCTTCCCGACATGTTTGAATCCGAGTCGAGGAGAGAAATCTTGCCGAAGTCGTTGGTGATGAAGTCGAGGCTGCCGAATCGGAACGCCTGCTCGGGAGGGAAGACGAAGTCGTCGATGCCAGAAACGAAACCCATCGCACTAGTCGGCGAAGAACTTGACACTACCCCTACCTGGCGCGCCAACTGTCGAAACAAGATTTCGGCAATACTAAAAGGGGTGGCTATCAAGCTGGAAAAGTGGATGGGTTTCGAGACAAGGAATTTTATACAGGTTCAGGCCTTCTTAATTAATCAAGAAGTAATACCCTACTCCTGTCCGGGGATTGATCCGCCGAGTATATTATCGATCGTATGATCTGGGAGAAAATCGTGCCCCTAGAGACACCCGGACCCCTCCTTATATAGGGGAAGGGGTCCGTATTACAAAATACAGTCCATATCCCTAACGGAATATGCAGTTACAGATAAAATACAATCGTAACCGACTAGGATCTCGGATATTTCCTTGACATATAAGTTTAGATTTTAACCCGAGTCTCTCTAAAGATATTCTTTCTACACATGGCACCCCATACCCAGTCGGACTATACATGCCATGTAGATATGGGGTATCCATAATCTCCACATCGTCCATGCCTCAATGTACTAGTGCACGATGGGCATGGCTTTGCGCCGGAACATGGCCGTGAAGTGCTCACTCACGTGGTAGAAAGTAAATCTCTTGCATGGACAGCCAAACCGGTGGCAGGTGCCACACGCTGGACTTGATGTTGTTGGCACTACTACAGAGCAAAATTTGACTTGTGTGCTATAAATCAAATTTGACGTTGTTGGCCATTTTTCTTCCATCTATGCTAAATTTTGCATAGATTTATAGCATAGATTTGAACGTCAAGTCAAATTTGACGTTGTTGGCACTACTACATCAGTGCCGGCACTATAGGTGCTAAATTTTTCTTCCATCTATGTTAAATGTTTCTTCCATCTATGCTAAATTTGACTTGTGTGCCATAAATCTCAAATTTCTCTTAGGGGTGCCCATAGATCCGCTAGGGGAGCGGATTTGCTCGATTTTTGTTAGGTTTTGGTTGAAAATTGAAGCCTACAAGGTAAATATTCATTATTTCTCACCCCGATTCACACTTACTCGTTGAATTGAGTTGCCGTGTGGTAATACTTGTAAAATGCACTAGTCATTTGTGTGGATCCATCAGTCATTGGTAGATCTTTTCTCGGATGCCATGCTAATTTTGAATTATTGTTTTATTCCTTCTATTCCATCGTCATTAATGTTTCACACTAGCCAAAATTTAAATGACGACTTGACCCATATGGAAAAATGTGTAATCAACTAATCATTGCATAGGCATGATATTTTTGTTAGCCATGAATATCTAATGCGACGTGGGTGTATGCAAAAAAATCTCAATTTTATCATAGGGGTAAAATGGTCATTTCTCGTTTTTATTTAATCTAGTGTGCCTGTAAATTATGAAATCCTCCTTGTTTATTAATGTTCATGGTTTGTAATAAATGATAATAATCGCAGACACCCATTAGATGTAATGGATCTACAACGGATAACTACAGCGGATCATGACTCTATGGAGTATCTTACGGGTGTAACGGCTCTCGTTGCCGTGGCCACAAGTACAAACTCAGTTAACGCACCGCATTATATTTGATGTCCATGCTATGATTGCAAGAAAGATAGAAAACTTCCGGCTCAGCGGGTCCATGCACATCTCCTTACAAGGAGTTTTATGGACAACTTCGTTGGTGTTGGTATTTCTCAACGGTATTACTAGAAATATTCATTCCCAGCAATGGCGCCAGAAATAGTCCTGGTATATTTATGGTTACAGAAGTAATCCACAAGCGCACGGATATACCATTGTAGCATTTCACCCAGAAGTATTCCAAGGTATCTTATTTTTAATCCCAAGGGAAGATGATAAGAGTGAACTTTGCTAATGCACTTTATACATATATTACTTGTAATTGTCAAAGTCTAGGCTATATTACATGTAATTATCAAAGTCTAGGCAGTGGTTAAGTTTAATATAGGGGTATAGTGACACGAAGCAAAGCTGACCAAATCTACATAATAAAGTAATTCTAACTAAGTGGAAGAAGAAAGAGAAAGCATTTAATTCCTATACTTCTAGTATACACTCAAATTCTAGTTTACATCTTCTAATATACAATCGTGTGGCTAACCTATCATGGCCGTCCAACCGGGGCTAAATACAGAGGAGTACCCTCCCCATGAATTTGTCTTAGAAATATATACTAACGTGGAGGAATACCCGTACTGAGTTGTCACCATCAGCGGCCCACCTCTACTGTCCCGCAGCATATATGCCCAATTAATGATATTTAATAATTAATCTAAGCACCATGCTTACATTACTAAATACTACTCTACGCCCGTGCACATGACATAGAGTAACTGATAAATTAGACATTAAACCCGCACTATTGCACCTCTCTGGCAGGCTACCCACACAATTGGTACGGCACAGATATAAAGTAAGAACAGTATTCATACTAAATAAAGTACTGAAGATATATAAAGAAGAGTATTTCATTAATATCGAAAGTTGTACAGAAGAGAATACAAAAGCTGCTAGAGCCATACTAAAACTCTTCCGAAGACTCCGAATACTATTCTATTCTACTCCACTTGGCACTAAGATATTAATACTAAAGTATGAAGAGGAATTTGAGCTTGCTTGAGTGTGTTGCGAAATGAAGTGAGCTCCGCCTTTTATATGGTCGGTATGATGGTTATTGGCATGTGAAATGTCGATTTTACCCTCGTAACCGTCATCAGCAAGCGATCCTGTACACCCACGTGTAAGGCCTGCTGGAGCCGCAGCTGCTAGGGTTCGGCCGAACCTGGGCCAGCCCAACAGGCCTCCAAGTTTGGCAAGGAGGCTAGGTCCCAATGACGATTGTGGCAGTTAAGGCAGTTTTCGGCGGTTACACCTGTCATGTGGGTCCTCCTTATCCATTTGCTTGCTTAGGAGTGATGTTCTCTACACTCTCTCTTTATTTTATTTCATAAATTCGTGCAACATGTTATTCTCCATGTACAAGTGAAACTATATTATTTGAAAATAAATATGCGTTGCAAGCATAGCTATTTCTCCATTATTTAGTTATATTAACGGTCGAAATTTGTCTGTAACGACCATCAACAAAACCCCTCAAGCATGAACCTTTGCTCGTCCCGAGTGAAGGACGAAAGGGAAGCAAAACTTGGTTGTTGATCAGGAGTTGCTACCATGCTGTATATCTAGATGTACAAGTGCATAGTTTGGGTACTCTCTCTCATGTTAAGCAAATATGCACGGTGACTTACCCTTACGCCTAAAATTTGTGGAACACACGCTTCTCACCACCTTGGGATATTGAGAGACAGAACAGATCATAAAGTACATTTTATCTACTTGCTTAGTTTTCATTCCGGATGGTTTTCAAAAATCAAGTGATTCTCTCGATCACTTAACAGTGTAAGGATATTTATTCCTCACCAAAGATATTGCCTTTTTGACTCTTACACTAAGGTTGAATATGTGGGGCTTGGTAAGGATCAAATGAGGCATACTTGTATTCATATATATCACTAAGTCAAAAATCTGTTCTGATGGGCACTTGCACTGGGTGAAACTCGGTGAACCAAAGGAACAGACTGGATTGGTTCCATCTGATGCACCTTACCAACAGTATTGACATTCTTTGAGTTGCAGCTGACATGATCCTCTATAGTACTAGAAACCAGCTTCTTTTTCACTGTACTTCCATGTACCAACATCTCTTCGGTACCAACTTCTGGTGTACTTTGCATATTAGGTTCTTTGTCTTTTTTCTCACATTGTTTGCCTGCTGTGGTAGTGTGAACAGCTTGACTTGGGGGCCCTTGAACAGTGCTGCAGCCAGCTAAAGTCAAAGCTTTCTCACTCTCTTTTTTTCAATCTAGCTTGGGCATTAATGACTGGCTGGTCCCACTTCCTCTCTCTTGCTGCTTCTGCTGTTCTTGAATGTTCTTGAATTGAGAAGAAAAATGTTGCCTGAATTTTTCCACAATTGAATTTTTGTTGGATTCCTCCATATCCAAAAATGCCTCTGATGGACCCTGCTATTGGCACCAACGAAGTGCAACACAGAAGAAGCACAAGAGCTACCAAGATTTATGAGACAGCCTCACAACATTTAAGTAAGAAGAGAGGGTTTCATGAAGCAGCCCATGAATCTACCAAACGCCATTGCTCCCCAACTACTTCAGCTGCCTCTTCCTTCTCGATTGTGGGAGGTGAAGAACATGGAGGGATTGAATCAAGAAGAGCTCCTCCAACTAACCATCATTCAGCACCAATCAGGGTTCCAAGTAGAAGAGGTGGGCAGAGAGTTACAAGATGGGATCAGAGAGGAGGTTATGGTGGTTGAATGGTGACCTCCACTTCTTGGAGACCTCTTGCTGCTGCTCATTCTGATGTCATTCAAAGAGATGCTCCAAGATCCCCTCAAAGCATTAACAATATTCATAGCAGGAAGCATACTTGGAGTGCTGTGGAGGCGCATCATGATATCTTTGTTGATCAAGCTGCTGGAGATACTCAAGGGGGTGGTGCAAGTGATGCTGGAGCTAGCTCCAGACTGATACTGGCTACAGATCCTAGGGAATGCAATGTTTCAGAGATTCAGCTTGTTGATCCCAGTGCTGGAAACGGTGGAGATGGAAGTGGAAAGAATGATGGATGGGCAATGGCGCCAGCCCATAAGGCGTCGAGGGCGCCATGAGTCTTTTAAGCTGGAACTGCCGAGGTATGGGGGGGTCACCTCGGCAGTAGGAAAATGCAACACCTCCAACGCCTAATATACTCTACTAATGCTAAGGTAATCTTTATTTCAGAAACAAAAAGCTCTAAAGTCACTGCTTCTGATCTGATCCATCATTTTCATGTAGCTAATAGTCATGTGGTTCCTGCTGATCAAGCTTCTGGTGGTCTGTGGCTGATGTGGGATGAAGACATGGATCTTACTATAGTTCAGTCTAGTGTTAATTATATTTTAGCTTATGGAGTCTATAAGAACTCTGGTCCTATTTTCAATCTTCTTTGTATTTATGGTGATCCTAGTCACAGGGCCACTAGTGCCATGTGGAGTGAAATCTCCTCTTTTGTTGTACATAGTAGTCACAGACCTACCTTTTGTATGGGAGACCTTAATGAGATCATGCATGCTAATGAAAAGTATGGTTTGGCCCCTCCTAATCAGAATCGTATTAATATTTTTAAGCATCATGGCAATAATCTGGGGCTTATGGATATGGGTTATAATGGTCCAGCTTACACTTGGTCCAATAAGCAACAGGGTAAGGATCTGGTTTTGGAAAGGTTGGACAGATGTCTTGCAAATGTGGAATGGTGTTTTAATTATCCAAATACCACTGTTTATCACTTGCCCATGTTGTATGGTGATCATGCTCCCATCATTGCCATTCTCAATCCGAAGAACAGGAGGCCTAAAAGATCTTTCATGTTTGAAAATTGGTGGCTGCTTGAACCAGATTTTAATCAGCATGCTCATTCAGCCTGGCTGCAGTCTGTAAACTGTCATTTTCAGAGAAGAACAACCTTGTTAGCAATATCCTTAACTTCTTAGAGCAAAAAGAAGAAACCTCTTCAGCAGCAATTGGATCAGTTGGAAGAAGATCTGTTGAAAATTCAGAGTTCCCCCGACAGAGAACATTTGTACTTTGTGGAGAAAAGGATTGTGCAACAGCATGATATTACCATGCAGAAGCTGGCCGATTATCACAAACAGAGAAGTAAGAAGCATTGGGTCCAGAAAGGTGACAGAAACACTTCTTTCTTTCAAAAAGCAACCCAGAAGAGAAGGAGAAAGAACAGAATCTCTAGTGTTATCCATAATAATTCAATAATCAATGATCCTGATGAGATAGCAACTGTCTTCACTTCTTACTTTGAAAATCTCTTTCAAAGCTCCAATACAGATGATGCCACTCCTTCTATGGATCAAAATGACAATGATGTAATTTTTCCTCCCCCTGAAATCCCTTCTGAAAATGACATCCTGGAAATTCTGAAGCAAATGCGAAGAGATGCCTCCCCAGGGCCAGATGGTCTCAATGTTGCATTTTATAGAGCTGCCTGGAATTGGATAAAAGACGATGTTACTGCCATGGTAGGCTCCTTCTATGAAACAGGTAAGCTTCAATCAGGTATGAATGCTACTAATATTGTTCTTGTTCCTAAAAATTCTAATCCTAAGTCCCCTGCTGATTTTAGACCCATTAGCCTTTGTAATGTTTCTTATAAAATCATTGCTAAGTCCTTGGCTAATTACATTCAGAATAAACTTCCTAACCTTATTTGTGACACTCAGCAGGCTTTTGTCAAGGGGAGACGCATCTCTAATAATATTGTGCTTGCCCAGGAAATTGCTCACTCTTTTAATCTCACCTCTTTTAATCAAAAAGCTTTTCTTTTAAAAATAGACTTGTCTAAAGCTTTTGACAGGATTGAATGGAGATTCATAGCGGATGCTCTTTGTCGTAAAGGGTTTCATGCTAATTTCGTTCGTCTTGTCCTTTCCTGCATCAACTCTGCTAATTTTTCTGTTGTTATAAATGGTCAATCGTACAGGTACTTTTCAGCTCATCGAGGTATTCGTCAAGGTTGTCCTTTATCGCCTTATCTTTTTGTCCCTGCGATTAATGAACTTTCTGACCAGCTTGCTACCAAATTTCATTCCCGTATGTACATGCTAAGTGTTTCATATGTCATGCATCCGACGCACATTGCAGATTCCACTGGGTCCTTTTACTCTTCGACTTGGAGGCCTGCGTAGTCAATGTATATGACTCAATGGATAAAAAAGAGTCTACGTTTGACCAGGTTTTTTAACTTATAGACAAGTAATGTCATAAGTTCCAATGTTATTACGAATCTTGATATAATTAATTACTACTATGAATCATAGCTTTAAACTCCATTTAGGGCTTGGTATCGGTTCCGTCATTTGGTCTGCTGCAATTGGAGAGAAAGACTTAAGCGGAAGTTTAAATTTCCTATGAGTACACATGCTCTACATTTATATTGAATCTCCAATTCAAATACAAGTGTATATTAATTAGATCTCTCGCCGTTTGTCATGTATATATAGTGCGCAAAGCAAGAACAGAGAACTAACTTGTGCGGCTACTACGTGTGCGAGTATTGCCACTGCCTTGCAGACCAAATCATCACCACAAGAGAGCTCGATGTATGTACAAATAAATTCAAAATTTCATTGCGTACGTATCGATTTGTTGTTTACTAATTAATTTCATACATTCATAGGTTATTCGCATGAGGGATAAGCTCACACACAAGGAATTTATCGCGGCGGTTCAAGAACAACTCATGGGATTCATCAACGAACAAGTCCTTGATCCCGAGGATGAATTCTACTACGACGGAAATACAATTCATAAGTCGTTAGCTTCTGAGATAATGACTACTACGTCGAAGTCATAGCTAGCTAGGACATGATGAATTGTAATTAATACATGTCTATTTTTCTATATGTACACATTTACTTTAGTGTAAATATATATTTTGGTCATATATATGCACATAAAATGTTAAGTGCTTTAATATATATATATACATATGCATTTGCATACATATATGTATAAATACATATATATTATGCATGTATATGTATTGAAACATATATATGCATGGTTTATATATATTTATATATATATATATAGGAATATTATAAGCTACTACCGGGAGTAACTACTTCCAGCTTATCCACCGTACGGTTTGCTACGTGGCATTGCAAATTTCTGCTATTTCAGAGTTAATTAGCCATGTTATCCAACCCGTTTAGAATGCCGACCGCTATTTTCGTAGGATACAAACAGTTTCGAATGCATGTTAGTTCATCTGCCGGAGGAGCAGAACATGGACACTATGATTGGCAGAAACCATTTTGCTCCCTTTCAAATTGATGTTCTGTTCCGTTTCCAAATAATGTTCTGCTCCTTTCCAATTGATGTTCTGTTCCGTTTACAAATAATGTTCTGCTTCTTTCCAATTGATGTTCTTCTATTCCTTTTTAATTTTCTGCCTTTTTTAACGTCATCTGCTTAGTGACGATTTTGTTGAAGGAGCAGAAGATGTTGTGCTTCTGTTCAAATTATTTTTCTGCTTCCTTTCTAACCGATGTTCTGCTCCTTTTCTGAGTCACATACTCACATACTGCTTCCTGTCCTGTTCCTGTTTCTACCCGAGCAGAAACTTTCTGCCTGTATTCTTGCCAGGGAGCTTCCTATAAGAGAACGGGATTCAGTTACCCAAGCAGAAACTTTCTGCCTGTATTCTTGCCATAGAGCTTCCTATAAAAGGATGGGATTCAGTTACACCAGCAGAACATATTCTGCACCTTTTTTTTTTTGGTTAAGCTTTCGTCCTTCCTACTAGCTAATAAAACTATATTGCCTATTTACAAGTTCAGATGGACTCGGCCATCGCGGAGCACATGCCGCAATTGTTGTTTGTAACTAATCACGTATTACCCAGGGAGGTTCTGCCCTTATATTTGGGGAATTTTTCCAGTTGACGTTCTGCCAATTTTTAGTTGAGGTTTATTTTCCTCCTTGGATTTTTTTTTCATTTGAGGTTCTGCCATTTTCAGTTTAGATACATTTTCTGCCGGGACGAGCAGAAGATGGAGTTTGTCTAGGAAGAGCAGAATGTATTTTTTTTTCCAAACGATGTTCTGCTCCATTTCCAAACGATATTCTGCTCCATTTTCGGTTTGGGATTTTTTTTTCCAAGTGATGTTCTGCCGCATTTCCAAACAATGTTCTGCTTCCTTCTCAACTGATGCTCTGTTCCTTTTCTGTTTCACAGACCGTGCATTTTAAATGTGTCAACGTTCACATATTTTCTGCCTTTTCATCACGTTAACGTTCCTAAATACATGGGAAATATATGCATGCACCAAACGAGCAGAAAATTCAGTTTAGCTAGCTAACATGTATCTTCTGTTGACCAGCACGTAGCAGAAATTCTAATGCAGAAGTTCGTTTGCATGCAACTAACAAAAAAGAAATAATTTCAACTAATAAACAATTTAGTTAATTGTTTAAATTAAAAAAACAACCTAAGTACCGGTTATTGGATCAAGATGGTTCCACTAACCTGACCCGTTAAAAGGAGGGAGTAACTACTCCTGGTAGTAGGAACATATATATATATATATATATATATATATATATATATATATATATATATATATATATAGACACACACACAGATGGCACAACCCACCCCTACCCACCCCACCCCTCCCCTGTACCCACAGTAGTAATTCTTTTACTACTTAACTTCCGCCTATATATATAGGATTTAATATACTCATTTTTTTTTTGTTAATTTCTTTTGCTTTTTTCAGATCTGGAACGAGGAGGTTGCCGGCGGCGATTCGAGAAAAGGCAGCACCGGGGAGAGGCCACCACGCCGCCTGGATCTGGAGGCAAGCTCCACGACGAAGGGCGCCTGCCTTTCTTCCGCCCATGGTCTCCACCGGCTTCCCTTCCACCGCTGCCGATCTGCTCCACGTTGGCGAGCTATACGGAGGAGCCAACGTCCTTCGTCCTCGTCGGTGGCCGCCGTTCCGCCTTCGTCCGCAGGCAGCCTCCAGATCGCCACCATCGCCCACGCCTGCTGCCCTCGTCCGCCGCCCGTGGAGGACGCTGAGGAGGTGTAGTAGCAGTATTTGGATTGGATTTGCATAAGTTGTTGGTGCGGACAAAGGAGGAGGAGGGCCGGCGCCATCTGCGTTCCTTCACAAGCGACACCATCGACAACCCCGAACTCGTCTGCGTGATTGAAGTCTGCATCCCCCATGAGAGGAATAGTGTCTTTGGTGCTGCCATGCCAATCCGATCTATTCCCTTTCTCTTTTTTTCGTTTTTGTTTTTTCATGTTTGCATGATCGGTGATCAGGCCTTTTTTCCCCCACGCTGTTCAGATTCATGGTGGTTTTTCTTCTTGATTCAATATTCTATGCTTTATGGTTGCAATTTTCCCAGGTTTTAGTTTAGTGTTTATAACTAGACATGAAAAGACAAGATATGTCTTTTTTTCGCACGGGCAGAGTGAGAATCCGGATGCAGCATCAATGCAGATGAGGATTATACTGATAACGATGTACATTGAGACCTTTATTGTTCAGTCTATTGGCACAAATCCCTGTTCTTGGTGCAGGTGTTTTACTACTGGGCACACAATAATTTTTTTTTTTTGCCTAAGTATGCTTTTTTTTTCATATTCAGAGGATTGAGATTGTTGTTCTAATTGCTCATGTGCATATGGCATGTCCTTCACTAGTTCCGCAGGTGCGGATCAAGGACACCAAGGGAGTTTTCATCCATGAATAATTTCCATATCATTTTAGCTTATTTGGGCATTGGTATCGTGAAAAATCTAGGACGAGTCTATTTGATTAGTATTTTTTTTATGCATAATAATATGTTCCCTGGAAACAGATCTTTACTGACTGCCAAATTGAACTTTTCTCTTGACCTCAATGATATCCGGGTGATCTCTGAAGATATAGGATCCTTGGTTCATTTTACTAGGACGCTCTAAATGTTTCATGTCGTACACTTTGCACACTTTTTCTGGATTTATCTTGGTGAACTGATAATGTGTCAATTAGAATTTTGGTTCTTAATTTAACATGCATGTGAACATCTGAAATCTATGATCAATCTAATGGAGTGTATTCCTGTAAATAAAGCAGTATAGACTCATCAGTTCTAAAATTTATTCTACTCGATTTATGTTCTTCAGATTGAGGCTGCATTTTGCACATATTCTCTCTTCCTGCTGCTCAATTTTTTATGAAGCATTTTATTTCTTCTTCAGCGAATCATATCTCATTTAGAGTCATTTATGAGTGTAAATTAAAGACTTCTCTTAGATGATGTAATCGTTTCTGTCTATATCCAGGTGCCTGTGGGATGCCTCTCTAGATGTTCGTGGGTGATGGATACCTGTCGATGGGGAGACCTAAGGAATCTATAGTGCTTTGTCGGCTCAACATCGATATGAGGCACTAGCGTCGTCTTGCTTGTTGGATTCATGCATGTAATAGTAATTTAGTTACTAAGAGACATATGTTGAGAACCATCGGTGTAATAGTAACTTGGTTACTAAGAGAATTTGTTGGCAATGTCAATATGTTATGTTGAGATTGGTGTAATAGTAATTTATTTACTAAGAAAATCTTGTGACGATATCAATACGTTATTTTAAGTAATTTATTTACTGCGAGAAGGTATGATAACCAATTAAGTATTGTATTATCTTAAGTAATTTATTTACTAAGAGAATAAATGAGACCAACCCGAAAGTAATTCATTTACTGAGAGAATGAACCAACTGAGAAGGGCTACAACCTGGGAGTAATCCATTTACTGAGAGAAGAAATGAGTTGGATTCCGAGTAATTTAATTACTAATAAATGATATTAACAGAGAGTAATTTATTTACTACGTGTGCAAGAGAAATGTGCGGGTTGCAGTTGGAATGGACATGCCAAAAGGTGCGGGATTACAATGCAAAAATCAATATATTAGTTAGTAATTCATTTACTAATAATAAGATATTAACTGCAAGTAATTTATTTACTGAAAGACAAATGGTGAGGGAGAGAAAAAGGTGCGGGAGAGCCCCCTGGGCGACGGGGAGGGGGGGTGGTGGGTGGGGTGGGGTGCTGAGAGGATTAGTTTAGTTATTGCGCACCCCAGGCGCGGTTTATATATATATAGGGATACGCTAAACCGCACCCAGGGTGTGTTATAACTAAACTACTCCCCTCACAATACCCCCTCCCCCCCACCCCCCTCCTAGCGCCCCCCCTCCCAAATCCATCCCGCACAAACTCCCCCATCCCTCCCTCTTCAAAAAATTCTTCATTAAGTAAATCAATTACTATCAGCGGATTTAGTTCGATAAGTAAACTTGTTACTATCAAAATGTTTCCCACACCATCAATCCCATATAACTAGCCCGCACCTTTTTTCTTTCCTTCCGCACTTCTTTTGTGGTTGGCCCATTAGTAACAAGATTACTGAGTCTATCAACCTATGAGTAAATGAGTTAGTGGTTGGCCCATTAGTAACAAGATTACTGAGTCTATCAACCTATGAGTAAATGAGTTACTAATACTCCTGCACTCACAACTTGATTCCTTCTCTCAGTAAATGGATTACTCCCAGGCCCTTCTCAGTTTGGTTCCTATTCTCAGTAAATGAATTACTCTTAAGGTCGTTCTTAGCTCTTCTTTAGTAAATAAATTCCTTAGGATGGTAGTACTCCCAATTGGTTCGTATACCTTCTCTTAGTAAATAAATTACTTAAGAGTTAACGTATTGGTACCGTCTCAAGATTTTTCTTAGTAAATAAATTACTATTACACTGATGGTTTTTAATATAACATATTGATCTTGCCACAAAGTTTCTCTTAATAATCAAGTCCACAAAATTTCTAGTATAGAACTGCAAAAGAGTCCACATTACCATGCATCAGCAAGCATACATATATATTGTAATGCATTCATTGAAGCCACTATTCAAATATCCTGAGGTTACATTTGAAGAATACAAGTCCAAGTATATCCTCGACTCACAATATCAACTGCACATCCAAAACAACGAAACATCTCCAAATAACCAGAAGGGGACATTTCATAAAGGGTCTCTCGTAGCTAATGTATTGGCCCAACTGATATAATGTTTTTAAGCTAACTAGCTAGTCAAGACTAAAGAACTAAAGTATCAATAAAACCCATCCATATGTGAGAAATCAAAGGTTGCAGCTCGAAACCATCAAACGTTGTGAAGTATCTGCCATGAAAATTGAAAGAATCAGCATCAGTGTCCAATTAAACAAAATGTAGTATAAAGGAGTATCAGTCTTAAGTATAATACTGAACACACTCAGGTTTTAAGAAAAACCTTGTGACAGAGAGATTACAGTGGCATCACTCTGGTATTTTGTGGGGAAGTTTATGGCAGTGCCTATGCAAGAACTTGCCTCTTCAGATTTTGATCCTATAAAAAAGATATTAGCTGCTACTCTTTCCTGCAAGTCGCTCTTCTGCCACCACAAAAGCATGATAACCAAGGTGGATAACCAAGCAGCAAACAAAGCCAAGCACATGGACATGATAAGTAATAAAGATTGCCCTCTCAGCTAAGAATTAGTTCTTCTTGACTGAAACAACATGTACCCTAACAGAATAAGTGCGAGTGAGATTACCGTTGACTGGGCCCAGTGAGATTAACGTTGACTGGGCCGGGTAGGCAGCTGCAGACCTGTAGTGCGCGGTCGTAGTGGCCTCGCTGAATCCAGTGGCCTTCCTCCTTCTCTTATCGTGCTGCCGCTGCACCCTCTCTCCTCCTCGGCATAAATGAGAGAAAGAGGTTGCTCCCCGAACAACGGCGCGCAGGCAGCGGAGAGATTGCTCCCAGAATTCTTCAGTATGTATCATCCACAAATCTTTAATAACCTACGACAAGGAGGAGCAAAAATTCCTGCCAGGAATCAAGTATGTTTCCTCTGAATATAGTTAAAATTGACCAGTCATGCTACATGTCTGGCTATATACTAATTCTTGAACCAAGACAACACTAAAACAGATGTACAAGTCAGAATTTGCACTCGTAAATGAACTACAATATTGTTTCAATGCTAAGATCCAACCTAATTTTTACCCAGCTAGTGCGCAATTCACACACATGCTTCCTTGGTTCTTCCAAACATACAAATTCTTGATGAAATCAATGCATAAATGACACATTACATACAAAAGAACAATAAGAAGTTAGAAATGAGAGGCTCACATTGGTCGCGTGCGCCCAGAGGCAGAGCTGTCCATAGCAGCGGATGATGTGCTTCTTGGACTAATCCTAGTCCCTCATCGCAAAAACAGCTATAGCAGCAGTCCTGCTCATGCATGAAAAAGAAAAATCAAATGAGAGTTGTTCTTCTTTTTTTTTTTGCAAAAATTGCACAAGATCTAATGACTGAAAAAACGGAAATTTACATGAGTAGGAAATTGATGTACAGCTTGATTTCTGAACAATGCCCCACACACGAATCCATGACTGAACAGAAAAAAATTCAGATGAGTCTAGTTTTGCGAACATAACCCAAGATTTCCTGACTGAACAAATTAAAATATAGCTGAGAGCAGGAGGAAAAGGTTGTACTGAATGAATAACAAAAACAGCACCCTAGCTGCAGGCTTGCCCATGCATGATCCCAGATCCCTGTAAAAACATCAATCATGAAAAAACAAATATAGAAAAGAAAAAACGAACAGAAAAACAGAATATCAGATCGGTGTGTACTGCTATCACTGAAGTTCATTTGCTTGGGGTGGATGAGTCTGTGGATGCTAGCCTCAACCTCACTGGTCGACGATGGGGAGGGGGTTGCAGGGTGACGACGACCTGTGGAGGAGCGGGAGGCAGCCACCGTGCCGACGATGGGGAGTTGGTTGCAGGGCTTCGAGGCGACCACGACTAGGGTGAGGAGGCAGGGCATCGCGGCGTCGATCTGGCGATGGCATAAGGCGAGGCGGCGGCGGCGACTGGTTGAGGACTGGGCGAGGATGACTTTGACTGAGGATCGGCAGTGCCCGCGACGATGACTCTCCTCCCGCCGCCGCTGGTGGATCCGTGCAGGGCCGAGCGAGGGACGGCCACCGTCGCCCAACGCTGCCGTAGGCCATCGCCGTCGCCGTCGCCCGTCGCTGCCACAAGCCGAGATCTATAAAAATCGGAGGGGAAAAAGAGGTTGGACCCGTAACCGAATGTGTATATATATTGGATAAGGTGAATAGTAAACAAATTACTGAGTGAATGTGTTGTGGGGTCGGTGGTGCTGGTTGTATGCGACTTGGGGGGGGGGGGGGGGGGGGGGTGATTTAGTTGGCCACCAGTCAGTTGACAAACACGCGTGATTGACCGCATCTAACAAATCCAACTGATAGAATCTGTCAGCATGTACAACAGCTATATACAAGAGGCACACTAAGATGTCATACATATACATCGGGGCATTTCAGCTCCAGCCACTGAGAAAACAGGATGAAACCATTTAGCAAGATAAATATCATAACCAATCATCTCAGGTCTCTTTGAATCAGAAACATAAAAACAGAACAAAGCAAACATTTTTTTTGAGACAACAGAGTAAAAGTGTAGGTATGTGTTATTCCATCACAAGATCAGTTCAGCTGATGACTGCAGATACACAAACTATTAAGCCTAGCGTCTGCTGTCATATAGTCGATGCCTAGCTACCTTTTCGTTTTTCTAACAAACGCAACGGTCTGACTGTGTCTGTCCGTGCAAGGGGTTGAGTCAAAGATTAGGGATGATTAGCTTAGCGTTTAGGGTTTAGTGTTTAGGGTTAGAGTTTAGGGTTTAGGGTTAGGGTTAGGGTTAGGGTTTAGGGTTTTAATACGACGCACCCTATCTGTAGTATAATATCTCCTAGGTGTATGTACTCTTTTTTTTATTGGATATCCATTAGTTGATAATAAATAGTTTTATTTTTGATAATAAATAGTTTTATTTTTAGGGTTGATAATGAATAGTTAGATTAAAAGAGAGAAAGAAAGTACTGTTCCCTTCCTTTTTCTTTGAATTTCTGCATGCATGCACTCCGGCCGTTACATACGCAGGTTCAAATTTTTTGATATGGCTGAGGAAGCTCGTTAGTAGTATATATATGTTTTTCTCGGCACACAAGTACAAACTTTTGTACATGTATATCTTATTTTCCGGATATATTATCATATCTTGGAATGGGTATATACTGATCTTTTTTTGGATGAAGTATATATACTGATATCCTCCCTGAATGAGTATGTACTGATCTTTCCTTGGAGAAAGTATACACTGATCTCTTTTTGGAGTGAGTATATACTTATCTCTTCTAAGAGTGAGTATATACTGATCTTTTAGATTGGTAGTGGTTTATATTATTTCTTTTTAATTAGTAAGTGGTATATGCCTCTTTTTAGTCAATATACTTTTTTTTAATCAGTATATACTACATTCCTGAGAAGTTTATATACTTCTGTTTGATCTGTATCTACTGCGTTTCTCATTGAAGGAGTATATGCTAGTACTTTTTTTAGTCGGTATATGCTAGTATTTTTTTTGTTTGGTCAGTACGTACATACTACTTTTACCTGGTAGTATCAACGATCAAAGAACAGTACGTATATTGTGCAATCATATACTGATTACAATAACGAGTCGTATGCAAGATATAATCGATTAAGAAGTACAGAAGGTTAAGTTATTATAATCCACTAAGAAGACAGTAACAGTACATAGATACAACTGAGATTAAGAAAAAGAAATCATAGCTACATAGGTAAAACTGCATCAGTGCATCACTGCATCGCCATCGTCGTCAGACTATAATCTTAAGCTAATTGTTACATCTCTACCAGAAACCAAATCACAATGGAAGATGTGCGTGCATGTTCGTATCTGCGGTCTGCCGCCGTTGCCGTGATTCATTAGCTGGGAATAACTCTACAAACTGGCATCATCGTGCATGGTCGATCTGTGGCAGCCGCCGGCCGAATCGTTCGATTCGTTTGCCTTGACCACTGACCAGCCGTACTGATTTTAGTTGGAGGAGAGAGTTCGCGTTTCTTGCTGCGGTAGTGGAACTGTGGAAGGCTGGAAGCCGCCCGCCGCCGACCCTGATACGTCTGATACGGTTGCCCTGGGAATCCTGCGAAAGGTGAGTAATGGATGTAATTAAACAACCATCAATGGTAATTCAAGCATTCAAAGGACGTAAATCTAGTCGATCGGCACCATCGACGGGGAGCACAACCCAATTACCTGATGTCGTTGCTCATCCCATCCGTCTGAGGACTGTATGAGGAAGCTGGTGGTCCAACTGGTTGATGGAGCGCGACTTCCACCCGTCCGTGGCTGATTGCTCCAGTTCTTCCACCGCCGGCGGACTTCGCGATCTCCAACCAAGCTACCGTCAAGGAACCGTCGCCGCCTCCGCCTCGCGTCAAACCGCAAATGTCGCGAGAGCTGTTCGATCTGTTGAGTACTAACCGGTGCGATTTATATAATTAAGCGCTAATTAAGGACCCTGAATTATTTTACAAAAGAAGAATCAAAACGGGCCGGGTCCGCTTTGATTCGTGCTGCACAATGTATCTAACCTTAACCAAATGCATGATTACTATAGGGAGAAAAGATTAGGATTAGGTTGGTTCACAATATGTATAACATGTATGTTGTATTATTTACCAAATAAATTTTTTCAATAATAATCATATATATGACATTTATCTATCTAGTGCATTGTATTTCTCTAACCCTTATTTTGTTTATAACATGATATTTAGTCAAAATGAGAAAACAATATATCTACTATATCACCAAATTGTCATCTTGCAATGATACTTACAAAATGATATATATCCTACCATCAAAAACTACATAAACATGGTAATTTATATAAACAAGGTAAACTACATAAACAAGTTTTGCATACAAGAAATACAAAAATTACATAAACAAGGTATTTTACACTTGTAAAAAATATAGTATAACGTAAACATCATGCATGTTACATTTTGTTAGCACCTAATATATTTGCCCTAAGGTTCATGCAAGCTACATATAGGGTGTAGATTGTGGGTATATGTGAACTCGCGTGCAAAAAATCCAACTCATATATATATATATATATATATATGTATATATATATATATATATATATATATATATATATATATATTATATATATATGATACCCATATGGGACTTCATGGAGCCCGGGCTCCAAGGTATAAAACACACAAATTCTCTCAAATTTTTAAAAATTTTCAAATTGTGAGTATATACCTAGGTATATGAAATTGATTCATACAAATACCTAACAACAAAACAACTCAAACTCAACTTTATTTCACAATTCATTATTACATACCAAACGAATTATATGTTTGGATGTTATATACCTAGAACCAAAATCTAACAAAAAAAAGTTCAAACTTGAACTTGTTAGTAAAGAAGTTAATGTTCATATCTAAACATTTAAAAAAATTCATACTCATTCAAATTGGGTATATACTCAATTTGAATCTTGGAGCCCATACTCCATGTAGCACCAGTTAATTTACCTATATATATGTATATATATATATATATATCTATATATATATATATATATATTAAATTTGTTTGGTGCTCCATGGTGCCCGGGCTCCATGGTTCAAATTGAGTATATACTCAATTCAAATGAGTATAAAATTTAGGTATTAACATTAACTACTTTACTAACTAGTTCAAAACAAGTTTGAACTTAGTTTAAACATGTTTTTGTTAGATTTTGATTCTAGGTATATGGCATCCAAACATATAATTAGTTAGGTATGTAATATTGGATTGTGAAATAAAGTTAAATTTTGAGTTGTTTTGTTGAGAGGTGTAGGTATGAATCGAATATTTATAACTAGGTATATACTCATAATTTGAAAATTTTGAAAAATTTGATTGAATTTGTGTATTTCATACCATGGTGCCCGGGCACCATGGTGCCTATATATATATATATATATATATATATATATATATATATATATATATATATATATATATAAACCATGTAGCAACAGGGCCATGCAAATAAAAAAAACGGCAGCTCTCCACCAGTGAAAGATCAATTCTCCAATCGCGGGTTTGTTTTTAGTTTTGACGTGGGACCTTCCCAAACTAAGGCCAAGTGTCCACCTCGTGCTATCATCTCGACCGAGTCCAACTCCATTCCTCTCCTCTTGGTTCAATCTATACCATGACATCTCATACGCTTTGGTAAAAATTTCTTGAGTGCTGCTCAAAGTTTATCAAGTGGACGAGTTCTAGCTTCCCATAATCAACTTGTTGCTTTCCTTTGATAAATGGTCCCTCATAGTTTTTAGAAACTTTCACACCTAGCCATGTGCGTTAGCAAGAAAGTACCTGTTTCTTCAAATAGTCAATTTAATTAATATTTCATACGATGATGTGACCATGGTGACTTTTAATATAACCTTTTCTTGCATCAAGATCAATCTGACCAAGTTCTGAAATCCAATTCAGCCACATGCTAAAGTGCTGATTTCAAACGGGCACCAAATGTGCATACGTGCTCCTTTTTTGTCCGTGAGTACTTGATGGAAAGCTTTTGGAGTCCTCTTTCAAACGGATCCAAGCTCAGCTCCAAATTCCAACTACATAGGCTGGAATAATAGAAACAAGGTGTTGTGTCACCTATATTTAGCCTATGAACTCGTAAATTCATCTGGGATCTCGGCCTAAGTGGGGCCATGCGGGGCGTGCCCCAACAAGGTGGAGCACGACCCTAGGGACCCCTTAGTCGTCCACCCACCTACTTAAATAGCTTGGTACCCCTTCAGGGTTTCTTGGGTTTGCTTAGATTAAACATTAGCCATTGCTACTTTACCGTATAGTTACGCGTGTCAGCTAGACCACCTAAGTGCTTGTCTTCGGAACCCCAACTTATCTACCTTTCATTTCCGTGGGTTTGTTTCAGATAGAAAGAAGAGAAAAAAAAGGAAGGGCAGATTTGTTTCTAGTTTTCACGGGGGACCTTTCCAAACTAAGGCCGAGTGTCCACCTCGTGCTATCATCTCCACCGAGTCCGACTCCCTTCCTCTCCTCTCGGTTCAATCTATACCATGACATCCCATACACTTTGGTAAAATATTTTCAAGTGGAGCTCAGGGTTTATCAAGTGGACGAATTCTAGCTTCCCATAATCAACTTGTTGCTTTCCTTTCATAAATGGTCCAAATGGTCCCTCATAGTCTTTAGAAATTTTCACACCTAGCCATGTACGTTAGCAAGAAAAATACTAGTTTCTTCAAATAGTCCAGTTAATTAATATTTCATACGATAAAGTGTGTGATGGTAAAAAATTAAGGAACAGATATTCAAAGCAATCGACGACCAATAGTATTGAATAGAGAACTTTAAACTTGGCAAATTGCAGTCACTTTTCTCATCCCTTGAAAACAGCTGTGGATAAAATGGCTGCTGGTTTTGCTCTGAACCATTTCCAGCTAATTATATATAAGGGTGGCTGTTCTGAGATGGGAAGCAAGCTTTTTAGAGAGCTGCACAAAAAACACATAAATACTTCAGATGGAGGTAGAGTGAAAGAGTTTGTTGTATTCCTAGCCAGATGTGAATGCATGTGGTGCCGACCCTATGATGCTTACCTTTACACCGATAATTGTGTGTTTGCTCGTCATGTCGAGAAGCAGGAAATTATCAATTTTTTATTGCAAAATCCAGGTAACCAGGGTGCTCGTCTTGTTCTTCCAATCATTGGTGATTGCAGGGTAGGAAAGAAATCCTTGATCAGCCATGTCTGCAATGATGAGCGGATCAGATCATACTTTTCTTCGATTTTGTACATCAATGGAGATAGCAGCTGCGGATCAATAACACATGCAAAGTTCAAAATGGAGAGGACATTAATTGTTCGTGAATATTTTACGGACATAGATGAAAATGATTGGGTAAACTTCTATTCTACTGTAAGTCAGATGACAGCTGGAGGAAGCAAAGTGGTAATCATAATTAGGATTGAAAATCTTGCAAGGTTCGGAACAGCAAAGGCAGTTCATCTAAATAGTTTATCACAGGAGGAGTACAGCTACCTTTTCAAGATGCTAGCGACCGACCAAAAGGACCATCCAAAGATGGTCTCAGTTGCAAATGATCTTGCAGTAGTATTGGGTGGATCATTGATAACAGCCAATATGATATCTGACATGCTTAGAAGGAACCATAATGTTCACTTCTGGCTTAGAATATTGCGACGCTTCGAGAGGATGGTGAAGAACAACTTTTTGAAATATGGTGAGCATCCGAAAGATATCATTGAGAAAGAGCAGCTAGTAGATAGCACCGAATTTATGACATCTTATCCTACTCACGCCTGCATTCTTGTAATGCCACCTCGAGTAGAAAGGGATGATATTCCAAACTATAAGAAACCAAGTATATCGTTCAAAGAGGTAATAGCTAGATCGGTGGCAATTTCAGGTGGTGATTTTGAAATAGCAACGTGGGAATCACGAATACCACCTTATACTAAGTATGTATCTTCTGCTACAGCTTTATTTCATGACAAGAATGGATCTACAACAACTACAAGGAAGCGCCGAAGCACCAGTTGATTTGGTAACACATAGTGATATTTTATAGTAAAATAAGAGTATTATGTACAACAATTATCTTGCTATACAAATAGCAGTCCAAGTAAACCTTGTACTTTCCGGTCTCCTATGTACACAGTCAATAATAGGAATATATTTTCAAGTTTTGCACCTGCAATTATAAGCTAAACAGCTATGTTTTCCAACCTATTGACCCATCAACTGATTATAGTGTTAATTTCATGGAGACGGACAAGATAAAAAAAACGGATAACTGATACATTGCGAAAACTGCCACTGCTTAGGGTTAGTGTACTTTTTTGTCATCCACATGTGCCCCATTCCCCTCGCCTCATATGGCACTACTACAAAACATCAAATAGGTGTCGGCACTATAGGTGTCATAAGTGCTAAAACCGGCACCTATAGGCCTTTTCCCACCTCCGCGGGTTGAAATCGCAAAAAATTGACACCTTGAAGTAATTATATGTGTCGATTCTAAATAAAAACCGACATCCATTGTATTTTGTGTCGTTTTTATTTAAAACGAAACCTTTAATATTAAAAACCTACACCTATAATAAATTATAGGTACTAGACGCTAACCCGTGCGTTGCACGGGCTATAGTTATTAATAATATAAATATTAAAAATATAATCAAGTTATGAATATGTTGGTCATCAGATTTTGCTGAATATTACACGTTTTCAAGTTGGAGTCTTGTAAAGTACATGATTTATACTTTCAACTGTAAAAAAAATATGATTTAATAATTTCGTAAATAATATATAAAATTGTACTCTGTCCAGACCCACGGTTATAGATAGTTCGTGATTTAATCATTTGTAAATTTAGAAATAATACATTTTTGAAGTATCAATTATAACTTTTATGATTTAATAATTCTAAAAATAGTAAATAATACATTTTAGTTGTACATGGTTTGGAGTTCACATAAGTTACAACTTGATAATTATGAATTTAAAAATGCAATTAAATTAACAAATTTCTAAATTGAGAGCAAACCCTGTCTTTATGATGTCTGATTTCAGAATTATTATTTTTTAAAAAAATAAAACTAAAGAGTCCATGTTACTTTCCGGGCCATATTTTAATCTACACGAATTCATATAGATCGAATATCATAGCAATGTAAACCACCTAATCAATGGTGTTAAGATCTTTCTTCCTAATGTGCGAGCGTCCCTGAAGTGCACAACTGATATTGGTTTTAACACAAATTCTTGATTGATCAAGTCATGGTAATACGATCGACCTAATGAACTACAGATCTTTTAGTTAACGTTTATAGTAAATGTGAGAGCTCTCTGGAAATACCCATTAATACCAATATTATTTGCGAGGGGAATATTTATTCCGACCTTTATTAATAACTATCATGTCTGTTGGGATTTAGGCCATCCCAAAGTCTGATTATCCTGACCTTGACTTTGGATGCTTCCTTCGCATTGTCAACAGCTTGAACCATGTCATTGGTAAAAGAAAAGGTAATCTGCAGACTATATGTAGTGCATACGGACATACATACAGTAAATTGGAAAATTATAAATATTATATTTGCTAGTTTGTATTTAGATTTAGAGAAAAGTCATAGATAAGGGTCTATGATCTGTCGACTGATCTGATTACCGGATCATTAGCACAACTCATCAACAGCTATTTCATTATTTCAGTCAAAATCAGTCATCGCTAATTTCTTAAATAGGTTGCAACATGTACGTTCATCGAACACCGAACAACTCATTAAATAGGGAAACTATCGGCCAGTAATTCATCACTCAAAAGTCCAAACAAATAAAAAATCAAGAAAGTTTTAAATAGATGGCTGAGGAGATCGCATAGAAGATGCAAGTTCGACATTACCTGTGTGAATTGGGGAACGGTGGCATATGTACTCGATTTTTTGGATCGGCATCTGGACTCCTGAAATTTATTGGGTTGGATGATGACGTTTCAGATGAGTGTCAATCCAAATCAATGAAAAATCAATCTGTTCAAGGTTGAGGTAAAATAGTACCCGAGTTAGAGAGGATTTGAGATTGCAAATCATCACCAATCGCATTGGGTATCATCCCGTGGTTGCTAGTCCTCTCTCCCACCTCTCTATCGTTAATTTCTATCAGAGAGATGAGGTCGATCTGTATCTCTCTCGATTACTGCTGATCTGTTGTAGAGAAAAAATAGATGGGCTGAAAGAGCCCACGAAATTAGAAGGCAAATTAGCCCACCACGTTAGATTTTGTATGTACGGCCATGATAATAAAACTGATTAAATCAACGGTTAGATTTCTCCGGTTAACGTGGAAGCTCGTAGAAAGTGCCCAATTAGTATAGGTATAGAGGTATAGAGGGATAGATAGATAGATAGATAGATAGATAGATAGATAGATAGGTACGGCACCTACGAATTGAGCCGAGCCGACAGGCCCCACCACTAGCATTGAGGAGATAAGGTCATTCGAACTCTCTCGTATCCTCTCGATCTCTCTCGTTCTCTCCGCTCTCTCTCCCCTCTCATTTTATTCGCTCTCTCTCCCCTCTCTATCTCGCTCGCAGCAGCTGGAATAGTGGCGTACGGCGGGAGAAAGGGCAGCGACGGCGGCGGCACCGGCTCGGCAGGGGTGGGAGGGGCAGCGACGCCCTCCCCTTCGCCAGATCCGGCGGGAGGGGAGGCGCGGTGGCCGTGGACGGCATGGAGGCAGCGACCCCTACTTCCCGGATGCGACAGCCCCTACTTCCCGGTGGTCCGACTGTGGGAGGGGAGGCGGTGGTGGCCCGGCGGCGGAGTATCCTCGGGGCAACGGTGGCAGCGGTGGCGGGTCTGGTAGATGGCGATGGTGAGCAGCGGTGGAGTTCATTGTTCTTTCAATGTTTGTCGTGTGATGTCTGTTATTGATGTTGGTTGATTCGGGAGTTTATAGTCTGTAATTTCTGTGATGATGTTGGTTGGTTCGTTGTGATGATATTGGTTGATTCGTTGATGCTGTGGATTTGAGATTTTGGGGGCAACACAGGGGGTGGATGCGCTCGATGCACCAGCTCGATTCGAGCCGATGTATCGAGCCTTTTTTTTGGCTCGCGAACACCTCAAAGGTGCTGATTTTGAAACCAGCACCAATCACTTGGAGTCAATAGTGCCGCCTCCCTGGTATTCTGTAGTAGTGTGGGCACCTAATTCCTTGGACTACCATCAGGTATCCTGGACATATGTGAGTGTGACCATTATTACAAAACACCTAATAGGTATTGGCTCATAGGTGTCGGTTTATTTAAAACGGATACCTATTACCATAAAAACCGGCACCTATAGTATAGGTGCTAGTTTTTTTTTTATAAAAAAGGGACCTATACTTATATTATAGGTGCCGGATCTGCATATAAATCGGCACTATAGTTTATTGTAGGAAAACCAGCACTCGAGCTGAGGCGAACCGATCAAGCCAGCGCCCATACTCCACTCCTTATCCATCCGACATCCTCTCTCTCGGTACTACACTCCTCGTCCTCCTCCTCCATTATTCTCCCCCTCCTCCTCTAGATCCGCCTCCCCCCATTCTTCTCCCCCTCCTCCTCATCTCTGTTAGTCTGCTGTGAGGTGGTTACCGGCATCGATGGAGCGGTTGCGGCATCGCCTCCTCCACCGTTGCCCTCCCCTCCGGCCGCTTCCCTCCTCCTCCGGCCCCCCTCTCTCCCAGTGGAGGCGGAGGTGGAGGAGGACCGCGGCAGCCACACACAATAGCCCAAATCCAGTGGCGACGGCAGAGAAGACCGGCGTGAAGGAAGAGGTAGCGGTGGCGACAGCGGCCCTTCTCCTCTACATCAATCTCCACCCAACATGCTTGCTCTCTGCTGTCGACTACCAAGTGTATATGACATACTAAACTGTACACACTAACCACATGCGTGTGCATTCAGTTAAAAAAAAAGGCTGAAGACGATCATTGATCCGGCAGAGCTCCGTGCTTTAAGAAGAGCCAAGCCATCAGAATCCTCTTCCAAGTGCTCAACACCAATCATGTCATCCCCTGCGTTCAGCACCTGTTGGCAGTGGTGAATGGGAGCATCTGCACATGTGCAGTAACAAACAAGGGAGGTACAACCAATGGATGCATAAATGCTCACCTTGCCTAAAAGATCAAGCAGTTCATCAAGCGTGTAAAAACTCAGATTAGGTCCTTACTTCACCTATGCTTGATCAACGGTGGAATCCGTGGTTTGCCATCGCAGTGCGTTGTCAGACGATCGTCCGGCGCCGTGGCCTCGTTTGGCGCCAAAAAGGAGAGCACGGCCACCAAAACGCATCTGTTCACTGTAAAAAGGGTAGGAGTGACGGACGGCGCTGGGAAACAACTTGTTGGGCCGGCCTTGGCCAGACTCACGACGCGTCTGCTCGTGTATATCATGCACTTCCCTGGGCGGACGGTTCGATTGAATGTGGACAGCTGGATGACCTCGACTGATCTCTGCCATCGTGAGGGGTGAAGTCAGATGAGCTGAATCCCCCCTTCTTTGTACTGGTCTGCTCTCAGATCCCGATCGCGGGAAGCCCAATGGTAAGGAGGTGTCGCTTTTGGCCAAGCTGGGTGTTTACTCAGTGAAGGTTGAGCGGCCTTCAGCATCGTTGGTGCTTTCTCAAGGCCGACCACAATCAGGTGCCCTGTGTTCACGGTGGTGGTGGTTTTTGTTGGTTCCACCTCATGACTGAGCTTTCGTGAGCTGAGGAGTTAGAACTGCTTGACTGGGTGACAATCTTGGGAACAATAACCCCTCAAGTAGTGTGGTTCGCCGTGGGTGGAGTAGTAGTGTTGTTTGCTCCTATAGTATGGGGTCGTCTTGTTTTGTGACAGAGTCAGAGCTGTTGTGCCGGGTGGCGAGCTAGGCAGTGATAACCCACAACACCCTCATCATGTTTTTTGGAGGCAATCAACCGTCGAGAGAGACCGAGGCGAAAGCCTTACCCCCAGTCTTCTGGCGGTGGCGACATCGACACTAGTGAGTGTCGTCTTCCCTCTTAGGGCATCGTTAATGCAGCCCTCTCTTCTTCAAGTGAAAACCTACACCACGCCAAAACGGCTCACTTCTAAGAACCCACCAGTGACAGGCCGAAGTGCTTGTCACGGATGGCCTCACCTTTGACGGGTCCATCGGGAGGCCGTAACAGATGAGGTCACTGGTCGCAGTCTGTCACAAGTATTCCGTCACCTGTGACGGGTCGGAATTAGAACCCGGCAGAGGGTTACTTTCGTCGAATGTGAGTGACAGCCCGTCACTGGTGACCTAATAGCCAGATCATAGAGGTTTGTGGAACTGATTGCCATCATCTCGACTCTAATCCAACCAGTAGTGTAAGATGAGAGGTTGTTTTTGGTTCAAACTTCTTTCTTCTGATAATTTTACTTGGCTTCCCTCCAAGATTTTTACCATTCATAGAAGACTATATCAATTGTCTGCCTTTTTGATGGTGAATCTCCACTACAGAGGTTTTTTTTAAAAAAAATAGTTTTTTTTTGGATTTGCAAGTTTTGCTTAAGTGATACAGCTTGAGGAGCTCGAATTTCGGCAGAATAAATTCAAACTCGGGATCTTCTTTGAATTATTACTCCCGTACGTATACATGTGGCTAGCGGAAGTGTTGTCTGTTTTTATTGTCTGAAACTCTGAATATATACACCCCTGTATTTATTGTAGAGAATAAGCTCTGCCACGATGTATTGCTTTCTATGCTTCTCTGAAAAAGCATGCGGTTGACAGTTTGTAGTAATCTGCTATACGTTGCATATATTTTCAAAAATTGTTATCTGCAGTTCACTGTAGAAGCCACCACAGCAGTAAGTTTACTTTTTTTTTTGAAGCAAATGACGGCATGAGATCTGCCGGATATATTAGAAGAATGAGCAGACACAAAGTCTTAAGGTGACCACTACAAGCAGTGGTACTTTTTTTTAAAAAAAAATTACAGGCAAAGAAGAAACAACTTTCGCAAGGCACAAACCTTTAGGTTTGGCGCAAGATCTGCATAAGATCTATATTTTCTTTAACCATAAAAGCTACTTGTGTGGCACTAAGATGTTTTTGCTGAAAAATCTTCTGTTACGTTCAAGCCACACATGCCACCAGGTTGTTAGAAGGGCTCCTATTAGCTTCTTTCTTCTGTTTCCTTGAAATGAAACTACTAAAGATTCCCACCAATCTGAGATGTTCTAATGCACAAGGTGATTTGGAACTTGTGAGAAATTTAGCCACAAGCAAACCTGGTTCCAGACCAAGATAATGAAATTGCATTCCTTTGCTAAATGATTTGCATCTTCAAAAGCTTCTGTGCAGAGACTGCATATCCAATCACATGGCCAATGCCTTAATAAAAGGTTTTCCGCTGTGAGGGTTCTTTGATGTAGGATCAGCCAACTGAAGAAACAGTGTTTTGGTTCAGCTTCAGCTTTCCAAAGTGGCATAAAGTTTTTGTTTACAACAGAGCCTTGGAACTGAATTTCATAAGCGCTTTTTGCTGTGTACTCTCCATGTTGAGTCCATTTCCAGGTTATGTTATCTAGAGAGTTACAGTGTAGGTTGATCTCTTGCAGCTGGGTTCCCAAGAAGACTAATTCATTGATCTCTTCAATCGAGGTGATCATCCTTAAAGAAGTGATCCAGTGGTTGTTTTGCATCTCTAGAGCTACACAATTTGCTTTTCTTTTTGCTAATCTGAAAATATTTGGTGCCAAGTCTTTAGGAGCCCTTCCCTGTAGCCAGTTGTTTGACCAAAACTTACATTTCATTCCATTTCCAAGAGAGATCTGCGTGCTTGCCCTGAACAGAATTCTATCCATCTCGTCACATGGAATTTCCATGTTAATCCATGGCTTATGTTCATCTTTCCATTCATACCAAAGCCAACGGAGTCGTAGAGCCCGCGCGAATTTCTCCAAATTGAGGGTTCCAAGTCCTCCAAGAGATTTGGGTTTGCAAACAGAGGACCAGTTGAGGAGGCAGCTGCCCCCACTAACATTTTCAGGGTCTTTTCCTTTCCAAAGAAAAGTTCGTCTAAACCTGTCAATTCGCTTGTATGGCCATTTATTTTGTTGTAGAATCGTTAAGTGGTAAATTGGGGTTGAGGACAAAGTATTTTTGACCAACACTTCTCTGCCAGCCGAAGTGAAGAATCGACCTTGCCAACCAGGTATCCTTGATCCCACTTTATCCACCAAAGGCTGAAGTTTTACTTTTCTTAATTTTCTTGTGTGCAAAGGGAGACCAAGGTATTTACATGGGAAGTTTGAAACTCTGCCTGGGAAGATGGATAGACAATCATCAAGATTGATCTCATTGCAGCTAATCGGGTATATCTCTGTTTTTTCCATGTTTGTGTAAAGACCACTGGCTTCTGCAAAAACAGAGAGAATACCACGAAGAACTAGCATCTCGTCTCGATTTGGCTTTATGAAAAGGGCAACATCATCCGCGTAAAGAGAACATCTGAAACGTCTTTGTCTTTGGAGACTTGACAGAAGTCCAGACTCTTCTGCCTTTAGAAACAATTTATGTAGAGGTTCCATTGCAAGAATAAAAAGCATGGGGGAGAGGGGGTCTCCCTGACGGAGCCCTCTTGCATGTTCTATTACCTGCCCTGGGGTGCCATTCAGGAGAATTGCCGAGGAGGAGGTACCCAACAAGTTAGAAATCCAATTACACCTGTTCTGACCAAAACCGAAGTTTTGTAGGACCTCTAGCAGATATGGCCAATTAATTGTGTCAAAGGCTTTCGAAATGTCAACTTTAAGGAAAAGAGTTGGCTTTTTTGCTCTATGGCATGCTTTGATCATGTTTTGGATGAACAGGACATTGTCGTGAATTGCTCTTTTCCTAATAAACGCACTTTGACTTTGGGAGACCAAATCTCCTAGCTTAGGTGCAAGCCTGTTGGCTAGCAGTTTGGCAATTATCTTTGCAAAGCTATGAATTAAGCTTATCAGTCGAAAATCTTCCACTTTCAAAGCATCAGTCTTTTTGGGAATGAGACAAATATGTGCTGAGTTTAGGTCCTGTAGCCTTGAGTATCCCAAATCTCCAAAGAAAGTTACTGCCTGCAGCATATCTATTTTAATTATATCCCAGGCCTGCTTGAAAAAAGCCCCAATGAAACCATCCGGGACAGGGGCTTTTTCCGAGGGTAGATCAGAAATGACATATTTAAGTTCTTCTTCAGTGAAAGGCTCATCAAGATCTGAGAGATCTAAACAAGGTATGTTGAGGGCAGCCCAGTTTAGTCGTTGATTTCTAGGGCCAAAAGAACCTAGGTTTTGAGTGAAGTATCGCTTCACTTCTTCTTTCTGGTTTTTTGTGAAAGCAATACCAATCGGTGTTTGGAGGAGCAGGATGTGGTTTTTTCTCTTTCTACCGTTCGCCTTGATTTGGAAGAACTTTGAATTGACATCCCCATGTTTTAGCCATGTGATCCTGGCTCTTTGTCTTAAACGAATTTTCTCCATAGCTGCCAGGCCAAGCACTCTTACTTTCAAAAATTTTCGAAAACACTGTTCTTCATCCGACAAAACTCTATCCTCTTGAGCAACATCTAATTGAAAGATTACTTCATTCGCAATTGCCAGCTGCAATCTCGTGTCTCCTATTTTGGTTGATTTCCATCTTCTGAGATCTCTTGCAAGCCTTCTTAGCTTTAAATTAATTCGTGCAAAAGGATTGGTGGTCTGTAAAGGTCTGTTCCAGGACTCCTCTGTTATCTGAAGAAAGTTTGGGAACTTTAGCCAAAAGGACTCGAAACGGAAGGAGTTATTTTGCTCTCTTTCCACACAACCTGTTATGAATAAGGGGGCGTGGTCTGAACAGGAAGAAGAGAGGGCATACATTTGTACTGAGTCGAAAAGAACATTCCAATCAGGACAGCAAAAAGCACGGTCAATTTTTGATTGGGTTGGGTTATCACACTCTTGTGTCCAAGTGAATTTCCTTCCTAAAAGAGGCAGTTCCTTTACCTCCAATCTGTCTAAAGTTCCTTTGAACCTCTGCATCATACTTCTATTTAGCCTGCTGTTGTTCTTGTCTAAGGTTTTATAGATTAGATTGAAATCTCCTATTAGCAGCCAAGGTGACATAACCAGTTGCTTTATTTCCTGTAGCTCAGTGAGGAACTCAATTTTCTGGGCATCTTGCTGAGGTCCATAGACCACAGTTATCGTCCATGCGATGCCATCATTTTTCATAGTCACTGTGGCTGTGAGACTGTACTGCTTCCGGAGAACATTAGAGAGGCTGAAATAGTTATCATTGCAGGCTAGGAGGATTCCTCCTCTGGTTCCATCAGCAGGGAGAAAAGCAAATTCGTTTTTGAAACGAGAACCCAGAGTATGCAAAACATCCACATCAGAGATTTGATTCATCTTTGTTTCTTGGAGACAAACTATTGTAGCATTCATCTGCTCTACCAACAGCTTAACACTTTTTTTTCTAACTTGGCTGTTCAAGCCTCTGACATTCCAATTGAGGATGAAACAGTTCAACTGCGACATGAATAAAAGTCATTACTACTAGGGGAGACTCCATCTGCAAGGGAGGACTTGTGATGCAAATGGCCATCTCTGAAACACAGCCAAGAAACTTGGCAGAAACACAAAGAGGTGCACATTTGCATTACAAACATCAAAAGCCATCTACTTAACATCATCAACAGTTGGCCGGCAGTCTTCTGTCACGGTTGGGGCTTCATATCGGCACCACCGATGCCGCCTTCTTGGCACGCAGCCGAATGCCTTTGCAGCCTCCATTCTCCACCAGTGTCGTGATTGTCTTCATGTCTACTGGGGAGAGCGGTTTCTTGTAGTGCTGCAAGTAAAGTTTCTTAATTTGGTCATCTAGACGCTTATTATCATCAAGAACGCCAAATTTCTTTGCAAGTATTTCTTGCGCAATTAAATCAAGCTTTGTATTGCGTCTGGCTTTCAAGGCCAGTCTTTCACGTTGCCTTTGTATTGGAGTAATCACCTTGTTGCAGCATGGGCGGCGTGGCTTGGTTCCTGGCGCAGGAAGGAGTGGCTGCTGGATGGGTGTGGTCACCTCCGCCAGGAACTCCTCCACATCATGCCGGGTCACCTCAACTGGTGTCGCCTGTGAGTCTGCAGCAGCTGAAAGAACAAACACAGGAGAGGCAGTACGAGGCAGGGAAGTATCAGGGGAGTAGATGGAACCTCCCATCGTGGCCTCATAGAACATAGGATCCAGGTGTCTTTCAAGCAAGAGCAAAGCCCTCTGATCCTGTGACACGGGCAACAGATCAGGTGAGAGAGGTTGGGATGAGGAGAAACAACTGCGGAAGAATGCCCGGCATCCGGGGCGGCTCCAACTCAGGAAAAGGAACATCAGTGGCTCTTGCTTCACTGTCTGGCCTTGTGATAGAGAAACTTGAAGCCTTCGGGATGGAGCTCAAGTCTGAGCTCCAAATCCCAAGATCAAAGGTACGGTTGTAGTTCCGGCGACGGGAGTACTCTTCTATGTAGTGGACTGAACTCTTGCAGCCAATGATCTTTGTCGCCACTTCTTCTGATCTTGCATGCATTGGGATACCTTCAATGCAGACTCGGGCATGGAAGCGAACATCAATTACTTCAGCATTGCGCCTTTCATTCCATGGCTTGAAGTGATACACTCTCCCACTTCGAGTTACTAGCCTTGGCTCTTGCAGCACTTCCTCACGATCGCTATGGTTAACAAAAGTGAGGAAGAAGTCTTCTGGATAGAACTTCGTGATCTGAATGTCGGAGCGATGGATACGGAAGGCCGAACGGATGTCATCAGCAAATGTGCCGATCTCCACCTTCTAGCCTTCATCAGACCAGGCCACCACCGATCTTGCCGTGAAGAGCTGCTTCAGACATTCCATTTCACTTGTCACCGCCACCATGCAGCTACCCAGGTCAGGGCAAGAGGCCAAGTCACTTGGGACCGAGGCCATGGTGGGAGGAGCAGAGGAAGTGTTCAGATGGTTGTTGAGAGGAGGGAACACTGTGGAGGAAAGCAGTGGTGGCGCTGGTGGCGGAGATGGTTGCTAGGATGGCGGATGAAACTGCACTTGTTGTTGCAATTTATAGCGGCGTTCTCTGCAGGCTGAGGAGAGGTGACCAAATCTTCTGCAAAACCAACAACGAAGAGGATCCCTGCAGTCTGCAACTTTATGACCGGGTTGGAGGCAGCGGAAGCATTTACCTTCTGTGTGCTTGAGGAATCGGATCTTTCTTGCAGCCATGATCTCTTGGTTGTTAGGAGAATTGAATGAGGATCCTTTCCTCCACTAGAACTTTTGCTTAACTTCTTGCCATGGCTGCTCTTTCTCAGTCTTGGAAGTATGTCACACCCTAAAAATTTCAAATATATAAATTGTTGTTTAATTGGAATTATTAGAATTGATTTTAAAAGCCTAGAAGAGAAGATCTAATTTTAAATAATAAATTCCAATATAAAATGGGGCCAGATAAAATTTTATTAAATACTTTGCTTAATTCTATAATTCCTAGATTTTTCTGGGATTTATTTGAGCTAAGGAAGTATTTTTAATAAATGGAATTGCATTTCATGAATAATTTAAATTGGAAAAAGTTTCAAAAAGTCTCTTTTGGCTTTGGGCCGAAAGTCGGCCCAAAACCTTCTCTCTCCCCGGCCCAAGTCGGCCCAGTCCGCAGCCGCAGCCGTCGCTCGCGCGCGCGTCCGCCCGCTGACAGGTGGGGCCCACCTGTCAGACTCGTCGTCTTCCTCGCGCCGCCGCCGCCCGAAACCCTAGCGTCGCGCCGCCGTCGTCTCCTTCCAAATCCAGCCGCCCCTTTCCATTTCCGGTGAAATCAATAGAGGGGAAATGATCTTCTCGATCTCCTCTACCTTTTCCCTTTTGGAACTTCGGCTAAAATCGTTTGGAAAGCGGAGGATTCGATCTCGAATCGGATTCGTCTCTCTCTCCCGAACCCTAACCTTTCCTTCGCGTCGCCGGTCGCCGTGGGCCTTCGCCGCCGCCTCCTTGCCCCTTTAAAAGGATCCCCGGTGTCTCCGCTACCCGTCGCCACCCTCGCCTTTGCCTCTCGTCTTCCGTAGAGCCCTAGCGCCGTGAGCCCTCGCGCCGCCGTCGTCGCCGCCGCTCCAGCCGTGCGCCGCCGTCGCTCCAGTCGTCGCCGTCGCTCGGGGAGGCCGCCGTCGTGGTCGTCGTCGCGTCGCCGTCCTCGTCCGCCCCTCCGCCGTCGCTGTCGACCGCCGGAACACCGTCGACGTCGTTAAGCCGGAGGTCGCCGCCGCTTCTTCTTCGCCGCTGTCGCCGTCCGTTGTTCTTCCGCCGCTTCGTTGGTCACCGGTGAGTTCGCCGTGCCGTCCGCTACCCGTAGGTGCTCTCCGTTCGCGTCGCCGCGCCGTCGTTCGCCGGCGAACTCGCGCGGTTCGGTCGCCGCCGGAGATGACGTCATCGCCGACGTCATCGATGCCGTCCGCCGTGGTCCGGCTGTGGACCGGTCGATCTCGGCCGTTCGTTTTGAATGGATCGATCTCGGCCGTCCGTTCCTGTGAACCGTCGCCGTGCACCCGGTCCACCGCTAACCCTAGCCGCTGACGCAATAAATCCTCTTTTCCTTTTCAAAAATAATTCATTATTGCGTCATAATTCAATTAAAATCCATATAAGTGTTTTAATCTGATTTAATCTTTAAAAATTCATAACTAATTCATCTTAGCTCGGATTTAGTTGGTTCAAGTCTCTAAATTTTTCTAAAATTGAGATCTACATGTTAAAAATATCCACATGTACTGTTCATGCTTGTTTATGTGCTGTTTTGGTGTTTTGCTCTTTTCTGTTTAGATTCCGACGTTTCCGGAGAGTCCGTTTTCGCAGGAGAAGAATTTGAAGAGTTCCAAGGCCAGCAAGGCAAGTCACACAGATCCCAAACAACCCCTTTGAGCATGTTGATCCCATTTAAAGCTATTGTTTCTATTCAACTATTGCATTTATTTTCGAATGTCATTGGGTGGAATTAACCTATTGTTTGTTATAGCCCTTTTGTTCTTGATTACTTTATTCCTTGATACCTTGGGTTCTTATAAATTGACTAGTTGAGCTTTATATTGGTTCAGCTAGATATTAGATGTGATTGCTTAGCCATGCTTAGAAACTTTAGCACACTATTGGGATAACTTATGACTCACTATTATTTAATGATGGCTTAATGATGACTCATGATGGTTAATCATGATTGGTAAATTAATTAATTTGCCAACTAAAACCTGATAATGGTGGGTTGTGAGCACATGGTTTTGATGGTCGTGCTCATGACAATTAAGGACCGGTTCACGAGTTTCGGTTGTGAAACATTAACCGTGCCAACCACAAGCCAGCGTGGGCAACGGCTTTACCTTTTGTATAGCATAGTTCATTGCGGGGCACCAGACTGAGAAGTGGCGGAGATAAGCCCACGGGGGTCGCTGGGGAGTCCATGCCTTGTTTATAAGGGGGTGATTATGATCCAGGAATGGTGCGCTGTGGTGGATTGTGTTGTGCGAGGGGTACTGTCACAGCTCCTTTCTGAGGTACCGTGGTGGTATCAAGGCGCATGGTGACATGTCGTGGGGCTGTGTCTTGTGGGTACAGTGGTACACCTCTGGTCAGAGTAAAACTATTCGAATAGCCGTGCCCGCGGTTATGGGCGGGTTTAACAATGTCTTTCGTGATTAGTCTCACACCTCTCATCATAATAAGAGATACTATGACTGGTAATAATTTGATTAGCTCCTGGTTTGGAATGGTATATTCCTGGTTTGGAGATAGAACTGTGCAGCCGGGATTGGTTGTTCAGAATGGTTGGGCCTATGCAACAGGGTATGTTGTATAGCGTTGGATTAATATTGTTTAATTATTACTCAACTGTTTTATTAAATTCTGAAATGTTTATTAAATGCTGTTTATGCAAATGAAACCCTACTATGCCATCCTTTGTTATCCTGTGCACTTGCATATTTGCTGCGTGGCTTGCTGAGTATGTCATATACTCATCTTGCAATCATTCATCAGAGGAGGAGTTCTACAGTGATGCTGATGGTGTGGAGGATTAGGTGTAGCCCTGGTCAAGCTACCTGTGGAGTGGAATCGTCTGCGCCGTTTATTTTTTTTCCGCTGCTTAGATCTTTATTGATTGAGAGGAACTATCTACCTCTGTAATGACATTTTATTCGCTTATTAATTAGAGTAATAATTGTACTCTATTATCAATTTGTTATTGTGTGCCTCGGCTGATTCCTGGACGAGGGTTCACGCACATGTAAGCGTTTGGAATTTTGGATAGAAATTCCGGGCGTGACAAAGTAGCACAGCTTCGGGAAAGAGGGGGGGTGGTAATGGCGTCTCGTCAAATCAACAACTTTCCCACTGCTCAACACTCTTGAAGACGGAGGAGGCGGTGGGCGGCCAAGAATTGAGGGATTGAGGCGATTTGCAATCGGTAGGCGCCGAGCTACTGGTGGATGTCCATCTTGTCGAAGTACGGCGGAGTAAAGAGGCCGAGAAGACATTGGGCCGGCGGGGGGATTTGAAATCTGCTTGGAGATCTGCTTGGGGATATGCTAGGATGAATGCAGATTTGAAATTGATTTTGAGATAGATCCGGTCTCCTTACCTCGATCCCCATCCGTTGCAGAAACGGGCAGATGGAGGTTAGATCCATGGGGGATCTCTTCTCCAGCTTCAGAACAGCCTGGATCTAGGGGGGAGTCTACGAAGATTTCTCCCTCCTCAGGTGGACAGAGGGAGCTTTGAATGGAAGGGAGGAAGACTGGAGAAGATTGGTTGGTGGGGAAACATTCAAGGACTGGGGAAGAAATGTGGAGCGAGGGATCAACTGGGTGGAAGCTTCATGGCGCCGGGCGTCGCCGCCGCGGGTGAGTGTTGGGGCTAGGGGAGAGGGACGGAGGCATTTTTTCCACAGTAAGTGTACTTGAAAAACTGTTATGTGCAGAAATAAGCATAGGGAGCTTTTGTCCAACATATCAAGATGAGCAAGATTTATATTTGCCTTTATGTCAAATTCCTCTCGATTACCAACATGTTTGCGCATCTCATACAAAACATGCACTATTCGCTTTTTGTGAGTGTTTCTGTGTGCACATTGATCGGTTCGTATATATTTGCCTCTTCCAAACATTCATTTTCTCTCTCCCCAACGTTGTTCAACCTTTACGACGCTTCGATCCGTTGTGTTAATCTCTAACAGAACAGCAGATCCCCTGCTTGCTTGATACCTCAAATCTAGAAAAAAGAAAAGAAGAAAAAAATGATTGCTGGATGAATTGATACAATACAGTTCAGGGATTTTTTATCGTAGGTGCAATTTACTTATTTTGTTATTTAAACTGCAAGTTGATGTATCTAATCGATTCTTCTTTACTTCTTTTTTTTTTAGGGATAATCGATTCTGTTAGTGGGCTCAGTTTGATTAAGTTGTCTTGTTCAAGATAGGCAAGTTTTCCATATTCATCTCGTTGAATTATTTATTCAATAAAGTTCTTAGGACGTAATTAGGCAAAAGCAGACAGGTGCAAATAAATCTTTCGCTAACTTTTTTTTATAGAAACACATTACAAACACAGTGCCCACAACACATGCACACACGCATCGCACACCCCTTATCCCTATGAGCATTTTTGAAAGACTGTACCAATATATCTTGAGATTTACAAAGTTGTCACGGACGCCTCGCTATCAACGGAAACGTCACCTGCCACTGAAAAAATAATTAGCTGTAAATACGAGCACACATATCAAATATAGAATTTAAACCTATGTGAACTGCTATTACAAGCAATCTAACCAGTTGAGCTACACACACTTCTTTTCTTTGGCTAACTTTTACTGCGGCAAAGGAGGGAACAGCAAGTGCAGGAATAATTGGGCCAGCATTACATGTTTGGCAATGGGCCATGTACTGTACAGTACAGAATCCAATTGGGCCTCCAAATCCAATCGGAAACAAATAAAAAAAAGGAAAAAGTACACGGAAGGTCCCTCAACTTGTCATGGCAATAAAAAATGTTCTCGAACCACAAAACCAGATATGTGAGGTCCCTTAACTATACAAACCCGGTCACCCGAAGTCCTTCAGTGGTTTTGAACCCGGTTTTGAACTACGTGGCGGCTAAGTAAGCGTGGGACCCACGTGGGCCCCACATATCAGCGTAATCCACGCCATCCCCTCCCTCTTTCTCCTCTTCTCTCTCTCACACACACTTTCTCCTCCACGGGCGTAATCCACGTCCTCCACAGTGAGAAGGGGAGGGCGGCAGCGGCGCGACGGCGGCCGGCGCCCGGGGGGAGAAGGGGAGGGCGGCTGCAGCGGTAGCCAGGGGGGAGCGCGAGGAGGACGGGGGGAGCACGGCAGTAGCAGCGGTGCTTGGTCCTGGCGCACCGCCGCCGTCGCGCCTGTCCCTGCCTCCTGCCGCTCCGGCTCCCAGCGCTGACGCCGACACGGTCCTCTCGCCTCGCCGCCACCGCCAAGCCGACGCCGACGCTGGGGAGATGGAGGAGGCGGCGCCGTCAATGAAACACAGCCCATCAAGATGAAGATATCTCCAGGGAGCAGCATGTTTCGTCCTCCTCCTCTCGCGAACAGTACCTTCGCGGCGGCGCCGAACAGGGGCGGCGGCGGTGGCGCGACGCTGTTCGCCGCTTTCCCGACGCTGGACATTGTTGGCCGCCGCGTCGTGAGCTCCGGCGGCTTCACGTTCCCGGCGCGGCTAAGGTAGTGAGCACCACTGGCGACGAACTGCCGCGCGAGTCGCTCGATGTGTTCTGGCCCATTGACGAGGAGTCGGTGCTCGCCGCTGGCTTCGCGCGCGCCCTAGGGGTGGCGGCGGTGGTGACCCCCTCGCCGCCTTCGCTCCTAGCCCCACCTCCGCCGTCGTTGCCGCATCGCCGGACTTCTTCTCCCGCCTCGCCCCGGCAACCTCCTTCCCCACTCGCCGGCCGGCTGCCTAGAGAGGAGAAAGTGTGTGTGAGAGAGATAGAAGAGGAGAAAGAGGGAGGGGATGACGTGGATTACGCTGACATGTGGGGCCCGTGTGGGTTCCACGCTTACTCAGCCGCCACGTAGACCAAAACGGTGGTCAAAACCACTAAACGAACTCTTGGCCGGTTTTATATAATTAAGGGATCTCGTATATTTGGTTTTGCGGTTTAGTGATGTTTTTTATCCGACGACAAGTTGAGGGACCTTCGGTGTACTTTTTCCAAAAAAAAAAATCAAATTGGGCATCGCATCGGCAATTGCTCGCTGAAACCTGCAAACTAATGGCGCCACCGCTGCATTTTTCGTCTCGCCCCACCAATCCAGCGGGCGCCGGATCGCTGCATCAGCAGCCGCCTACCCACTCGCCAGCCTCGCCGTCCGTCAACCTCCCATGCTTTGCGCCGTCGGCACCCTCGCCTCTCTCCTCCCTCTGTCGCTGCCAAGAATTCAAGCAAGAGGCGGGAGACGAGGCGGCTTACACGCCGGTGCCCACATGGTGCTCGACGAAATGGGTACAAGGACGACACATTGGATCCGATCAGGAATAACAGAAACAACGTGACGGGAAGGCATCGCCGGAGGGTTATTGACGCCGACAAGATGTGTCGCCAGAGTGTTCCACGGTGCCAGCCGACTGCATCGCCGTGCTAGCTTCTCACTGAGGTCAGATGCTGTGTGTCTGTACTGACATTCGTTAGTCCTATTTTTCATACATTGGCTGCATTCTTTTTTATTTCTTGTCCTAAAATAAAATTGGGTGGGTTCCCCCTCTTGGCTGAAATAACAAATCTGCATACAAATACAAATGCCCGGGGCCTTCATTTACCTATAAACAAAAATTTGTTTCGAAGAGAGCAATAATCGCTCTCTTCAAAAATAATCGCTCGCTTTTTTTTTCTGCAAAACTAGCAAAGTCTTCAAATACCTTTGTTCTATGGGCCTTGACATGCATCTCGACAGGTCAATTTGACAACTAGGTAGTTTCTTAAGAGCAAATGGATGAGCATAGATGCTCTCACATGATTAGTAGGTGGAATTTTATTCCCTCTTGTTTTCAATTGACCAATAATTCATGTTTTGCAAGACACCACCTCTAACATATATTTACTATGCATCATATCAAGCTAATTGTTGAATATGACTTGATATACAAGTATACAACTCTTACCTCCTGTTTCTATATATATGCAATTATATTCTATATACAATATAAATACTAAAAGTAGAATTGGGCTTAATATATAACTCTTATATTGTGTTTCCATAGATATAATTGTAAATTTATACAACTGTTCCTATCATTCTACACCGTTATAATTTGGTTATATCATGATGTAATGTTTTATATTTTATTTTTTTCTCCAAGTAATGTTGTAATTTCTAGGCCTTCACATCGAACATGGTGTTTTCTTTTAGAGCTATCTTTATAATATAAAAGATATGTCTTCAAAATTTCCTTTTTTATCAGGTGTAAGTAGTAACTAATGACTTTAGTTCTACTGGATGTTTCTTAAGTTCAAATGGATGACAGCAGGTGCTCTCACATGGTTATTTAGATGCTAATAAGGTATCTAGAGTACTGTAGTGTTATAGTTACCTGTGAACCATATTTTAAGTGGCTGATCATTGGGGACACATCACAACAAGCACACTCCCATCTATTTCCTCTGAAGCGCTCGTCCATATTTCTCTAGTGCACCCCAAAGTCTCCACTGCTGCAGTGTTTCCTTGTGTTCTTGTCAGTTGTGAGCGCAACAATGGCTGAGGTTGTTATCGGACCACTAGTTTCCATGGTGAAGGAGAAGGTTTCCAGCTACCTTCTAGACCAGTACAAGGTTATGGAAGGCATGGAGCAGCAGCGCGAGATCCTGGAGCGCAAGCTGCCTGCCATCCTGGATGTCATTGAAGATGCGGAGGAGAAGGGAGCTTTTCGACCTGGAGTAAGCGCTTGGCTCAGAGCACTCAAGAAGGTGGCCTATGAGGCAAATGATGTCTTTGATGAATTCAAGTACGAAGCCCTCCGGCGCGACGCAAGGAAGAAGGGGCAGTTCAACATGCTCGGCATGGACGTTGTAAGCCTCTTTCCTTCTTATAACCCTATCATGTTTCGTAATAAGATGGGTAAGAAGCTACAAAAGATTGTGGGGAGCATTGAGGTCCTTGTCTCAGAGATGAACTCCTTTGGGTTCATACACCGGCAGCAAGCTCCACCATCCAATCAATGGCGTCAAACAGATTCTATAATGGCTGACTCTGAGAAGGATATTATAAGAAGATCCAGAGATGAGGAGAAAAAGAAGATTGTGAAGATATTGCATAATCATGCTAGCAGCAATAGGGATCTGTTGGTCCTTCCAATTGTTGGAATGGCTGGGCTGGGAAAAACCACCTTTGTTCAGCTCATTTACAATGAGCCTGAGATCAAGAACCATTTCGAACTCTGGAGGTGGTGTTGTGTGTCAGATGATTTTGATGTTGGAAATATTGCAAATAGCATCTGCAATAGCACAGAGAAGGATCATGAAAAGGCATTGCAGGATCTGCAGGAGGCAATAAGTGGGAAGAGGTACCTAATTGTCTTGGATGATGTATGGAACCGGGAAGCTGATAAGTGGGAAAAATTGAAGACCTGCCTTAAGCTGGGTGGCAAGGGTAGTGCAATACTAACAACTACTCGTGATTCACAAGTAGCTAGAATTATGATCACTGGTGTAGTTGAAGCCTATAATCTTGAGAAACTTGGCAAAGAATATACGAAGGAAATAATACAGACTAGAGCATTCAGTTTGGCTGGCAGTGATGAGCTATCTGAAATTGTTCAGAAGTTTGTGGACAGATGTCAAGGTTCTCCTTTAGCTGCAAAAGCCTTTGGTTCTATGTTGAGTACCAAGACCAGCATCCTAGAATGGAAGAATATAATAGCCAAAAGTGACATTTGCAACGAGAAGACTGGAATTTTACCTATACTAAAGCTTAGCTATGCCGACCTACCATCGCACATGAAGCAATGTTTTGCTTTCTGTGCCATATTCCCCAAAAATTATGAGATTAATGTGGAGAATTTGATTCAACTATGGATGGCACATGACTTCATTCCACTAGAGGAGAAATATCATTTTGAAACGACATCAGGGGAAGAAATTTTCAAGGAACTAGCTTGGAGGTCATTCTTTCAAGATGTCAAACAAACTCCTCTTGTGTGCAGTAATAATGGAGACAGGGCGCAACTCCGATACACCACCACATGCAAGATACATGATCTTATGCATGACATTGCTCTATATGTTATGGGGAAAGAATGCGTAACTATTACGGATAGGTCCTATCGCAAAGAGTTGTTGTCAAATCGTTCGACTTACCACTTGCTCGTGTCAAGGCATAGAACTGGAGATCATTTCGATGATTTTCTGAGGAAACAATCTACAACTCTCCGGACATTATTGTATCCAACATGGAATACTTATGGATCGATACATCATTTATCGAAGTGCATTTCTCTACGTGGACTGCAGCTATATGAAATCAAAGAACTTCCAATTAGACCGATAAAGTTAAAGCACCTAAGGTATCTTAATCTCTCAGAAAACTGCGACATCAAAGAACTTCCAGAGGACATATCCATACTGTACCATCTACAGACATTGAATGTTTCTCATTGCATTAGACTTCGCCGGCTTCCAAAGGATATGAAGTACATGACAAGCCTACGGCACCTCTATACTAATGGATGCAAAAACCTAGAGTACATGCCTCCAGACCTTGGACATCTAACTTCTTTACAGACACTAACATATTTTGTGGTTGGTGCTATCTCTGGTTGCAGTACTGTCAGAGAATTGCAGAATTTAAACCTTTGTGGTGAATTAGAGTTGTGTGGTCTAGAAAATGTATCAGAGGCACAAGCAAGCACAGTCAATATTGAAAATAAAGTGAAACTCACACACTTGTCTATTGAATGGAGTAATGACCACCTTGTTGATGAACCAGATCGCCAAAAGAAGGTACTAGATGCTCTAAAACCTCATGATGGGCTCCTGATGTTAAGAATAGCATTTTACAAAGGCAATGGTTTTCCAACTTGGATGACAGATCTCAGTGTGCTGCAGAACTTGGCCGAGCTCTATCTAGTTGGTTGTTCAATGTGCGAGGAATTTCCTCAATTCTGTCATTTGAATGTCCTAAAAGTTCTTTGTCTCACAAGTTTAGACAACCTTGCAAGCCTATGCAGCTACACAACATCCAATTTTTTTCCAGCACTAAGAGAACTTCAGTTACATCGTTTGGAGAGGTTGGAGAGATGGTCGGCGACGGAAGGAGAAGAAGTGACATTTCCCCTGCTTGAGAGTGCTAGTATAATGAACTATCCAATGTTGAAATCCCTTCCAAAAGCACCAAAGCTTCGGATATTGAAGCTAGTTGAAGAAAAGGCAGAGCTATCCTTATTAATTCTGAGGTCTAGATTTTCTTCATTATCAAAGCTAACACTGTCTGTTAGTGACGGAAATGCAGGACTGGAGCTTGATCAGAATAATGAAGCACCTCTTTCGGAAATGGAGTTATGTGGCTGCGCCTTCTTCTTCCCCTTAGGCCCATCCCGTCCAACAGTTGGGATATGGAAATGGTTTGGACAACTTGTGGATTTGAAAATTGAATCTTGTGATGTGCTTGTGTACTGGCCAGAGGAAGAGTTCATATGCTTGGTTTCCTTGAAGAATTTGGCCATTGAAAAATGTAATAACCTAATAGGCCACAGACATGTGAGTGGGGAGTCAACTCGAGTTCCAAGCGATCAGTTGTTACCGTATCTAACGTCACTATCAATAAGGCAATGTAAAAGCTTGGAAGAGATCTTTAGACTTCCACCATCTCTCACATCTATTTCTATTCATGATTGCAGAAATCTTCAGCTAATGTGGAGAGAGGATAAGACAGAGTCAGAGAGTGTAATACAGGTGGAACGCAGGTCGGAACACTGCAATGACCTTGTTTCCACAATTGTTCCAGATCAGCAATCTCCATCACTAAGAAATAATTCTCTGCCATGTTTAGAGAGTCTAACCATAGGTAGGTGTCATAGATTGGTAACACTTAACCATCTACCACCGACAGTCAAGTCGCTGGGAATTGGTCAGTGTGACAACCTTCATTCTGTTCAACTAGACGCGCTGAAGCATTCCCTCAAGAAGCTACTAATATTTGGCTGTGAGAAGCTTTGTTCCGTCTCAGGACAGCTGGATGCACTCAAGCGCTTAATTATTGATCACTGTAATAAACTGGAGTCATTGGATTGTTTGGGAGATCTTCCGTCACTACGAATCCTCCGTCTTGAGGGATGCAGACGCTTGCAATCAGTAGCAGGGTGCCATGGTCGTTACCCACTTCTTCAAGATATTACGATTAAATACTGCCCAGCTATAAATGTGAAGCCTCTGTATGAACGCCTCGGGCAGCGGATTGATAGTCTTGAGATCAGAGAGTTATCAGATGTTCATTCAAGAAATCCTGAAGAAGGTCCCTTTCGATCAACCTTCCCTTGATAGTAGTACTACCTTGCTGTACTTTTTGCCTGTTGAGAAACTCAAATTTTAATCACTACTACACCTACTCTGTTATTGTTTTAAAGCTTTCCAGTCTTAGTTCTACATATATGGCATGCATGCATGTGGTTTTGATACTAGTTTCTTCCTTTTGCCCATATATATGAAAATGCACGACTTATTATAATCTTCACTTTCGGATTGTAGTCACCTGTTCTCATAACCTTGAAAGTTGAAACTTCCATTTGCAGGTTACCCTCTAGTCTATTAATTCTTTTAGTAAGTGCTCACCTGATTTACATGTTTGAAGTTTGTTTATATAGAGGAATTCTCTCTCTCTTATTTATCACAGATTAACATCGAGGAATTCTGACTCTCTGTTATACATTTAGGGCCATTATTGAGGGATCCATGGTCTTGGAAATATGCTATTCCTGGATGTGGTGGATATTGGTACAACCAGGATGATTGATGTCCTGACCTGATTATAGGAGATTTACCTGGAAGGTTTGTGAGATTGACTCGTGCATTCTCAATTTATAGGTTTTAGTAGCTGAAACGTCAAATTTGGTTGCTGCTGCTTTCTACAGGTGAAGTACTATTGGTGCGTCTGGCTGGACGACTTCCAGATACACGATTGGTGCATAAGTGACTGAGAATATAATATATTAGTTATCTTTCTAAACATGATCTCCACTTATCTTGGGTAATGTAAATTGGATCAAGCAGCTTGAAGATCTCACGCTCTACAAAAATCTGACCTTAATGTACACAGTAGGTGATGCTCTACTTGTGGTTTTTCTTGCTCATATGAAGTGTCTTCTGAAGAAATAAACCATGTCTACACTCTGCAGTCTGTAGTATTAGTATTCATGTAGTTATCTGGTACAATTTTCTGTTTCCCTTTTTTTCTGGCTGTCTTGTATGATCCTGATTCTTTTTTTTTTTTTGAGGGGAACGACGGCAGAAGGACTGCCGGAATATATTAGACGAAATAAAAGTTATTTACAGACAAGAAAACAACAAAAACACAAAAACGAAAAAAAGCATCAAGGAGGTTGGAAAGCCAAGAGTCTTTGATCAATGTCTTGAAGAATTAGGGTGGCCACCCTATCAACCGTTGTGGGATTTTTTTGGAAGATACGCCTATTCCATCCCAACAGAATGAGTTTCACATCGTCAGCAGTATGACCTTCCCTACCCTCGCAACATCACTGGATACATTGGTGAACGTGAGGCTGTAATATTGTTTCTGAATATTGTTTGGTCAAAAGAAGCCTTGGGTAATTGCATTTCCATTGGATCATTACCTAAATTGGTTAAGTCTCGGTTTGATTTAAATTATTGAGCTTCATGGGTTGCTACAATTTAGACCGAGGGAGTACAATTATTGAACTTATGTGTTTATGATTTCAATTTAGTACAGAATCCGTCTGACAGCTGCCATTTTATCTTCAATAACACCTCTATTGTCCTCACATTTATCCTCTATCCCAAAAAATAAAAATATTTGGAGCACCAGAAAGTCACCTGAAGTGCTCTGCTTTGCTCAGCGTAACTCATCTTGCACCTGCGATGCTCTGATTTCCTCTGCTCCGCTGACCAGTGGCCAGCCATGAAGCTAAAGCTAATTAACATGATGTTCCACAAATACATTCACATTAATTGGCTGCATACTGGGCGAGTTGCATTGGTCGTGTCTCCTGTTACTCGGCTCATTTTCATTTATGTAAATTAGCTTGAGTGATCGTATGAAAAATCATTTGATGCAAAAGTTGTATAGAGATTATGAGAAGGAAAAAAAAACTGCATTTTCGGTGTTCGACCGAATGGTTGCGAGGATAACGTGTAGAATCATAAAGGGTATTTCCCACCCCAAAAACTAGCCAATAAGGTTATGGGCTCTTCCATTTATATATTAAGTCATTTGCCCTTTCACAACCAATGTAGGACTATTCAACACAACGTATACCGTCTTACTCTCGACTGTCATATGATGATGAGCTTTCTGTGTGACATTCACAATTGTACAAATAGATGAGTTGCACTAGAGGAGGGCGTTCAACCGCTTGGCTGGTGAGCCCCACAGAGACTATAGACGAGGCCTTGCAATTGGTCCCCTTCCCCCTGCAGCTCCGCGTTGAATCAAATGTGGTGGGTAACGCCCTTTTGTTTCGGCTTATAAACCAACTTGTAAGTCGAAAAGTCTAAGCCTAAACAAATAAGCGGCCTTTTCGTTTGGCTTTTCTAAAGCTATAAGCCACTCTAACACTATTAAGCCAAAAGCTAAGTTGGAGAAGCTTTTTTGGCTTATGTGAGGTAGATGTATGACTCCACTATTAAACTTAGGACATTAAATCCACCGGCTTATAAATCATATAAGCCAATAAGCTAACTTAAAAGTCTAAGCCAATAAACCTAAGCCTAATCGAAGAGGGCCTAAGTCTCGTTGTCACATTAGACTTCTAAAGATTTACAATAGCAATCAAAGAATTTCTAAACTTGACCGATAATAGGTAATCTTTAAGATCATTTGGCCCTTAGCTGAGTGGTAAATGTTCATTTGCCTTACATATGCCTTTGAAACGCGATCAACTGCTACTGAACTGTCAGGCAGATGATCAATTTTCACGGTATAAAATCGTACATTGTCATATCTTTTCAAGGATGAAAAAAAAAACTGACCATGTTAATACTCTAGAATCCATAAAAAATTCAAATAAAATTATAACAATCCAAGCAGCCCGAAGTTGCTACATTATTTAGAAAGTACAACATGCAGGATCATGTTTTGATAAGACAAAATGTCGACAACAACAATAATGTGAAACACACATATAATTTATGCTTCCCACTTTGCACGGACTTAACGTGGACTCCAGTTTCAAACTTGACGACATGCAATTGAAGCAAACCTGAAAGAAATGGAGTGCACAAATTTCTTACAGATCGAGTGAAACAAAATAAGATAGTAAAAGTAACAACCACAACTAGCTTGCTACTTAGAGAGAATTCTATTTACCTCTTTCATGGGTTGCCAGAAAGATCATGGCTGGCAACAATATCAGGTGTCAGTAGCACCGTCATCCTCTGAACCCCAGTTATAATCACTCTCTTCGCTATTATCCTCTTGGACCTCTTCTGCATCTGCTCCGAAGGTGGCAAGTCTAGGATGGTTGGGATTTGCACTTGCTTCTCTCTTGATTGCAGCCACCGCAGACTCGGTATCAGAACGTACAGTCCCCTAACGGTAGATTATTACGTTCACTTCTTTCAGACGCAAGCGGTACCTGGACCTAGGACTCCCGTGTCGCTCGCTCGGGCGGCCCGGGAGGCGATAGCCCCAAACCCCCGAGACCCCACCGCCGACCACCTCGCCGACGGCGGCACCGCCCCCCTTTGCCGCCGGCGGCGCCCCCACCCTCCTCTACCTCCTTCCCACCCTCCCGTCTTTCTCCTAGCCTCCCTCCTCATTTTTTGTTCTTCAATGTTCTCATTCCGAATCTGGGTTTTCAAGCCGCTGATGCCCCCCTTTCCTGATTGTGCTGGTGGTGGAATTAGGGAAGGCTGTTGTGGCCATTTTTCCCGTTCAAGGGTTTCGTCTAGATCTGTCGGGAGTGGGACTTGCGGTTTGTGGGGTGCTGTCGGTTGTGCAGGTTGGCGGCGGTGGGACCTGCCGGGCTAGTTAGCGGCCGACGACCTGGGACCAGTTCCACCGCGCATGGCTGTTGGGTTGCGCGGTGTGTGCTAGCTGGTAGCGAGGATGGTTTTAGGGTGTTGGGTGAAAAGCTCTGTCCGACTCATCGCCGGACTGACGGCGATGAACATCCTCGGACATCATGCCCCTCCCTAGAGGTGTCGTCGTAACACCCTTGTTCCTCCTTGCTGGGTGAAAACCCATTCCAGTCTCCTGTTTATGTGATGGTGGCGTCCTTTCCGACGTCGTCACCTTCTTGAAGGCATCATTTTTGGAGAAACCCTGCAACCAGTCCCCCTGCTTTCCCATCCTTCTCCCCTATTCCATCCACTCCTTCTCCCCTTTTCTTCTGTTGTCCGCTTTGTGCCTTTTCTGTCGTGCCCCATGGTTGGAGTTAAGCCTGCCACGACCAATTTGGCCTGATCTGTTATCTAGGAGTTTGTTGGTGCCGACTCCCTTACCTGAATCCCCTCAATATTAACCTGCTCCTTGTTTGATAGTTTGGGTCTATCTCTTCTTGATTGTTCTTCTCCATTGGCTGTGATGGCCTCAGATCTTTGCATCTCTCTGCCAGTGCTGTTGATGTTCCTCCTACCTGTGAGATCTCCACCTCTTCATTATCTCTTCTGTCTACCTCCCTGCTCCGCTATACCCTTTTACCTGGTTGTCTTGGCCACATTGTTTAGCAGCCCTCCCCCTTAGGGGCTTCTTTCCCCCGAAGGGCGTTGGAGGCTGTTGAACTTGCTAGCACTTTGTTAAATCCATATTGAAGACGTCTTGATGCGGATGGCCCATGACCGTAATCTTCAGTGGCCCTCCCTCCTTTGGGGCTTCCTTTCCCTAAAGGGCGCCGGCAGGCATTGATGCAAGCAGCAACATGATGAAGTCGTGTTTTTTTTATGGCTAATGCGGGTGGTCCTGGACAATCACAGCCTTTTGATCGCCGGAACTCGAGTTGACATGCTTGTGGCAGAAATGGCCCCCTGGCCCTATTGTCTTATGGTGTTTCAAAATCTGCGTGTGAAGCGGATGTGGTCGAGATAGGGCCTAGCGTAAGTGATTTTGATCTTGGTCAGGTGATCTTGTAGGTGGAAAATGTCAAAGCTTCTCCTTCTGTCTCTTAATCTTTTGTATTCTCTTCTCTATATCTCTCAGTGCTTTCTCTCATGTTATCCTCAAGGGCTCCTGTGCTTAGAAACTCTCATGTATCTCTTCTATGTAAGATGGTTCGAAGTAATATATTCAGGTGGGGAAGCTCTCCCCCCCGGTGAATTTTCAAAAAACTTCTTTCAGACGCAGGAGATTGTTGATGCCAAAATAGAAACCATGGGATTTTGCCATTAATACGTGAAATGGAATCTCAAGCTTCTCCAGCTTTGGCATAGCCCCTTTCCCAAATGTTAGGTACGCTCCACCATCGTGATCGCTGCAAACAAGGAGAAACTCCTTGAGACATGGGAATCCCGTGCTTTGGACTGTAAGCTGTTTTTTTGGGTTAGGTTCTAGCCATATTTCTAGATAGAGTAAGGCTGGCAGGTCTCCAAGTGTTTCCATATCTTCCTCCTTTATCTCACGTAAATTGATGTTCAGGTATGCCATTTTGGTGAGACTCGGTTTAATCCACTTTGGAAGTTGTGGGAGAAAGTGATTAGTGCTCATGCGAAACAATCGGAGGAAACAAGGGATAGGGAACCAACGTTCTAAGAGATCATCGGAACTGTTATCTATAATATGCAACGATTGGAGTTTGTAGCTGCTTAGTTTACAAAGTGAGGCGAGTAACATCTCTTCTTTTGTCTTGCACTTGCTGAGTTTATCAGACAAACTTATTTTGAGGTCCCTCAAACTGGTTAGTTCACCAAGCTCGGGCACTGTACTTGCTGAGCTATTACTTATATTAATGCCTGTCAGCACCTGTAGATTCCTCATATTCCCAATCCCATCTGGTAGCTTCAAGGAATTTCTAAGTAGATGTAGTAACTTTTTCAACAGGCATAATTCGGTGGGCAGCTCTTCTACGAATGTTTCACTTATGTCCAATGTCAGCAAATTTTGGAGCTTTGCAATTTATCTTGGTATGTGTGATATGTCTGAACCACGAAGGCTTAAGTACTTGAGTTGGAATAGCTTGTCTGTATTTTCCAAATCATACTGCTCCAAATTCATAGAGCCTTCAAACTCCAACACTCGTATAGCCTCAAATCGGGCAAGCTGTGGCAAAAGATTCATGTTCCCACCAAAGCAGGTTAGAGATCGAACATGGCTTAAATCTTTGTTTACTAACAGACTTGACAAATCATTATCAGTGTCCTCGATGGATAATCGATGAACGTAGCCATGCAAAATTGTTTTCCTTGTTTGGCCACGTAACAATGTAATAAAGTTTTCTTCTGTCGCCTTTGAAGTGATAAGTTCAAGCATTATATCATGGACGCGGCATGCACGGGCCTTACTGTCAAAGCGAATGTCCACAGGTTGGACCAGGCTTCTGTTGACCAGCTCACAAAAGTAGCTCTCTGCAACATCTTCCAAGTTCATTCCACAATCCTCAGAGACAAAGCCTTCAGCTATCCATCGCCATAGTAGCATGTTTGTTTCAATAATATAATCCTCTGGAAATATGCACAAATATAGCAAACATGTCTTAAAATAGTTTGGAAGGTCATTGTAGCTAAGGGAGAGTATGCTTTTCATTCCTTCTAGATTTTGGTTCTTGTCCAATACAAAACCAATCGATTCTTTCACTTTCTCCCACTCTTCCTTGATAATTGGTCTGTTTGATAACAAACCAGATATACTAATAATTGCTAATGGAATACCCCCACATTTCTTCAAGATATCTGTTGAAACTTCTTGTAAAATATCTGGGCAGCCATCCTCATCTGTGCTGAAAATTCTCTGGCAAAATAGTCTTCTAGAGTGAACTTCACTTAGAGGTTCCATCTCAAAATTGCGGTCAATTCCATTTAAGCAGCATGACCGTCCAACATCGGAAATGCGTGTAGTAATTATAATTATACTAGAACCATTCTCCGGGAAAACAACACTGATAGCTTTCCATGCCGAAATAGACCATACATCATCAATTATAACAAGATACCTAGTTGAAGTTTATAAACAATATAAGTTTGTGTAGGAAAAAACCACTCTATTATATCACGAATGTAGGTATAAAGAATTTCTCGAAGTGGAAAAGAAAAAGGAGCTAGAGAATTACCTCTTATCCACAAGTAGTTCTCTTAGCTTTTCAATAAATTTCTTTTCATTCCATGTGTCAATATCTTTGAGGAACGCATCTTTTGTAGGCATATGGTATATAATATCCTTGAAGATTTTCTTCATATCAGGCTTTTGTGATACCGACGTAAAAGCAGGGCAATCAAAATGGATTTTAACCCTACGATATACCTCACTTGCTAGAGTTGTTTTTCCAAGACCTCCAAACCCCACAATAGACAATACCTTGCGATGCTTTATCAACCTGCTGTCTGCATCCAACCAATTGACAAGTTCATCCCTTGGACTATCTATACCGACAAGATGGTTCTCTTCCGCGAAGAGAGCAGCCAACCGTGGATCAACAAAAGCATTAGTGTTGCTAGAGCTACTACAAAAAATATCATCAAGCTTGTAGTTGTTCTTTTGATCTCTCACCGAGATAACTCGCATCTTCAGTTCTTCAATCTCGGCAGCAATATTATGCCTTGAGCCAAGAGTTTTGAGACGTTTTGCACTCTTCCCGAAGAAGTCCTTGACGCCATTACTAGTGTGGTGCTAGTCGTCGTTGGCACCAAGTTGGTGCATGAACTTGTCAATGCAGTCCTCGATGTCATAGGCAAGCTCCCTCAACTCGCTTATCCAGGCCTTCACCTGGATGTCAGGATCCTCGAGTGATGTCTACTTGTGGAGCGCCGCATGCATGTTGCTCAACTCCGATCTAAGAGAGCGTATCTCATGGTGGACACCTTTCAGGCGTGCGCACTCGTCTACGAGCAAGGTATTGAGCTTGCCCAGCAGTGGTCCCAGTGCCCCATGTGAGACGCTCACCACGATATCCATGGCTACTGATCGATGTGTGCTTTAGTTTGTTCTTGGTGGTCTGGAAATAAATGACTGAAAAAATATCACTAGAAATTGAGAGAGATGTGTGTGAGATAGCAACCGGGGCATGCAGCAGTCGAGGAAGAAACCAGAGGCGGAGGATCGGAGAAGGATGAGGAAGATCAAGCCGGGAACCAGATCTCCATCGGATTCATAGCTTCTACCATCAGCCTATCCCTTCTTGCTTTGCCGTGATGATGTGTTCCGTCTGCAATAATGCAGGAGGCCACCACCTGCAATAATGCATGAGGTTCTGTACAACAAGTTGGATCACAGCATGGCTCCAAGTTGGCAGGCAGTTAGTGATTGTTTTTAGTGGGCCCAACCCTAGCCGTAGCTCAACCAGCTAAGAAGGCCGGGGACCCAGCCGGCCAGTCATGCAAAGACAACCACCCCAACCGGGCAGGACAGCCAGGCAGCCTGCCAAGCTCAGTCGAAGGGGACGTATGGCCAGCCAAACACAACGCCCGGCGACTCGCCCCGCCTTCCCTTCCACTTGCAGGATCCAGACTCACATCGGCTCTACTGTATTTAAGGGTGTAAGGGGCTAATCCATAAAATCAACTTATAAGCTAAAATAAACTGCGAACCTATTTATCTTAATTTATAAGTGGGTACGCGGATCAGCCATATGCACACCTGTTAACATCAAAATTCGGTAAGCCCTATGGTCATCATCGGCTTAAAATCATTATCGGCTTCAGCATCTTAGAATAGGACGATGGGATATTTTGGTCTTTTATTCTCTCCTTTAATTTTATATTAGAATATTAGGAGTTGCTTCTTTATATGGGATAGAGGAAGTAGATTAAGAACCAGAGCTCCATCGGATTTCTAACTTCTCTGCCATCAGCGTGCATTCCTGTGCATCAGCCATTTGCATGCTGCTGTTTGCTGGGGTTGGTGGGTCAGCGCTCCATGTCGCTTTGCTGGTGAACTTCTGGTTTGCAATAATTCAGCATCGGAGGCCGCGCCACCTTACATACAACAACGTACTCTAAGAGCAAGTTTAATAGTATAGACAACTACTAGCTACAATTCATCTATATCCAATCTAACAGCTCATTCATACAATAGTTACATATTATGCTATTAATACCTGGTCCCACCTGTCATACACACACTGTCTTGGAGTCCGTACTACAGCTGGCTACAAATCTGTAGCCCGCTGCCCTTCTCTCTCCTCATTTATCTCTTAAAATATGTTTGCAGCTTGCTTATACTCTACTATTGTACCTGCTCTAAGGGCAGTAGCAATGCGTCCTAGCATATTGCTATGCCACAGCTGCCACGTAGGTCTGGGAACTCCAAAAGACACTACATCCACAATTCAAGTGTGGCAAGCTAGTGTGGTTTAGAAACTTTATAATGGGACCCACAGATAATATAAAAAATCTCACCCCTCCCCCACCCCCACCTAATCCTCTCGTGTCTTCTCCAGGGAGGCCATGGCAGCGTGCTCCGACCGGCTCAGCGAAGCTCGGCGGCGGGCCAGCCTAAGCGCGACGCCGCCTCTCTTCCTCCAACCAGGTGGAACAGCCCACGCGGCGATAAGTAGCAGCTCCAGCGGCGTCCAGCGGTGCGGCAAAAGACGGCGGCGGAGACGACACCGTCGTCGACAGTGGAGGCGCAGCACTGGAGCTGCGCAGCCGCGCGCGGACCCCGCCAACGCCACCGGCGCGCGAGGGGGTGGCGAGCTTCGGGAGCTCCGCCCGAAAGACGGCGGTGGATCTCGGGAGGCTCCTCGAGCGCCCCTACTCTGGCGAGCCCCACGCAGCGGTGGCTTCCCTGAGCCCCACGCAGTGACGGCGAGCTCCCCGAGCACCCCTACTTCGGTGAGCCTCCGCCGAGCCCCACGCCCCGAGTGCGCCTACTCCGGCGAGCCTCCTTTCTCTCCCTCTCTCGCTTTCTTATTTCTCGTGGAGGTGCTTTTTTTTTTTGACAAAAGTTGCTGAGGTTCGTGTGGCTAAACTTGGTCACGCGAAGCTGGGTTGGGAATGGTCCCCACTCCCCTCTCTCCTTCACGCAAGCGATTTGCCTACATGGCTCTACATTGCCACACGCCACGTCCTTGCACTGTAAATGGCCTAAGTTGGCAAGTACTCCCTGTTTATTTGTGATCCAAATTCATTTGCGCGCGCGCGCGCACATACACACACACACACACACACACATATATATATATATATATATATATATATATATATATATATATATATATATATATATATATATATATATATATAAAGGCCAATTTCGGACAGAGTGAAGTGGGGGCCCATCGCTAGAGGCTTGGGCCAGAGCGAAGCGGCCGTTGGGCGTTTTGTAACCTCATTTGATATAGTACAGTTTTGTTGGCTAGCACTCGTGTTTTTTTTTCTCTCATATCTTAGGAGGGTTTTCCATGTTAAAACCTCGTGTTTTCTGTGATTGATCTATTGTTCTTCATCGTTTATTTGCCTATCGTATCCTAACACTCCTTTCATCCCATAAAAAATCAACCTCCTATCCAGATTCGTTATTTTAGATGATGTCCCATTCTCACCTAGGTTGATTTTTTATGGGACGGAGAGAGTATTCCGAGTACCTGGTTGAATGGTGCTTACCCTAAACTCTGCCATCACTCTACTCCAATTAATGGACACGACTGACATTTACATTGCTGTCTCCAATCAAACATTCAAGTTTAGGCCCGGTTTAGTTCCCAAATTTTTTTTCTCAAAAACATCACATTGAATCTTTGGACACATACATAGAGCATTAAATATAGATGAAAAAAACTAATTGCACAGTTATGATGGAAATCGCGAGACGAATCTTTTGAGCCTAATTAGTCCATGATTAGCCATAAATGCTACAGTAACTCACATGTGCTAATGACGAATTAATTAGTCTCAAAAGATTCGTCACGCGGTTTCCAGGCGAGCGGTGAAATTAGTTTTTTCATTCGTGTCCGAAAACCCCTTCCAACATTCGGTCAAACATCCGATGTAACATCCAAAAATCATTTCACCAACTAAACAAGCTCTTATAATTGAAGTGTTGTATATAGACTAGTTCTACTTTTAAGGCCTTGGGTGTGTTTAGTTCACGCCAAAATTAGAAGTTTGGTTGAAATTGGGACGATGTGATGGAAAAATTGGAAGTTTGTGTGTGTAGGAAAGTTTTGATGTGATGGAAAAGTTGGAAGTTGGAAGAAAAACTTTGGATCTAAACTCGGCCCTTGTTTAGTTCGTAAAAAATTTTTTTTGGGTGTCACATCGGACGTATGACTGATGTCGGAAGGAGTTTTCGGACACGAATGAAAAAACTAATTTCATAACTCGCCTGGAAACCGCGAGATGAATCTTTTGAGCCTAATTAATCCGTCATTAGTACATGTGGGTTACTGTAGCACTTATGTCTATTCATGGACTAATTAGGCTTAAAAGATTCGTCTTACAATTCTCCACTATCTGCGTAAATAGTTTTTATTTTTATCTATATTTAATGCTCCATACATATGTCCAAAGATTCGATATGATGTTTTTGGGAAAAAATTTTGAGGACTAAATCGGGCCTAAAATCTAGGACCGCACGATTTACAGGGGACAATCGCCTAGTTTATTTAAATTTTAAATAAACAATAGCTGAAAAAGTAATAGAGGTCCATAAAGAAAAAAACATTTCAGCAACTGAAAACCATTCACCACAATTTCACCCCCAGCGTAAAATAACTGACTGTCACAAACAATGTGCAAAAAGTAGATGGCACATGAATGAAGCAAAAATACCAGGACGCATGCATGTGAAAACCTTGGTGACCAAAACTTAATTATTGAGATGTCATCCTCACCAACCAGATGAAGACACAATTAATGCAGTGCACACAACCATATCATTTCAATTGTGCATTAGTACTTTTTTCCTTGCCTAAAACAACCCAGCAAAGTGATCTCTCACATATCATCTCTTTCTCCAGCACTACCCAGCCACACAACCATAAGTCGTCTCTCAGTGTGCAGCAGCAATCCACCATCCTCCATCGTCTGTCAGTCCAATGCGAGCTACATACCGAGAGAAGGAGAACACCACCCAACCTTCGTGACTCATCCAGCGCCTACCAGCGACTGCGCTGCTCCGATCCACAAACATCTTGGTCGACGAGGTTAGGAGATCTGGCTTCCTAGTCCTGCATATCATTTTAGTCGTACTTGCCTTCATCTTCTTCATTTCACAATCTTCAGGTCTACAGCGTTAGAGGGAAACAACGATGGCTGAGTTTTTGGTTAGGCCACTTCTCTCCGCGGTGACGAACAACGCTTCCAGCTACCTTGTAGACCAGTACAAGGTGATGGAAGGCATGGAGCTGCAGCGTAAGGCTCTGGAGCGCATGCTTCCTCTTATCCTCAGCGTCATCCAAGATGCGGAGGAGAAGAGAAGTAAGAAACCCGAATTAAGTGTTTGGCTCGATGAACTCAAGAAGGTGTCCTACGAGGCAATCGATGTATTTGACGAGTTCAAGTATGAGGGGCTTCGGCGTGAAGCCATGAAGAAAGGGCACGACGCTACCCTTAGCAAAGGCATTGTAAGCCTCTTCCCTTATCGTAACCCAATTGTGTTTCGCTATAGGATGGGCAAGAAATTGCAAAAGATTGTACAGAAAATCAAGGTACTTGTATCAGAGATGGACTCCTTTGGACTCATAAAACAGCAGCAGGAAATACCAAAGCAGTGGAGGCAAACTGATTCCATCATGGTTGATACTGAGAAGGATATTGTTAGCCGATCTAGAGATGAGGAGAAGAAGAAGATTATCAATATGTTGCTTGATGAAGCAAGAGGCAAGGACCTCACAGTCCTTCCTATTGTCGGAATGGGTGGGCTAGGCAAGACTACATTTGCGCAACTCATTTACAATGACCCTGAAATCGAGAAGCATTTCCCGCTCCGTAGGTGGTGTTGTGTCTCAGATGTGTTTGATCCTATCACCATTGCAAATAGCATATGTATGAGCACAGAGAGAGATCGTGAGAAGGCTTTGCAGAACTTGCAGAAAGAAGTAGGTGGAAAGAAGTATCTCATTGTGTTGGATGATGTATGGAATCGAGATTCCGATAAGTGGGGGAAGCTAAAGACCTGCCTTAAGAAGGGTGACATGGGTAGTGTAGTACTAACGACAACTCGAGATGCAGAAGTTGCTAGAATTATGGTCACTGGTGAAGTTCAAGTGCATAATCTTGAAAATATAAGAGAAGATTATTTGATGGAAATAGTCCAGAGTAAAGCATTTAGTTTGGCAAAAAGTAACGAGCATTTTGAAGTTCTTCGTAAGATTGTGCAGAGATGTGATGGCTCTCCTTTAGCTGCCAAATCCTTTTGCTCTCTATTATTTAACAGGACTACTGTATAAGAATGGAAGGATATATTAGCCAAAAGTAACAACATTTGCAATGTGGGGGAGGACAAAATTTATCCTATACTTCGCCTGAGCTATGATGACCTACCGTTGCATATAAAGCAATGCTTTGCTTTCTGTGCTATATTCCCAAAAGATTATGTGATTGATGTCGAGACTTTGATTAAGTTATGGTTGGCACATGACTTCATACCATTACAAGAGGATGACAACATAGAAATGGTAGCCAAACATATCTTCAAAGAGCTAGTTTGGAGGTCATTTTTTCAAGATGTGAAGGAATTTCCTCTAAGGACTACATGCAAGATACATGATCTTATGCATGACATTGCTCAATCTGTTATCGGAAAAGAATGTCTCAGCATAGCTAGTAGGTCCGATTTTAAAAGTTTGTTATCAGAACATCCTACGTATCACTTTAACACATTAAATGTTCAGACTGTTCTCTTTGATGACTTTATGAGAAAACAATCTCCAACACTCCGGACTTTATTGTCTGAAAATTATAATATGGATATCTCAATATTACATTTATCCAAGAGCAGTTCTTTACGAGCACTAAGACTCAGATTTTCGAAAGAATTAGTACCAATCAGGCTAAGGTACCTTCAGCACCTAAGATATCTTGATATCTCGAGATACCCTCATGTCAAACTTCCTGAAGACATATGCATGCTCTACAATCTGCAGACTTTGATCCTTTCTTATTGCATAAATCTTGTTGATCTCCCAAAGGATATGAAGTATATGACAAGCCTACGACACCTCTATACAAATGGATGCTCAAAATTGAAGTGCATGCCTCCAGAGCTTGGACAATTAACTTCCCTCCGGACATTAACAGATTTTGTGGTTGGTGCTAGCTCTGGTTGCAGTACCCTTAGGGAACTGCACAGCTTAAACCTCTGTGGTGTACTAGAGTTACGTGGCCTAGAAAATGTATCTCAAGAAGATGCAAAAGCAGCCAATCTTAGAAACAAAGAGAAACTTACACACCTGTCTCTTGAATGGGATAGTGAATGCTGTGTTGAGGAACCAAATTGCCATGAGAAGGTTCTTGATGCTCTTAAACCTCATCATGGGCTGCTGATGCTCAACGTAATTTCCTACAAAAGCACTCATTTTCCAGCATGGATGACAGATCTTAGTATGCTGCAAAACTTGGTGGAGCTCAAATTAGAGGGCTGTACAATGTGTGAAGAATTTCCTCAATTTATTCAATTTAGGTCTCTTCAAGTGCTCTATTTGATTGGACTTGACAAATTGCAAACTCTATGTTGTGAGGAAGGAAGACAAGGAAAAGAAGCATTTTATCTACTTGAAAAGCTTGTTATCGAGAGCTGTCCAAAGTTCCGAACATTAGTCCATGACATGGCATCCACAATGTTTCCAGCACTAAAGGAAATCAAGTTACTTGATTTGGAGGGCTTAGAGAGATTGGTGGCAACGGGAGAAAGACAAGAAAATGAACCAATGTTTCCTCTGCTAGAGGAGGTTGACATAGTGTTATGTCCCAAATTGCAAACACTATGCTATGAAATGGCTTCCACAGCATTCCCATCATTAAAGAAAATCAAGTTATATGATTTAGAGGGCTTAGAGAGACTAGTGGAAAACGAATCAACATTTCATCTGCTTGAACAGGCTGACATCGGGAAATGTCCAAATCTGAGGAGTCTACCCGAAGCACCAAAGCTCAAGATTTTCACGCTAAATGAAAACAAGGTCGAGCTGTCCTTATGGTTACTTCAATTCAGATTTATGTCCTCATTATCCAAGTTAGAACTGAACGTGGATGACAAAGAAGGAACAATGCAGCTTGATCAAATTCAAGAATCATCTCTCTCAGGACTGGATTTAAGCCACTGCAACTTCTTCTTCCCTATGAGCCCATCACAGCCAATAATTATGTCTTGGAAATGGCTTGGACAACTTGTGCATTTGCGTATCAGCGACTGCGATGTGCTTATCTACTGGCCAGAGGAAGAGTTCCTATGCTTAGTATCCTTGAAGACACTGTGCATTATTTGTTGTGATAACCTAATAGGGCGTCCCAGGGTGGTGAAAGGAGAGCCAACTTGTTGTGCAAGGGATCAGCTCCTGCCATGTCTAACTTCACCTTTAATTTGGGATTGTGATAGCTTGAGAGAGCTATTCGTTCTCCCCCCATCTCTCACGGACATTGAAATTGCTGGTTGCCCTAATCTTGAGTTCATATGGGGGAAGAGGGATACAAAGTCTGAGAGTGTACAGGTAGAACACCACGATACATTTACATCATCAGAGCATTGCAATGATCGGGCATCCAGAACTCTGCTAGAGCAATCGCCATCAGCAGCAAACCATCCTCTGCCATGCCTAGAATTTCTGAATGTCACGGAATGTGGTAAAATGATAGCACTTGATAACCTACCATCATCTCTCAAGAAGCTAAATATTCATTTATGTCCCGAGATTAATTCGTTGTCAGGGCAGCTGTATGAACTCAAGGTTTTAATCATTAACAGCTGCAATAAATTGGAGTCACTGAATCGTTTGGGAGACCTGCCATCATTAGAAACCCTCGATCTTCAGTACTGCAAACGTCTAACATCCTTACCATGTGGTCTAGGGAGTTACTCATCTCTTTCGAGTATCACAATCCGATATTGCCCTGCTATGAATACGAAGCCGATATATAAATGCCTCCAGCCACGGCTGGATAGCCTTGAGATAAGAGATCTGTCAGATGCTCGTGCAAGCGACCCTCAAGAAGGTACCTCTCCATTGCTTTTCCTTCTTTTTCATTTTCGTTTTTCTCTTACGTATTACATATCCATATGCTGCAATGTATGCACGCAAAATTTCAATCACCGGCTCCTCCGTTTTGTAGCTGAATAAGATAGAATCCCGTTTTCTTTCAAGAAACATGTACTGGTTAGTAAAAAGGACTCCTCGTCTCTTATTGTGTTTTAAGATGGATGTGCATTATTTTCCTCCCATGTTTTTCTCTGTCATACAAGCATGTACTGGTAGGTAGCTCAATGAAAGCTAGTACTGCCTCTAGTCCAACAATATGTGTTGCAAGGAGCCTCTAGTCTAACTCGATCAAACAAACCTTGATCTACCAAAAATCTTGCACCTTTTTCGCTGATTTTTGACAAGAACCTGCATACCTCTGCAGTTCTAATTAGTTGTTATATGTGACTGCACCTGTAGTTTCTGGCAATCTTCAACATTGTTTGGTGAATGTTGATACCTGCAGTTTCATTATCTGCGCAATTCAGTTTGAGAGTTCATTGGTTGTAACAAAAGCAATTCGAATAGTTGTTTTAATTTGTGGCTGTTTTTCCTCCTGTATAATCAATTTGCATTGCGAAATTCTAACATTATTTCCCATCTGTTGTGACTAAAGGCCCTTCCCTAAGGCATCCAAAATCGTGGAAATATGTTTTTTCTGGCTGCCAGTGAATTGGGGCACGTCAACAATGCCCTGGATTTAGAGATATCAGGAGACCATTGAGGTTTGTTTTCATGTTGAATCCAACAAGTTGTGTAAGCATAAAGACTGCTTTTGGTTCGAGCTATTTTCTTTTGCTGATATCCGTTGCTTCCCTGTCATTGTCAGGATTGCTCCTCTTCATGAAAACGATCAATAGGTGGATCCGAGTATAATCAACAATCTGTCCCCTTGAAGTGAGATCTCCACTATAAACTTTTCTACTAGTTTGTTTGGATTCGTTGAAGCCCTGATTAATTGAAGAACCTTGCAATTGGGTATGTCGAGTTTCGACAGAATAAATTCCATGTTGCAATATAGCATGAATATGTACGCCTGTATCCATGTGATTCAGCGGTAGCATTGTGTATTTCTTGTATCTTGTTGTTCCCCTGTAAAAGGCACAGCCGCACATCACAGGCACTGGCATACTGCTCATTATTTGTATAGTGCTGTGGCAATCCATTCTATTTTGTGTATGTTTTCAAACATTTTTATCTGCATGGATGCTATTCCCAGTTTCTCATCGGTTTCTCAGTGTCTGAAGAATGTCATCGCTGTAAATGAGGTGCAGAAGTGGTGAGTGCCTGGCTAACAGATCAAGATGAGCAGAACTCCACATGACCCTACAAGTTGTTTTGCACTGGCTGAGATCAGTTGTAGCGGTATGACACTTTGAGAACATGAACTTACTCATCTTGGGTCTTGGCATGCTGCAGTGAAATCCTCCTGTTGCTGCTGTATGAACTCAATCGACTCTTCTACGCATGTCCTTTCCTTGTTTTACTTATCTTGGCCTAGCCTTAAGATGTGTGAGTTTCTGAATGAAGTTGCAATGCAAAAGAACTTTTTTCAGAACTGGCACTACCAAGCTGAAAATCATATACCACTGCTATTCCACTAGGCAGTGAACAAATGGATTTTTTTTTTTTTTGCAATTACACGGAATATCCATACGATTGAAAACCAATCGATAGGAAGACTTGACTGATTTTCATTTGCCGAAATTGGGAACAACACCTCGCTATGTATCGAACTTCTGAGAGAAGAGTACTTCCTGGAAGGATAAATATTGCCTCTCCATCCTTGAAGCAGAAAAAATGGAAATAATTACAAAAACCACCTTATAAGTCATATGAAGTTTGAAATTACACCCCATAAATTGCTACTCAGGCCCTGTTTAGTTCCAAAAACTTTTTCCCAAAAACATCACATCAAATCTTTGGACACATGCATGAAGTATTAAATATAGATAAATTAAAAAACTAATTACATGGTTAGGGGGAAATCACGAGACAAATCTTTTGAGCCTAATTAGTTAATGATTAGCCATAAGTGCTACAGTAACCCACATGTGCTAATGACGGAATAATTAGGCTCAAAAGATTCGTCTCGCGGTTTCCAGCCGAGCTATGAAATTAGTTTTTTCATTCGTGTCCGAAAACCCTTTTTATCTGGTCAAACGTCCGATGTGACACCCCAAAATTTTTTTTTCGCGAACTAAACAGCCCTTCAGATGTTAAAAAACCACTAGTTCACACGTGCTAAACCACGGGTTGAATCAGCCTGATTTCGCAGATGTAGAGCCACGAGTGACATCCTCATTTTTCATTATTCTATTTGTTGAATCTAAAAAAAGAAGTGTTGAGACTATACTCCTGTCAGCATTTAATTTTGGTAAAGACCCCACTAACGGCTTAATTTATGAAAATGAGCTAATTCGGTTAAGTTCGTACACGATGAGTACTTGCAACAAAATAACTTATGGTTTGGAATGTCAAACTACTTGTGACTTATGAGATGGTTTTGCAAATTTCCAAAAATGAAAAGTAAGGTCAGTCTAAAACGGATCCAGGGGCAGATCAAAGATAATTTTTTTTTTCACATACTCATGTGGTAAAAACATACTCCTAGAAATACTTGTTCAAACCAAATTTCAAATCATCGTTTTTGTTTTCTTAATCAGTTTATTAGTTGATCATTTAATAATGTCATAGCAAAGGCACTGAAAGGTACGCGTAGGAATAAAACTTGGCCCATTTTGCATGTTTCACGCAGGTGTCACAGGTCCATGGCCCATGTACAAATGGGCCTCCATGTTCAATCGCGCACACTGCAAGCAGACCAATGGCATGTGGATCGTTTCTCATCCGCCGCTGTGCGCCATACTCGCCTTCCTCGCCGTCAACCCCCGAAACTTTGCGGTTTCTTCTCCCGCTCCGTCCGCCGCCGCTGTGCGCCACCCGGAGCCACGAGGGTCGATCAGCCAGCGCCAAGAATTAGAGCAAGAGGAGAGGGGGAGGGGAGCTGACGGCTTCGGCGGTAGTGCGCACAGAGTGCTCGACGAAATGGGTGTGAGGACACACCGGCTCGGGATTGTCCACTGCGTGACGGCAAGAAGTCCTCGTGCGGAGGTGGATGAACGCCGATAGTACGGAAACGCGGGTCATGTCCGAGCGTGCCACGGTGGGCGCCTGCTGCGTCGCCTAACTGCCCTCCACAACTCCACTGAGGTAAAGGCTTTCTGCACTGATGACGAATCATCAGTCCTGTTTTACATACACCGGCAGGCAGAAAGAACATACTTGCAAACATTGTTTGGTTCATACGCCGCTTCTAATCATGCACGGGGCTTCAGTTTTCCATAAAAATAATTTGTTTGGAAGCTAGCAATAATTAGTTTCCCCACTTGCATCGGCTAAAACCCTTTGTTATTCAGCGAGACCTGTAAAGTCTTCAAATATGTTATATGGATCTTCACATGCATGCCAGCAGATCAATTTGACAACTAGGTTGTTTCTTAGGAGCAAATGGATGACCGCAGATTCTCCCACACGTGATCATCGCTCAAAATTTTGTGGTTACTTTTATTCCTCTTGTTTCCACCTGATCGATAATTCATGCTTTCATTGGACCACTGTTAACATGCTATTTATTATATACCACATCAAACAAAATTCACAAAACAGTACCTTTATTTATCTATACTTGAGCAGTTGAGCTTCAGGGTGACCATCTGTTGTTTGCACTATAAATTTGTGTTTATTTCTTCTTTTTATTTCTCCATGTCCAAATCGAATTCAGATTGAAACTTTGGGTCGACGGAGGACATCAGAAACTTGTTGCTAATCTCTATTCCGGTTTTGTACGACTGTCTGGATATATTCAAATATGTTTTAGCTGGTTTGGAGCAATCTTAGTTGAGATGCATGCTCCAAGAAGCATTTACGTATCCTGTCTTAAATAGACTCCTCCTTAATTCTGGTGAGTTGTCTGCTCATGAATTCAATCCCTTCACTGTTAGAAAAAGGGTCATCACTTACAGTTTGTAACCATCAGTTCTAACGATTCAAATACGATCCTGAGATCAAGATTCAGTGATCAGGATGAGCCATCTCAGACAGTTCAATAACTGTTAGCCATACAAAAAAAATATTGTTAATTGTAGTATACTACGTGGACAGAACAAATATGGAAAAATAGTACTCCCTCCGTTTTTTAATAGATGACGCCATTGACTTTTTCTCACATGTTTGACCATTCGTCTTATTCAAAAATTTTATGCAAATGTATAAGATATAAATCACATTTAAAGTACTATGAGTGATAAAACGACTCATAACAAAATAAATTATAATTACGTAATTTTTTTGAATAAGACGAATGGTCAAACATGCGAGAAAAAGTCAACGGCGTCATCTATTAAAAAACGGAGGTAGTATCAAATCAACTAAAGGCATTGGAGCTCCACTATATCTTACCTAACATATGGCCATATGGGCAATATAATTGTGCTGATTAGGATGTGATCGTTATTATATTGGACCATTTCTAACAGTTTTTGAACAATTAGATATTATCATTTTTAGTCTCAACTTTTTTTAAAAAAAAATTGAGAACCTATAGACATCACATGTCGCATCTCACAATTCTCAATTAAAATACATTACTGATTTTTTTCCCATCTATAATGATTTTTAGTTTCACATCCCTAATACTTTCTCCGTTTCATAATATAAGTCATTCTAGCATTGCCCACATTCATATAGGTGTTAATGAATATATATATATATATATATATATATATATATATATATATATATATATGTGTGTGTGTGTATGTCTAGATTCATTAATATCTATATGAAAGTCAATAATACTAGAAAGTCTTACATTATGAAACGGAGGGAGTAGTTCCCATCTATAACGGTTTTTACCTGCTAGTAGTTCGTAGACAGTTCTATGGAGTGTGAAAGGGTTCTCATACAACTGTTTAAGATTAGGGGTCAGAGATCTTCTATCTTTTGTTAGTGCATTAAATTCACAAGTTTTGCATGTCTTGTCCTTCTGTCACTGTGTGCAGCTTGGAAGAGCATAGTCCACTAGCAAGAGAGCACAAGTTGGGAGAGATGTCATGTCATCATGCTACTGCCCTGCTTGATGTGTTCGACGAATTATAAGGCCGTGTTTAGTACACCCTCAACTACCCCTAACTTTCAACTTTCCATCACATCACATCACATCCAAAACTTTTCTACACACATAATCTTTTAACTTTTTTTTTTCAAACTTCTAACTTTTCCCAAACTTCCAACTTTTTTAGGAACTAAACACAGCCTAAATGGTTGTAGGGCCAACACTTGCCCTGGTAATGTCTGCAACTAAGGGTGTGTTTAGTTCACGCCAAAATTGGAAGTTTGGTTGAAAATAGAACGATGTGATGGAAAAGTTGGAAGTTTATGTGTGTAGAAAAGTTTTGATGTGATGGAAAAGTTGGAAGTTTGAAGAAAAAGTTTGGAACTAAACAAGGCCTAAGATCGAGTTTAGTTCCAAAGTTTGAACACCCAAAAACGTCACATCCAACTTTTCTACACACAAACTTCCAACTTTTCCATCAAATCATTTCAATTTCAATCAAACTTCTAATTTTGGCGTGGAACTAAACACACCCTAATATCTTGATGGCAACCTAAATGCGTGCAGGTTTTTCCAATCAGATGAGACAGCATCCTCGTGATGCTTGTTGGTCAGGTTTTGCCGCTCTTCTCCCAAAGGTGAGCTCATTTACTTTGTCAAACATCATGCAGACTCTTCATTTATCTCTTCGATATTGTCAGTCTTCTCTTGTAAGCTTGTACGATCACGACAAGCTTGCTAGTCAAGCAGGCACACACACAGGATGGAACTATTTGTTTGACAGTGAGCTTGTATTTGGTCCTAAGGTCATAGCTTTTTTCATTTAACATGGACGTGTACTAGCTAGACAGTATCCAAAAATACAAGATAAACTATACTAAGCCCTTGTTTAGTTCCAAACTTTTTCTTCAAACTTTCAACTTTTCCATCACATGAAAACTTTCCTACACACACAAACTTCCAACTTTTCCGTCACATCGTTCCAATTTCAACCAAACTTCCAATTTTAGCGTGAACTAAACACATCCTAAAAGATCTGTTAGGTCATCCATATTAAAGGTCGTCATCTTCACTATTGCTGGTCATGGAATTAAGTATTTTCTTTTATGTAAATGTGATGGAACAAGACACCAAGGTCATAGCCATTCGAGAGCACAACTTATAGTCTATAAGTTATAGATGCAACCCATACAATGCTTTCCCACATATACACATGCATACGCGTCTGTTGATGGACAACTGGATAATTTCTGGGGTGCCAGACGCCTTCATTTTCTCTAAACATGGACGCATAGGATGTGTACAAATATTAATTATTGGACACACCATATCAGTTATAGAAGCTGTACCTATATGTGCGAGGCTGAACACCCTGACTCCCATCACCAGAGCATTAGCTCATCCTCGCAATGTTGTCCATGTCTTTACCAATTACTGTTGCTAAAGAAGAGTGCAATTATGCAATAATCTTAGCCATCTCAGAGATAAACAGAAGTAGTTGAAAGGACCGAAGCACATAATGAAGATGGGGAACATCACTAGTTGCTGGCTGAACCGACTAATTTTCTTTATTACTCGTATCAATATTGTCCTCTTCTGAGGTTGATGGTGAACAATGGGCAACAATAATGAATGGCAGTGGATACCATATATAACAGATCCACCCGCATCGCTTCCCACACAGGCAACCAGGTGATGAAAACCCTAGCAGTCGCCCGTCCCCAACTCCCCCACCCTTGGCCTTGCCACCGCCGGACCTAGTCGCCGATCGACAAGCCGCGCGGCGAGCTAGGAAGGCGGCAGCAGGGAGCAACACCCCAACTGCGCTCCCGACGGTGCACGCAAGCGGCGATGCAAGGTTGGGGCCCACGGACAAAGTTGGTGTGATGAGCTAGCCGTGGTGGAGCATTGAAGGTGGTTGCGTGCCATGGGAGGCCGCGACAATGCTGATCCAGCTAGCGTGACTGGAATGGGACGTACGTAGGCCAAGCAAATATGGTGAATGGGCGACCAAATCAGGCACGATAGCACTTGATCGGTGTGCCACGAAGTGGCGGGATGGCGGCCGGTGATCTTGTGGGAGGTGGTGGTGTGCGGGGAAGTCGACACGTTAGCGAGCTAGGTAAAGGCAGCGAGGCAGCGAGGTGTGAGGGCTAGGAGGCTAGGGCGGGACAACGACAACAGTAGGCCAAATCCGATCGGACCCGACACTTCTGTGGTTGGCTCTGGCTGATGTGGAGTAGCCGACGCAGTAGGGCAAGGGCAGCAGCAGGCCAGTGCAGTGCAGCATGGAAAAGTCAGCGATCGCGAGAGGTCGCATGCGGCAGGAGGCCAACGTGGCATGGGTTGGTTGGGCAGCAACGGCAAGCGTGGCAACAATGGTGGGAGCGGCGTGACGCGGGCGATGGGAGGCTGTGGTTGGTTGGCGTGGCATGGGTAGGAGGCTGGTTTGGCACGGTTGGAACCCCAGATTGAGTTTCGGTGGCAGCAGGGGCATTGGGACAAGGCAACGGCGATGCGAGAGGGTACCTGAGGCATGTGGGCAGTCCGACCGAGATGGTGGCCACGGTGGAGGTGGATGTGCAAACCTCCGGCGGGTTCTGATCCAGACGCTAGTCCTCTTGTGCCGTCACCTTGCCACCAGAAGATGGCCACGACGGGCTTGTGCTGGGGAAAGGGGATTCATTCTCTTTGACCCTCTCCCTCTACAACCTAACTGCGTGGATGGGTTTGGAGCACGTAAGAAGTCGAGGTCCTACTTGATAGCCGACCAGCGGTGATGCGCTGGTGCGGTGATTGCGTGTCGAAGGTTTACAGTTGTTGGTGGCTTCTGTTTCTAGTAGGTACCTCGACACGGGAGGGAAGAAAGATTACCGGTGAAAGCCCAACCTCTTCGAACCAACAATGGAGACGCTTTGCGGGTGCCACTTTCCCCTTAGGGTATTGTTGTGATCTTTCATGTCCTCTCTGACGAATTTCTTTATGTGAAAACCACGTCCTGGCATCGCAGGGTGGGCGGTGGTGGCACTTTCGATGTCACTTCCTTAAGGTACCGTTTAAAAGATCTATTCCCTTAGGGATGTTCTGTTCCTGTTTCTTCAGTAGCAGGATCTGGTTATGGACGTGTGGTGAGGTTGTCTTTTTTTTTCTTTTTCCTAACTATTGCTTCCTAGGGTTGTAGACTTGTAATTTTTTTATTGCTTTATCAATACAAAACTTCGCACTATCTTATGCAGGTTGTTTCAAAAAAAAAAGACAGCGAACAATGACCTTTTTTATCCGCCTTTTTTTCATATAAGATTGTTTATCATCAATCCTTGCGGTTCACTCCAAAGTTATTTATGTGGTTGAGCTAACGTAGATTATGTCAGTAACTGCAATTAAGTGGTCTTATGGGACCGCCTATACATTTGTCGATAAATTTTCTACTAAAAATTTAACAGATGTAATTATAGTACAATCGTAGTGTAATTACACTATAACTTGCATGTAACTACAGTGTAACTTGTATGTAAGTTTCACGTAATTTTGAATCGTTAGATCTATTACAAGATTTGTTCTGGTGAGGAAGAAAAAAATCACAGCACACACATATGTGAAAGGATTTGTTCCCAGGATCTCTATTTTACTTAAATAACATGTTACCGAGAGATTCTTGAAAGTTACATACAAGTAACGTTACAGTTACAGTGTAATTACATGTAAGTTACAGTGTAATTACACTACGATTGTACTGTAATTACATCTGACAAATATTAGGGGGACAAATTAGTACTAAAAATTTGAGGTATCACCTCGTTGGCTGTCAAAAATTTATACAATTAAAGACTCTGGATATGATTCGCATATGGATGATGACACTCACCTAATCCTTGTCACATTCAAGGCCACTAACACTACATGACAATTTTGCAAGGCACAATAATTGGATTATTGATGATCCGTAATTCCGCATAGTTTAATTAAACCTTGGTGTGGTCAAGCTTCCAAAATCTGTATCCAGCATTTTCAAAATACTCGCCACTTGTATCTGTAAAATTTGTTATTTCATAGATGGTCCTTTTTTGTTTCCTAGTCGATAATTATTTTTTTTTGTTGGCCTCAACATGGCTACAGGTCGCTTTACTCCAAGTGGAGGTTATTCTAGCTGCAAATGGGAAGCATCTTTCTATGATGACAATTGATAAGTGCTTGCACATTGACTATCAGTTGGAGCCGTGAAGGCATTAGGTTGATCTGAATTGTTCTCTTCAAACTTCCTTCATTTTTCCCAATTCTAATTTGATAATGTGAAAATACTTAAATAGTTAACTGTTTTAATTAAGATATCACAGCTCATGCAAAAACTTTTATACAGTCAATTGAAGCAAAGTTCATGTCTGTTTTTAAATTTTGCAAGAGATTATCACCCTATGTCATGATGGGGGCATCATTTCCATATGAAAAACATCTAATGTTTGATATTCAGTTTATTTACCTCAACATACATATTTTAATTTTCAAAAATGAGCATTCAGGTCCATGTTTATTTTATTCACATTATAGTTGAGGACTAATTTTAGGACACTACAGAGTTTTAATTTCGTACTAACAAAATAGAGGCCATTGTTTATCCAGTTCTAGTACTATGCGTACACCATAAGTACTGTGAAACTGAACAAAATCACTGATGAGCAAGATTTTCTTTTAATAGAGTATATTCATTTATATTATTGAATTGCCTTATTTATGCCAAGCTTCATGTGTTCAACATATATAGAAGTTTACATCTTTTTCCATGTGGCAATCCTTACCTAAATTAATCATGCACATGCTATGAAAACTTTGTTATTTCTTAGCGTAGCACCGGATATTCTTGCAGTTTTGCACTTTGCGAGGGCAACAAGTTTCTAACATGTCTGAATGAATGCATACCAGATCCGTTGTGTTGCAAAAGGATTGTCCATGAGACCTGACCCTAGTCTTTTGAGGATTGTTTTTTCGACACAGACGCATATATTTCTGCCATGTACTCCCTCCGTCCCAAAATATGAGGGATTTTGGGTGGATGTGACACATTCTAGTAATATGAATCTGAATAAGGAGTATATGTCTAGATTTATATTACTAGGATGCGTTACATTCACCTAAAATCCCTTATATTTTGAGACAGAGGGAGTATGTCTCAACTACAGAAAGCACAATATGTAGGACACCTGCTAAAGAGAATGGATGGGTAAGTATTTTCTTTTTCAGATTAAACGAGATAATTTCCTATTAGTGATATGCCCTAGAGGCAATTATAGAGATGATTGTATCACAAACTATGTTTACATATTTATCCGACTTTGCTCCTTCAAATAGATAACTCATTATCGGTTAATGAATATGTAATTCTTTCATGAGACTCTTTATGTTGTTTGTTCCTATTTCTAAAGGATCCCTGATCAAATATCATATGTGGAACAAAAATGTTTATATGATCAGCACATGTATTAATTGATGATCATGTCTCATGGATCAAGGTATAGAGATACCAAATTAATAATGTAGACACATGTTGGTGAACATATTGTTGGATAGACCCAATATGAGACACTGCAAGAGCTATATGTGTTATGTCATCAGTGATCTCATTTAGTGTTGGTGTTGAATCCTTAGACCTGAGATTGTCATGGTTCTCAACATGTGTAGTAGCTTACTTAGGGACTGCTAAACGCTACTCCGTAATTGGGTAGTTATAAAAGTAGTTTTTGGGTATGCTATGAAACATGTAGTGGGATATGAATAATCAAGATAGGATTTGCCCCTCCTATGGAGAGATATCTCTGGGCCCCTCGATGTTGTAGATTATGGAAGTGCATGGTCATGCCAAAGGTGATTGAGAAGTCAATCACAACTTATATAATCTATTAACAGGTTCGAGTGAATGATTGAGCTATTAGAGGATGGCACATATCTAGCCTTGAGCTTAATCGATATCGTGAGGCAAAGGGGTTCATACAAGTATACACTAGAGGTTCAGCCCATATGATCTTTATGTATGTCCGGTGGGTTAATATGTTCTGCTAGGGGCCGCTGTTGACGTGTGGACCGAAAAGGAGTTTTCGAGTTACAGCCGAGTATACATGAACCTACAGGGTCGCACGCTTAATGGGCCGGAATAAGGGGATTGGATGGAGATCCAATATGAGCTTAATTCGGATAGGGATCCGAATAGGAGTCCTACGGGCCTTGGAGGCCCGAGTGATGGATCCTATATATTCGAGAGAGGTGTGTCCGGCGGAGGCATTGTATCACGTGAGAAACCCTAGCCGTCACTTCCCTCTCCGAGCAAAACCCTAGCCGCGTGCGGGTGCTAGCACATCTGCGCGTGGCGTTCCGTCCCTGTATGTGTGGATACCGGTAGAGGCGCCGCTGGTTTGTGGTGCTGATCGGCATGGGAGTACGGCGAGGAGAACGCACGAGGAGGAGAAGGTCGAGCCGGTGCGATCGACTATTTCCTCTACATCGACGCACGCTACTTCGCGAGAGTTCCTTCGACTTCTTAGCGTCTTCTTCCGCTGCGCAGCGCATCGAGTGGTAACAATCTATGATCTAATCTTGCATGGTTCCTTGTTTACGCAATAGAAAATTTTGATTTATACTATCGTAGCCTACGCGTATCCCAACAGTGGTATCAGAGCCGCCTTGTATAGTTTATGATCTAGATCATTGCATATAATTGATATGCATGTGTAGTAGATGAGATCTATTATGTTGTATATGAGTTCTTAGGTGATCGGAACATGAGATGAACCGATAGCCGTATGGGTTTATGAGATCAATGGGTATGTGTGTTGGTGACTTCACTGGAATGTCTAGTACTCACCAAGGCCGAGCGCGATTGTGTTCATCGGATAGTCCGATGTCCACTGGAACCGCACGCCAATGAGAAAAACGAGCCAATGAGATTGACTCGGTTTTGGCATAATTTGATTACGCCGTTAAGGTTTTCACATGGCGAATCGTAGATGAGATCTATGTACCCCGGGACCGCCATGTGCGTTGCCCCTTAGATTTCGTTTAGGGTTTTATATCTATCTTACTTTATTGCAATTATATATTTGATATGACATGGTAGGATAGATTCCCTCAGAAAAATTAAGTGTAATTTATGCTCTTCCAATAATTGCACCTATTACGGTTGTGATCATAAGTGATGGGTTTGCCATAGCAAAGTGTCACTTTTTATCTTGATAAAATAGGATAGATGTCGGACATCTATATGCGGAGATTATTGGTTTACTTGACAAGGTTATCAAAATGGTTTTGGACCTTGGGGCATAGGTTGGGTTGGACATGGAGATATCACCCCAACAGCACAAGAGTCACATATGATGTGATTAGCAAGGTGTTACTTACCTATTTTGATAGTTGTGTAGCTGTGATGCCAAAGCTCACTAGACACTAATAAAATGAGGATCTTGACTCACTATGTTACTAGAGGGAATTTTGTTTCACAATACATAGTGGGAGTATCTTTTGTTAAATTGTTTAATGAAAGGTTAAATGTAAACATGGTGCTGATTTTGCATACGTATATTTCTACTGTAGATTATGGCAGCTCCTGCACCATCCAATTTTAACTTGCGGTCTATTCTTGAGAAAGAGAAGTTGACTGGAACAAACTTCATGGATTGGTATCGCAACCTGAGAATTGTTCTCAGGCAAGAGCACAAAGAGTTTGTGCTTACACAACCTTTTCCAGCTGACTTGCCCAATAATGCTCCTGCTGCTCAACGTAGGGAGCATGAAAAGCGATGCAATGATTATCTTGATATAAGCTGTCTCATGCTTGCTACTATGTCCCCTGAGCTTCAAAGGCCATATGAGGCATTGGATGCTCATACGATAATTACAGGACTACGTAACATGTTTGAGGACCAAGCAAGAGCTGAGAGGTTTAATACCTCAAAGTACTTATTTGCGTGCAGGCTTGCAGAAGGTAATCCAGTGAGCCTACATGTGATCAAAATGATTGGTTACAATGAGAGTCTGGATAAGCTTGGTTTTCCCCTTAGCCGAGAGTTGGCTACTGATTTAATTCTCCAGTCGCTCCCTCCCAGCTTTGAACCATTCATAATGAATTTCAACATGAATAACTTGAACATGACCTTGGCAGAATTGCATGGGATGCTAAAGACTACCAAGAAAAGCATTAAGAAAAACTCCAACCATGTGATGGTTATGCATAAGCGCAAGCTCAACAACAAGAAGAGTGGTCAAAAGAGAAAGCTAAACTCTGATGAGATCACGAGTACTAGCAACTCTAAGACCAAGGTTCAAAAGACAGTGCCCGCTAAGGATGCAGAGTGCTTCTTTTGCAAGGAGACAGGTCATTGGAAGAGAAACTGTAAGAAATACCTAGAGCAGCTCAAGCAGAAGCAGCATGATGGAAAGAGTTCCACCTCAGGTATTAATGTTATAGAAATTAATCTTGCTACTTCCTCTACTAATTCTTGGGTATTTGATACCGGGTCAGTTGCTCACATATGCAGATCGTTGCAGGGGCTGAAAAGAAGTAGGAGCTTAGCAAGAGGCGAAGTGGACATTCGCGTGGGCAATGGAGCAAGAGTTGCTGCTGTTGCGGTCGGCACTATGCCATTATCTTTACCTTCAGGATTAGTTTTGGAGTTAAATAATTATTATTGCATTCCAGCTTTGTGTAAGAACGTTATCTCTTCTTCTTGTTTGCAAGCAGAGGGTTATGGTTTTAGATCTGTGGACAATGGTTGTTCAGTCTATTATAATAACATTTTCTATTTCCATGCACACATGATGAATGGCTTATACATTGTGAATCTTGATGGATGTTCAGTCTATAACATTAATGCAAAAAGGCAACGTCCTAATGATTTGAATCCCACTTTTATTTGGCATTGTCGCTTGGGTCATATAACTGAGAAATGCATGGAGAAGCTTCATAGATATGGACTTCTACACTCTTTTGATTTTGAATCATTTGAGACATGCGAATCTTGTTTACTTGGCAAAATGACAAAGGCACCTTTCACGGGTCAAAGTGAAAGGGCAAGTGAACTATTGGGACTAGTACATACTGATGTATGTGGACCAATGAGCTCAATTGGCAGAGGTGGTTTTGGGTACTTTATTACCTTTACCGATGACTTTAGTAGATATGATTATGTCTACTTAATGAGGCATAAGTCTGAGTCCTTTGAAAAGTTTAAGTAATTTCAGAATGAGGTTCAAAATCATTTGGGCAAGACAATCAAGTATCTACGATCTGATCGTGGTGGAGAGTACTTGAGCCTTGAATTTGGCAATCATCTAAAGAAGTGTGGAATTGTTCCACAACTCACTCCGCCAGGAACGCCTCAGTGGAATGGGGTGTCTGAACGGAGGAATCGTACATTGTTGGACATGGTGCGATCAATGATGAGCCAAACTGATCTGCCGCTAAGCTTTTGGGGTTACGCTCTAGAGACAGCTGCGTTCACACTAAACAGGGTTCCATCAAAATCATTGGATAAGACAACATATGAGATATGGACAGGGAAGCGTCCCGGTTTGTCTTTCCTAAAGATTTGGGGTTGTGAGGTCTATGCAAAACGTTTGCAATCGGACAAACTCACACCTAAATCAGATAAATGCTTCTTTGTGGGGTATCCTAAGGAAACGAAAGGATATTATTTTTATAATCGGGACGAGGGCAAAGTGTTTGTCGCCCGACATGGTGTTTTCTTGGAAAAAGAGTTTATTTCAAGAAAGGATAGTGGGAGCATGGTGCGACTTGAAGAAATTCAGGAAACACCGGAAAACGCTTCAATGTCCACACAACCACAGCAAGCTGAGTAAGATGTTGTTCAAGAACAAGTTGTTGTTGAACCAGTTGTGGAAGCACCAGCTTCACGAAGGTCCGAAAGGATACGGCGTATACCTGCGAGGTATGCGTTGTTAACTACAGGACAACGTGATATATTGTTGTTAGACAACGATGAACCTACTACCTATGAGGAAGCAATGGTGGGACCAGACTCTGAGAAATGGCTTGGAGCCATGAAATCCGAAATAGAATCCATGCATGTCAATCAAGTTTGGAACTTGGTTGATCCACCTGATGGTGTAAAAGCCATTGAGTGCAAATGGGTCTTTAAGAAAAAGACAGATGTAGATGGAAATGTTCACATCTATAAGGCACGATTGGTGGCGAAAGGTTTCGGACAAATTCGAGGTGTTGATTATGATGAAACTTTCTCGCCAATTGCCATGCTAAAATCTATTCCGATTGTTTTATCGATTGCTGCCTATTTCGATTATGAGATATGGCAAATGGATGTCAAAACAGCTTTTCTCAATGGAAATCTCGATGAGGATGTGTACATGACACAACCCAAGGGATTTGTTGATCCACAATCAGCTAAAAAGATATGCAAATTGCAGAAATCCATTTATGGGTTGAAGCAAGCATCTCGGAGTAGGAATATTCGTTTTGACGAAGTAGTCAAGGCGTTGGGCTTTGTCAAAAACGAAGAAGAGTCTTATGTATACAAGAAGATTAGTGGGAGCGCACTGGTGTTTCTAATCCTATATGTAGATGACATATTATTCATTGGGAACGATATTCCTATGCTTGAATCCGTTAAGACATCGTTGAAAAATAGTTTTTCAATGAAGGACTTAGGGGAAGCAGCATATATTCTGGGCATAAGGATCTATAGAGATAGATCAAAGAGGCTAATTGGATTAAGCTAGAGTACATACATTGACAAGGTGTTGAAGAGGTTCAACATGCAAGATTCTAAGAAATGTTTCTTACCAATGTCACATGGCATTAATCTTGGCAAGAATCAGTGTCCTCAAACGACTGATAAGCGAAACAAGATGACTGTGATTCCATATGCCTCGGCAATCGGATCCATCATGTATGCTATGCTATGTACACGTCCAGATGGTTCATATGCACTTAGTGCAACAAGCCGATACCAATCAGATCCAGGTGAGAGTCACTGGATAGCTGTAAAGAATATCCTGAAGTACTTGAGAAGAAATAATGATATGTTCCTAGTCTATGGAGGACAGGAAGAGCTCGTTGTAAATGGTTACACTGACGCAAGCTTCCAAACCGACAAAGATGATTTTAGATCGCAGTCTGGATTTGTGTTCTGCCTGAATGGAGGCGCTGTGAGTTGGAAGAGTTCCAAGCAAGATACAGTGGCTGATTCTACAACAGAAGCCGAATACATTGCCACTTCTGAAGCAGCAAAGGAGGCTGTTTGGATAAAGAAATTTGTTTCTCAACTAGGTGTGATGACTAGTGCTTCTAGCCCTATGGACCTCTATTGCGATAATAGTGGTGCCATTGCGCAAGCCAAGGAGCCTAGATCGCATCAAAAGTCCATACACATTTTACGGCGGTATCACCTCATTCGCGAGATAGTGGGTAGAGGAGATGTGAAGATATGCAAAATACATACGGATTTGAATGTTGCAGATCCGTTGACAAAGCCATTCCCTCAGCCTAAGCATGAGGCACACACTTGGGCAATGGGTATAAGATATATTCATGATTGACTCTAGTGCAAGTGGGACACTATTAGTGATATGCCCTATAGGCAATCATAGAGATGATTGTACACATACTATGTTTACATATTTATCCGACTTTGTTTCTTGAAATAGATAACTCATTATTGGTTAATGCATATGTGATTCTTTCATAAGACTCTTTATGTTGTTTGTTACTATTTCTAAAGGATCCCTGATCAAATATCAAATGTAGAACAAATATGTTTATATGATAAGCACATGTATTAATTGATGATCATGTCTCATGGATCATGGTATAGAGATACCAAATTAATAATGTGGACACATGTTGGTGAACATGTTATTGGATAGACCCAACATGAGACACTGCAAGAGCCATATGTGTTGTGTCATCAGTGATCTCATTTAATGTTGGTGTTGAATCTTTAGACCTGAGATTGTCATGGTTCTCAACATGTGTAGTAGCTTACTTAGGGACTGCTAAACGCTACTCCGTATTTGGGTAGTTATAAAACTAGTTTTTGGGTATGCTATGAAACATGTAGTGGGATATGAATAATCAAGATGGGATTTGCCCCTCCTATGGAGAGATATCTCTGGGCCCCTCGATGTTGTAGATTATGGAAGTGCATGGCCATGCCAAAGGTGATTGAGGAGTGAATCACAAGTTATATAATATATCAACAGGTTCGAGCGAATGATTGAGCTATTAGAGGATGGCACATATCTAGCCTTGAGCTTAATCGATATCGTGAGGCAAAGGGGTTCATACAAGTATACACTAGAGGTTCAGCCGATATGATATTTATGTATGTCCGATGGGTCAATACGTTCTGCTAGGGGCCACTGTTGACGCGTAGACAAAAAGGAGTTTTCGGGATACAGCCGAGTATACATGAACCTACAGGGTCGCACGCTTAATGGGCCGGAATAAGGGGATTGGATGGAGATCCAATATGAGCTTAATTCGGAGAGGGATCCGAATAGGAGTCCTACGGGCCTTGGAGGCCCGAGTGATGGATCCTATATATTCGTGAGGGGTGTGACCGGCAGAGGCATTGCATCACGTGAGAAACCCTAGCCGTCACTTCCCTCCCCGAGCAAAACCCTAGCCGCGTGCAGGTGCTAGCACATCTGCGCGTGCCGTTCCGTCCCTGTACGTGTGGATACCGGTAGAGGTGCCACTGGTTTGCGGTGCTGATCGGCGTGGGAGTACGGCGAGGAGAACGCACGAGGAGGAGAAGGTCGAGCCGGTGCGATCGACTATTTCCTCTACATCGACGCACGCTACTTCGCGAGAGTTCCTTCGACTTCTCAGCGTCTTCTTCCGCTGCGCAGCGCGTCGAGTGGTAACGATCTATGATCTAATTCTTGCGTGGTTCCTGGTTTACGCGATAGAAAATTTTGATTTTTGCTATCGTAGCCTACGCGTATCCCAACATTTCCAACTATTTTAGATTAATGTGAGAATTTCTAGCCATGTACCTATTTAGGATTAACATGGAATTTCTAGGAGAGCCTCCAATTCATATAAAGAAAAGAAAGGTAGGAATATAAATTGCAGGGTATCATTTCAATTACAAAATATTGTACATATAATCACATGTACAATTAAAAGTTTAAAATTCTCATAAAACATTCTAGAGATGCAGCAAGAACTAATTTGTCTCATAAATAAAGTAAACAGAAGTTTTAGGCTGCACGTGAACCTTTCTTCAAATGAATGATCACCTATATGTATATATAGCATTACTACCAAAACTTCAAGCTCCTCCCATATCTCTGAATCTCAAAACACCCATCCATTCCCTCTAAATCTCCCTGAGACAAGTTCTCATCTTCCCTCTACACTCTGCTGGTGTTCTTGCCTTCTTTCTGTGCTTCTTGAGAGTGTAAACGTGTGGAAAGCAACGATGGCTGAGTTGGTGACTAGCATGGTCATAGGGCCACTAGTCTCCATGGTGAAGGAGAAAGCATCCAGCTACCTTCTAGAGCAATACAAGGTGATGGATGGCATGGAGGGGCAGCGCGAGATCTTGGAGCGCAAGCTGCCAGCCATCCTGGATGTCATCAATGATGCAGAGGAGAAAGGAACTTACAGACCTGGGGTAAGTGCTTGGCTGAAAGCACTAAAGAAGGTAGCCTATCAAGCGAATGACGTCTTTGATGAGTTCAGGTACGAGGCCCTCCGGCGTGAAGCCAAGAAGAAGGGACACTATAGCATGCTCGGCATGGATGTTGTAAGTCTCTTCCCTTCTCATAACCCCATTGTGTTCCGTTACAAGATGGGAAAGAAACTGCGCAGAATTGTTCAGACCGTTGACGTCCTTGTCATGGAGATGAACACCTTTGGATTCACACACCAGAAGAAAGAACTGCCATCAAGGCAGTGGCGGCAGATGGACTCCGTCATGGCTGGCTATGACAAGGATATTGTAAGCAATTCCAGAGACAAGGAGAAAAGGAAGATTATGAACATATTGATTAACCAAGATAGCAAAAGGGATCTCATAGTCCTTCCCGTTGTTGGAATGGGTGGGCTGGGCAAGACCACTTTTGCACAACTCATTTTCAATGACCCTGAGATTGAGAAATATTTCGAGCTTCGGAGGTGGTATTGTGTATCAGATGATTTTGATGTTGGTAGTATTGCAAGTAATATATGTCGAAGTAACAAGAAAGATTGTGAGCAAGCATTGCTGGACCTTAGAGAAGAAGTAAGTGGAAAGCGATACTTTATTGTATTGGATGATGTGTGGAATCGTGATGTTGATAAGTGGGAAAAACTGAGGACTTGTCTTCTGCATGGTGGCAAGGGTAGTGCAATACTGACAACAACTCGAGATGCAGAAGTAGCTCGGATCATGATCATGGGTGTTTCTGAACCCCATATTCTCGAAGCTCTAGATAAGGAATTTCTGACGCAAATATTCTCTCGTAGAGCATTCAGTTTTCATAATCAAAACCGCTCTGAGCTAGTTAGCCTGGTTGATGAGGTTGTACACAGATGTTCTGGTTCTCCTTTAGCTGCCAAAGCCTTGGGCTCTATGTTAAGTAACAAAACAAGCTTACAAGAATGGAAGGCTGTATTGACCAAAAGCAGCATTTGCAATCAGAAGACTGGAATATTACCGATACTCAAGCTCAGCTATGATGACTTGCCATCACTCATGAAGCAGTGTTTCTCTTTTTGTGCTGTATTTCCCAAAGACTATGCAATTGAAGTGGAGAAATTGATCCAGTTATGGATGGCAAATGACTTCATACCACTTGAAGAGGATGTCCTTCCTGAAACTTTAGGCCAACAGATTTTCACTGAGCTAACCTGGAGGTCATTCTTTCAAGATGTGAAACAAATTATTCCATATAACAATGAGAAACGGGAGAAGCTCCGTTATAAGACCATATGTAATATCCATGATCTTATGCATGACATAGCTATATCTGTTATGGGAAAAGAATGTATCACTGTGATGGATAGGTCCAACCAAAAGAAACTGTTATCACATCCCACTCTACACCTTTTTGCTTCATGCGATGGAACAGGACCTATTCTGGATAATTTTCTGAAGAAACAATCTCCAACTCTCCGCACACTTTTGTATGATTATGATATGGAAGGTTCGATACCAAAGTTATCAGCACACAGTTCCTTTCGAGCACTGCACTTTTTTGCATGGAAAAAATCACCAGTCAGACCAAGGTACTTAAAACATCTCAGGTATCTTAATCTCTCAGCCAATCCCATACTCACAGAACTTCCTGAAGAAATAAGCATACTGTACAATCTACAAACTTTGGATCTCTCGTACTGCAAAAATCTTGGAAGACTTCCAAAGGATATGAAGTATATGTCAAGCCTCCGACACCTCTATACTAATGGATGCAAATCACTGAAGTTCATGCCTCCAGAATTTGGACGACTCACTTCCCTGCAGACTCTAACATACTTTGTGGTGGGTTCTGGCTCAGGTTGCAGTACTGTTGGAGAATTGCAGAATTTAAACCTTGATGGAGAACTACAGTTACATGGTCTAGAAAATGTAACTGAACCGCATGCAAAAGCAGCTGGCCTCAGAAATAAAGAGAAGCTAACACACTTATCTCTTGGATGGAATAGTGGCCATAAGGAATTAAATGGTCATCTGAAGGTGCTAGATGCTCTGAAACCTCACAATTGTCTGCAGATGCTGAGAATTGTTTCCTATAAAAGCACTGGTTTACCAAAATGGATGACAGATCTCAGTATGCTGCAACACCTGATTGAGCTTCATCTAATTGATTGCACAATGTGTGAGGAATTTCCTCAATTCTGCAATTTTAAATCTATTCGAGTTCTTCGTTTGATAAAGTTAGATAAACTGCAGAGCTTATGCAGTGTTATGTCTTATCCAACATTCCCATCATTAAAAGAACTCCAGTTACATGATTTGGAGGGCTTGAATAGATGGGTGATGACTGAAGTTACACGAAGGGAAGGACCAATATTTCCTTTGCTTGAGAAGATTGACATTAAGAATTGTCCAAAGTTGATAACTTTACCAGAAGCACCAGAGCTCAAGTTTCTAAAGGTAGAAGAAGATAAAGCACAACTATCTTTATCAATAGTTAGATCCAAATACATGTCATCACTTTCCAATTTGGACTTGGCAGTCGTTAAAAACGAAGTAGCACAGCTTCATAAGAATGATGAAGACTCTAAGATTTGGCCAGTTTGGACAGAGAAACAGTGTTGTGTCCATCTCACGGAAATGAAGTTATCTGGCTGCAATTTCTTCTTCCCATCAATTCAATTGCAGGAAACAATTGGAATTTGGAAACGCTTTGAACAACTTGTGTTTTTGAAAATCAGATCTTGCAGCTTGCTCATCTACTGGCCAGAGGAAGAGTTCTTAAATTTGGTATCCTTGAAGAGGTTGCATATTGACGACTGTAACCAGCTAACATGCCGTGCACAAGTGAAGAGGGGGGCAAAACCAGCAAGGGATCATCTCCTACCTCATCTAACTGCGCTAACTGTATGTTCTTGTAAGAGCGTGACCGAGCTCTTCAGTCTTCCGGCATCTCTCGAATATATTGACATTATCAACTGCCCTATTCTTGAATCCATATGGGGGAGGAAGGATACAGAGTTGGATAGTGTACATGCAGAACAGCCTGATACATTTATGTTGATGGAACATGGCAATGATCTCGCATCTACAAGTGTAAGTGTGCCAGAGCAATTAACTTACTCAAGAAACCATCCTTTGCCGTGCCTAAAAAGACTAATCATTGATAGTTGCGATAAATTGGTAAATCTTGTGAATCTACCACCGTCCCTCGAGTCATTGCGTATTTTAGAGTGTCAAGAGCTTAGTTTCATATCAGGGCAGCTGGATGCACTTGCGGATTTAAGGATTGTATGCTGCGATAAGTTGGAGTCACTGGGTTTTATCGTCGGAGATTTGTCATCATTGGAAATTCTCGTGCTTTCTCAGTGCAAACGTTTGGCATCCTTGCCAAGTGACTTCGGGAGTTGCTCAGCGCTTCGGTCTCTTAGAATTGAATATTGTCCAGCTATAAATACAAAGCTTATTTATCAACATCTTCAACAAAGATTTGATGATCTTGAAGAATGTAATTTATCACATGCTTCGTCCAGAGATCCTCTAGAAGGTACTCTTTCTTTTCCTCTTTTTTTTTGAAGACACCTTTGTACAACAAAGCTACAGTTAATTTTGTAATCCACATTTTATATTTCAGTTACTTCGTGCTGACATTTATTTTACCAAAATATGTTTCATTTGTTTGTTTATTTGTAAGATGGCCAATTAGTTAGGGGGTGCTGTTGTGCGCTCAACTGACCATGTTCAAAGCCTTGATTGGCTCTTGTAGCTACCAATTTTAGAAAGCATATACTGTTCAAGTTGAAGATATGTACATGCCCACCCTCTATGGACTATGGGCATCAGTGACTGAATATCCCAATGCGTAGGAAACTGCTTTAAGAGAATTCTCAAAATTCATGGGTGGGCTCTGTTTTGTATAGAACCTGTTTGTTATTGGTCCCAGATACTGTTCACTTTTAATTAGCAACAATGATCTATTTTCCAAATCAGCCTTTCATTTATGTTTAAAATGTTCGCAGGGTAAAGACATGTACTAAAAGCTTCTCTAGAATTTATATTTTACCTACGATAAATAATCTAGTTTTCAATAAACTTATTACTTGGAACATTGCATATGCACTTTTAGTAATTTCGAAGGGAGGTGCGCTGTTTTGGATTAAGAAGTCATTAAATATTGACTACTAATTTGTTGACACAACAATTAATGCAGTAAAATGCACAAAATAACCAAAGGACAAATCCAGAGATGCAATATTTATTCACATAATACACATAAATTATTTGCAATTTTAGTTTTTATTTTGAGATTACAGAAAAGGCTGAGCACCTAGTCCACCATAAGCGACAAGGCGATTACAGAGCTCTTTTTTTTTTAAAAAAATAATGGATTAAACCGGCCTCTACATCCAAACAGATGTACACAGCCATACAAAGCTCTTTTTGTTATGGAGATCTACTGAACCACTCGAGCACTAGTAATGCTGGGGAGCTGCTGCAAAAAAATTGCTCTGGCCTCTTTCCATTGATCACTCAGCGTAAACCTGGATCATTGTGCTTTTTTTGTTGAAATTTTGATGTTATGTTACACGTGAAAATCATAATACAAGTTATGGTAAACCTAATATTTCTTTTGTTCAGTAAGGAGTGCAAATTTTGTTGTGATAGGTGTTAATTTCGTTAGGCCATATAGCTGTCCATTTTGTTTCAGTTCCCGGTAATTTACAACTAAAATTAATCTGGCGTGAATTGGCATTTCAGGCCCTACACTGAGGAACCCAAAAACGTGGAAATATGTTATTCCTGGTTGCCGTCCCAAATAGTGATCTGGTTTGTGGACCTAATTATGAATGATTGAATCTGAAGATATTCTTTAGCTGAAAGATCGATTTCACTCTTCTTCAAGGTGCGCTGCGATCACTGGACCTAGGTACGCAGCCAAGAATCAGACTACTTGTGGGTCACACATTATTGCAAAGATCAGACATGGCAAAAGATCGATACTGCCAAAAGCTGCTGCGGCTGATAATTTACTAGCGGCTCACAGTGCCCTCTGTTTGTTTCCATTGCTTTGAAGGAGCAGTAGGATCAGAGAAAAGGAAGATCTGGTGCTATGCACATATTTGCCTGACACATCAAGATTAGCAAATTTCATGTCGTCCCGGCAAGTTATTTCTTCTAGTCGAGATCGATCAGTTAAGAGTGTATGGCTAGCTACTGCACTTGGTTGAGACCGTGCTTTACTCATTCTGAAACATATTGGAAGCAGTAATCAGGTACGTTTTTGTATGTTGATATTTCTCTAATGAATATTTTAGCTCAGCTGTCAACTGTTTGTTCATCTATAATGATCAAGATCTCAGATATATATTGCCTGATTTCTTGCCTTGGAAATGTGAATCCCTATACTGTATTACTATGTAATTGCTTCCCTCTAATTGCATTTACGCATCATCAACAAAGTAGAACCCTTGGGTTAATTGGGGGTTGATCAAATATCAACTAATAAAAAGCCATTCAGTGTTGAGCTCAATTTCCTTAGACAGGCCACCTCATCTTGTTGACTGTCCAGCCAATTAATCCATGTATTACCACTGTTACAATCCACAAGAATTTTTCAGAACTGACAGTACCAAACTGAAATTCATATACTACTATTGTTCCATTAGTCAGTGAACAAAATGACAAAATTGATTAACAGTATGAATTGATTGGAAAACTCTACTGATTCTATTTGCCGTACCAGCAGCACCTCCCTATATATCAAATTTTGTCTTCAGTTTTTCAAACATTCATTGTGTAGAGAGTTCAGTCCGATAGCTGTAAGTAGTCCTGAATTGTTATTTTTTACGGTTTTTGCTGTTTTTCCTTTGGCACAGTTAATTTCCTTGGAGAAATTCTGACATTATTGCAAATGCCCTACAGCCTGCACCAACAGATCCGAAATCATGGAAGTATGCCATTCCTGGCTGTTGAAGAACCCACTGCGCATTTGCATGATGTCCTGAATTTAGATATATCGGGAGACCATAAAGGCTTGTGAAACATATTTTTTTTAATCTTAAATCCAACAATTTGTGTAAGTTGAGAGGTTGTTTTTGGTCTGGGCTTCTTTGTTCTGATCATTTTTGTGTGGCTTCCCTTCAGGATTGGTACCATTCATCCAAACAACCATTAGGTGACTCCGAATATAATCAAAATATGTCATTATGATGGAATCCTCCTGTACAAGGTTTTTGTGTTCAAGCGAAACAACATGAGGACTTCAGATTTTTGCAGAGTAAATTCAAACTCGGAATCTCGTTTGGATTAATAATCCTATATACATATGGTTAGTGGTTTTTCTTGCTTGAATATATACACCCCTATCCTTATTGTAAGGCACAAGCACTGCGACGATGTATTGCTCATTATTTGGATGCTTCTCCGACAGTTCATGTAGTTCATGTGGTAATCTGCTACTTTGCATATATTTTCAAAAATTGTCATCGTCAGAAGAATGTCATCCCAGGAAATAAAATGCAGAAATAAGCGTAGTGAGTTTTTGTCCAACAGAAGTTTGTTTGTCATTCTGTCAAATTTCACTCATGTCATACAGCAGGACATGCCGCTGGTCGCTTTTCGTAAGTGTTTCTGTCCGCGCATTGATGTGTTCCTAGTTGCCTCTTTCAAACTTCCACTGTCTCTCTTCCTACGTTCCCAACATTTTGCCTTTCAGCTAATAAGCTGCTGCCAAAATTTTATTTTGGAACTTCTTTTTTCATAACAGCTTATTTTATAACTGTTGGAGGCATGCCATGAGGGCCTTCGACCGGGACTGCCGAAACAACCATGCTCAACGCGAAGCCGCTAGGCGAAGCACAAGGGATTCGCCACCAAGCCAGGGTGTCTTCGCCATCTATCTATCTATTATATACTAAAAGTCCATTAAATTTTCTACAAACGCTCTCAAGCCGCCATGTGGCGCTCCTAAAAACACTCCTAGGCCACCACGTGGCGATTTGATAAATCCTAAAAATTCTAAAGAAAAGCAAAACATCTAGCCATTTATTTTCATTTAATCTGGTGGACCCATTATTTCCAACCATTAGATCTATCTTACAAAATTGCCAAATCAACAACCATTAGATCTATCTTAGTACAAAATTACCAAATCAATTATCTCTCTTAAAATATCCCTCGGTCCGTGTACCTGTACAGCATGTACGTTTGTACGTACATATGATCCTACCATACTTCTTTTTCTTTTTTTTCTCATTTAGATTAGATGGAAAACGAAAACAAATAATTCAAGTCCATATCACAACAATTGATTTTCCTTTAAACATGGTGGACCAATTAGATTTACTTTTGTTATTAAAAAAATTGAAAGGCCCACGTGAGCCAAGTCCCTCCCTTCCATATGTACATACGTACGTACTTACATGTATATATTTGTCCCTCCACCCATTCGGTTCCCTCTCTCTATGATGTATTAGACACAAACATATTACTATATGATAACACACAAACATATTACTATATGATAACTATCTGATCTGAATCTTATAGTTATTTTTTATCCGCATATGTACATTAGATTTTGTCGTATATTGAAGGCTCAAATTAACTATATATTTAACAAGTACAAAAATATTACTTTGGACTAGCTATTGGTCACTTGAGACACATTTTTAAGGGAATATCATATATATATTTAAACACCTTATTAACAACACGTAGCTTATATTAGAATAATATGAAACACAAAGAATTAAATAATAAGATTAAAATAATAAGTAGTAAAAGAAATACATTATTTTGTTTGCTAATATTATATTTATGTTTAAATATAGATAACTCGGACCAATGAACCAATTAATTGGATCTCTATGAAAGAACAAAAACTATCATCCTCTCCCCTTGTCATACGTAGATGCACATATCTCCTCTCCTATCCAATTTCCTCCTCTCTAATTTTTCTATTTCCAAAACAACAACATAATATAAAACAATCAATAATTAGATAGCTAAATGATTATAATTGTAAAAGTTATATATGACTTTAATTTTTAACTATTGTTTTATTTATAATGAAACAAATAATTCAAGATTAACCATATTTGTCTTTATAAAAAATTAAACTACATCAGTTGAACATAGCCCATATCCTTTACATGTCAACCAATAATAATAATCACCATGTCTAAAAAATTAGAAAAAAACCTTAGAAATTCAAAGAAAAAAGTAAAATATTTGGCCAATTATTTTCAATCATTAGATTTACTTCTAGAACAAATTGTAATAAACTTTTTTATACTTTGGAACCCAAATATTTTCTTGTGCAAATACGCGTGATGGATGAAATAGAAGTAGCTAGATAGTACGTAGAAGGAGTTAAGAATAATGCATATAGAGAGAGTGGAAGAAGGCACAATGTGCTTAGCTTCGCCTTACCTTTTTAGCAATAGGGAATACTAAATAGGAGCAGCAAGAGGACCATATAGCCACAAACAATATATATACTAGAATGTGAAAAAAAATTGAAAGAATTTATTTGGTTGTTGGAACACAAAGATTTTCTAGGGTCTCTTTTTAAAATTTTATGGCAATTGGATCGGATATGCATTGTGGGCTTCACATAAAGCATTATGTAATTTAAATTTTATTAATTCATACCAAGTGAAGGCCAGCTAAAAAAAATAGAGAGTGATTGGTTTTAATCACACAATTCCTAATATTTCATAAGAAATTTTATAGAAATATTTAAATCATGGAAGCATTAGTAAAACATTACATTCCAAAAACAATATTGCATGCATGTATTGTTATATTTAATTAGCCATCAAATCATATTCACAATGGTTGAGTAGAGCCACAGACACTATATATGAAACGTTCCCAAATAAATTATCTATCATATAATGCAAATATATTGGAGTATACAAGCCCGTGAATTTACCGTAGCCGTATGTCCATACAATTCATTTATTAATAAACAATGAGAATCTATACCAATCTTACTTCCTTATGGATAAAAAACTTTTAAAAAAATTGACGCACAGGGTGTAATGCTGTCACTATTTATGATATCATAAATTTGAACTAAAAATAATTTTTATATAAAATAAAACAAAAGTGTAAATTGAACCAATTGTAGAAAATCTTATAATTTCTTAGAACCATTGTGGTTCTTAATTTCCCTTAAATTCAGACAACCATACATAACCACTGCATGATTTTTAAGTGACTACATATCAATAGACTTCCCTCTATTCTATGCCATAGCAAAAGATAGCTGGTTTTAAATATTATATTTCTTACTAGTAAATTTGGGTTTTAACACTCAAGTTGACTAAATGTATTTAAAAATATATATAAGTCACACATAATATAGGAAGCAAGGCCTAGAATATATCTACTCTATTTTTATTAATTCATATGTAAGTACGTATAACAAATTATGTCAAATGTGAACCAACTAAAAGAAGGAATAAAACACATTTATTAGAAATAACCTTTTTGAGATTCGTTAAAAATAAGAGCCCAAAACATTTAATTAAAAAGAAAAACAACACCTTACTTTTGATTTAGACTTAAAGACCTACGTCTTCTTAAATGATGAAGAAGAATAACTTTATAGATTGGTGCTTATAAAGATGAATTAAATATTACATATTATAAACTAACAAATATCTTAAAAGAAATATTTAAGCAATGATTCATGAATGCCCGTGCAAATGCGCGGGCTACCATCCTAGTTGGAATTAAAGGACACAGGGCCTAAAACGGCCGATTCGCCGAGTAAGACCCATGTTAGGGCCTATTAGGGGGCTCATGGCCAAATAGACTCTAGTTGTCCCTATGAATGTTCCTATCATAAGGACATCCATATAAAATCCCCTGTATTTATTAGCCCTAGCGTGTATTAGTTTATATTAAAACCATAAATAGTCCCCAAGGGTGATCCCAAACAAGTATGAACCACTTTCTTCGACAAACATAGTTGTCATTCGACAACAATAACATTAACTTTTAAATATCTAAGACACATCTATCTATCTATCTATACCTATACTAATTAGGCACTTTCTACCTATACTAATTAGGCACTTTCTACGAGCTCCCACATTAATCAGAAAGATCTGACCATTCATTAAATAAATGATATTATCGTCACCATAGATTGTAAATTCCATCCCACGTTAATTAGAAAGATCTAACCATTCATTAAATAAATGATATTATCGTCACCGTAGATTGTAAATTCCATCAGTGTTTAACTTTGTGGTCCACGTGCAAACCAATCTAACAGATAAGAGAGGATATGCGAGAGGCAAGATTATTTCTGTTGTTGTCAAGCGTTAAGAACATGATTAGATCTATTTAATTCACAACATAAGAAGAGAAGAAAATCAACGTGGCATGCAACACCTTGGGCATCGATAGGGAGGCATGGAAAAGGAATTAGATCGGCAAGATGATTAATTCTTCAGGCACGCCGTTTACGTCTATGGAAAACAGCGATGATCAGCGATGGGGTTCTAAACGGCGTTCACGATGCAGCATACGCTGATACTCACATCAAAGTCGTCGCTCAACGCAGATGTCGCCGAGTCGCCTCGGCTTTCGCCGCTGCCATGTCCGCACCTGCCGGCTGCCGAAGCTGTGGCATCTCGGTGCAAGCCTCGGGCGCGCTGCTTCATACGTCGGCGCCGACGTACGCCGACCGCACGGGCATGTCCATGCAAGCTGCAGCTGCAGGAAGATGCATGCATGCTCCACCGTGAGTTATTTCGTCTTCGGATTCCCGTTGATTCATCACATAGAAAAGCAATCACAGATTGTCCATGAGACGTTCAGCGCAGGGCTGATTATCAGTGCCAGAGATGCTTATATAATCTTAATTTGTTAACAACATACTTTCAGTTAAGGCCATTGATTATCGATTAACCCTCATTATATATGTGTGTGTGTATTTTTTTCAGTTCGTATCCATCAGCCAAGCTAACTGCATGGCTGAATCATATGGATGGACTAAGACAGAAACATGGTGCATGGCTGAATCATATGGATGGACTAAGACAGAAACATGGTACATGTAAAGGATCAACATGATGAAGGTTTAATCCAACAAGGTTAGTCCGTGCATTTTTTTTATAACTTCATACTCTGTTTAAAAAAGATAATTGGCCAATGCTAACATCAATCACATAGATAGATCGATCCATACAAAGCCAACTCAAAACATAGAGATCAAGTTAGCTATATACTGAATCTTATGATAGTGCACCAAGTGTTTATTTGATTTTGAGTTGGTTATAATAGTTTTTATATTTCAGTCACTCCAAAATCTACACAAATTTCAAGCACTTTGAATGGTCTATACCACGCCAATATTCATGCAGCTGCCGTATACCCATCATATCTTCTACTCTTCCTTTTCACATCTGCAGCACGCTCGCATTTCTGCCCATGTTGCTGCTGCTCTCCTCCAATTTAGGGCGATCGAAATATAGCAATAATCTTTTCTATATTTTTATTTTACGGATTCAACATACTTAAATTTTCTATATCCGATTAGAATAATTATGGTTTGCATTAGTTTTTATCCTTCAACGCAAAATAATCCATTGAATTAAGGCCGACTTACACAACCGCTAATTAATGCATCTAAATAAGAGATATATATTAAGTATAAATAATATAGCATTTTGTAACATTCTTTTAATATGCTTGCCAAAAAATATGTCTAAAACATTAACGGTTGGACCAATAGTTTACTGTTGAACTTCTTTGACAAAGTAATTTAAGTAATGAACTATTAAATAAAGTATTTAAAATTGTGAAATAAAGTCCATTCTAATACCTTTTTGGAATTTATAAATATAGAGAATTTCAAATTGTAAAAGTTTTGCTCTTGACGACACAAGAAAATATATCTGCAAGTTAAAAAACTTATGTTTGTATATAACCTAACGAATATAATGATCATCCATATGTGTATCATGAAACCAGAAATACCATGGGTTGTTTAGTTTTTAGTTTGTATAAATTTCTATAATTTTAAAATTCAAAATTAATAAATATTAAGTCGGACAATCGCAAACTCTCATTTAGTACTTTGATAATTTCATCTCATAACATTAAATTAGTAATGATAAGCAACTATAATTTCATAATTTCATAAGTATCCAACATATTTAGCATGTGATTAAAATTTTATTATTTATTATATCAATAATATGAGCCCGTGCAACGCGCTGGTTGGTGACTAGTATATAAAATCTTATACCTAGAAATTATTTTTTGGGTTGTTGTCAGCTTTATCAGCTGTAGGATTAAATCTGTAACAAAACAGCAGATCTGCTTGCTTGATGATACCTCAAATCTAGAAAAAAAAAAGAGAAGAGAATAAAATGATCGCCGGATGAAATGATACAGTACATTTCAGGAATTTCATTAGTTGAACTGCAAATGCTTTTGTTCAATATAGGAACATTACATGCTCATCTCGTTGAATAATTTATTTTATCTACAAGGGCTAACGAAATTAAGCAAAAGCAGAGTGATTGAAGTTGTATAAACTATGATTAACTGTTACTGTAGCAAATTGGGCTAGGCTTACGTGTTCCGCGACGGGCCATGAAGCGTAAAACTTCCGCAAGTTATTTTTTCTTTCAAAACGTTTATATTTGTAGCTATCGGATTACCTCGAGATTTATGTAAGAAAAGAAAAAATGCTAGAAATTTTTTTTTCATATATCACGCGTAAGATCTGGTGCGAATCAATCAAATTATAGTTGTATACAAGTTTATACCGTAGTTACAATATAATATAGTTATAATGTAGTTACAGAACAATTACAATGCAGTTACAATGTAATTAAACTTTAATGCAGTTACAACTTTAATTGTATTACAGTTACATCTGAAAGTTTTTTTGCTAAAAAAAACTTCCCCGTTCAATTCGAATCCAATCGCGAACAAAAAATTAATCGTCATTTCTGACGAATATACAGGAGGGAGCCGAATGGCGCGCAATTGCTCATTTGCCCTCCTAGATCATCTCCGTCTGCCTGCCATGCGCCACGCCGCCGGCGAGCCTTTCTGGCGTTCCGGCCGCCTTCTTCTGCTGTCCTGCCCACCGCCGTTCGCTTGAAAGGACGTCGGCCGCTCCTGCAGCATCCAGTTCAGGGTGGCAGGAGAGGAAGTGGCTTGCTATGGCAGGCACCAGGCAGTGCCCGGCTGGTGTTCGACGGAATGGCTGCGAGGACAACATGTACGCCGTCTCGGCCGGCAAAAGCAAGCAACGGTTGTCAACACCTCTTCGGCAAAAGCAAGCAAGAGTGAGCGAAATCTTGCTGCCCTCACCGGCCGGCTGCCAGAGTACCAGGTCCCCTCGCGTCTCCACAAGGTCAGTCACCACTCACCACTCTGCTAAGGCGCGTGTCAGTCAACATCAGCGTGCGTGAAAATGAGGGATAAAAGCAAAACTGACTCGTGGAAATTAGTGGAAAGCAAGACGCGTCAGTCAACAATGAAATGCAGTGCGCAGCGCACTGCAATTGCCTTTGCCTTCGTTCAGCCTGGAATTAATACCCCATTAATCACTCTCCAATAGAACTACATATCATCTCTCTTCCACACTCTCCAAGACTCCAGCAACAGCCGCCGTTGCCCTTGCCTTGGGTTCTTGCCGTGTGCTCCTGCTCCTGAGAGTTGAGAGAGCAACGATGGCTGAGTATTTGGTTGGGCCACTGCTCTCCAAGGTGCTGGAGAAGGCTTCCAGCTTTCTTGTAGACATGTACAAGGTGATGGATGGCATGGAGGACCAGCGTGAGACTCTGGAGCGCTTGCTTCCAGCCATCCTCGGTGTCATCCAAGATGCGGAGGAGAAGAAAAATCATCGATCCTGTCTAGTTTGCGCTTGGCTCAAATCACTCAAGAAGGTGTCCTACGAGGCAATTGACGTCTTCGACGAGTTCAACTACGAGTCGCTCCGGCGTGAGGCCAAGAAGAAAGGGCACCACAACCACACTATGCTTGGCATGGACTCTGTAAGCCTCTTCCCTTCTCGTAATCCTATTGTCTTCCGCTATAGGATGGGCAAGAAACTGCGAAAGATCATGGAGAAAATCAAGGAACTTGTCTCGGAGATGAACTCCTTTGGACTCGTATGCCAGGAGGAAACACCAAAGCAGTGGAGGAAAATTGATTCCATCATGGTTGATTCTGACAAGGATATTGTTAGCAGATCTAGAGATGAGGAGAAGAAGAAGATTATCAAGATATTGCTCGATAAAGCAAACAGCAGGGACCTCACAGTCCTTCCTATTGTTGGAATGGGTGGGTTGGGCAAGACTACCTTTGCACAACTCATCTACAATGATCCTGAAATTGAGAAGCATTTCCCGCTCCGCAGGTGGTGTTGTGTTTCAGATGTGTTTGATGTTGTCGCTATTGCAAATAGCATATGTATGAGCAGAGAGAGAGATCGTGAAAAGGCTTTGCAGGACCTGCAGAAAAAAGTAGGTGGAAAGAGGTATCTCATTGCATTGGATGATGTACGGGAACGGAATTCTGACAAGTGGGGAAAGCTAAAGACCTGCCTTAAGAAGGGTGGTATGGGTAGTGCAGTACTAACAACAACTCGGGATGCAGAAGTTGCTAGAATTATGGTCGCCGGTGAAGTTGAAGTGCATAATCTTGAAAAGCTAGGAGAAATTTATGTGAAGGAAATAATCCAGAGTAGAGCATTGACTCTGCCAAACAATGACGAGTATTTTGAAGTTCTTTGTAAGATTGTGAAAAGATGTGATGGCTCGTCTTTAGGTGCAAAAGCCTTCGGTTCTATGTTAAGTACCAGGACTACTATACAAGAATGGAAGGATGTATTAGCTAAAAGCAACATTTGCAATGAGGGGGAGGATAAAATTGTTCCTATACTTCGGCTCAGCTATGATGAACTACCATCATACATGAAGCAATGCTTTTCTTTTTGTGCTATATTCCCAAAAGATTATGAGATTGATGTGGAGACTTTGATTCAGTTGTGGCTGGCACATGACTTTATACCACTGCAGGGGGGAGACCATCTGGAAACAGTAGCCGAGAATATTTTCAAGGAACTAGCTTGGAGGTCATTTTTTCAAGATGTGAAAAGAATTTCTCAGCGGGGGGAGAATGTGTATAGGAGACAGCTCCGTGACAGAACAACATGCAAGATGCATGATCTTATGCATGACATTTCTCAATCTGTTATGGGGAAAGAATGTGTCAGTATAATTTGTTCGTCTAATTTCAGAAATCTGATGCTAGAACATCCTCTATATCACGTTTTCATACCATACACCAGCATTGCTCTTCCAGATGACTTTATGGGAAATGAAGCTCCAGCTCTCCGGACTTTATTGTTTCGAGAGTATTATGGTAATGTCTCAACATCACATTTATTTAAGTGCAATTATCTACAACTAAGAGCATTAGAGCTCCCACGAGTGGAAGAATTACCAATCAGGCCAAGACACCTACAACATCTAAGATATCTAAATCTCTCAGACAACAGTAATATCCATGAACTTCCTGCAGACATAAGCACAATGTACAATCTACAGACATTAAACCTTTCTGATTGCTATAATCTTGTTAGACTCCCAAAGGATATGAAGTATATGACAAGCCTACGACACCTTTATACAAATGGATGCTCAAAATTGAAGTGCATGCCTCCAGACCTTGGACAGTTAACTTCCTTACAGACATTAACATATTTTATTATGGGTGCTAGCGCTAGTTGCAGTACCCTTAGGGAAGTGCATAGCTTAAACCTTTCTGGCAAACTAGAGTTATGTGGCCTAGAAAATGTATCTCAAGAACAAGCAAAAGCAGCCAATCTTGGAAGTAAAGAGAAACTTACACACTTATCTCTTGAATGGAATGGTGAATACCATGATGAAGAACCAGATTACCCTGAGAAGGTTCTTGATGCTCTAAAACCTCATCATGGTCTCCAGATGCTTAAGGTAGTTTCCTATAAAAGCACTCATTTTCCAACATGGATGACAGATCTTAGTGTTCTTGAGAACTTGACGGAGCTCCATCTAGAGGGCTGTACAATGTGTGAAGAATTTCCTCAATTAATTCATTTCAAGTCTCTTCAAGTTCTCTATTTGATAAAACTAGGTAAATTGCAAAGCTTATGTCCCGAGGATGCAAGAGATGGAAAAGAACAAATATTTCCAGCATTAAAGGAAGTCAAGTTAATTGATTTGGAAAGGTTTGAGAGTTGGGTGGAAACTGAAGGAAAACAAGAAAACAAACCAACATTTCCTCTGCTTGAGGTGGTTGAAATCAGTAACTGTCCAAAGTTGACTAGTCTACCTGAAGCACCAAAGCTGAAGGTTTTAAAGCTAAATGAAAACAAGGCAGAGCTGTCATTACCATTGCTTAAATCCAGATCTATATCCCAATTGTCCAAGTTAAAATTGGACGTGCTTGACAAAGAAGCTATATTGCAGCTTGATCAGATTCACGAATCATCTCTCTCAAATATGGAGTTAAGGCACTGCAACTTTTTCTTCCCCACAATCCCATCAGAACCAATAATTGGGATTTGGAAATGGTTTCGACAACTTGTGTATTTGGAAATCAACTCCAGTGATGTGCTCATCTACTGGCCGGAGGAAGAGTTCCTATGCTTGGTGTCCTTGAAGATGTTGACCATTTTTGGTTGTGTTAATCTAATAGGCCGTCCCACGCTGGTGAAAGGTGAGCCAACTCATTGTGCAACAGATCAGTTCCTGCCATGTCTAACGTCATCATCAATTTGCTGTTGTGATAACTTGAGAGAGCTATTCGTTCTACCCCCATCTGTCACCCACATTCATGTTTCTGGATGTCGCAATTTTGAGTTCATATGGGGGAAGGGGGATATAGAGTTGGAGAGTGTACATGTAGAACACCATGACACATTTACATTGCCGGAGCACTGCAATGACCTTGAGTACAGAAGTGTGCCAGAGCAATCACCATCAGCAGTGAATCATCCACTGCCATGCCTAGAAAGGATACATGTCTCTTTGAGTGATAAAATTGTAGAACTTCAGAACCTACCACCGTCCCTCACGTCTCTAGAATTTCATTCTTGTCCGGAGCTTCGGTCTGTATCAGGGCAGCTGCATGACCTGAAGTTTTTGGATATTAGGCGCTGCAATAAACTGGAGTCACTGAATTGTTTGGGAGACCTGCCATCATTAGAAAGACTTTGTCTTGTGAGCTGCAAACTTCTAGCATCCTTACCATGTGGTCCAGAGAGCTACTCATCTCTTTCAACTATTGCTATTCGATATTGCCCAGCCATGAATATGAAGCCGCTATATGAACGCCTCAGGCCACGGTTGGATATTCTCAAGGAAAGAGATTTGTCACATGCCCATGCAAAATGTCCTTATGGAGGTACCTTTCCATTGCTTATTCCTTCCTTTTTGTTTTTTTTTCCCTACATACTAGTATTGCATATCCATATGTTGCAGAGTATGCACTTGAAAATTTCAATCACCTCTCCCTCTATTTTATAGTCAATAATACAATTTCAAGGTTGTCTACAGAATTTCCTTATGTTTGAACAAACACAGGAGCCATGGTTAAATGTTTTCTTCTTCTGTTTTCAGATGCATGAGCATTATTTCCCTCCACTGTTTCTTTGTTAAGGACTAGTTTGCTTTCAATTAGTAGGAAGCCCATTGAAAACTAGTACACTAACTCTACTCCAACCTTTTCCCTTTTGCAATAAGCCTTATTTGATGACACGAAGTGTCATTCCACTAAAATCGATGAACTTTCTGGCTTTTTGACTGATCATTGATAAGTATGTATATACCTTTGCAATGCCTCTGAATTGTTATTACATACATGCATCATGTAACAAAATGGTGACTATCTGTAGTTTTATGATAATCTCGTATATAGTTTGGTGAAAGTTGACATCATTCATGGATATGATGTACAGGTGTTATTCATTTTTCCTTGGGTACAGAGCATAAACGCCCGACATTATGGGATCCAAAATCTTGGAAATATGCTATTCCTGGCTGTCGGTGAGCCAGCGCACTTCGGTGATGACCTAAATTTGGAGAAATCAGGAGACGGTACATGTTTGTGGAACTGATTGTTTTCATCTTGACTGATCCAACCTGTTGTGTAATCTGAAAATTTGGTTTTCTGATTATGCATTGCTTTATCAATAGGTGGCTCCAAGTATAATCAATATGTCCTCTTGAAAGGAATCTCTGATATATTTTTTTTCTAGTTTGTTTGGGATTTTTCATGTTATGACTAATTGAAGCAGCTTGAGGATCTCAGATTTCAGCAGAAAATATTCGAACTTGCAATCTTGTCTGAACAAGTACTCCTGTATCCATGTGATAGTATTGTGTATTTATCTTGTCTGAATATTTACACCTACTTCTTGCGAAGCACAGGCATAGTCAGTCTTTCTTTTGATGGTAATTCATGCAGTTGGTCTGGTGGTAATCTGCTACCTCCTGCCTGCTGCTGGTAATAGTATCAGTTTCAGAAAAATGAAGAGCAGAAATCAAGCATGGTTACTGTTTGGTCAACAGATCAAGATGAGCAAAATCCAAGGCACTACGAGTTATTTCTACTGGCCGAGATCAAAGATGATGTACTCATGCTGGAAGCGAGAAGCTCGCATATTTTTTTTTTCGAACGGTCATGCCTTTACCGACGTTTTATATAAAGAAGAAGGTGCCCCATTTTAAAGAGAAAACATGACCAAACCTTACAATGCACAGTTAATTAAGAAAAACTAGACGAAACCGCAACTGTCACACAACACCACCAACTAATCTAAGCTACCACGACAACGAGAACAGGACAGCAGAACTCAACACCCAACCAAAGCCGCTAACAAGGCACAAGCTAGACAAACATACGGCCCCCACACATTGACACAGCCATGGTGTTATCGTCATCACACCAACACCGATTGGGCGACTCCCACTTCACCAGGAAACACCAGGGTTAGGGCAACAGTCTAAACCGCGCCAAAGCACAACTCAACTAGGCTCATGTCATCGTTGCTACACGTCGCGCCCCGTCAACACCGCAGCTCCGACTTCACGACCACTAGACTCATTGAGACAAGGGCGAGCCAGACTGACAAACCGTGCAGATCGAAAAGCTTAAAACCCCACACCAGAGCGTTTATGCAAATGAAACCCCACACCAAACCGTGCAAATGAAACCCTCGCAAACACGTAGCAGCTTCGACTTCCCAAGAGGACAACAGCAAACCCCTCCCGAAACCAAGCAAGGATACAGGTCATTGTTGCCAAGCGTGTCGAATGCCTCAAACGCAGCAGCTCCGAATTCCCGATTGCCCTCCTTAGGTGTCAAAGCGGAGCAAAACTAGAAATTGCCTCGGATTTCCTCAACGATGCATTCAAGAAGGATGTGACGCTAGCTACGTCACCATCGCCAGCCCAAGAGTGGACTAATAGATTTTCATGCAGAGAATCCAAACAAGGCAAAACGGGAAAGCGCAATAAGAAGAAGCTCGCATATTAATTCCATTGTTTTCTTGCAAAATTTTCTCTGGATCATCAACAATTTTAGCCTCTCATACTGCAAGACATATCGATGAGGCGCAGTTCAGTTTGTATATTGTAGTGTTTCTGTGTGCTTCTCTTCATCTATGAAAAACAGCAGCAGATCTCCTGCCTGCTTCATGCCGCGTCACTTGAAAAAGCATGGAGAATTTGTAAAATTTTGCCAAACTATATCAATCAGTAATGAACGAGTTTGTGTCATTGTGTGTGTGCCAAACGTGGTTGATTTACTCATTCACTCATATGGTCCCACATATCATTTCCACCAACGTCAATTAAAGCAAATTGGCAACGAATATAAAGGGTCGAATTATCAAATTTCTCAAACAAAGCAATGGTGCCCTGTTCAAATAAAAAGTTTTTAATTGAAATGGATTTCATTTCCATTTCTGCTAGAATTAGAATCGCCTATAATTAGAATCAGAAACCTAAACTGTTTACATTTTTATGTCAATCAAAATTTGCAAAACTGTACCAGAGTGTAATCAGAATCACTGGTTAGAGGCCGGCAGACATCTTCTTTATACTGGAAACCAGGAAGAAACATACATCCAGCATTAGCTTAATTAGTTATATCTATCAATAATAAATGGCCTTTTTATGCAGTCCCGCTAAATTGGCAACCTCTAAAAGGAGACAAAAACAAATTTATCCCCACATAGGATGTATCTTTAGGATTTGCCCCTGCTTGTGTTACCGACATGTGGGCCAGGGTCCATTTTCAGTTTCATATGATGATTTTGCATGTACATCCTTCTATTATGACGTTATTATAACTGCCTTACACGAACACGACGCGAGCATATTTCACGTTCAAAATTAGATTTGATAAAACATTTCAAACTTTATCATGTAAAAGAGTTTGAAACAAACCCAAGGCTCTCCATCCGACGAGGGACTACCGTCTCCTCCGGCGAGTCGTTGAACGGCCGACGAAATGGGACAAACAAATCCTTAGACAGATCATTATCCAAAAAAGCGGGTAGCCGTGGATTCACCCACGAGTCGAGAATCGATGGCGTTCCAGTGTTGCTGATCATGGACACGATGTTCACCGGAATGCCTCGCCACGTAGCTTCTCCGACCCTCACCGTCAACCTCACCTTCGAAAGTGCTCGGCGCCATGAGGGCAAACTATTTTCTTAGCCTCGTACGTTGTCTCGGACAATTTGTTTCCCTCCAGAAGAATGTTCTTAACGAGTTTTAATAAATCACCAAATGACTTGTCACTAACACCATTTTTTGTCTTCCATTGCTAGAATTCCAGAGTGGTACCCAACTTTTGTGCCCCTATCCACAACCTGGTCCAACGATGTTCAGTGGTCCTCTAACAAACGCTCCAATTTATGAGGCTCCTTTTGTCACGACCGGAATTTCTATCCAAAATTCCAAACGCTTACATGTGTGTGAACCCTCGTCCAGGAATCAGCCGAGGCACACAATAACAAATTGATAATAGAGTACAATTATTACTCTAATTAATAAGCGAATAAAATGTCATTACAGAGGTAGAGAGTTCCTCTCAATCAATAAAGATCTAAGCAGCGGAAAATAAGATAAACGGCGCAGACGACTCCACTCCACAGGCAGCTTGACCAGGGCTACACCTAATCCTCCACACCATCGGCATCACTGTAGAACTCCTCCTCTGATGAATGATTGCAAGGTGAGTATATGACATACTCAGCAAGCCACGCAGCAAATATGCAAGTGCACAGGATAACGAAGGATGGCATAATAGGGTTTCATTTGCATAAACAGCATTTAATAAACATTTCAGAATTTAATAAAACAGTTAAGTAATAATTAAACAATATTAATCCAACGCTATACAACATACCCTGTTGCATAGGCCCAACCATTCTGAACAACCATCCCGGCTGCACAGTTCTATCTCCAAACCAGGAATATACCATTCCAAACCAGGAGCTAATCAAATTATTACCAGTTATAGCATCTTTTATTATGGTGAGAAGTGTGAAACTAATCACGAAAGACATTGTTAGACCCACCCATAACCGCGGGCACGGCTATTCGAATAGTTTTACTCTGGCCAGAGGTGTACCACTGTACCCACAAGACACAGCCCCACGACATGTCACCATGTGCCTCGATACCACCACGGTACCTCGGAAAGGAGCTGTGACAGTACCCCTCGCACAACACAACCCACCACAGCGCACCGTTCCTGGATCATAATCACCCCCTTATAAACAAGGCATGGACTCCCCAGCGACCCCCGTGGGCTTATCTCCGCCACTTCTCAGTCTGGTGCCCCGCAATGAACCATGTTATACAAAAGGTAAAGCCGTTGCCCACGCTGGCTTGTGGTTGGTACGGTTAATGTTTCACAACCGAAACTCGTGAACCGGTCCTTAATTGTCATGAGCACGACCATCAAAACCATGTGCTCACAACCCACCATTATCAAGTTTTAGTAAGCACGTTAATTAATTAACCAATCACGATCGACCATCGTGAGCTATCATTAAGCCATCATTAAATAATAGTGAGTCATAAGTTGTCCCAATAGTGTGCTAATGTTTCTAAGCATGGCTAAGCAATCATATCTAATATCTAGCTGAACCAATATATAAAGCCCAACTAGTCAAGTTATAATAACCCAAGGTATCAAGGAATAAAGTAATCAAGAACAAAAGGGCTATAACAAACAATAGGTTAATTCCACCCAATGACATTCGAAAATAAATGCAATAGTTGAATAGAAACAATAGCTTTAAACAGGATCAACATGCTCAAAGGGTTGTTTGGGATCTGTGTGACTTGCCTTGCTGGCCTTGGGACACTTCAAATTCTTCTCCTGCGAAAACGAACTCTCCGGAAACGTCGGAATCTAAACAGAAAAGAGCAAAATCACCAAAACAGCACATAAACAAGCATGAACAGTACATGTGGATATTTTTAACATGTAGATCTCAATTTTAGAAAAATTTAGAGACTTGAACCAACTAAATCCAAGCTAAGATGAATTAGATATGAATTTTTAAAGATTAAATCGGATTAAAACACTTATATGGTTTTTAATTGAATTATGACGCAATAATGAATTATTTTTGAAAAGGAAAAGGAAATTATTGCGTCAGCGGCTAGGGTTTGCGGTGGACCGGGTGCACGGCGGCGGCTCACGGAAACGAACGGCCGAGATCGATCCATCCAAAACGGACGGCCAAGATCCAACAGTCCACGACCGGTCTACGGCGGACGGTAACGATGACGTCGACGATGACGTCACCACCGGCGGCGGCTCGGGCGCGCAAGCTCGCCGGCGAACGACGGCGCGACGACGCGAACGGAGGGCACCTACGGGTAGCGGACGGCACGGGGAACTCACCGATGACCAAAGTAGCGGCGGACGATGAACGGACGACGTCGGCGACGAGGAAAAGGCGGCGACACTCTTCGGCTTGACGACGGCGACGGTGCTCCGGCGGTTGACAGCGACGGCGAAGGGGCGGACGAGGACGGCGATGCGATGGCGACCACGATAGCAACCTCCCCGAGCGACGGCGACGACTGGAGCGACGGCGGCGCACGGCTGGAGCGGCGGCGACGACGGCGGCGCGAGGGCTCACGGCGCTAGGGCTCCACGGGCGATGAGAGACGAAGGCGAGGGTGGCGACGGGTAGCGGCGGGCTTGGGGGTCCTTTTATAGGGGTTGGAAGGCGGCGGCAAAGGCCCACGACGACCGGCGACACGAAGGAAAGATTAGGGTTCGGGGAGAGAGATCGGTCCGAATCGAACTCGAATCCACGGATTTCCAAAGCGATTTAGACGATGATTCCAAAAGGGAAAAGGTAGAGTGGATCACGGGGATCCTTTCCCGTCAATCAATTTCACCGGAACGGAAAGGGGCGGCCGGATTTGGAATGGCGGCGGCGGCGCGGCGCGGCTAGGGTTTCGTCGGGAGGAAGACGACGACCCTGACAGGCGGGCCCTACCTGTCAGCGGGCGGACGCGCGCGCGGGCGGCGACTGCGGGCCAGCTTGGGCCGAGGGAGAGAGAGATGGATTTTGGGCCGACTTTCGGCCCAAAGCCAAAAGAGACTTTTAAAAACCTTTTTCCATTTAAATTATTCATGAAATGCAATTCCATTTATTAAAAATACTTCCTTAGCTCAAATAAATCCCAGAAAAATCTAGGAATTATAGAATTAAGCAAAGTATTTAATGAAATTTTATCTGGCCCCATTTTATATTGGAATTTATTATTTAAAATTAGATCTTCTTTTCAAGGCTTTTAAAATAAATTCTAATAATTCCAATTAAACAACAATTTATATATTTGGGATTTTTAGGGTGTGACACCTTTTCACTTTCGTAGTCCTCCTTGGCGTCCTGCAACATCTAACCAAGATCATCCACAGCGTCGTTATCGTCAACATCCCCATCCACATCGCCCGTCCTATTTCCTTCAAATCCAGCGTACTGAACCCAGTCGGGAATGTTCTCGTCTTACACTTCATCTTCTTCCATTTGAACCCCTAGCTCTCCGTGCGATGTCCAACAATTATAGCTAGGCATGAACCCCGACTCAAACAAGTGGAAATGAATAGTCCTAACTGCATAATACTTCTTCTGGTTCTTGCACTTATTGCATGGACGACAAATATAACCCTTATGCTTGTTAGCATCGGCCACTCTCAAAAAATAATGCACGCCATTAATAAACTCTTTCGACCGCTGGTCCGCGTACATCCATTGCCGATCCATCTACATGAAATGCAAAAAAATCATAAAAATATTCAACGAAAGTGAAACCCACTAAACAGTCATACAATAATGACATATCATTATACATACAATAATTATAAAATAATCCCACAAATTATTCTTTTTGTAATTATTTTTGAAGTTTTTAAACTAATATTTAATGTGTTGTACTTCTTTTAATTTTCAATTTAGTTTGTTTTCTATTATTTTAGATTAATTTTCAATATATTTTCCTTCTCAACTATTTTATAAAAACTTTTTATAAATTGTAAATAAACAAAATTTCTATACATTCTTCTTCCCTACACAAATTTTCTCTCTCATCAACTTCCAACAAAGTTTTAGAGACAATAATGTATACAAAACATAGCTTCAAATGTAATATGACAACAAAAAAATATTGGAGGATGAAGTTGCTAACCTTTTAGACACCTCCGATTTGTATATGATCACCAAAATAAATTCACAAGAAAATTTGGCAAGACCTCCCCTCCGAAGAATTTTGAAGCTTGGCTCGGACTGGAGGAGGAAGAAGACATATATAAAGGGCTTGATCTTTAGTCCTGTTTGGTGTTACCAACCGGGAGTAAAGATCGCGGGGGCCCTGACAAGCCCTAACAACATGTGAACCGGGACTAGGTTGGTATTACTAACCGGGACTAAAAATCAAATAGTCCCGTTGCTCTTATAAACCGGGACTAAAAATCATTTTTTGTCCCGGGTTTTAATGGAACCGGAACTATTGTGGATTTGGGTCGACCGACTGTCACACCCTAAAAATCCCAAATATATAAATTGTTGTCTAAATTGGAGTTATTAGAATTTATTTTAAAAGCCTAGAAGAGAAGATCTAATTTTAAATAATAAATTCCATTATAAAATGGGGCCAGATAAAATTTCATTAAATTCTTTGCTTAATTCTATAATTCCTAGATTTTTCTGGGATTTATTTGAGCTAAGGAAGTATTTTTAATAACTGGAATTGCATTTCATGAATAATTTAAATTGAAAAAGTTTTTTTTAAAAGTCTCTTTTGGCTTTGGGCCGAAAGTCGGCCCAAAACTCTCTCTCTCTCCCTCGGCCCAAGCCGGCCCGCAGCCGCCCGCTCGCGCGCGCGCGTCCGCTCGCTGACAGGTGGGGCCCACCTGTCGGACTCGTCGTCCTCCTCGCGCCGCTGCCGCGCCCGAACCCTAGCGCTGCGCCGCCGCCGTCTCCTTCCAAATCCGGCCGCGTCTTTCCTTCTCCGGTGAAATCAATAGAGGGGAAATGATCTTCGGGACCTCCTCTACCTTTTCCCTTTTGGAAACTTCATCTAAATCGCTTTGGAAATTCGTGGATTCGATCTCGAATCGGATTCATCTCTTTTACCGAACCCTAGACCTTTCCTTCGCGTCGCCGGTCGCCGTGGGCCTTCGCCGCCGCCTCCTTGCCCCTATAAAAGGATCCCCAGGTCCTCCGCTACCCGTCGCCACCCTCGCCTTCGTCCGCCGCCTCCCGTAGCGCCCTAGCCCCGTGAAGCTTCGTGCCGCCGTCGTCGCCGCCGCTCCAGCCGTGCATCACCGTCGCTCCAGTCGTCGCCGTCGCTCGGGGAGGCCGCCGTCGTGTTCACCGTCTCGTTGCCATCCTCGTCCGCCCCTCCGTCATTGCCGTAGACCGTCGGAGCACCGCCGTCGTCGTCAAGCCGAAGGTCGCCGCCGCTTCTTCCTCGTCGCCGTCGCCGTCCGTTGATCTTCCGCTGCCGTTTTGGTCACCGGTGAGTTCGCCGTGCCGTCCACTACCCGTAGGTGCTCTCCGTTCGCGCCGCCGCGCCGTCGTTCGCCGGCGAGCATGTGCGCCCGAGCCGCCGCCGGTGGTGACGTCACCGCTGACGTCATCGATTCCGTCCGCCGTGGTCTGGCTGTGGACCGATCGATCTCGGCCGTTCGTTTTGGTTGGATCAATCTCGGCCGTCTGTTCCCGTGAAACGTCGCCGTGCACCCGGTCCACCGCGAACCCTAGCCGCTGACGCAATAATTCCCTTTTCCTTTTCAAAAATAATTCATTATTGCGTCATAATTCAATTAAAATCTAAATAAATGATTTAATCCGATTTAATCTTTGAAAATTCATAACTAATTCATCTTAGCTCGGATTTAGTTGGTTCAAGTCTCTAAATTTTTCTAAAATTGAGATCTATATGTTAAAAATATCCACATGTACTGTTCATGCTTGTTTATGTGCTGTTTTGGTGTTTTTGCTCTGTTCTGTTTAGATTCCGACGTTCCCGGAGAGTCTGAGTTTGCGGGAGAAGATTTTGAAGAGTTCCAAGGCCAGCAAGGCAAGTCACACAGATCCCAAACAACCCTTTGAGCATGTTGATCCCGTTTAAAGCTATTGTTTCTATTCAACTATTGCATTTATTTTCGAATGTCATTGGGTGGAATTAACCTATTGTTTGTTATAGCCCTTTTGTTCTTGATTACTTTATTCCTTGATACCTTGGGTTATTATAAATTGACTAGTTGAGCTTTATATATTGGTTCAGCTAGATATTAGATGTGATTGCTTAGCCATGCTTAGAAACTTTAGCACACTTTTGGGATAACTTATGATTCACTATTATTTAATGATGGCTTAATGATAGCTCGTGATGGTTAATCATGATTGGTTAATTAATTGATTTGCCAACTAAAACCTGATAATGGTGGGTTGTGAGCACATGGTTTTGATGGTCGTGCTCATGACAATTAAGGACCGGTTCACGAGTTTCGGTTGTGAAACATTAACCGTGCCAACCACAAGCCAGCGTGGGCAACGGCTTTACCTTTTGTATAGCATGGTTCATTGCGGGGCACCAGACTGAGAAGTGGCGGAGATAAGCCCACGGGGGTCGCTGGGGAGTCCATGCCTTGTTTATAAGGGGGTGATTATGATCCAGGAACGGTGCGCTGTGGTGGATTGTGTTGTGCGAGGGGTACTGTCACAGCTCCTTTCCGAGGTACCGTGGTGGTATCGAGGCGCATGGTGACATGTCGTGGGGCTGTGTCTTGTGGGTACAGTGGTATACCTCTGGCCAGAGTAAAACTATTCGAATAGCCGTGCCCGCGGTTATGGGCGGGTCTAACAATGTCTCGTCATTAGTCTCACACTTCTCACCATAATAAAAGATGCTATAACTGGTAATAATTTGATTAGCTCCTGGTTTGGAATGGTATATTCCTGGTTTGGAGATAGAACTGTGCAGCCGGGATGGTTGTTCAGAATGGTTGGGCCTATGCAACCGGGTATGTTGTATAGCGTTGGATTAATATTGTTTAATTATTACTTAACTATTTTATTAAATTCTAAAATGTTTATTAAATGTTGTTTATGCAAATAAAACCCTACTATACCATCCTTTGTTATCCTGTGCACTTGCATAATTGTTGCGTGGCTTGTTGAGTATGTCATATACTCACCTTGCAATCATTCATCAGAGGAGGAGTTCTACAGTGATGCTGATGGTGTGAAGGATTAGGTGTAGCCCTGGTCAAGATGCCTGTGGAGTGGAGTCGTCTGCGCCGTTTATCTTATTTTCCGCTGCTTAGATCTTTATTGATTGAGAAGAACTATCTACCTCTGTAATGACATTTTATTCGCTTATTAATTAAGAGTAATAATTGTACTCTATTATCAATTTGTTATTGTGTGCCTCGGCTGATTCCTAGACGAGGGTTCACACACATGTAAGCGTTTGGAATTTTGGATAGAAATTCCGGGCGTGACATAGGATTAATAGAATATCTCGGCCTAGGGCTTAATAGGATTAATAGAATAACTCATATCAACAAGTTGCAACTTCTTTTCCGGAAGCCAATCTCCAAAGAACTCTAAGGTTAAGCGTGCTTGGCCTGGAGCAATTTGGGATGGGTGACCGACCGGGAAATTCTTCCTGGGTGCACACGAGTGAGGACAAAGTGTGCAGAAAAGACATGTGTTGGTGTGTGAGGGCAGTCTATGGGATGGGTGACCGACCGGGAAATTCTTCCCGGGTGCACACGAGTGAGGACAAAGTGTGCAGAAAAGACATGTGTTGGTGTGTGAGGGCAGTCTATGACCTATGAAAGCTCCCGGCTTGGGGGAAGGCGGGACGTTACACCGACCAAAGATGGTTTCTCCAGTAGTGGATGATACGCCGGAGCCGCTGGCGGAGGAGATCACTACTGTCCCTCACCGTCGCCGTCGTCGAAGGTGGAGAACAATGCCAAGGGACGCCGTCGAAGGTGGAGAACAATGCCAAGGGACGCCGGCCATGGCCATGCGGCTGTGGGACATGGCAGCAACAAGAAGCCACGGAATGGCGCCAGCGCGGTTCACTCGTCATCTTCCCGGTTCCGATGGAAAACAACGTACTTTTTGCTTTCGCCGTTACAGTTTTATTACTCTATGGATGTGTTTTCGTTTGGAATAAATTGCACTTAGTGTCGAGTGGTTGCGTTCTAGTACAGGAACTTAAAATTTGAGCATATATATATATAAGTGTATTAGCTTAGCTATATGGTGCATTTTAGGCAAAGTGATACCACATTATTATTCTTTTGTCACATCAGCATAGGACATTGTTGTTGATTGCACATCAGGTGCACAAGATCGCTTCTCTCGCATTCTAATAAATTTGAAACAAACTATCTACACCTTTTATGTTCTATCTGTCCTGCATGATGTATATTTAATGTCGGCTTCCTTCAATTTATCAGGAACTCGTGACTTCCAGGTTGATCTATTGCTTTTGGTCGACTGTAAAGCTTGTGAACATACATCACGCTGCTTTTCTTAGACACCATCTAGCTGCATTGTTCAATTGACTGTATAATTAGGACACTACTACAGGAAGGGTAAAAGGTGCCGGTTTGAAAACCATAATAGGTGCCGGTTTTCCCAACCGGCACAAAGGAGCACTGATAATACTTGCCATCAGTGTTGGTTTTAGAACCAGCACATATTAGGTAATAGTGCCGCTAATAGGTCTTAACCGGCACCTATATGGTCTTAATAGGTGTCGGTTTTTGTCAGTTCAAACCTAAAATCCGGCACCTATTTGTTGAGTAATAAAAATATTGCAGTAAATTCATCCATACAACCCCAATTCCATACAAACCCAAATCCATCCCTACAGCCCCAGATCCATACAGCACATTCATTCACTTTCACATTCATCACAACAAATAAAAACCTACAAGCCTAAGTCAAAATTTGCCAAGTCTAAAAATTCGTAGGTCCAAAAGTTCCTATCTTTAAATCTTAAACATTTGCATATATATCCTAACTCAAAATATGCCTAGTTTAAAATTTTTAAGTCCAAAAATTCCTAAGTCTAAATTATGAACATTTGCACATATATTCTTAGGTCAGAAATTCACAAGTCTAAAATTCGTAAGTCCAGAAAATTATAAGTGTAAATTCTAGACATTTGCATATAATTCACATTCATATCCTCGAGTAAAGAGCAAATGAGATATTGTTGGGACTCAGCGTGCCAGTCAACTTCAGCCTGAGATGTGCCCATCAAACCACACGAAGGTGGCGACTAGATGTGTTACACATCCCAGGAAACTTGACTAAATCGCTAGAGCTCTACAACATCTCAGATGCTCTAAACATTTACATATATATTGTAAGTCCAAATCCAAAACATTTGTACATACTCCCTCTGTCCCATAACATAAGAGATTTTGGGTGGATGTGACAAATCCTAGTACAATGAATCTGGACACACGGTCTGTCCAGATTCATTGTACTAGGACGTGTCACATCCATAATTCATGCATAAGCACTAAGTAACTACAATTTTTCACACAAATCTACCTACCTGGTTTTTCTCTTCTTAGTAGTTGATTTCTTCACTTTTTGGTCCTGAGGGGTAGGAGCAGAGGATTGCACTTTGTTGTGGGAGCTTGTTGACATTGTAAGTGCCATTTGGATCTATGACATGAGTATGGACAGGCCCGCAAAACTAGTCGGTGAGAGCTGTGAAGACGTGTGGCAGCATTTCGCTTGTTTCAAGACCCAACTTCTGCAACACAAGGGTGGAAGGCATAGAAATTTACTTTCGTACTTCAATAGAGTTGTCTAATTTATTACGTAAGTCCCTGAAACATGTCATACCTCAGCATTACGGGGAAGAAGGTGCCCAGACTCTACAAAATATAGCATGTACCACATGACGTACATCCCGCAGAGGTTGGTAAGCGCTGGTTGTCTATAAATATATTGATTTTCAAAGATCCGGAATGATGTTGCATCGATCGCACATCTCCCATACGTTCTTTTGGACCTACGGTACTTCACATATGCCCTATTTAGTGCATTCATAATAGTTTGGTAATTGTCTGTCCCTTTCCTCAAGCTATCATATACACAAATCTTACTGTCGTCGATATTGATTACGAGGAGGATCCAATGATGGCTGCACATAGGACAATGTATCAATAATATGATACGCGTGGAGAGCAAATGGAACTAGAAATCGATGATAGTGACTTACTGAGATAGGTAAGGCAGGAGAATATGGTCACAACCATTTTGCTTAACGAGGGCATTGAAGAGATAGTCGTCAATTTCTTTTTCTTTGGACAACTGATTGTTGAAGTTCACAACCGCTGGATCTAGAAATGCAATCTTACGGTCAAGACTTCTACATTGATAAGAGCAGCGCCTGCAAAAGGAGAAAATAGTTGAAAACTACTTAGAGTACGTCCAAGGTGCCAGATTAAGGAGAAGATATCAAAGGACTCACAACCACATTTGGAGGAGGCTGATATCGAGTTCCTTTTTATGGTACAACTTGAAGAGCTCCTTAAATTATACATAACATATATTGGGGTCATGGTGAAAATCAATGTCGGTGTAGTAGGCACCGATCATTTCATGACCCTTTGCGGCCTCCTCCAAATACCATTGATGCAGCCAATGCACTTGAGTTCCTAACCATTCAATTTCTGAGTCGAGCACCATGGGTCATCCATGTTGGAACTGAGTACCACCTCGGCCTTGTCAAGGTTACCAATATCGTCCAGGCTTTTCAAATCGGCTGACTTACAGAAAGCAGCCTCATCAGACGCTTTCTTGTCAAGGAACAACTCCCTAGATCGAGACTGCATTTCACTTTTCTCAAGTGTTCTACGGAAGTCCGATATAGGTTTTGGAGGTAGCCTTGGCTATGCGCATTTGATGAAATGCTTGATCACTTTCTTAGGAATTGGAATCTTTCGTTCCTCAGGCTTCTTGGGGCCAAGAAGCAAAGTGATGCTACCGCTCACCTTTTTCGGTAGCGAAGTTGTCGGATTTGGCACTAATTTCGACTTGGAATGTGGGAGTCGCTCCATGCTTGATGAACCAGACATTTGCGACGCACTTGGTGTTGGGGTCTTTTTCCTAATTGGGCCTGTACTCGGAGACTTCTGCGAAGGTTGTGGTTGATTTGAGGTCTTCTGATGAGGAGGTAGACTAGGGGACCTCTGTCGAGGCGAAGAATGACCTCGTCCGTTTGAAAGGCTGGAATCATCGGCGCCTGGATCCCCTGCCCCATCGTTTGTGATAACGATGTAGCGTTTGGGCTATACGATCAGGTTGTGAAGAGCAGCGCTCAGAGTGTCAACCCCTTCCTCCAGAGGAAATTGTAGCACATAACATCTGTATTGGCTTGGCACGTCTTCCACTTCAACCCTTGAGTGGTCTGCAGGCAATGGAACACCGTGTATTGTTTGCCCTACACATATTGGACGTGTCACACTGCGTGCAATCTCCTGAGTAATGTTGCTCTGAAGAGAGACATGGAGCACGCACGGAGTATGTGTTGTTATGTCGTCCACAACGTAACGCGTGTTCCCCTAAAAAAACAACGTAACGCGTGGTGTGCTGTTCTGGAGGGGGATTATCCGCGGATGAGCAACTGCTCCGTTTCCCACCCGGGCTAACCAGTTGGTCACCAACTTGCCCCTGTCGTCCTAGTACCCCATCGGGAAACAACACTACATGTTGTGCCTTTACCTGATAGGCCACCTCTAATCTCATATGTCCGGCCTCCTCTTCTCTCGTGGGTCTTCTTGAATGGGCCCAATACATGTGTGTATCATCCGGGAACCCTTCCTTCCATGGAACGGAACCAACGCCTCTCGTGCGTCCAGGGTGCTCTTTCGTCCCCAGTGCCACTGTGATCTCATCTTTCTCTCTTACTGGCACAAATTTACCCTGTCTTGCCAGGGAAATGGCCTCAGTGATCTTTTCTTTTAGCTCTTGCTGATGAGGTCCCAGAGCAACCAACTCTCCTGATCCGATAGTTGAGCCTTCCTGGCGTACATGTAGTGCTTTGTCCGGGTCCCCCATGCATCTGTCTCGAGAACTATACCTGCTTGACGTAGTTGTTCCACCTTCTCTTCCCATTTGGGGATATTCTTAGCATATCCGCTCGGGCCAAGTCGGTGTGGATACGTGTTCAACATGAAGTTGTCCTTGTTTAGGGCGCTCACTTCTCTTGCCTCCTCAGATGTTTTCTAGCTCACAAACTCATCCCAATAATCTGCCAACTTTTGATACATGGGTTTCTCAAAATCCGGGGTTCGGTTGCATTGGACGAAGTCCACGTTCAAGTCTGTCCTCCACTCTCTAAATAATGTGCCCATCTTTGATAGGGCTCCCTTCTTTGCTAGCTCTTCTTGGCCTTCTGGAAAGGTGAATGACAGCTTCAACTTTCGCCAGCATTCTTCCTTCAGGTACCATCCAGTCGAGTTGTGTTACATCATTTCATTCCAATGTCTGTACTTGATGGGAAACGATACATCCACACGCCCTACCATAGGGGGTCATCACCATCGATGGTACGTGTGGCCACCCAGTTTCATGAGCACTGTCACAACGTAGTGACCATCCGGCATCAAGCTAGGACCCGTAGGCTAGATGAGACAGTTGAATTCTGGCCTGAACTACCAGTGGAAGTGTCAACCTCCTTGGAAATTGCAAATTTGATTAGTTCGAATGGTCCATTAGAGTCGGAATTTGCTAATGCACTATTGCGTGAAATATACGTCGAAATTACCTCTCCGCCTTCGGAATGCTCTTGATTTAAGTTTAAGAACGTGCTAGGGCTGACATGATGTTCACCCTCAGATCTGGAGCTGGCAAATTCTTTGTGTTCCGTCTAGTCATCATCAAGCATAATAACATTACTAATGTTGAAAAATAACATGGTCTAAAGGTGTAAGATATTTTGTGCTCTGAGAACTGTTACAAGCACAAAACAGGAACATATTTGCTCTCAGATGGCAGGTTGCCAACTAAATGGCCTCCATGCCATGGTGTACTAGGTCGTCATCGATTATGTGTGGCAGTATAAACAGACACGAGAATAAAGGGCAATTCAAAAATAGTGACCAAAAGAGGGTGAGGGAGAGTGTGTGGATAAGAGAGAGAGGGTGAAGTGGCCAGCGGGTAGGTGGCAGGCCGAGTAATTAAGTAGTAGGAGATAGGTGCCGGTTTTATACCCTAACCCAGCACAATTCACAAATCATACAAATAAATGAAATACTTCCACATAATCTCCCACCATATGAATTTCATCATCGAGCAACAAGTTATATTCACATGGGCAATGCATAAATATATCAGCAGCAGCAGGAATGTAGAAAAGTACATTTCAACCCAATGATGAATTGTGGAAATAAACTGATACAGGAAAGTACCAAATATATCAGCAGCAGCAGCAACACAAAATATATTTTAGCGGCAGCAGCAGTAGCAGCACAAAATATACAGTAACATGACTGAAATGTCCTTATACAATGGAAATGGAGTAACAAGTGCAACAAGCACATATTTGGTCTTAGTGTGAAATATATGTGCCAATGTGTCTTAGTGTGCCATACTGCAGATTCTCCAACACATTGTGGCATGTCTAAATCCATCACCCATGACAGTAAGGGACAAATCCATCACACACATGTACAAATCCATCATACATTCACACACATAATTACATCCTTATACAACTTCCATACATTCACACACATAATTACATCCTTATACAACTTCCATATTCTATAGTTGTAAAATGTTCACATGTATGGGTAATCATGGTTTATACAACTGGGTAATCCAAACAGCTGGCTCGGTGTTATTAGACACTAAAAAATATAAAATTAGTTACTTAATGAGCAACATAAATACCCTGTAGAGGTGATCTTGAAGCCTAGGTCCAGTGCAGCAAGTTATGGGTGTTCAGAAATTTTAATTTCGATTAAAGTATATAAGAAATTAGGATCAGAATAGTGCTAACAGTTGCATTTACCATTTATCTTGGATGCTGTTGGTATTTCTTAACTTTACAAATAAAATCCGCAAGCGCACGGAAAATACTGATGTAGCACTTCAGCCGGGAGTATTCTCAGGTATCGATTTCCACAGGGAACGTGTGTGTCAGCTCTTTACCAGGTTCGTCCAAGGACATGAAGCTAATGATAGGCAAAGGATAGAGAGGATTCACCGGTGAGAAACAATGTCTACGGAAAGCTTAATTTAATCCTAACGCGATACTTCGGGCACTGGCCAGCTTGCTGCTCCCAGATATCGCTCTATTACGTACCCGGACAGGGAGGACTTACACCCACCTCTACACCCACCTTACACCTACTGTGGGATACGGAGCAAACACCATAAATCAACTACTTAGACACCGCATCTAAGCAATTAATAGCTACTGTAGTGTTTATAACTCACTAAAGTAATCTATATTATAATAGACTATAGTGAACGATGATCCCGCACGCTAATTAGGAACTAACCAAGAGATAATTCTCACAGAGTAAATTTTAATTACATATAATGATATTCAATTAATGCAGAGTAATTAACAAGATAAAAAAGGTAAGAAGAGAATTAATTTGCATCGACAACTTCTTCTACATTACTCTCTCCCTATTCTAATATACAATAAAGTACAATAGAGCCTCTTGTAATTCAGCTCATGCTTCAAGTGTGTGTGAATGAGGGAGAGGACAAGGGTATTTATAGTGTGGAGGTGACTTGAGAGAGTGGAGATACTGTGAAATATTCAACATAGAATCCTAAGAGCATCTTCTTAACTTCTCCTTTTGCCATGTGTCCTCTTGATGACGGTTTCCACCAGTATTAACGCTCCTAACCGTCATTGGATGAGGATAACTATCAGTTGGTAAAATATTGTGCTGGTTGGGCTAGCTGCTGGTTCAGCCGAACCCTGGCTGGCCCATCCAGCCCAGCTCCTTCTCTGGTGTTCTGACATGTGGGTCCCACTATATGTTCTACTGAAGTTTGGCTCAAGATAAATGTATCTTATTGGGTTTGTGGGCTCAAAACTCTATGGCTTGGATATGGAAGTTATATTCTCATCCTTCATGTACATTTCATCTCAACTTTGGTGGGTTGCATCCTGCATACAAATATACACTAACACTCGTGGAAATTGTTAGAAATAAATCCTACCACTATGTTGGATGTTTTACTTTTATGGTTTTATGCAGGTATTGACAGCGAGAATTTTGTACTTAATAGCCGTCCACAGATGCCACTTGGTTTACCATGCTAGACTTGCCATTTTTCTATATATCCTAGCATGCTAGTGACGAATTATGATGACAAGCACAATGTGGATACTTTACTGTGATTACCAATAGAGCATTATTATCAATGATACAATGGCATTTTACAAATATATTTATGTGAAGCTTAAATCTATACTACTCCATTAACAAAACATATTTCACAAATCCATCACACACATTCACACATTCATCACCCATGACAGTAAGGGACAAATCCATCACACACATGAGCAAATTTTCCTAAGTGGAGGAGGGAAGAAGAAGAAGAGGATGGATGGGGGGAGGAGGGGTGTACCTCGGCATTGGGCCGTCGTTGCTGCCTCCACCTCCGCCTTGCCGCCGCACACCGCTGCCCCTCTTCACCGCTGCCGCTGCAAGAACATTATACAAATAAGCTGAACTTGAATACTCGATCCGACCATAAATCATGTGAAAATTTTGCATATTTCTTTCGAGTAGAGCTGAGTTTCGTCAAGCAATTTTTTTATTAAGAAACCATGTAAAATCTGATGAAAATGAAACAAAGTCGCATCTCAGCCATTAGTCAACCGCTACAACTGAAGAATGCAAAATGAAAATTTACCTAAGCAAAAGAACTAGTCGAAAAAGGGAAAGCAGATAAATCAAAAGAAGAACATACACGGTAAAATCCAGATCTTAAATTCCACATTTACAGACATTACCAGCATCATCAACTCAGTACACCATCTTAAGATTAAGATCGACCTAGTTGATTAATTAAATAGTTATAATCATCACAAAATAACCATTAACTTAATTAATTACTTTCTCCCCCTCTTTTACACTACTATACCCCTTTCAAAAGTCAAAACTATGCTACTGATCGACATGCATGCATGCCATGGCTGGCGCCGTCGCCGCCTCCGCCGCCGCGCTATCCTACGTGGGTCACCGGCGGCGAGACACTGGCTAGCGGCGGTCACAGCATGAAGAGCTTATCGCCGAACTTGCAGCGCCACACCTCCGAGTACTTCAAGTTCCCCTCCTTTTCTCTCTCTGCTTCATCTACCACCACCGCCAGCGCCACCTCCTCCTCCTAGCCACTCCTCGCCGTCAGCCGCCTCCCCCGCTGCAATCTCTCCATATCCTTCCTTCTCATACCACCACACCGTCCGCTCTCCCTTATATATCCTTTTCCAGGGCACCCACCGCTGCTGGCCTCCTCTCGCCGGTCATCTCCACCGCAAGAACCCTCCTCTTCCTCCTCGTCGCCTCCCTCCTCTCCTTCTCCAGCGTCCGCCCCCTCCCTTCCCTCGCATCCCCTCCCCCAACAACCGCAAGAAATGACAAGACAACGACGACAACAGGAGTAGCAGTAGCAGCAGGAGGAGGGCGTGGAGGCGTGGTTGCGGCAAGACAACGACGAGGAAGAAGAAGAAGAGAAGGAGGAGGAGGATGCAGGTACCATTGGGATGGAAATGCCGCCGCCGCCGCTCACCTCCTCCTCGCTGCCGCACGCCGTTCAGCCCTCCTCATCGCCGCGTCGAGCCGCCGCACCGCCGCGCTCCATCGAGCCCTCCTCGCCACTGTACTGCCGCCGCCACTCGCCGCCGCACCACACCCACTGCCTCCTCGCCGCCATACCTGGAGGGCGCCGCGCCGCCGAGGGTGAGGTTCGCCGCCACAGCCCCCGCCACTGCCACCGCCGAGGGTGAGAAGGAGAGAGTGAATGGATAAGGGTGAGAGAGTGAAGGGATAAGTGAGGGTATTTAAGTAAAGGAGATAGGTGCTGGTTCTAACACTAAATCCGGAACCTTTGACTATAATAGGTTCTAATTTTTATAATAGTAGAGATAAGCATGTTATATAAATGTAACTTTATATGTATTAATTATAAATTACAATTTCTTTCATAAATTTATGTTTTACTAGAAAATAGGCCTATTACTTAATATGTTCCAAAAAAGAGTATAAAGGGCCAAAATAGAAATTAAATATTAGAGTGCACATAATATATTTCCAAATTTTGTTGATTTAAATCAAACAGTTGCCATACAAATCCGTACAATGAAGTTGCCATACAAATCCATACAATGAAGTTAGAAATTAATTCACACCCTAACTACTATCCCTTCCGCACGATCAGATCATACATACAAGCCTTGGTCATTCTCTTTAGCGCTTGCCTCGTTTTCAGTCTCAACATCAGTTGTGGGTGTCGGTGGCTCATCGGGTTGATCGTAGTCATCTTCGTCGATGATATCTCCATTCCGACAATACTTTGCTTGCCTTCGAGTACAACATGATGTGGCTTCATGAGTGATGGGTCCTTGACATAGAATATCTGCTTAACGGATTTTGCGAGCACGAATGGTTCATCTTCGTAGCCAACATCATTGAGGTCAACGATGATCGTTCCATGCTTGTCAATCTTCAACCCCCTTGGAATTTTGACCCACTTGCATTGGAATAGAGGGACTTTGAGGGCTCCGTAATCTAACTCCCAGATTGACTCTATGAAACCGTATTAAGTCTGCTTGTTGCCACCATCATCGTAGGCGTCGATGCGCACACCACTGTTTTGATTTATACTCTTGTTGTCCTAGGACTTGGTATAAAAGGTATACCCATTCATATCATAGCCCTGGTACGTGTGGATTGTGTTGGATGGCCACCTAGATAAAGAAAAAAGGGCACCATCGATGTCTGCAGTTGTTAGGTACTCCATCAACCATTTCCCAAATTGAAGTTTATGCAACATCTTCGCGAGCCATGCTGCTCCTTTCCTGGGATTGTCTCTACGAAGTACATCCAAGTGCATGTCCATGTACGGAGCCACGAAAGTTGATTGTCGTAACACTGCAAAATGGGCATGTCTTATGGTTTGTCGATTGGGGGCGACAATTCTCCTATGACCTAATATTCCCTTTCCAAGCATCTTGCCCTCGTGACGGGGCACAGGAACACCAATAGGTTGTAGATCCATGTAATCTATACAGAATTCGACCACCTCCTCTGTTGCATAACCCTCGACGATGCTGCCTTCGGGTCTCGATCTGTTCCTGACATATTTCTTTATGATACCCATAAACCTCTCGAAAGCCCACATGCTATCCTAGATACGCTGTACCTAGGATCTTTACTTGTTCCACAAGATGAACAATCAGATGCACCATGATATCGAAGAAAGAGAGAGGGAACAACATCTCTAGCCAACAAAGATTGAGAATCGTGTCCTCCTGAAGCATGCCCAATGAAGCCGGATCGATAACCTTTTGGTTTATCGCTTTGAAAAACTGGCATAACTTGATGATTGGGTCTCAGACCTTTTCTAGAAGGATAGCTCTGATTGTGACCGGTAGCAGCTGCGACATAAGAACATGGCAGTCATGTGAAGCTTAAGAACATTCCAACCAACCTCTTATCTTTCATGCTAACAAGTCTCTTAATGTTCGCACAGTAACCGGATGGGACTTTTACACCCCGCAGGCATTCCCACATACTCGTTTTTTCTGCAGCACTAAGAGTGTAGCATGCCGGAGGTAGGTAGTAGCAGCCATTTCCTTTGTCTTGAGGATGCAGCTCTTTCCTGATGTCCATGTATTCCAAGATCTTTCCATGCTTGCAAAGTGTCCTTCATCTTGCCAGGTGTGTTCAACAATACCCCGAGCACGCCTTCACACACGTTCTTCTCCACGTGCATCACATTGATCGCATGACGAATATCTAGGTCTTTGCAATACGGCAAGTCCCAAAAGACAGACTTCTTTTTGAATAGAGGGGTCTCACCGCTCGATGTGGATCTTCACCTCCGCCAAGATCTCACTTCCGGTTCTAAAAATTGGACGTCCATCTATTTCCACCGTCCCATCAAAAGCTTTTTTATTTTGGTGATGCGGGTGATCCCGCCTGAGGAACCTCCCATGACGCATGTACACGGTTTTCCGACTATGATTCAGTCACTTGCCTCCTGTTTGGGCCATGCACCATACACATGCTTTCATGCCCTTCACCATTTGGCCCGACGTGTTTCCAAGTGCTGGGTAGTCTATTATTGTCCCTAACAAAATAGCCCGACATGTGAAGTGTTCTTGTTTGTACATATCCCACATCTGCACGCCTTCCGTCCATAGTGTATGAAGATCCTCTACCAGCGGCTTGAAGTACACATCGATATCGTTGCCAGGTTGTTTAGGCCCTTGAATCAGAAGTAGCATCATGATGTACTTATGCTTCAAACAGAGCCCAGAAGGGAGGTTGTAGATAATAACAACCACTGGCCATGTGCTATAACGACTGCTCATGTTACAAGATGGGTTTATGCCATCAGTGCTTAGTGCAATCCTCACATTTCTGATGTCGTGAGAAAACTCTTTTTGGTACTTCTTGTCTATCTTTCTTCACTGAGACCCATCAGCTGGATGTCGTATCATTCCATCTCTTTTACACTCTTTGTGGTGCCAACGCATCAGCTTGGCATGCTTTTTGTTTGCATACATATGTTCCAAACAGGAGATGATTGGAAAATACCGAACGACCTTCACCGGCACTCTTTTCTTATTTCCACCCTCATCATCCCCGTCTCCCCACTTATAGCTAGAAGCCTTGCATACCGGTAAAGAATGCAATCAATTAGACAAGCATGAATTTTCTGTATGTCAAGACCAAAGGGGACATATAACTTTTTTGGCTTGTATGTCGATTCTGGCTAGATGTTGTCCATAGGAGAATTTCTTTCAGGAGCTCTAGCAACTCAATGAAGCTCTTATCGGACCATCCGTTGCTCTCCATTAGGTGAAGCAGCAATAGGACCACTTGAAGCTTATTGTGCTCCACCTTACATCCATTGTAAACTGGAGTTTTGGAGTCCTTCACCATGGTTGTGAACTTGCGATATTCCCTATCATCAGTGTCAAATCTCTCCCCGTCGTGTAGCATCTGATCTAGATTAGGTTCACCATGATCGACACATGTTTGGTTATCCTCCTCGCAGCCAACATCCGCATCATGCCCGTGACAGTTGCCGGCACTTTCCTCACCTTGCACCTCCTCGCCGAGGAAGTTGTCCCTAAAACCCCTTGTAAGGAGATGTGAATTGACCCGTGAGCCAGAAGTTGTCTGTCTTTCTTGCATTCATGGCATGGACACCAAATATATTCCAGTGCATCAACGAGAGCCGTTACTCCCCTGAAATACTCCACAGAGTCACGATCCGCTATAGTTATCCATTCTAGATCCATTATATCCAATGGGTACCTGCAATAATTATCGTTTATTACAAACCGTGAAGGAAAAAAACAATGAGGATTTCATAATGTACAAGCACATTAGAATAAAAACAAAGAGTAATGCCCATTTTACCCTACGATAAAATTGAGATTTTTGCACACGCCCACGTCACCTTAATTAGATATTCATGGCTAATGAAAAGATAAAAAAAAATTCTATTTTTCGTCAATGCAAAAAAAAATATTTGGCTAATGTGAAACATTAACAATGATGGCGTAGATGGAATAAAACATTAATTAAAATTTAGCATGACATCTAAGAACATATCTACGAATGACTGATGGATCCATACAAATGACTAGTGCATTTTACATGTATTACCACACGGCAATTCAATTCAACGAGCAGGTGTGAATCTGGGTGAGAAATAATGAATATTTACTTTGTAGGCTTCAATCTTCAACCAAAACCCAAGAAAAATCGAGCAAAACCATTTCCATCTCCTCTAGTGGATCGATGGGCACCCCTAACATAAATTTGAGATAAATCAAGCTATCAATGGACATTTCCATGGCCTTAACATAGTTTGACTAGCATTAATTTGACTAACGGCCATGACGAAGGATGGAAGAAAACATTAACGCAAATTTAGCATTTCGTGCAACAATAGACACAAAAAAAGATAAAAAGAATTATCCGTAAAAACAACACCCATAGCGTATTTTACATGCATGCATGTAGCACACGGCAATTCAAATCAACAACCAAGAGTTAAATGGAGCGAGAAATAATTGATTTTTACATTTAGGCTTCAACCTTTAACCAAACACCACAAAAAAAATGGAGTAAAACCTCCTCCCCTCCTCTAGCTACTCGGGGCAAGAACGAGAGGCGCCACTCTCTTCTTGCTCAATCAGTTCGAGTGGCAAGGGATGGATTATATATATATGTACTATTGTCAGAACAAAGGTGCCGGTTCTAGACCCAAAACCAACACCTTTGTCTTCCCAACCGGCACCTATGTGTAGGGCTCACCAATGGCTACTACAAGCACTTTGGAACATAGGTGTCAGTTCTAGACCAAAAACCGGCACCTTTGTCTTGTCATACAAAAAAACCGGCACATATATGTAGGGCCCACCATCGGGCATGAAAAGCACTATTGGAACAAAGGTGCCGGTTCTAGACAAAAACCGACACCTTTGTCTTGTCGTACAAAAAACCGGCACCTTTTTGTTGGGCCCACCACCAGGCATGAAAAGCACTATTGGAACAAAGGTGCCGGTTCTAGACCAAAAACCGGCACCTTTGTCTTGTCATATAGAAAAAGGGCACCTTTTTGTAGGGCCTACCATCGGGCATGAAAAGCACTATTGGAACAAAGGTGTCGGCTTTATGACGAGAACCAACCCCTAGTCTTAAAACTGGGACCTACGTGTGGGGCCCACCAACAGCTAGTGTGGGAGGGGGAAGATTAAAAGGTGCCGGTGGGTTTAAAACCGGCAGCTTTCTCTGACACAGGTTTTAGGTGTCGGTTTTATTTAAAAACCGGCACCTATTTCGACATAAAGTGCCAGTTTTGAATATTTGGCGCGTGGGGGTGGGTGCATGGGCAGGAAAGGCATTATAGGTGTCGTTTTTAGCTGTGCCGGCACATATAGTGGCGACACCTATTTGCCTTTTTACAGTGAATTGGTTCATAAATTGATCAATAAATCACGGTGTCCTGTATCAATTCTAAATCTAGACTTGTAGTGCTTCTGATTTGATATATATTTGCTGAAATGGGCATACAGTCTATCTATTGTTCCAAGGATGCAGCAGAAACATGTAACAAAAATAACGTTTCTTGCTAACCTGGAAAAAACATCCAGTGGCATTCACTTTGACCAAAAGCACACTATCTAACCAAGTAGGTGTACCAATTTGCTCAGTTTTCAAGTTCTTGCATTAAAATGCACACACCTACCAAATTTTTTTACCTTGAATACAATTCCCACAAACTTTTATATATGTGTTATTAGCGGTTTAAAAGTCAATGCTTGAAAATGGACTACGATAAAACAACTTTAAAATAAACTCTAAAGTTAAATTTTAAAATTTATATTTTGCCTATGGTTGATAAGTTAATGGGCAGACGTTGACAGTATGAGTAATCGTTTATAATATAATTCAGTAGGATGGTGACAGACTCTAGTAATTAAACTATGCTAATTAGATTTTCTTTTTTTACACTTTAGATTTTCTTTTTATATAACTTCAGCCAGATATTTCTAACCACATGCATGGAAAATCTTATAACGAAAAATTGAAGATGATGCAACACGCAATCTGATTCCATACTGTTTTTCCTGAATTATTAGACGAAAGGGCGCGCATAAACAATTTTGCTCTTACCAGCTGGCGTTCTCCAACTTGCTTTGACCTTACAGTTTCCATATTAATTAAATCTCAATATGTAATGGTGGTAACATGGTGAATTGGTGATCACACGTCAATCGACTGGGGGAGCATCTATCTGCTGCAGCTTCTTTCAGAATCAGAAGCTTCTCCAAACAGTCCAGCTTTTGGTCCAAATTCTGAGAAGCTATAGTTGTAGAATCCAAAAAATGAACTAGAAGCCAGAAGCTGGGAAACCCAGCTTTTCCATATTCTCAGAAGCTGGCTACCAAATGGGCCCTATATCTTCCTCTTCATCTGCCTTGTTCGTACGTTTATATATTCAACTTTGTGGAACAATTGAGTGCACAAATCTCCTGTTGTTGGTTGTGTTGCTAAGTCTTCTAATTCTACCAATGTGTCTAATCATCGTGAAAAATATACTTGTTCTTTTTATGATAAAGATGGACATATTGTTGGTTTTTGTTTCAGATTAACTCATAAACAGAAAAAGGAGAGAGAGATTGCTTTTGCAAAATCAAAGTGGCAAAAATCTGATTTTTCCTCGAGGAAACCGGTTAGACCGCAGTGGGTCCCGCGGTCGGACCGGCGACCGGTCAGACCGGCTGCAGTGCCTCGGTCAGACCGAACACCGGTCAGACCGGCGGTGCAGCGGCGATCAGACTGGCCCCCGGTCAGACCGGCAGTAACACCTCGGTCAGACCGGCCTCAGAGGAATTTTTCTGAAAATTCTCAAACTATTTTTACACGTAGATATATGCCTATTGGATCTTCTGGTCGTGTGTCTCAGTACTGGATTCCTAAATTTTTATTATCATCTAACCCCAGTACTGAGGCTTCGACTTCTTGTGTGTAGGCTTTGGTGGCAAGGAAGGAGAACGTGTGGATCGTGGATTTCGGTTATTCGCGGCACATGACCGGTGATAAAAATTGGTTCTCCTCCCTCAAAAAGGCATCCAAGACTGAATCGATTATCTTTGGTGATGCTGCTACAAGTGCCATTCTCGCTACAGGTTTGGTTAAGGTAAATGAAAAATTTGAATTGAAGATGAAGCTTTAGTTGAGGACTTAAAGTACAATTTGCTTTCAGTTTCACAAATTTTTTATGAAAATTTTGAGGTTCACTTTAAGAAAACTGGAAGTAAGGTTTTTGATTCTTGTGGTGATTCTGTGCTGATTATTTCTCGCTATGGAAGAGTGTTTAAAGCTAATTTTGAAAATCCTGTTTCACCTGTGATAACATGTTTGGTTGCTAAGTTTGATAAAGATGTGGTGTTTTGGCATCGTAGACTTGGACATGTTGGTTTTGATCATCTCACTAGATTAAGTGGTTTGGATCTTGTTCGTGGTTTGCCTAAACTTAAGAAAAATCTTGATTTGGTTTGCACACCGTGTCGTCATGCTAAGAGGGTTGCTTCTTCACATGCACCTATTGTTTTTGTGATGACGAATGCACTAGGACAGCTATTACATATAGACACTGTTGGTCCAGCTAGAGTGCAATCTGTTGGAGGAAAGTGGTATGTGTTGGTTATTGTTGACGATTTTTCTCGATATTCTTGGCTTTTCTTTATGGCAACTAAGGACGAAGCTTTTCAACACTTTCGTGGTTTGTTTCTTCAATTGGATCTTGAATTTCCTGGTTCTTTGAAAAGAATTCGAAGTGATAATGGTGGTAAGTTTAAAAATGCTTCTTTTGAACAATTTTGCAACGAAAAAGGTCTTGAACATGAATTTTCTTCTCCTCATGTACCGCAACAAAACGGTGTTGTTGAAAGGAAATATCATGTTTTGGTTGAGATGGCTAGAACGATGTTGGATGAATATAAAACTCCTAGAAAATTTTGGGCTGAGGCGATTAATACTACGTGTTAAATTTCAAATCGAGTTTTCTTGAGATCAAAACTTGGAAAAACTTGTTATGAACTTCGATTTGGACGTCAACCCAAAGTTTCACATTTGCGTGTTTTGAGTTGCAAGTGCTTTGTCTTGAAATCTTGAAATTTGGATAAGTTTGAGACACGTTCTACCGATGGATTGTTTCTTGGTTACCCCGCACATAGTCGTGGCTATCGTCTACTTATTTTGGAGACTAACAAAATCGTTGAGACTTGCGAAGTTTCTTTTGATGAGGCTAGTCCGGGTACTAGACCCGATATTGCAGGTACATTCTCACAGGTTCAAGGGGAGGATGGTCGTATTTTTGAAGACGAGAGCGAAGATGACAACAACGACAAGGTCGGCTCGGCCGGTCAGACCACCGGCACGCCGCCGGTCAGACCACCTCAGGAAGAGCGGTTAGACCGGCCAGGCTCGTCGGGTTCCGGTACTGTTGATGCTAATCGAGATGGACCTCTGGAGACAATAACTTCGACCAGTATTGATACAGAACGTGGATCAACTTCAGAAGTCGCTGCTCCTTTGCACATTCAACGACGACATCTGCCGGAACAAATCATTGGTAATATAGGTGAGCGGACTACAAGGTCTAAGGTAACGACTCATGATGTTTGTGCAAATTCTGCATTTGTTGCTTCTTTTGAACCCAAAGATGTGTCACATGCATTAACTGATTAATCGTGGATTAATGCCATGCATGAAGAACTTGAAAATTTTGAGAGAAACAAAGTTTGGACTTTTGTTGAACCACCTTCTAAACATAATATTTTTGGAACCAAGTGGGTTTTCAAAAATAAACAAAATGAGGATGGTTTGATTGTGAGAAATAAAGCTAGACTTGTTGCTCAAGGTTTTACCCAGGTGGAGGGTTTGGATTTTGATGAAACTTTTGCTCATGTTGCTAGAGTTGAGGCAATTAGACTTTTGTTGGCTTTTGCTATTTCAAAAGGTTTTAAATTGTATCAAATGGATGTGAAAAGTGATTTTCTTAATGATTTTATACAGGAGGAAGTTTATGTCAAACAACCACCAGGTTTTGAAAATCCTGAGTTTCCTAACCATGTTTTTAAATTGTCTAAAGCTTTGTATGGTTTGAAACAAGCTCCTAGGGCATGGTATGATAGGTTTAAGAACTTTTTGCTTGCGAAAGGTTGACAAAACGCTTTTTGTTCTTAAGCATGGTGATAATCAACTTTTTGTTCAGATTTATGTGGATGATATCATTTTTGGTTGTTCAACTCACGCCTTGGTTGTGGAGTTTGCTGAGACTATGCGCAGGGAATTTGAGATAAGTATGATGGGTGAGTTATCATACTTTTTGGGATTGCAAATTAAGCAAACACCTCAAGGTACTTTTGTGCATCAAATGAAGTATACGAAGGATCTTTTGAGACGGTTCAAGATGGAAAATTGCAAGCTAATTTCAACACCAATTGGTTTTACAGCTGTGTTGGATCCTGATGAAGATGGTGATGCTGTTGATCAAAAGGAGTATAGAAGTATGATTGGATCTTTGTTGTATCTAACTGCTTCTAGGCCAGACATACAATTTGCTGTGTGTTTGTATGCACGCTTTCAAGCTTCTCCTCGTGCTTCACATCGTCAAGCGATCAAGCGAATAATGAGGTATTTGAATCATACCCTTGAGTTTAGAATTTGGTATTCTACTTCATCTTCTGTATGCTTAAGTGGATATTCCGATACTGATTTTGGGGTTGTAGAATTGATAGGAAAAGTACTAGTGGAACATGTCATTTTCTTGGTACATCATTGATTGCATGGTCTTCTAGGAAACAATCTAGTGTTGCTCAATCAACTGCTGAATCTGAATATGTTGCTGCTGCTAGCTGTTGTTCACAGATTCTTTGGCTTTTATCTACTTTAAAAGATTATAGTCTTACTTTTGAGAAAGTACCTCTCTTTTGTGATAATACTAGTGCTATTAACATTGCTAAGAATCCTGTTCAACACTCACGCACAAAGCACATTGATATTTGTTTTCACTTTTTGAGGGATCATGTTGAGAAGGGAGATGTCGAATTGCATTTTTTGGACAAAATGTTGCAACTTGCTGATATTTTCACTAAACCTTTGGATTCTAATCGTTTTGCTTTTCTTCGTGGTGAATTGGGAATAATTCATCCTTTTGGCATGGTTTGAGGGGGAGTTTGTACCTCATGGTTTTATCAAGCAAAAATATGACAATGAGAAAAATTGAGAAAAGAGAGCTTTGTTCTATACATATGGTATTTTCTTGTGCATTCTAGCAATACCTTGAAGGTTTATTTGTCTCTAGCATAGCTTATATGTATTCTAGTCTTTTCATGAGATTTAGATTTTGTTTTTAAGGGACATGATGCATGACACTTAAATTCTGTACTTGAATAAAGCAAATGTGCAATGTTGATGCGAGCATATGGTTTGTTTTATAAATGCTCTACATATATGCTTTATTGAATTGTTATTCCTCAAATAGCTTTAATTGCTCATTGTGAAAAAAAGAATAAAAATATAAAAAAAAGAATACTGAATCCTTGGAAACAGTCTTGACGACAAGGATGTATTCGATGTGAGCAAAATAATGGGTGCCGAATCCCTGAAAATAGTCTTGACGACAGGGACGTACCCGGAATAAAAGAGAAAAATATGAGAAAAAAGGCTCAAGAAAAGAAAAAGTTAAAAAAAATTCTCTTGGTTGTTTTGTGCCAAAGGTTATTTGAGAAAGAATGATAAATGCATTAGGTATATGCGTTTAGTGTTTATTCTTCAACCTATGTGCTTGTAAAGATGTTGCATTATAAATCGTATGAAATCATGAATTTTGATTGTTGATTCAAGCTTAATTGTAAAATCTTTGGTTCATGTTTATACTTTAATGCATGTTTGCTATATTATAGATGGGTTCATCTTCTTTTTATTGCAACACATGATATGATATGCTATATGTATGATAAGCTCTTATACATTAATGAACATAATTTCTATGCTTGATGAAATCATTGTCAAAAGGGGGAGAAGTAATGTGAAAATTTTTGGAGAAACAAATGATTTGAGAAGAGCTTGTCGATTGGGAAATTTCTTTCTTTTCAAAAGAGAGAGAAGTTTTCTTTTGAATTTTTGAGCACGATGTGTAACATTTGTACGAAGTGTGCTTTTTACCACTTTTGTTTTTATTTTTCCAATCACCAAAACATTTTGATGGGTTTGCCAATGTGTTCATCAAGAGGGAGATTGTAAAATTAAAGGTGTTTTTGATTATTATTCTGTGATGAACAATTGGCATCGGAGATTATTGGTTTTGTTATTTGGAATTTATTTGCGAAGTGGTTTTATAGATGATTGGAATTTACAGGTGATTGACAGGGACTACTGTTTGTCGGGACCGGTCAGACCGGGCAAGGTATGCCGGTCAGACCGGAGGTATATGCGCGGTCAGACCGGCGCAGCTCACGGTCTGACCGACCGACGTTGTGTCAGTTTCGGTTTCGGGTTGTTTGTTTGGATATCCGTGATTGTTTCATGATTATGGCTTCTGGATGGATACTATACATATGTAATACTGTTGTTTGCTACTAATGAGTCAAGTTGGAGATAGCTTGGTCTCGGAATATGGTTTTTTTGTTTATTTGATGTGTACGTGACTCGATGCCTCGGGAGAGTATTTGCGATGACGGACCGGGAGTCGGCTTAGGGATAAAACGACATCCGAGGTGGTCAGAGATCATGCGGGATACTTAGGCTAGAGTTGATGCACGTGGTTTGTGAAGATTCCATATGGCATACGATGGAGGTGTTGTGTGCGTATGGGATGCGGAGTCGAATTTGGAAGGAGTCCAAATTTGGTATGATTGGTTATATAAAGTTTGTTTCTTGTACTAGAGGGTTTCCTAAGGTGTTTAGGACTTCTAGTATGAGTTTGGTTCGTGGCTTTAGGCTGCCTACCTCGGGTATAAATAGAGGGGGAGCGTGAGGCTTTCCGGTATTGCTTTTGAGAGCAATTGAGTTGAGTTTTGAGTTAGGGTTTCGAGTTTAGTCGAAATTTTTGTAAGGACTGCTATTGGTGCACTTTGTAAACACAAAGAGAATCAATAAAATTGTCATCTACTTTAAGAGTTCTTCGATTTGTGTTTCACCGGGTTTCGACGGTCTAACCGGCGACACACCGGCGGTCAGACCAGCAGCATTGCGGCGGTCAGACCGGCGGCAGATCTACGGTCCGACCGGCGGCGGCAGGCGACTTCAGCGGTTCGACCGATCGATCTACATCGGTCAGACCGACGTTCATCAGGCGGTCAAACTGGCGCAATACCTTCGGTCAGACCGTGATCCGTCAAATTTGAGGGTAACTTTTATTTCCGCTAAAAGTTTTTTGGTTTTTGGTATACCAACCATTCACCCCCTCTGGTTGGTTTAGTTCTTGTGATTTGATCTTACGTGGTCTGGCCTCATGTTCTTAGTCTGTAAGGTCCTTTTGTTGGAGTTCTTAGAGTTGCTGGTCCGGTTTCGCTTCTGTCTTGTAACTCTTTCGGTTGTACTGGCTGGAATGTGGCCTGCGGTGTGTGGATGTCATATGTACCGAACTTACATAGCAAGCCGGTGTTCCCAGCTCATGCGGTGATGGCTTTCTATAAAAGCTGGGTCTTTGGCCTTTTCTTAAAAAACAAATTCGAGATGAATTTATTTATGCATGACACGGTTTGCCTCTAGTCCACTTTTATTTATTTTTTTTTTAAGATGGCAAACATTGGGGACGAGGGTGAGACGGTGAGGTGCTGAGGGCTATCCTGAGTTGTTGCAATGAATCTAATACCTGAGATAATTAATTTGTGATCAATTAATGCTCAAAAACATTATGCGGGATTTTTTTTTATATTATGTAGTTCAATCTTTTAAAATTCCTCTATTTTTTCCATTATATGGCAGACACAAGTACACACGCACACACATCACTGCACAGACCACACGGAACACAACATTCACATCTCTGCGCATATGCTCCTAATACGCCTATAAATAGGCAAAAACCAGCAACAAATTTCGAACTCTAAAATTCCTCCATTTTAGATGAAGTTAAGTATATAACAATCGCGTGGTTTACTAAAAGGAAAAGACAACAGCATATTGTGAGGGTGAAATGTGAATCTCTTGTCTCCAACGAAGATGGTTAACTAATTAAATAAAAGCAATGGTCGGTTCCTCTAATCCATCCCACACGTAATATATGTTTAATTAAGTCTGTCATTGTCAGTATAATATATGACCTTGGATCACATAGTTAACAATTGTTGTCGAATAGACAACCGTGTCACGTTGAAAGGCGTGATTCTCTCAACAATGATTGGAAAATAAAGATAATTGTATTGCTTAGTAAAAACTTTTTGGTTGCCCCTATTACATAGCTTTAGGGGGCTATTTATAGCTCTATTACAAGTTCCTCTTTTAGGGTTTATGTTTTACAGGGGAATTTACATGGCTACCCTTATGATAGAGACATTATCGGGGGTACACATTGTCCTTTGCATGCATGGGCCTCTACTGGGCCAAAAGGGCTCGGCCTATGTATTTGACGAAACCCCCTGAGAGCGTAACAGCCCGCTGGGCCTCGTCTTGGCAGAGTTCGGTACTTGGCGAAGCCCGTGCCTATGTGCCAAAGCCTTCGCCTTATCGCCTTCGCCCATGCGGCCCGCCGACAAGGTCCTTGCCCAACGAAGCCCGCATATTTCCGAGCCACGGCTTTCGCCCATACGGTTCCCTTTTCAACCTTCGCCGCTTGCCTCCAGTCCAAACCTGTCGCCTAAGTTGTTGGTTTCGGCAGGTCCAGCCGAACGGCCTCGTGGTGTACCTCCAACAACAATAATAACTAAAAAAACCTCGGCACTCTAGAACAACACGCCATCGATCGATTTCCCAAAAAAAGGTATTCCCTCAGCTTTTTAATATATGACATCGTTAATTTTTAAAAATACGTTTAACCATTTATTTTATTAACAAAATATTTAATTATTATTTATTTTATCATGACTTGATTTATCATCAAATGTTCTTTAAACATGACTTAAATATTTTTATATTTACATAAAAATTTTGAATAAGACGAGTGATAAATGTTTGTTAAAAAAATCAATGTCATCATATACTCCCTCCGTCTTAAAATATAAGTATTTTTAGCATAATGACAAGTCATTACGTTGACCATTAATAGCAGAAAAAATAAAAAAATTAATCATGTAAAATTGAAGTTTACTAGATTTATCATTAAACAAACTATCGTAGTATGTAACTCTTTTTATTTAAAACATCTTACTTTTATAAATATTGTTGGTTAAAATAGCATCTCGATGACTGTGTCAGAGTTAAAAATACTTATATTTTGGGACGGTGGAGAATTAAAAAACATAGGTAGTATTAGATAGGCATCACGAACTAGACAGAGGAAGATATAGTCGATTGACGTGTGACCACTAAGTTTCCACCGGTATGGAGATTTAATATGACAGCCACAATGTCAAAGCAATCTGGAGAATGCCATGTAAGAACAAATTGCTTAGGTTGTTTCGTCAAATATTTTTTTCGAAAAAAATAGTAATGGATCGAATCAGATTGCGAGTTGCATCATCTTGAATTTATCGTCGTAAGCTTTTCGATGCATGGTTAGACACATCTGGTTGAAGTAATCGAAAAAGAGAAGAAAAAGACCAACATGATCATCTGCTCACAGCTCACTACCTTATCGGCCATAGCCAAAATATTAATTTTAAAATCGTTTTATCATAGTCTATTATTTTAAACATTGATTTTTAATCTACTTATAATACATACTTCATAAATCGTTTTGATTTTTTCTAAGATAAACTTATATAAGCAAGTTTATGGAGAAATATAGCAACTCGTATAACATTAAATTAAATTAGTTTCATTAAATATAAACATTGAATATATTTTTGATAGTATGCTTTAGAATGTTGCGATGTCTTTCTACAAATTTGATAAATTAGAGAAGTCTTATCGGCACTAGCTTAAACAATACTCCTATGTTCTTTCACGGGCCTTCTGGTTGGTTAAAGACATGTTCAGTTTATTAGATCTCTAATTTTTCACGATTAAATTTCTAATTAATTATTAAGTATTTAACCTCATATCTACTTCTCGATTGTTCGTACATATTTGTGGTTAGTACTAACCATTTTTAGTTTCAGATGATAATCTCAAAAACACTCAGAAAATGTCCATAGCAAACAAAGAAAAACATCCACAGAAAATAAATAAACTAAGTAAAATCTGTAACGGCGAAATTAAGCAAAGTTCATCGCCGGCGGGCGGTCACCGGTGTTTCCATCGGAACCGGGAAGACGGCGAATGAACCGCGCCGGCGCCACGCCACTGCTTCTTGTCGCCGCTATGTCCCGGCGCCGCACGGCCATGGCCGGCGTCCCTTGGCATTGCTCTCCGCCTCCTCCTCCGACGAGGTACGACCGTCTCCTCCTCCTCCGGCGACTCCGGCGGCGGAGGCGGCACAAATGGATACCTACGTATCCATGGAACTCTCATCCACTCTGTCATCACCGGCAGTAGTATTTCTCCCATGAACACGTCATGCGCCGCCAGAACACGCCGCCGCCTCACCGCCACGTACCTAGCCTTCCAGCTCACCGCCGTCGGCTCGCCATAGCTGACTCCGAGAAACCGCAGCCGCCGCCGCAGCTGGGAACGCAGCTTCGTGTACATGGGCTTCCAGAGCGTGGAGTCGTGCTCCGCGACGAGGAGGTTAAGCCCGACGCACGTGCACTCCACCCTCGCGAGGTCCTCGCCGGCGGCGAGCCTGGCGAGGATGGCGACCTTGACGTCGTCGGGGAGCGACATGAGCTCGTGCTCGGGCTCCACCGGCACGCCGTTCTTGGCGCACAGGTCGACGAGGACGCGCCGGCACAGCCTGTCGGCGAGCGCGCTCCAGAGCGCGGCGAGGCGCGCGCCGCGCTCGCGCCTCGCCAGCGCGGGCGCCGTGTCGTCCAGCCCGCCGGCGAGGAGCGCCGCGGCGGCGGGCGCGTCGAGGCAGATCCAGTACGTGTCCAGCCACGGGTTGGCGAACCTGACGCACACGTAGAACACGACGTGGCGCCGCCCGTGCGCGCACACCCTCAGCGCAACCGTCGCCCCCGCCGCCGCGGCGGCGTCTTGCCGGTGCCGGTGCAGCAGCTGCGGCGCGGTGTACCGGAGCGAGAGCGCGGAGGCCGTCGCGCCCACCTGCCTCGGAAGTCGGACGGAGCTTTGGGCGCCGTCGTCGTTGGCGGCGCCAGTGGACACGAAACCCGCGTCGAGGAAGGCGGCGTGGGCGAGGATTACGAGGCGGCCGAGCAGGGGCTCGGCGTCCCACATGGCGGCGCCGATGATCCGGTGGAGTGGAGAGGTGTCGGCCATGGCGACTAAGTGATCTTGAAAATTTGGATTGAAATTGGTAAGATGTGACTGAAAAGTTGTGTGTATGATATGTTAATATGGTGGAAAAAGTTGAAAGTTTGGATCTAAACACAGCCATAGTGGAGTTACGTCTGAATTTCGTGACAAAGTTGGTTCTTTTCTGACAAAACTGTGCTTTTACTAATTATTTAATCATCCTAGGAGAGAAGTGCAAAAATGGGCCTTGGGTGTATTTATTTATGGCTTTACATGCTTGCCTGCACCCTGTCAAGTTTGTTTTAATAACAAAAAAGTGTAAGAATGTGATGTTGCATAAAAAAAACCTGGGGTTTGATTTATTAGTTGGTGACATTTCTCCACGAATTAGTTGCATGTTCAATCGTTACAGTAGAATTATTTACCTCATACCTGGAACATTTACTCCGTGGAGTAGAATATGGTTCCAATAGATTTTACTCTGAGGAGAAGAATATGTTCCAGTAGAATTATTTACCTCATAATAATATGGTTCCAGTAGAATTATTTATTACCTCATATCTGAGGTTTAATTTATGGGCATGTTCATATGTTGTACATGCCCTGATTCGCTCCAAAATATGAGGTAAATAATTCTATTGGACATTTTCTAGTGTGTAGTTATATCCTCTAAAATTGTTTCTCCAGCTGGAGTAAATATTTCGTTAAAAAAAGGTAGAGAAATTTCCATAAACAAAACAAAAGTAGAGAAATTAACAACAAAACCAGATTGTTCTTTTTAAAAAGGAACCATATTGCGCCTTGCAGCATAATCATATCGTTTGCCGATATAAGCCTTTCCATGCATGGTTGGACATATCTGACTGTTTTATGCCTTTGATATGATATATGGCCAATGTTCTCAGCCATAGTCAGCATGACAAGGAACACCACCGGTTAGCTAGGAAGAAGAAACAGTAATCTAACATTCATTTTGTCAAGAACATATATTAAGCAACTTTTGTGGTGAATATACCTTTTTAGTTAGAGCCATTGGTTTTGTTTGATCCAGAAACTGTAAATCTATGCTAACATCGAAAGAAGCTAGTTTTACCATTAATTGAGTTTATACTTTTGTTTCGATATGGTGAAAATATAAAATTGAAAATGTATAGTTAGCTAGTGTGATTATGGAGTACGTCGTGGGTGCTTGGTTTAGAATAAAGAGTCGTGAGTATATAATTTCACTCATAGACTTTAAATCATTGTGCCCATAAATACATAGTACTGGGTAAGCTTTCCATGGATTTTTTAATGAGTCTAGAGATTTGTTGCTGAATTTTTTCCCTTTGACTGTGTGTTAATTGAGCATTCGTAAGTGTCATCATTTGTAACAGAAGAAAAATCTTAATTGGATTCCACTTAGCATAGTTTACTGCTACAAAGAAATCACTAGCTACATGAATCTAGAAGTCATTGTACACGGTGGGTGGAGTGTGTGTGGTTCTTTGCTTTTTCATATTAGCAGTTTTATAAGCTGTAAATTATTATGCGTGTAGTTTCAATTGAAGCAAAGACCAGATACCCACTATTGAAAAAGATTACTAAGGAAATAAGGATAAGGTCTCTAATTTAATTACTAACCTCATACTTAATACTTGGTCAGGAGAGTTCTAAGTTCTAACACCAGTGGATCAAAGATCCAAAGTAGCAACAAGGCATTCACATTTGTGATTAGGCTTAACCATTTTCAGTTTCAGACGATGATCTCATTCTCAGCACATTTACAAAGCAAACGAAAAGAAATCCATAAACAACTAAGCCAAAAAGGCTCTGCAACAGCGAAACCAAAGCACGTCGATCGCCGGCGATCACCGGTGCTTCCATCGGAACCGGGAAGACGGCGAGTGAACCGCGCCGGCGCCATGCCGCGGCTTCTTGTCGCCGCCATGTCCCCGCGCCGCAAGGCCATGGCCGGCGTCCCTTGGCATCATTCTCCACCTCCGACGGCGGCGACGACGACGAGGGACAGTGATCTCCTCCGGCAACGGCGACGGCTTATCATCGAACACCCAAAAGCGTGTGAATGAATCGAAGTCCAAGTCCAACAATGGTGCATAAATCGGTAGCCTCCGTGTCTCTCTCATGGACGCAAAGAGCTCTCCGAAAGGCCACAGCCTCGCCGCCACATACTTCTTCTTCCAGCTCACCTCCGTCGTCGGCTCGCCGTCGTCGTCGTCACCGCCTCCGATGAGCTGCAGCAGGAAAGGCAGCTTCTCGTACCTCGGCTTCCAGAGCGCGGCGTCGCGGTCGCGGTCCGCGACGAGGCGCCGGAGCCCGGCGCAGGTGCACTCGGCCCTCGCGAGGTCGTCGCCGTCGGGGAGCCTCGCCAGGATGGCCGCCTTGACGTCGTCGGGGAGCGACATGAAGGTGGGCTCCAGTGTCACGCCGTTCCTGGCGCACACGTCGACGAGGACGCGCCGGCACAGCCTGTCGGCGAGCGCGCCCCAGAGCGCGGCCAGGCGCGCGTCGCGCCGCAGCGCGCGCGCCGTGTCGTCCAGCGCGCCGCCGAGGAGCGCCGCGGCGGCGAGCGCGTCGAGGCACACCCAGTACGTGTCCAACCACTCCCTGAACATGGAGCATCTAGCCATGGACACGTACAAGACGAGGTGGCGCCCGTGCGCGCACAGCCTCAGCTGGACGGCGGCGGCGTCGTCCGGCCAGTGCAGCAGCTGCGGCGCGGCGTACCGGAGCGGGAGCGAGGAGGCCGTCCTGCCCACCTTCCTCGGAAGCCGGATGGAGTTGTCGTCGTCGGCGGCGGCGGCGGGCACGAAGCCGGCGTCGAGGAAGGCGGCGTGGGCGAGGATGAGGAGGCGGCCGAGGGGGCGCTCGGCGTCCCAGCGGGCGGCGCCGATGACACGGTGGAGAGGAGAGATCTTGGGCTTGGCCATGGCGACAAAATGAATGCGTCCTTGCTGGGAAGGATTATATATTTTGCAAGGTTGCAGTTTCGTGTGAAATTCGTGGTTAATTCGAGTAGAAGCAACTTTTTTAAAAAACAATGAAACAAGAAACAGTATGGTCACTGCCACTAATCTATCTGCAACTTGTGTTTAATTAAGTCTGACACTGTCCAGGTTGTCTTTAACCTACACTAGATATATGGTTTTATTCCCTTAAGAAAATACTTCCTCCGTTTCACAATATAATTCATTCTAGCATTTTCCACATTCATAATGATGTTAATGAATCTATATAGATATACTCCCTCCATTCCAAATTGATCTACATATAGTTTTTTTAGTTTATTCCTAAATGATCTACATATTTGTGTTCATTTATTATGTCTATTCGTTATTTGTGCATTGGAGTAAATAGACATTGATGCATGCATCCATGCACACATGTATTTATAACCCACATGCAATATTTTGATTTGTTATTGGCTAGGAAATAGTGGGGATGGTGCATGCATTGAGTTTGTTGCTAGAGTAAATATAGTATGAGAGAGTTATTAGTTTTTCTTGGTCTTGGTGTACCTATGAAATATGTAGATCAATTTGAAATGGAGGAAGTATATGTTTAGATTCATTAACATCAATATAAATGTGGGAAATATTTGAATGACTTACATTGTGAAACGAAGGGAGTAATAGAGACATGGGAATTAAAAACCAGCCAATGTGAATTGGTCGTCAAGAAATATACCCATACATTACGATGTATCTATATTATTAGAAATGAATTGATTGTTGATGTAAAAAGGAGCATATAATTTTTCTTAACGAACTTCTCTTTTTTTTTTTTCTGTTTCTCACGTGAGAGGACCGTTACACGCAAGGAAACATACACATTTTTTATGTAGATATACAGACATTAAGAAATTAAGAAAGTAGGTACAAATGATTGGAGGAGAATTGTGATTGATAGACAAAAGAAAAATAGGTAAAGAGAATTGTTTATTAGTTGAGAGGAGATAGCAGGTGAATAAATAACTTCATTTTAGAATAAATTATTATAGTTAGAAATAGTAATATTTTGGGACAGAGATAATAAGTCATACAGATTAAAAATGTGATACTATGAACGCCATCAGGTCAAAGGAATTTGTCGAAAAGACCTGATAAGAACAAATCGCTTTAATAATTTATATGTTTGGATCAATCTGTTTATTTATATGCACGCACGGTCGTTGTCAGGTTTCTTAACAAATAAAGTACAAAATTGACGTGGTCACATACTCTAGTACTCTTCACCATGACATGCACCAACCATCGTCGACTAGTAACTATACTTAGCTAAGAAGAAACGTTAATTTTGTTAGACCGTGACGGGCTAAAAATGTCCTTTTTACTGTACAAATTTTATTTTTACTGTAAGAAAGGATTTGTACAAGTTGATTTGCTTATTCACTGAACTTGTTGAATTTGTATGGCTGATCTGTCCACTCTTTTGCATTATTATAACAAAGTTTGGCCGCATATATCTTTTTATATGTATGTAGAGGTTTGATTAAATTTTATCTTTACTATTATAAAAATTAAAGATGTTTCCGTGGTTCGTCATCCGTGTTTGAGTCGGTTATCTATTATTATAAAAATTAAAGATGTTTCCGTGGTCCGTCATCCGTGTTTGAGTCGGTTATAAAAATTGAAGATGTTTCCGTGGTTCGTCATCCGTGTTTGAGTCTGTTTTAATTTTATATTTTGGTTTTAATCTATATCTCTTCTCTACTATTATAGAAATTAAAGATATTTTGCCGGTATTTTGGTACGTCATCCGTGTATGAGTCAGTTTTAAGTTCGTTTGCTTTTGGAAATACATATCCGTATATGAGTCGGTTTTTAAGATCGTTCACTTTTGGTAATACAGAAAGAATCATATAAGAAATCTGTTTAAAAAAGATGATCGGACTCCTAACTGTAGCTCATGATTTTCTAAAAAAATATATATCCAAGCGAACTTCCACAGTGAATTTCATCTTAACTAACCATATAATAATAATAAGAGTAAATTATAATAAGATTAAAATAGACTTCACCCGTTGCAACGCACGAGCATTTTTTCTAGTTATTAAAAAACATAATTTCACTATAATCCATTTGTTTCATTTAGTGGGCCTGCAATTAGCAGTATTCTAACTTTTTTTCTTTATTTCTTTATCATCCCAGAGATCAGGAGGTCTGGGCCCGTGTGTCTATTCCAAATCCACGTGGCAATGATAAAAAAAGGAAGAGCGATTAATTAAGTCAGATCAAGTGGGCCAAGAGCACCAGTTTAGCCTAATAACCATTCATTTTCAGTTACAGATCATGGGCCTGTTTGGAGAAGTTTAAGATTCTACGAAATAGCTGTTGGTAGTCAGCTTCTGACAAACTGAAAATACTGGGTTTTTTATCTTTTGGCTTAAAGTTCATCTTTTGGATTCTATAATTTTTAAAATCTGGATAAAAATTGAACTGTTTAAGAGAGCTTCTGATTCTGGAAGAAGCTACCGCAGCAAGAAGCTCCCTCGAAAACGCGCCATATATTCTCTCCACATGCAGCACACTGTTTACACCAGCTAAACTAGTCTTCATTTCAGTTGCTTCATCACGTTATTATCATGATGACTTGCTGCATGTTTTTAATATGTTCTTCTTTTAAAAAATATATCTTGATCACTTGTTTTAAGATATTTGTTGACTCTATTTATCAAAATATTTAACTTATGTATGTAATAGTCTGTATATCCATTTAATGACGTAATCCGGTCAACAAGAGGTGGTCTCATCAGTGCCGGGTATATTCTCTGCATAGACGAGCTCGAGGTTCATGGTGGGAAAACCCTTATCGGTGCTAGGTTTTGTCAAACCAGCACAGATGTGCTCTTGTCACTAGTGCTATTATTCCGTACGGTCGAAAGCAATTTTCACGTGTGGATCTTCTAACCGTATGTAACAAAGTATTTACAAAAATCGCTATTTTTATATACGGGTGGCGCACCCACACACGAAAATCTGATTTTTTATGTGCGGGGTGGTTATGTCGCCCACACGCAAAAATAAAAAACTAAAAAAAAATAAAATCAAAAAAGCAAAACCCTAACCCAAAAGCAGCAGCCGCCGCCGCCCTCCTCGCGGACTCCGTCATCGCCGTCGCCGTCGCGGTAGCCGGATCCGCCGCCTCCCCACCGTCCGAACCCGCCTGCCCGCCACCACCGCCACTGGATCCGGGCGAGGGACGGCCGTCGCCGCCAGATTCGGGGGGGAGCAGTCGCCTCCGCCGGATTTGGATGGGGGAGGGGGGTGGTCGTCCGCCATCGCGTGCACACTGCTGCGAGCCCGCCGCTCCCGGTTGCCCGCCGCCGTGCACACATCGCCGAGCCCGCCACTCCTGCGCCCACCACCGTCGGAGCCGGAGGAGGAGGCGAAGAGGCCGGCGCCGGTGCCAGCGGCGTGGCCCGCGGGGCTCGAGCTCGACACGGCCACGCGGTTCTAGCTCAGCTGAAGTGAGGAGAACATTAAGAGGAGGAGAGGAAAGTGAGGTGAAGATAAGGGGTAGAGAGAGAAGATAAGAGGGAGAGAGAAGGGAAACTCGAATTTTTTTGAACAGGTTGAGAGGGAATGGGTATTTTTTCGAGGGCTTTTAACTATTTGCCACTTTTAGATTTGGCAAATAACTATTTATCACCCCTATCTCAATGACACGTGGGTCCACATGTGTCTATGACATGTGGGTCCAGTGGGAAAAAGTTAATTGCCCCATCTAAATGTGGCAAATGGTTAAATATCTCATTTTTTCGTGCAGGTCGATTATTAGGCCCGTCTGTGAAAATTGAGTATTTTTCCGTGCAGGACTGTTAAGATGCCCACCTATGAAAATTGATTTTTGCGGTTTTCTTAAGGAACCGCACACAAAAATGGAGGATGATTTTCGTAGATGCGACCAGTCAGTGGCGGAGGCAGCGTGAGGGCTGGGGGGTCTTTAGACCCCCCTACCCCCTAATGAATCATTAGAGCCCCCATCAAGACCCCCTAAAATTTAAATCCATATATCTATCGCAAGGGTGTTAAAATAGACTTTGTCTGAGATTATTAGAAGGCCCAAAAGGCTGAGGAGTCCCCACTATAATTTTATCCTGGCTTCGCCACTACGACCAGTTATGTTCCGTCTGCAATCTAAATGGATCTTTGTACAGAAAAATAGTTTTAGTAGTAGTGCAGTAGCTAGTGTTTGCATCTAACTTGTCGGTATAGTTGACGCTATACAATGTACATGGACAAATATCCGTAAGACTGTAACTGTCCCTCATTGTTCGGTAACTTTACTAGATGATGATTAATTAGCCATTTGATTGCTAGTAAAATTGTGAGGTGCATTTTGCAGCTCTTTCGTAGCTGCACTGAGCTAGAAATATCCAAAATTTTAACAATGGATCATGCTAAAACAACACAAAACACAAAACTTGTGCTCCTCGTTTAATTTTCACACAAACGTACTATTTTTTTCACTCCGCATTTTCCTCTCAGTTGTTCACACAGGATAAAATAGAAAGATATACACTAAACACGCCGGTCATTTTTACTTTTAATCCTCGTTTCCTTCTTAATCCACACGGATTATAAAAATAAAAAGAGGTTAACAAGCACGCCTTTCCTTACTTACAGAGCTCCACACACAGGTAAATTTCCAGCTAGCAATTGACCCTATCGGCCCCACATGTCAGTCAGATTACCACACGCCACTCTCGATTCCCCTGTGCGTTTCGGACTGCATGCAAGGGTGGGCCCCACATGCCAGCCTCACGCAATAAATACCCTCCTCGGCACGAGCAGCAGCATCCGCAACAAATTCACAACCCTAATCCGGAAACATCAAGAACTCAACCCAATTCGCCTCCAATTAATTCCCCAATGGCCGCGGCGATCATCGGCGTCGGCGGCGGCGGATGGACGCGCCTCCGCAGCATCGGGCACGGCGCGTCCGGCGCCACAGTGTCTCTCGCGGCGGACGACGCCTCCGGCGAGCTCTTCGTCGTGAAGTCGGCCGGTGATGATGCGGTCGCCACGGCGAGGCAGCAGCTCCGGCGAGAGTGGAGCGTCATGTCCGGGCTGTCCTCGCCGCACGTGCTCAGGTGCCTTGGGTTTGTCCAGGCCGCCGCCGCCGCCGGCGAGCACCAGCTGTTCCTCGAGTACGCGCCCGGCGGATCGCTCGCCGACGTGGTGGCGAGAAACGGGGATCGCCTCGACGAGAGCGCCGTCAGGGCGTACGCGGCGGACGTGCTCAGGGGGCTTGATTACCTCCACGGGAAGCTCGTCGTGCACGGCGACGTCAAGGGGAGTAATGTGCTCGTCGGCGCCGATGGCCGCGCCAAGCTCGCCGACTTCGGGTGTGCGAGGGTGGCAACGCCCGGTGGTTCGAAGCAGCCGGTGCTCGGTGGCACGCCGGCGTTCATGGCGCCCGAGGTGGCGCGCGGCGAGGAGCAAGGGCCGGCCGCCGACGTGTGGGCGCTGGGCTGCACAGTCGTCGAGATGGCCACCGGCCGCGCCCCGTGGAGCGACATGGACAACGTGCTCGCCGCGCTCCACAAGATCGGGTACACGGACGCCGTGCCGGACCTGCCGCCATGGCTGTCACCGGAGGCGCAGGACTTCTTGCGCCGGTGCCTGCAACGGCGCGCCGGCGACCGTCCCACGACGGCGCAGCTGCTACAGCACCCGTTCGTCTCAAAGTCGTGCGGTCTCAAGAAAGAAGTTATCAAGGCGACATGGGTGTCTCCGACGAGCGCGCTCGACGCGGCGGCGGCGTTGTGGGAGTCCGAGACGTCGTCATCGACAGACGACGAGGAAGATGACGATATGTCGAATAGCCCCACCGGCCGGATCATAGCAATGGCATGCTCCGGCGGCCAGACATTGCCGGACTGGGACTCCGATGACCATGGCTGGATCGAAGTCCTTGGCAGCGTCTCCATTAGCGTAGCAAATAAAACGACAGCAGCAGTAGAAGATTACGAAGCTTCAGAGTCTCCGGCCAAGAGGGTGAGAGCAATGGCGTGCTCGCCGTCGTCGGTGCCGGACTGGGACTCCGACAACCATGGTTGGATCGATGTCCTCAGCGCGTCACCGGCCGACGACAATGGCGGTGCGGGGAATGCGCCTGAAGAATTCGATGTAGTGGCAGCCGCCGATCAGATTTTCGGCGAAGCTGTGGATAGCATTGTTGTAGGAGTAGGTAGTGAGCAATCTGTAGTTGTTGAGAACCAGGAGGATGTATTCATCTCCTTGAGTTCTTGCAGCGAGAGTGTTTTGCTTGTAGCTGTTCATGCTGCTGATAACAATGCGGCCTCTCGAAAGGCCGGAATAAAAGAATGTTCTCATGATCCTCGTCCCTCGATCCCCAGTCGATGTGCTCATAACCTTTTTCTCTCCCTAATCTTCATACAGATAATTCGAATGTAGTCCCCTTCGCTCCGAAATATAGACTTGTTACTCAATTAGAGGAGGACTATTAATCTAGGCAGAGCAGATCCCCTGTTCATAGTCATCATAGAACTACGTGACGTCTAATCAAGTACTAGCTTGGTATATTTTTTTGACAGAGCAAGGGTAGTGAGCTTTATTGGCATGGAAGGTGTTGATGTCGGAGGCCGGAACAGTGCCTCGCAGAGTCGCAGTCCAGCGTGGAGAGGTGAAGGATGACTTGGAACGAGTCCTGCTGCACTTGAGCGCGCCGCATGGTCCCTCAGCCTGGTCGGGGGTATAGATGGCCATATGGCCCGTGGCCCGCGGCCCGGCCCAAAGCATGGCACGGCCCGACAGCCGGGCCGTGCTTGGGCCGCACCTTCGGCACGCTGGGCCGGCACAGCACGGCCCGGTCAAATAAAAAAAATATAGGGATGCAAAATAGACTTAAATAATCGTATAAGGCAAGGCCCAAGACAAGAGGTATACAAAATAGATTTATTTTCCAACCATTTAAACACAGCCCACATAGTTGAGGGACCAAACATAGACTTTTATGTAGGAGTATACAAAATAGACTTATTCTCCAGCCATTTAAACACAGCACACAGAGTTGAGGGACCAAAATTAGACATTTTCTGTGAGGAAGCACGATAGCCCATCGTGCCTTCGGGCCGGCTCGGCACGGCTCGAGTAGTATTGGGCCATGCCTGGGCCGTGTATGCCGCCCGTGGGCTGGCACGGCACGGCCCGGTGCGTCGATCGGGCCGTGCCGGCCCGACAAGCCTCGGCCTAGGCACGGCCGGGCTTGGGCCGTGCCGTGCGAGGTGGCCCACATGACCATCTATAGTTGGGGGTGATACAGCGGCTGACCCTGAAGCCTATGATGAGCAAAATGGACTTGCAAAAGGGCGTGATATTGTTCTATAGGTCTGAGTAGTACGTTGGTGTGTGCGTATACACCCCATCTTTGTTTGTAGGAAAGCTGCTACTATTGTTTGTCAGCTTAGGCGAGGTGAGGAAGGGGCGTGAGAGTGGGAGGAGGAGAAGGAGGAGGAAGGGGAGGGGGAAGGGGTTTTGTTTGGCTCTGGCCCAACGGTTGAGAAGGAAGGGATATAGGAATTGGTGGTTGATGCCAGGCTGAGCGTTTTGGAGATGATCTTGTACTTCTTGACGATCTCGACAAGCCAGTCGATGCCTAGTTGGTCATTTATGCCCTGCGCCCATTCGAAGGTGTCACTATCGCATGCCCCCTCCAAAGCCCATTGTTGTTGTTGTGCTCGTCATCATGGTCCTTGTCATCGTTGCCAGACCCCAGCGGTACTGCGCCACCAAGGTCACCAAGATGGGGGTGGCCAGCTCCGGATGCCATGCCCATATAGCTACACACCTCCGAAGCCCATCTTTGTGCCCGTCAGACTACTAGGCCACCGATCGAGATACAAGCGGGCACATCCCGCTGCCATGTCCAGAGGCTCACTAGCACTCGGGGCTTAGGGGATGGTGGCTTGCATTGGATCTAGCCACCTATATGATGTTAAGGAGAGCATATTCAGTGTCCTCCGATATCAGGGAGGTTGGATCTGGCATCTCTAAGGTGGTGGCCGGTGCTTGGGGTTAGAGGGTGAAGATGGTGGTGGCGGCTCGTGTTCGGGGCCAGAGGCGATGATGGCTGGAGTTCGAGGACGGATCAAGGAGGCAACAACTGGCTCGAGTCCTTGGGAGTTAGAGTATATATGTTAGAGAGAGATAAATTAAAGATAGGGGATAGCAAGCGAGAAATAAAGAGGAGACGATGACGTCAACACGTGGTAGGAGCGTATGACGTAGTATGTCCTCCATGATAGGTTAAAAGAAAGAGCCATAATAGATTATAACTCATTTTTAGCGATTGTTATTTATAAATCGCACTTATGTCTTTATTATGTCTGGTGGGCCATATGATTGGACCTGCCATATATGTGGGGTCATCATATATGATCTTTGTAGTTCCCTTTTGTCATATCTCGAACGGTATTTTTTTTTACATGTTAGAGCTCATGTTATCTGAGACGGATCACTTTGACCGGTTATCTTGGTTCTGTAGTAGTGAATGGAATATAAAGTAGCACAAACATACCTTTAACCGTCCCTTATTGCATGTTTCAGGGACTTTACTGGATGATGATTAATCAACCATTTAATCACTTCTAAAGATATGAGGCACATTTTGCACCATCGATCTTAATTTCTTAGCTCGATGACCACATTGACTAGTCTTGGACCCACAAAATTTCCATATATAACGACGAGAGAGAGAGAGTAGTTCTTAATAATTTATTTTAACATTTCATTTTTTTACAATGGATCATGCAAAAACGCAAAATTTGCTCACAAGCGTACTATTTCTCACTCCACGTTTTCCACCCCATGGTTTACACAGGGAAAAAAATAGAAAGAAATACACTAAACACGTCTATCCTTTTGTTTTTACCTCTCGTTTCCTTCTTAATCCACATGGATTAAAAATAAAAAAGAGGATAATAAACACACCTTTCCTTAACAGAGCACACTGGTAAATTTCCAGCTATAGCAATAATCTTGTCGGCCCCCTCGCTTCTCTAGTGCATTTCACAGTTTACACTGCAATGCGCGGCGCTACGGGTCCCACATGCCAGCCTCACGCATTAAATAAATACCCTCCTCGATCGACTCGAGCAGCAGCATTCGCAACCCTAATCCGGAAACACCAACAACTCAACCCAGCTCTCGCCTCCGATTCCCCAATGGCCGCGGCGATCATCGGCGGCGGCGGATGGACGCGCCTCCGCGGCGTTGGCCGGGGCGCTTCCGGCGCCGTGGTGTCGCTGGCAGCGAACGACGTCTCCCGGGAGCTCTTCGTCATCAAGTCGGCCGGCGAGGGCGCCGAGAGGCAGCAGCTCCGGCGAGAGTGGAGCGTCATGTCCGGGCTGTCCTCGCCGCACGTGCTCAAGTGCCTTGGCTTTGTCCAGGCCTCCGGCGGCTGCGGCGGCGGCGAGCACCAGCTGTTCCTGGAGTACGCGCCCGGCGGATCGCTCGCCGACGTGGTGGCGAGAAACGGGGGTCGCCTCGACGAGGGCGCCGTCAGGGCGTACGCGGCCGACGTGCTTAGAGGGCTCGACTAACTCCACGGGAAGCTCGTCGTGCACGGCGACGTCAAGGGGAGTAATGTGCTCGTCGGCGCCGATGGCCGCGCCAAGCTCGCCGACTTCGGGTGCGCGAGGGTGGCAATGCCCGGTGGTTCGAAGCAGCCGGTGCTCGGCGGCACGCCGGCGTTCATGGCGCCCGAGGTGGCGCGCGGCGAGGAGCAAGGGCTGGCCGCCGACGTCTGGGCGCTGGGCTGCACCGTCATCGAGATGGCCACCGGCCGCGCCCCGTGGAGCGACATGGACAACGTCCTCCCCGCGCTCCACAAGATCGGGTACACGGACGCCGTGCCGGACCTGCCACGGTGGCTCTCGCCGGAGGCGAAGGACTTCTTGCGCGGGTGCCTGCAACGGCGCGCCGGCGACCGTCCCACGGCGGCGCAGCTGCTACAGCACCCGTTCATCTCCAAGTCATGCGGTCTCAACAACAAGGAAACCGTCAAGGCGACATGGGTGTCGCCGACGAGCGCGCTCGACGCGACATTATGGGAGTCCGAGTCGTCGTCGACCGACGGCGAGGAAGTCGACGACATGTCGTCGAACAGCCCTACCGGCCGGATCAGAGCAATGGCATGCTCCGGCCAGACATTGCCGGACTGGGACTCCGACGACCATGGCTGCAGCTGGATCGACGTCCTCGGCAGCGTCTCCATTAATGTAGCAAACAAAACAGCAGCAATAGAGCAGAGGGTGACATCAATGGCGTGCTCGCCGTCGTCGGTGCCGGACTGGGACTCCGGCAACCATGGCTGGATCGATGTCCTCAGCAGCGTCTCCATTAGCATAGCAAATAAATTAGAAACAACAACAGCAGCAGATAACGTATCTTCAGAGTGTCCAGCCAAGTGGGTGAGAGCAATGGCGTGCTCGCCGTCATCGGTGCCGGACTGGGACTCCGATCAAGGATGGATCGATGTTCTCGGTGCATCACCCGATGTCGTAGCGGTGGAAGAATTCGATGTAGCGGCAGCCGCCGATCAGATTTCCGGCCAAGCTGTGGGTAGCATTGTTGTAGGAGTAGGTAGCAGTGAGCAATCTGTAGTTGTTGAGAACCAGGAGGATGAGTTCACCTCCTTGAGTTCTTGCAGCGAGCGAGTTTTGCTTGTAGGTGTTCATGCTGCTGATAATAATGCGGCCTCTCGGAAGGCCAGAATAAAAAGATGTTCCAATTTTTCGTGCTAGATATGCAGTTTCCCTTCCATAATTTTCGTTAGATATATAATTTGTTCTTGATAGGAACTTAGCCTACTGAGACGATAATTTATTTTATACAGAAGACAAACTGATTTTTGAAACGGAAGACAAAGCGATTGATGCCAAAAGAAGGCATTCATGGGTTTGTGTACTGTAGCAAATCCGACAACGCCTGCCCAGGGTGCTATATATATTATGCCAGAAGCCGAAAATAGGTGGGTTTTTCCATATACTGCTCTTGCTTACTATATTAATACAATAGTGTATAATAGAGTGATAGATTGGGAAAGTGATGTCATCCCTCCAGGGGATATTCCTTCGTTTCATGCATGCCACATAAATATAGTCATCAAATTTTTTTTAAAAAAATTGGCAAACATGCAAGTTAAAATTCAAATATAGTCATATATTAATATGAAATATATGACTCCACAAACATGCAAGTTAAAATTCAACTTCTACAAGTTGCAACAAAAATAATAAATATATATGCGAATGTACACAACTATTTTCATTTTAATTTGTTTATTTTGTTGTAACTTGTGGAAGTGAAATTTGGTCTTGCATCTTTGTGAACTGATATATTTCATATTAATCTATGTTGTCAATTTTTTTTTAAAATTTTTTATAACTATTTAGATGACATACAAACAACGAGGGGATATCCCCTCAGGGATGAAAATCCATATCATGATAGTTTCAGTTGTTAGAAATACTAGCTAGCTAGGCTGGTTCCCGCTTCCCTGCTCCTTTCTGCTCCCAAAACAAATACTAGGTGCTTATGCTTAAGAAATCATCACATCCTTTGATTTTTTTTTATCACCAACATCGTATATTTAGGGATGGAGGTAGAATTATTTTTGCGGCCGAGGATTGGGTGTCGCGGGGCTCCGAGTGGCTGTTGCCGCTCAACGCCGCCGCCGCACGGGCCGCTGGGCCACCGTGCCCACCTAATCGCCACGGGAAACGGCCGGCGAGAATGGGACGGCGCACCGGCGTTTTGTTCGTAATGACGGACGACGCAGGCAAGCCGGCGCCGGTTGGCTACGGTCCTTGCCGCGGCTTGCGCGATTGCGGCCGCGCGGAGTCGAGGCAAGGCGCGGGGACGGGACGGCGAGCCTGCCGGCAAGAGGGAGAAGGAATGGACTTTATCGCCTACCAGCTTGGCCAGAGAGAGGAGAAGATGGGCCGAGTAGGGAGGTCAGATAGACTTTTTACAGAGAAGAGAATGAGAAGAGCTGGGTTGAGGGGAGTTGTTGAGGGGAGGTCAGATAGACTTTTCCAGAGAAGAGAATGAGAAGAACAATGTCGAATAGAATTTTCATGAAATCAATACTTAGAAAAGAATATTAGATAGAAATAGCCCCCGAGTGAACGCTCAAAGGGTTACATGTTATAATATGTATGGAAAACTGAAAATGAATTAAATTTACATACCAATGTTTTTGTATATGAGCGTCTTCTCTTTTACCGACTTCGATCAGTCAGTTTGTTGAGTCATACACTCTCCCTAGCCCCCAGCCTTGTCGTCGGAGAATCGTTCTCAGAGGATAAGGCTCTTGGACCCTTGACCTGCCTTGGTTGAAAAATCGCTTACCCTAGCCCCCAGCCGTGAAGTTGGAAACCCAATTTCCGATTACACGGCTTGGTTAATACGCACAGTGAGAACTCTTACATGACCAGATCTTACATGGTTGTTCGTCTATGCATTTCCTGACAAGGCCTTATCCGCTCTAGGCGTCCCCAGCTGAAGTTCCCATAGGTTCCTCGGAGGCCTTGCCAGGGCGGCGTAAAGGGACAGTAGGATTGGTTTCAACTCTAAATGTCGTCGTGGTAAGGGATCTATGGGTAAAACACTTGGCGATATTGTGTACCTGATATCAACTTTATTGAAGTAGAGGTAGTGGGAGAATCGCTACACCTCTGGCCAAAAACTAGTTGTAGCCCTAACTCGACCACCTGAAGTAACGGTAGTGGGAGGATCGCTACGCCTCTGGTTGGAAACCAGGGGTAGTTATAACTCGACCACTTGAAGTAAAGGTGTGAGAGATCGCTACAGCCTACTGGTTCGAAAACCAGGAGTAGCCTTATCTCTCGACCGATTGAAGTCGAGGTACGAGAGATAGCTATGGCCTATTGGTTCGAGAACCAGGAGCAGCCTTATCTCCCGACCGATTGAGGTCGAGGTATGAGAGATAGCTACGGCCTACTGCTTCGAGAACCAGGAGCAGCCTTATCTCCTTACCGATTGAAGTCGAGGTGCGAGGACCGCTACGCTGCTGGTCAAAGACTAGTCGTAGCCGTACCTCGTCCATCTGAAGTTGTGGTGCGAGGACCGCTACGCTATTGCCTTAGTCGTACCTCGACCATCTGATGTCGTGGTGCAAGCACCGCTACGCTATTGCCGTTGTCGTACCTCGACCGCTGGAAGTTAAGGCGTGAGAGATCGCTTCGTCATACTGGTTCGAGAACAAGGAGTAGGGGCCTCTCGATCGTCTATAGGGGCGCTAAAGTTGGTTTGTTACATGTGCATCTCATGTGGCCAGCATGACTCACATACCCAACTTATAGCATATCCGGATATTCGTTCGCAATCATGTCGGGTGATCAAGCTGATAACGTTCGCGAGAAATTATCCGTTAACAACTTTGTCTCGAACAGCCCAGCCATGGTCAGTGCTACGAGATAGGTCGTCGGTCATCGTTGGTAGGTTGGGTGTGACAACTTTGCATTTGTCGAGAACGTTCTCAATAATACATGTGCTTGACCACAACCTACTCGAGTGCTTAGTTGTTCCTGAAAAATATTTTCTAGAAGGCAAGATATATAGCAGATAATATCGAGTATGTACTCAGAAAACTGCGTGGATCTTCTAGTATTATTAGGATATAACGAGCAGATTAAATATCAGGGATTATGTAAACCGTAAACAAGCATAATTTATACATAAGAAAATAGAGCAAGCCCCTAGCATTAGACCGTAGTCGGTTTAACGTCGGAAACACTCGCACAATAGATATTATATAAAAACCATGCTCTAGATAAACATAATAAATCATGGATCTGACAATATTATATAAATCGGAAAAATAAGTACGATAATTTTTTTATGAAACATCGCGTACCTGTGTAGATATATGCCGGATATATCTACGAAAATAGTATATATTAATTTAAAAAATTAATCTACAAAATACCTTTTAGCCAATCTGAATTGTCCTCCGTGGTTAGCACGTGTGGATGGCTTACCAATGTATGCAAGCATACCTATGGCTAAAATAGCCTTCGGTACACACCATGCATTACTGTACATGGGTCCCACCGCATGCATGCTTAATACATGTGTAGATGCAGTCGGCTAGTTGCTTGATTGGCGGGTAACGACGTGTAGTTGACTCTGGTCTGCTGTAGCCCAATATAATAGTCACTCCATCTCCTAAATATTTAACGCCGTTGACTTTTTTAAATATATTTGACCGTTCATCTTATTCAAAAAATTTAAGCAATTATTAATTCTTTTTCTATTATTTGATTTATTGTTAAATATACTTTTATGTATACATATAGTTTTACATATTTCACAGAAGTTTTTAAATAAGACGAACGGTCAAACATATTTTGAAAAAGTCAACGGCGTCAAACATTTAGGGAAACATTTAGGGAAGGAGGTAGTATATCAGAAACCGATGAGGATACGTACACCTCGTCAATTCTCCGAACACGCTAATCGTCAGACCGATCACTGATGTCGTCGATACCCGGTGGTAATTCGTCGAACTTTTTGGCGGTCGATGTTAGTTTCCGAAGTAGCCGACATGGACCAAAATCCCACGGTCGACATTAGTGAACTAACGTCTTCCGCGACGGTGATGTCTTCAAGCTTGGTCGATCTCGTCGGATCGAATATTTGACGATGATGGTTCCGATTTTGTTGGACGACATACTCTGATCGGGTTAGATTTCTCCATAGCGAAGTTGTCGAGTAGCTTGTTGTTGGAGAATCCATCTCTTAAACCCATTTCATCGAAACCCTGAAACACCAAAATCTCCTAACTTGGCGCGCCACTGTCGATGTTTGATGTCGCGATTCCGATATTTGCATAGTATGGGGATCGTTGGTACTAGGATATTTGTGAGATTGTAGTAAAAAAGATGGAGACGAGGATTTTTATACAGGTTCGGGCCCCTGAATTGTTAGGTAATAACCCTACTCCTGTTGGCTGAAACCGGTCGTTGCTCTTATTCACCATAATCACACCAGTACAATATTTGGGGTAGCCTATCTAACTGTTGTCGACTTGGCAGTCTGAAGTGCTGACTCGTAATCGACAACAGGGTAGCCTTCCTCCTCGAATCCACATCCGGCGAGATCAAAGACAGCGCTATGTCTCTCCTGACAGTATCCGTAGACCGTAGGGGACTAGCCATGCTTATCTCTGAAGTCGATATCCAGCGTCTTGTCTTGGCGCATGTTGGCTTGTATGTTGATCTTGTGTCTTGATCTATTGTTCCGTGTCCCCTCTCCTTCTAGGGGGCCTTATATTTATACCCATAGGTGTCCTCTTGTCCAAGTAGAACTAGGGAAACAAATATGGATACAATCCAAGTAGTCCTTGTCGTTTCCATGTAGAACTCTATTCATCCTTCCTTATGCGGAACTCCTCCTATATCTGAAGGTTGTTTCCGTATAAGACATGGTATGTGGTGGGTTTTGCCGAGATTTAGTCAACTACTATTAGGTATGTGGTATCCATAACCCTGACACCCCCAAGTATGCAAACCGAACGAATTACCCCCCTCGACCCAATCCACGGTGGTTTTGGTCTACGTGGCAGTCCAGTCAGCGTTTTTTAATTAAAAATTTGTGGGACCTGCATGTCATACACTTCTTACTCTCTCTCTATTCTCTCTCTTTCTTTTCTCTCTCGCGCAGCGCATACGGCGAGGACGAGCACGGGGACGGGCGGTCGGCGATAGGGGTGGAAACGAGCCAAGCCAAGCCTGGCTCGGCACGCTTGCAATGGCTTGCAACAAGCTAGGCTTGGCTTGGCTCGGCTCGGTTAGGGAAGCGAGCTAAAACATGAGCTTGGCTCGGCTTGTTTCCTGGCTCAAGCCAGCTCGAGCTGGCTTGCGAGCCTTCCGTTGAAGCTATATAATTTATAATCATTAAGAAAAGCAATAACAAATTATCAACATGTAAAATTAAAATAACTTTATATATTAAATTCATCAAAATATAGATGATAAATTACATATTGACAAATAATAACTCCACTAGAAAATAAAATCATCCATATAAATACATGATGGCTAAGTCTCACGAGCCAAATCAAGCGGCTCGCGAGCCAGCTCGGGCTCGGCTCGTTTCAGAACCGAGCTAAAAATGAAGCTTGGGCTTGGCTCGTTTGGCATTCAAGCCAAGCTGAGCTAAGCGAGCTCGAGCCAAGCCCGAGCTGAGCTCACGAGCCCAAGCTTTTTTTCCACCCCTAGTCGGCGACAGCGGCTCGTAGCGTCGGCGGCGTGGAGATGAGGCGAGTGCGGCGGCGGCCGAGCAGGTCGAGGATTACCACCACGCTGAGCAGGACGACGAGCAGGAGGACCACCACCACGCCGCGCAGGACGACATGAGCAGTTACGGCGAGGAGCTCCAGGGCGAGCGCGGTGGCGGAGGAGGCGAGGCGGCGACGGCGCGCTCTTCCTCCTGCCCTTGGGCCCGGTCGGCGTGGGCGGTCAGCGAGGTAAGGCGAGCGCGGCGGCGCGGACGGCGGTGCGGAGGCGGAGGCGGCGGAGGAGTGTGACGGCGGAGGAGCGGATGGCACGGACATCGGCGCGGAGGCGGAGATGGCGGAGGCGGCGGAGGAGAGTGGAGGCAGAGGTGCGTGGCGGTGGAGGAGCGGACGGCGCGGACGTCGGCGGCGGAGGAGTGTGGCAGCGGAGGAGCGGACGGCGCGGTTGTCGGCGTGGAGGAGGAGGCGGCGGAGGAGCGTGGCGGCGGAGGAGCGTGGCGACGAGGAGGTGGAGCCCGCCACCCACAACTGACTCCGCCGCTACGCTCCTCCTCCACCTCGGCCTCCGCGCCGACGTCTGCGCCGTCCGTGCCGCGGCGCTCACCTCACCTCGCCGACCGCCCACGCCGACAGGGCCCAAGGGCGGGAGGAAGAGCGCGCCGCCGCCGCCTCGCCTCCTCCGCCGCCGTGCTCACCCTGGAGCTCCTCGGCGTCGCTGCTCATGTCGTGCTGCACGGCGTGGTGGTGGTTCTCCTGCTCGTCGACCTGCTCGGCGTGGTGGTACTCCTCGACCTGCTCGGCCGCCGCCGCGCTCACCTCATCTCCGCACCGCCGCCGCCGCGAGCCACTGTCGCCGACCGCCCGTCCCCGCGCTCGTCCTCGCCGTGCGCGCTGCGCGAGAGAGAAAAGAGAGAGAATAGACAGAGTAAGAAGTGTATGACATGCGGGTCCCACAATTTTTTAATTAAAAAAACGCTGACTGGACTGCCACGTGCACGCCACGTAGACCAAAACCACCGTGGATTGAGTCAGGGGGGGTAATTCGTCCGGTTTGTATAGTTGGGGGTGAAAAATGTTCGGTTTTGTGGTTCAAGGGGGTAATTCAGACGACCGCGATAGTTCGGGGGTGTAATTCGTACTTTTTCCCATTTTATACTACTCCTTGGTGGTGATGTTCGTATTCTGATCTGTTGCTACTAGCTTCTAGCTTCTACAACAAAGCGATATATCAAAGCTCTTGCCTCTTAGACAATATATTCACTAACATCGGGTATTTGGGTGATGTCAGTTGATTTTTGAGCACTTAGTCGAGACATCTTGATACTGCGTGCTTTGCCGACAGAAATTTGCTAATTGATTTTTTAGATAATCATTTTGGAAGGGTAGTGCATGCCGCTTTCTTAAGAGAAACATAGTACAAACACAAGAGTTCATATACACGCGCGTGCACTTATCCATAGAAAATATATTCGAGAGACTGAGCCAATGATATATCTTCAAATTAGTAAAGTCACCATAAGCGCCTCGCTATTGATGAGAACGTCGGCTACTAAAAAATAATTAGCCATAAGTATGAGACCCATGTCAAGACTAGATTTTAAACCTAGGTGGTTAAGTTCCACCATACGTAACTAACTTAATTGCAGATAATGTGGAGCCCCTCTTCCCTCTCCTTAACTCATTTTTTCCTATATTATTTGAGATAAATGTAGTACATAAATATAATAAATAAACTATTGTAACTTTTAAATTATATATACAATTTTTTTATTCGACCACAATTATATTCTTTACATTTAAATCAATCCATATTTACTATATTTTTATTTAGAAAAAATAATAAATATTATTTTGATCCACGATTTGACCATTTGCGTTATATCTCACAGACAAAAAAAAACACGAAAAACACAGGTTATAGTGTCATATATCACATTATAATCATAAATAACTAAAATTAGATCTAAGATGATTGAAACAAAAGTTTATTAAATTATATTATTTACCATTAACTTAATTTATGATCTATATTAACTATACTTTAATCTATAAAAAATTATATTTTAGGTCATATTTTTATTCTTTGTGTGTAATCCAAACGGACATGAAAATTATAAAAAAAATGACAGTGTGGAGTATATATCACTATATATATTCTTTATCGGATATAATAATATGTACCACTAAATTAGATTTACAATATCAACCAGAAACATGTCATATCTTTGCGCTTTACATGGCATTTGAGAATTATAACAAATCATGAAAAAACAATTTAATGATATGGCTAATATCATCACATAAATATGCTTACTATGTAGTGTGCACTCTATTCAGCCCATATCAGTTCACAAATATGCTTGACTGAATTAGATTTACAATATCAACAAGTAGCAAGTCACAGCCTTGCATGGCAATTGAGAATTACGACAAATCATGATAAAAATTAATAATATGGATTATATGATCATATAAATATACTTATCATATGGATTCCAATCTATTCGGACTATAAGGGGATAATCTAAAATATCAATTCTATTTACCAAATCATGTATAAGTTGTACGTTTTGTAGACTACACCCTAAATAATAAGTAAAATAACGGATGGAGTACATGTCGTGTTTTCTCCCCTTTGATTTCTATTAAATACGTATGGTGTGTGGGTATTTTGTATATACTAAGTTTGGTTAATTATGGAATATAAACAATACTGAAGTTAATATAAGAATTCATGCATTAAAAATACACGTCATAATAAGAACCTACTTAACAAAAGTATACTTTAGTCTATGGTGCTTAAATATTTATAAATTCTCTAAACATACTAATTATTTCCGCTCTTATTTCAAACTAAATTCATTTTCTCCACATAATATAAGAGATCATATGAGAAAAAAAAAAGAGGAGGGAGAAGAAGTAAATAGAAGTTTGCCATTAAACAGATAAAATAGACATCTATAACTCCAAAGTAATATATGCTAATTTCTAAAAAAATACACAAACATGGTACACGTAATAGTTCCATATGAAGTAGCACTATTGTTGTGAAACAATAGTATCTCATAAATTAAAAACCACACGGTTTAAATAATTTTGGTTTAGAATTTATATGTTTGAAAGGTAACTAGAAGAAAATTAAAAGCGACGTTCACAACAATCTCAAACAAATTATTGATAAAAACATGTTCAGAATAGAGTAAAAAAATATTTTAAGAAATACTCATCCACACATAAGTATTCATAACTAAAATTCAAATAATTAATTAAATAAGGTGCCCCGCGCACATACCTTTCTAGTTTGTGAGAATAACCTGAAGGGGAAGCTGCATGAGTAACCATAACAAATGAGGAGAATGATGTCGCACATTATGCATCGGCATAGGTAAAATTACGCAAATGGAGTATAACAAAGTACGTATCCATGGACCCAATTAAGTGCTATTAATTGCATCTTGCTCATCAGTTTTTAGAGATTCGATCGAGGGTTGATCAATGACTCCAGGCCTGGCATTGGGCCGCCGTGCTCCAGAAAAGCCAATGCTTGACGGATGGTAGGCCGCTTGGTAGCATCATCAAGGCGGGAGCAACAGAGTCCTAGGATGAGTACTCTTTCCATCTGCGTCTCGTCATACTGGCCTCTCAAATTGTCATCAGCAGCCTGCAGGAGAGATTTGTCCTGGTACAGCTGCCAGACTTGTTCCCTGGAGGTGCCTTGTGTGCATGCCACCACTAGCAGGACCATGCCGAAGCTGTACATGTCAGAGCTACGATCGAATTCAATGGTCGCGTCCCTCATGCAGAGTGGATCAATATAACCCTTAGTCCCATGGGCTGTCGTCTTCACTATGTTGTTGTCGGGGTCGGCGATCCTTGACAGCCCGAAATCAGCAAGCTTGGCATTGAAGTTGTTGTCCAGGAGTATGTTGTCTGGCTTGATATCTCTATGCAAGATGTACGGGTGGCATTCTTCATGGAGGTAAAGAAGAGCAGAGGCGATATCCTTTATTATTATGAACCTAATATACATATATATAAAAGAATTTAATAATTTATATATATATATATATATATATATATATATATATATATATATATATATATATAAAGCATGCGTGTGTATATTAGTTAGTTACCTTGTTGTCCATTCGAGTACTCCCTCGTGTAGGCGTTTAGCAAGGTTGCCATTGCCCACCAGCTCATACACAAGGAAAAGCTTATTCTTTTTGTCATGCCTCCACCAGAATATGAAATCAACAATGTTGAACCTATTTTGCCTGCACCAGCCAATGAGCCTGACAAGATTCTTGTGCTTCACCCCACCAATTGAGCTGAGCTCGGCGATGAAGTCCTTCCTTCCATTTATTAGGGTTTTAACCGCCACCTCATGGCCTCCTAAGGACCCGCGGCAGACCACGCCAAAGGCACCACGCCCGATTTCATTCGAAAACTTGTTAGTCGCAACATTCAAAATCTCGGTATATGAACTGCCTAGGTCCCCCAATTTCCTTAAGATCTAAGTCGTCATTGCTCCTTCTTGTCCACATAAAACATGAGACAACAATCCACACAACAACCACCACTAGAGCTAGGACTCCAACAATAAATAATGCTTCATAGCCTGCAAGAATATCTCTTGTAAGACAAGTATGTACCATTCAATGCATTATCGTACTCTGTGTATGAGAGCTAAACCCATTCTATAATAGCATGCTATAAATAAGCTATAAGCATACTCCCTTTGTCCCAAAAAACCTAACCTAGTTAGGATCTGAACTGGAAATCTTTCCAAATTCATTGTACTAGATTATGTCCCATCCCAATCCTAGGTTAGGTTTTTTGGGATGGAGGGAGTATGCATGCGCATCAAAGGACACACAGTATAGGTAAAAAATATCATGTATAGAGAAGATCCTTAAAGTAGTACTTCCTCCGTTTCACAATGTAGGTCATTCTAGCATTTCTCATATTTATATTGATATTAATGAATCTACATATATAATATGAATGTAGAAATGCTAGAATGACTTATATCGTGAAACGGAGGGAGCAGTGTCTAGCCAAGAGAGTATTAGAATAGGACCCAACCTCAATAGTGCACCAAAAAAAACCAACAAATATTTTGTCCTAATACTATTTGGATGATGATTAGATCTAAATAGAACCCAACCCATTGCGATTGATCTTATCAGCGTTTTCTTACTTTGCATAACAATAAATTCTATGGACTATTTTTTAGATGGACCACTGAGGAGTGTAAGGCGGAACCAATGACAGTGTCTACACGAATTAATAGCTTACAGCATATTACCTATATTTTTTAATAGATGACGCTATTAACTTTTAAACACACATTTAACTATATGTCTTATTAAAAAATACGTAATTATTATTTATTTTGGTATGAGTTGTTTTTTCAAAAAAGTACTTTAAACATGATTCATATCTTATATATTTGTACGATTTTTTTAATAAAACAAATTGTTGTCCAAAAGTTTACGTGTCATCTATTAAAAACTGAATGGAGTATGATTGAATTAATCTGATTTGACAAGAAAATTAATGATAAACATGTCTTGCATGAGACAGAACTGATGCACACAAACTAATACACCAAGAAACATAGCAAAATAACTTTGGGGTATCTATGGCACAAAATAAGAGGCAAATCAATAAATTAATAAGAGGAAGATATATATAACAATCATAAGATATAACTTACTATTGAAAACAAATAAAAAGATATAATTTATTATTTGTTCAATTTTATCAATTAGTATCTTATAAACAAATAACTTAAGATAGAACGGCAGTAGTATAATATAATATAGACCCAGGCCCATTGACTTAACCTCATTTGCTGATATACGTCATTGTGGAAAGAGAAGATCTTTATACCCTCACGCAATAACATGAAATCATCTAGGCATATAAAACGTTGACTAAAATATATCAGAAAGCTGAAAAACTCTAGAGTGATAGCATTGTACTATGTCCAAATGGCTAAAAATTAAATCTGGCAAATCAATTAACTAAGGGACTATCGCGTAATGTAATTGATAGTGCATCGAGTGGAGGAACTATTGTCGTCGAGCTCACTATTGTCGTCGCCGTCTGCTATAGTCGTCCCCATAGTAACTGTCGAGGGTGGCATTGCCAAATAAGCCGCCCTTGAGCTCTGCCGTCACCGCCTGCCATCATTGTCGCCCATCCGAACCTGCCGCCGCCAGCTCGCTCTCGCTCAGCTCGCTCCAGCCTGCTCCGCCTTAGCCGCCGGAGAACATAAGGGGGAGAGGGAAGGGGAAGAGTGTTGACGTGAAAAACACAAAGGCCTGGGAGATCTGTTTAGCTCAAGTGCATGTCCTAAATTATAGTTGAGATGCTGATGTGCCAATCAGTTTGATCATGCAACTGACTAGATATATAGATGGATGATCAAAGAGCTGATCAACCAACAAGCTGATATCGATAGGGTTTTGAACAATCGACTATATGTCCGATGTGGATTCTGACACTTGTATAAACAATGATATAAAGACAATCAGCTGATAATAAAGTAATAAATAAATATCCAATGAACCAATCGGCCAATATAGATGTAACGAAGCAAAATATCTAATGAACCAATCGACCGATGTTGATATAGAATTAATATTAAATGTAGTCTCGATGATTAAAACATACATAGGCTAGAAAACCAATATCATCAATTCCAAATGATTAAGGAATCAATTAAACCTTCGCTACAATCGGCTAAAACCAACTTGTATATAATCCTTATAAGCTAATGCAACACTTAAACAACATCCAGAATCCAGATATGTCGGAGAATGAACTCCTCCACCGGGGAACCGTGAGGCCCCCCTTTGTGAGTTCGGCCGGGGGCAGCGGGTGAGATTCGAGGGCTTGGTGAGCGAAGCTGTGTCATCTTGAGGGAGTTATCCCCCTCCAAGGTGATGAGACAAAAGGAATTTATACAGGTTCGGGCCGCTGAGAAGCGTAATACCCTACTCTTGTGCTTAGCTGATCTTGTGAGAAATTACAAGATCTCCTTGTTGGGGTAGAAGGTGTTGATCATCAGGGGCTCCAGCACCCCCCCCCCCTCCTAGTAGGCCTGGACCTCCTTTTATATCTCAAGGGGTTACCACATGGGTGCAAAAACATAACTTAGTGGAGAAGGATTACAATCTTTGCATTAAATGCATGTCTTGTCTCTTGACTTAGGAAGCAAGCGCACGTCATCTTGATGATGAGGCCTGTCAAATCTTGTCGCCTGACACGGGGGGTGCCCCTGTCAGTCACCATTTAATGGGTGAGGACTTCTGGGCTCCTATTACACTGGGAAACAGGAGCCTTGCTTTGACCTGAGCGGGAGGACCGACTCCGGCTGGGATAAGAGGATGAGAATCTCTCACCATCACTATTTGATGGGACATGTCAGGCTGCACGTCGCCTGACACACGAGCAGCGCACAAGCGCACTACCCCAGTCCTATCGGTCATTCGACCGGTCACAGACCGGTTGAGTGCATTGCACACCGTATTAAATGCGGCGTGGCGCAACTACTCGGGCCGCCATAAATGCGGGTAGGTGGGCACCTGGAGGCGGAAACTTAACCCACCGTACATGGTGACCTAGAGAGGGGGTCGGGGGAGCCCGACCCCTAGTCACGGGAGGGGGCGGCCGCCGCCCGACCTTGGGCCCGATCCCCCCTCGGGGGAGGGCCACGTGGCGCCTGGGGCAACCTTCTCCCTCTAGTCTCGGCTAGGGAGTGGCCGCCGCCTCACCTTGGGCCTGACTCCCCTCGGGGGAGGGCCACGTGGCATCGAGGGGCAGCCTCCTCCATCCAGTCTCTAGGAAGGAGTGGCCGCCACCCTACCTCGGGCCTGACTCCCCCCCTCAGGGGAGCCTCCTCCCTCTAAACCTGATACCCTCGGGCCCATATCACCGACAAGATAACTCACCAGCTGAAACCCCGATGAAACAATGATTGATGCTTAACGACTTAAAAAAATCTAACTTACAACCACAACCCGATAGGTCAAACCTAACCGATGCAGTATAAGGTTGATAATTGCCTGATAGATTTGAATAAGCTAATATGACACCGATCAAAGTGATGATGCATTAAATTTCACCAAAATAGTAAAACCATCAAAGAGAAATTTAACACATCAGATAAGATTAGCTAACCCTACAATGAAACATTAGCATGAACCTATCGGCCTAACAAAATTTAGATTGTCAATAACAATTTAGCAGGTTGGACCTAACTGATGAAACATTAAATTGTATATGATAATCTAATACTCAATGAGTCGATAAATTTATATAATGTGATGGATATAACAAATCTATCTAAAGTGACATTGTGATTGTAGAGATATTTTGGCTAAGACAGAAGATCAGACCTAACCGAGACAGTCCCAACTAAACGATGCATATCTAAACACAATGTAATTAAATATAGAATTGAAATATCGGGTAGGAAAAATATACCAACCGAACTAGAGCAATCCAAGAGATCAAAGCAATGCAGCCTTGGACAACACCAACATAACCGATACAATTGCCATGGCCGGCGGAACTTATGACTTACCCCTACGTCGGAGATCGAAGCGATGCAGCCCGTGTCAGGTGCCAAGTTCTGACGGTGATAAAACCCTCGAAAAAGAGGGTGGTGATGCTCCGAGAGTAGTTGTATTGATCGAGAGATAGATTACAGGGATCCCGGGTGTACATAGTTATACCTATAGGCCGATAAGAGTCCTAACTGGACACGACTCAAACATTCCTGAAGATAAAAGAAAAGATACAAATCCTAATCGGACACTAACAAAAAAGGAAACTAACTGACTCCGCCTTATTAATAGATACAAATCTTATGATTCGTTCTTGAACTCGGACTCTTCTGGATAAGCTTTCCATCGACTGATTGTGCTCTTTCCTTAACCGAATCCACTAAAGAATCTTATCAAATTTTAGTGTTAACAAAGAGATGAAGAGAGGGAGTGGGAAAAAGGTGCGATGGAGAAGAGAAAAAGGTGCGGTGTTGAGAAGGAGGAGAAGGAGAAAAAATTGTGCGGGAAAAAATGTGTGGGGGGACACTTGCACTCCCTTTGCTAGCATACGAAAATCTATTTTCTCATGAGGGCCTCTTAAGGGGTCACTATCTACAGGGGAGCGATGTTTTCAAGCGGGAGCAATTATGACTGGCCTGCAACCTAAAGGGAGTCTCGTCCAGAAAAATTGATTCTCTTAGTATTGTTGGTTTGGCTTTTTCGGGTTCAGTTCCACCGAAAACCACCTACGCAGAACTACAGCGCTTCGTCTGCCTCCCACCTCTGTTTCCCCCAGTCGCACTCACCGTCAAGGCTGCTTGGCCACCTGCGTAAACTTTGTGAGTGTACAACGAGTGGCGGCTAGGGTTCATAAGGCAACGGTGGATGTGCTGGTTTAATTGCTAGTTAGTAAGTGGGCAAGCTGAAAGCCTGCAACAAGGTGGTGGGCTGCGCACATAAAAGGCTAGGGCCCTGTTTGGGGAGCTTCTCCCAGCTGCAACTTTTCCCAAAAGCTACTTCTGCTAGAAGCTGCCCCAAACAGTCCACAGCTTCTGGGAATCTGTAGTTACAGATTCTGAAAAATGAACTAAGAAGCCAGAAGCTAGAGAAGCTGGGTTTCAGAGCTTTTCTAGATTCTCAGAAGTTAGCTACCAAACAACTGCTTCTCAAAATCTAAAGCTCCCCCAAACAGGCCCATACTAGAGAGGTGCTACTGTGCTAGCATGCTCGGTTTATACGGGGCTTTTAGTTTTGAATCTTGTTGCTAGTAGTATAGGATTGTACTAAATATATCTTCCTCAAGGAGACTACACTACTACACGGATCGTTTTCCCGTGCGGTTGATTTGGATTTTCACATATGGAGCTTCGGCCCGTCTAGAGCAATTCGTCTGCGAAAATCGCTATTTTTGCGTGCGGGTGGCGCACGCAAAAACAAAAAATCAAAAAAAAATTGAAAAAACGAAACCCTAACCCTACACGTCGCCACCATCGCTGCCTTCCCGTCATCGTCGCCGTTGCCGTGGCCGCGCCGCCGCCGTCACGCTCCCGTCACCACCGCCGGATCCGCGCGGGGGGCGGCCGCCGCCACCGTCGCGCCTCCGGATCCGCGCGTGGGGTGGCCGCCGCTGCCGGATCCGTGCGTGGGGCAACCGCCTCCGCCGTCGCGCCGCCGGATCCGCGCAGGGGTGGACGCCGCCGCCGGATCCACGCGGGGGGGCGGCGGCCGCCGCCGTAGCGCAGCCGGATCCATGCAGGGGGCGGCCACCGCCGCCGGATCCGTGCGTGGGGCGGACGCCGTCGCCGGATCCGTGGGGGCGCAGGGCCGCCGACGCCTGATCCGCGCGTGGGGCGGTCGCCGCCGCCGGATCCACGCGGGGGGCGGCGTTGTCATGGCCGCCGCCGCCGTCATGCAGCCGAATCCGCGTGGGGGTGACCGCCGCCTCCGGATCCGCGCGTGGGGTGGCCACCGCTGGATCCGGCGCAGCCATCGCGTGCCACCTCGCCGTCGCCACCGCCCACCATATCCCGCGCTTCCACGGCAGACGCGCGCTACCGACGCTGTCGCCGCGTGCCACCGCAGTCGCCTACGCCCACCGCACGCTGTCTCGTCGCTGTCGCCGAGGAAGGAGATGAGAGAGGAGTGAGGAGAGGATATGAGGCCTGACACATCGCTGTCTGCTTTAACACGTGACGCGTGAGAGAATAAAAGAGAGGGAGGGTACCGAGGAAATTTCGATGTGGATAAGTGGGAAAAGAGGATAGAACCGCATGGGAAAATCTGTTTATTTTCCCGTGCGGTCCTCTTGTGCGGTCCATTAAGAGGACCGCACGGGAAAATCGATTTTCTCGTCCGGGCGTTAGCCTGGCACCGGTTTTCTATTTTTTTCGTGCGGTTTTACTTACCAATCGCATGGAAATAAAAGGGGGGCAGCGTCCAGGAAAATCAATCGTGTACTAGTGCTAGGCATATGCCTAATTTCAGAGCATGTGAAGACGATGCCGTAGTCTCAGTTAGATATTATTTTCAGGTGTGACAATATCTGTTCACCCGGAAATATATATATTATGGTGGTGGCCAGATATTATTATTTGTCTTAGTGGTGGCTACATGTGGTGGCAAAAAGCTATAAATAATCTCTGATGGGTAGGATGGTGAGGATGATTATATGTGTGATGGTTTGGCTGCACAAGCCACGATTATATGTGTGATGGTTAGGTTGTACAAGCCACAAGGCATTTAATTTTGTCAATGAAACATAGAGCCTATTTGGCACAGCTCCACCTCCACCTCCACCTCTTCTGGAGTTAGAGGCCAGCCAAACAATTTCAGCTCCACCTAAAATGGGAGTGGAACTGGGTGGAGCTCTCTCACAAAATTAACTAGAGAGGTGGAGTAGGGTTTGGGCAGCTCCACAACTCGACTCCAGACCTAACTCATGTAGTTAAATTTTGGAGTTGAAGCTCTACCAAACGGGCCCATAGTATAGAAACGGACGCTCAAACAAACACATTATCAAATTTAATGTATATACTAGAAAAGATGCCCGTGTGTTGCAACGGGTAAAGACTTTTTTCAATGATATACTAAGAGCCGAGTAACAAATTGAAGACCGTGGTTAGATGCTGTAAAAATTTGGCCAATTTTTTTTTCAGACACACATTTAAAGTATTAAACGTAGACTAATAACAAAACAAATTACAGATTCCGACTGTAAACTGCGAGACGAATCTTTTGAGCCCAATTAATCCGTCATTAGCACATGTGGGTTACTGTAGCACTTATGGCTAATCATAACGTAATTAGGCTCAAAAGATTCGTCTCGCGATTTACAGTCAGATTGTACAATTAGTTTTTCTTTTTTTTTCCATATTTGATGCTCCATACATGTGTCCAAACATTTGATGTGACGGAAAAGTTGGAATCTAAACACAGCTGAAATATTTGGATATTCAGTATACACTATAATTGAAAAAGTTAATAAAAATCTTAATATTGGGATCGCTATAAATTATAATTAAGAAAAGGTAATGAAAATATTTCTTGGGTTTTCAGCCGAAAGCCTTTCTTCCTTGTCAGCCCTACGCTAGTCCGCTACCTCCCTCCATTTGGTGTGCTTCTCTTCAACCTAACCATCTTCAACTTCCCGACTATGACTACCATCTTCAACCTCCCGAAGATAATCCCCTGTCCGTGCCCGTACGTTTGCCGGAGAAAATCTCCCCATCAAATTCGGCTAAATCTTTCTTGGTCAGCCAAAATTAGTCGAGGGTTTTTATCCACTTGAGCTACTCTTTCCGTTTTCCCCAAATCAGAGCATAAAACTCGGGATAAAAATGACCGGGGAAGATCACCGTCATCATCGGTAACTATAAAACAGAGATTAAATCCGGCAATTAAAGCCGAATCAAAGGGAAAATCATAGAGAAAATGATGAGAGAGGAGTGGGGAATTGATTTTTGAAATCAAATTAGGGGAGAAAACGCACGATCGATATAACGGCGGTGAACATATGGGATTATAAAACCAGATAAGAAAAAAAAAGCGCACGGGAGAAAAACCGGTGACAACCAAGATTGACGAAAAAACTAAAAACGCACGGGAGGTGCACGGTGAACCGATCGGATTAAAAAAAAACCAAAAGCCTTAGCATGTGCGCATATAAAAACTCTTTTGTGTACAGAGAGACAACGTAGAAAACTCTTTTGCGTGCAAAGAAAAAAAAGGAAAAAAATACCAGTGAAAAAAAACAGACTTTTTCGTTTTTTACTGGGAGATTTTTTTTTCCTTTTTTACGGGAGTCGGACCGGAGATGGTTTTTTTCTCTTTTTTTTTTTACTGAGGACGACGGAAGCTTTTTTTTTTTAATCGCTCGTTGAGTCGGACATTTTTTTCTTTCTTTTTTTACCTCTTTTTTAGTCGGACTTTTATCTTTCTTTTTTTACAGAAGACGGAAATTGTTTTTATAGAGATATAGATATAGATTAAAACTGAAACATAAAATTAAAACCGTTTCAAACACGGATGACGTAACAAAATCCCGGCAAAAACATATTCAATTTTTATAATAGTGATATCTATATACCTAATTAAAAAATATATACCTAATTAAAAAATACGGAAGGATTCCGGTAAAAAAATCGTCCGTCTCCTGTTATCCGATAAAAATCTACGCGTGTGACTTCCGTGTTGTGTATTCGTGTAATTCGTCTCGGTCGCCCCCGCGGTGGAAAAACGCACGGCGCGGTGCTGGGCCTCCCGCCTCCGAGAAATCCTGAGCGTCTGCCAGCCCAGACCAGGAGGTTTTCAATGCAACAAATGAACCAAATCAGATACACCACATCACAAGGCAAGAACCAGAATCAAAGCTAGCGAATCAGGAAAGCACAAATAGGCAAAGATCCCCGTAAAACAACCACAAATTTTCAAGGACAGCTCCTCTCGCTGCCGAGGCATTCGAGAAGGAAAGACTGCATTGACCTACCATTTTCTTCTAGCTATCTCGTGGCTGTGGGGGAAGAAGAATCATGAGAAACCAGCAAGAAACCCAAATCCAGCAGCGACTCTCCCCGAATCCCAAACCGATCTAAGAAACTCCCTCCAAATCAACCACCCACATCCTTCCCTTACCCAAGAAAGGCACATGTGTACTTCAGTAATCCTCAATCAAAACATCCCAATCAAAGAAATCATCGCTTCACCTCACCCGCTCCTCTACCTAGATGGAGATGACAAAAAAAAAAATCACAAGGTGCTCCTCTACCGCCTTATCGCCGGTGGCAGCAGCCTTTATCTCCATGGCCGACGGTGCGGTGGAGATAAGCAACGCGGCGACCTGGTGCGGTGGAGTCTGCGCAACGACCGCATCCCGCCACGGCGCGGCGGCCCTCCAGGCGAGCGCGACAGCGACCGCGAGTGTGGCCAAGGCGGTGAAGTCGGCAGTGAAGGCGTGGCCAGGGGCGATGGGTGAGGAGGGCAGCGAGATGAGCTCAGCGGAGGCAAGCAGCAGCGCGAGAAAACGAGGGATGATGGAGAAAGCGAGGAAAAGAGGATAAGACCGATACCGGGGCGCGTGGCCGGATAGGTCCGACTGGAAAGTGGCGAGAAGCGTGGGTCCGTCCGTTGTCGCCATGGATGGCTGGGACATGTCCCGAGACTCAACGACGCGTGGAGGGCAAATAGCTGGCTGATGGTGAGCATTGATGGTTTAATTTTTTTTTAGACAACGATGGTTTAATTAGTATACTTGTGTTTTACTAGCCATGAATGTTTTCAATATCATTTAAATACTGCTCTATCTCTACTATTTCAATTTAAATTGAAGATGTTTTTATCGGTACTGTGATACATCATCCGTGTTTAAGTTGGCTTTTAAGTTTATTTGCTTTTTGAATTACAAATTTGTATTTGAGTAGGTTTTAAATTTGTTTGCTTTTAGAAATATAGAAGGAGCTTCTTCTATATTTGTAAAAAAACATCTTCAATTTGCATAACGATCGGACTCCTAATTATATCTCATGATCCTGTAAAAACCAAAAACAATATCCAAGCAAATTCCTACAATTAATTTCACTTTAGATAACCTATATAATAATAATAAGATTAAGATAGCCTTCACCCATTATAACGCACCGGAATTTTTTCTATATCTTCACTAATTAAAATATTTGTAATTTTTCTTTCTTCACAGTCCGTTTCATCCATCGGGTGATTTTTCGTCCGTACAAAAAAAGGGGGTCTCGGATTCCCAAGAAAAGCCCCAAAAATTGAAACCAAAAATTGAAAAAAAAAGGAACGAAATACCTCACTGCCGGCCGTCGCCGACGCCGCACGGGAAGTTTTCCGCCACGGCCGGTCGTCGCCGATGCCGTGCGGGAAGCCCTCCGCCACCGCCCGTCGTTGCCAACGCGCGCCCTCCGCCGGATCCATCCGCAGTCGCCACCACCGCCACTCCTTATCCGCTCGCGAACGCTGCCGACGCCGCCACCGCCGCCGGATCTGCCGTGGGAGGAAGGCGAGCGGGGGCGGAGGGAGCCACCGCCGCTAGATCCGCCCACGGCCGCCGCCCGCGGATCTGCCGTAGGAGCGAGGCTAGAGGGGGTGGAGAGAGCCGCCGCCACCACCCTCGGATCCGCCCACGGCCGCCGCCAACCCGCCGCCACCGCTGCCATATCCATCGTAGCCAACTGCCGCCGTTGGTCGTCACCGACGAGCGCGGGTAATCAACCACCGCCACTAGCCGTCGTCGACGCTGCACGGAAGACGAGGGGGAGACGATGGGGAGGGGCGCCGGGGCAAGGCCGCTCGATGGCGGCGCACTCACCCTCGAGCGAGTGCGCGCACCAGCTAGGGGGCATACGCCGGCGCCACTGCTTTTTGCCGTTCGCCCCAGCTCGGGCGAGAGGCTATGGTTTTCGCCGATGGCCAGGAGGGATGGGCTTTCCGTTCGTCACAAGACGGATGAAGGCCATAATTAAAAATAAGAAATATTGAAATAATAATAGCATAGAGTCATGGTCACCGATGTTGCGGAAGGGAAGCGGACGGCCAGATGTGGCTGCTACCTACCATGCTACGGTCGTCGATCGGCCGTCGATTGGTCTGAGGTTGCCCATTGATTCGCTAGTCGACCGTGCTGCCGAGCCACCCTGTAGATCTACCCATATCTTCAGAGTCCATGTTGACTCGCACCGTCTAAAGGTGGAAATCAAACCGGCTTTGTCTTTTTTTATCTCCCTTTTGTTCGGAACTATATTTTTCTCTATCATTTGAGACTTTTTCTAGCGAACAAAAGTATTAAAGCAGTGTGAAAATAACTTCGGTTAAAAACAAATATTTTTAGTTTTAATACACCGTAGCGTAGCATGGGCATTTTGCTAGTATATATATATAGACACACATACTATACCGTACCTGGGGTGCGTAATAACTAAAACGCTTCCCCTCACATCCCACCCCCTCCCCGCCTACCCCCCACCCCTCTCCCCAAAGCCCACCTGCGGGCTGCACCCCTCCCCCTCCCACATTTACGGAGTAAATAGCTTATTATTGAATCTAACCGTCCACTCACTTTCCCCTCCCTCTCCACTTTTTACGGATCCGGCGGAGGCAGCGGTTCGGGGCAACAAGCGACTGCGGGTGCGGCGTCAGCGGGCGGGAGGCGCGGCGGCTCCACCTCCTCCACCGCCGAACGGCGGTGGGCGCGGCATTAGCGGGCGCGGTGGTGGTGGGTGACTGGAGGCTCGGCGAGGCGGCGGCGGATCTGGTCGCAGCGAGGCGGATCCAGCGCAGCTGAAGGCGGCGCGACGGCAGATCCGATGAGATTGGGATTCGGTCACATTGCTCCGGTGACATTCCCCGTGACATTAAGTCACTGACGTGTGGGACCCACGTGGATCCAGACACATGTGGGTCCCATATATCAGTGACTTAATGTCACCGAGAATGTCACGGGAAATGTCACTGAATGTGCGTCCGATCCGACGTCCCCTCCCTCCCACGCGGGTCTTGGCGTCTTGATCGGGTGAAGGTAGGCGCGCTGTGGCTCGGTGGCTCAAGATCCCCATGGAGCTCCATCACTGCCGCCCGACCTCAGCCCTGCCCTCTCTCCACCGCTGTTTGTGCTGCGCCGCCCGGGGTCGTCGGGGTCGTGGCCGTCCGCCTCCAGTCCAGTCTCGCTGCTAGCTCCGCGCCACTACGACCGCGCCCCTCGGTTCGTCACCCCCCCCCCCCCCCCCCCCGCGGCCCCGCCTCGACGCCCCTCCTCTGCCGGTCGGCTTCAGGCTCAATGACGCCCCAAGATCCAGTCTCCATGAGCTCTGCCTCAGAGCGTCAGACCTTCGGCGTCGCGCCTGCACATCCGCCGGGCGCCGGCTGAGAGCGTCCATTCCAAATCATTTTTGCTGTAGTTATTTTGTTCAGCTGGAATTATTGTTGTCATGATTTTGTTGCCATCCTAGGTGAAATACATGCACGACAGCAACCAACAATCGATGCTGTGTCTGGATCCGCTCGTCTCCATCGGCAATGTCGCCTCTCGGTCGATCTCCACCGTTTCAGGTTTGCAGTCAACAAGCACATAATAGAAGCGTTTCAGGTTTTTTGCAGTTTCAGAGTGCCAACATCCCGCTTTTACTTGCTTCATGTTTGTAATAGTTTCATATTTGCAGTTTGATTCTAAACTACTCAAATGTTTTCCACTGCAATCGTGTGGCTGATTTTCTTAGACATCTGTATATGTCTATCCACACTATATAATTCTTGCTAAAATTGCCTGGATCTCATTACAAACCATTCAAAGTGATTTAATCTCAAAATTTTAGTATTGTGTTTTTTTAATGTGCACGTGCTCCATTATGCACATTTTGTGCTATTTTCTTTGTTTGATCAATTCATGGGAGTTAAAGCGCTGCTTGTTTCCATGTCAAAAACTAGAGTTCATCTATTTATTAAGAAATCCTAGTTTTATCAGTATTAATTTGGGTCAAATTTGAGTGCATTAAATTGGAACAGATGGGAGTACATATTCAGATGTTATCAAATAGCATCATTCTACTTTTGGCAGGTATAAAAACAAATGAACAATGGCCAGAATTTCGAATTTGAGCTCCAAAAGATATTAATGGATTTGGTGCCTGCATTGTCAGGTTACAGGCTTGGATTTGTCCTTCAATATATATGTTTGGTGCCTACACACAAATATAATGTCTCATATTAACCGATTTACTAGCAGTTTGCTTAATTGACTCTAAAACAAAACCATGAGCTTCTTGAGATTGGTAACCTGTCACTATTAAAGTTCTTTTTGGTTAGATGTGTAGTGCACACTATTTGTTTCAGCAACCAACTAGTTGCACTTCATAATATATGCCAAACCAAGAACAATAGTGAATTCAGGCCTCATGATCATGTTCGTTTGAAGGAAAAGGAATCTGACTTCCATGCTTGTCTGGATAACAAATTCAGTTTCAAGGTATGCACTGGGTCATTTAGATTATATTTTATGCACTACAGTTTTGTATCTGACTCTCTGACTTCCTACCAGCAGTCTAACAACAAGCCTGACCACAATGAAATTCCTGCAGGATGCATTCAACACCTCCTTACTTTTCCTGTTTAAATTTTATTTTTTTAGTTGTCAATTGGTCTGTGCAGTGTTGAGGAATTTGAAACTGGAACAAGAGGAGATTCTATATACAATTATTGCACAATGTCATTGATTGCAGGCTAGGAGTACAAACTTGGTTGCACAGCTGAAGGAGGATAACGGATGACTTGCAGTAGAAGAATAGCATGGTAAAAAATCCCATTTTTTCTTCTTTCTAAAATCCTAACATTGTCTACTGGATCGAACCATTGTTCTTGTCGATAAGATCAAAGTCTCACTACTTCACCATTTCTATCGATCATGTTTGAATTTAGTTTCTGTGATCATGGTTTCATTGTTGTGAGCATTCTAAGCCCCTGTGATTCATTGTTATTTTGCGGATCCCTCTCTTGATGGGGATTGCTCGTGCATGAGCTAGCTACAGCCAGTTGTCATTGGCCTCCTCCATCGATTTCTACCTGTAGCTAATCTGTTGTGGTTGCCAACGGGGGTGTGTTTGCAAGAGCAAGTTCCCAACACTTCCCTCTCTTTTTCCGTGCGCACGTTTTTCAAACTACTAAATGGTATATTTTTTACAAAAAGTTTCTATACAAAAGTTGTTTAAAAAAATCATATTGATCCATTTTTTAAAAAAAATTAGCTAATACTTAATTACTCACGCGCTAACAGACCGCTCCGTTTTTCGTGTATGGGAGATGGGTTCCCAACACCCACCTCCAAACACAAGTCCTGCCCATAACTCCGCACAGAACTTCTAAGGTTGTCGGTGCCGGTGTCATCATCGGCTGCTATTTGTCCTTTGCAGATGCAACTGGAGCAGCGAGTCTACTTTTTTTAATTGTAGAATCATATGTGTTTGTGCTCCTGAGTCTTTGTAAACATGTCTGTAGTTTTATAGTCGACAAAAATATGGTTGTAATTTATTTTGGCTATATCGATTTGTTGGTTATTTTACTCCAGCAGTCGGGAAGTAACTTATTTCAATGAGAGAAGATTGGAGTAAATTTTGTGGCTAAGCAGTCTGGGAGAAATTTATTTTCTAAGAGAATACCGGAGTCAATCTTGTTGTTTATTTATTGGGAAAAGGCAGGAGGCATTATTTTATAAGAGTGAGAAAAAGCTAGAAAAATTAATGGTTATAGTAAAAGTAATCCGTTTAGAGGAGTAAATTTTATGAGTAATTAATTTACTGAGATAAGGGATGCAGTAGATTTTGTGTGAAGTAAATTATTTAATAAGTGAAGACCAGAGTAGATTTTTCTATCGGAAGTAATTTCTTTATTGAGATAACACTGGAATATTTTTTTCTATAACAATATACTCGTGAGTAATTGATTTGCTGGTAGATACTTAGTGTGACTGAAAGCCCATAATTTATTTACTGAAAGAAGATTAGGGTGAGAGAGTAATTTGTTAGTAAAATTTTTACTCATGGCTCCAAAGAGAAGGAAAATAACAGAGTGCATGAGAAAAAAAAAGGAGAAAAAAAGAAAAAAAAATTATTTACTAAAAAGAAGATTAGGTGAGAGTAATTTGTTAGTAAAATATTTACTCGTGGCTCCTAATAGAAGGAAAAAAGGAAAATAACAGAGTGCATGAGGAAAAAAAGGAAAAGAAGGGGAACGGAGGCGAAAAAGGAGAAAAAACGAAAAAAAAAAGGGAACGGAACGGAGGAGGAAAAAAACGGACGGAGTACGGACTAAGGAGTGCGGTTGGAAAAGAAAAGTTGGGTGGGGTGAGGGTGGGAGGTAGGTTGTGAGGGGAGCGTATATAGTTATGGATAGGGCTGTCAAAAAAGCTCGAGGCTCGCGAGCTACTCGAGCTTGATTCGTTACGAGCTCGATTCGAACTCAGCTCGTCTAAGATTCAAACCGAGCTCGAGCTTGACTTTAAGCTCGCGAGCCTGCCGAGCCGAGCTCGAATAGCTCGGCGAGCCTCAGCATCTAGCACATGTTCCTTCTCCTGTATATTTCCTCCCCCTCTCTCTCTTAACTCGTTTAAATTCTCTACTATACTGAGCACTAGTACTGCCATATTCTCTACTAGTACTAGTACCGAGCACTAGTACTGCCAGTGGCAGAGTGCATTTGTTGTCCCATTTCCTAAGTCCCAACAAGAGCATGGTTGGTAGTACTAGTACTACTACTAGTGTGCGACTGTGCGGCTTGTATAGAAGCACTAGTATTACTTTTTCCTATCTAATCATGCATCACAGTTCTAGTATTTCATTACACCAGGTAGGCTCGAGAAAAGCTCGAAGCTCGAACGAGCCGAGCTCGAGCTCGACTTCAAGCTTGCGGCAAACCTGGGCTCGGCTCGAGCTCGACTCGAGTCCGTAGCAAGCTCGAGCCTACACATGAAAGCTCGCTCGAGCTCGGCTCGTTGACAGCTCTAGTTATGGATATGGAGATACGATCGACTATATAGTGTATTATAATGATTTGCGGGGATGATTTCATACTATATATAGTACTAATGTGTTGAGTCAAGAATATATTAAGAAGCGTTCGAGAAGGTTACAACGTACGGATGCTTAATTAAGTGCCATTGTCGACCTAGTGGCCTACTGGGGGATTGCAAATGGATGATTGAAAACGCTCAAGGCCTTCATCTCTAGGGAGGTCCCGAATGGATGATTGCAAATGGTCTCGCCATCGCCGTCGTCGTCGATTAAGCTGGTGCCGTGGAAGAAACAGAGTTAGGGACCTGATTGCTTTTTCAGTTTCTTCTCTAATGCCCTTCTTTGCTGTTTTGTTGCTCAATGTGTAATTTGAACAGTTCCTAGGGGCTTCTTTGCTTATCTAGCTGTCCTCTCAACTTGCAAATTATTATTAGTAATATATTTTGAGGCCTTTAGCCTCAGGTTTGTTTTCAAAAAAAAAACAGAAAAAAATGTCTAGAACAAAGGACATGAGATAAATACCAGGTTTATAATTAATATGTTGGGTTGATTATTGTGATATATTGTTTGAAGTTCTTTTGTTGGGTTCCCATCCATAGAACGTGTTACAGAAGCAAGCCAAGTGAGAAGTAAGAACATTAATCTGGATGTTAGAACAATTTAATCATTCTATGATCATATATATGCTATTATATATATTGTTGCTGCTACAGTACGTTATATTTGTTCTCTCGTCATATTATACACATTCCGCGTAAATATTAGGTGCAGCAATGGCAGGCTCAACAAAGGACACATTTATCAATCTAAGCAAGCTAGGTAAGAAGTGTTTTATAGTGTGGCATTATACTTATTTTGGTTTAGTTGTAAGGTCGCTAAAACTTCGTTTCTTTCATCATTTATTCCATAAATTTGCTAACACATGCATGCACTCTGCTAGTCGTTTCATGTATTTCACCTTTGAGCTTCCGACCTTCTGAAGACAGTTGTTCTCGAGTGTGCTTTTCTCCATAACGGAATGAAACAAGAATATGCAAGCTTCCCAAGCTCTTAAATAGTGTGATTTTTTTTATATAAAAAATACTATCTACTCGTACATATGAATATTGTAAAATACTATTTTTAATCCGCTTTTTAATTTTGTAATAGTTAATTCATTTGTTTGTGTCTCGAATAATTCAGCTATTAAGTATTCCATTATATTCCATTGGATTCAGCCTGAAGTATACAAGTTTGTATAAATATTTAACGAGGATGTAAGACATGAAAGCCAGTAGTTTACTCCTTCATTCTAACTAGATTGAGTGCTTAATTAGTTATTTAAATAGATACAAAAAATGTATATTGTGATGGAGAATATACCTCTGCGTGGATTAGCAGTAGAGTTGGAGTTGAGTGGTGGCGGTGGCGGATCAGCAATAGAGTTGGAGTTGAGTGGTGGCGGTGGCGGATCAGCAGTAGAGTTGGAGTTGAGGGCCAAACCAAGAGTGGAGTTGAAGGACCATGAAAGTATCTGATGGAGCTCACTGCCAGAGCCGCCGGTGGCTGCGGAAAACCCAACGGATACCTCTTGTGGAAGCAATGTGACCGGATCCGGCAAAATCGCACTGACCTCGGCCGGTTGAAACGATGGATGATCATCAAAATGCAGGTTGGCAAGCAGCATCCGGGTGCTGCTGTTAAAACTGATGGAGGCTGTCATCGTGCCATTCAGGCTGTAGCTCGGCAAACTTGTCGTGTTAGCCGACTCGATGGCGCTGATGTCGACGCCCATGTGGTCGTAGGTCTTATTGGGGTCCCAGAAGTTGTTGTATGTGTCGAACTCGACGGCGATGAACCGGTCTGTGCCGTTGGCCTTCGAATGATTGGTGGCAAGGAGGCCAAGGTTGCCTCCATCTGAATTCGATGGAATCGTTGATGGGTAAGCAGCGAGGAAGAAGGCCAGCCCGTCCCCCTTTGTGTCCGTCGGGTTGCTGTTGTCGCTTCTGATGGCGATAGCGAAGGTGAATCGCGTGCTGAAGCTGGCTGCCTCGCCGGTGGTGGCGTCGTAGAACTTCACGGCGTGGGCGTACGACATCCGCCCCTTGCACTTGTGGATCGTCTCCGCGAACTCGTTGCAGGTGAGGTCCACCAGCTTGTTGCTGGGCTCGCTTGCGTCGCCCTCGAACCGGAGGTCCTCCAGGCGGTAGCTGGCTGAATTGGAGAAGTCGAAGCTGAAGGAGAGTGGCGCCGGTGCCCGCGATTCAGCCTCGACAAGAAACGGTAGCAGAAAACACGCTACGATGAGGGTGAGCTTCGCGCTGCTCACACCTTCTCTTACTGGCAAGCCTATCGTCATTGTGTCGAGTACTCGAGTATCATATCTACAGGGTTGTTGCCTGGGCTGGCTGTTCGTGGGATCAATATGATGACCATGGGTGCATGTATATATATAGCCGTGGCAGCTAGGAGTAGTGTATATGTGCAGGCGAGATTATTTTAGAATACATGCATGATGCAACTGTCAAATGATTTACTTGGAAAATCTACTCAGTTTATTTGTATAGGAATTTGTGATGCACTGGATGGTTGTTTGTATAGTAAGTTAGAGGGTCATTTTATCATTTGGTGTTATGTGAGAAGTTAGTACTACCTCCATCTCAAAATATTTGACGCTGTTGACTTTTTTAAAAATGTTTGACCGTTCGTCTTATTCAAAAAATTTAATTAATTGTTAATTTTTTTTCTATCATTTGATATTGTTAAATATACTTTTATGTATACATATAGTTTTATATATATCACAAAAGTTTTTGAATAAAACGAACGGTCAAACATGTTTAAAAAAGTTAACGGTGTCAAACATTTAGGGAAGGAGGGAGCAGCTCTGTATTTGGAATGTACTTGGAATCTTTGGACTGTGAGGATGCATTGATCGATGCAGTCAAGGTTTGCTGGTGATTTAAAAAGAAGAAGCAGGAGATGCACAGAAGGATTTCACGTTGCTGAGAGAGGAGAATTTGGATGCAACCGGTCTGTGCATGCGCGTGAAGACCGCGTGAAGCATGGCGATTTGGTGTCGGTTTGCAGCTGATTATTTAGCGCGTGCAATGCCCGATCTTATTAGTTATAGTTTTCTTCTCGGTTAAGATTTGCTTATTTTGTGTGGGACCAGATATGATTAGACTTGTCAAACTATTGTTTACTTTTGCAGATATACTATATGCCAGTGCCGGCCGATTAGGAGAGCTCTGCTAAACAAAATATCAATCTATTATTTTCTTCTATACTCCCTCCGTTTCATAATGTAAAACTTTCTTGTATTATCCACATTCATATAGATGTTAATAAATCTAGACACACATATATGTTTAGATTCATTAATATCTATATGAATGTGGGCAATGCTAGAATGACTTACATTATGAAACGGAGGAAGTACTGTTTTATCGACTGAAACACGATCTGAGCCGTTGATTGGGCGATGGGTCTATTAGGGTGAGGATCCAAGACCAAGATTTACCTTATCGTTTGGGCCAGGGTTACCCCTTCCCCCCCCCCCACACACACACACCCGGTAGCGCGGTAACCGCTGAAAATCGCATCCAAAAATTCGAATTCAAAACTCGGTGGTTTCGCGACTTCGCCGTGGTTACCGCACGGTTAACCGCGATATTCGCACAGTTATCACGGGCTGTGCAGCTGAAATCACGTAAATGAAAAATAAATAGGCAAAAAAATCGAAAATACGGTTGAATATGTGTAGAAAACTAGAAATTGAGGATAATTGAAAGAATATGTAGGATTCTTACCAATATTGTCTTCTTTTTTTCTAATTTGTAAACTATTTTCGGTTTCGCCCTCAAATTTGAATTTAGCTTACCCCATTTCAAAAAAATTCATCATCATTGGCATTACATCCATGATTTTTTCATTTTTTTTTATTTTTTCCGGAATTTTGAATTTGGTCAAAATTCATCCAAACCATATCACCGGTTTCCCGTACCGTATCCCTACGGTAAGTGCGATAACCGCGGTAATCGCGCGGTTACCGCACGATAAGTGAAACCCTATTCAAGACCACCACTAGGCTTTTTTAAGTAGTAGAGATAACCGGAGGGAGTATTTCATTGCAGCAGACAAGTTCATTCAACCTGAACTGTCCATCTCTCTATCTCAAGTATAGTAAAAATACCAAACCGGAGATCGAACCCCTCAAGTTGCTGGTTCACCAGTTCGCCGGTCCAACCATCAGGTCACTGGTCAAACCGCTGCCTTTTTATTTATTAATATTATATTTGTTTTGTATTATTTTATATACAGAAACACCAGATATTGATGAATATGTATGTAAAAATAAAAGTTTTGGCTTTCCTGCTTTAGTTTTATCCTTGGGGACAAGTTCAACACAATGGTCCCAAGCAGGATCAGTCTTCCCTCTGACCTTTTACTGGAACGGATTTCTTGTTTAGTTTCAGCAGCAGAGCAATCCTCTTGAGATTGTGGTTAATCTAACCGGCACAACTGGTGGTAGTGATTCTGGAGTGGATAAAGAATTCACTGCTGCAAATGGATAAACATGAGGTCACAACTCCCAAATCTAATGGATTAGAAAACAAATCGGTAGCCAATAAAGTTCATCGTATATGTAATACCAATTTTAGACTAGATTGGGTGATCAACAGAACAAATCAAACACCTGCACTTCCGCAGCTAGGCTAACTAGCTAGCAACAGATCTGGTGCAATAAGCTAGTCAACCACACATGCACATATATTTCTTGAGGCTAGAACACGAAGCAACTCGCAATGATGTGCCCTTCAACCTTGCCACCGGCTTGCTCTGCTACCGGCGTGACGCCGCGACGGCCGTCGGCACCTCGGCAACTTCGTGCTACCGGCTTGCCGCGCTACTGTTGTGGTATGTTGATGTGAGGTCGCCGGACACTGCGTCGAGAGAGAAATCGCGAGGTGGCGGCGACAAGGCGCGACGCACCGGGGAAAACTTGAGCAGCAGTGAGTAGGGGTAGGTCTTACACTACCGTAGAAATTATTTTTGGTCGGTCGGCCAAATTCCACAATAATCTCGGTTGCTGAAAAAACCAAGTCCTGGTTAAAAAGCCTAGCGCTATTTTTTATATCTTTAGTCTCGGTTCAATAGTTGGAAGACCCCCAACGAACTTAAGTCAGTCCCGGTTGGTAACACCAACCGGGCTAAATAATCTCTCCCACACGATTTACGCGCTCTCTCTCTCCCTTATCTCCTCACGCACAACGCCCACTCCTTCAGTCCTTCTCCTCCTCCCTCCACTCCTCTACCCCTCTCCCTCCTCCATCTCCCTCTAAGTCACAGACGCGGCACCCTGCGGGGCCGCGCCCGGCCAGGCCGCCATGTCCGGTGGAGGCCGGTGCGAGGGCCGCGCCCAGCTGCGGCAGGCGGCGGATTTTTTTTTTCTTTTCTTTTTTCGTTGTTATTTGTGAATGATTGTTTGTTGAGAATAATTTGTTCAGTCGATCTGTGATTTGAGAATGAGTATGTTGTTGTGATTTGAGAATGATTATATTGTTGTGGATGATTTGATTTGACAATGTTGTTGTGGATAATTTGGGATGTTGGGAGATGATATTTTTTAATGATTAGGAGATATCGAGCACGATATATGTAAAATAGGAAAAAAAAGCCTTATGTTACCAACCGGGACTAAAGATCCATCTTTAGTCCGGGTTATTTCAACCGGGATTAAAGATGAAAATCTTTAGTCCCGGTTGCATAATCGGGACTACAGGAGGGTACAAACCGAGATTAAAAAGGTTTCTCCAGCAATTGAGTTTGAGCTTAGAGAAATTGAGAATGTGAGAGGTTGAGTGGATCTGGATGACGGTCCAAATTTCTATAGTATGTCAAAAACCCTAGGGTGGCTTATCCATTTTTTAATATTACCTGTGAGTTCATAGTACCAACTACCAAGACAAGCAAAAGGAAGGGTATTGTGTGTCCAAACACAAAACCACCCAGTTCTACATAACCGCACCGGTTCAGCGGTCCATAAAAACTACCCGGTTTATCCGATTTTTACCGGTCCGACTGCGGGGACGGTCTTTGTGCTGAACCGAGCCGTCATGGTCAACGGTTCCAGTTTTTCCGGTTCAACCGCCGGACCGGTCCCTTTTTTACTATGATATACAGCAGTGTCCCCACCAGTCAGTAGCAGTGGCGAAGGAAGCGTATCTCCCATTACCCGGAGCGCTCGAGGGCAGCGAATCGCGATTTCGAGGTATGTACAGCTCCCTCCTCCCTTCCATCTCTTCTTGCATCGATCCCCTCCCTCCTCTAGATGTTCTTCACGGATCAATCACTGCTCGAGCGTGGTTTCTTGCGCTGAGATCTCGAATCTTGCTCGGAGTTGTGCTGCTGTGGATTCATGGCTTATTGATTCTTGGGTCTTGTGCAGTTTCCACGCGCGCCACCTGTTCGACGAAACGCCTGCCTGAGCGAGCGATTTCGAGGTATGGCTCCTTTCCTTCCTTCCTTCCTCCCAACTCTTCTTGCATCGATCCTTCTTCTCTGGATGTTCTTCACGGAAAAACTGCCCGAGCGTTGTAACCGTTGTTTCTTGTGTTACGGTGTCAGATATTTCTTCGAAGTTAAGCTGCAGGTTGATGGGTTCCTGATTCTTGGTCTTCCTCTTCTGTGTGCAGTTTCCACGCGCGCCATCTGTTCGACGAAACGACTCTGCGCGCGTGCTCGGCCACCATGGAGGGGTCGCCTGGCAAGATCAGGCTCAGCACCCTCCCCGACGACATCGTCTTCCGCATCATGTCCTTCCTGACCATGCGCCAGGCTGTGCGGATGTGCGTGCTGTCGCGGCGGTGGCGCAACCTCTGGCGCACCGTGCCCTGCATCAACGCTGACATCAGCGAGTTCAAGCGGAGAGATACCGAGCACTATGATCAAGAGACGGAATTGGCGTTCAAGATGTTCATGGAAAGGCTGAATGAGCTCCGCGACCCCGCCCCCTTGATACACACGTTTCGGTTCAGGTGCATATTGGATTTGAATGAGGAAATCAACCATATCTTGGACTCGGAAGTTATCAACGGATGGATTAGCCACGCTGTGCAGAAGCAGCCCCACTTTCTGGATATTGTCCTGCTGTGTGACAAATTGGAGCTCAATCACTCTGCATTCAATTGCCGCTACCTCAGAAGAATTGAGTTCACCAATGTTATTTTGATGCAAGGATTCTTCAAGCAACTCGAGATGGGCTGTCCAGCAATAAGAGGTCTCTTCTTAGATGAATGCAGCGTTGAGGATGTTGAGATCTCCTCCCAGACACTGAAGGTTTTGACCATCAAGAATACTCATGTCTCCTATGGCAACAAGACTACTATTTCGACCCCCAGTGTTACTTATCTGAAGTTGTGGAGCCCTTTGAATGGCACATATGTGCTTAATGACATGCCATTACTAGTGACTTCATTACTGGTACTTTATCATGTGCAAGACTCTGGTGATTTTTTCCAAAATCTCAGGAGCCTTTCTGCTGCTAAAAGTTTGGAGTTCGATTATGTTGGGAGAAGAAAAAAGGTAAGCTTATTGGTCTTACACATCTCACTTTCCTTATTATATCCAGGAATCTTAATGTAGATATTGATATGAAAAAGGAAAAAACTCAAGCTCGGTGTTTCTTATTGACACTTCACAATTCACAATTACACCTTCAAAACTAAGCGTTGCATAACTAATTCTTATGTGTGAAATCATGATGATTTTAAGGATCACTGATGCCATCAACCATTCGATGCAATCTATTTCATGTTGTCAGTTTATTTGTATACCAATCAACCTGTTGGTCAAGCAAGAAGTTGGCTATTTGATTTCACAATGAAACTGGAGCATTTCCCATTTGGTAACTCAACATGCTCTTGTTTGCTGCAATATTGGGTTCGCAAATGAAAATTTATCTTTTAAGAAATCCGGGTGATTGTCTAACTTCAATTGACATTAATGCACATGAATTTGAAAATTAAGACATACTCAAAGTCAACATACAAATGGAAATGCCTCAGCAAATGTTGAAAGTCTTACTCCTGCTGCTACCGCACAATAGTTTTTTGCATTGTGATTAGACTAGTGTAACTACCTAACTTTCAACGAAAGTCTTGGTGAAAGCAAACTAGTATAGTATCATTTATTCTGGTTTTTGGTTGGCATAATGTTAGTGCTTTGGATTGTGTTGTCATGTTTAGTGTGAAATTTTGTCTATGACATGGCATGATTTTTTCTGTTGCCACATAATCATTTCAATATTGTGCAGCTGACAATTGAAAACAATTTGCAATTGTACCCAAAATTCAACAATCTTGTCAGCCTGACTCTCGGTCAATGGTGTCTGGATGCAAACTTCTATGGATTGACGGTCTTCCTTCAGACCTCACCAAAACTGGAGAAGCTAACTCTAAAGCTTGAAAAGGTAAATCTTTTCCTCCAAATGCATATTTATCCTTCTTGAATCATTTTTCACATGTCAATCGAGAATGTAGCTCATCTTATTTTGTTGCTATATTATCACCAGGAAAAACCACAAAGAATCATTGGCAAACTTGAAGATAGATCATTTACATGTGAGCACCTTACGCGTGTTGAAGTCGTATGCTCGGAGGATGATCCCCTGGTCGAAGACGTGGTGAACTTCTTTGTAAATAGTGGACTGACCTCTCCTCAGGTTCATATCATACGCCGGGTGTAGATCAAGTACATGTGAGCACCTTACGTGTGTTGAAGTCTTATGCTCGGAGGATGATCCCCTGGTCAAAGACGTGGTGAACTTCTTTGTTAATAGTGGACTGACCTCTGCTCAGGTTCATATCATAACATTTGTTGCTCCAGTTGAGTCCGAAAGCACATATAAACATGTATACTGCTCTTGTTTGGTGCTATGATGTGAGTAGAAACAATCATGTCTTAGTAGTACTATGTAAGTGAAAGGTCTGTCACCTTGTTCTGTTGATGTTCTATTGTCCTATAACCAAGACGTACTGCAAGTTGATGCTTGAGTACTCTATTATTTTGCCTTTATATTTTCCCGACGTGATGTTATACACCATGACTGGAATTGAGATCACCTTTGCTTGTATGACTGTAACTTTAGCAGTCATATAACCATCTTTGGATCAAATAACAAGGACTCAGATCGCACCAATGCTGACAAACAGTATTGCTCCTAAATCCAGGCCGTTGAAACCTTTGATCTGATGGTAGTGAAGATATAAGACTGCTAAACTTGCAGTCCCTATTCAAACTGCATGGGATCCCAATCCATGACTCTGGCTCTATCCCCTTCAGTACGACTCATTAGATTTTTTTTCTTTTTGTGTAATGTACACATGAAATAAAAAATTACTTCCGCTGTTTCATATTATAAGTTGCTTTTGACTGTTTTTTTACTAGTCATTTTTTTTAGGTTTAACAAAGTTTATAGAAAAATTGAATAACATCTTGAAATTAGTTTTATTAAATGTAACATTGAACATATTTATATTTTGCGTTGGAAATATTTTTATTTTTCCAACAAACTTGGTCAAGTTTAAAAATGTTTTTTTAAAAAAAGTCAAAACAACTTATTATATGAATATGAAACGGAAGGAGTGGATTTTACTGGAAATAATGAGCATGGTTATATATCAACAAGCTGCAACAATTTTCTGTATCAGTGGAAAACAACAAAATCAAAAAGCTGTTAATTTTTTCATACAACTATATATTTGTTATGAAACACCACTGTCACACACATGGTTATGGAATCTGTGTCACACATTGTATTCTTTGATCCAAAATTTCACAAACATGGGGCACCAACATCGTCGATTCAGAGACTCGTGTAATGGCGGTGCAGTTGCACCTGAAGAATTCGATGCAGTGGCATCGGCTTATCAGATTTTGGGTGAAGCTGTCGTACCACTGTTGTAGGAGTAGGTGGTAAAGGGAGACATATATATAACCCTATTTGTTTCACTTATGTTTGTATGCTTATAAGCTACATTTTAAATTTTCAAACTTAATTTTAGATTTGATTTGATGTTGTTTAAAGGGTTAATTCGATCCATGCCACTGCAACTTTGCCAAATTAAAAAAATATCACTAATATTCATCGTATCAGCTACATGTCACTCGAAATTTCTAAAATTAAAACCATGCCACTCCCGTCACTTTTTCTGTCTCCTCTCCGGCGATTGAACTGGGCGAGTGGGCGGCCCCGCGGCATGGAGATGGAGGCCTTGGAGGCCGGCGGGTTCTCCCTTGCGCGGGAGAGGCCGCCGGCTTCGATCTGGGTGAGCTGGTCGAGGAGACGCTCGAAGACAGAGCCCATGAGGAAGTCCCACATGGTCTCCGGGAGCGGGCGGAGGCCGGAGCCCATGCCGTCGTCGTAGAAGAGCTCGAAGCTAGTAACCGTGGCGAGGGAGTCATCGTCGCCGGTAGCTACAACAGTGGGGGAGCGGCAAAGCACGATGACGGGGTTGAACGGCGAGCGGTCATCGGCCGCCGCCGCTGCGTCAGTGCAGCATGTCCGTCGCAGGCGCAGGTCTTTGGCGTGGTGCGCGCACGGGTGGCGGAGGTAGGCGGTGCGCGGTGGGGGTGCACCCATCTCCTCGAGGATGCCGCCGCCGTAGTTCGGGTAGGCGATAGCGGAGTCATCGTGAGGGGTGGCACGCACGAAGGGGTCGCAATTGTAGCACCAGTAGGAGGAGGACGCCGGCGCAGCACCGGCAGCGGAAGGGGAGGAGGAGAAGGAAGAGGAAGGGGAAGAAGCCATCGGAAACCACTTTTTGTTCTCTCTCGGATCTGCTCGGAAACCACTGCAAGAAGGGATTTTTGTTTGGTTTGTTGTTTACCGGCGGTGGTCAAGGACTTAGGTTCCTGAGGGCGGCGCGGTTGCAGCAGGAGGCGGAGGAGGAGGAGGAGGAGCGGTGTTGTGGTGGGAGGTTGGTCGGAGGAGAGGAGAGGATAGGAGAGGAAACATGAGGGGAAACGATTAAACTGGGGGAGAGGGGACGAAGACGGTGTGAGAGAGGAGACAGAAAATGTGACGGGAGTGGCATGGTTCTAATTTTAGAAATTTCGAGTGGCATTGTAGCTGATATGACAAATAGTAGTGGCATTTTTTTTTAATTTAGCAAAGTTGCAGTGGCATGATCCAATTAACCCTAATTATTATGATCAAAATTAACTTAATTACTACTCGCTCTGTTTCAGATTACAAGTCATTTTTGACTTTGATCAAAGTCAATCTGTTTCAAGTTTGGTCAAGTTTGTATAAAAAAATACTAACATTTTTAACCCAAGATAAATATATTATAAATATATTCGATTATAGATTCAGTGTAACTTATTTGGTGTTACAAATATTACTATATTTATTTATAAACTTGATTAAATTTGGAGTAGTTTGATTTTAACCAAAGTAAAACTAACTTATAACATGCAACACAAAATGACTTATAATATGAAATGGATGAAGTACGACTAGATTCTACAACCACATTAGTATTATTTAACCGGACAGAGTATTTCATTGCAGCAGACACATTTATCCAACCTGAACCGTCCATGTTTCCATCGAGGGAGCAGTAAAAAAACCATTCCCCGGAGCGCTCGAGGCGAATCGCGAATTCGACATTTCGAGGTACATACAGCTCCCTCCTCCCTTCCATCTCTCCATGCATCGATCCCCTCCCCTAGAATGTTCTTCACGGATCAATCTCTCCTCGAGCGTGCTTTGCTGTGTTACGATCTCAAATCTTGCTTGGAGTTGTGCTGTGGATTCATTGCTTATTGATTCTTTGGTCTTGTGCAGTTTCCACGCGCGCCACCTGTTCGACGAAACGCCTGCCTGCGCGGTTTCGAGGTACGGCTTCCAACTCTTCTTGCATCGATCCTTCTTCTCTATATGTTCTTCCCTGACCAATCAATGTCTTCTCGAACGTCGTTTCTTGTGCTTGGAGTTGAGCTGCGGGTTGTTCGGTTCCTGATTCCTGGTCTTCCTCTCTCGTGCAGGTTCCACGCGCGCCACCTGTTCGACGAAACGCCTCTGCGCGCGTGCTCGGCCGCCATGGAGGGTTCGCCTAGCAAGAGCAGGGGGGTCACGGCCCCAGCGCACACTGACGACGGGGACTGGTTCAGCGACGTCCCGGACGACATCATTCTCAACATCATGTCCTTCCTGACCACGCGCCAGGCTGTGCAGACGTGCGTGCTGTCGCGGCGGTGGCGCAACCTCTGGCGCTCCGTGCCCTGCATCAACTCCGACATAGACGAGTTCACGCGGGACTCCGACTCGGAAGGATACTATGATGAAAAGACGGAATTGGCGTTCATTATGTTCATGGAGAGGGTGATGGAGCTCCGTGACCCTGCTGCCTTGATAAGCACGTTTCAGTTCAGGTGCAAATTTGAATTGGATGAAGGATTCGATGATATCTCGGACCCTGAAGATATCAACGCATGGATTAGCCACGCTGTGCAGAAGCAGGCACGTGTTCTGGATATTGTTGTGCTGTGTGACAAATTGTATCTCGACCACTCCGAGTTTGCTTCCCGCTATCTCACAAGAATTGAGTTCACCAGTGTTGTTTTGATGGAAGGATTCTTCAAGCAACTCGAGATGGGCTGTCCAGCATGGGAAAGTCTCTTCTTAGATGAATGCGCCGTTAATGATGTTGAGATCTCCTCCCAAACACTGAAGGTTTTGACCATCAAGAACACTCTGTTCTCCAGTGACAAGACTACTATTTCGACCCCGAGTGTTACTTATCTGAAGTTGTGGAGGCCTGTGGATAGCTGTGTGTTTAATGACATGCCATTACTAGTGACTTCATTACTGGTACTTTATCATGTGCAAGACTCTGGTGATTTCTTCCAAAATCTCAGGAGCCTTTCTGCTGCTAAAAGTTTGGAGTTCAATTATATTGGGAAAGAGGTATGCTTATTGGTCTTACGCATCCCACTTTCCTTATTATATCCATGCATCTTAATGTACGTATTGATACGAAAAAAGAAAACAAACTCAAGCATGTTGTTTCTTATTGACACTTCAGAATTGCACTGGCAAATTAAGACGAATTCTTATGTGGGAAATCATGATGTGTTGTAAGAATGACTGATGCCATCAACCATTCGATGTAATTTATTTCATGTTGTCAGTTCATTTGTATATAAATCAACCTGTTGGTCAAGCAGACCTGAACTATCTTAGCTGGCTATTCGATTTCACAATGAAACTGGAGCATTTCCCATTTGGTAACTCGACATGCTCTTGTTTGCTGCAATATTGGGTTGGCAACTGAAAATTCATCATTTCAGAAATCTGAGTGATTGTCTAACTTCAATTGACATTGCTGCACATAAATTTGAAAATTAAGACATACTCAAAGTTAACATACAAATGGAAATGCCTCAGCAAATGTTGAAAGTCTTACTCCTGCTACCACATAATAGTTTTTTGCATTTTGTTTAGACTAGTGTAGCTACCTAACTTGCATCGAGAGACTTGGTGAAGGCAAACTAGTATAGTATCGTATATTCTGGTTTTTTGTTGAAATAATTTCTTTCTGTTGTGGCACAATGTTAGTCCTTTGGATTGCATTGTCATGTTTAGGGTCTCTTTGAGTTTTGCAATTCTCTGGTTTTTTGTTGACATCATTTCTTTCTATTGTCATAGTGTTAGTGCTCTGGATTGTGTTGTCATGTTTAGTGGGAATTTTGTCTATAACATGGCAAGGTTTTCTCTGTTGCCACATGATCATTTCAATACTGTGCAGCTGACAATGGAAAACAATTTGCAATTGTACCCAAAATTCAACAATCTTGTCAGACTGACTCTTGGTCAATGGTGTCTGGATGCAAACTTCTATGGATTGATGGTCTTCCTTCAGACTTCACCAAAACTGGAGAAGCTAACTCTAAAGATTGAAAAGGTAAATATTTTCCTACAAATGTCTACTGATCCTTCTTGAAAGATTTTTCACAAGAACACATGTCAATCGAGAATATAGCTTATTTTATTTTGTTGCTATATTATTATCAGGAAAAAACACAAAGAATCATTGGCAAGATTGAAGATAGATCATTTACATGTGAGCACCTTACGCGTGTTGAAATCGTATGCTCGGAGGATGATCCCCTGGTCAAAGATGTGGTCACCTTCTTTGTTAATAGTGGACTGACCTCTGCTCAGGTTCATATCATACGCCGGATGTAGATCAAGGATGTGTAACCTGCATGGTTAATTGGTTATATATCAACAAGCTGCAACAATTTTTTGTATCAGTGGAAAATAAGAAAATCACAAAACTGTTAATTTTTTCATACAATTATATATTTGTTATGAAACACCACTGTCACACACATGATTATGGAATCTGTGTCACACATTGTATTCTTTGATCCAAAATTTCACAAACATGGGGTACCAACATCGTCGATTCAGATACTCGTGTAATGGCGGTGCAGTTTCACCTGAAGAATTCGATGCAGTGGCATCGGCTTATCAGATTCTGGGTGAAGCTGTCGTAGCACTGTAGTAGTATTAGGTGGTAACGGAGACATATATATATATATATATATATAACCCTATTAGTTTCACTTATGTTTGTATGCTTATAAGTTACATTTTTAAATTTTTCAAACTTAATTTTAGATTTGATTTGATGTTGTTTAAAGGGTTAATTGGATCTATGCCACTGCAACTTTGCTAAATTAAAAAAATACCACCACTATTCGTCATATCAGTCACATGCCACTTAAAATTTCTAAAATTGGAACCATGCCACTCTCGTCACTTTTTCTGTCTCCTCTCCGACGATTGAGCTGGGTGAGTGGACGGCCCCGCGGCATGGGGATGGAGGCCTTGCAGGCCGGCAGGTTCTCCCTCATGTGGGCGAGGCCGCCGGCTTCGATCTGGGTGAGCTAGTCGAGGAGACGCTCGAAGGCATAGCCCATGAGGAAGTCTGACATGGTCTCTGGGAGCGGGCGGAGGCCAGAGCCCGCACCGTCGTCGTCGCCAGCAGCTACGGCAGCGGGGGAGCGGTGAGGCACGATGACGGGGTTGAATGGCGAGTGATCGCTAGCCGCCGCTGCTGCGGCAGCGCGGTGTGTCCGTCGCATGCGCAGGTCGTTGGTGTGGTGCGCGCGCGGGTGGCGAAGGCAGGCGGTGCGTGGTGGGGGCGCACCCATCTCCTCGAGGATGACACCGCCGTAGTCCGGGCAGGCGACGATGGAGTCTTCGTGAGGGGCAGCGTGCACGAAGGGGTCACAGCTGTAGCACCAGCAGGAGGAGGACGCCGGCGCGGCACCGGTGACGGAAGGGGAGGAGGAGGAGGAAGAGGAAGGGGAAGAAGCCATCGGAAAAGGATCCGCCTAATCACTTTTTGTTCTCTCTCAGATCTGCCCAGAAACCACCGCAAGAAGGGTTTTTTATTTGGTTTGTTGTTTACCGGCGGTGATCAAAGACTTAGTTTCCCGAGGGCAGCACGGTTGCAGCAACAGCAGGAGGAGGAGGAGCGGTGTGGTGGTGGGAGGTTGGTCGGAAGAGAGGAGAGGAGAAGAAAAGGAGAGGAGAGGAGAGGAAACATAAGGGGAAACGATTAAACTGAAGGAACGGAGACGGCATGAGAGAGGAGACGGAAAACGTGACAAGAGTGGCATGGTTTCAATTTTAGAAATTTCCAGTGGCATGTAGCCTATACGACGAATAGTAATGGCATGTTTTTAATTTGGTAAAGTTGTAGTGGCATGGATCCAATTAACCCTAACTATTATGATCAAAATTTATTTATTGACTACTCGCTCTACTTCAAATTACAAGTCATTTTTAACTTTGATCAAAGTAAATATGTTTCAAGTTTGGTCAAATTTGTAAAAAAAAATACTAACATTTTCAACTCAAAACAATTATATCATGAAAATATATTCGATTATAGATTCAATGAAACTTATTTGGTGTAATAAATATTACTATATTTATTTATAAACTTAATTAAATTTAGAGTAGTTTGATGGACAAATGGTAGCTCAGATTCGTTGTTCTATAAGGGTTTTTTTGGGACTTATGGAGTAGACTAGATTCTATAACCACATTACCCCAAGTACTTCCTCTATTTTACCACGTAAGTCATTTTGGCATTTCGCATATTTATATTGATATTTGTCTAGATTCATTATTTGTCTAGATTCATTAACATCAATATAAATGTGGGAAATGCTAGAATGACTTGTGTCGTGAAACGGAGGCAGTATTATTTAACCGGGCAGAGTATTTCATTCCGGCAGACACATTTATCCAACCTGAACCGCCCATGTTTCCATCGAGGGAGCAGTGAACCTTTCCCCGGAGCGCGCGAGGCGAAGCGCGAATTCGACATTTCGAGGTACACACAGCTCCCTCCTCCCTTCCATCTCTCCATGCATCGATCCCCTCCCCTAAAATGTTCTTCACGGATCAATCTCTCCTCGAGCGTGCTTTGCTGTGTTACGATCTCAAATCTTGCTTGGAGTCGTGCTGTGGATTCATGGCTTCTTGATTCTTTTGGTCTTGTGCAGTTCCCACGCGCTCCACCTGTTCGACGAAACGCCTGCCCGAGCGGTTTCGAGGTACGGCTTCCAACTCTTCTTGCATCGATCCTCCTTCTCTGGATGTTCTTCCCTGACCAATCAATTTCTTCTCGAGCGTCGTTTCTTGTGCTACGATCTCGATTCTTGTGCTGGGAGTTGAGCTGCGGGTTGTTGGGTTCTTGATTCTTGGTTTTCCTCTCTCGTGCAGTTTCTACGCGCGCCACCTGTTCGACGAAACGCCTCTGCGCGCGTGCTCGGCCGCCATGGAGGGGTCGCCTAGCAAGAGGAGGGGGGTCACGGCCCCAGCGCACACTGACGACGGGGACTGGTTCAGCGACGTCCCGGACGACGTCATCCTCAACATCATGTCTTTCCTGACCACGCGCCAGGCTGTGCAGACGTGCGTGCTGTCGCGGCGGTGGCTCAACCTCTGGCGCTCCGTGCCCTGCATCAACGCCGACGTCGGCGAGTTCCAGCGGAGCGACACTGAGTGGGAAGAGTATGATCAAGAGAGGGAGTCGGCATTCAAGATGTTCATGGATAGGGTGCTGGAGCTCCGCAACCCGGCCGCCCCGATACGCACGTTCCGGTTCAGGTGCTGCAGATTGGACGGATTCGAAGGCACCTCGGACGAGGCAGATATGAACAGATGGATTACCCACGCTATGCAGAAGCAGCCCTGGGTTCTGGATATTCTTGTGCTGTATGACGCATTGAAGCTCGATCACTCTGCGTTTACCTGCCGCTACCTCACAAGAATCAAGTTCATCAATGTTCTTATGATGCCAGGTTTCTTCCAGCAACTCGAGATGGGTTGTCCAGTATTGGAAAATCTCTTTTTAGATGAATCCATCGTTGCGGATGTTGAGATCTCCTCCAGGACACTGAAGGTTTTGACCATCAAGAGCACTCAGTTCTCCTATAAGTTCAGGACTACTATTTCGACCCCGAGTGTTACTTATCTGAAGTTGTGGAGGCCTGTGAACGGCATATATGTGTTCAACGACATGCCATTACTAGTGACTTCAATTCTAGTACTTTATGATGTACAAGACTCTAGTGATTTCTGCCAAAATCTCAGGAGCCTTTCTGCTGCTAAAAGATTGGAGTTCGATTATTTTGGGAGGAAGGTATGGTTATTGGTCTCACACATCCCCCTTTCCTTATTACATCCATGCATCTCAATGTAGTTGTCGATATGAAAAAGGAAAAACTCAAGCATGGTGTTTCTTATTGACACTTCACAATAGCACCGGCAAAACTAAGCGTTGCATAACTAATTCTTATGCGTGAAATCATGATGTGTTGTAAGGATGACTGATGACATCAATCATCAATGCAATCTAGCTATTTCGTGTAGTCAGTTCATTTGTATATAAATCAAGCTGTTGGGGTCAAGCAGACATGAACTATCTAAGTTGGCTATTCAATTTCACAATGAAACTGGAGCATTTCCCATTTGGTAACTCGACATGTTCTTGTTCACTGTAATATTGGGTTGTCAACTGAAGATTCATATTCATATTTTGAGAAATCTGAGTGTTTGTCTAATTTCAGTTGTCATTACTGCACATAAATTTGAAAATCAAGACAACCTCAAAGTCAACATACAAATGGAAATGTCTCCGCAATTGTTGAAAGTCTTGCAATAGTTTTTTGTGTTGTGTTTAGACTGGCGTAGCTACTTAAATTGCATCAAAAGCATCCTGACAATTAAATCGCATGTGCTATTATGGTCTTTTATCGCATAATGTTAGTGCGCTGGATTGTGTTTTTCATGTTTTGTTGGAAATTTTGTCTATAACATGGCAAGGGTTTTCTGTTGCAACATAATCATTTCAGTATCGTGCAGCTGACAATGGAAAACAATTTGCAATTGTACCCAAAATTCAACAATCTTGTCAGCCTGACTCTTGGTCAATGGTGTTTGGATGCAAACTTCTATGGATTGGTTGTCTTCCTTCAGAACGCACCAAAACTGGAGAAGCTAACTCTGGAACTTGAAAAGGTAAATCGTTTCATCCATATGTATACTGACCCTTCTCGAGAGATCTTTCACAAACACACATGTCAATCAGGGATGTAGCTTATTTGTTTTCTTTCTATAATATCATCAGAATACGCCGGAAAGAATCATTGGCAAGCTTGAAGATAGATCATTTACATGTGAGCACCTTACCCTCGTCGAAGTTGTATGCTCGGAGGGTGATCCCCTGGTCAAAGATGTGGTCAACTTCTTTGTTAATAGTGGACTGACCTCTGCTCAGGTTCAGATCATACGCTGGTGCTAGATCGAGTATGCGTGACCTGCAATTTTCTGGTCTGAGGAGATATGAAACGTCAAAAAGGATCAAGCATTCTCTGAACATTCCATTCAAAAATCGCTCTCTTGCAGTTACATTCGTTGATTCCAGTTGAGTCAGAAAGCACATAGACATGTTTACTGCTTTTGTTTGGTGCTATGATGTCAGTAGAAGCAATCATGTATTGGTTCCTGTACTTGCATCCTTCTGTGATGTTCTGTTGTACAGAAGATACTGCATGTCTGCATGTACATGCTTGGGTACTCTATTTGGCCTTTATGTTTTACTGACATGATGTTACACTCCTATGACTCTGCTGGCTCTATCCCCTTCCATGCTTCTAATGTTCACATGAGATCTTAATTTTAGGTAGTTCTAGAAATAATGAACATGGTTATATATCAACGAGCTGCAACAATTTTTATATCAGTGGAAAACAAGAAACATCACAAAACTGTTATTTTTTTTAATACAGTTATATCTTTGTTATGAAAATGAAAACTGTCACACACTCGCACACATGGTTATGGAATCTGCTGCGTCACACGTTGTATTCTTTGAAAGAAAATGTCGCAAACTGTCGTAGCAAGCTGATAAGATTTTCAGCGAAGCTGTCGTAGCAAACGGCGGAGCCATGAATTTTTGTCATGTGGGGCCGACTATTAGTACTTCACATTTTAATGGGATCATTTATGCAAATCTTAATGGATTTACACATGAAAAATTTAAGACTCTCAAGGGTGTTTGTGAAATAGTTGTGGGGCCAGCCGACCATATAGCTAATAGGTTGGCTCAAACACTAGTTATAAGGGGCTTGAGTTACCATGCTTGCTTCAAAACTCTATGTAAATCTTTTAGAAATTATATAAAAAAAATAAAATATATAATTTCTAACGTGTTAAATCAGCCCTAGGCCCGCAAATATTTTGGCTCTGCCGCTGACTGATCGTAGCATTGTTGTAGTTAGTAAGTGGTGAGAGAGACATAAGACCTGTTTGTGGAGATTAAGATTTTGATATACAGCTGGTGAGAATCTAGAGAAGCTATGAAACCCAACCTAGATTTTGACTTTTAGTTCATTTTCTGGATTACATAACTACAAATTCTCAAAATTTGGATAAAAATCTAAACTATTTGAGAAAGCTTCTAGCAGCTAAAGATTTTAGGGAAAATGCAATTTCCAGAAGCTTCTCCAAATTGACCCATAGTGATCTACAAATGCCTATGAGATGACACCATATATATGTTGCAGGCGTGATGGTCCAACGAGGGGACGTTTCACCATTAGCATAAATATTGTTTCTTATAGGAGTACAGTATCCATTCCTCTTATAGTCACAAAATAATGTTGTTCTAGACTTTTGAAAGTTTTTTTTTTTTGCCGGGTTGACAAAGGATTAGCCGGCCAAATTTCATCTTTATTTTGAGGAGAAACTGTTACAAATTTAACCACGACAGTATACCCAAAACTACCTGAGACAAGCAAGAAAGAAAGAACTACACGCTACATGATGTAAAAGTGTTGGTTGTCGGTCCAAAGGGAAATCTCCTCCATTTTCTGTTAATCTGAACCATCCATCTTCCATCAGAGGGACTAAAGTAAAACCGCAAATACACCCAGCGTCCCAACAAAAACAAGCAGTCAATCGAGCGCTTGAGACGCCAATACCATTCGCGATTTCGAGGTACACCTCCCATCACCTTCAACTCCATCTCTTCTCGCATCTTTCTTCTATCGATGTTCTTCACGGATTCAATCTTCAATCTCTGCTCGAGCGCCGCGGTCTCAAATCTTTGCTCACGGTTGAGCCGCGGATTCATGGCTTCTTGATTCTTTGATTTTGTTTTTCCTCTACTGTGCAGTTTCCACGCACGCCACCTGTTCGACGAAACGCCTCTGGGCGTGCGCGTGTGCTCACGGGCTCACGGCCATGGCTCCGGCGCACGCCGACGGCAAGGACTGGTTCAGCGCGCTCCCCGACGACATCGTCCTCCACATCATGACCTTCCTGACCACGCGCCAGGCCGTGCGGACGTGCGTGCTGTCGCGGCGGTGGCGCAACCTCTGGCGCGCCGTGCCCTGCATCAACATCCACATCCATGAGTTTGGGCGGAACGAAACCGGCTTTATCAAGTATGATCAAAAGATGGAGTTGTCGTTCAACAGTTTCCTTGACAAAGTGCTGAAGCTACGCGACCCCGCCGCGTCGATACGCACCTTCTGCTTCAAGTTCTACAGATTGACCAGAATCGAAGGTGCCTCGGCCTCGGAACTCGGAAGATATGAGCAGATGGATTAGCCACGCTTTGCAGAAGCATATGCCCGAGTTCTGGACATTGTTGTGTTGTCTGGTAAACTGGAGCTAAACCACTGTTCTGCGTTTGCTTGCCGCTTCCTCACAGCAATCAACTTCGTTAGTGTTGCTATGAAGCAAGGTTTCTTCGAGCAACTCGAGAAAGGCTGCCCATCGTTGGAAAATCTCTCCTTAGATGAATGCATCATTGTGGATAGTGACACATCTCCTCTCAGACACTGAAGGTTTTGAGCATCATTGATACTTGGTTCCCCTGGAAGTACAAGACTACTATTTCTACCCCGAGTGTTACCATTTTTTCCTTGTGGTGGCCTTTGAGCGGCACAATTGTGTTCAATAACATGCCATTACTAGTGAATTCATTGCTGGTACTTCATGTCGAACAAGCCTCTAGTGATTTCTGCCAAAATCTCAGGAGCCTTTCTGCTGCTAAAAATTTGACCTGCCAGTTCTATTATGATGGGAAAAAGGTATTGCTATTGATCTTAGATATATATCCCCCCTGCCCTTATTATATGCATGCATCTTAATATAGGTATTGATATGAAAAATAATAAAACTTAAGCACGCTGTTTCTTCTTGACACTTCACAATTCCACTATATTAGTTACCTGTACCGGCACAACTAAGCGTGGCAAACAATTCTTATGTCATGAAATCATGACTGATGCCATCAACCATCCAATGCAATCTATTTCATTGTATTCAGTTCATTTATACATAAATAAGACTTTTGGTCAAGCAGACCTGAATTATCTTAGTTCGCTGTTAGATTTCACAATGAAAGTGGACCATTTCCCATTTGGTAACTGGCATGTTCTTGTGTGGCTGCAATATTGGGTTGGCCACTGAAAATTCTTCTTTTCAGAAATCTAAATGATTGCTTAACTTCAATTGACATTATTAAATATAAAATTGAAAAATAAGATAAATATGCTTCAGCAATTGAAAGTCTTACTCCTGCTGCTACCTCACTATAGATTCGCGTTGTGTTTAAAATTTTTGACATAGCATTGTGTTTAAGCTGATGTAGCTACCTAATTAACTTGCATCTGAAGCATCTTGACTGTTAATCCACACGTGCTAAAGAGATTCATTGAGACCAAACAAGTGTAGCATTGTTTATTCTGGTTCTTTGTTGACGCAATTTCTTTTTCTAGTGGTCTTTTATGATCCGCTATGTTGAAGTTATAGTTGTACCTGCACTGCAAATATAATACTTATTGCATAATGTTAGTGCTCTGAATTTTGTTTTCAAGTTTGTAATTTAGGTAATCATGTTTATAAATGGCCTTCTGCAACATAGTCATTTCAATATTGTGCAGCTGACAATTGAAAACAATTTGCAACGGTATCCAAAATTCATCAATCTTGTCAGCTTGACTCTTGGTCAATGGTGTCTGGATGCAAATTTCTATGGATTAATTGTTTTTCTTCGGAACTCACCAATACTGGAGAAGCTAAATCTGGAACTTAAAAGGTAAATCTTTCCCTCTAAATGCATACTGATCCAACTTGAAAGATTTTTAGCAAGCACACATGTCATCAGGAGAATATAGCTTACCTGTTTTTCTTGGTATATATAGCATCGTTGGGGAAAAACATCACAAAGAATGATTGGCGAGCTTGAAGAAAGATCATTTACATGTGAGCACCTTACAAGTGTTAAAGTCAAATGCTTGGCGGATGATCCCCTGGTTAATGGCGTTGTCAACTTTTTTGTTAAAATGGGATTGACCTCTGCTCAGGTTCATATCGAACACTGGAGCCAGCCAGCTCTAGGATGAAAATTCCTGTCTGAGATATGAAAAGTAAAAGGATCAAGCATTTGTTTTTTTTTATATAATGGAAGCTTTATTGAAACTCGATCAATTACATTCGTTTGACATTCCATTTTAAAGTCGCTCTCTTTCAGATACTAGTGATCGTGCACGTGCAAGGCACGTATAAGCCAATATCAATTAAACCAGATATATCCTCTCCAACTAATATAAATCAAACTCATCATATTGCAAGAGAACATTTTTATTATGCACAAACCATATTAATAGTGGTAGTAAAAATATGATATAAACTTATGATGCTTATTTCATAATTAAATTCCTTGTGGGTTTCATAATACATTAAGGGACTATATGTCGGCTATTGTAAATAAACCTGTTCAAAACTTAAATGTTCATGATCTAAACAGTATATACATCAAATCCCCGATACTTGTGTTTATGCTATATACAACTGTATTCTCATCCACTTATCCTTTCTTACATAACAACGCACAATACAGATTACAAAGCAATTACTTGCAAAGAACTTTGCTAGTGAAAAACTGGTTGAAAGAGATAGTAAACAGATAAGTGGAGGAACATATAGTGCTTATGTATATCAGATGAAAGTAAGATAAATGTGAGAAAATACAACGCACATACATGGCTATAACTTCGAATATAACCTTTCCATGGCACTTGCATTTCATAAAGTAACATGAGGGTATGTTGACAAGTAACTGCATTAGCTATCTTTTTCTCCCTAATCAGAATATTTTGGAGTTACCTGCCAAATGTAGCTGAATTTGTTTTAACAAATCGAAATGTAGCTGCCAAGCAGCAAGCCAAAAAGAGGTACCAAAATGTGTTGTCGTTGTTAGCTAGTTGGATGGCTACAAGTGGGAAAAGGTCAAATAAAACGCTTGTATCTCAATTTGGCAAAAGATGGACTGATTAAAAACACACATAGACACAATTTTGCAATAGAGGCGTGATGTGCCTGTATCTCAATATAGTAAGAAAAGATCAGAATGGCCAGGCAGAAGGAATAATTCTTAGAATGAATTAACAACATGCGCTTGGATAGACAATAATTGGCATATGGCTCTATATGAGAAAACATCAAACAACAGTTTCCATATTTCGTAATTTCTGTCATTCACAAATGAATCACATTACAATATAACAAGTATAACTTCTAGGTACAGCAATAATATAGTTAATAAAATCATGTAAAAATGCCATTTATACAGTATAAGCAGTAGAAATATGAAGGGCCAGATCAACGCAGAAATAATTTTGCTAAATAACCATCCTTGACTTTCATTTGTGATGAACAACCACCTTACTGTATTTATATATAGCTCTCTTGCTAGTAGTATTTCAATTAGTGTATGTGAAGAAAAAAAATCAAATATTCAATTAGTATTCATACATTGGTAGAAGGTCATGCCCAGATTGTTGTTTGTGATCACATTCTTCCTTATGAAGAGAGTGCTCAGCCAATGTATAGGATTGGCCTACATGATCTGAAGTCCCCTTTCTAATGCAAGTAGAAAATAATTAAGGAATGAAGCTAATGTTGGTGCTGATAAAAAAGATATGGAATTGAATTCTATCAATCATGGAAAAAGTTGACCAATAAACAATGGCAAAATTATGGATAGTAGTGTGTCTGGCATATACCAACATTCTGTTTTGCATGGGCTAGAAGATTCAATGAGAACAGTGCAGATACCGTGTTCGCAAGAACAAGACGATAGTGCATATATATGAGAAAAAAAGTGACCATAATCCCTAACCTTGACACATGACAATAATCCCTCCTTCGCATGTGCAGTTCTTCAGTGCAAACTAAATTCACCAAAGAAATACTCACTGTTAACAAACTGCATCTAGTAGACAGTGTTGCTTTCCATCAGCTCGTTGTCTTGTGCTCTTAATTCCTGACAAATCAGGAATCAAACAAAAAAAACAAAAATTTAGATGATGGAGTGATAGTTTGAAACAAAGAGATCAGGCTCATATAATCCCTGGAAAATCAGGAATCAAACAAATTTAGATGATGGACTGATACAGGGAATTGATGGCTCATAGACAAAGAAGATGCGGCCAAGTTCATGGAGCTCATCCATGAAGTCGTGCTGGCACTGACATTGAAGTCAGCCAGGCCTCCAACCAATCTAATTTTTGAGTAAATACACTGAGTATTTTTCTGCAATTTTTTGTAGTCTTGAGAACAATCCATTGGATTTTTTTGTCCATGAGTGAATGAAGCCGTTACCTGCATTGGATGCTTCTTCCCGGCTGCACCTCAGGGCACCGGCGGTGGGGAAGGCACGTGCGGGGTGGAGTCCCAGCGCTGGCGGCGGTGAGGCGCGGACTGGTTGGAGGGCAGGCAACGGCGCCGGCGCCGGCAGTAGAGAGGCGTAGCCACCGGCGGAATTTGAGGGGCAGGCGACGACGCCCGCAGCGGCGGTAGGGAGGCGCAGCCACCAGGGGAAGGGAGGTGTGCCCGATGGTGCCGGTGGTAGGAAGGCGCGGCCACCGGTGGGGTGGAGGGCAGGCGGCAGTTTTGTCGAAGAAAACAATTTGCGGGCGGAAGTGCGGCGTAGTCATCACGGGGTCGAGAAGATAGGGTCGCCGAATCGGTGGAAGATTTCACCTAACATGACGGATGAGATTATTCCACCTAGCGGATGAACGGATGAAATAAGATGAGGTGATTTGGCACGTAGGATTGGAGGGGTAAACTCCTTCTTTTTATATTAGTATATAGACATTCTTTGATTCCAGTTGAGTCCGTAAGCATATAGACATGTTTATTACTAGCTTTGTGTTTTTGGTTAGAAAATAAATTAAAACCCAGCTTCTACATCCAAAAGAATGTACACAGCCAATCTAGCTTGGTGCTATCGTCTATGACGTGAGTACAAACAATCATGTCTTTCGTTCCATTTAAGGGCATTCATCTTGTACTTGCTCTCTGTTGTACTCAAACCAAGACGGTACTGCTCTGCGTATACATGTTTGCTCGGGGTACTCTATTTGGCCTTCATGTTTTGCTGACGTGATACAATCCCATTATACTGGCTCTACTTCTTTCGTTCCGTAATTGTTCACGTGAGATATGAATTATGTGGTTTTGACTGCAACAATTTTGATATCTGTGGCAAACAAGAAGCATCACAAAACTGTCATTTTTTGTTCGTACTGTTATCTTTCTTACGAAAAAGCATCATCGCCCACATTCCGCTGACAATAATTTGGCCTCTCTAAACGTTAGCAGTCTCATCTTTTTCACTTATGCTTATTCTTATTAGCTAAAACTAAAATTTTTTTCTTTAAATTTGAAGTTGATTTTGGGATTTTTTTTTCCATCGTAATTTATTTTCAGTATTTGCTTTTAGATCGTTAAGACCACGTATATAAAAGTTTTATTCACAAATTATTTTTTATTTGTAAATATGTTATTTCGTTTTTTCCTCCAATATGCCTAACGATGGGGCTGCAGAATAAAACAATGTTCCAATTTTTGTACTGGATGGACTTGCTATGCCTTTCATAATTTTCGGTTAGATTTTTTCTACATACAGAAAAATATATGGTTTCCATCAAGGTATTGAAGTGCAATTTGTATTTGAGTAATTATCTGAAGAGATATGTCATTACAATAAAAGAATTTAGTAGGGGAATCATTAAGCTAATAAGCTCCCGCGTTCTAATCTTTCTGAAAGAAAAAATCTAATAAACTACATCAACCAAATAATTATAATTTCATATACTTGAAAAATATCTTCAAGTCAGGCCTTCGATCTTGAGCGAGCAGCTGTGAAGGCTGCCTCCCAGGTCATTGAACCTTCTCCTCAGCTCCATGAAGAGCTGGATCGCCATGACGCTGTTCTGCCCGGCCATGTGGCGGCGAGGCAGCTGCGGCGGCAGCCGGAGCATCCCTCCGACGGCGGCGAGGCCGCCGTGCATGTGGAGCAGCGACGCCATGTGCTTGGCGTCGAACACCTGGGTGCCGAAGACGGCGCCGACCTGCGCCAGGAAGCCCAGCCTCGTCGCCGGCAGCGGCGCGCCGCCGGTGGCCAGCCTGAGGAGGAACGCGACGCCGTACATGCCGCCGAAGGCGACCCACGTCACGCCGCGGAGGCCGAGGATGCCGGAGGCGGCGAGCTCCGCGGCGAACGCGAGGGCGGGCACGCCGGCGAGCCGCGCGGCCTCGAAGTCGAACCCCTGGGCCCTCAAGAACTGGACGGACTCCGGCGCGTGGCGGTGGTAGCGGGCGTCGAAGCCGGCGAAGTCGAACTCCCACATGAACTCGACGAGGGCGCCGTCGACGGGGAGGCGGCCGTCGGCGGCGGAGAGGGTGATCCCGAGCTGCAGCAGGCAGAGCTCGTCGGCGTTCGCCCTCACGGCCGCGTACCGATCGTCGGCGGTGACCCCCGCCCCTCTCGGGTGGGGGTGGACGACGCCGGGGAACTGGGTGTCGACGGCGACGAAGGGGAAGGTCGGCATCAGCGACCGGATGAGCGACATCTCACGGTGGAGGTTCACCGCCGTGACCTTGCGGGTGTGCACGGCCCGCGCCGGTGGCTGCGTGTAGAACAACGATTGCTCCATCATCCTCGGTTGCGACGACGCCATAGACGAGGACGACGAGGTGGCCATGGACGAACACCTTGCTTGCGTTGTGTGTCGCACTGTCGATCACGTGGTGAGGTGAGGCGAGCCCGGTGCGAAATATATAGGGAGAACGCTGAGTTCTAGTCGGATTAATTAGAGTCGCATTAATTAATGAGTTCTAGTCGGATTAACGATGTATTAGTACGTCTAGTCGGAGGGAGGCAGGCTTCTTTATTAAATGTTTCTTATAGTCACCACCGTTGATCAAATATAAATGAAATGAAGCTCTTGCTTAGTCTAAACTTTTTTTTCAAACTTTCAACTTTTTCATCACATCAATATTTTTCTACACATAAACTTTTAACTTTTCCGTCGCATCGTTCCAATTTCAACCAAACTTTCAATTTTAAGATGAAACACACCCGAAATACTAGTTCGTTTGTCCCACCGAAAACGCCGGGATAGAAGCGACGCCGTCGCGGGCGCCGCTCACCCTCGCCGGCTCACCGCCGTTGCCCGGCCCGCACTGAGCGCAAAGCTGAAGGCTCCGTTTGGATCGTCGCCGGCGGCCGGCAAAACCCTAGCGCATGCGGATGCGGCTGCACGCTCGAGAGTCAACAAGTGTCCGGATCGAAAACCAGATGGATTGCATATACCATTGACGTCTACACATCTGTATCTCTCAACGGTTGGTTATGTAAAAAGTCTTTCTACGTCTTGAGATGCAGGTAATGTGTCTTGTTGTTGGTCTGATTACTATGCAAACCACTTCACTAGATTATTCGATTCTTTTATACTTCCTCCGTTTCATATTATAAAACTTTTTAGTATTGTGAGTTTAAAACACAATGCTAGAAAGTCTTATAATCCGAAACAGGGGTAGTATATGATTGCTTCGTCTTGATCATACATAGCTTTAAATAGATGATGCAGATATATATTATTTATATTGGACCAGTTTAATCTGAAAATAATGGATTATTATTAATATAACAGGCAGATATAGATTATTTACATTGGACCAGTTTGCTAGGAAAGTTATTACGTAATATGGAGTAGTACTTACATGGCAGAGGCCTCGATTAGTACATTAAGGGGATGTTTGCTTGATGCCTAACCTTGCCATAACTAAGTTTAGGCTAGTTGAGGCATGGTGGCACAAGTGTGGTTTAAAAATGGTTTTAAAAAAGTGTGGCTTAAAAATAGTTGGCTACAAGTGTGGCATGCTTAGCTCCAACTTTGAGAGTATGACATGCTTAGCTCCAACTTTAAGAGTATGACATGTGGGTCTAAGGTTAAGAAAGTGTGTTATGATACAATTGCGATAGCGAAACAAACACATACCTAAAAATTATGCATAAAAGTATGGCGTAGCAATATGTGGCAACCAACCAAACAACCCCTACTATATAGATCTTCATACTCATTGAATTTATTGAATTGCATATGTGCTTCCTATTTGCAGGTATAGCAGATGAAAACATAATTATTGTTCTTGTGTATGTGGGTAGAAGAATCCAATATGGAGTTATGGGTGCAGAATATAGTATTCCTAAAAATAACACTTCCAGCATATGACACTACCACATTCAAAGATATGAGAAATGAGATCTTTCGGGGACTTGGATATGATGAGGAACTGTACTCAATAAGTATACAAGCTCGGTTTGATTTTGAAGCCCCCGGACCACATTATTTCCAGATAATTTTAATTTATGATTTTGGGACGCTGAGCTTAACAGAGTCCGCCTAGGACGCTATCAGCCAGAGCGTCCTTCTTCCTAGTTTTCTAAATATATGTTTTTATTTACTATTCCCTCCGTTTATATTCCTAGTTTTCTAAATATATGTTTTTATTTACTATTCCCAACGTTTATATTCCTAGTTTTCTAAATATATGTTTTTATTTACTATTCCCAATAGTAAATAAAAACATATATTTAGAAAACTAGGAAGAAGGACGCTCTGGCTGATAGCGTCCTAGGCGGACTCTGTTAAGCTCAACGTCCCAAAATACAAAGTCAAAATGTTTTAAGTTTGACCAATTTTATAGAAAAAATAGTAATATTTTTAACTCAAGATAAATTTATCATAAAAATATATTTAATTATTAATTTAATAAAACTAGTTTGATAATGTAAATATTACACGTATTATAACCTAAAACGGAGGGAGTACTTATTTAATTTCACGGTAAATAATTATTATATATAAAAATTTCGCTTGAAAATGTTTATTTTAAAAATCAGAAACTAAAAAAGTTCAAATTGTTTTTCATAAAAATCCCCAATCTTCTTCTCCATTCCAATGGCGGCACACTACCAATGCGAGGAGCACCGGATCCTCTCGTCGCCGGTGGTGTCCACCGTCGCCGCTCAGTCCAGGTTAAAGGAAGCAAACATACCACTCGTCCCGTAGTGCACTTGAGAGAAGACGCGAGCACCATTCGAGGTATGGCTCCCCTCTTTTCACCAAACGTTTCTTGAATCATTTCGCTGATCAATTTGTATTTCTTGTGCTAAGATCATGAATCTTTTTTTTAGAAAACAGGTCAAATACCCGGCTTTTTACTGAAAGCCAACGTAGGCTAAGATCATGAATCTTGCTTGGAGTTGAGCTAGGATTCATGGTTTACTGATTTTTGGTCTCTGCCACGTGCAACAGCAGCATAGGCGGGTGAAATTAGAAATGTGTAGATCACCATAACCACAAGGAGGGTGTCTTAAAGTAGTATATAATTAAGTATACGCATATATTCCCAAGACATTGATTTCAATGCACACGAAATCCAACCATTTTCAACAAATCATGTGTGTTTAGAAGCAATTTAAAATTCAACATGTGTCAAAGGACTGTCTAATCTACGCTTGACAGAAAAAGAAAACCCTAATATGTTGCAAATTTTGGGTCGTTTGATTGCTTTAAGATTCGAGCAAATCTCCCAACCCTAATTTCCATCACCTCTTTTTCTTTCCTCTTTTTTATTCCATCCCCGCCGCCGCACAAGCCCCCCATTCTCAACTTCTCCTCGTGACTATGCTCCTGTGCTGCCGCCGACCCACCACGCTGCCGCCCGGCCTCATCGGCTTGACGAAAGGCGGCGACGACACCAGCGAGGTCCTCTCTCTCGCCGGCCTCCTCCCCCTCCACTCTCCTCCTCCACCCTTCTCTTTCTCCTCAAGCCGATGGTGGTGAGGTGGTCCCGCCTTGCTATCTTCCCCATCTCCTGTGGCTTCCAGTCTCTGGATCTACCACCACCAACCGGCACCTCGTCGCCCGCTTGTATCCACCACCCACCACCGGGCCATCACCTTCTAGATATATCCATCTAAGCCCGACAATACCCGCCCTCTTCCCTCACCCTACTCTCATCTCCCACACCAACCTTAGACCCTAAACCCTAACTTGTTGGGTTGTGGTCGATCGTTGGATCTTCGCTGGAGTTGGAGGAGAAAGGGTCACCAGATCTAGAGAAGGACATGGGGTCAAAGTCGCCGGATCACAAATAACAGAGCAAATCTTAAGGTTTGAAATTTGCAAGTTTTTTTTCCCTAATTTTCTGTCAAATAAACATTTGTTTTTTTAGGTAAATGTCAAATAAACATTTAGCAATTAGAAATGAGATGACTACTAAAAAGGAATCTTTTCTTCTTCATATGTTTATTTTTTGCTAAACAAAATGTTTAGGAAGTAAGGCGGTATACGTACGAACCCGTCCCGTTTGTTGTAACACCATTCAATCCAAGGTATGGTTCCCTCTTTTCATCCAATCTTTCTTGAATCATTCCTCTCTCGGTGTTCTTCACAGACCGATCTGTATTTCTGCTCGATCGAAAATCGTTTCTTGCGCTAAGATCTTAAATCTTGCTTAGAGTTGAGCTGGGGTTTACTGATTCTTGGTCTAACGCTTACTGTGCAGCTCCCCACGCGCACCACCTGTTCGACGAAATGCCCCTGCGTGCTCGGCCGCCAATGGAGGACGCCGCCGGCAGGGACAGGCTCAGCGACCTCCCCGATGAAATCCTCCACCGCATCATGTCCTTCCTGAACGCGCGCCAGGCCGTGCAGACGTGCGTGCTGTCGCGGCGGTGGCGCAACCTCTGGCACACCGTGCCGTGCATCAACGCCGACTTCGTTGAGTTTGATTCCATCGGATACCAAGGGCCCGAGGTGCCGTTCAAGAGGTTTGTTAACCGGCTGCTGGAGTTCCGTGATCCTGCCTCCGTGATAGACACATTCTTGCTCAAATACGCCATGCCGGACAGATTGGATGGATACAAGGCTTCTAATGAAGAAGCTAACAGGTGGATTGGCCATGCTTTGCAGAAGCAGGCCAGGATTCTAGAGGTTGCCGTGTTCTTCTTCCCATTGGATCTTGATCACTCAGTGTTTACTTCATGCTACCTGAGAAGAATTGAGTTCTCCCATGTGTACTTACGCAAAGGTTTCTTCGAGCAAATTGAGACGGGCTGTCCATCACTGGAAGATCTCTTATTACATCAATGCTTCATTTGGGATGGTGAGATCTCCTCCCAGACACTGAAGGTTTTGACCGTCGATGCAACTGAATTATACACGGTGAAGGAGATGTCTATTTCTACTCCAAATCTTACTTCTCTGACCTTGTCTGGTCTTGAGTATCCCAAAGCTGTACTAAAGGACATGCCATTACTAGTGACTGCATCAGTATCAGTTACATTTGATGCATTAAACTTCGACGGTTATTATGATGCTAATGACCTCCGCCAGTATCTCTGGGGCCTTTCTGCTGTTAGAAATCTGGAGTTCCATTATGAGGGTGCAGAGGTATGCTTATTGCTAATAATTACATAGTATACCAATGCATCTTTCTTTAGGTACCAATGTGAAAACTGAAACTTAAGAATGCTGGTTCTTCTTGACACTTCATTATTGCTATACTTTAACTACCTGTACCTGCAGAACTACCGTTCATAGCTAATTCTTATGCCGTGAAATAATTATGTTTCGACAAGATAACTGATGTTAATGTTATCAACCACAAGGCAATACAATTCATGTACTCTGGTCATTTTTTGAACATAAATCGACCCACTGTCTTGAAAGTTTATTAGTTGGTAGTTTGATCTCGAAAGGAAACTAGATCATTTCTCATGCAAGGACTCAAATGTTCTAGTCTGGGTGCAATATCAGGGTTGCCAACCAAATATGCATCTTCTCCGATATCTGGTTGATTGTTTAAGTTGAAATCAGTACAGATAATCTTATCTTACTTTTTGAAAGAGGGGATTGGGGTGATTGTAGGTTGTACACTCACCCCGAGTCCAGACATTTTGTAGCTGCAAACATGCATGTTGTTTTGTAAGATGTTTATAGAGAAAATTTTCATTTGTGCCCGGCGAATATATTTCATTTGTATAGGTGATCATTTGGTCTTGTATATTCATGCATATTTTAGATTTCAGGATTAATTGTTTATTGCATTTATATTTTATAGTATAGTTAATTGGGATGTGTTACAATGCACGGACACTATGCTAGCATTAATTTGAAAATTAAGAGACATTCCAAGGCAATGTACAAACAGAAAATTAAGAGACATTAGTGCTCTTAGTTGGGCAAGTTTGGTGATTATGGAAGTGTATAATCAATTAAATCTTTTGCAGCTGATGATTGCAAACAATTCGCAATGGTGTCCGGAATTTGTCGATGTTGTCAACCTGACTCTTGGTGAATGGTGCCTGGATGCAAACTTCCATGCACTAATTGTATTCCTTCAGAACTCACCGAGGCTAGTGAAGCTAACTCTGAAACTCGCGAAGGTAACTGCTTTCCTCCAAATGTATATTGTTCCTGCTTGAAAGATTTTTCACAAGCACGCATATCATCAAGAATAAAGCTTTACCTGTTTTGTTTGCTATAGGATCGTTGGACAACACCACAAAGAATCATTGGTGAGCTTGAAGAAAGATCATTTACATGTGAGCACCTTAAGATTGTTGAAGTGATATGCTTGGAGAGTGATCCCCAGGTCATCGGTGTCGAAGATTTCTTTGTTCGTAGTGGTATGACATCCGTTCAGTTTCATATCAAACACTGGAGAAAAGACGAGGAGTATGAGTTACCTGCTTTTATTCAGTACTAGCCGAGTGCCCATGCGTTGCAACGGAAACATTTTTCTAGTTCTATACAAACAAGAGATATGTCAACTTTTAATAGTTTCATGGTTCATACTGCATTTTTTTCTCATGGTGCTAAAAGTTTAGTACCCAGAGAAAAATAACAATATTTTGTGCTATATTCAGCTTGGCACATGTATGGTTCATTCATTTCATCTGCAATTAGATAATACCATAAAAAACATATATGTTTTTCATGACAGTGACAAGAATAGTCAAGGTTGATTTTTTTTTAATCTTAATCGACAATTGATCTGCACGGCAGCTACAATTCAAATTTAATACTGCCAAACTGACTGAGCCTAAGCATGATTGTTGTCCAGATCATTGTTCGAATTGCAGTCTCATGTAGAACACCGAACCTTCTAGCCCTTTATAGTTTTTTTTTTTGTGTAGACTGGTTTCTAAAATTGTTTTAGACGGGTGCCCTTTATATTTTTCGCAAGCATAATTGTACTCCTGATGGCATTTTACACTAAAAAACTATTCAGACCAAATAAATGTTGACCTGGTTTAATTTAGAGAGAAACAAAGAATCAACTGTGAAATTACTCGCTAGACATGATGACATGAAAATACATAATATTCAGAATGAGGTATGACAATGTGATTTATCAGGTCCTTGCTATCCATAATTATATCATTAAAAGGATAATAAAACAAGCACAATATATTCATACAATTCACTGCTGAAAAAGAAGTGAAAATTAGTTCCTATTTCTTCCAATGGAGACAATTATCCACTGCATACTACACTTAGTACACTGGAAAGCCCATCTTTCGGACTAAAGAGAAGACAAGATCATTAGAGAGTAAACAGAGAAGCCAAAAACAAATACACAGTCCTTTTAGACAGTAAACAAAGAGGACAAAAACAAATACACTTGGTGACTGCTACCACTCTCTCCTCTTCCTTGCTAACTCGTTATTCGGCAGCACAAAACATATTTGTGATCAAAGAGAAGTTCAGAGAACATATATAAAATAACTCGACCTGTGAGGGTAAGACAACCTGGGCATTTTGCATAGAAGAAAACCTTCTCATGTAGGTCGACAAAACCCTGAACCCCTATCTCACCCTTACACAGTGGTACTGTAACCCATATGAGAACAACCAACAGCCTTGGCTGGGCCTTAGACGTATACTTTGGCGTGGGACAAACGAGGGGGTTTTGTAAGTTGTAACCCAAGCTTGAAATTTGCTCCTACGGGGAGTCGAACCCAAGAAATGAGGAGTGCTACTAGAGCCACCTAACCAACTCAGGTAGAGGCCCGCACATGATTATTTATAAAGATATAATATTTTGTTTGAGTTCAACACGCATTGAAGAATACGTTAAACGTAAGTTGAAATTGCAGTTCAATATAATCTTGGTGGTTTTGTTCCTGCTCCCAATAATTATTTATAAAGATATAATGTTTTTGTTTGAGTTTCAACACATATTGAAGAATATGTTAGTTGTAATTGCGGTTCAATATAATCTTGGTGGTTTTGTTCCCACTCCAAATAAAATTAAATAGCCCCCCCACCCCCCTTTCCCCGGTCACGGAAAATTATAGAATCTACTAGTGATGCCACTATTGTGGAATCAAGATCTTGATTCTTTCGGTGACAATTCAAAAATAGTTGAAATGCGTCATGTGTAATTTTGGATGATCATATTAATTTCTAGAGTAAATTTCACTACAAATATTTTGACCAAACTATCATAAAACTACAAATTTAAATGTTATATCATAAAGTTACATATTTAACACCAATTTTATCACAAAGCTACAGATTTTTAACGCTAAGTATTGCAAAACCACATATTTAATAATAAATTTGTCACAAAAACTATACATTTTATGTTTAAATCCTTAGCCCAATGTTATGTTTGAGCTAGAAACATCTAAATTAAATTGGTGCTAAACTTCTAGTTTTATTATAATTTTATTACTGTAACATCTTGAAAATCCCTAATAATAAAAATCACTAAAATTTTGAACTTTTTAAAACTTTTGCATCATGTTGGATGTTATGGTTGCTATTGCTTGCCAAACTATAAATTGTCACAATTGAAGATTAAGCTAAAGCCGTACAACTAAGAAGTAATTAGAATAAGATAATTATTATTAATCCTATAAATATTTACAAATTGTACATGATAGCAAGCCAAATAAAACACAAGTCAATTATTAATAATTACAAATTGTATGTTAAATACTTGAACCATGTCGACAAGTGTCATGACATCTAAGTAACCACGAAGTAGTCGCCACTACAATGATTTTATATATATAGGAGTGTTCCACTAGAATAATTAAATTAATATTTATAACTTTCATCAAGTCTCTCATGGGATGGATTCACTCATGTAAAATAATTTGTCATGCAAATAAATTGAACTTTATATATATAATATGTTTATGTGTGTGTTTAATTAAACATTTAGGTCAATATTGTACCAAGTATCAATTTACTTTTATGGAATAATAGATTAAACATGTCCTTGTAAAGTACATTGTTATACAAATAAACTCGACCAATGTGCTATTGTATTATTAAGGTCACATTAGAATATTTAATTAGTTTTTAAGAAATATCAAAGCTTATAGGTTATATTGGATAATTTTTGGATAATTTAATGGAAAGCAAATTCATTTGGGAACTAATGAATAACCAAATAAATATTCAAATCAAACATTTGAATTCTCAAAACCAAAATATATTGATTACATTTCAATTCAAATTCATTCCCATTCACTTTTGCAGATTAGCCCCTCCCTTTCCTTCCTTTCCCTTTTTCTTCCTTTTCTCTCTTTTCTCAGCCGCCACTATTCACTGTTCGCCAACCGTTCGATCCCGTCTACCGCGTGCACCACATCGCTTCCGACCGCGCCAGTCACGCCTGTGCCGCACCGCAACCGCGCCTCCTTCCCCTCAGCCGCGTCCGACCCCAACCCTAGCCGCACCGCACTTGCCGCTCCGCAACCGCATCGCGTTGTATCGCGCCGTGCGTCGCATCGCGCCGGACCCACGCCCGCCCCCGCGTCGTCCTTTCCGTGCCGCGTCGTGCCAAGGCCCGCGCCACGCCAAGCCGCACCTCTAACCGCTCTCCTGGATTCTCTCCAGGAAAGGAAACACGGAGCTGCGCCATCGCCCATGTGCGCACGTCGCCGTCGCCACGCCTGCCTTCATCACCCAGACACGCGCGTCCCATCGCCCCCATCCACGCCCAATGGATAAAACGGAGCCCTCTCCTCCAGCTAGCGCCCAGACCTGCAGTCTATAGGTTATAGGTGTGATGATTAAGCCATATAACCTTAATGGAGAAGGAGATGAATCTCAGCCGCGTCATCCACCTCATTGCTCTTATCCGATCACCATTAGTACTCTAGCTCGCCTAGGCATGTGCTGATGATCTTATCCCCATAGTTTGCCTGCATCCTGTAGCGCCCGTTCCATCGTGGCGCCTAGCGGGAAAACTATCTCTTAAAAACCCTAATTGCGAAATCCGTTTCCTTGCTTGTTGTCTAGTGTACGTGCCATCTCAGATCTCAAATCCCCGATCTATTGCCAGTTCAATCCCGAATCCAAATCCTTCCCAAATCAAATCCCTCCGCAAAAGTCTAATTCGCCTCCCTAGGGTTCGATGGGCCGAATCCCTCTCGGCCCATCTCCCCCTTCCACCCCGGCTCTCTCTCTCTCTCTCTCTCTCTCCCTTCCCCCCCCCCCCCCGCTCTGCCCGAGCGCTGCACGCGCGTGCGCGCGAGCCGCGCCGAGCCGAGCCCTCCCTCCCGCATCCCGCTGCCGTTCCCGCCGACGCCGCCAAATCGTCGCCGCGCGCCGTTGCTTCCCGCGCGCGCGTGCCGTGGTGGTCGACCGCCCGGTCGCCGCCGCCGTCAGCTTCTGCCCGCGCCTGCCCGCGCCTGCCGCCCGTGTCGCCGCTCCGCTCCAAGCCGCCCCGCCGTCATCGCCGTCGTCATCGACTCGGCCCCGCCACTCCCCGCGCGTGCCTCCAAGGGACGGAGGCAGAGCCCTCCGCCCCCTCTGCCGCGTCGCTCTCTCTCCCCCCCTTTTTCCCAAAGCGGCAAGGGGGCAAGCCCCCTTTCCGCTCCTCCTTTTCCCCTTTTCTCCTCCCCGCCGGCGTCATCCGCCTCTGTCGCTGTTTTGGCCGTGAGCGCCGAGTGCCAGCTCGCGTCTTGACCGCCCAAGGTCGGTTTCCAAAACCGACATCGCCGCCCTATAAACCCAGGCGCCCTCCCTTCCTTTTCCCCTCCCAACCTTCCCCGTTTTTCGCCTGCGCCATTGCCGACTCTCTCGCTGACCGCCGCCGTCGCGTGTGCCGGAGGAGCCGGTGCGCGCTAGGACGCGGAAGGGGACTCCGGGCGCTCGTCTTCTTCCTCTTCCCCGGCCCGAGGCCGGAGAGATCACTCCCGTGCCGTCGGCCTCTCGTCACAGCGCCCCACCTCGTCGCGGTAGTGTCGCCCTCCGTTCTCCCTCCTCGATCCATCTCTTCCCCTTAGTTTTCGGTAGTAGCATGTGTAGCCTCCCCGTAGCTAGCCGGCGCCGCCCCGACTGCTGCCGTCGCTCGCCATGTGCTCGCCGCCATCGCCGCCCGAGCTCGGAAGCGCCTCTCGTCGCCGGCCTCCCTCGATGCGTTTCCACCCAATCCGACGCTAGCAATGGGTTCCCGTAGCCGCGTAGATGCTCTCACCGCCGGGAATCGGCCCCTCGTGACCTCATCGCCGTTTCCCCCTTCTCCCGCCGCCGGTTGCCGCCGCTGCAATCCGCCGCCGTCGAGCATTCCCCGGCGAATCCGAGCCGTTGGCTCGTCTCCCCTCGTCCCGTGCAACCTTCCGGGTGTGCTCGCTTTCACCTGTATCACCGTGGTTCGCTCCGCCGATCGCCACCGCCGTCCGCCGTCCGTTCCGGCCGCCATCGTCGTCTACCTCCAGCCGGTCCACGTGGCAGCCACGTAGGCGCCACGTCGGCGCCACCTCGGCCGCGACCGGACCGACCAACCCGGCCGGCCGCCCCCTCTGTTTCCCTCCCCGTGCGCGCGGTCCACCGCGAGCCGTGAGGTTGCGCGTGGGCCCGCCGCACCGCGTCCTCCGCGAACCGCGCGCATGCGCCGCGCCTCCTTCCCCAAACCCTAGCACGCCCCGCGTGCACCTCGCTCACGGTGAGCCGAGCCGCCGACAAGCGGGTCCCACCCGGGACCACGCGGGATGGACCCGGCCCACCGGCTCTCTCTCTCCTCTCCCCGCCCGCGCGCGCGCCTTGGGTCGCCTTTTTGGGCCGGCCGGCCCGTTAAGTTCGGCCGAGCCGCCCCTTTCTCTCGGGCCGCGCCCTAGCCGCTCGAGGAAAGTCTAATTTCCATCCCTCCTTCTTTTCTTTTCTTTTCTTTTTCAAAAAGGATTTAAATAAATCCTTTTCCTTTAGACCAAAAATCCAATAATCTTAGAAATTCAATATCTTCCCAAACGTAAGTCCGTTTGACTCCGTTCAACTTCCAAAATTCCTCAAATCTCGAGGTCTATCTAATGGCACGCTTAGAGGTCAATAATAAGGCTTTATTTTTGCCGTTTGCTGAGTTATCCCGTTTCGCGTGTAGTTTCGGAGCCCGAAGACCCGCAGTGCGAGGATTTCGAGGATCAAGCTCAAGATCTCGAGCAAGGCAAGTCACCTTTTATCATCTTGCACCCATATTTAAATCTAAGTATTTCTTTTCCGCAAATATTGCATGAATAGGATTTACACAAGTAATTCGGCAGCGGTCTGCGAGACGGCCTGCCTGCTCCCAATCCTAATTGCTGCAATTACCCTCCTTGAATTATTGAACACTTAAACCTCCTTTGTCGACTGTTGTGCTTCGATGCACGGGCCTTCGGGCACGGGCATCGGAACACCTCCCCTCAAATTTAAAACATCCAACGATGGGTAAAACTTGGGGTTTTACAAAAGACTTGAAAAACCCGACACCTGGGTCGGAGCTTGCGAACTAAATGAATTTCTAAAATCGCGGACCGGGGAACGTACCGGGAGTACGGTTTCCCGCTCTTGCACTTAAGGACCGTTTCCTTGGAATTTCATCCGAACATAAGGCAAGTGCGACCACATGGGTGGAATGGGACACCCCTGGCTGAGTAATTAGCTAATCGGGGGAACCATGATGCCAAGAGACATGTGGATTCAACGGGGTGGTGCCGGGGAGAACCCCCGGGCTTCCTGGCACAGTATGGTCTGGGACCTAACCTGATGTCGGTCTGGGACCCCTCTCGTTGGCATATGGTGAACCTATGTCAGCTTTCGAAATGCCTTGTTGTGAAAGCCCCAAGTCACCAGACGTGTCTGATCCACACGGGCTAGGTGACCAAGGCTAGTAACGTCGTGTGGGTAAAGTGTACCCCCTCTGCGGAGGTTATTAAACTGTTCGAACAGCCGTGCCCACGGTCATGGGCGGATGTGAGGTGATTCCTAGCGTAGTTTTGTTTGACTACTGCCTTGTGAAATTTGCTATTGTGGAATGGGTTTGATGTTTGGAAAATCTGCGGCTGATGGGATCAGCCAGGCCCGGGTGGTCGTTTGAAAGCTATTGGCCAGGTGCCAATCTTGATCAATTCAAAAGACTGATACATTGCACATACTCCGACCGGACGAGACGCACTGTCTCATCCGTGTCGTTTGAGAAGCACTCACTTAGTTGTTTCAGAAAAGAGTTTAAATAAAATCAATTGCAAAAACAACAGCCTTTCCTTGAAGCCTGCATTAAACACTTATTTCCCATGGCTTGCTGAGTACTCCCGTACTCACCCTTGCTCTATATAAATAATCCCCCCCCCCAGTTGCTGAAGAAGATGAAGCGGATCCTGCTGACGAGGAGTTCTTCCAGGAGCAAGTCGGATACGATGAGTTTTAGGGTTTCAGCCTAGTTTCCAAGTCGCGCCTGTGATGTTTGGTCCAAGTCTTGGCTTCCGCTTCCCTTTCGTAATGTAGTTGTGAGCTCGGGATCTGTCCGCAGCCCAACATGACTATACTCCTACTCTATAATAAAGAGACCTCTGTTGCTGTGATACTCTGTCCTCCTGTGATACCAGCACTGTTTCCTGGGACTGGTATCGATTAACAGGTTAATTTGGAGCGTCACGGGCTAGTTCCGTTCGGGATTAGTTCGGGGCGTGACACATCCTAAGCGAAGCCCTCAACAAAATCCCCATCCCTCTCAGCCTTCTTCTCATATGCATTTCATCGAACACCTTGCGATCACCCTCTCACCACCGCTAGAGATCACCATTGTGAGGCTCCCCGGCCGGAGCTGGAGGTTGGAGGGAGTGGAGGAAGAGCCGTGCTGCCGCCGTCGCCATGGGGGAAGCCGGGTAGCCGCTGGACATCAAGAAACGGCATCGAGCACCTTACGTCGCCGCCGTCTGCCCCTGTCCTGCACCGCGTCGAGCTCCACTTCGCCGAGTTTCGCCATCTCGCCGTCTCGTGGTACACCCTCGTGCCTGTAGCGTCCTCCATACATCTAATTGCTAGCGCCGGCTCCAAAATCGGCGATTAGCGTCCATGGCCGTGCCGCCCCGGCCGCCGTTTCGTCGCCGGCGAGCGCTCCGTGGGTAGGCTATCCCGGGAGCTCCCCTCTCCATATAGTTCGTGAAATCGAATCCCCATACCCCGTAGATGCTCCCGCACCCTTCAATTCGGCCGGAGGATGTCCCTAGCACCGAAGCCCCTTGTAGCCGAGCTCGGGCATGGCGTCGCCTGATGGCGCCGCGCGCCCCCGTCTCCTCGCGCGCCGGCTGCCATCGGCGGGAGATCGCCGGAGCTCCTCCGCGCCTCACCCCGGCCGTCGCCGAGCTGCCCGCCGCCGTCCCGGCTCGGGCCGGCCACGCCGACTGCGCCGAGCCGCGCCTCTGCATCGCTCGGTAACGGGCGAGAGGAAGAAGAAGATGAGGAGAGAGAGAAACCGTGTGGGACCTACATGTGATTAGCGCACAGTAATCCTATCCCTAACGGTGATTATCCCACTCAATGGCAGGTGGGGTCCCTATAGTTAAAATCTAAGAAAACACAATTATATATTTTGTTCCTATGACAGGCAGGACCCAATGGTAATTAAACAAGCAAGTTTGACCCTAAGTCAACCAGGGCCGGTCCCACATGTCAACCACAGTGGGTTTTGGATAATGTTTCCGATTAAAAATAAATCATTTATGAACAGTGCATTTTTACAATTTCTCGGATTAACTCAAATTTGAATCTTTAAATTAGTATAACTTATTCATTTTAGCTCCGATTCGAGTGAAACTTGAGCCTAAATTCATCTAAATTCATAAGCTTTCCAATGGTATATAACTCACTATTTAATAAAATATATTAATATCAAATGATTAGACTATGGTCAACTTAAAAATGTGCTAATAAATAAAATTGATATTGTACAGTATAGTAGATGTCAAATAAATATATTTAACATGTTTTGTCACTGTAGCAACCACATAAACTAAGTATAAGTAATGTCTCAAATGAATGGATGTATAGGAAAATACTAGTGCTTATTTAATATTCGATGGCCATATAATTAAATTCATGACTTAAAAATTAGTTACATAAAGTTTAGCTTCATATTTTGTAACTAAAATATTAATACTCATAGATAAATCTTTAACTTGTTTATGAGAAATAATAACAGAGCTGGGTGTGATGGAATCAATCGAATGATAGATTTAACCAGTGCAATATCCTATATAGTAGTATATTTATAATTTGGTTGACACCTATTATTTAACAGAACAATAAATAACTCATGTTCGGTAAATAATCCAATTAACATATTATTGGACTTGCATGTACAGTACATCCATTTAACACATACACAGTAAGTCAATCACCTACTGTTGCACCTATTAAACTATGAATTGTTTGATAAACATCAAAGTTAGATAAAACACTAATTATAAATCTAGACCTCGTTACGAGGCCACGTAGACAAATAATCTGTACCTATAACCTCACAGATCTAACATATAGAGCATGGATGATTATTAACCCTTTTATAATTTATAATGACAAGTAAAATATGATCGTGATTAAAATAATGCCCCATTGGTAAAATAATAATATAAATGATTCACTGTAATTATTTGATTGATCCTAAATCTATCCAACAACAGAACCTCTAGTATATGACCATTTTATTTAGATAGATGCATGTGTAGACATAATCCTTCCATAGCCATTAGCTAGACTAAACCACCATGACATCAGAAAGACTAAGAAACCTTAGCTCTTAGCTTGATTAGAATCCATTAGCAAACACGAGTAGTATGAGCAACCCTAGGTTCGACCTCAACAATTATATTTTGTTTGTGCACATTGGATTGTTGTTTGAACACTGATTTTTCTCGCGTATTATAGTATTGGTGTATCGATTAGTCGTGAGGCAACGTATGCAGCTTCCAGGAGGTGAAGGTTGATTGTTGATCCCAATTGTGAAATTGTTTTGTTTACAAATAAAATTACATGCAGTGATGAATATCCTACTTGTTGTTATGCCATGCCTTTGATTATTGCTTATCTCATTATTCCCTTGTACCCATAATTACGTATGAGTCCCTAGTCACTTATGACAAATGCTTAGTAATGCTAATTTAGATTCATGCATTCTCATATTTATCAAATGCTTTATGCTTGGGAAACTACCTTGGGGAGGTAGTTGAGATACGGTATGTGGAGACATGAGTGCCACATTGCCATGACATTGGTGAGATGATTTGTGAAAGAAAATGAAAACTGAACAAATGTTTTCGACTAGGGCGGCTAGAGGACTTGGGTGGTGTCCGGAAAAGGCTAGTGCCGTCCCTGGTCAGTTAAGGACCGAGCCATGAAGCTAAGCATGAAACGACCCCCGTACAACCGTACCTCGTATGGGTATAGACCTAGCAGAGTAAATAGCCGAGCGGAGGCAGTATCCCTGCATAGTGGTTTTCTTGATGTGTGTGAGGCAGGGCCTACGGTGGGGCAGCCATTGGTAGGACCGCGAGGGGCGGGTGCCTACAGTGGTGTCGCCATCGGTAGGACTGCCATGTGTAAACCTAAACTTAACTATAACTTAATGCATGTGTGAGTCTTCCCTTCCCGGGAGCGCCAGAACTCCTCTCACTGCTAGAAACCTTGGACGCCTAGAGTGCATGAGGACTAAAGTTCATGGAGCGGGTACTGCCAAAGTGAGGTTATTGAAAGGCTTTGCCGTGACGCGTCTTATGTGTTGGGACGAGGCTCATGTGTTGGGCAGTCGTGGAGTACGAGTAAAGTGTACATCCACTGCTGTGTGAGTAAACCAATCTATTCGAATAGCCGTGCTCGCGGTTATTGAGCACCGGGACATGTATTACACTTGGCTAGACTCTAAATTCTTAAAATATGGGTGGGATGTTGCATGATGATTTTGTACTGGTGGAACAACTTCTCGAGAGGCGAGAAGGGGTAGACCCCAGAAAACCATGACGACCAGTGGCGGGAAGCTATCCTTGGGAACACAATGGATGGTGGACAGAACCGTCGCTGTTTAATGAACAATAGAATTAAAACTTGACCAGTTTATACTAGGTCTTAGGTTTGTGAAATGATATTTGAAAACTCAGCTTTACGCAAAGTAACCATAACCACTCCTTGTATTATCCTGTACATTACTGCATTTTTTTGTGGTGGCTTGCTGAGTACTTTTGTACTCATTGTTGCTCTATATATATCTTTTAGCAGAGTGTTGAAGAGAAGCCCTTGTTAGTACGCTTGTGTACCTAACAAGATGATCGGAGTGTGGTTCCATTCTAGGTCTCGTTCCCAGTCGACTGCTTATGGCATGTTAACCGGGCCCTTGTATTATTTTGTCTTCCGCTGTTGTTCTCTGATAGTTGTCGGCCTGCCTGGCCCTAATGTAAGCATATAACTCTTTTAGCCTGAATTCATTCGTGATATGTTGTGATTCGGCTATGTATGTGTGTACCAACTACTGATCTAGGGATTAGTACTGATAAACACAGAAGATTTCCGATTTCCAAAATCGGGGGTCGACAATTACTAAATCTAAATCTATAGTTCTGTAATACTTCACTTTAAATTAGTAGTCACGTGATAAATTTAATATTAAACATGTAGTTTTATTATATATCATCTTGAATAAATATATAGTCTTGTAATAGTTTGATCATAGATTTATTATTTTACTCAAATTTTCAAAATGTTAAAAAATAAGTTCCAACCTAATTGCATAACTTCATATCAAATCGCTAAAAGCAAAAAGGAACACATGGTATTTGAGCAAGTACTATAAAATTTCTAAATACTAGTCCTAAGATACCATTCAAGCTTAAATGATAATATGGAGGAGAGGAGAGAAGAAAGAAATGAGAGTGAAATAGAGAAGTTAATTGGTGACAAGTGCATTGAGGTTAGTGTAATAGAGGTAATATATTGTATAGGTTATTTTTAAATTTATGAGAAGATGACGTGGATAAAACTTCTTGAACCAACTTGGGGATGGTGTTTTCAAGCAGGAATCCTATCTCGCGCTGCGCGAGATGCGCGAGCAAACTAACTCGGATCTACTAGGCTCACCCTACCCTACGCTACAGTTGTTAGCATTTTTTTTTCTCTTTTTCGAGTGATTTCCTCTCCTTCCATCGTTTTCCCGTGCAACTTTTTGTCTCTCGTGATTTTTTTCTTTTTCTCGCGCAATTTTTTCCTTTTTATTGCAAGATTAGTTTTTTCCCGTGTGCTATCAGGCTAGGTAGGTTTCAACTTCATTTTATTTTGAAAATTTTTGACTCAAAATTTAAAAACTTCTAACATAAAATTGAAAAAGCTCTAACTCAAATTTAGAAATTTTCAACTGAAAATTTGAAAATTTCGATCAAGATTTGAAAACTTTCAACTAAGATTTGAAAAAATTCAACTCAAAATTGAAAACTTGCAAATCAAAATTTGAAAACTTTCAAATCTAAATTGAAAACTTTAAAGTTAAAAATTCAAAACTTTCAAATCAAATTTGAAAACTTTCAACTCAAAATTTTAAAAAACCATATACATTTTTTTAAACTTTCAAGTCCAAATTTAAAACTCTCAGTTCATCTTTTAAAATTTTAATTCAACCAGTCTGTTCGTTATTTTGCTATAAATAATCACGCTTATGCTAATCTAATCGCGTTTAGCGCTAAGCGGGGGGGGGGGGGGGGGGCGGTCTGCGTGTGGCATGGCGCCGTGCGCGCGAGTTACTGTAGCAGCGCGGATGCGCGAGTTACGAGAGAAGCGGAAAACTGAAAACGCGCGAGATCTCGCGTATTACTCCTTGTCACGGACAGTTTGAGAGCGGGAGGCCTCCTCCCAATCTCCCCCCTTCCCCTTCCATAGTTCCATGGTGGCGCTCTTCAGACGCGAGCGCGAGGAGCACCGGGTCCGCTCGCCGGTGGCCGGCCTGACTCGTTAGCCGCCGTCCCGTCCGGGGCGAAAGGAAGCATACCTCGCTCACTCCATTTGGAGGTAATGGCTTCACCCAATCTTTCTTGAATCACCATTCCTCTCTGGATGGATGTTCTTCACCAAACAATGCTGTATTGCCGCTCAATGTAGCATCGTTTCTTGCGCTAAGATCTTGAATCTTGCTTGGAGTTGAGAGCTGGGGATTCATGGTTTACTGTTCCGCTACTGTGCAGCTTCCCCCACCCGCACGCGCACCAGCTGTTCGACGAAATGCCACCGCGCGCTCTGCCCCCAGTGGAGGACGACGCCGGCAGGGACTGGCTCGGTGACCTCCCCGAGGAGGTCCTCCACTACATCATGTCCTTCCTAGACGCGCGCCAGGCCGTGCGAACCTGTGTGCTGTCGCGGCGGTGGCGCAAACTCTGGCGTACCGTGCCTTGCATCAATGCTGACTTCGATGAGTTTGATCTCGTCTTTTACCAAGGGGACGACGAGGACTATGATGACGTGCTGGCGTTCAAAAGGTTTGTTAACCGTCTGCTGGAGCTCCGCGATCCCACCGCCATGACAGACACCTTCTGGCTTAGGTACACCACCAGACCAGAAGGAAACACGTATTCCAATGAAGATGCCTACGGGTGGATTAGCCACGCTTTGCAGAAGCAGGCCCGGGTTTTAGAGGTTGTCGTGTTCTGCTGCTTATTTGAGCTGGACCACTCGGTGTTTACTTCCTGCTACCTGAGAAGAATTGCGTTCTCCGGTATTGTTTTATGCAAGGGTTTCTTCGCACAACTTGAAGCTGGCTGTCCAGCATTGGAAGATCTCTTCTTACATCAATGTGGCGTTCACGATGACGAAATCTCCTCCCATACACTGAAGGTTTTGACCTTCGATAGTGTTTTTTTCTACATGCCGATGGACACTGTCGAATTCACCTTGCTGAACAAGACATCTATTTCTCTTCCAAGTGTTACTTCTCTGACCATATCTACTCCCGAGATTCAAGTGATCATTTTGTCGTGAAATCATGATGTGTTGATACGATGACCACTGATGTTATCAACCACTCAATGCAATATAGTTCATCCACTCCAGCCATTTTTTGTACACAAATCAATCCGTTGAACACTTGTCCTGCTGTTTCTTTGTTGGTAGTTTTATCTCAAAATGAAACTGGATCATTTCTCATGTGAGGACTAGAATGTTCTAGTCTGGATGCAATATCAGGGCTGCCAACCAAATGTGCATCTTGTTTGACATCTGACTGATTATTTTAGTTGACATCAGTTCACATCTTACCTTACTTTTTGAAAGAGGGGGTTAGTGGTGAGCTGGTGATTGTAGGTTCTAGACCCAACCCTAGTCCAGATTTTTCTTGGCTGCAGACATGTATGCATTTTATTTCTAAGATATTTATAGAAAACAATATTGCAATTGCATATGCGGCCATTTGGTATTGTGTAATCATGCATGAAATTGTTGGTTTCCGGATTAATTATTTATTGCATTTTATATTTTAGACAGTATGTTGAATTGGGATATGATGCAACGCACAGACATTATGCATTTATGCTACATAAATTTGAAAATTAAGAGACATTCGAAGGCAATATGAAAACAGAAAGTGCTTCAGGATTAGTTGAAAATCTCACTTCTAGTGCTTCATCATGAAATATTTGTACTGTTCTTTTTACTAGTTTTTGTTACATGACTTGCATGGAAAGTATCCTAGCAGTAAGTTAACATGCCTGAGACTCGCATTAAAAATATGAACATGTATAATATTGTTTAGTCTGGTCTTTTGTTGACATAATTTCAGTTTCTCCTGTGGTCTTTTACCATCCGTTATCCTAAAGTTGAAGCTATTATACATGCACTCCAAATAGAATTCTTTATCACATATTGTTAGTGCTCTCAATTTAGTTGCCATATTTTCTGATTATAATCATTTGAATCTTTCGAAGTTGACAATCGAAAACCATTTGCAATGGTGCCCGGAATTCCTCAATGTTGTCAACCTGACTCTTGGTCAATGGTGCCTGGATTCAAACTTCTATGCCCTAATTGTCTTCCTTCAGAACTCACCTAGACTAGAGAAGCTAACTCTGAAACTCGAAAAGGTAAATGCTTTCGTCCAAATGTGCACTGATCCTACTTGATTGCTTTTTACACAAGAGTTTTCACATCGGGATATAGATCACCTGTTTTTGTTGCTGTAGAGTAATATGAGAATAAGTCGAAGAATCATTGGCGAGCTTACGGAAATATCGTTTACATGCGAGCACCTTAATACTGTTGAAGTGATATGCTCGGAGAATGATCCCCAGGTCATCACTGTGCAAGATTTCTTTGTTAGCAGTGGCATGACCTCTGTTCAGTTTCATATCAAACACTGGAGCCCGTACGCGAATGACCTACCGGCATTTATTCGGTCGATATGAAATGGCAAAGGATCACGAATTAGTTTGCCATCCCATTGAAGAAAATCACTCTCTTTCGCCTGTCGGCTACATCTGCTGGTTACAGTAGAGTGTTCAGTGATCTTGTTTGGTGCTTTCTGCTATGACGTGAAGGTGAGTAGAAACAATTGCATCTTGCCTTGCATGTAAGGTCAGTGGTATTGTACTTGTTTGCTGCGATCACATGATGATTTGTAGCAATAATGATGCTCCAAGAAAAATACTGTATGGCTATGGCGTCTCCTGATACAGCCTGCCACTGCTTTCTCAACTTGGCTGGTCTCCGGTGAAATGTATTGTATTTGTCTCTCTCCTAATATAATCCCATGTTATAGTGTTGTATTTGTGTTTGTATTAACAACTGATTCGAACGGCCAAACAGATTGATAGCTGTTAGATTAATATCGATTGGCGTTATATATTAATAGAAGTTTAAGTATACATCTAAAGCCTAAAAGAAAGGTAAAAACTGCATATATACTTGCACGTCAGGCCTTCCTGGCAATAATCTCGCAATGAGCTTAGAGAAGTAGTACAACCAGGCAATTCCAGATCTGTTCCTTGTAGAACAGACTTTCTTGCCATTTATAAACTACTCCCCAGAATGACCAGTGACGAGGAAATCCAACACAAATTGTGTTGCCGAATTTCTAGCAAAAACCGTTGAAAAAAATTCATCGTTTAGCAAAGTGTTTTCATAAGATCATACTTCCTCCGTTTCTCCGTTTCATATTATAAAAAAAAAAATTCATCGTTTGGCAAAGTGTGCTACGATCTTGCTGATTTGATGTGAGGAGAGTGTGATTTTGTGCATGTATATATAGCCACAAATAAGCTTGAGTAACAGAAGTAGGCTGATCAGCTTGGACAAACGAAAGCAATTCATCTTTCAGACCCAAAATAAAGTGATTAATTAGAACTAAACCACAAAGCAGGGGATCATACAGTCGAGTCGAATTTGATAGACCAACTCATTGAATTTAGAGCGGTATTCATTCACAGTACCAGTTTGGGTCAACAACAACAATTCATCCATCTTAACACTGCGCAAATACACATCAAATTCACCAGAGATTGTTGATTTTTACATAGGCAAGTCATGCCACCCCACCTCAAGCTTCCACGCCTGGTACCAATTAGCAGCTTACCCAATTAAATTTAGTGCAGCCGCAGAGACCATAAAACCCTCAGTAATTTGATAGAAGGAGAAATACGTCTTACAATTATCAATCCACATACGAACCCCAGTACCATCAAACATAGGAAAAATCCATTTTAGTAGTCCAGTGGCGATGCCCCAAGTCAGCCGTATGCGAAACATCCAATTGAGGATCATGATGAGATACCTGACGCTGGGTGTACGAGGTGGCGGCGACGGTAGAGGTGGTGGAGGCTGTGAGGAAGAAGCCACCGATGTCGAGTCTGGAGTCGGTAAGATCAGTTTGCTGACGCGGAGTGGATGGGGATGGTGGAGACGCAACCACTGCGGCCTTCAAGGTGCGAGCTACTTGCGTCTACTCTTGCTGCACTTGGCCGAGGGAAGTCATGGAGCAATCAACCTTGGTCTGCACGTGATCCTAGCGCTCGCCTTACTGCGCTAACTTGAGGTTGATCTACGCGAGGTGCTTGGTGATGTCGTCCACGCCGTGGACCTTGGCCGCAACAGCTTTTATGTCGTCCATCAAGCGCTCCTCCATGGACTCCATCGCGGCAACCACTTCTACATTACCTAGATACGGCGATACGGATACGGATACGCGATACGGCGATACGCCATCTTCCCAAAAACAAGGATACAGGGATACGCATATATATATATATATATATATATATATAAATTAAAAAATACAAAAAAATTGAAGAGTAAACTAGACAATTAGCAGAACAGAGCATGCCATTGTCAATATCATGCCACCAACCATCATATTCCAGTATCTTACCAAAGTAAGAACAATATAAGGCTAAACCAGTGCATATATAAGTGCAGGATTACAAATAGTACACGAATCACAAATTAATAGTTCATCGACATACATAGTTTCACACATCACATCACAGCCAGTTCACAGAGATAGTAGATAGCATCAACTCATCATAGAGCTAATAAGAACAGAGTTATTTAGGACTTCAAATTCAACTCAATAACTAGATAGTTGGATAAAATCAATTGTTGCTTTCATCCATTGTAACTGAAGTGGTTGAAGCCCCATTATCGTCTTGTATGTTCAATGCACCAAGATCTTCTAGCAATATCTCAAGAATAGGCTCATCAAGTGACAGTCCAGCGTGCTGAAGAAAATTAGCACCACCATCAAATAACTCAAAGCTATCTCCTGCAACATCCCACATAGTTGATGGCCCACTATGGTACTCTTCAGATTTCCTAGAAAGAAGACGCAAATTCTGGTGCACAAACACCAAATCCTCAGCACATGCAGGGTTAAGCCTACAATATTGCAATTGTAATCAGTTTCAAGCATTACTAATATACAAGAAATCAACAGAACTTATTTCTTATTGAACTATGGATCAAACCATAGGTGCTCCAATTTCTTTCAGCACATGATGATGATGTTGGCTGTCCAAGTAATTTTAGTGCCAAACATGGAATCCTAAATAGGAGATTTACCGGCGGCGGCAACGTTGCGCCCTCGGAGACGACGGCTGACAACGGAGGCGCGGCGCTGCGGCTGCGCCAGCGGAGACGACGGCGGATGGCGGAGGCGCGGCGCTGCGGCTGCTGCAGCTGAGGGCGGCAGAGACGCAGCCCGACGACGGTGGACGGCGGCGGCGCCGACGCAGTGAGCCGGCGACGACGCAGCCACGCAGGAGAGCGAGCAGAGGTTGGGACTGGGTTGGGGGAGGTGGCGCTGGGGTGTGGGATTTGGTTCGCTCAATGCGGCTGGGGGGTTTTGATCGTCTGATTTAGGGTTTGTACGTATCGGAGACGTATCGGGAATTCTTTTATTTATTTGGAAATAGTAAAATGGGGGGATACGTACAGAATACGTGTCGGGGCGTATCCGATACGTATCCGTATCCGGCGCCGTATCCGATACGGATACGTGGACTGAACGACGTATCTAGGTAACGTAGACCACTTGTCGGGCTTGGACACTCTGCTTCGTCGATGCCGTGGTGGAATGCCACCGAGCACGACTGAACCTGAGCAGAGGATTTATGGCACAATCCAAAGGAAAAGCACCAACTCAAGCACTAGCCCACATACGGTGGAGAAGAACCCCAAGACCGAAAGTGGCTGATACCAACTTGTCACAACCCAACGCCGGCGGCGAGACTAGCTGGAATCAGTAGAACAGAGTAAAACAGAGGAGAGAGACATAGAGGGAGACAGAGGAAGAAGCCAAAGCAGATTGGCGAGGATTTTTCCTTTTCATTTCATAATTAATTTACACCATACAGCCTGTAGGTTATAAATACATCACAGTTCACCAACTCTTATGATCCACATGTCATTTTCTACTTGTTCTACTTTATGCTTTCTTTATCAGGAAACGACTCTAGGCATTATGCCTCTTCTTTTTTATCTACTTTATGTTCCTCTCCATGTGTTGTCGCTGCTCTAATTCCCTGATGTCCGCCGTGCCATTAAGGTGTGACACCAACCCATTTCGTGCTGCACACTGCAAAGGACGCTGCTCCCAATATTTCATTGTGGGCTAGGCAGTCGAGACGAGACGCGATGCGAGAGCCGTCAGAGGTACGGTTTTCTTCTCGCATCTTTTGCCATCTGGAGGCGTAGCCAAGGGGAATACCCCAGAATTTGGGCTAGAGAACCCCCCACCCCAAATAGCCACAGCCAAGAAACATCTAGGGTTGGAGGGAGTCCAGTCCACCACCACCAGGCGCGCCTCCAGTGCTCCCTGCTGTCCACGCCGGCGCCGCGCCTCCCCACCGTCCCCGCCGCCGTCCGCTCCGTCCCCACCGTCCAAGCCGCCAAGCCGGGGGCCGCGACGGAGCGACTCCTCGGGTCGCCGCCTCGCCGGTTGCGGGTTGCCGGCTTGGTGGCTTGGCGCGGCGCCTTCTCCAGTTCTCTTGCTTGGCAACTGATCCGGCGCTCCACCATTCAACCGACCCCTGTTGAGGTAAGGTGAGGTGAGGTGAGGATGGCGATGATGAACCGGACGCGGGATCTGCTGATGGAGGGGTTCGAGGGCCTCGTGCGGGAGGGCTCCTTCAGCTGGGCCCTCCCCCGCCGCGGGGCTTCTCCGGTGGACGACGCCGATGACCCCGACAGCTCCTCCTCCTCCTCCGCCAAGCAGCCCTCCATCTCCGGTCTCTCCCCCAAGGCCAACGCCGTCGTCTCTCGCTGCTCCCGGTAATGGCCTCCCTACACACGCAATTGCCTAGATTCTACTGAAAATTGGGATTTCTTGGGTTGGGTTTCTAGGGATGGGAAATGCTCTGGGGAAGCATTTTCTTTCTGATATACTACTAGGTTACTGCGTTGGATGTGACAATTCTTCGAAAATCTGCAATTAAGTGGCTGTTCGGTGGCTTTATCAGCAACCAATATTACATTGCATATGTTTGAAGATCGATTATTAGAGTATGTAGTGCTCAGGATGTGCTCTAGGGCCTATGAGTTCGTGTTGGATCTGAAATGGGTTTGGTTTATGATGTCCAAAGTCCAAACATCAACTGCTGTGTGCAATGTAGTTCGTTGCGTCCATTGTACTTGTTCCGAGGGAATTCTAATATAGAATCAAAACCATAGCTGTTTAATATGTCCCTAAGCTGGGTTTTCTTTAAGATATCTGGATGTTGGTAAATGAATAACTTGTGTGAGCTAATATAGTTTATGTCCTTTCAGAATGACCTGCAATTCTTTTATTAGCTTGATTGGAAACATGTTGATGAGCATCCTATGCTTCATGGAACCAATATGATGTTGTTTGCATTTGCTACTGTTCTGTTAAGCCAATTGGCATAGTTGTGTAATATTAGTTTTTCCAAATCGCTATGTCATGTAAAATCAATTCCCTTTTCATGCACAAACTTATATAATACCAGTTTTGCTTTCATTAGGTGCTGAACATTTGCCTTTTGTGTTAATTACATTTCAGGGTACTTGGTACTTCCACGGATGAGCTGCAATATGACTTTGATATGCAAGCATCTGATTCCATAAAGCAGCCAAGAAATTATGCAAGAAATTTTTTGGAATATTGTTGTTTGAGGGCACTTGCACATGCCTCACAAGTTGCAGGGTATCTTTCTGACAAAAGCTTTCGTCGCCTAAATTTTGATATGATGCTAGCTTGGGAAGTTCCCTCTTCTTCAAGCGAGCTCACTGTTAAGGTTACAATTTTCCTTTCTTTACTTTCTTAAATAGTTTTCTTTTGTTCACGCCTTATATAATTTGTTAGCGTTGCATTAATAAAATTTTCCCAGGTTACTTCCTCGTATTAAGGGCTTTTAAGAATCTTTCTACATATTGAATTTCATCTCCTTTCCCTTGCAGGTTGAAGTAGACAACACAGTCAGTTTAGAGGCTTTTTCAAGAATAGCACCTGCAATTCCAACAATCACTGATGTGGTAACATGTTCAAATCTATTTGATGTACTTTCATCTTCAAGTGGAGGCCGGCTTACATTTCCTGTATATGATAAGTACCTTACAGGATTGGACAGGTCACTTTCTCTACTGGTCTGTCCATTCAATTTTATTTGTTGTTGTTTTGGATATTTACATGGTCAGCAATAGACAGTGACAAACTGCCTTTTCTAATTTCATATCAGCAGTAATTGAATGTTATGGAAGTTCTCTTGATGAAATGTCTACCACTAGTAATATATAATTTATCTGACAAATCTAAATAGTTATATGCCTCTTAGTTGTCAAAATTTGAATGTTTGTATGCAAATGTTGTAAAATGATGTCCTTTTGAGAATATGGGGAGGCAGGGAGTATTACTTACCATAATTATCATACATATTGACTTATATTTTCTCTTTTGTTTACCTTCCAAACGTACAGATACAACTTAGATTTACATGGTGCAGTGTAGCAGAAACAACTAGTTTCTTGTCCCATGATGAATATTTTTTTTTTTCAAAATGAAATGCATAAACATGTTGTGCATCTCTTTAGTGCTTATTCTCATCAGTGATAAGTGGATAATCCACTTTCTTGATTTAAGATAGAGAAAATTTGGGCAACCATTATAGGTCTATAGCTCTTTATTTCTGGATGTTTAACCTGTTACAACCTTATAATAGATGTTGTTATCTTCCTACTTTGCACTGATAAGTATATCACCTGTTTGAGTTAAGATTGATGTAGTAGATCCCCTTGTTAACTATTCTCTCCGTAGAAAATTATAGGGCATATTTCCGCAAGCCCTCTGTTGATGTTTATAGAAACACACACGCACACTTCTCAATCCATATTTTGTTGGTAATTTTCCCATAGTGCCCATGCTTCAAGAGGCCTGTACGCATGCACGCAGTTAGATTTTAGTGAGGTGATGCATTAATACCGTGCATGCAACTAGAATGAATGGAGGTATTTAGATAAAATAGTTGGCTTCCTTGGTCTATGAGCCCCAAAACTATATGCCGTACAATTTTCTAGGGAGACTATATGCCGTACAATTTTCTAGGGAGGGAGTACCCTTTTACATGCTCAAAGTTGTACCTTCTAATACAGGGACTAGGGTGTAATGTTTATGGTACCATAGCATGTAAACAATTTTGGAGAATGAATAAATGCAATATGGTGCATACCATTATATAGGCATGGACATAGATTCTACTATCAAGTTCAATGGTTCAATAGCAAGCAGGTTATCTGATTGTTGAATATCTTTACATCCTTGTTCATATAGAGATACCATTATATTTCCATCAGTTAATATACATAACCTACTAGTTTGTACTCTGGATTTAGAATTAGTGTCTGAAGTAAGATAATAATTGGGATTCCTTTAAAGGGAGCGTATCCTATGCACACAGGCCCTCGCGTGTACACACCGTGTACACCAACTAAAAATTATCACAAAAAATTCTAGGAAAATTCATACATGTACTTTCAATAGTATTACATCTACGTGCAAAGTCGCATCTTCAAATTCATTCTACATAGAGAATAACAAAAAAGATAAAATTCTGACAAAATTGCAACCTTAAAACTGTCAGATTTTTTGTTTTTTTTGTTACGGCTAAAATATAATGAATTTGACGTTAAGATTTTAACCCTAGGTATAATACAATTGAAAGTATGTGTATGATTTTTTCTAGATTTTTTGGTGACATTTTTTAGTTGGTGTGCACGTGTGTACACGTGAGGGCCTGTGTGCATAGGATATGTTGCCTCCTTTAAAACATTAACCATTTCTTCATGCTTTACCATTTTTAAAGGTAGATCTGTCATAAATGAATGGGAATATGGGATTGCATATTGCCAATTTTTGTTACCAAAATAAGTTCAATTATGCTCTTTTTTTTTTCTGGAGATAGGATATGCAAGCATAACTTTCTGTTGGATCTTGTTTCATAATGTCAGGACTGAGAGTATGTTTTACCTCATGTAGAGCAATTAAGAAAATGAAAGGACAATCTGAGTCCTCGCTTTTATCTACCCAGCGGTCTCAGAGAGGAGAAAGGATTGTAGAAGTAGATGGAACATTGACGACTCAACCAGTACTTGAACATGTTGGGATTTCGACATGGCCAGGTATGTCTGGTTTCTCAGTGAGGAGAAATGATTTCTTCTTGTTTACATGCTGGCATGTTCTTTTAACTTGCCTTGTTACGGTTTTATATCACTGGGTTTCAACTTTTCCTTTCCTGGCACAGGAAGGTTAACACTTACTGATCATGCTCTTTACTTCGAAGCACTTCGGGTTGTGACCTATGATAAGCCTAAAGCTTATGAGCTTGCCGAAGATCTAAAGCAGTCTGTTAAACCTGAGCTGACTGGTCCATGGGGCTCCCGGCTATTTGACAAAGCTGTTATGTATAAATCAACAACTTTGTAAGTTTTTTCACACTTAGCAAAGCAAATAAGCAATAGAGTACTACATCTATACTACTTAAAATGTTAGTAGTGGTGGTGTCCGTTCTGCCACACCACCCCTACCACTGATATTTAGGACCAATAATCTATAGTATTACACAAACCTCCAACGAGTCCTCTCCCGTTTCACTGTTGGTTTATCTTAAACTTTGAAATCACCTACTTATTCAATCTATACTACTTCAAATGTCAGTAGTGGTGGTGTCTGTTCTGCCACACCACCCCTACCACTGATACTTAGGCCCCACAATCTATAGTATTACACCTACCTCCAACGAGTACTCTCCCGTTTCACTGATGGTTTATCTACTTATTTAATAATGAAAATCATAAAAGTGTTAATTTGATATGTGCTTAATTGACTTGATAAGCTAGAAACTGAATTCGTTTTCCGTTGCAACGCATGGGTTCTTGGCTAGTAAACGTAATAGCTGATTCCTATAGTGGTATTTTGCTAATTAGTTTTAATTTACAGGTCGTTGCTATCCATTCCTTTTTATTAGGAGATAGTAGCAACATGTATCCCTCACCTGATATCCTTATAACTAGCACATAGATTTGCTCTTATCACCTTTAGTTACATGTTTTTCTTTATTGTTAATGCAAATGCAGAACAGAACCAGTGATCATAGAATTTCCAGAGTTGGCTGGCCACTTTCGTCGTGACTATTGGCTGGCCATCATATCAGAAATTCTATATGTCCACAGATTTGTTAGGAAGTTTGACATAAGTGGAGTTGACAAAGAGGAAACAATTTTGAAGGCTGTACTAAGCATTATGCGGCTACAAGCTATTGAAGAGTTAGCCATTCCAGTTTCTAATCGATTCGAGTCTCTTTTGATGTTTAATCTATGTGACAAACTTCCCGGAGGTGATGTAATACTTGAAACACTAGCTGGTTCTATATCATCGAGAAGATCAACTCAAGTTAACCAACCTGGCACTAGCAGTGGAAGGCATTCAATGTCCCCCTTTACTGTTCTGTCGAATCTTGGAGTGGTATCACCAATTAATAAAGGTGAGAGACTCTTTGTTGGCGAGATAGTTGTTGGGGAAATGAGTGCCTTGCAGAAGGTAGTTAATGAGTCAATGAACAACTATAAGAAGGTTGAATTGGCCCAAGCCACAGTTGATGGAGTCAAAGTTGATGGCCTGGATACAAACTTGGCAGTGATGAAGGTATATTCACAACAGAATTAGCCTTTTCAACTGTTAAGGATCTGTTCAATTCAATGTTTGGGTTTAGCTACTCCCTCATTTTTCGTGAGCAGGCTTCCTGATATGTGAACGGGGCCTAATTAATCAGAATAAATTGTGGTTTATCCAAATTGATTTCAGCACCATTTTGATCTGTTAAATTATTCAGAACAAAACTAACCTATTTAGAGCTTGTGCATCACAAAAATAAAAAGTAATTTTTGTTGAAGTATATATATTCATGGAAATAGAAATTAATCAGCAATTCTTTGTTTGTGACCATTCACCATATGTTGTTTTTAGACTTCACTGAGATACTTATTCCAATGTAATATTTTTGCTGAAGTATTTTGTTGGAGAAATTTGCCTGATCATACCTATATTTTCCAGCTTTTACATATTTCTGCATGATACATAAAATTCCAAAATTATTACCTCTATTTTAGAGATTGTATATGAATTAGAACTTGCCATATTACCACTTGTTTTGAAAGTTGTGAATGTAGTAATTTGAATTTTGATGAAGAGAACTTATTCGCTTATGGAAATTTGAAGGTATAAACATGTTCAGTGCAAATCCCGTTGGGTATCTACTCCCTCTGATCATAAATATTTGATGTTTAGGTCAACATTTGGTCCAACTTTTCAAACTTTGATCATCAATTATTTCTCAATGCTTAGTTTAAAAAGGAAAAAAATGGTAAGCATAGATTTTCCTTGAAAAGCACTATCATATTTTCTTTATGATTTTATAAACTTATTCTATTATAAAATTGATGGTCAAAATTTCAAAAGTTTGACCAAATCTTGTTTTAAACATGAAATATTTATGATCAGAAGTTGTATATTGTTTTTAGCCAGAAGGTTTTTGTTCACAATATTTTATACTATTGTTGCTTGAAACATGTCTAGCAACTATACAGATTCATGTTTCCTTTTTTTTTTAAATCCTCACTTGTATTTAGGAATTGCTATCTCCCGTAAGTGAGCTATGGAGGTTTTTGGTGTTGCTGGCATCTTGGGATGAGCCGATTAAGTCCATGGTATTTTGCTTTTCATCGTCTTATATCATTATCAGGTATGCTAAACTCTCATGGATATTTTCTTTTTGGCTTTATGCTACATGATGCTTTTTAACTGTGGTACACTATCGTGATTTTTTTATAACTTTGTGCAACTTACTAATATAATGTAATATAAACATAAATCACTAGCTCCTTTGGAGTGAATGTTGCTTCGATTGCCTCTAATATAATCCACCCCAATTTTAACTAGTTCACGTGCTTTCCATCCACCTTGCTGCTGCCCTGTTGACTTGAATTCAAGGATACCATATACTCCCATTTGAGTTGCACCATGGAATGATGTCATCGGAGGTGGTGGAACAGCAGATGGTGCTATAGGAAGCTCCTCATATTAAGAAGAGTGGTGTAGATGATTCTCATTTCTTTATTAAACACTTGAATGATGATTATGCCTTCCTGCTTATAATTACGATCAGCGTAAAACCTACCTGATTTAGGAAGGAAGTTAAACTGGGTCGAGGTGAAAACAAAACACTAGAAAAGTCCTGTCCTTAGTCCTTATTATACTGCATAGCAATACCTCCATACAAAAAGTGATAGAATACTTAATTCAACTGTACATCACAAATTCATCAGTATCTAGCATCTTATTGCAGTGACACTTTAAGCCTAGTAGTAGTACCACACTAGTTCTAAATGTTGTACCCAACATCAATCCATCCTCAACATGTAGCCTGATTACCTGGTGAAAACAACCGTAACCACTGGATTTTGACATTGGTTGAATACTAAGCATGTATTAAATTTGTTGAATGAACAATTAAGAAGCATAGATCATATGTGAGGTATATTTTCATAGTTAACACTTGCAGCAAATTACTTCAGTTCGACAAACACTTCAGAAATGAGAAATAATACTTAAATATATATAATTATTTGGATGTTTGGATGTGTCGACATTTTTCAGAAAATTGTGAATCCTTGTGCCAAGAAGACTCAAGCTGTTGATTTCAGCTTTCATATGGTTCTTGTCCATGTCCATGTATCATCGTGATGTAGTTACATCTATATATACCAATTAGTCCTTAGCCAAAGTACTAATGTAGCTGCTACTTGTGATCTATGTTCAGTATTTTTAGGAAGTTCTTGACTATCATAACTTGCATTTGCACTTGCACTCATCCACAAAGTACTGATGAGGCTTTTCCTAGCTTGAGGAAGGTACAGTTAATAGGATTTTAGCATTGCTAATAATTTTATCTCTAATAATTATTACTTAACAAAGTACTTTCCTTATCTTCCCCAGTGTTTTCCTATAACATTTCACCCCTGTTGGAGATAACTCGTCTTTGATCGAGAAGTCTGGATAGCACAAGCTAAAACCACCCTTCTCCAAAGTTGTACGCATAGCTGCCATCCCTTTCCACTAAGCAAATACTTAAGAAAGGCATATTACTAATCTGCACGTGTACCACCCAGTCGTAACTCGTAAGTAGGGACATACTTCCATAAAAGATGTCCGTGGTGCCTTAGGCCCTGTCTAGTATTATGTACACATGGCATGGCATGGCGTTGAACCTGTTCGAAATAGTGCTGGGACAATATGTCAGCATCTTCATTCTGGTAGCCATGCCCTACAATTTACTCACCCAACATTGCTGCGGAATTCTAGAGGCACTAAGTTTCAGTAGTCAGTATGGACTGCAAATCTCCACCCCTGTACAGCCAATATCAAATTGCCTTTTTCAGTACAATGAGCTCCATGTCTTAAGGTATGAATTTGACATGGTGGGCTACAAACCTAGAACCATATGTATTTTGGGCTTGCAGTTGGCCATGAGTGTATATAGAAGTTGAGAAGATTAGTATAGGTTCTACTAGTGATCGTAGTGATAAATCTAAGAAGTAAAGCTATCTCTTGTGGGCTTTGTGGAAGGGAATGAGAGAAAATATGAGGTAGCATGTTTCTGGCCTTGGCTGGAGAGAGTACCAAAATAATTCACTGGTGCTGAGGCTATGAGCTATGTCCAATTATTCTTCCTAATTAAAATATATTTTACAGTCCTTGTGGAGAACAACTCATCTAAATGTTATCGTTCCTAACAGCCTTAGCTATAATGACATTCTTCTGTAATAAAACATTTTCCTTGAAATCCAAGGGGACCTGAAATTATTGCTGTTCCTAGAAGAATGTGCCCATAATATGATGAATATTTGTTCTTTTGTGATGGATACTACACAATTTTTTCATTCTTCACATTTGTAATATCCTCTGTTTTTGTGATGGCACAGGGGGTGGTTAGTCTATTTTCTTGTTTTGGTGCTCTTGTTTTCGGCAGCTTTCATGTTCCTTACAAGACTAACTAGCCATGGAAAACCAATGACGGAGGTCAAAGTGACGTCTCCACCTCCAATGAACACAATGGAGCAGCTCTTAGCTGTTCAAAATGCTATTTCCAAAGTTGAAGAGCTTGTTCAGGATGCAAATATTGTTCTTCTGAAGATTAGAGCTTTATTGTTGGCTTTTCCCTCCCAGGTAACTATATTTCTTAGTTCTTATTCTTCATCCTTTTAGGGAGCTAGTTACTTTGTTCATTCATTTTTTGTGCTTCCTAGGCTAACAAATAACATTAGCAATAGTATACTATGAATATATGTGCGGTATTCAATGAGTTAGATTTTATTGTGGAAAGGAAACCAAAAGCTACACTTCAGCTTGTTGATGAATGATGCTATGGAAAGAAAATAATGATATGCGAACTCAAGAAAAACATAGATTCAACTAGAAAGATCAGGTTAGCTAATCATTTGAAATCAAATTTACTAACCCACTCTGTTTTTTCTAAGCGTACTACAGCATATGCATCTTGTCTGATATACTGCTAATTATTCTACACATTTAGCATATGAACATTTGGTCTTCCATTTATTTTTCTTGATGGTCAATAGAGACTTTTTAAATTTTCCAGTTAAATTCCTTTTGTAATTTCAATCCTCATAACAGATTATGCATGTAACTTATTGTTTCAAATTTGTGTAGTCTATAGAAACGAGTGGATGCTTCTGTGTTTATGTTACTTTGAGTCCCAATTGATATTTTCCCTTAAATAAGGTATCTTCATCAATCATGAGGTACAAACTATTGAAGTTGTTTAACCTTCTGCATCCACTATTATTCAGATAATGATTATTTATTATTATTCTGAAAGAGAGCATATCAGGTCCCAATTGCTCCCCCTCTTCATTTTATGAATTGGATGAGCAAACAATCATTTCATATTTAGTTGGAAGGATTTGGAAATTTGAACTGAAAAGTAGTAAAAATTAGAAGAAAAAAAAGTAGTCATCAAAGAATATATGAGGTAATTCCAGGATTGAAGACGATATACAGTCTTTCCTCCATCCAATTGTACAGACCTTTCTGCCTTGCTGGACCTTGGTCTCACCTTCAGTCTTTTGATTGCCTCATAGAATTGGAAGGTAGATGGCATCAATTGGGTTGCAAAACTTAGATGAATATGTTAAAACTGTTGATAAAACTTCTGCATTTTTCTAAACTTTGCTGAACCTTGTGAGATCCAACATATCTTGCACCTTGAGCCTATCTATACTCCTATGAAAAAAATCCAATGGTGGTGCATTGGATCTGCCACGCCACCTATTCCCGTTATAGTTTTTACATATTACACGATAAACTTCTTAACAATATGTAAGAACCAAATAAAAATGGAGAGCCACATATAAAATTAAATTAACGTGAGTATTACTTATAGCTAAAAGGTGGGTAACATATTTCATGAAAAGTATGCTTTTATTTATTATAGGAAATGTTATGTGTTTTTTTTTTCCGTTCTATCAGTAGCTAGTTTTTTTTGTAGAAGATAACATAGCACCCTTCACTTATCTACATTATATTGGTTGTCATTTCACAGGCCACTGATAGAGCTATACTTGCCTTGGTAGTGATGGCTCTGAGCCTTGCATTCGTGCCCACAAGGTTGCTTGTCCTGATGATGTTTCTGGAGGCATTCACGAACCACTCCCCACCAAGGAGAGCAAGCACAGAAAGGTGGACCAGAAGGTTAAGAGAGTGGTGGTTCAGCATTCCTGCAGCTCCAGTAGTCGTGGAGAAGGATAAAGAAGACAAGAAAACAAAATAAAAGATATATATGTATATTCAATGTAATTATGTGCCATGTTTGGCCGATGGGTTGGGGTGGATCACCAACGCTCGTCTTGTACAGTAGCAGCTAGTATTTTTCAATAAAAATGCGAGTTCTCACTTAGAAATTAATTGCTTGCCTCGTACTTCGATTATTTCGTATATAGTTTCATCGGGTGATCGGGAATGTTGGACAACACCCCAAGTTTATGTGATTTTAGCTGAATTTCTTACTGTCTGTCGTCATTTTTCTTTTAGGTGACAGGTGGGTGTAACAACCTAGTTTTGCCAGTTACGGTTCGGCTTTTGGATTCACATCACCTGTCTTTGTAAGTTGAGAAGTGTCCATGTATTCACGATACCCCTTGGCATTTCAGGATTTGCCATCCAATTAATGTGTCGTCCATGGTTCTATGGTTTTTTAGACAAACCCAGTAATTGAGGGTGTGTAATAAACTCTATATTTCAAGTGTGGTTAGTATAAAAAATCGTAAAATCTATAACGAGGCATCTCTAACTGGTCTTACGCATCGACACCTGGCGTGGCCATCCGATTTAGTCGAGAAGCATCAGAGTTTAGAATTTGAGAGAAGCATGAGAGTGTAGGCATGCATGCCTTTTTTTCCCTTCTTATAAAGTTTTCTCTTAAATTACTTATCCGATCTACAATTCGATTATATTATTTTAATTATTGCAATTAAATCTTTACAATAAGATCTTACATGATTATATTATGATGAAAATTTATAAATTACTTTTATAATATATCTAAATTACTTTTAGATATTACTAAATTACTTCTTAGACATATAAAAATAAATTCAATAAAGTCTTATATTATAGAAGTAACTTAAAAAAAAACATTGTCATGACATTAGAAGTAAATTTGTTATAGGGATAAAAACATAACTCTATATAGAAATTAAATTAATCAGCACAAATTACGGAATTACCTAAAAACAATAATAAAAGTAATCATCTCAGAGTATTATAAATGTAATTTATATATGATTTAAGTAACTTACGTATATAATAAAAGTAATTTACAAACATAAAATTTTTTTTCATCATAATGTAATCATGTAAAATCTTGTTGTACAGATTTAATTGCAATGAACACAACGGCGTAATCGGATCGTAGATCAAATAAGTAATTTTAGAGAATTTTATTTGAAATTTAGATGGGTAATGAGGATGGAAGTGGCAGGAGCTAGTAAGAAGGGTAATGAGGGGATACACACCATACTACATTTGGTAAAAAAGGATGGTCGTTGGTTAGCACTATCGAGTGCATACGCTTCATGTAGTCGTGTCCATAAAAAATATAGTTTCTTGTGCTCTTTATTACATTCCTTTGGTCTTTACATTAGGAAATCAGGAAGAAAGAAAAGGAAAACAAAATTTGCATACATGTATACGTTGGGACTGTAGAATAGGCGAATAAAACAAACCAAAGAACGCGAAAAGTTGTATATCCTGGCTAAAACGAAAACGTTCACTGCACATCATCATCCAAATTAAAGCCCATGACCTTTGGAACGAATCGGGCCCGCTCTGGAGCAGGGCCATAAGGGCGATGGCCTAGGGCCCAGCCAAAATGGGGGCCCCGATCTAGGTCTATATCCTGTATAGGTATTTAGCCCAATAGCTTAGAATTGATCCTTCTCATTGATTAGAATTGATGATCCAATCCATCGATCCTTCTCACTAGATCAGGTGATGATCCAATCCATTGATACTTCTCACTGATTAGAATTGATCTGTTCTTCTAATTTATTTTTTGTTCCCCATTAAATTACCAAGATTAGGGACTTAGGGTTCTACCGTTCTGGGTTCAACCGTTCAAGGGAGCGATACAAGTATACAACTATTCAGTCCATAAGCTAATTAAATTAAGGTATATGGTGGATTAGTTTTCATTAGGCCTAGGCCCTTGATTATATAGATTTTTCCCTCACTGATTTTAGGTCATAGTACTTTGTTTCTACTGTGTTTTTTAAGTTTTCAATCATACTATCTATATTATTTATCGAGAACAAATTACTATATTGCAACTTGCAAACTTCTTGATTTATTATTTACCATGTTAGAAATGTTTATTGATATTACAAGTTAACAAAAATAGCCTTAACTTCTGAAGGTTCTATAGCGTGAAGTTCACCTAGGGCCCTCGAAAATGTTGAGCCGGCCCTGGAATATGAGGAACCTGGTGAGCGAGTGTAACACCCTGAAAATTAGACCAATAAAAACAAAACCCTAAAAATAAGGATTTTCAAAAAAATTTTCAATAAATTGCATCATGCCAACTTTATTCGCCTATTTCATTGGATTTTGAATTCGGAGTTTGTTGATCGCGAATAAAGAATAAGTAATTAGGAATAAACCCTAAAAATCAAGTTGGCTAAATAAATAATTAAAATATAAATTAAAATAAAGATTAGGTGAGGTTGGAAATAAATAAAATATTATCGCGACCATATTAGCAATAATTAAATTTTAGTACGATGGAACAAGAATTAACCCTAATTAAAAATTCAAATAAATTATATAAATAAAATATGAGTAATATTAAATTAGGGTGAATTTTTAGTTAGAATAACACAAATATGGAGTAAACTTCATTTATACAAAAATTAGAATTTATAGGGCTATATTTAAATAGAAAATGGGCTAAAATCGGGATAAATAGGAAAAGTCACTATTCATTACGGCATAGGTGTTCAATGTGGTCTCTTAGCCCTTCCCCCTCCTCTCCCACCACGGCGCCCTAGCCGGCCTTGCGCCCCGCGCCGCCGCCGCCCGTCGCGTCGCCGTCCGACGCCGTCGCCGTCGCCATCGCCACCTGTCGCCGCGCGCCGTCGCCATCGCCACTGCCGCGCCGCGCGCCGTCGCGTCGCCTCGCGCCCCGCGCCCCTGCCCCGCTGCGCGCCCATCCCATCGCTGCGCGCCGAGCCCCGCGCCGCGCCGCGCCGTCCCGTCGCCGCGTCGCCGTCCCATCGCCGCTGCTGCGCCGTCGCCGTCGCCCGTCGCGTCCCGCCCCGAGCCGTGCGCCACCGCTGTCGCCATCCATCGCCGTCGACGTCCCATCGCCGCGCGCCCGTCGCCGTCACGCCTCGCGCCGCGCGCCCGCCGCGTCGCGCCCCACGCGCCGCGCGCCGTCGCATCGTCATGGAGCCGGCCGCCCCTCCCCCGTGCCTTATAAGCCCCCCAGTCGCCCTTCCATCCCACACCACCCCCCCTCCTTCTCCTCCTTTTTCCCCCTTCCCCTCCACCGCGCCGCGCCGCCGCCTTCGTGTCGCCGCGTCGTGCGCCGTCGTCGTGCCGCCGCACCGCCGCCTTCGTGCCGCCGCGCCGTGCGCCGTCGTTGTGCCGCCGTCGCCGCCGCCGTCGTCGGTAAGCCGCCGCCTCCTCCCCTTGCTCGGTCGCCGTCGCGAGAGAGCCCAGAGAGAGAGGAGGGAGAAGAAGCCGGGAGGGAGAGAAAGAGAAAAGAAAGGGAGGAGAGAAATAGAAAAGAAAAAGTGGGAGAGAAAAGAGAAAAGGAAAGAAAAGAAAAGAGAAAAAAAAAGAAAGAAAAGAAAAGAGAAAAAAGGGAAATAGAATAGGGAGGTTAATAGTTTAGAAAATTTAAAATAATTAGAATTTAATTATAGATTAATTATAGTCGTAGAATTGCAAAATTTAATATAAATTATAGATTATTCTTGGTAATTTCTAAAAGAAATCAATTCGCGGTAGTAATTTAGATGTAATTAATAACTAAACAATTAGATGAATTCTTATAGATTATTTTTGGGTAATCTCTATAAGTAATCGATTCACGGTAGAAATTCGGATTTAATTACTATGGATTTTAGCCGTGTATTATATTTAATCATTTAGTCATAGACTAAATTAAATCGTATAATATTATAAGATAATTCTAGGATTTCGTCCGATATTTAGCTCGCGATAGAAATTTCTAACCTATTATATGGATGTAATGCTCGGGTAGATTAAATTAAAAACTTATGATAACAAAATATTTATACCCGCAAAATAGTTTAAATCGAAATTGGGTTCGCCCTAGTTCGCGAATAGTAAAGTTAATATAAAAGAATCGACTTTCGCATTTGACTTCCATTTGGATTTATTTGGATTTTTATTTGAATTCTAACTGAATTCAAATCAATTTTCGCACGTAACTATAGAGCCCGAGGGAGTTGCGGATCCAAGCGAAGGTCAAGACCCGCAAGACTTTGAGCAAGGCAAGTTATTACTATTCTTTGAACATGTTGATCCCAATTGTGAAATTATTTTGTTTACAAATAAAATTGAATGCAATGATGAACATCCTACTTGTGATTATGCCATGCCTTGATTATTGTTTACCCTTATTCCCTTGTAACCATGAATACGTATGAGTCCCTAGTCAACTATGACAAATGCTTAGACATGCTACTCTAGAATCATGCATACTCATATTTATCAAATGCTATATGCTTGGGCAATTACCTTTGGGAAGGTAATTGAGAGGCGGCATGTAGAGACATGAGCGCCACATTGCCATGATGTAGATGACATGATTTGTGAAAGGAGAAATAAAATTAAACAACTGTTTTCGACTGGGGCGGACGGAGAATTTGGGTGGTATCCGGAAAAGGCTAGTACCGTCCCCGGTCAATTAAGGACCGAGCCATGAAGTTAAGCATGAAACGACCCCCGTACAACCGCACTTCTCGTATGAGTATAGACCTAGCGGAGTAGATAGCTGAGCAGAGGCAGTATCCATGCATAGTGGTCTCTTGATGTGTGAGGCAGGGGCTCTACGGTGGGGCAGCCATTGGTAGAACCGCGAGGCGGGTGTCTACAGTGGTGTCGCCATCGGTAGAACTGCCATGTGAGAATTTAAACATAATTATAACTTAATGCATGTGTGAGCCTTTCCTTCCCTGGTGCGCCAGAACTCCTCTCACTGCTAGAAACCGTGTACGCCTAGAGTGCATGAGGATGTAAAGTTCATGGAGCGGGTACTGCCAATGCGAGGTTATCGAAAAGCTTTGCCGTGGCGCGTCTCATGTGTTAGGACGAGGCTCATGTGTTGGGCAGTCGTGGAGTGCGGGTAAAGTGTACATCCACTGCAGTGTGAGTAAACTAAAACTATTCGAATAGCCGTGCTCGCGGTTATTGAGCACCGGGACATGTATTACACTTGGCTAGACTCTAAATTCTTAACTTGTGTAGGATGGGATATTGCATGATGATTTCTATGCTGATGGAGCCACTTCCTGAGAGGAGGGAAGGTGGACGTCCTCAGAAAACCATGATGATTCAATGGCGGGAAGCTATCCTTGGGATCACAATGGATGGTGGACAGAACCGTCATTGTTTAATATGAACACTGGTACTAAAATTTGATCAGTCTGTGCTATGTCTTAGGTTTGTGAAAAGAATTACAAAACTTGCTTTGTGCAAAAGAACCATAGCCATTTTTTGAATACCCCTGTCATATGCATTGTTGCTGTGGTGGCTTGCTGAGTACGGTTGGTATTTACCCTTGCAAATATAAACTTAATCAGAGGCCGGAGATGAAGCTTCGGAGGATCCCTATGCCTATTACCAGGAGGGTGATGAAGACGATGGCGCTCAGTAGGTCTTAGTTACGGTCATTGCCTGTGGCAATGGCGTGCCGCTGCCTTAACTCCGCTGCCTTATCTACTTCTATTTTTAGGATGTATTCCGGACCGCTCGGTCCGATGATTTAAGACTATGCCTGCGGGCTTATGATGTAATGATTCGTACTAGACACTCGTGTATGTGCACTTGGTATTTCAGCTATGAATTCGTGTGTACCAGACTACTTGATCCAGGGAAATGGTACTGTTTACACGATTGATTCCTGTTATAAAAACGGGGGTCCACAGCGAGTTGGACGGAACTTCCTCGCAAACATGAAGCAGGCCGTCATGGTGTCGCTGTTGTAGTCGCATGTCGTCCCGGTCCCGGCCCTGAGCCACCGGAGGAAGTCCGGCACCGTGATCCCCATCCTTGTGAACCTCGTCGGGTGCGGACCCACGTCACGCTCCGGTTGGCGATGCGCAACAGGTGAAGGATGCCCAGGAACGTGGGCAGGTAGTGCTCATCGGCGTAGCAGTTGCGGCTGCAGTGCCTCACTAACACAGGGAAGTAGATGACGTCGGCGGCAAGGCCCCTGTCCACCTCGAACCACTGCGAGCAGTGGCGGACGCAGGATTTCAACGATGGGGGTACGAAGTTATATACTACGGACTGTGTATATAGTACCGAGAAAACTAGTTCGATGATAAAAATATACTCAAACCACTAATGAACACTTAATCCAAGCGCAGGCATGCATATATGAACAAAGTATATCTCATTCTCTATACATAACTTGTTGTGAATGATTTGTAGTGAACAATGAATAAAAAAAGTAGTACAGAAGACACAACTAACCGTTGTGATTGTATGGCTACACCACCCATGAAGATTGGATCCAATCTATACGAGGAAAATAAGATAGTGTGCTACATTAAGAAAACAGAAGTGTAGTTATTCACAGTTGCAAAAAAAATAATATAAGTATAGAACCAATAATTCCAAGTCCAAGATACTTTTGAAGCCTCTACAACCTAAATCACAAAATTATGTGTGCAACAAATTAATCAATCGTTCAATTCTTATTTTTTAGAAGCGATACGAGAGGCGGAAAGGGAAAGGATAGGGTTGTCTGTATGGGTTATTGGGCTGCCAATTGGGCTGGACGGATGGTTGTATTGTTTTTTTTTCAAAGCCTACAAGTATTTTGGCCCAATTATCTGTATACATAGTATATATAATTTTTTTGTTACCAAAAATTTTGGGGTACAGCTGTACCCCCATGTCCCAGTGTGGGTCGGCCCCTGACTGCGAGCCCTTGCGCCACTGCGCGGCAGTGATGACGGGGCTCATGCTGCGCTTATACCGGCCGCGCCCCGCGTGCCTGGCAAGACGTAGGACTCGAGGTACACCTTGGTGGTGGAGTTGATGAGGTACAAGTAGACCGTGGACTAGCTCCCGAGCCCCCGTGTCGCTCCGCTCCAGGGCAACACGGGAGGCGACTCGAGGTCGCCCCGCTGCCAGCCTTCTCTCCCTCGCCTCGTCTGCCTCGCCGCCACCTGAGCAGCCGCCGGCAAAGCCAGGCGGCGGCAAGGACGGCGGCGGTGGGGCCTTCTACCCCCTCCAACACCCGACGGCTGGGGCCCTGACGGGAAACATGCGGAGGGACGGCGACGCGTCGAGGTGGCTCCGGCGCCACCAATGGCCGGAGGCGGAAGAGCCGGCGTCGTCGCTAGCGGATCTGGCCCATCGCCCCCTCCCCCGCGCGGCCAGATCGGGACGGAGCGGCGCTGGCCGGGCGCCGCATCAGAGGAGGACGAGGCGCCGGTTGGGGTAGTCGTGGCACTAGCGGAGAAGGCCAACGGTGGTTGATGCAGCACCAGCTGGGGCAGTCGCGACATCGGCGGAGGAGGCGACGTCGCTGGTGGTGGGGACGAGGCGCCGCTGGATCTGGCTTCCTCCAGGCCGGATCCACCGCCCGCGGCTAGGCCATCGAAGGAGGCTAGCTCCCAGGCGGAGGGGCAGAGGAGGCGGCGATGGGATGGAGGTGGCGATGGGATGGAGGCGGCGGCGGCGGTGACAACGACGGGATGGCGGCGACGACGATGACGGGACGGCGGAGGCGGCGCTGGTGGCGGGAGAGGCATGGGCCTGGCTGCGCACGACGCCGCCGGCTCTGGCTCCCCCCAGTTCGGCTCCGTGTTGGTATTTCTTAACGACATTACTAGAAATATAATTCCCAGCAATGACGCAGAAATACTCCTAGTATATTATGGTTGCAGAGTTCATCCGCAAGCGCACGGATATACCATTCTAGTTTTTCACCCGAGAGTATTCCAAGGGTATCGTATTTGTTTAATCCCGTGGGAAGATCATAGCAGAGAGAACCGTACTAATAATTAATATAGCACACATTCGGCATTCCACAAGACCTATAATCTTTTTTAAATTCACTCGCAGACAATACTACAAAACGGGCCATAGGTGCCGGTTTCCCAACCGACACCTATTGGTCGACACCAATACTAGCAACCGGCACCTATGATGAAAATTGGACTGGCACATTCAGCTTTGCTCGAGCCAAAAAAAAAAAGAGGACCAGTGTTGACAATCGTTAGTGATCAGTTTCGACCATCAATACTACCAAAATAAAGGAGAACTAGTTATGCTTGCAATGCATATTTGTGTTAGAATAATAAATATTCCACTAGTACTAGGATTACTAACCTCTTGCAGAGAATGAACATAAAATGGAGGAGAATCGACATCAAAACAAGCGATCAATCAATCGGACGATGTCGAGAATCAGACTTGTGGAAAGATGGGCTAAGAACTCAGAAATGACATGACAAATTGGGCCAAAATTCACAAGTTTACAAAGTATATCAAGAGGGGAGGCCGCCAGTCGAAATTGGGCTGGTTTCGCTCGGCCCATGGTTTGACCGAACCCCCACCTGCTCAGTTGGATGCAGGGTTTGGCGTGGACGTCCAGGATTACACCCCAATGACGGTTAGAGGGCAAGACCATTCCAACTGCCATAACCGTCATTGGGAGGCTATAAAAGGAGTTGCCATCCTCACTCTCTCCACACTCTTCAAGCAAAGCTCTCTCATACTCTCTCAAGCTTAGTTTAGTATTCTCAAGCTAGTGGAGTAGGAATAGAATAGAAATCAAAGTCCGGAAGTCTTCGGAAGAGTTCGGGTATGGCTCTAGCAGCTCTCATTTCTTCTTTTGTAAGACTTGTACTTTATTTAGAATATTCTTCTTTATACATTTCTAGTATTGTAATACTTTTCAAGTATATGAATGCTAATTTTACTTTATATTCGAATTATATTGATTATACTGCTAGCTTATCTGGGAGATGCAATGGAACATGTATAGTGTTTGCTTATGCAATTACTCTGTCATGACGATGATATTAGATTAGTATCTGGTAGTTTAGGCATGGTGTCTAAATTATGGGATATCATTATTTGGGGTTATATGCTGCGGATGAGAGGTAGGCCGCTGATGGTGACAGCTCAGTACGGGTATTCCTCCGCGCGTGTATATAGTCATAAGTTAATTTCATGGGGAGGGTACTCCTCCGTATTTAGCCCTGGTTGTATGGTCATGACGGGCAATCGTAAGGAACTCGGCAGTTAGGGGTGGCTTCTCGAAGTACCAGGAGGGCATTGGAAAGAGGGTATTAGCTAGTTAATCTTATGACTAGGATGTATGTATAATATGAATACTAGAAGTATATGAATAGATTCTTTTCTATTTTCTTTCCACTTAGCTCAAATAATTTACTATGAGAATGAGTAGTCTTATGCTTGTGTGTCACTCTACCCTTTGCTTATATTAACCCCTGCTAGACTATGGTTATTACAAGTAATATATATATAAATTATTAGTACGGTTCTCTCTGCTATAATCATCCCACGGGATTAAAACAAATACGATACCCTTGGAATACTCTCGGGTGAAATGGTACACTGGTATATCCGTGCGCTTGCGGATAAACTCTGTAACCGTAATATACCAGGAGTATTTCGGGCACCATTGCTGTGAATTATATTTCTACTAATGTCGTTAAGAAATACCAACAACCGGCTCGAATCGAGCCAAAGTCACTAAGCACCGTCACTCCCAAATCAAATTGAAAACCCCAAATCATCCACAAATCGTCACCAAAATCGATTGACATCACAGAATGAACATACTCAACAACAAAATCATCCACAAATCCACCAAAACATCTAAAGAAAATCTACAGGAGATGTGGGAGGGAGAGGGGCTAGCCCTCGGGCTTCATGCTCCACCATCTGCTTTGTCGCCGGTGGTTAGGGGAGGGTGCTACCACCGCTCGCCACCTCCCCTCCCGCCGGATCCGATGGAGGGGAGGGCACCGCCTACAACCGTCGGCGAGGTGCGCTGCCTCCCCTCCCGTCATATCCGACGGAGGGGAGGGCGCCCCCGCGGCCTGTCGCCCGCCGCCTCCCCTCTTGCACCGCCGCTGATGCCTCTGCCGGGCCGCCATGCGCAATAGAGAGAAGCAAGAGAGAGAGAGAGAGAGAGGCAAGAGAGACAGCGAGAGAGAATGAGAGAGATCGAGAGAAAGGAGATATAAGGCTAGCTGGATAGGGAGGCCGATGCTTATGGATAGTTTGGTTAATCAGGTGCTTATGATCAGGTAATTATATACATGATAATTAAGCAATGTGTATGGTTAGGTAGACGTACCTTGCTGGGGATAGTGCGGTGATGGAAGACGGATCGGAGGCCTCGCCGGGGTCGGTGTGGACATAGACGGAGTAGAGCCCGCGGTGCCCTTCAAAGAACTTCTCCCACAGCGGCGCCAAACGGAAAAAAATTCGTCATTTGGCAAAGTGTGCTATGATCTTGCTGATTTGATGTGTGGAGAGTGTGATTTTAATTTGTGCATGTATATATAGGCACAGACAAAGCTTGAGTAACAGAAGAGCGTGAGACAAGGGCGACACGGGTGGTGACCACCGCCGGTGCGCCACCACCCCCGGCCACCTCCCTCCTCTGCCTCACCGCCACCCGAGCAGGCCACTGGAAACCGCACGGAAGCCGCAAGGATGGCGGCGGTGGGGCCTCCTTCTCCCCCGAAGTCGTGGGGTCGGAGCCCACGACCCCGGTCAGCTCTTGGGACAACGTCGCGTGACGGCCTAGTCGCCGGCGTCGAAGGTGACGAGTTCGGTGGCTGGGTGGACCGGGTGGTGACGACAAGGCGGCGACGCCGGTCTGGCGCCCTCCCCGCCAGATCCGGCACCCTACCGTCCGGATCCTGCCTCCTCGGTGCGGGAGGCCGGCCCCCCGTGCTGGTGACGACAGCGAGGTGCTGGGGTACGGCGGCGTGGCGGCGGCGTTGCTGCGAAGCCGGGTCTGGCGCCCCTTGCCAGACCCGGTCTCCTGAGCCGGTGGCGGCGGTGCGGATGTGGAGGATGCAGTGCGGACGTGGAGAGGACGGTTCAACGGTGGAGGCCGGTGAGACAGCAGGACACGGCTGTGGAGGTGACGGTGTGAACGTCTGAGGCGAGAGCTTGGCGAGAGGGTGCAACGACGCGACGTCGACAGTGGCCACGGCCATGCGGTGCCTTTGGCGGAAGGAGGAGACGGCGACGGGGAGGTGTTGGCTGGGATCCGGTCGGTCGGAGGCGGATCCCCCTCCCCCCCCCCCCCCGAGGGCGGATCTGGTGCGGGGCAAGCTCGCGGCAACAGCGTCGGTGGCAATGTCGCAGAGCTCGTGGTGACGGTGGCGACAACGGCTGGACGACAACGACAGCAGGTGGCTGGCCGACGGCAGCAACGGCTGGGGGCTGCTGTGGCAACGAGGTGCACCCGTGGCAGGAGCGGCTGTCGTGGCGGCGACAGCGGCTGGACGATGGCGACAAGGTGGCTGGCCGATGGCAGTAGTGGCTACCGTGGCTGCGGTGGGAGGAGGCATGGCGGACTCGGACAGCTAGCTGGGGGCGTGGCAGACGGCCGCACCTGGCTGGCGCGGCAGCGATTGGAGGAGGGGTTGGAGGCCGGCTTGGCGCAGAGAGGCATAGCTGATGCAACGGAGACAGGCACAACGTGGGAGGCACAGCCAGCGGCGGTGGAGGCTGGCTTGGCGTGGGAGGCACGGCCAATGACGGGAGGCCGGATTGGCGCGAGAGGCGCATCCGGTGGTGGAGGAGGCCGGTGCGGTGCGAGGAGGCGCGACCGGTGGTAGAGGAGGTGACCACAGTGCGAGGAGGAGCTGCCGGTGAGTGTAGCGTGGTCTTCGGCACATGAAGGCTGGCTGGGGGGGCGCCGGTGCAGTGGTCCCACATGTCGCCAAAGGATGAGTGGTGGAGCATCGGTGCGTCAGCCATGGACTCGCATGTGGTGAGCGGCGGGTGAAAACCCAGCCCGGCCTTGGCCGGACCGACAACGATGGTTTATTCCCCCTCCTGAGGGCGTTGTCATGCTGTCTCATCCCTTAAGGGTGGTTGCCGGGCGAAAGCCCAGTCTTGCCTCTTTCCAGACCCTGACAGACAGTGGCGGCTGTTTTCCGTCGCTTCTCTCCTTGGAGACGTCGTTTAGGCATCCCCTTGCCGAAACTACTCGAACGATTGGTGCAAGCACGCTTAGGATGGAGTTGGGCTTTGTGTTGGTTGTAAGGGCGTTTTTTGGGCGATCTCGTCTGTGTTCCTTTGTTGGCCTAGCGGCAGTCGGTCACGCTTAGCGACGGACGGTCCGGTGCTAACCTTCTCCCGGACCTGTGTGTTGGCGCTGTCGATGTGTGGGTGGTGTTATATTTTTTTCCTTTTTCCTGGTTACAACCTTCAGGGTTGTAATCTTGTAATTTTTTCCTACTCTATCAATAGAATTTCACACCGTCTCTTGTGAGTCGTTCAAAAAAAAAAGAGTAACAGAAGTAGGTTGTGCAGCTTGGACATTTAAATGAACGCAATTCATCTTTCGGACCCAAAATAAAGTGATTAATCACAACTGAACCTCAAAACAAGGGATCATACAGTCGAATTTGATAGACCAACTCGTTGAATTTAGAGAGGTATTCAGTCACAGTACCGGTTTAGGTCAACAACAACAATTCATCCATCTTAACACTGCGCAAATGCACATCAAATTCACCAAGAGATTGCTGATTTTAACATAGGCCAGTCATGCAACCCCACCTCAAGTTTCCATGCTAGGTACCAATTAGCAGCGTCCCCAACTAAATTTAGTGTAGCCACGGAGACCATAAAACCCTCAGTAATTTGATAGAAGGAGAAATACGTCTCACAATTATCAATCTACACACAAACCCTAGTACCATCAAACTTAGGAAAATCCATTTTAGGAGTCCAGTAGCGATGCCCCAAGTTAGCTGTATGCAAAACATCTAATTGAGGATCATGATGAGATACTTGATGCTGGGGTGTACGAGGTGGTGGAGGCTGCACAGAAGAAGCCGTCGATGACGAGTCTAGAGTCGGTAAGATCAGTTTCTGACACGGAGTGGATGGGGATGGTGGAGACGCAGCCGCTGTGACCTTCAAGGCGCGAGCCACCTGCACTTGGCCGAGGGAAGTCATGGAGCGATCTACCTTGGTCTGCACGCAATCCAAGTGCTCGTCCTGCTGCGCCAACTTGAGGTCGATCTGCGTGAGGTGCTTGGCGATGTCGTCCATGCCGTCGACCTTAGCCGCGACAGCTTTCATGGCGTCCATCAAGCGCTCCTCCATGGACTCCATCGTGGCAACCACTTGGCGGACTTGGACACTCTGCTTTGCCGGTGCAGTGGTGGAACGCTGTCGATCACGACTGAACCCGAGCAGAGGATTATGACGCAATCCAAAGGAAAAGCACCAACTCAAGCGAATTACCAGCACTAACCCACAGACGGTGGAGAAGAACCCCAAGACCGAAAGCGACTAATACCAACTTGTCACAACCCAACGTTGGTGGCGAGACTCGCTGAAATCAGTAGGACAGAGCAAAACAGAGGAGCGAGAGGTAGAGGGAGACAGGGGAAGAAGATAGAGCAGATTGGGGAGGTTTTTCCCTTTTCATTTCATAATTAATTTCCACCATATAGCTTGGAGGTTATAAATACATCACAGTTCACCAACCCTTGTCGGTCCACATGTCATTTTCTACTTTTTCTACTTTATGCTTTCTTTACCAGGAAACGACTCTACCCACTACGCCTCTTCTCTTTTCTCTGCTTCCTGTTCCTCTTCATGTGTCGCTGCTGCCCTGATGTTCGCCGTGCCATCAGGCGGGACACCAGCCTATTCCGTGCTACAGACTGCAAAGGACGCCGTCTCGGGCCATGGCTGCTCCCATTCCGTGGTGCGCTGGAGAGTGAGAGACGAGACGCGACACGAGCGCCATTGGAGGTACGGTTCTCTTCTTGCATCTTTGCTATCTAGGAGACGTAGCCAAGAGCTCAGGACTACCATAGAATTTGGCCATCAAAGGTAGCTCAAATAAATTGGCCATTTCAGAAATTATTGCACTTTTTTTACTGGTATGGAAAACATTTTGTTTCACCTATCATGCATAATCTGTCATGTTCTGTTCCATAACATGCACCATGTCTAACAAAAGAGAAACTATGCGTGGTAATGCCATTATCTTCTTGATGGTAATATAAGCAAAAACTCATCATTGTTTTTTAAACATAATAATATAATATTTTTTTTTGAATTTTGTGGAACAATTAGAGTGGACGGTAATTGTGGCTTTGCAAAACACGCACAAAAAAAAAAAACAAGAAGAAGACAGTTGTACATCTTGGGCCAAGTAGACAACAGGGCCCAGCCCATTGGAGATTATCAGCCCATCTAGCAGAGTAGTTAGGTTTTCTCTTTTCTATTAAAATGGAAAAGACGTGGTTGAGACTCGAGTACGCAACCGCCATTGGAGCTGGAGGTACGGCTCCCTCCTTCCCTCCTTCCTTCCCCCATCCTTTGCTGCATCTTTCCTCTCTGGGAGTTCTTCACGGGCAGATTCCTGGTAGGCATTCGGGACTCGATCCTTGCACTGACATCTCAACTTTTGATTTGATTTGGGCTGTGGATTCATGGCTTCTTGTTCTTCCGCTCTTGTGCAGTTCCCCACGCGCACCACCTGTTCGACGAAACGCCTATGCGTGCTCGGCCGCCATGGAGGGGCGTTCTTGCAGACGCAGGAAGGTCAAGACCCCAGCGCACGCTGCCGGGATGGACTGGATCAGCGACCTCCCCGACGAAATCCTCCACCGCATCATGTCCCTCCTGAACGCGCGCCAGGCCGTGCAGACGTGCGTGCTGTCGCGGCGCTGGCGCAACCTCTGGCGCACCGTTCCCTGCATCAACGCCGATTGCAAAGAGTTTGACTTCTTCGGGTTCCGAAGGAGTGAGGTGGAGTTCAAGAGGTTCGTCAACCGACTGCTGGAGCTCCGCGACCCCATCGCCATGATGGACGCGTTCTGGTTCAGGTACCACAAATTGGATATCGATACTGCTTCCTCTGCAGACGCCAACAGGTGGATTAGCCATGCTTTGCAGAAGCAAGCCCGGGTTCTAGAGGTTGTCATGTACCCCTGGCACCAATTGGAGCTCGATCATTCAAGGTTTACTTCACGCTACCTTAGAAAAATTGGGTTCTCCGGTGTTCGTTTAGACCAAGGTTTCTTCAAGCAGCTTGAAGCTGGCTGTCCAGCATTGGAAGATCTCTTCTTACATCACTGTACCATTGAGGATGACAAAATATCGTCCCAGACACTGAAGGTGTTGACCATCGATAGAACTTATTTCTCCATTGCGATCAACGCCACTGAAGTTCAGAAGATATCTATTTCTGCTCCAAGTGTTACTTCTCTAACCATGTATACTCCTGAGGGTTTGATACCATGTATCACATACCGTTAGTACTCTCAATATATTTTTGTTGGCAAGTTTTCTGATTATAATTTAATCTTTCGAAGCTGAAAATCGAAAACAATTTACAATGGTGTCCTGAATTTGTCAATGTTGTCAACCTGACTCTCGGCAAATGGTGCCTCGATGCAAACTTCTATGCACTAACTGTCTTCCTTCAGAACTCACCAAAACTACAGAAGCTAACTTTGAAACTTGCAAAGGTAAATACTTTCCCCCAATGTATACTGATTCCACTTGATTATTTTTCACACAAGTTTGCTCATCAGAATATTGCTTACCTGCTTTTCTTGCTATAGTGTACTTCGGAAATACACCAAAGAATCATTGGTGAGCTTACAGAAAGATCATTTACATGTGAGCACCTTAAGATTATCGAAGTGATATGCTTGGAAAATGATCCCCAGGTCATCCGTGTGAAAGATTTCTTTGCTAGTAGTGGCATAACCTCTGTTCAGTTTCATATCAAACACTGGAGCCAACTAAAAGAGGATGATAAGTTACCGGCGTTTACCCGCATTCCTATTCCGTCCCATTGATAAGTTACTTGGCTGGTTGAGTTCTAAGGCACGTAGGCATATTTACTGATCTGGTTTGATCCTCTCTGATGTGATGTGGGTACAAACAATCTTGTCTCTTTGCATGTAATAAGTTCAGTGGTTTTTTTTGGGGGAAACACAAATTCAGTCGTTAGCCTAAAATGTTCCTCCATGAACTAGGGTATGCTTTCACAGTTTCACTTGTAGGATCTATTGGTCTTTTTTCATTGCCTGCATCTGTCCGGATGAGTCCATTCTATAGTACTTTCGTTTTAGGCTGATTTGGTACCCTGGTCAAGCTTCAGCTGGTGATTACGGGGCATACTCGATACTTCCCGTCGACATTATTTATACAAAACAGTAGAACGAAAAACAAAACAAACAGGAGTGATCGGAAATGGCAATTTTAAGGCCAACCCCCCCCCCCCCCCCCCCCCCCCGGGATTTGGATCCTCTACCTTCACGGCTTGAAGGCACGAGCGTGCAGTCAGGGCTGGTTCTATAATTTTGAGGACCCTAGGCGAACTCATCGCGATGTGCTCTATAAGCTATAAATAAAATTTTATGATATATATAGACGCTAATTTTACTTGCAAAACGAAAACAAATACATCCATATATTAAAAAAAAACATATCAGGTAATTATCGAGAAATAAAATCAACCAAAACAACAATATATTTATACCTTGGAACTAATATCATCACCTTAATGAAGAAAAGAACCCCATCATATCCATTGCTTCTCATGAAAATATACTTCTTCAAGCATTTCTTGATGCAAAATCATCAATAACGGTATTAAGATCAATAGTGTCTCAGATCGGGCGACGAGGCAACGACACTCCAACTCCTCTCGTTTCGGCGTTTTTGCTTCCAGGTAGGCTATAGACAGGTACTAGACTACTAATATTAGGTGTTGGTCCCCCCATTATCATAGGCCCCCACTATCATGGGCCCCCGGCGGTCGCCTCGGCTGCATAGGGCCAGGGCCGGCTCTGCGTGCAGTCGGCACCTCATCCACTGTTCAAATAATCCAATGGCTCACGTCGCCTGTGCACATCTGAATGGATATATGTCTGTCAAAGCCCACGAAGTACTACTGCTATATCTCAGTCCGAATACCAATGATGTTTGCATTATAAATTTCGTAATTTTTCTTATCAATCCTATGCTCTAATCATAATTTTTATTTTGCTTTTTATGATGTGACTTGACATTGCGTCATACTCCCTCCATTAGTTCCCAAAATAAAAACTTTTCATGTGGAAAAAAACTAATTACACAGTGTGCGTGTAAATTGCGAGATGAATCTTTTAAACCTAATTGCACCATGATTTAACAATGTGGTGCTACAGTAAACGTTTACTAATGACGAATTAATTAGGCTTAATAAATTTGTCTCGCAATTTCCTAGTGAAATCTGTAATTTGTTTTGTTATTAGACTACGTTTAGTATTTCAAATATGTGTCCGTATATCCGATGTGACAACCAAACCCAAAAATTTTCTCCAACTAAACAAGGCCTAAGTCGCTTGACTTTTTTTTTCAAGTCAAACTTCTTTTTTTTACTTTTTAACACAAAACAAATATATTATAAAAATATATTCAACGTTAGATTTAATAAAGCTAATTTGATATTTTATATATTACTATTTTTTATATAAATTAGTCAAACTTAACGATTTTTGACTAGAAAAAAAGTCAAATGACTTATAATATGAAAAAGATGGAGAACTACTTTGTAATGAATTAGTGTTGTTATTTGAAACTTTCGGTTTTCTTGTATTTTTAATTTGGTGATATCATCCATTTTTTTTATGTGTATTAGCACTAATATAGTTTGTAAGTTTCTTCAGCTCACGTACACTTCCCAGACCAAAACAATCATCGTGGGATTTTTTTTTTTGCGATAGAACCATCGTGGTCTTTCACAGACAAATTCATTCGTCTGTTTAAGCGTACATGCGACGTGAGCTGTTGGATTACTTCAATGGTGGATAAGGGGCTGACTGCATGCTCGTGCCTTCACTCTGCGAAGGCAGACGATCCAAATCCCCCCCCCCCCCCCTACTTTTTGACTTTCCAACTGAAGTAGTCGTTAACAACTGTGGTCAAACCCTTCAAGATCATAACCCCCTGAAGTCATTAACAGCTGGAGCTTCATTCTCATTTCTCATTTTTAATCTAAATAGGAATAAGCCTACTTCACCCTCCTGAAGTACGAAACAGGATATTCTACCCCATAAAGTATCAAAACCAATTCAAATAGCCTCCTAGAGTGGTTTTATTATACACACGATGACATGGACTATAGAGGAGACTATTGAAATGGGCTAAACATTTTATTCACAAGTGAAATGGGCTGATAATGATGTAAATTAGTGTTGTTATATAATTTTTAGGCTTGTCGATCTGGTAGTGAAAAACAATAGTTTTATCAACTTGGGTTTACTAGACTAATCTTTATGCAATGCAAGCCAATACCGTTGCCACATGACCATCTACATGTCAAAGCCACCTACAAAATCACTATATTTAAACCGGTTTTCATACCAGTTTCGTACTTTAGGGGGTTAAGTAGACCAACCTTAATACTTCAGGGAGTGAAGTAGACTTATTCCATCTAAATAATTGAAAAGTGAAAATGTGAAACCCTCCATGCAAAACTACAGCGTCACATTATCAAACGGATATGGAACGACTGATTTTCGCTCCAGAGGTTGCAAACCGTCAGATCATTGGGTTGGCAGAATATCTCGGTACTTCAAGAAACTTCTTTTACATTGTCATCATTCCACGTTCCTAGACCAAAAAAAAAACAGAGAGAAGTATTTACTCCCTCCCCTTCACTGCCGCACGATGCCTCCCCTCCTCCGCGTCGCTGTTTCCATCTCATCTCATCCCTGCACCGCGCCTCCACACCCGCCGCTCTGCCTCCCTAGAAGGCTCACTGCCTCTCCACGCCCACGTCTCCCCGCTGCCGTCACCTCCTTCCCCCCCTACCCAGCAGCCACGGCCTTCTCCTCCCTCCTCCCCGTACCCTCGCATCCTTGACTACATAGTATAATGATTATATTCCCAAAATTCACTTGAATCTTAGGGAGTTGGAACAAAGATCCGATCCCTATTAAAAGAGAAATCACAATTCTTCTGCTCTCTTTTTCATCAGTTGTATAATAATATTTACCTTTCAATTATTATGTATTCATGTCTCTAGCAACTCATGCCAGATACATAATACTCCCTTCGTTCCAAAATATAACAACATTTAGCCTTTAGCATTTGTCCCAAAATATAGCAACTTCTCCACCAACATTCTCTTCCCAACCAATCACAACTCTCCACCATTTACTTTTCGCACCTACCTCCACTACTCATCCAATCACAACCCTCCACCACTCACTTCTACCTACTTTCTTAATAACCGTGTCCAACACTTCTTATATTTTGGGACAGCGGGAGTACTAGATTTCCTCAACCTTGTTACTAAACCACACACCACAATCTCACCTACCCATGGCTTTGGCGGCGCTACCATCATCTTGCCAAACCACCCATCTTCTGTTACCGCACACCAATGCCGCTATTGACGCTGTCATTCTAGATATCCCTTTATGCATGTGGAATACCACCCCCATATTCCTATATTCTATCCCATGATTCTCCATTGATACATGCACGATGCAATTTAATACACTGATGCCTTGCACTTGACGTCCAAATGAGGTATCTAATATGCAACCCATGCACCCGCGTGGCTGCGTGTAAGTCAAGCAGGCATGCATGCAAGCTCACCTCTACGAGTCCCATTACTGAAAATAGGTAGTTAGCAAGTGATGGGCATGTTCGGCTGCTGGGGCTATGGTTGTGCGGCAACCAACCGGAAAAATCCTGCAAGCATAAGGAAAGCAACAGCTACAGCTGAAGCCCTTATCTACTGAAGAGACCTGATATAAACATACTAATACTAGTTCAATTTAACACTGATATTTGTGAATATAGCAAAAGTTGGATATGTCAACTACCTTAAAAGCGGAGACATCCTCTCTTCTTACCGAACTTCCATCGCACAGTAACCACGCACACCCTCACGCGTAGCGTACGTACGTAACCACCAGAATGTTTCTATCACCCAATAACACTTACAGTCTATCTCTATATATATGGACTTGGCCTATTACAATAAAATATAGGGATATTTCACTAGTAAAATAGAAAAAGTAGAGATTCCTTTAGACTTCTTCTTCTTGTTGTTTTTCATAATGGAAGAGTGTTGCATTTTCGGTCTTTTGCACTAGGTGCACACACCCTAACCGTTTAAAATAAAATGGATGGGACAAATATGTGCATCATGAAATGCTAAAGTAAAGTAGCAAAGGATATAGAATAAATCTTTTTCTTCATGTATGCTAAGTCAATTGCTGTACATATATAATACTCTCTCTGTTTCATATTATAAGTCGTTTGACTTTTTGCTTAGTCAAACTTCTTCAAGTTTGACCGAGTCTAGCAAAACATAGTAACATTTTCAATAAAAACAAACATTGTAACAAAATATATTCAATGTTAAATTTAGTGAAACAAGTTTAGTGTCGTGGATGTTGCTAATTTTTTCTATAAACTTGGTTAAACCTAAAGAATTTTGATTAAAAAAATGACTTTTAATATGAAAAGGAGGGAGTACTTGCATAAGATTACACATCTTCTTCCTATCGAAGACAAAATCATTTCCATGAAGCTAGGTTGAGTAACATACAGCAGAGGCCCTTGTTAAAATTTTTACATAAGCTTATTATTAGATCTTGACATCTTGTAGCCAATTCTGGAACATATTTGCTACCTTTGGTGGTGGGAGAATAAAGGAAATTTGTACTTTAGGCATCTTCTAACATTATATAAAATGAATTCATAAAGAATTTTCTACATAAATATTTCTACAACAAACTTTCAAAAATATTATACTTGCTTAAAAACTTCCACTATAAACTGAAAAATATTTCTCTTAGGAAAACATTATATTGAAAAAAAAACTCAGAACATTTTTAACGAAAACTAGACTTTTCTCTTGAAAAAACTACAGTATTCCATTAAAAAACCACTATTCGTTAAGAAGTGTCTGCTGAGATTTTACTCAAATTACAAAACTATTCAAGAAAAATAACTTTCAACCAAATTACATACGTAACTTTAGTCCAATTGCTAAAAGGAAAAAAAAGGAGTATTTAGCCAATTTGGGCCAGGGGCAGCTTCAGTGGCTTCCAGTTCACTTCACTTTCAGTACTTGGCACCATGAGCGTGAGGCGAAGGGAAGGGAAAGGAAGAGCGCCTCCCGATCTCCCCAATCCCCATTCCATTCCATGGTGGCGAGCTTCATACGCGAGGAGCACCGGATGATCCGCTCGCCGGTGGCCGGAAGCATACCTCTCACCTCACCACTCGAGGTATGGTTGATCTCCTCCCGTCCAATCTTTCTCTTCTTGAATCATCGATCGCTCCCATCTGGATGTTCTTCACCGACGACCAATCTCTGCTTCTGCTCGAGCGGGAATCAGTTCTTGCGGTTAAGATCTCAATTCTCAAATCTTGCTTGCAATTAAGCTGCTGCGGATTTATGGCTTACCGGTTCTTTGGTCTTCCCGCTACTGTGCAGCTCCCACGCGCGCCACCTGTTCGACGAAACGTCGCGGCGTGCTCGGCAGCCATATGGAGGACGATACCGCCGGCTGGGACCGGCTCAGCGACCTCCCCGAGGGAGTCCTCCACCGCATCATGTCCTTCCTGAACATGTGCCAGGCCGTGCGAACGTGCGTGCTGTCATGGCGGTGGCGCAACTTTTGGCGTACCGTGCCCTACATCAACGCCGACATCAACGAGTTTGACTTCTACTACGGGGACAATGGGAACTCCGATGAGGAGTTTAGGTTGATTGTTAACCGGTTGCTGGAGCTCCGTGATCCCACCATCGTGATGGACATATTCTGGCTCTAGTGCTCTAAGCTGAGTGGATTTTGTGATGGAAGCATGCGTGCCTCTGTAGATGCCAACAGGTGGATTAGCCATGCTTTGCAGAAGCAGGCTATCGAGGTTGTCGTGATGTCCTACCCGTTACAGCTCAATCACACGGTGTTTACTTCACGCTACCTGAGAAGAATTGGGTTCTCACGTGTTTCTTTAGACCAAGGTTTCTTCAAGCAACTTAACGTGGGCTGTCCAGTATTGGATGATCTTTTCTTACATTGGTGCACTATTGCGGATGACAAAATCTCCTCCCAGACACTGAAGGTTTTGACAATTGATGGAACTCAATTCTCAATGGAGAACAAGACCACTATTTCTACTCCGAGTGTTACTTCTCTGACATTGTCTTGTCTTGAGGGTTGCACACCTATACTGAACAACATGCCATTACTAATGACTGCATCAGTGTCAGTTACATGTCTTAAATACGTCGTCGAATTTGAAGTCGACTTCGGTTTTGATGCTAATGATCTCCGCCACAATCTCTGGAGCCTTTCTGCTGCAAAAAAATTGGAGTTTATTTATGAGGGTAGAGAGGTATGCTTACTAATATTACATAGTGTATCCATGAAGCTATCAATATGAAAATCTTGTTGACAGTTCATAATTACAATAGTTTACTTATCTGTATCTGCAAAACTAACCCTTGCATAGTTAGTTTTTTTTTTTTGAAACGAAAAGCGGCAAAAGACTTGCCGAATATATTAGAGGGAATAAAAGGTCAGAATACAGAAACACAGAGACCGTCTAAATGGTCGAAAGAAGAGGTTTGCCAACTAGGCAAAGTCCTCAGGATACAGGCAACTTAAAAAACAGCAACATTTAACATCTGGACAAATTAATTTGGCTTATATTTTCCTTGGTTAAGGAGGCCACCTGGTTCTCATTTTGTGAAGACTGACAGAAAATCCTTCTGTTTCGTTCTAGCCAAATATTCCACCACGTTATTGTAAGGTCTCCAAGAATTAGCTTCCTTGTAGCTGCAGGCGTTACCTTGCATAATGTTTCCCACCAATCTTTGAAAGTGCAAGATGAGCTGTGAAGGGTATAGGCATTATGTCCTTGCCAAAGGCAAATTTTGTTCCATACCATAGCTGTGAAAGGGCATTCTTTGGCTAGATGGTTAGCATCTTCAAAGGCATTCCTGCATAAGCAACAGATCCAATTGCATGGCCAATATCTTTTTAGTAAATTATCAGCCGTAAGTGCTTTCTGATGTAGGAGCAGCCAACCGAAAAAACGTTGTTTCGGTTCAGCAGTCGCTGTCCAGAGGGGTAAGAAACTTGTGTTTACTGTCCCTCCTTGAAATTGTGCTAAGTAAGCACTCTTTGCTGAGTATTGGCCATTTGCAGTCCATTTCCACGTGATGTCATCTGTTATATATATTTGAGTTGAAAGTAATATTCTGCAAGATGTTTCCCAGCTGCACTAATTTATCAATTTGATCAATCGAGGTGATAGAATGAAGTGACGTCATCCAGTGATTATTATCTAGCCCCTTTTTCAAAGATGTTGTTTTCTTTTTTGCTAGAGAAAAAATCGCAGGCACTATTTCTTTCAGACATTGTCCTTGCAGCTAGTGATCTGTCCAGAATCTGGCTTTCTCTCCATTTCCAATGGTGATGGTAGTACTTGCACGAAAGAGATCTCGGTCAGTGTTATCGCATGGCGTTTCCATGTTTGCCCATGGCTTGGTGTCCTCCTTCCAGCTCTGCCATAGCCATCGAATTCTTTAAGCTCGCGCAAATTTTTCTAGATTTAGAATGCCTAGGCCTTCCAACTCCTTTGGCTTGCAAATACAATTCCAATTGACTAGACAACTGCCTACATAGTTATTTTTTATGTTATGAAATCATAATATATTGATAAGACGAAGAGTGAATTGCACTTTGGGCCACCTTTTATTACCTAAGTTTCGCTTTGGACCACCTTTTTCCTAATCTTCACTTTGGACTAGGTATTTGTGCCCTTTTTTTTTTTCATTTTGGACACCCAAACTCTCTTCATGAGCATATCAATAGCCTCCAGCACATTGGCACCCTCGTGCCAATGATCTTCCCTATTTACGTGTAGGTCACATCTTTGCCATATGAGAGGTTTGGATGTGGCTACACAAAAATTGTTAGGGTGGTCCAAAGTGCAACAAAGGTAAAAATACCTAGTCCAAAGTGAAAAGATTGGATAGGGCGGTCCAAAGTGAAACTTCGATAATAAAAAGTGGTCCAAAGTGCAGTTCACTCGATGAAAATGGTAAATCAATCCGTTGATCACTTTCCCTGAAGTTTCTTAGTTGGCAATTTTATCTCAAAATGAAACAGGATCATTTCTCTTGTGGGCACTCTTACATGTTCTAGTCAGGATACAATATCAGGTTGCCAACCGAAAATGCATCTTTTATGATATCTTGCTGATTATTTTACTTCACTCGAAATTGTTGAGGGTCTCACTTTTACTGCTTTAGCATGATATACTTGTGTATATTTTTAATGGTTTTGTCTACATGACTTGCATGGAAACCTTGACATATGCTCAAGAAATTCGCATAAAACAAACAAGTGTAACATTGTTTAGTCTCGTCTTTTGTTGACATAATTTCATTTTTTTTCTCCTGGGATCTTTTACCATCCATTATCTTGACGTTGAAGCAATGGTTCATTGGTTAGGCATGCACTGAAATAGAATATTTTATCACATACTGTTAGAGTTCTCAATTTAGTTGACAAGTTTTGTGATTCTGGAATATTAATCATTTAAATCTTTTGCAGCTGATAATCAAAAACAATTTGCAGTGGTGTCCGGCATTCATCAATGTGTCAACATGGCCCTCGGTCAATGGTGCCTGGATACAAACTTCTATCCACTAATTGTCTTCCTTCAGAACTCACCAAGACTAGAAAAGCTAACACTGAAACTCGCACGGGTAAACATTTTCCTCCAAATGTTTACTGATCCTACTCATTTGTTTTTTGCCCTAGAGTCTGTGTATCGATATATAGCTTACCTATTTATTCTCTTGCTATAGTGTAATTGGGAAAAATCTCCAAGAATCTTTGGCGAGCTTACAGAACGATCATTTACTTGTGAGTATCTTAAGATTGTTGAAGTTGTATGCTTGGAGGATGATCCCCAGGTCATCAGTGTGAAAGATTTCTTTGTTAATAGTGGCATGCCCTCTGTTCAGTTTCATATCAAACACTGGAGCCAGCTAAAAGCGGATAAGTTACCTGCATTTATTCGGGGGATGAGGACAGATGAAATGTCAAAGAGTTCGATGACACAGAGACATACTTATCCTGTCTGGTGCTGTCTGCTATGATGTTTCTTTTGGCTCTAAAACGCTATCTGCTATTGTGCGAATACAAATAATCGTGTCTCGTTGCATGTAAGTTCAGTCGTTATTGTTTGCTGCAATCACATGATGCAGGGAGCTAGCCTAAAATGATCTTCTAAGAACTAGTATTGTGTATGTATATTACATATTTGAGTAAATATGGCCTTTCACTTGTAGGTTCTATTGTTTCTTTTTCTTAGCTTACAGAACGAGGCAATTGTAGTCTTTTCTTCTCAATCTTACTATGCTAAACAACTCCTTGTTTGCAAAGTTGGAGATTCTAAAAACAGCTGGTGAAAATCTAGTCTAGAAATGGTAGATTTCTTGAAATAAATTTCAAAATATACTGTTCATTTATTTTTTTTTCTCAAAAATATCTAGGATGCAAGTTCTTTGGCAAAAATATACGTCGATCTCGCATAATCGTTACAAGAGACCGCGGTCTCGTACGTATAGAGAAATAGCGAGACCGAACAGTGTCACAAAAGGAAACAGCGATATCGGATGTCTGGTCCAAAATTAGTGATTAATTACCATCATTAGTGATTATTTAATGATAATTAATGATTAATTAGTTGCTAATCAATGTGATTAAAACATTTAATCATTGGTCCTGTGGCAGCCATGCCGTGCGGTCTCGCACATTGGTTGTCCCTTGCGAAAGGTAATTCTCGCGCAATAGTTCCGCGACGCTTTCCCACTTTCACCCAGCGACGAGGATATATTTGTGACAAAATATTTATATCTCGAATATTTTTGAGGAAAAAAATAAATAAATATTATATCTCTAAATTTAATTCTAGATTTCTTAACATGAGTTTATAGTTCATTTTCTAGATTATATAGATACAAATTAATCCTTAGACCCTATTTAATTCAGCTGAGGATTATTATAATCTAGATTTATTAGAAGTAAGCTAAAACAAACAAGCAGATTATTATGCTGGATTATTGTAATCTATAAGCTAGATTAGATTACTGTAATCCAATAATCTCCTTTCGAGGAGCTTTTTTCCATATTTCGATAACGGAGAAAGGAGGAAATCCGATGGAACAAATTTACAAGCACGTCGTCCTATACTATACATACAAGCAAAGCGTCTATCTACCGAAATGAACAGCCAGGTCCAAAGCAGCACGCCTCCCAATCTCCAATTCCGTGCCGCGCTTCGACGAATTCGAGGTATGCGCATGGCTCCCTCCTTCGATCGATCCCTAGTTTCTGTTCCTTGCACTTATCATCATCAGTTCATCCACAAATCTTTGCTTAGAATTGCATGCGGACTCATGTCTGGTTGATTCTTGGTTGGTCTTGGGGGTTTTTGTGCGTGCAGCTTCCACGCACGCGCACTACCTGTTCGACGAAACGCCTCTGCGACGCGCTCGGCTTCCAGCCCGCCATGGAGGCGCCGCCTGTCAAGCGCGGGTGGCGGATCATGGCCCCGGAGCACGCCGGCGGCAGGGAGGACCGGCTCAGCGACCTCCCCGAGGGTGTCCTCCACCGCCTCATGTCCTTCCTGGACTCGCGCCAGGCCGTGCGGACGTGCGTGCTGTCGCGGCGGTGGCGCGACGTCTGGCGCACCGTTCCCCGCGTCCGCGCCGATTTCTGCGACTTCACTCTGAACTGGACCAGCGACGACGACGAGGTGGACGAAGCGGCCGTAGCGGAGGACGAGGTGGTGTTCAACAGGTTCGTCAACCGGCTGCTGGAGCTCCGTGATCCCAATGCCTCGATTCGATCGTTCTTCCTCAGATTCTGCAGATCGGATGGAGGCGATGATGGCTCAGCAGAAGGGAACAGATGGATCAGCTACGCTCTGCAGAAGAATGTCCGGGTTCTGGAGGTTGCCGTGCTGTCCTACGCATTGGAGCTCGATCACTCGGTGTTTTCATCGCGCTACCTGAAAACAATTGACTTCAGCAATGTTGTGATGGACCAAGGTTTCTTCAAGCAACTCGAGATGGGGTGTCCAGAATTGGAAGAGCTCTTCTTGGATGAATGTTTCATTGTGGATGATGAGATCTCCTCCCAGACACTGAAGGTTTTGGCCCTCGATGCCACTCATTTCTGCTGTGGCTTCAAGACTTCCATTTCTAGTCCGAGTATTACTTCTCTGGGCTTGCACTATCCTATGAGTGGCAAACCTGTACTGAATGACATGGAAGCACTAGTGAGCGCGTCGCTGTTGCTTTGTCATGTGGAAGACGACGATTTTGATGCTAGTGATCTCCGCGACTATCTCTGGAGCCTTTATAATGTTGAAATTTTGGATTTCAGTTATCACGGGAAGAAGGTATGCTTACTGATCTTACATATTTTCCCATGTCTTATGTGCCCTAACTGTGGTATCAATGTGAAAACGTGTGTTGATAGGGTGGATGATATTATCAACCATACCATTCCGTCCAATTTAGTTCATCTGTTCATGTACTCTGTTTATTTCTACATAAACGAACCTTAGTTAGCAATTTGATTTCACAAATGAAATTGGATCCATTTCCCGTTTGATGGCACAACATGTTCTTGTGTGGCTGCAATATTTGGTTTGGAAACTGAAAATGCATCCTGTCCAAAATCCAAGTGATTGTTTAACTTCAGTTGACATTACTGCACATTTACAGGAATTCTGCATATATATTTGAAAATTATGAGATATTCAAATCTCGAAGTCAACAAATGAATGGAAAATGCTTCATCAATTTTCGAAAGTCTTATTCCTGCTGCTACCTCGTGATACTTGCTTGGAAACATCCAGATAATCAATTCACACACGCTCTATAAACTGCCATTGGAACCAAACAAGTATGTCATTGTTTAATCTGGTTTTTGGTAGCCATAATTTATATTTTTTCTTGTAGTATTTTACCATGCATTGTCTTGAAGCTATATTTGTACTTGTACTACAACCAGAGTACTTATCACATAATGCCCATGTTCTCAATTTTGTTGCCATATTTTTTGATTTTTTTTGTCTATAATATGGCATGTCTTTTATATACCACATGATCACTCCAATGTTGTGCAGCTGACAATGGAAAACAATTTGCAATTGTGTCCAAAATTCATCCATCTTGTCAGTCTGACTCTCGGTCCATGGTGTCTGGATGCCAACTTCTATGGACTAATCGTCTTCCTTCGGAACTCACCAATATTGGAGAAGCTAACCCTAGAACTCGCAATGGTAAATATTTTCCTCCAAATGTATACTGACCCTACTTGAAAGATTTTTGACAAGAACACATATCATCAGGAATATAGCTTACCTGTTTATTCTTGCTATAGTATCGTACAGGAAAATTACAAAGAATCATTGGCCAGATTGAAGAAAGATCATTTACATGTGAGCACCTTACGAGTGTTGAAGTCATATGCTTGGAGGATGATCCCCTGGCCAACGACGTGGTCAACTTCTTTGTGAATAGTGGAATGTCCTCTGTTCAGATTCATATCAAAAAATGGAGCCAGAGTGAGTATGAGTAACGTCCACTTTTCCAGTCTGAGGAGATATGAAACGTCAAGGATCATACATTCGGTTGTCATTCCATCCAAATTAATCACTCTCTTTCAGCTACATTACTCGATTCTAGTAGAGTTTGAAAGCACATAGACTTCTTGGTTGGTGCTATGACGTGAGTACAAACAATCATGTCTTTCTTGCTTGTAAGGTCAATAGTCCTGTACTTGTTTACTTCTGTTGATTCTCCAAGGACCATGACTGTATATATGTTGCTTCTGTTTAAATACCCCATATGCTTGGAGGATGATCCCCTGGACAAACACTGGAGCCGGTTCCAGCGTGAGGTACTGTACTTTTCCTGGAAATGTTTGAATGAAATAGCAAAAAGATCAATTCACTTGTTGTTCCATTGAAGAAGCCTCTCTTTCTGGGCTGGTTATACATTTGTTGGTTCCAGCTGAGTTTTGAAGAACATAGACATGTTTGAGTACAAACAATCGCGTGTCTTGCATTGGGTTGCTTCATTGCTTGTAACTTGTAAAGTTGTAAGTTGTATGGTCAGCAGTTCTTCTACTGTTTGATGATGTTTGTTTCTGCCAGAGCGGGCATACCTTGTTACCTTGTTACTGCAAATTAAAACATAAATCACATGATGTAAGTAGATTGTGTTGATCTTGTGATCAACTTTCAAGGCAGAGAGAAATGTTTACTGCTCTTGTTTGGTGCTGTGAAAATTTTAACAGTCGTGCCTTTAGCTGCATGTAAGATAGTCTTGTACTACCTGTCGGCGGCAATCACAGAATGTGGACAGCATACAAATGGAAAATGTCTCAGCAATTGTTGGAAGTCTGACAGTTTTCTTACCTTGTGAATCATGACTTCAGGCTGCGCTCAGGAGTTGATGTTGTAATCTTGTGTTTCGCGCACGCAAAACGTAGCTGACTTGCTAACATATAATTAATTAATTATTGACTAACGTAAACTTAAAAGTGGATTAATATAATTAATTAATTATTGACTAACGTAAACTTAAAAATAGATTAATATAATTTTTAAAGCAACTTTTCTATAAAGAATTTTTTTAAAAAATACATCGTTTAGTTCGGAAAACGTGCTCGTGAAGAATTAAGGATTAGAAGTTGGGAAGTTGTGGTACCGAACACACCCTTAGTCATGTAGGTGGCTATATAAATTAATATGAAGTGTTTACATGTCTGATTCAAAATGGTCCCAATAAATACACAACCATTTCAATGGGGGATAGGGGCATATAACTACTTTACATCCTCCATTTATATTATACGTCACTTCAATTCTTTTTAAGTTGAACTTTTTTAAGTTTAAATAATCTTATACAAAAACATAGCAATATTTTCAATGCAAAACAACATAACATCAAAATATATTGAACGAAACTAATTTGGTCTTGTAATTATTGCTATATTTTTATATAAATTTGGTTAAATTTAAAGAAGTTTGATGAAAAATCAAACAATTTATAATAGGCAAAATTTGCTACACGACATGCAAAAAAGTGTAATTGGCTGAGAGGCACCGTAAAAAGTGACACGGCTGATGGACACTCTAAAATTTGTGTAATTGGCTATACGACACCGGAGGTAATATTTTATAATTTCCATGTCAAAAGAGGTGATAATATATTTCAAATGGCGAGATTGCCCCTGCCATGGAGCACCGCCACCGCCAATTCATCGGATCAGATTGCCTCCGCGCCTACCTCGGCTTCTCCTCGCTCTCCGTCCTCCTCCTCCTCGGTGGCCACATCGCCCTCCTCCTCCTCCCACGGCGCCTCCGCCTCCCGCTCGACGCCGTCTCCTTCGCGCTGCTCCTCCCCAACACTGCCGTCGCGCTGGCGCTCGTTGCCATCGCCGTCCTCGCCGCCTTCTGGTTCACGTTGCTTCCAGAGTGGACCACTTGGGCGCTGCTCGTCGACATGGCGTTGGTCCTCGCTGAATGAGGAGATCCCAGCGCTGCTCGTCGCCATGGCGTTGGTCCTCGCTGAACGAGGAGATCCCGGTGTTGGTCCTCGCTGTCGCCGGCAGTGGTACCCCGGCAGAGCGCCGCCGCTTTTTCCTCCGAGCGCCGAGGCGCCCTGGCTTGGGCCATCGCGCCGGCCGCGCGCCGTTCCTCCGCTCCGCCGCATGCGTGAGGAAGAAGAAGGATAGGAGAGAGATGTGGGCCCCACTTATGATTAGCAAATAGTAATCACCCTACTAATTAGGAACAAATTAGTCCATGATGCGTGGGCCCAGGTGGTTAAAAACCTATTAAAAATTAGATTAAGCATACACGGTCCATGACACGTGGGACCCACCAGTGTTTAAAGAAGGAAAGAGAAGGGGCAATCCAGGCATTTAGAAAAATATCTCACCTATTTTGACCTGGAAATAATAAAATAATACGACCGGTGTCCTACGGCCAATTACACGTTTTGTTTGTAGTGTCTACCAGCCGTATCACGTTTTCACGGTATCTCTTAGTCAATTACACGTTTTTTGTGTGTCCTGTGACAAATTTTTCCTTTATAATATGAACTTATAATTCGAAACTTAGTTACTCATGGACGAAGCGGATCAAGCTTACATTCTGTGGCTATTGGGCTCTGATGGGAAGCCCATCAAAGTAGCTGAAACTAAATGCGCGGGAAATAATTAGAGTTGTGGAGGGAAAACGAGGCATCACCGCTTTATTTCCGCGCAGCAAATACAAAGAGATTGTTCGTCTTCCTTCTCTTCACAGCCCAAACACCGAGAGACGAGCACCAAACCAATCGAGGTTTGTTTCTTCCTTTCTTCCAATCATCGTTGCTTGCCAGAGCTGCTGCCTTGTCGAATCTTGCTTACGGTTGATCTGCTGCGTGCTTGGTTTCTTGGTTTTTCCTCTCTCTGCAGCGGGCTTCCACGCGCGCCACCTGTTCGACGAAAGGCGTCTGAGCGGGTGCTCGGCGGCCATGGAAGAGCCGCCTGGCAAGAAAGGTCCGGCCATGGACCCCGCGCAAGACTCGGGCAGGGACTGGCTCAGCGGCCTCCCCGAGGGGGTCCTCCACCGCATCATGTCGTTCCTGGACTCGCGCCAGGCCGTGCGGACGTGCGTGCTCTCGCGGCGCTGGCGCGACCTCTGGCGCTCCGTACCCCGCGTCCACGCCGACATCTACGACTTCACCCCGGACGGGACCATCGACGGCGAGGGAGAGGAGGACGTAGAGGATGCCGAGGTGGTGGTGGTGTTCAACAGGTTCGTCAACCGGCTGCTGGAGCGACGCGATCCCACCGCCTCAATAGAGACGTTCTTCTTCAGATGCTGCATACCAGACGAAGACGACGATGGATCCGCAGACGCGAACAGGTGGATTTCCTACGGTTTGCAGAAGAACGCCTGGTTTCTGGAGGTTGTCGTGCAGCTCAACTCATTGGAGCTCGATCGCTCGGTGTTCAATTCAATCTACCTGAGAAGAATTGCCTTCGGCAATGTTTTCATGGACCAAGGTTTCTTCAAGCAACTCCAGATGGGCTGTCCAGCATTGGAACGTCTCTACTTAGATGATTGCATCGTTGCGGATGACGAGATCTCCTCCAACACACTGAAGGTTTTGACCTTCGATACTACTGAATTCTGCTATGAGCACAGGATTTCTATTTCTACTCCGACAGTTACTACTTTGGCCCTGCGCAATACTATTTGCGGCAAGCCTGTACTAAAGGACGTGGCATCACTAGTGAGCGCATCAGTGGTACTTTATTGTGTGGAAAGCGGCGATTTCGATGCTAATGATCTCCGCCACTATCTCTGGAGCTTTTCTCATGTTAAAGATTTGATTTTCAGTTATCAGGGCAAAAAGGTATGCTTACTGATCTTACATATTCCACCTTGTCTTATGCATCTTGACTTAGGTGTCAATGTGAAAAGGTGAAGTGTCTCTTCTTGATACTTCACAATTACATGACATTGTTTACCTGTACCTGCAAAACTAAGTGTTGCTAACTAAATCTTATGTCGTGAAATCATGACATATCAATAGGATAACTGATGTTATATCAACCAATCATCTAATATAGTTCATGTACTCTGTTTCATTTCTATATAAATTAACATGTTGATCACTTGACCTGAAGCATCTTAGTTGGCAGTTCAATTTCACAATGGAACTGGAGTCTTTCCTGTTTGATAACTGACATGTGCTTTGTGTGGCTGCAATATTTGGTTTGGCAACTGAAAATGCATCATCCAAAATCTGAGTAATTGTTTAACTTCAGTTCACATTACTCCATATATATTTCTTTCCTGAGAGGAATACTACACATATATTTCAAAATTATGAGACATTCAAAGTCAACAAATGAATGGAAAGATGCTTCAGCAATTTTTCAGTGTCTTACTCCTGCTGCTACCTCGTGATACATTTGTATTGTGTCGACTGGCTTAGCTACCCAACTTGCATGGAAAAAAGCCTGATAAATAATTCGCACATGCTCTATAGAGTTTACGTGGGACCAAACAAGTATGGCATTGTTTAATCTGGTTTTTGGCAGTCATCATATCTTTCTTCTTTCCTTGTGGTCTTTTACTATCCATTATCTTGAATTGACCACTTGTCTTATTCAAAAAAAATTGGGCAAATATAAAAAACGAAAAGTTGTGTTTAAAGTACTTTGGATAATAAAGTATGTCACAAATAAAATAAATAATAATTCTAAATTTTTTTAAATAAGATGAATGGTCAAACAGTGCAAGTAAAATATTAAAATTCCTTATATTAGGGGACGGAGGGAGTAGAAAGGAAGCCAAGTATTCCCCTCCGTCCCTAATCCCATCCTGGGATTATAAATCTGGACATGATATATGATTAGACATATCCTAGATTGTTACATTTTAAGATGTGGGTAGTAATTAACACATGCAATTCATGTTAGCATCTCTCCGCCTCATAAGTTTTTTTATGCAAAATATTACCAGGACTGTGCCCGGTAGTTATATATTAAAAAGAAAGAAGTGTTATTTACAAAAAAAAAACAAAAAAAAACAAAACTAAAACAGAAGAATTACAGATTTTGTAACCAGCTAAGTTGTTATATATTATATATGTGTGTTAAACTTTACCACTCATCACGCCAATATAAACTTGTGAATAGGCCAAAAATGGAGGTGAAAATATAACGGAAATGGACTACAAAGCTATAGTGGATAATAGTATTGAGCCTCGTGGGTTGTCGATGGATGGCACGCCTTGTGTTCAAGTAAATAAGTAATCAACTAGAGATGAGGAAATAAAACAATATCTTTTTAAGATAATGGATAGAAATCTGGTCTCTATATCTACAATTGGATACACATAACCCAAGGTTAAGGTTATATGAATACTTAAATTTCATGTACAAAACACATTAATAAAAAAACAAAACCCCAGGTATTAACGTCCAACTTGTAGTATTTCTATCAGGATAAACTGAGATCATTCTAATTGTGGAAAGTATATACAATTAATATTATTTTGAGTAAATTCATAAAAACCTCAGGTATTATTATGGTCCAAATTGTATAAAATCATGGGTTTTTTTGCGCATTGCACATAACCACATGTAATTTCATAATACCACACCATTAACTTTTTGTCTTTGATATATCATGCATGTGAGTTCTAAACTTATATCTGAAATATATGAGTTTTTTTCATTCACTGTATAAATGCTGTAGTAATCTAAGTGAATTATTTTTTATTTTGCTACAGTACTAAAATAGATTGGTTAAATTTCTTGCCGTTTATAAACTACTCCCCTGAATGAATCTTGACGGCGAACCAGTCACCAATGGTGAGGAAATCCAACACAAATTATGTTGCCGAATTTCTAGCAAAAACCATTGAAAAAAATTGAGTAAAATACACGTCCGATCCTTAAAGTTGAGCGCGGGTGTCACTTAGGTCCATAATCTTGTAAATTGCACATCTAGGTCCACCATCTTGTTTAAGTGAGTCATCGACGTCCAAAGGACCTCTGATCGGGTTGACTGGCTTACATGGCGGTCCAGCATGGCAACATATTTGCATTTTGCTCCCATTTTGCTTCCCCTTTTCCTAAATCTCTCTCTCTCTCTCACGGACACAGGTCGGCAGGTGCGCACAGCGAGGTGTCGGTGGTGAGCGGCGAACGACGACGCGGAGGGGCGGGTGGTGGACGGCGGACGGCAGCGCACGGGGATGGCCCCGCTGCCCTCCCACACGGCATCGCCGACTGTGCCCTTCCGGTCCGAGGCTGTCACGCCCAGAAATTTAGCCCAAATTTCCAGACTATTTTGTGTATTAAATCCCTGTCCAGAACCAGCCAGGATACACAAAACGACAAGTAATAAACAGATCCAAACATAAATAAAACGTAAATACTTACAGAAGAGGCGCTTAGTCCTCACACCGAAAACAAAGCAGCAGCAGCGGAAAAAGGCGATCCTAGTGGGGCTTCAGCTCCACTCCACAGGCAAAACTCAACTAGGGTCTGAGCCTTGGTCTTTTACATAAATTGCTACTATAAAAAGAATTCATGGCACGCAATTATTTCTCTTATATATGTGAATGAGAGGGTATAAGTGTTTTTTATCAAGAGAGTTGTTGGTTATGTGGGTTCAAGGATAAGTTTGAACTAAACAAAAACCTGAAGTACTGATATGAACATATTGAAATATTAAGGATTAAATTGAGCCTCACATAAAATTTGGAGGACTAGTTTAGCTATTCACCCAAAATAAAAAAAGGAAAAATATACAAAGGCAAAGCTGCTCTGCCTTCTGGAACATTCCCCCTTTCCTCACTCCCCTTCCCTTGTGAGGTGAACTGCGCTTGCGGCGCGATCGCCAAATGATTATCAAGTATGCTTCTTCTTCCTTTTTCCTTCTTCGATTTGCTGGAGAATTTTCACCCATCCATCAATTTTCTGCTCGAATCTCGCTTTGCTGCGATGCCGAATCTTGCTCGATTCATGGTTTCTTTCTTGCATCTTTCCTCTTTCGGTCCATGGAGATTTCATTTCACCCGATTGATTTTTTTCTGCTCGAGTGTTGCACTGCGATCTCAAATCTTTGTTGCTTATACTTTTGAGCTGCGGATCCATGGGTTATTGATCCTTGATTGATTGTTCTTTCCCTCCCGTCCTGCAGATTCCAGTCCACGCACGACACCTGTTCGACGAATGGCCTCCGCGGGCGCGGCTCGGACACCATGTTCACGAGGGACGCCCCCAGCACTGACATGATCAGCGGTCTCCCCGAAGGAGTGCTCCACCGCATCATGTCCTTCCTCTCCTTGCGCGAGGCGGTGCAGACGTGCGTGTTGTCGCGCCGGTGGCGCAACCTCTGGCTCTCCATGCCTCTCATCAACGCGGACTACAAGCAGTTCTTCGAGATGACGGACACTAAAGCGGGATACGATGAGGCGTTGGCGGTGGCGGTGCCGATGTTCAAGAGATTTGTCAACCGGCTGCTGGAACTCCGCGACCCTGTTGCCTCTATTGACAAGTTCTGTCTCTGGTACTCCATATCTGATGACAACGAGGATGACACCGAGTCGCAAGATGCTGCCGCCAACAGGTGGATCAGTCAAGCTTTGCAGAAGAAGGCCCGGGTTGTAGAGGTTTACGGTGACCTCGTCTTCGCTGACCTCTACCCGTTGGTGATTGATCACTCTGTGTTTACTTCAAGCTACCTGACAAAAGTTGTGTTCTCAAATGTTCTTCTGGAAGATGGTTTCTTCAAGCAACTCGAGTCGGGCTGTCCAGCATTGGAAGATCTCTCCTTAGATGACTGCATCATTAGCGGTGATGAGATCTCCTCCCAGACACTGAAGGTTTTGACCATCAAGGACACTAAGTTCTCCATGGAACACAAGACTTCTATTAATACTCCGAGTGTTACTTCTCTGACATTGTGGAGGCCTGCGCACGGCATAGTTGTACTGAAGGACATGGCATCAGTAGTGACTGCATCAGTTAAACCTAGTGAGTTTATTGATGAATTTGATGCTAGGGGTTTGCGCCAATATCTATGGGCACTTTCTGGTGTTAAAAATTTGGAGTTCTATTATCTGGGCGAGGTATGATTTTTGATCTTACATATTCCTCTCTATCTTAGCATATACCTGCATCTTAATTTAGGTATCAATTTGAAAAAGTGAAATCTAAAGCGCGGTATGCTTCCTGACACTTCATAACAGCACTATAATTAGTTGCCTCTATGGCTAATTCTTATGTCATGAAATCATGATGCGCTGATATGATAACTCAACCTGTCAACCACTTGATGCAATCTCGTTCATGTACCCAGGTCATCTGTAGATAAATCAACCAGTTGATCACTTTATTGGAAATACCTTAGTTGGAAGCTTTTTGTTCTTCACAAGGGACTGGAGCATTTCCTATTCGACAACTCTAATATTTTGTGATGTGGATTCAATTTTGGGGTTACCAACTGAAAATGTATCTTGTCTCATATTTGAGTGATTATTTAACTTCATTTGACAGTTTTACATAACTTTGAAAATTAAGAGGCATTCAAAGGCAACATGCAAATGGAAAATGCTTTAGCAAGAAGTCTGTCTTGTACTGCTACCTCTTGAATCATGACATAGTTGTGTTGTATTTTCATTATTGTACTCGACTTTCTTAGAAAGCATCCTGACAATTAATTCAAATATTCTCCTGGCTTTGGATTCTTGTTGATGGCAAAAAAAAAACAAAACTATAGCATGTTATAATGTTGCATTTTTGTTGTCATAAGTTTTTTTCTTCTTCTCGTGTTCCTTTGACATTCTTACAGTTATACCTGCGCTGCAAACAGGATATATATCACATAATGTTAGCTCGCTCAATTTTGTTGGAAGTTTTTTTTAGCCAGCTAATCATTTCAATCTTGTGCAGCTGACAATCGAAGGCAATTTGCAATTGTGTCCGAAATTCAACAATCTTGTCAACCTGACTCTCGGTCGATGGTGTCTGGATGCGAATTTCTATGCTTTAATTTTATTCATGCAGAACACACCAAGACTAGAGAAGCTAACACTGAAACTCCATCCGGTAAATGATCTTCTCCAAATGTGTACTGATCCAACTTGAAAATTTTGCACATGCACTTGTCTTCAGGATATAGCTTACCTGTTTTCTTTGCTATAGTTTCGTTATCAGCAACCAAGAATCATTGGTGAGCTTACTGAAAGATCATTTACATGTGGGCACCTTAAGATTGTTGAAGTCATGTGCTCGGAGAATGATCCCCTGGTCAACAACTTGGTCGACTTCTTTGTTAGTAGCGGTATGACCTCTGCTCAGATTCATATCAAACACTAGAGCCAGATGCAGCATCAAGGGCCTCTAATTTTCTGGCCTGAGTAGAGATGAAATATCAAAGGATCTCTTCTCTTGTTGTCCCGTTGAAAAATCTTATTCTTTTGGGGACGGATATACATACATTGGTTGATTCCAGCTGAGTTCGATGGCACATAAGACTGGTTTATCTTCCGCTCTTGTTTGGTGCTACGACTTGAGTGCACCCAATCAGTTGTCTTGGATCTTGAGTTGCTCCGTTGCTTGTACCTTGTAATGTCACTCCGTGTTGTTCTATTCGCCGATATTCGTTCTGCCTGTTTGGTTACCTTGTTTGCTAGAAAACCATTGATCACATGATCAAAATACTGTATGTTACATGTTTTGAGTATCCCCATTTGGGAGTCATGTTTTTTTTTTTCTGATAGTTTTGTTACAATCCGTGACCTGCTTTCACTTTTAGTTGATATATCAATCAGCTTTTCCCATTGTCCAACTTCTATCACTCTGAGACCCAGTTTTCACATACAATCCGTTCTGACTCGTCATTTGTTTTTCGAACGATTGCCGTTTGCTTTGGTCACCGGTATAATATCAATTTTCAATCAAAAGGGAGGTATATGACCAAATTTCTTTATGTCATGACAAAATTTCCAAATCCAATTCATCTAACCCGTGCAAAATTGCGTGGGAAAATCCGCTAGGTAGTGTGAAAATCTTCTAGATTCCCGCGTTCTAGAGGAGCTAAATTACTCAGTTTGATCACAAAACATATTCTTATTGTCTAACACCAAAATTGTGAGAAAAACACTGCCAAAAATAATTCTGCTGATATTATACTTATCCTATAAACTATTGGTGAAAACAAATCCATTTCATTCTTTTTTTTAAAAAAAAAAAAGTTTCCCACAAGGTAACTAATAATGAAGTAATTTATCAACCAATCAGAACCGTTTGATTATTCCGTCAACGGCCAAAACCACCCAGATATCACTCAAATACGCAATCCGCAGCATCTTCTTCAGCAACGCATATCTTCCCATTCCGTGTTGCTCCAAATCGAGGTTTGCTTCATCATTTCTTCCGATGCTTATTGCATCTCAACCCCCCCCCCCCCCCCCCCCCCCCCCTCGATCGCTGGAGCATTCACCCATCAATTTCTGGTCGGATCTTGCTTGCATTGCGACCTCGAATCTTGCTTACCGTTGAGCTGGGTGTTCATGGCTTTCTTGGTTTTTGTTGCATCTTTCATCTTCGATCGCTGGAGATTTCACGCAACGATTTCTGCTCGATTCTTGCACTACGACATCCAATCTTGCTTACGATTGAGCTGCGGATCCATGGCTTGTCGATTCTTCGTTCTGCAGTTTCCCACGCGCGCCACCTGTTCGACGAAAGGCCTCTGCGTGCACAACCACCATGGAGGGATCGCTTTGCAAGGTCGTGCGGTACACGGACCCATGGGATGCCCCCGGCACAGACAGGCTCAGCGCCCTCCTTGACGACGTCATCCTCCACATTATGTTCTTCATGAACGCACGCCAGGTCGTGCAGACGTGCGTGCTGCCTCTGGCGCTTCATGCCCTGCATCAATGCTGAGTTCTTCGACTTCAGTATTTGAGGGACCGAGAGAATGGAGGTCATAGCGGAGGACGAGGTGCTGTTCAAGTCAGGTTCGTCAACCGATTGCTGGAGCTCCATGACCCAACCATACAGAAGCAAAGCCTGGTCTGTGGATCTTGTCACGCCAAATTTACCATTGGAGATCGATTACGAGATGTTTACTTCACGCTACTTGAGAAGAGTTGGGTTATGCAATGGTGAATTAGTGATCGAAGGTTTCTTCAATCAACTCGAGACGGGCTGCCCAGTGTTGGAAGAACTCAACTTAGATACCTGTATCATCAGTGATGATGAGATTTGTTCCCAAATAGTGACTACACTGAGTTCTCCAATGAGAACTGGATTACTTCCATTAATTTTGACAATTTGACCCTTTGAAAAAACTAATTTTACAAATGAACCGTCGCCAAAACTTATTTCAAAAGTGACCCTTTTGTTCAGCGCCAAATCGTGTAGCGCTGAACTTAGACACCTCAGCGCCAAATAGCACGGCGTTGAATGTCCGTTGGCACGCTGACTCAACCTTCCATCCGCGGTGCCACGGCATTCAGCGCCAGTTGATGTGGCGCTGAGGTGTCTAAGTTCAGCGCCACACGATTTGGCGCTGAACAAAAGGGTCACTTTTAAAATAAGTTTTGGCGACGGTTCATTTGTAAAATTAGTTTTTTCAAAGCGTCAAATTATCAAAATTCACCGGATTACTTCTATTTCTACTCCGGCAGTCACCTTTCCTGTCCTTGTGTTCTCCTGGGCAAGAAGTGCCTTCTCTAATGGACATGCCATCACTAGTAACTGCATCAGTTGACCTGAATGATAAAGAGGCTCATTTTGATGCTAATGATATGCAAGAGTTTCTCCCGAGCCTCTCTCGTGTTAAACAACTCAAGTTCAGATATAATGGGGAAGAGGTATGCTTATTAAATTGACATGTTCCCCTTTTCTTACTATATCTTCGCATCTTCATTTATGTAAATCAATATGAAAAATCTGAGACCTGACCGTGATGCTTTGTCTGGACAGTTTTGCAAATAAGCTGGATTAGTTACACGTACACATCCAAAACTGAGTGTTGGATAATTGACTCCAATGTCGTGAAATCATGATCTACTGGTAGAATGACTGATGCTTAGTTACAACCACTCGATGCAATCTTGTTTAAGCACTTGGAACATTTGTAGATAAATCAATCTGTTTATCACTTGGCTTGACCATAAGTATCTTAGATAAATCAATCTGGTTAGCAACTGAAATGCATCTTGTCTAAATTTGAGTTGTTATTTTAATAAACTTCAATTAAAATTACTGCACATAATTTTGAATATTAAGAGATATTCAAAGGCAACATACAAATGGAAAATGTTTCAGCAATTGTTGGAAAGTCTGATTCCAAATGCTACCTTGTGAATCATGACATAGTCGCATTGTGTTTTCACTAATGTAGCTACCTTCACTAATGTCGCATTGCATTAATAGAAGTCTGACTCCTACTTCTTGCTGTTTTGGCATTTTTTTTTTGGAAGAAAACACAGTGGAGGAGGCCTCCACGGTATGATATATTAAAAAGAAGGATATTTACAAGAGAAACAAAACAAAAAAGGAAAACAAGCAAAAGAAAAGGAAAAGGAATGTTACAGAAAGTCAATCCATGATTGAACCAAAGGGCGATGAGGCTCCTTGAGTCTAAGTAAATGTAGACCCAAATCTGACTTAAGATTTCTTCTCCAAGAGGCTACACTCGGCTGAACTCCATTGAAAATCAGATTGTTTCGCTCCTTCCAAATATTCCAGGCTGCCAGCAGAAGGAGCTCCATGAAACAGGGACTGGAGAAGACATTATTCTGATTCTAGATCATTCCATGAAATTCGAGATTAGCATTCCAGTTCCAACCCAAAACAGACCAGCACTGAGCATTAAAGGAGCAGAAGAAGAAGAGGTGCTCCCTTGTTTCCCTCAAACCTTGAGAACAGCAGGAACACAGGACAGTTGCATTTGGAGGGGCACAATGCTTCCTATCCAAAAGATCTCTCGTGTTTACTCTATCCATGAACATGAGCCAAGCAAAAACCTTTATCTTCATATTGAGCCTACTCTTCCAAATCCAACCAAGAGTGACTGGGGGAGCCATAGTCCAGAAGCTGAGCTTATAGAACTTTTGTGGGGAAAAACTGGAAGAGCCCCAGATGTAGGACCAAGAATCATGAGAGCTGCCTAGAGAGAAGGACTGTAGGCTAAGCTGGAGAGATTCAAATTCAGAAAATGCTTGGGCAGACAAAGGCAGGAAAAATTGATCTTGTGTGTTCCTCATAGTGTGCTGAGCAATGGTATCATTCTTATGTTTTGCGAAAGAGAATAACCTTGGATATTTACTGGACCGTATATCACCATTATCACCTTGGTTATGTTTTGGCATGTTTTTTGACGCCTTCTCCTTCTATTAAGGCAATGATACCCAACTCTCTTGCATATTCAAGAAAAAATATAGCGACCTGACTTTCTTGGGAATCATCTTGACAATTAATCCACATATGCTTCAGGTTATGGACTCCCATTTGATGGCCAAAAAAAAATTATAGCTTCGTTTGATCCTGGATTTTTGTTGGCATAAGTTTCTTTTTTTTCTCCCTCATGGCCTTCTATCATTCATTGTCCTGAAGATGCTGATATACCTGCACTTCAAACATAGTACTTACCACATAATATTACTCTATACGCTCTATTTTGTTAGCAAGTTTGGTTTTCTGTAGCTACATAATCACCTCAATCTTGTGCAGCTTACAATTGGAAGCAATTCGAAATGGTGCCCGAAATTCTTCTATCTTGTCACCCTGACTCTTGGTCAATGTTGTCTGCATTCAAACTTCTATGCATTAATTGTCTTCCTTCAGAACACACCAAGACTGGAGAAGCTAACTCTGAAACTCTCAGACGTAAATTTTTTCCTCCAAATGTATATTACTACTTAAAAGCTTTTGCAAAAGTGCACATGTTATCGGAGGATATAACTCACTTGTTTGTCTTGCTATAGGATCACTGGAAAACATCGGAAACATTAATTGGCGAGATTAGATCATTTACATGTGAACACCTTACGAGTGTTGAAGTCACATGCTCGGAGGATGATCCCATGGTCAGAGACGTTGTTGATTTCTTTGTTAATAGTGGAATGTCCTCTGATCAGATTCATATCGAATACTGGAGCAAGACCGAGGATGAGGATGAGTAACATTAAGGCCCTGTTTAGATCCCTAGTAAAATTTTTCACCCTGACACATCGAATGTTTGAACACATGTATGAAGTATTAAATATAAACGAAAAAAATAACTAGTTACACAGATTGCGTGTAAATTGCGAGACAATCTTTCAAGCCTAATTGCTCCATGATCTGATAATGTGGTGCTACAGTAAACATTTGCTAATGGCGGATTAATTAGGCTTAATAAATTCGTCTTGCAGTTTTCAGGCGATTTTTTAATTTGTTTTGTTATTAGTCTATATGTTTAATACTTTAAATGTGTGTTCGTATATCCGATGTGACACGCTAAAACTTTACACCCCTATATCTAAACACAGCCTAACTTTTTTTAGTCTTAGGGCATGTGAAACGCCGAAGGAGCATGCATTAGCTTATCATTCCATCCGAAAATCGCTTTCTTTCGACTTCATTCATTGGTTCTAGTTGGGTTTGTAAGCACATATAGACATGCTTACTGATCTTGAGTACAAAACAATCATGTCTAGTCGTCTTCTACTCGTTTGCTTCTGTTGATATTCCAAGACCAAAGACTTTATGTTACATGTCTGAGTGCTCTATTTGGCTTTTATGTTTTGCTGACGTGGAGTTAAAATCGAATTACTTTTGTTATCACTGACTACTTTTGTCAGGCTGAGACCACTCTGATTGCGGAGGAGATACTTCATTTGTTATTAAACGATTATTCTTTACTTGATCTAGGTAGGAAGGCATGAAAAGGGACGATATTTTTTTTCAGAAAAAAAAAACAAGATGGGAAGCTTTGCCAGGAACTTTTGTGCTTGTTCCCAACTTATCTTCTTGTTTGTCGCGTGCACATTTCCTAAATTGCTAAACGGTGTGTATTTTGTAAAAATTTCTATAGGAGCTCCTTTAGTGTATAGCTAAAAATCCATTAGTGCATAGCTAAAAATAGCTATATTATTTTAGGGTGGTTTGGAATGGAGTGAGTAACCAACTGCGATGAACATATATATCTTCATTTTATTTTTTAGAGTAAATTTCACAAAACTATAGATATTTTGGCTAAATTATTACAAAACTATAGATTTAAGGTGGTATATCACAAAACTACAGATTTAAAATGAAGTATCATAAAATTACAGATTTAGTAACAAAATTACCGCAAAACTACAAATTACAAATTATTCTTTTGAGATTATTTACTGGCCTGGCCTATTAAAACGGATTTTTTGCTATACGCTTTGAAATATAAGTTTTCTCACCAACATTTTCTTGCATTGTTTAAACCAGTCGATTTAAGCCATCTGTTAAGTTTATTTTTTTCAGTATTTAGTTTATTCTCACAATTGAGTACGTAAATAATAGCAATAATACTTCACTCAATAATTAAAATCAAACAAAATCAGCTTTAAGAAATCAAATAAGGTGGGTGGGTCAGGGGCGGAGCTACAATGATTCCTATGTATTCCTAGGAATACCCAACTTTTTTTTTACCAAGAAACAAGTATACTTCAATATATACACATGTATACATATTAGTTAACCAAGTACTCTTTCTCACTGAGATGCGTATAGATGAAAGGTTTAGAAAAGTGAAAAATCTTGCTGATCTTTCCATTATGATTGTTGGAAACAAAGTTGCACAATAGACATGATATTGTTTACAAGCTTCTCAAATTGGTTCTAGTACTTCCAGTAGCAACAACTAGTGTTGAAATAATCCTTTCTGCCATAAATTATTTGAAGAATAAATTGAGAAACAGGCTGGGGGATCAATACTTGAATGATTTGCTTGATTACATTTATTGAGCGTGAGATGTTTTTGAAAGTCAAAAACTGTGATATTATAAACCGCTTTTAAGCCATAAATGAACGCAGAATTAAAGCTACTCTTCCAAGTTATGAAGGAACCGAAATAGAAAATTAGAGGTACCATGTAATAATTTGTAGTTTTATTTCTTCGATTATCAGTATTGACATACTGAGAACCATTAATTTTGGGAGTAGCTATATTTATGGTGCCATATTTTTCACCAAAAAATATTCAGCATGTATTTACAGTGTAAGTCCCTAAATTACATATGTAAATTTAGTGTATTTACAATGTAAATTTTAAAATTATATATGTAAATCCCAAAATTACATATGTAAGTGTTGTGTAAGTGGGATGTAAGTGGTGTGTAATTAACTTTGTTAGTCATCTCTAATAATTACACTTAATTAACACATTACCTAGCTAGAAAAGATGTGCACATATAGGTCTGTAGTGTTAGTTTTAGGGGCCTCTTTCTCTCTCTCATTTGATGTTTGAGCGATAATCTGCTCTTGATTAGTAATACATCGATGATAGATCACAGGTAGCCAGCGCGGATCGCAAACCATACATACGCAAATCATAATATTCAGCACTAATCTAAAGCAAATCGGAGGGTCGAAGAATCTATACCTATACTAATCGGACACTTTTTAGGAACTCTTACGTTAAATAGAAAGATCTAATCGTTAATTAGATGGGTCGTACAATCATCGCCGTTGATAATAGAATCAAATTCCACTTTAAAGCGATCTGATATCTACGTTCAATTTTAAAGCCGATCTAACCTCATGTATCCACGTTGCTACCGATTTCTCACAATTAACTAACAAGATATATTATAGATGAGATCGATCATGAGAGCAGAGCTGATGAGAGCCTCTCGCCGACTCCAATCGCGCCACCTTCATCCATATCGGCGGCGATCGACGACGTTGGGACCTGCATGCGCCATGATGCTTCATCAACATCTCATCACGCGGCGCGGTGCAGGGTGCATGCATGCACAACTAGAGTTGGACTCCCATCGGCCACGCTCAAGACCTCGAGACCTTAACGTACGTGCAACTCTGGTACTCTTTTTTATTATTCTTGATTGATTTCTAATTGTGTCGTACCCCCAGACTAAAACGACAATGATCATGTCTTAGATACCACATCACCTGTGAATCTCCAGTACCAGTCGTTAAAATGTTGATCCACAAATTAAAAAATCACCTTACACCAAGGTGATCCGTCGGTCACCATCGCATATATCGGTATTAATCTACAAAGGTATTCCATCAAACTCAGTTTTATATGAAATTAAGCCATTTTTACGATTTATGATTTTGATTGAAATATAATAAATGTGTTCAATAATAACATTTATATATGGAAATTAATATATTGTCCACATGCACTAAACATAGTCTATATCACATAACTGAAGGTAATGTCGTTGGATTTTGATTGTTATGTCAAATTTTCCAGACAAGTAATACCTCTGTCCTCCTAACAAATCTTCTCTAGGTACAACCCATTTAATTGAAAATTTCAGTGATTCCAGTGGAAAAGAAAATTTAGCAGAATAATTCAAAGCTAGCTTTTCCTTTTAATTGCAATCCACTAATTTAATCTGTGCTATGCCTATTTGCAATGATGTTGGCCACTTTTGCCATGCATCGAATTTATGTGATAAATAAACATGCCACTAAAAATCAAGTGAATTATATAGTTTTTTTTACTCAGTCTAAAGGAGAGAGTCCAATGAGTATAAGTGTAGAGCTCACAATTATTAGTTCTAAACTATGGAATTATTAAAATAAGAAAATAATGCCAAATTGAGAATTTGAGATATCACCATCCGAACTGAAAGGTAGTGATCAATTGCAAAATTGGTAATAAGTGTGATTAATATTATACAATCCATAATTATTACATAATACAAATAACAGATCAATATTTATTAATGCCGAATTTATTTCAAATCATGAAAAGGCTATTGATTGTTGAGGCTCCCAATCGTATAAAACTCAATTTGTTAGTTCTAAATTTAGAAATTTAAAATTCTAATTAAAATTTTAAAAAGATTTCAAAACGAGTACAACTTGATATTTAGTAGCTATGAATTTTAATTTTATGAAATTTTGAAAACTTTATAGCATCATGATTCAATTTTAAAATCATTTCTTTCGTTTTAGTCAAATAAATTAATTTTAGGGTGTTTTCTTTGCCACTTGGATAGTCAGCCTTATTTCAAAGATATTATTTCTGAAGTTTTTGTCCAAAATAGTATTTCTGAAAGTCACTTTAAAAAAAATTAGCTCTTAAAAAAATGTATCAAGCAGAGACAAAATAATCTTTTGTCTTTAGAACTGCAAACTAAATTGAAGTTTACATTACATTTAACTGTCAGTAATCGGAAGTCTACTTATAATTTATACCAAGAAAATCAACACTTTTATCACACGACAACAAATTTTAGATTAACATTCCGTGCAACGCACGGGTTGACGGCTAGTCTACTGTAATCGACGAGATTTTGTGGCGACACAAATATAGCAAAAACTGTTAATTTTTTTTACTATAAACTTTATAAACTTTTTTTTAGACGGGAATATCCAACTTTGAAATCCTGGCTCCGCCCCTGGAGTGGGTTAATCTGAACCGTCAACTTTTTGTATCAACGGCACAAAACCACGCAGAGGCCCACTGCAATAGACGAATCTCCTCTTCCTGCGTTGGAGTTAGTTACCCTTCCAAAGTTCCGGCAGTGGTGAATCCAGGATAGAAAAAGAGGGTAGGCTTGACCTCCAAGTGCTAAGTTAATAAAAAGTAAATTGCAGTACTTACGGATACATGATTGAATAGATAAGAAAGAAATAAAGAAAAATACCTTGCCAATGCGAAGTAATTGCTTACATCAGTCATATGAGAATAGCAAACACCTATACATATAGTAAAGAGTAAATTACACCCATGGTGTATCAACTTGGCAGGTGGGTGTAATTTGGTGTAAGAACTTGAGAAATGAGCATTCTAGTACAACAACTTGGCAGATAGGTGCAATTTAATTAGTACAAGAACTTTATAAGTGATCGTATAAATACAACAACTTGCAAGATATGTACGCTTTTCATATAATAAGTTAAAAAGTTATACGATAACTTAATTATTTGGAGTACTTTTTTTATACATATTCAATTTTTAAGTATTTATTTTGACAATTAATATGCTAGCGTGGATTTGCATATAAGCATATTTATATTTTTATCCTAATAACTAATAAGTCAATTAAATTGATGTAGAAATTATTATATTTCGGTTGAGATTTGGAAAGGTGAAAAAAAAACAAAAATTCTTAAAGGTAATTGGATGTAAATTGCATGTGCAATATAATTCTTAAAAATTAAATTCAATATTATAAGGTAATATCCGTAGGATTGTTATGTAATGACATATTGACATCGCGGGAAAAACACACTTAGCATATGCTTAGCTAAATTGATGCACCAAAATATTATATTGTTAAGTTCTTATACAAGAACGCATCCACTTGTCAAGTTGTTGCACTCTAACGTTCAATTCTCAAGTTCTTGCACCATATCACACCCACCCGCCAAGTTATTGTACCGTGGGTGCAATTTACTCTATAGTAAACATAGCAAAATTAGTGGTAAATTGAAGGAAAAATAACATTAACTGAGAGATTTGGCCCATTAATCAAAATACATGTAATTCATTTAAGAGGCAAGGATATTCTATGGGTTTCTAATGCTTGGAATATATATATGATGATCATCATCTTTTTTTTTTTTTGAATATTTCTCGCTCAGTATAGCAGACCATCAAATCTATAAGCCACTCATCCGATATCTTATTGTGCAAATCTGTCTTGAAATGCTAATGCTTGAAAATATGCGCTCCACTCAATCAATAGATTAGTTTGCAGAAATTGAATAGAATAATAGAAATAACCAATACAGCCAAATAGGCAGCAACCAGCAAGACCATGATTCCATTTATTCAGTGACTCACCGGACGCTAGTTGATCCTGCTGCTGTTGGCTGCTCCTCGCCGCGACGCCGCCTGACCCGCTGATCCTGAGCCTGCTGCTCTGCTAGTGCTAGCGGCTGCTGTGGTGCTGCTCCGCGCGGCCGCTCCGCCTGCAGCCTGCCGGCTTCCGCGCCCCGCTCGCGCCTGCGGCCGCCTACGCTTGCTCTTACTCGTCACCGGACAGCTAGCTACGACGCTGCAGCTCGAGGCCTCGAGCTCTTGCGACTCGCGTCGGCCGTCGACGTCGGCCGCTCCCAGCCGCCAGCCCCCACCCCAAACGCCCCCAACCCTAAGTGGCTAAGGCCATGTTTCTTTCAGCTTGAGATTATTATAATCCAGATTATTAGGAGTAAGCTGAAAGAAACAGATAACTTATTAAAGTAGCTTATTATAATCTGGAGTCCAGCTTATTATAATCTGATAAGCTCATTTAGGTGAGCTTTTTCTAGATTATTGGGTGAAAAATTACCCACCATGCCACCCTACTCCCTCTTTAAACTTGCAAACCCAATAATTTAGGCTCTAATAATCTAGGAAAGAAACAACTAACCGTTTATTCTACTACAGATTATAACAATCTACCTTATAGTAATCTGACTCAATAATCTAGATTATAATAATCCCAAGCTAAAAAAACAGGGCCTAAGTGTGGGAAGTGGGCCACTGAACTGGGCCATTACTATCGAATTGGACCAACCTAGTTTATCTGCATACGCTTCGCTTCTTCTTTCTCCCATGTGCCCTGTTCATCTTCTTCCCAGCGCCGAGCACATGTCGCCATGAACTCCAGGACGCCGGCTGATGCTTGAGGATACCTAGTTGAATTTTTTTTGCAAAAATTAGAGGGTAGGCTAGAGCCTGATGGAGCCTACCTGCTAGAATAACCACTTAAGTTCCGATGGTGGTGTAGTTGCGAGGCAATCACCGAATCATTTGTTTGCTTCTTCTTCTTCTTCCAATTCTTCTTCTTGCATCTCCCCTCTTCGATCGATGGACATCAAATTTTCTGCTCGATTCTTGCTCACGGTTGGTTTGATCTTACGCCGGGCCACATCATGTCCTTCTTGGACTCGCGACAGGCCGTGCAGATGTGCGTGCTGTCGCAGCGGTGGCGCAACCTCTGGCGCTCCATGCCTGGCATCAACATCGACTGCAAAGAGTTCGAGGTGACGGACAAGGCGGTGTTCATTGAGTTTGTCAACCGGCTGCTGAAACTCCGCGACCCTGTCGCCCCTATCAGCAAGTTCAGTCTCTGGTACTCCATGACTGGTTCTGGTTGTGACACTGTCAAGAAAGACACGGGCAGGTGGATCAGCAACGCTTTGCAGAAGCAGGCCTGGGCTGTAGAGATTTACGTCGAAATGTTCTACGGCTACCTCAAACCGCTGGTGCTCGATCACTCCGTGTTCACTTCAACCTACCTGCAAATAATTTGGTTCTCTAATGTTATTCTGGACGATGGTTTCTTCAAGCAACTTGAGGCGGGCTGTCCAGCATTGGAAGATCTCTTCTTAGATGAATGCTTCATTAGTGATGTTGAGATCTCCTCCCAGACACTGAAGGTTTTGACCATCAAGCGCGCCGACTTCTCTACCGATCCCAAGACTTCTATTTCTACTCCAAGTGCTACTTCTCTGACCTTGTCGGATCCTATCTGCGGCATATTTGTACTGAAGGACATGGCATCAGTAGTGACTGCATCAGTGAAACCAACTTTTATGCCACTCAGGAAGTGTATTACGGGTTTGCACCAATATCTCTTGACCCTTTCTGGTGTTAAAAACTTGGAGTTCTTTTATCCGGTTAGAAAGCTATGCTTACTAAACTTACTTACATATTCCCCTCTGTCTTACTGTATCCATTCGTCTTAATTTAGGTATCAATTTGAGAAGGTGAAACTTAAGTGTTCGTCTTGACAGTTAACCACTGCGCTATATTAGTTACCTCTACTACTCTCCTGAAAAAAAAAAGACCTAAGCATTGCATGGCTAATTCTTATGTCACGTAATCGGGTTCGTATCCTCTGCCATTGCTACATAATGGCAGGGAGTAACATTCTCTCCATTCTAGCCCTCTATCCAATATCAACGGCTGATAACATACTCGCGTAATAGTTGGTATGCCACGTAATAGTGATTGCAGTTAGCAAAACCCCACGCTTATTGGTTTCTAGCCGGGGAAAAATATTTTATAGATAATTTTTTTATATAGATATTCATAACGATTTAAAATATAAATGATGAAAAATAAAGTATAATAAAAAATTTAAAATGTCACCTACTCATATAGTGTAGACTAAACGATGAAGTGTAAAGCATTTAAAATTTAAATTTTCGCTTACTCTTATAAGCTTAAGACTGAGGGAGTGTTTAATCGGAGGGGAAAAGAGAATATTGAGATGATACGTAAAATGAGGTATGTCATCAGTATATAATTAATTGGGTATTAATTATTTCAAACTTAAAAAATAAACTAATATAATTTTTAAAACAACTTTCAGAAAGTATACGAAAAACAAGATAAATCTTCTCTCAATCTCCTGGGACGAACACAACCTAAAGATGAAGTGTAAAGTATTGCAATATACGACGGGTTGGATATCTTAATGATGGGACTGGCAACTAATTTTAATTTTTTTACTATACTTTATTCTTCATCATTTATATTTTAAATCTATACGAACATCCATATCAAAATTTTATCTATAAAATATTTTTCCCGGATAGAAACCAACCAGCGTGAGGTTTTGCTAACTGCAATCGCTATTATGTGGTGTGCCAACTAGTACATCCTATACTATCAGCCGTTGATATTGGATAGAGGGCTAGGATAGAGAGAATGTTACTGCCTGCCATTATGTAGCAATGGCCGAGGATACGAACCTCATGATATGCCGATATGATGACTGATGTGATCAACACTCAATGGCCATCTGTAGATAAATCAGCCTGTTGATGATCCGGATATCTTAGTTGGCAGCTTTATTTATTTGTTTATTTGTTTTTTGCAAGGAAGTTGGTTGCTTTATTTCACAAGGAAACTGGAGCGTTTCCTATTCGACAACTCTGACATGTTCTAATGTGGATGCAATACTGGGATTAGTGACAGAGAATGAATATTTTCTAATATTTGAGTGATTATTTAATTTCAGTGGACATTACTACGCATAACTTTGAAAACTAAGAGACATTCGAAGGCAAGATGCAAATGAAAAATGCTTTAGCAGTTGTTGGAAGTCTGATTCGTAGTGCTACCTCCTTGAATCATGACATAATCGCATAGTGTTTTCACTAGCGTAACTACCTGACTTTCTTCGAAAGCATCCTGCCAATTAATTCACATACTCTCCTGGTTATGGACTCTATGTTGATGGAAAATAAGTGTAGCATGGCTGATGGCTTAATGCTGTATTTTTATTGTCATAAGTTCTTTCTTTTTCTTCTTTCATGGTCTTTGAACTTTCACTGTCTTGAACATATAGTTGTCACTTTGAGATAAAATTTGGGAATTAACCATCTGCCATTGAGTAAGCCCAAAGGGCATATATGAGTACAATAGATATGAGAAATTACTAATATACCCCTAAACACATATGAGAAATTACTAATATACCCCTAAACACATAATACTCTTAACACCCCCACTCAAATGCAATGTGTATACAATAACATTGCATTTATAACTAAACACTAGATAAACAACATACTACTATAAATACAAAGTCCATATTTAAAGATGTTGTCGAAGCATGGCTCTTGAATGAAGAAGAAGAGAACCATCTCCTCCTCAATGAAGTGGACCTTGAGCTTTCACAAATTGTTCTTCAGCCCTTGGTGCCAGAAGCCTTCACAAACTGTTCTTCGGCTCTTCATTGATTCAAAGACGGTGACGATGATGGTGAAGGACCTTCACGAACTGTTCTTCAGTCCTTCACTGATTGATGATGGTGGTGGTGAAATGATAATGATCAGCTCCGACGTGGAGCTGATGAAGTGATGATGACCAACTCCGGTACGGAGCTGGTGAACTGATGACGAATACATGGAGTTGATGATGGTAGAACGATGATGATTATGATGAGGACCAACTCCGACTTGGAGCTGGGAAAAGATAGACTAGCATGACTTGGACGAACTGAACCATACAATGGACTTTGACGGATTTGATAGGAAACATGGGAAATTAATTTGTAGATGACATTGATATACTAGCAAAAGGACACAGGATAGATACTACTTGATGGTTGACAGCAGCAGTGTATAAGCAAGCACAATACTGAGAATATATACAAGCAATGAACTTGGTGACTGCTAAGGAAATGAGCAACGAAAGAAGGTGCCTTGCCCTTGATAGATGCATAAGCCACTGATGATGACAATAGGAATCAATATAAATCAAGGGGATGATTTTAACAAATTCTACCACTGAAAGTAGGAATCGATCGAGGGAGCAGGCAGCTGCACAAGATGATGATAATGATGAGCAATCAAATTAATTATGTCATGATATGGCATGTACTCCTCTCCTAATCAAATAGTAGGCTGTAGCAGCACAGAGCCACAACAAAAATATGCAAAATTAATGTAGAGAGTGAATGAGCATAGAGAAGGACAAGATAACCACTAGGTGAAGAGCAGAATATTCACAACGGGAATGAGACTTGTTGCTGCATCTGGAACTTCACTGCTGCTACTGTTTGAAGAAAAGAGAAGCTCGAGGACAAGGATCAGACTCGACTGGAGCCAGAGAACATCACCAGATTGGGAGAGAATCAAGATGAAAATGGGATTTTGATTGGTTGCTGCTACTTGTTTGCTGCTTGAAGTGTTGAAGGCGAACTGGACGATGGCCTGCTGCTGCTGTTGCTGCTACAGATCGACGAGGTGTCGAGGTTGCTTCGATCCATGCGACGGGCGGCGAGACGAGCGCCGCATGGTTGGGGACGAGAGGATGGCGCCGGACAACCACGCGACTAGTGGAGGAGCAGCTGGGAAGAGCGCCGCGACCTGCAGCGGTGAAGAAGGCGCCACGACGGACGGCAACGGGCGGCAGACTGGGAGGACTGGATCTGACTGCTTGCTTGCTGTAGAAGACGGCCGGTCACTGCTGCTGGCTGAGGCCAAAAAATGTTGCTTGATGCCTCAACGATTAACAGCGGAGAACAACGACGATGGCTCGCCGGCGGTGAGCCGCCGCCGGCGCGCCGGTGATGACGGATTTAGTGGCTAGGATTTTGGATCAGCGCTCTGATACCATGTCACTCTGAGATAAAATTTGGGAATTAACCATCTGCCATTGAGTAAGCCCAAAGGGCATATACGAGTACAATAGATATGAGAAATTACTAATATACCCCTAAACACATATGAGAAATTACTAATATACACCTAAACACATAATACTCTTAACACCCCCACTCAAATGCAATGTGTATACAATAACATTGCATTTATAACTAAACACTAGATAAACAATATACTACTATAAATACAAAGTCCATATTTAAAGATGTTGTCGAAGCAATAGTTACCCTGCACTGCAAACAGAACACTTATCATATAATGTTAATGTGCTCAGTTTTGTTGGCATGTTTGGTTTTTTCCTTGTCAGCTAATCTTTTGAATTTTGTGCAGTTGACAATCGAAGACAATTTGCAGTGGTGTCCAAAATTCAACAATCTTGTGAACCTGACTCTCGGTGAATGGTGTCTTCATGCAAACTTCTATGCTTTAATTGTATTCATCGAGAACTCACCCAGACTGGAGAAGCTAGCTCTGAAACTCTATGAGGTAAATGATCTCCTCCAAACTTGTACTACTTGAATATTTGTCATTGGGATATAGCTTACTTCTTGTTTCTTGCTTTAGTTCGGTCAGCGAACATCAAAGAGAACCATTGTTGAGCTTAATGACAGACTATTTACATGTGGGCACCTTAAGATTGTCGAAGTCATTTGCTTCAAAAATGATCCTCTGGCCAACCACGTGGTGGATTTCCTTTTCAGTAGTGGTATGACCTCTGCTCAGATTCATATCAAACACTGCTGGTAGATACAGCATCAAGAACCTACGATGTTCCAGTCTGAGTAGATATGAAGTATCGAAGGATCTATTCGCTCGTTGTCCCATTGAAAAATCTTACTCTTTCTGGGATGGCGCATAAGACTAGTTTACCTTCTGTTCTTGTCTCAATTGCTTGTAAATTATATTGTCAGTAGGTATTGTCCTGTTGAAATGTTCTTTGTGCGGGAGTCAATATGTTTGCTGCAAAAACATTGATCACAGGATGTTTGAGTATCCCATATGGGCGTCATGTTTTCCTGATGTGTTGCTACAATCCTATGAGTTGCATTCCCTTTTAGGTGATACCAATCAACATTTTCATTACCCACCACTGTCACCTTGAGATCTGACTTGCCATAACAAATTCTATGTTTACTATCATTTTTCTTGCTACCTCCGTCCCATATTACTTGTCTTTTTGAGTTTTTGTTTGTCAATGTTTGATCATTTGTCTTATTTAAAAAAATTTAGAATTATTATTTATTTTGTTTGTCAATTGCTTTATTATCAAAAGTACTTTACATATGACTTATCTTTTTTTATATTTGCACTAATTTTTCAAATAAAACGAATGGTCAAACGTTGCAAATAAAAAGTCAAAAACGTCACCTATTATGGAACGGAGGGAGTAAGTTATAGCAAAGCAGCAAAATCTGGAGTCAACCAATTCTCGGACACTAACTATCAGAAATGGCTCTAGATGGAGTCATGGACATCGCCCACTGTAACAGATGGCTCAATTTGACATCCCACAACGAACCAAAACATCAACAGACGGTTGTTTTTCATTGTACAACTATCCTTGCTTTGATTTGAAAAGCCACTAACAGAAGCGTGCTTATAAAAACCAAGTCAGATATATTGTATCGATCAGTGCTATACATACTTTAAAAATTCTTAATATCAAATATCTCAACAATTTTCCTTAAAAAAAGAAAGAAAAAGATCTCAACAATTTGATTTAGTTAGTTCGACATTATATAAGAAAAAAGATTATTTCATCATTTGTGAAAAAACAAAACTCGCTCCAATCTTCAATAGATGGCATCGTTGACTTTTTGACACACGTTTGACCATTTGTTTTATTGAAAAAAGTGTAAATATGTGAAAATGTAAATCATACTTAGAGTGATAAACCAAAGCTTCCTAGTTATCTATCTCTCTTACCAAAGATTCTAAGTCAATAATCTATACTTAGCAATGCAAACACGGTAACTCTTATTTGACTATCACTCTATCAAGACAGATGAGCAAGTATTTTACTGAAACTTACTCTTCAAGAAAATCATTGTAAAAAGATCAACAATTAGAGCTCCATTGGTTGGCCTAATAAGTCAAAATTAAAGCCAAAATTTAAATTTCAAATTTAATTTTAAAGTTAATTTTAAGATATTTTCAACGTAGTTTTTCTTATATTGGCTTTTAGGTTACCAAGAACACGTATACAAAAGTTTTATCTATAATTTTTTTATTTCGGTTTATTAAGAAATGTGGGCATTTGATGAGGCTGTTAACAAGATGATATTTATTTTTCATCTCCTTTGGTTCATAATAAAACCCAAGGGATAACCAAATATTTTTCATCCAAACCATTGCGTAGAAAATTCTGACAATTAACATATAACATAGAGAATTTGAGGGCTTTGACAGTTTTGAGGTGACCCAAAGTACAGTAAAATTTAGGACTAGGTACAGTTTAATTGCTTAAAGTATATCGCGAAAATATAAATCAGGACTATCAGAAAATGGCTGAAAAATGGAGATAGCTCATCAGAGACGGCTTCATTTTAACATTCCACGTAAAAAAGAAAAATTCAAGTCAGAGACAGCGTAAGAACGATGGAGCGGCTTCATTGCACAATTGTCATTGTTTAAAATACCACATATAACATATGTACCCTATCAAGAAATTTTCAAGTGTCATTACATAGACTGCCATTTCATTGCGATAATTTTTTTTAAAAAAAGTCATAAAACAAAAACATAATTTTATTTTCCTACTAGAATATAGGGTTAATTGGACCCATGCCATTACAAATTTGCCTATTTTAAAAAAGGTTAATTGGACCTATGCCATTACAAATTTGCCTATTTTAAAAAATACTATTACTATTCACCTATTTGAACTCATGCCATTACAATCTTATAGATATTTGAGATATGCCACTACTTACCCCTTCAAAGCAATTATAATTCTTTTTGGACAAATTTGCCCCTTTCTTCTTCCTCCATTTTCTCATCTTTCATGTTCATCTTCTCCAACCAATGGATCTGACAGCTCCATTCGGCAGATCTCCAGCGGGTCCAATCCAAGCAGAACCTCCACCACGCAGCTCTCCGGCCTCGCGCTCTCAGCTTTGTTGAGGAAGATGAACTCCGTGGGATTTAGATGAGCGAACCAGGAACTTCGACTTGACGGTGCTCTGGCGGCTGCTCTTCCTTCGCCGCCGACCGCCAGCCACTGGCCATCGTGGGCAGGTTGATTCATACACGGATTAGCTAGCTAGATCTATTGGTGGAGAAAGATGAACATGAAAGATTAGGAGAGGATGAAGGAAGAAGTAAGGGAAGGATGGAGAAGAAGAAAGGGGCAAATTTGTCCAAAAGGAATTATAATTGCTTTGAGGGGTAAGCAGTGGCATGTTCCAAATATCAATAATGGCATGGCATCAAATAGGTGAATAGTAATGGTATTTTTTAAAATAGTTAAAATTATAATTGCATGATCCAATTAACCCTAAAATATAATTACAGCATGACTAATTCACTGCAGCAAACATAATCTTACTTAAAGATCACCAGAGGCCACAAGCCCATTAATTCGGCCCACTAATGCCGTTTCCCGGACTCGGCCGATCACATCCGGCCCAGTAGCAGTCAGGAAGAATGGAAGACGAACAAACAACTCAGGCGGCGGGGCTCCACCTCTCCGCCACCGCTGGCGAGACACACGGCGCGACGCGAGGCGGGGCCGCGTGAGACGGCGAGAGGTAGGCGGCGCGGCCCAGGGGCGCGGCGCCGCAGGGGGGGTGGGAAGCGTGCGCGCGCGCGCGCGCCACGCGTGTATGTACTGGTGGTTGAGGGAGGGCATGCGTGACGCTGACGCATCGGCTTCAAGCGCATTCCGCGCCGTCAGCCCGCGACCGGCGGTGGTGGAGTGGAGATGAGCGTCGAAGGACTGGAGGAAGCTGGATGTCGGAGGGCGCAGGAGAGGAGCGTTCGCCGATAAGGTATACGAGTAGCGAGGCGCGGTGGCGGTTGAATTGTTAAGTGGGTTCGCCGCGTGCTGTTTGGCTTGCACGCTAACTGTTTGATGCAATGCTTCGCCCCTTTTGGTTGGTGTTCTACACTTGTTTCTGAACTATTTGTTTCTGTGAGTATAGCCTAGATTTAGTGTTAGTCATATATTGTTTCAGGAGATCTTGCTCCTTAGCTAATGGGAGCATAAGAACGTAGGGACGAAAGATTAGACTTGTGTAAAATCTTGTTGGCCCTTTTCATTTTCTTACTGAAACAAACAGTTATGTTTTGCATATAAAGGTATGTAGTTCCTTTTGTTTGACCAATGTCACTTACCTCAAAATTTGCAGCCTTGCAGGTCACTCCAGAAGTTCTACACTTGTAAGATCTCTTCTTGACGGTATCGATCTATAACAACCTGTTCTTCCTGAAATCCCTGATTCAATGATGAAGATTCTACTATAACGCGCCAACGAAATAAAGATAAGTACCGTACTGCTAATTTATTCCATCTTTTTTATTGGCACCTTCATTATTGACCTGTTCGTTCTCCAAGTGCCCCTCATGAGGTAAAATAAACTGACAAAATGCATTTCTGTGCTATCTATATCCCCTCATCCGATGTATGTGACTTGTTGAACCTTCAGGAATGCTGGCTGCCCTTATATTTTTTAATATTTTCAGGCAGCACATATTTTAGTTAAATCTGTGCTTTTTTTTATGCCCCTACTAATATGAGCTACCAGTATAGGCTAGCTACCATTGCATCTCATTTGTAATGATATCATCAGTGAACATGATTGGTGTACTGTGCTTATCTGTGTGATGCTCCCTGGCCTGGGATGCCAAAGATGGGAAGGTTATTGATATAGTTTTTTTTTTCTTTTTTAGTTTCATTACAAATGAGCTATAAGGCTACTATTTGGGTGAGTCGTTGATGGTTCTTATCACCATTCATTTAGCATTCTATACAGCTGGCTTTCTAGTGCAATTCAAATATTTCCAATGGTAATAATAATGGTTCAGTAACCAAGTTTGCTGAGCCAACAATATGATAAGCATTCAATAAAGATATTACAAAGAATTTCCTTTAAGTGCAGCATGAGATCTCCTATCATTTCAATATTTCCTTGAAGAAGATAATAATGAATAATTACTGTTATGTATGAATATTTGGAAAGCTACAGCCCTCCTATGTGCACTAGTAGTTGTGAACAGAAAATTAAGTTAACCAACTTAATAAAAAGCTTTTAGCTAATTACTGTTTCTGCTCCATTAGGAAACTGCCAAAGCTCCTGACGATTTCTAATGTGCCCCCAAGCTTCAGCTTCCTCCCTGGTGATGGCTTGCTCAAATCACCTAGCTTCTTTTGTTCTGAAACACACTCTTGTTTCATTCCACTTAGAGTTTTGCCATAAAATTGGCCAATTGGGATAACTAACATTCCTCATCTTTTTTCACTCATCTACTGTTTCTTCATTGATGATATGAACCATTAGTCCATGTTTGTTGGATTTATCCCATGTAAGTTGACCCATTGCTAGCCTCCAGACAGTCCTTTTTATTAAAGGTGCACTCGATATTTTCACGCTGGCTCAGGCAGATTCCTACACATTACAGATGAATATTACCATCGGCAATAAACTAACAAATATCTAGAAAATGTTAGGAATTTGGCAGAAAATAGTACCACTATATTATACCCTTGGCAAGTACAAATATTTGATCTTGTGGGGGGGGGGGGGGGGGGGGGGGGGTTGAGTCATGTTCAGAGCTTGCTTCACGTCTACTGTCTTGTCTTGTAATAACCTTTTTTCCCTATCAGTTGCAGTGCACATTTCTGATCATACAGTTTTAGAATGGCAGGATGCTTTGTTCATGCTTTACATTAAATTATGAGTGGTATTGGAAAATAAATTTGACAAACAACAAAAATACTAGAATAATTCATTTGCGTGTTTTGTGTTTGCATGAGGAACATGTTTTGAGCTAGTTAGTTTGCCCTCACTAGAAAAGTAGAAATATTAAAGAGGATAAGTTGGTAATCAATAATATACTATTAATCCGGATATATAGATAAGCATGGGATAGAAAAAACAATAAGTTGAAGTAGCAGGTAAATTACCTTGGAACTAAAGTAACGGGATGCCGGTCAAAACGATTTCTGGCATATCTCGTCTCAGTTCATCGCATTGCCTTAGTAGCTCTGGGCTATAACCTTGCAACTGCTGGAAGGACACCTCGAGCTTCGTAAGTGAACGAAGCATGTTCAATGATGAGGGCAGAGACTGCAAACTGTCGCACCCATAGAAGACGAGTTCTTGGAGTGAGGTGAGCAACAGTAGCGCAGTCTCCTGGTCTATCGTGAAGCTCTGCATCAATGTGTCATTCCGGAAGGTTAATCTGCGCAGGGAGGCTGAGAGGTGGTTGCAGATTGAATCAACAAGAATGCCTGAGATGCTGCCAATGTCCAGCTCCTCCAGCTGGGAAGAGCCAACCACCACTGTTATTGCCATCCTTGTCACTAGCTGATCTTGTTCCAGGTTAGGCATGTCACAACCGTAAGCCCTCAACACCTTGAGGCTGTTTGCCAGTGGAAGGTCTTCATGAACAGCCTGGAGGACGCACCCTCCAAACTGCAACCACTGGAGGGACTTCAGCTCCCCAAGCAGTTCACTGTTCATATTGAGGGTTATGTGATTCCTGGAGAAGATACCTAATCTGCTTAACGTGCTGGTGAAATTGGATGGGAATCGCAATGCACCAACATCCCTGCCATCATCGTCCTGTTGCATGCACAGCCCTGTTATACCATTGCAATCTTCCATTTCCAAATGAGAAAGAGAAGGACAGCAAGCAAGAATCTTTGACAGCTCTTTCCCTGTGATGTTGCAGTTTCTGAGCACAAGATGCTTGATTGATAGCTTGATGACAGCATTCTCTCCTCTTCGGCTGATGCAATCCTCTACAGTCAATGTTTCAAGTGAGGTTAGCTTCTGCAGGGTAGTTAATGGCACAGACGAGCATAACTTGATGGTCACACGAACTAACAATTTCATGTCATGGAATACCAACAAATTATCTAGGTTACCCAAGTCACACAAATTGTTATCCACTCCTCTGATTTCAAATGTGTTTCTGTTGTACAGAAGTATATATTGTCGCGTTGCCACTTCCACCAACTGTAACGTAGGTGTATAAGACATGGGAGGTAAAGACAACTGCGGACAGTCCTGAACAACAAGTTCACGCAGATTTGGCATTGAGCATTTCTGTTGCACAGGAAAAGCCTGAAAATAATGCCTCTGAAAAATCACTGCAAAAATCTTCAGGTAAGGATGGAAATCGTGCTGTGTCGGAGTTTGTGACAGCTGCAAGTTTTGTGATAATGGCAACTCTTTAAGAACAGGGCAATTCGAAACTTTCAATTGCTCGAGCTGAGGTAACGAATTTGTGCTCACCCATGTTCTCATACGCAGCATATAAATAAACTCAATGCTCCTCAGATTCTCTAAGCTTTTGCCCCTTACTTCAAAGTGTTCTATTGCAATGTTCTCCAGCTTAAGCTTCCTGAGGTAAGGAATTTGTCCAAAAGGGGGAAGCGTATTCCAGGACACACCATGTAAGTGGAGAACCTCTAATGCTTTTAAGGAGATGGCTCTGTGAAACCAAGAAGGATAAGTGTTACCCTTATGATTCTTAATGCACAACTCCCTGAGATTTGCGGGTGGTTGGAGACCTTCGATGCTATTTACTTCTTCCTCGGTTTGTTCACTACCAGCTTCATCCCACACTAGTTTTAATCTGACTAGATTCCTTTTCAGCTTGAGCTTAGCTTTCTCTGCTTCTGCCGTTGTTTTGACTTTATGTAGATTGGAGATGGTGAGTGCTCCTCGAAGATTTCTCAACTCCCCCAACTGTTGAAGCTCAAATCCATCACGATCTCCCCTTTTAACTTGAAACATGGCCAACTCGTGCAACAGCTTTAGCTTTCCTACCTCAGCAACACTGGATTGGAGTTCCTTGGTAGCAAGAAACTGGTGTAAATGTATGAGGCGGCTTATGTGCATGCTCTCAGGCACTTCAGGCATGCCCATCCAGTCCTGCAGGTCTAAGAATCTCAAGTGATAATATTGAGGGATGCTAGAGGGTAAGGATGTCAGGGGATCATTTGCGGCAGGAGTTTGAGTTTCTCGTGTCGATTGTGACTTAGATGCTTGGATTCTTAAGTACCGGAGGTGGATAAGTTTGCGGGGTAGAAATTCAACCGTTGTTTGGAAAAGGCGGAGGACACGGACGTGTTTGATCTCCTTGAGTATTTCTTTAAAAGCTTCAGAGAACCTTTCATCACATTCCCCAATAAACATCAAAGTGTGCAGATTAGCAATGCTTATTTGCCCCTTCAGGTTTGTCATATTTTCCTTAAAGTTCTGGTAATGGTCTACACCTAGAGTATCACCTGTACTTCTAATCGTGATGGATAAGTGTCGGATGGAAGGTGGAATATATGCAAGGCTGGGATTGGAGGTGGAGCAGTCTATGCTGAGGCATTCACGTGATGAGATGATCCGTGCTAGTTGATGAAGCAAACCATGCATGACATAGTATGTGTGCTTTACTTCTCTCCCCTTTTCATGTGAGAATTTCACCCCATCAACTTTCTGAAAAATCCCATTGTTTACCAGTTCGTTAATGTATTGCAGCCCTATGTGTTGGATTGTACCATCCTGACCACTGCAGGTTATGACACCAAGGGCCGACCACAGGTGAGTCAGCTCTGAATCTTGGTACTGGTAATCATCAGGGAAAAGGGCACAGAATGTGAAGCATTTCTGTAGATGAAATGGGAGACAGTCATAGCTAAGTTTGAGAGCTGGCATAATATCGTTGACGTTTTCTCCATGCTCCCATTCTTTGCTTTCAAGAACTCTACTCCAGTGTCCCCTAGTAAGATCCTTCTTCAGTAACCGACCCACGGTTTTCGCCGCGAGAGGGGAGGACCCGAGCTTCTTCACAATCTCCCGTCCTAAATCAAGCAATTCCTTGTGGTGCTCTGGTTTCTCGTCGCCGAATGCACACGCTAAGAACAACGCCCAGAACGCCTCAGGATCGAGTCTATCCAGACTTATGGGCAATTCAGTGCCAGATTTAACCATTTTTGCAATTTTGTCAAATCGAGTTGTGACTATGACCGTGCTACCCTTCACCATTGTCTTCCTGAACGGGGCCAAGAACTTGTCCCACTTGTACTCGCTGTCACATGACCACATATCATCCAGGACGAGCAAGAACCTCTTGGATTGCAGCATTTGCTCGAGCTGTATATGGAGTTGTTCAAGGTTGTGTGGCTCCTCAATATTGCTGATTCGTCCTTGCCTCCCTCTCAACTCACCGGCAATTAGGCTGTTGAAGATCTCTCTGGTGAGACGAAGCACATCGAAATTGAGAGACACATGCACCCAGATCCTAACATGGAAGTGCTTCTTGACCCTCACGGCGTGGTAAAGGTGTTGGGTGAAGGTTGTCTTGCCGCTTCCCCCCGGCCCTAGTACCGGGAGAACGGTGAGGCCGTCGCGGCCGCTGATTATCTCCTTGGCGGCAGCATACAATTCCAAGTCCCTCCCTTGGAGCTTGGCCTCTAGGCTGGTTGAGGTGGTGGTGGTGACACGCTCGCTGAAAGCAGCTGCGGTGTTGAGTGCAGTGGTGCTGTGCTTTGGGTCCATGACCTCAAACTTAAGGAAGTCGGAGATCTTGGCGCACAGAGGCTGCATCTGCGCCATCAGCGACTTCATCCTCTCGGACTCGATGGATCTATTGAAGAATTCCGCTTCCACCGGACGTGGTCCGGTGGTGGCGGTGGCGGTGGCGGCGGCGGCAATGTCACGGCACGACAGGGAGGAGGTCAGGGAGCGACGGCATTTACCGAGGGAGTGGCCGGCGTGGGTGGCGAACCGACGGATGAACCCGCGGCCGCCTCTGACTTCGTCGCGGATGCGGTAGTAGTCCACCTTGTCGAGGACGTTGTCGGCGTCCTCGGCGAGGTGGCTGAGCTGCAGCAGCAGCCCGGCCAGCTCCGGGCTGTGGGCGACGTTCCGGTCCTGCGCCTTGTGCAGCAGGCCCTGCGTGTAGAGGAGCTCAGCCTTGATGGCGTGCGCGTTGGCGCCCAGGTTGTAGCTGTTGTCCAGCGCCTCCAGCAGCTCGGCGGACAGCAGGTCCACCAGCTTGCCGACCAGCCATCCCGCCGTTCGCAGCGCCACCTCCATCGCCGCCGGTTCGCCGGCACCGGCCACTCAGGCACTCACTTAGTTCGTCGATCGTAGTCGTCTACTGTAATGCAATGCGTGTTGCGCGAGGGGAATAGATTTAGCTGTGTATGTGTATTTTTGTGTACTAATGCATGGGAATAATTAAGCCCAACTGTATACGATGTGAAACGCGTCTAGTCTAATCAATCCTTTATAAACTACTCAGGCCTATTTAAATCCCTTCATGATAAGTGATGTTTTAAAAAATGTAGTCAACCCGTTTAGATTATAGTTATTATTATCTATTTGAATAATTTCAATTCAACTTTTAAAATGATATGATTAAATTCGTCTTCGAAAATGCTTTCAAAATATCACAAAATTCATCTTTTATTGGTTTTTATACTTAGTAATTATAACAGCGTCTTGAACTCTTGGTGACTTTGTCAAGAACACTTGTAACCAAGAATACCACTGAGGTCGATGTCTGAGATGACACTACTATAAAACACCTTATAGGTCGATATAACCCTTGCACTAATGAGCCGTTCCCTGTAAGGGGTTTTGTAGTACTGTCATCTGAGACTGAAATTACTGCACTCTGCTATATGTGGAGAAAATCTCTAAATTTATTTTAATAGGGAGTTCTAAATTTAAATTGATCATGGGCTTCTCAAACAAACGTCTATTTTTAATAGATGACATCATTGACTTTTATACATACGTTTGACTATTCATTTCACTAAAGAAAATTAATTTTCATTTATTGCGTTCTGACTTGGTTTATTATTAAAGCTATATTGTTATAATTTGGTTTACCATTAAATGTATTTTAATTATTTATATTTACATAAAGTTTTTAAATAAAATGAATTGTCAAATATGTCTTAAATTTTACAGACATCATCAATTTAAAACCTGAGATAGTATTAATTAAGATGGATAGCTAGGTACTACGGATCTCCCAGTTGGTGGTATGGGGTCAGGTGTTACATTACATGTAGCTTAGCTGGTCGACAGATTATCAATTTTTTTTTTTGCGAGGACAGATTATCAATTGTCCAAGTCAATGGAATATAGGTCCATTTATATGATTATACTGGTGAGCTGTTTAGTTTGAGCTGTATATAATATACCGGTGATTCAGTAAAGCATCTTCCGAAGATGTCAAGTTGTCAACTCCGGAACTCCCAGAGAGGGCATGCAGCATGTGAATTTAACATGGCCAATGGCACTCGAAGATTAGCTCGATCCATTAATTCTTGGGGACCTCATCAGCTTTCATTATTTTTATTAAAAATACAGGTGTATGCTTTTTTCACTCAAAGTAAATGCGAATACGAAAAACTTGGATACTCGAATGAATCTCTATCTCTATCTCTACTATAAAAATATTCAAATATGTTTTCATAGTCCGTTGATCCAACGATCAAGATTGTCCGTCCATCTGATCCAATGTGGTTAGATCCTTGCCCTCGCACTAACACATTTTCTTCCCTCTAACATATTTCGTGTGCATCTCACAGGTGGATTTAAAAAAGCCCGCATTCGCGAGAGCTCTAAAACCTAGCTGCCGGAATCCATGGCTCACAGTGGCCGCAAAGACGATGATGAGCTCAGGCTTGATCTTCACTGCCGTCAGGATCCACTGCTACGGCATCCTCGACACCGCCAGGTAGCCTCTCTTCCCCATACGCTATATGCAAGAGAGGGTAATTACATTGTGTTCTCTTATTTGTCTAGAGTTCATCAGAATTCAGGAGATGAATCCAGGAAAGGAAGTAACCACAACAATTGTGGAAATTGGGATCTAATTAATTTGAATTTCCTGTCTTAGCAAGGCGCCTGAATTGTTTGACAATAGATGGCGTCTTGATGTGAATTTGAAACTTCCTTTTATCCTATTAAAAGTAAAATTAGGATGTTGACTATGGGTGCTTCATTAATTTTTGTTTCATCGCGGTGGAGGATGCTTCTTCAATTAATTTCCTGATTCTGGTGATCCTGAGCTATTTTGGGGGATGTATGAATCCATAAAGACATTGTTAAGTCTAAACATGAATCTCAAAAAGTGGGTTTAAAATTATTAATCATTTATCAATACATCCAATTCTCACCGATTTTAGCATTTTACAAATCAAATCCTCCTGCTGTGCTACCAGTGCAACGAAGATAACTGCTCTACCAATGCAACAAATACTTAAGTTAGCTGAGTGACCATGATTTGGATTGCCGAGAGTTTCCTTCAGTTATTGTTTGAAAGTACCACGGATATTTTGTTCCGATCAAGCTGCCCTCCCTTTGGAACACAACATGAGTAAACTACTAGAGTTAAGGTTTCCAACCTCCACTCCCTCTCGTGCTCACGCTTTTTAAACTATTAAACATGACATTTTTTATAAAAATAAAATAACAAAGTTGTTAAAAAAATATATTAATTTATTTTTAATTTTTTAGCTAATAAATAATTAATCACGTGCTAATAAGCAACCCTATTTTTCGTGCAAAATAAGTTAGAGATGTGAAGCAGGGTTCACGGCTTCTTTGCAAAGAAGCCCCCTTAGAATTACACTTGGGAAGCAAAGAATTTTTTAGAGAGAAATCTATCCCTCTTTAAAAACTTGATAAAAACATAATTTATTCCATGAACATAAAAAAATCCTCTCCAGGAATTATCAAAATTTTCACCCTTCCGTACCTAGCTGTAAAATTTTGGGAGGTTTGTCCTGTTGAGAAAAATTTTAAAATTTAGTTCTTTTACCGCCCTTGTCTCGGCCTGGGCCCAAGAACGTTACCACGTAAAAAGGCTATATGGGCCATTCTTTCACCTCAATTAGGCCCATCTCAGCTGACCGCTAATGATGGTAACGCCATTGTATGGGCCGTTTATAACAAGGCCCAGAAGAGACGGCTCGCCACATATACTTCGCCGACGCTTGGCTCGCGCGCTCCACCGCCATCGCCACCGGCGCTCGAGGTCTTCTTCTTCCTCCCGCCGCCGTCCCTCTCTTCGTTGCTTCTTCAGCTTTCGATCGAAGAACTCAACTTTTTCTGCTCCCGTTCGAGTTCAGGACTCAATATTCTGTTGATTTCATGTCTTACCTGTTTTCTGCAGCATCCATGCCCACCACCTGTTCGACGAAATGCCTATCTTTTTTTTTCGGAGAAATGCCTATCTGCGCGTCCTGGGCCACCAAGGCGACGACCGACGGGGCGGATCATCGAACCGGAGCAAGAACCTGGCTTAGACAGGCTCAGCACCCTCCCCGACGACCTCATCCACTGCATCATGTCCTTCCTCTACGCACGCCAAGCCGCGTGGACGTGCGTGCTGTCGCGGCGGTGGTGCGATCACTGGCGCTCACTCACCCGCATCAACGCCGACTTATGCGAGTTCAAGGGGGATAACGACACATGGGAAGGGGATCAGGCACTTAGAGTCAGAAAAATTGTGAGTTAAAAATAAAAAATTTCAGTGAGACCCACATAATCTTTCCCGTCTTCTCTCCGGTGTGTGCCGCCGGCCCAGAAACCGGTGCCACCATGTTACACCACCTCCCCGAGCCTGCCTCCATCTGCATAGAGGCGCCGGTGGAGCACGATGGGACTAGCATTAGTGTTCCCCTACTTCAACGAGGTGTTGGGCGTGCTCGTGTTCTGGCCGCTCTCCATCTACCGGCCTAGCTCCCCGTCGAGATGTACTGTGTGCAGCGGCTGATCTCGCCTTGGACGCCGCGGTGGGCCGCGTTGCATTGCAGGCGTTCAGCGCACGTTCACGTTCGTCGGCTCAGTGGAAGGCGTCATCAGGAAAGAGGCTTGGCTAGCTATAGCGAGTGATTAAACTATGGGAAAATTTCATCCATACCACAAACTTTCTAACAGTACCAATAAATACCACCATAGATTCTTCCACCTTTTCAAAAATACCACAACGTGGAACGGAAACGTTACGGGAAGTAACGACGCTTTCATTCCGGACGAAAATACCTTGCGCTCATTTTCTCTTGTTTGGACGCCCCTGCAGCCTGTTCTCTCTCTTTTTTCTCGTTTTTTCTCCCCACGTTCTCTCTGTTTTTTTTCTCGTTTTTTCTCCCCATTTGTCTCTTGCAGCCCGTTCTCTATTTTTTTCTCGTTTTTTCTCCCCACGTTCTCTCTTTATTTTTTCTCGTTTTTTCTCCCCATTTGTTTCTTTGCATGCCGAATAGCTCAACCTTTGAGAGGCTCGTTGGCCAAAATTGAGAACATATTTAGGTTCCCATATTAAACAACTCAGGTAGCACAGTCAATAACTCAAAAATGTTCACAGCATTTTAGTACCACTTGGAGCTCTAAAAGTAGCAGCATTTCATTGGAACATTGAAGTTCTAAAAACTGACATCACTTTAGTAGAAATTAGAGCTTAGGGACATAGTTCACAAAAGTGACATGACGAAACTGAAACAACCAAGTTCAACAAAAGTCACACTAGGCCATCAATACAACCAAATTTTCATCACTAAGAACTTAAGAATTGATGATAGTATCCAGAAGGTTCTTCTTCCTTGAAGATGCTTGAGCCCTTGATGCAGCTACCCTTGATGCAGCCCTTTCTTTAGCTTGTCTTGGTGGAGTCCGTCGTGGAATTGGCTGGGAAGCGGATGTAGCAGGTTCTTGTGAAGTTTGACCAACTATAATTGGACCCTTGGTGGTCCTATAAAAGTAGAAATCATACATTTAGTTAGGCATATAAAGGGATCAGTAAAAAGTTTGAGCTTGTATATACATTTTCTTAGCTCTCGGTGGTGGTGGTGGGGCATCCATTGAAGAGGGCTGAGAGGAAGTAGCATGTTCTTGTACTGGTGGTGGTGGTTCTTGTACTGATGGTGGTGTGTCATTCACTGGAGGGGGCTGGGAGGAACTATTGGTTTTCCTGTTAAAATACAGAAAACATACAATGCAATCAGCCATAAAAAAGTTAGCAATATGAACCAAAATCAGGTTATACATACCGTCTTTTAGCTCTTGGTGGTGGTGGTGGTGCTACCATGCACCCAGGATCAAACTCTGGTTCTTTGCATCCTTTAGCATGGTGGACAAATTCATGGCATCTTGCACACCGCTTTCTTCCCTTCTTAGTACAACCCTCACCACTATTTGGGATCCTAGTTGTCTTAGGTCTGCCGGCACTTCTCCCAAGCTTCGGTGGAAGCATTTTGAATCCTGGATCCACCTTTGGCACTTGACTTTTGTCTCCAATTGGTGTTATTGACCTCTCATAAGCCATTTTGAATTTATCAACTGAAAAGCACTTATCGATATAGTCTTCAATCTTTGCTCCTCTAATTGAACAAATAAAAGCTATGGCATGCAAGCATGGCTTCCTAGAGATTTGCCATTGCCTACAAGAACACTCCTCTTTGTCAAGGCAAACCCCAAATGTCAATTCCTTTTTGGTCTGCTTATCAAAAGTTGTAACTTTAGCACCATGGTCACCACTTCTCACAATAGTGTAATTCAAGCCCCTACTTTTGGCATGTAGAGCTCTCACTACACTTGGCAAGATATTTCCTGTAAGGCTGTTAGCAACCTCTTTTCTTTTTGACATTTGTTTCATAATCATTTGCCTTAACTTGTTTGCTAGATCAACAAGTGGCAATGCCTTGATGTCTTTGATCCAGCTATTAAAAGACTCAGCTAAATTGTTGCAAACATACTCAATTTTACTTGTAGGGGAAAACTTACTTCTTGTCCACTTGTGAGGATGAAATGTCTGTAGGTGTTCAAAGGCAGCTGGGCACACTTGAGCAATCTCATCCATTAACTCATCATGCTTGTGTCGCACATAGGTCCATGCAGCAGGCCACATATTAGTGTCAAAAATTTCACCTCTGAATTTCTTGTTGAAGTTCAACAGTAAATGCCTAAAACACTCCCTATATTCAACATCCTGACCAAATACATCACTTATAGCTGATTGGAGACCCTTGTTAGCATCTGTGTGTATAACTAATCTAGTAGGTGTCCCAATTGCTATTTTTAGCCTTTGCATAAACCACTCCCAATTATCATGATTCTCCTTGTGGAAGACTCCATATGCAACTGGGAATAACCAATTATGTCCATCCACACCTACAGCCGAAGCAATTTGTCCAGTATACTTTCCTGTCAAGAAACTAGAATCAACTCCTAAGTAAGGCCTGTCAAGAAACTAGAATCAACTCCTAAGTAAGGCCTACATCCTCTCAAGAACCCATCAATGCATGGTCCTAGGGCAACAAAAAACCTATGAAAGAAGACTGTCATCTATAACTTGCACATCAATATGAACTATAGAACCCGGATTGCTCCTCTCAACCTCAGCCTTAAAACTCCAAAGCAGCTGAAAACTAGATTCCCATGACCCATGTAGCCCATCCAAAGCTCTCTACCTTCCATTCCAAACTTTGCCATACTTTAATGAGATATTGTATTTTTTCTCCAAACTGTCCTGTAACTCCTTAGCACCAAGCTTCGGTTTCTCAACCAATAGGTTCTTTGCCCTATCTGCCACCCATCCTTGAGATGCCATGCTGCCACTCATTTTGTTTATTGATGAACAAGTATGTTTTTGACCAATGCTCCTAATATGCATAAGATAGATAATAATGTAAGCAAAACTAATTTTAAAAGCAAGATAACATTACAAAAATTAACAAGTTAGTTTGCAACACCAAATATACCGTAAATGTACTAGAATCTCTTAGTTTGACTGCATAAATCCTCCACTTGCAATCAACTGAAGCACATGTTGCTATGTATCTCGTCGTATCACTATGACTTACATTAACCTTAAACTCCCCATTGATAGCATGTTGTCTCATTGCAAGTTTGAATTCTTTTCCATTAGGAAAAGTTACATCTTTACTAAAGTTTGGGTTCTCCCTGTTATACACATAAATAGGGACTGCATTTTCATCTAATGGTCCATCATATTCGGGAACAAAAAGCGAATCAGACTCATTATATTAGAGACATCCTGAGTTGCAATTGCATTTGGGACCGTTGCCTCTTTACTACACATAGGATCTTTAACTCCATACAAGTGTTCCTCATCAACACCAACTGGCTCATCTTCCTCAAACAAACAATCTGGGTCACTAATCTGAGCATCGGTCCAGAACATAGCCTGCCATTCCGTTATCTATTATCCAACATTCACTTCAACTTGATTTTGGGTGTCATTCTCTATTCTACTAGAGACATCTACATCTGTTGCTATATTTCTCTCCTCCCTTCCATTACCGACTACATTTATGTTGTCCTCCTCTCTCTCACATTACCGATTACATTTATGTTGTCCTCCTCTCTCTCACAAACAACATCAGCATCAACTATAACATCCACTTGATTTAGATTATAACATCCACTTGATTTAGATTATTCCCTTCCAGGTATAGCCCTGGAAAATAACAAGATTTGATTCTACTGTTATCTCAGAACTCACTCTTAGATCTAAATCTTTTGTACTTAGAGTTAACACTAATTCAAAAACTTACCCGTGAGGGGCTTCTAGGAGCACCACCATTCAAGGCAGAGATCTCTTCAAGACAGAGATCTCTTTAAGGGAGTCCAACACAGCCGAACAAGGAGACACCAACACGGAAGCAGGAGGAAGGGGAATGGAACAGGGGACCCGACATGCCTGGAGGAGGAAGGAGAGCACATCCACCGGGAGAAGCACATGCCTGGAGGAGGAAGGAGAGCACATCCACCGGGAGAAGCGGCTCCCACTTCAGCATCCCCGCTTGGCGCTGCCGTTCCCCACCGCCACACATGTCGCCGCCGCCGCCATTGTCTCACTAGGTCTAGGGTTTGGTTTCGGTGAGAAAAGAGAGGATAGAAAATCGCGAGAACGCTAGTTGATGAGGACCAATGGGGGTAATTTCGTCTCCCAACATAGCCGCAACTACCATCCTTCACCTTCCCGTCCAAACCGTGCTCTCCTTGTGGTATTTTTGAGAAGGTGGAAGAATCTGTGGTATTTATTGGTACTGCTAGAAAGTTGGTGGTATGGATGGAATTTTCTCTTAAACTATCAAATGTTACGTACACGTGATGATGTAGAATCATGTGATGATTAATTTTGGTGATGAACCATTGTTAAAGGTATGTGTTTGTTGAAAATTGGTGAACAATGTCTTCGGATTGTGAATAGTTTTGTTGGCTCTGAGAGGTTGGTCAGACCGAACGACGGGTGCACATCGGTCAGACTGGTGGTGTTGGAACTGTCTGACTATAGGACGGAGGGAACGCGGCTTCACCCGTGATGGCAATGGGCCAATGGCGACGACGAGCCAGGGTGACGGACTGACAGTGAAAACGACAAAGGGGTGGCTGTGCCAATCGCAACAATTAATGATTACGAGCAGGGTTTTTATGGTCACAACTAACCACAACAAACGGTGACGAAGAAACACGCCGCTGTACGTAAAGGCATTCGATCCGTACAGTGCCCTCATAGCACGCCGCTGCTGCTGACAACGAACAATGATAACTTCGATGAGCAACCCTACAACTGACCAATAGTTACTCCCTATCACTAATGGTTCATAATCTGTGAACAGCTAGTCTCTAAATCTCATTAGCGGTTGAGGAATAGCGATTCACCAACTCTATCACTAACCAAATATAACAGGTCTCGTCGGAGATTACAATTTTGACATGTTAGTTTTGGAAAAACAGTACTTTTAAAAGTGTGGCACAAATAATCCAAATATAATCCTTCATTAGTTCATCTATAAGACGAAAAGAAATGGCCACATTAAAATAGAGAGAATTTCATTAAAAAAATATATATAGAGAGAGAATTTACTTAATGTCATTGAATCTATATTAGTTCACCAATTTACCATCAATTTTTTGTCTTACTCCCTCTGTCTAGAAGTACATGGGATTTCGCTCCCTAGGTATGTCAGAAATATAGTGGATTTTTCTCCCCTCCCAAAGCAAGCAAGGACTGCAGTCACCCATCAATCGGTTTTTTCAGACATAAAAAAAAAATACAGAGAACGTCCAGTAGTACTACTACTAAAACTAAAAAAATTACAAAGATCATACTAGTACTATTACTTTGTTTACAGTGCAAATGATGTTTTTTTCAAATTGCACGGATGTACTGCTTACTCTTCCTTAATTTGTGCTATTTTAGACATAATATCTTACATTCGTGGATGGAGGGAGTATATAATTTGCCATCGAGTTCGTCAATTCCTTCGACAATATGCCATCGGACCATATACTTTTTCTAAAAAAAATGCCCTTACATACGTATAAGGAACAATTGATTGACTGGCTAGAAAAAATCTGGAATTTGTTTTGTGTAGTATCCTTACACGATAGATAAGCAGATGACTTGTTGTCGGAGTAGGTGCTCCTCTAGCGGGGAGGAGTGGCGATTCCGCCAGGGAGTGGGTGCGCACAAACAAGGCATTTATCGTGAGAAAACGAGGGAGGCAAGCTGTTTAAACAGGTTCGAGCCGCTCGAAAGTATAATACCTTACTCCTATGTTCTTGGTTGAGCTCTATATGATCTAAGTTGACGATGTGGTTTTGATGTTATTCTAAGTAGGGGAGGATGAACCTTTCTTCACTGTATTGTAGCTAGGATCTAACTTAGTCGAACTGAGTTGAACCCAATCGAACCCTCTTCCTAGTGGTAGGGGGCTATAATAGGGATGAAAACGGAGCGGATACGGATGGATAAAGCTCATACCATATTCGTTTTCATATTTTTTGCCGGATACATAAACGAATACGAATAGCTCGAATACGGAAACAAATACGGATTATCTCGAATACGAATAATAATCGAATATGATCGGGCACGAATACGGAAACATTTTTTTTCTCGGAACACGAAAACCAACTTAACTTCTAATAGAAACAAGTGCCAACATATATAATTAACTCATTTTATATAAAATGTAGTATAATTTATAAATATTTTTTTTAAAATTAAATAATATTAATAGTGTGGACTAGTGTTAATAGATGAACTATTATTAAAATATAAAAAGGTATATTAAAGGTTATAGAGTTATAAAGAAATAGGGTGTGTCTCATGGCTTCTGCGGATATCTGAATAGCACTGATCACCGGATATCCGAATTATTATCCGTATCCGACGGAAACCCCGATACCATATTTGTATCTGTATCCGGGAGAAAATATCCATATTTGTATCCGTATCCGAACTATCCGAGAATTATCTGATCTGAAAGGTATCCGTATTCGTTTTTCTCCAGAGCGGACGGAAACTATCCGCTCCATTTTCATCCCTAGGCTATACTCAGGTGCAGGCTGTAGATGCGCCCTGAGCACAGTCCATGAGGGGACGTACTCCGACGCAGGTTGTAGATATGCCCCAATCACGGCACACAGGTGGTCGCACCCAGGGGCAGGCTGTAGATGTGCTCCCAGCACAGCCTAAGGAGGGGCGTTCTTTTGGGGGGTTAGTGGTTGATTCGCCACGAGCACAACCCACGGGATGCCATACCTGTAGCTCTTGGAGTGTTCCTCTTCGAATGTATCTCAATTGTCGCTTGAATCCAGTTGATGACAACATGGGTCATATGTTCTTGATAAGGTGTCCATAGACACCTCATGCAACACGTTATTGGGACCCGGGTTCTCATTTCTCCGACATTTGCATTAAGAAAATACACCACATAGCATATAACATATAAAATATATTTTATAAGAAATAGAAATGCAAAAATATTAGAACTTATACCAAACTTTTATGTCGTGTGGCTACACAAAAAATTCCATAATTTTCTAAAACTTCTAATGTAGTAAAGAAATCAATTGTCAATCTTATCTACTTGCAAGGGCATTTTAGGCATTTTAAAAAAGTATCTAGCTCAAATGTATATCGTACAAACATTAATAAACTCAATAGTATATTATAGAAAGGAATAATGTCAATGGAAAATACTTGAACTGGTACAAACTCAATGACATATAGTAGATTCTCTTAAATATATGTATCATATGGTTGCTCCAATGTAGCCACAGTTGCGACATAGACGGTAAGAGCATCCCCAGCAGCTCATCCAAATTTGATCCTCCATATCCTCATATGGATGGCCATCCAAAAAAGATTCCTCCTCCGTATACCTTCCCACTCCAATAGATCATCCATATTACATCCTTTATATCACACCCTCCTATATTTTACTAATATCTTCCAACTAACCATATATTTCTATTATTTTTTAAGGGCTATATATTGAACAACTAAATTTTAACTGTGTTATTTATCACGATAATCTAAATGAGTGTATTTTAACCTATATATTTTTAATGGATAATTTAATGCATTAAATTGTGATTTTCTACCAGACTATATTTCTTTTTTTCTCTCTTTTTCTATTCTTCCTTTTCTCTCTGCTCCTTCTACACTCTTCTCCATTCTTTCCCCTTCTATCTACCGCAGCTATCCTCTCCTCTCCTCTCGGCGTGGGTGACGGCGGCAGCGGGGCGGCTGAGCTGGCATGAGGCGGCGGCGGGCGAGTGGCGGGGGCGGCGGCAGAGGCGAGCGGTCGGGCGGGCAAGGGGCGGGGGTGGCCGAGGAGGCAAGCGGCCGGGCGGGGAAGGGGCAGCAGCAGGCACGCGCGCGACGGCGGCAGGCAGCCATCACGAGCAGTGTCACGCCCAGAAATTCACTAGTAATTTCCGAACTTATTTGTACATAAAATCCTCGTCCAGGAATCAGCCGAGGTACACAAACTGACAATTTAATATACAAATCCATCGTAATAATAGCGTTACATACTTACAAAAGAAAAGAAAAACAACAGCGGAATTACGGTCTAGCGATGGCTTCAACTCCACTCCCACAGGCAACTCAACTAGGGTATAAGCCAAACGTCTTCTCCTTCTGGTTCCTTTTTCTTCAACTGAGGTTGATTAATTATTGCAAGAATGAGCATATGATATACTCAACAAGCCACACAGCAAATATGCAAGGGCACAAGGATACCAAAGGATGGCATAATATAAGCTCATTTGCAAAAGCAACATTTAGCAAAGATTTAAGAATAGTAGAACAGTAAAGTAATTAATCATCAATTTTAATCAACACTGAATAGCACACCCATGCTGCATAGGCCCAACCATCCTGAACAACCATACCCAGCTATACAGATCCAACTCCAAACCAGGAGCTAAGCAAATTATTACCAGTTATAGCATCAATAATTATTGTGAGAGGTGTGAGACTAATCACGAAAAACATTGCTCAACCCGCCCATGACCGCGGGCATGGCTATTCGAATAGTTTTACTCTGGCCAGAGGTGTACCACTATACCCATAAGACACAGCCCCAAAACATGTTACCATGCCCTCAGTACCACCACGGTACCTCGAAACGGGACTGTGACAGTACCCCTCGCACAACACAACTCACCACAGTGCACCATTCCTGGATCATAATCACCCCCTCAATAACCAGAGGCATAGACTCCCCAGCGACCCCCACGGACTTCTCGCCGCTTCTCAGTCTGCACCCCGTAATGAACCATGTTATACAAAAGGTAAAGCCGTTGCCCACGCTGGCTTGTGGTTGGCACGGTTAAAGTTTCACAACAGTAGCTCGCGAACCGGTCTTTAATTGTCATGAGCACGACCTTCAAAACCATGTGCTCACAACCCACCATTGTAAAATGTTAATTATCAATTAATTATCATAACACGATTAACCATCGTGAGCTACCATTAAATATAACCATAAATAATAATGTAGTATGATTCATCCCATTAATGAGTTAATGTTTCAAAGCATGGCTAAGCAATTATATATATATATATATATATATATATATATATATATATATATATATATATATATATATATATATATATATATATATATATATATATATATATGGATATACTATACTACAGATGGGGTGCGTTGTATTACAACACAACCCACCCCACCCCACCCCTCACGCCCGCCCCCCCTCCCACCCCCACCCCAACCCCGTCGCACCCACCCACCTACCTGTACCCCACAATTGGAGTAATTGTTTTACTGCTCGAACAAACGACCGTATGTATGTGAATCATATGTGATAGTAATACGGTTACTAAAGAAAAACACATATTAGATATGTTGGTCCAAGACCCATCCAACAGAAATGAACCACCACCCATTCAGTTTTCCCCATTTTTCGGATCTGGAGAGAGGTGATGGGCTGATGACTGCGGCGCTCAGGGGAGCAGTTGATTGGCCACGATGGCGGCTTGGTGGAGCCGCTCAGCGACGGCAGTAGCGGCAGCCCCGGCTAGGAGCGGCGGCGGCCCTGGCTAGAAACGTCAAGGCGGTGGCCCTGGTTCGAAGGAGCAGCTCAGCGGCGGAGGCGGCCGCCAACTTCGTGGATCGAGCCGGAGGCGAGGTTCCGCGCGATTCGATTCGATTTGATTTTCTTTTGTGTGTGTTCATTGACGGTAACAACGACGGTAGCGTTTTCTTGCAGTGGCGTCGATGGAAGCCGGCTCCACGATGATGGGTGACCGCTGTTCTCCGCCCACGGTCTCCACCGGCATCCTTTCAGACGCCACCACGCTCCCCGCCAACCCTTGCCGACCTGCTCCACCCAAGCCACCGTGACGCCGCTCCACCAGCTTCACTGGCGTTCGGCTCTCCACCGCCGGCCCCGTCACTCTGCGACCCCCTCGCCATCTTCGACACGGTGGCCGCCTCCCGCTCCTCAGGATCCCCGAGTCACCACCGCCCTTGATGTCCGCCTTGGCCATGGACCATTGAGGAGGACTGAATTCTGCATTGGTCATTTGTCTTTGTTTTAATCTTTCACATGCTCGTTGTTTTTCAGGGATGAATACAGTGGATCATTGTGGTAGGCCTGATCCTAGATTGTTGTCTTCATGATGCATTCAACACCTCGTTCCTTGCTCTGATCTTAATTTTAACTTGAGTACTGAATTCGTCTATGCAACGTTCAGGAAATTGGAACAAGACCAGGTGAGCTTCTGTGTACCATTATGAGATTGAGGCCCTAATGATTGCGAGTGGTGGTGGTCATATACAATTTCTTTTTTGGATTGCTACTTATAGTCCTGCGGCCTGGATGTTGTTTTTGCGATGCATTAATCACCTAATTTTCATACTCATATGAATTTTTATGTGGCCAGACATGAATTTGTGTGTGCAATATTGTTAGAAATCTGCTCACATCTGAATTTTCATTTGTTCAGTTATCAGGAGTTGGCGCCCTTGCTGTAGAACAACACCTGCAACATGCACATACTCTCTTGTTTCTCCGCATCGGCTGTTTTTGCCAATGAGACGGGGATGGCAACCTCCACATCTGCCGCTGCCTGACTACCTAACTGCTATATCTGCATGTTTTTTTTTGGAATACTTGGATAATTAACTAGTGAATGCTCTGAATTTTACTTGACGCGAGAACTTGCGTTGGAGGCATAGCTTGATGGCACTGCGGTTCACAATGCTCTGCTTTAAATGTTCATGTTCTGAACTTTTTGTGTTGAGCAGATTAGTTAGAGTGGATTGCTCCAAATATGTTAGCTGAATTTTGTTCTACTGCAGGAATGCTCTGAATAAATTTTGTAGACTTGATATTTGGATTAAACCCGTTATTTTCAAGTTTGTATATTTCTATGCCTCATTGATATGCTTAAATATGACACCCCTCACTTATAACTGTTGGCTAACAATAGGCATAATAAAGTGAGGTTCTTATGAAGCATTTTATTTCTTCTTCAGATAATTATATCTCACTTAGAGTCATTTATGAGTGTAAATCACTTAGATGATTTAATCTTTTTTTGCAAATATCCAGGTAGCCATGGGATGCCTCCCTAGATGATGGCCGTGGGTGATGGATATCTGTTGATGGGGAGGCCTAGAGATTCTGCAGCACTTTGTCAGCTTGATTCGATATGTGGCGCCGGAGTCGTCCTACTCGCAGGATTCGGGCAAGGGTCGACCCATATCGTTAGGCCTGATCTACATTGTTGGTGTTGTTGTAATCTTTTATTTGTTTTTGTGTATTCTACCAATATATCGCATTGTGTATGTTGATTAGATAGTTGTTGTAATACTAAATCTTGTTCAAACATTTCTCGGATGTTCATACATCTTTTACTCAAGCAGTCTGGGACTGAGAGCAATCAATTTACTCATTTACTCAAGGAAGGTGGGTCAAGAAAAACATAAAATAATTTATTTACTAAGATAAGACTAGGGTAATTTTTGTTGCTAAATCAAAAGTTTATACTTCTAACTTGAGAATAATTTCTTTACTGATAGAAGGTTGGAGCAATCAAACCTTAAGTAACTATGTTACTAATTAAAGTTTACTGGTAGTTTTATCTTTCAGTAAAACAATTACTAAAAAGTCAAACTTTATGGTACAATAAAACCGCAAGTAACTTTTTTACTAATTGAATATATAGATAATAATAGTAACTGAGTTACTCAATCACTCCTATCATTTCTCCACGTGGTGTTCCTGCGACCCAGAGTGGTTTTGTGTGGGGGCTTTTACATGAATATTAAATTGTTAACTTATCATTAATAACGGTAAGGAACTCTTCGTAAAATTGTTACTCACAAGCATACCGGAATGGTTACCACACAAGCACTTAAGTAAATAAATTACTAAGATGACTACCATTCAGTAAATAACATACTAATATGTTTACCTGTCAAAAAAAAGGTGCAGTATGGATTCAACATCCAATTTTCACGAATAGTAAATATGTTACTGATAGTGTATTGTACTACTGATAAGGCCTTAGTAATCATTTTACTATACATGATTTCGAAAAGGTGCGGGTGAAGAGTGTTCAGGGGGATTGGGGTGTGGGGTGGGGCGCCTGGGGGTGGGTGGGGGGTGCATACTGTGAGGAGAGTGTTTTAGTTATAGCGCACCCCATACGCGGTTTAGCGCATCCCTATATATATATATATATATATATATATATATGTTAATGTTTCAAAGCATGGCTAAGCAATTATATATATATATAGCATTTAGCTGAACCAAACTAATATATAAGGTTGAAGCTAATCAATTTATTATCCAAGGTATCAAGGAATAGGGTATTCAATGCAAATTGGCCATAACAAAGGAATAGGTTCACACCACCCGGTGACATTCGCAAATAAATGCACTGTTGAAATAAATAGAGTATTTAAATATAGGATCAACATGGTCAAAAGAATTGTGTTTAGGATCTGTGTGACTTGCCTTGCAATAATCGGTCTTCAATTAATCTTCTTGAACACTTCCGATGTACTCACGAACCTTCGCAACGACGGAAACTACAATCTAACACGCAAAACGAGGAAAAATACTAAGAAACTCCAAATAAATAGTACATAAAAAGTAAACAAACATGTAGATCATGATTTTAAGTGAATTTAGCAACTTGAACCTCTCGAATCCGAGTTACGATGATTTAGTTATGAATTTTCTAAGATTAATCTGATTTTAAGATTTATTTTTAGAAGGGAAAATGGCTTTATGACATCATTGATGACGTCATCACCGGCGAGAGGCTCGGGACATCACGGTCACTAGCGATCTAGGTCACGGCGGCGAGAACGGAGGGCACGAACGCGACGAGCACGACGCGGGGAACTCACTGAGGGGAGGCTCGACGACGAACAACGACGGGAGACGGCTGGCGACGAGCTCCGAAGGGTGGTGAGGTACTGGTCAATGATGACAGCAGCTTTCCGGCGACGAGCAGCAGCAACGGATGGGTGGACAGGGTTCTCCTCGCTGCTGCGATGCCGAGGGAGGCGACTACGAAGCTTGGCGTCGATGAGATCAATGACTAGCAGCGGCTGGAGATCAAAACACAGTGGCAACCCACTGGTTCACGGCGACGGGCTACCTCCGGTGGAACTCGGCACAAAAGAACCGGCGGCCAGTGTGGAGCTTGACCTTGCGGAGATGATGGAGATGGCGGCACAGGAGGGCGTCGGCTGAGGCGGCGGCAAACGGCGGCTGGAGCGGCTACCGGCGATGGAGAGAGTAGGCGCTCGCTGGGAGAAGTGGCTAGGGCACGGGAGATCGAGCTAGGGGTTGGAAACGAAAGAGGAGAGGAAGGGGACTCTATTTATAGCCATGGGAGAGAGAGATCGATCCAACAACGAGAGAATCGGAGCCGGGATTTTCTAGGGTTTGGTTTGGAGAGATAAAAACGAATCGAGCTCGATTCCGCGTTGATTTCTTCGGGATAAAGTCCGATTCTTGGGGGAAAAGATAGAGGAGGATAAGAGGAATATTTCCCCTCAACTAATTCTAGAAAAGATCGAAAGGAGAGGCCAGATTTGGAGGAGAAAACGGCGTCGGCTTCACAGTCACAGGATGGTAGCTCGGGCTCTGTCTGGAGCTGGAAGATGAACAGTACCCGAGGAGGTAAAGTACACTTTGGCTGGGCTTCCTTTTCCTCGGCCCGATTGAAGGAAGGATAAAAACTGGACTTCGGGAAAGAGAGGGAGAGGGCTGCAGGCTGAGAGGAGACTGGGCCGAGAGTGAGAGGACTTTTCCTAATTCGGCCCGAAAGGGAAAAGTTGATTTTAATTACTTTTCCAATTAAATTAATCACTGAAATGATCTTTGAATTGTTAAAAATACTTCCAATGCTCGAATAATTTCAAGAAAAATCCTGAAAGTACTTGAACACTATAAATATTTAACAAAATTATAACCAGATCATTTAATGATTAATTTAATATGTGATTAATTACTGAAATGTTCTTTGTATTATTAAAATTAGGAGTTGAGCTCTGAAAAAATCCGAGAAAATTCCAGAGAGTATAATTAGTCATGGAGAATTTAATAAAAATTAAATCCAGCCATGCTTTATATCTAGGAAATTTTATTTCCTATATTTAACTTCACTTGTAAATTAATGAACATTTAATATAAATTCTAAAAATAATTTATTAAATAATTTATGAATCCTAAAGCGAAAATCAGGATGTGACAAGCAGGTAGGCGCGCGCAGCCGCGGGGGGGAGGCAAGCGGTAGGCGCGCGCATGGCGATGGCGGCAACGGCCGCCGCGGGCAGGGCGACGACGAAAGTCGGCCGGCGCGCGCATGGTGATGGCAGCAGCGGCCAGCCGCGGGCAGGGCGACGATGGCAAACGGCGGCCTCGTGACTCCAGATCTGGTACGTTCCACTCTCACTCCACCCTCCCTCTCCACGATCCGCTGAAAAAACAGCCAAAATCGGGTACAGGGGGACTCAACATCGCTGGCCGGCGACGACGGCGATGGAGGGGAGGTGGCGCCGGAGTTGAGGTCGCGCCGGAGGGAAGGAGCTCGCGGAAGTCCGGATGGGGGCGGGATCCTGGCCGTTGAGAAATGGCATTAGGAGAGAGACACTCCATTTTTGCCTTTTCTCTCTCCTAATTTGGCGCATCCGTCACTTTTGGAGGATGGGTTGGCGCATCTGCTGGAGTCAAATTTTCCCTTCTATACGCCAAATCAGGGATGGAGGACCGGATAGATGAACTGCTGGCCATGCTCTAAAGAACCCCAACGACACCGTATCTCCATCTCTCTCCCTCCCCTCCCTCACCGCTGCTAGAGCAACACGGCGGGAGCCTGTCTAGCTACAAGGACGGTAGTAGTGGGGCTCTTTTTCAATCCTTCCTTGAACTATAGCCCCAAGACAACTCATGCAGCTCGTGTACCATAGTGCTTGCAACTGCCAAGAAGATGAAGGGCTGGGGATGGGAAGGTGGAGGAGGCAAAGGCAGCGGTCAAGCCGCTACTTGACGAGGTGTTGATGTTGTATTTTGAGTAAATTTCACAAAACTATTGGTATTTTGCACAATTTATCACAAAACTACAGATTTAAGAGCTTGTTTCACAAAACTACAGATTTAGTATCTACTTTTATCACAAAACTACATGTACTTTGTATAATCTATCACAAAACTATATATTTAAGAACTTGTTTCACAAAACTATAGATTTAGTGTATTTGTTTATCCTAGAACTATACATTTAGTGTCTTCTTTTATCACAAAACTACTGGTTTAGTGTCTCCATTATCAGTAGTTTTGTGATAAATGAAGATATTAAATCTATAGTTTTGTGAAACAAGTTCTTAAATCTGTAGTTTTGTGATATATTGTGCAAAGTACATGTAGTTTTGTGATAAATGTAGACACTAAATCTGTAGTTTTGTGAAATAAGTTCTTAAATCTGTAGTTTTGTGATAGATCATGTAAAGTAAAGTAGATGTAGTTTTATGAAATTTACTCTTGTATTTTTGTTGTTGGAAACGAGGGACTGGTAGGCTGACAGGATGGCCAGATCTGGCACTTCTTTGACTAGACCCAGCGTCTCTGATCGGATCTAGTGTTTCCCTAAACGGATTGGGGTAGCACTGAAGCGGTACTGGCTTGCGACAAGGAGACCTGAAACGGCAGCGAGAGGCAACACGACCAGGCCATGTGGTGGCTGGTAGGTGTGGTGCAGAAATTAGGATCTACCGCAAGGCGCAACCTTGCGGGGCGTGGAGGTCAAGTCGATGTAGCAACAATCGTGTGACATCCTGGCCCAATTAAAATTTGGCCTCCCATGAGAGCTGTGTGCGCATGTTTAGTATCAATTGCTAGTTTCGCAAAGGTGGAACCAACTTATAAGAGTTGGTCCTTCCAACTATATCACTCTCGGGTTAACCCTTTTACAAGAAGCGAGAATGAAAGTGTAAGTGGACCCACCCGTCGAATGGGCTAGGTTCTGGAGAGCAGGCTACTACATATCAGTGAGGAAGCAAGGTTGACTCACCACCAGTTGGAGGCGTCCGACTTGTGTGAAAGTAGCTAGAATGACACAAAGTGGCAAGGTGTAGCAAGGTTGTGCGATAGCAGAGGCCGCATAGCGACAAGGCCATAGTCGGTGCGAGAGTTCATCTTCGAGAGCGAAAATCTAGCCCAAGGCGGTGGCTGATGTGGCGCCCGGTGGGACGCATAGAGATGTAGCAATTAGATCCAACTTGATCTAGACATACGGTGTGGCGGCGTCTTGGATGGCAATGGCAAGGATGAAGGACTGCGAAGTTGTCTGCCTACTATAGGTTGGGCCTTCCCCTTTGCCCTTGTTGCTCGTTATAGGCTCGATGGCGGAGATTCATGGTGTGAGGATGATGGCTTGGTGGCTGATGATGTTGCTACCATTTCTTGGTGGCAATTTTGGTGTGGTTGTGCGGTTGTTTGTCGGGTGAAGTCGGAGCTACTACGCCTGGTGCGGCAAGCTTGGGAATAATAACACTCAACACTTTCTGTTTTGGCCACGCTGAGGAGGCTAGGTTGTGGTTGATAGGAGGTGAGAACATTAGGCAAAAGGCTTGCTCCAGTTTTGATTGGTCGTGTGGGCACCGTCTCTCTCCTTGGAGGCGTTATATTGGTGTCTTCTCTCTTTTTCTTCAGGTAAAAACCTAGTCCTAGTGTTGCGGTAACAACGTCTTGTTGTGTCCTCGTTGTAGGCTTCGTCTAGAAGGTCCCGCTTCACGTTGGGAGGTTGCTAGTATCCCTTTTGTCGGCATTGTTGACTGTGAGAGTTGAGGATCGTCATAGCAAGTCAGAGTTGCTTGGTCTTTGATTTTAGAAAAAAGTACGTTTTACCCCCTGTACTATTGCGGTTGATCGAAACCCCCCCCCCCCCGAACTCAAAAACCAGTTATTTCGTACCCCCAACTATTAAAACCGGGCACTTAACCCCCTTAATCAGACTTTGGGGCGGTTTTGACTGGAGACGTGTGCACGTGGCAGGCCAGCGTGGCAAGGCGGGCTGAGTCAGCAGAGTCGCGCCGTTTATAGCCTTGACCCAAAAAAATTTCCTCTGTCTCTCTCTTTGTCCCTCCCAAAAATTTCCCCTTCTCCCAAAAACCCTAGCGCAGGCGATCTTGTCAGCGGCTCCAGTGAGGTTGGGCGGCGCACTCCACTCCGGCGAGTGAGCTGCGCCCCAAGGCGACGAGGGCGGCACGCTGAAAGGCGACGGGGATGGCGCACTGTAAGGCTACAGGGATAGAGTTGTCCACCACGGTCGCGGCGGCGACGGTGTCCACCACGGCCAGCACGAGCTACTTGTCGAGGAGGATGAAGTAAGAGCGACGCAGTTTGGCTTTTCAGGTATGTGATGTAGATCCAAGTAAAGTATGGGATTTTTTGAGTTAGGCATATGGAATCGGTTTGGATGTGTGAGAGTTTGTTTTCCTTTGCTTTTTGTAGTTGATTTAGGCAAAAGGATTGATTGTGTACTGTCTTTAATATATTGTTTTTAGGTTAAGAATGGATCCTCTAGAGTATTTACCTATTAGATTTAACTTTGGTGGGGATTTCATTAACAATGGGAGGGAAACCTTTTATATTGGTGGATCTAAGGGGATGTCCTACATCGAACGTGATAAGGTCTCTCTGCCTGAGATAATTGGACATTTAAAAGATCATTGTGAAGTGATCCCTAGCATGCTTGTGCAATGGTTGTTTCCTGGCAAAGAATATGCAGATGGGCTGAGGGTTTTGATTGATGATGAGGTCTGCATTTATATGTCAAATTGTGTTGGGGAAGGTGGTGTTGCTGATATTTATGTCGAGACAGTAATGGCAGAGGAGTCCAGTGAGTCTGGCAACAAGGAGGATAGTGACTTTGAAGATGAACTGCAGGACATAGGTTCAGCTGATGATGAATGGGATGATGAGGACGATGAGGATTTGTTTGAGTTGAATATAGGGAAGGAAGTTCTTGTCATAGTATCTACACCAGAGAAGACAAAGAAAGATTTGGAACAAGTGCGAGTATTTCGTACACCTGATAAGGGAAAAGCAATGGTAGTAGCTGAACCTAGTGATAAGGGGAAGGCAGTGGTACTAGGTAAAGAGAGGCCGAAGAAAGCTGTGATGTCTGACTCTGACATTGATTATGTTGGTGGAGACTCATGTTCATCAGAAGAAGATGAAGAGGTTCAGCAAATCAGGAAGGCTTACAAAGAGTTCAAGAAAAAAATTGAAGGATGGTGAGGTAGGGAATTTGGATGATGTTATATGTGAGGGGTCATCTAGGCAGACAAACAGTAGAGCTTTGGTTCAGATTGAGGGTGAGGATAGTGCTAGCCCATATGACAACAGCAGTGTAGATGATGATTCCTATGAAGAGGATAGTGATGGACAGCTGGTCAGGAAGAAGTCCAAATACCCTAGATTTAATGTGAACAGGCCAACTGCTAGGCTTGCACTGGGAATGAAATTTGATGGCAAGAAAGAATTCAAAGATGCAGTGGTGCAGCTTGCACTGGACAGCAAGAGGTTCATAAGGTTTATAAAGGATGAAGGTTATAGAACAAGGGCCAAGTGTGATTGGGCAACTTGCCCATGGGCTTGTTTGCTATCAAAGAATAGCAGGACAGAAAGCTAGCAAATAGCTAGTCTAGTTGATGAACACACCTGCCCACCAAGGAAGGATAACCACCTAGTGACATACAAGAGGATTGCTTAGAAGTATGAGAAAATGATCACAGATAACCCAACTTGGAGTATACAGAGCATGCAGTCCACTGTTTCAGAGGAAATGTTTGCAAATGTTAGTGTTGGGCAGTGCAAGAGAGCTAAAGCATTTGTATTCAGGAAGATATATGAGTCCACCAGGGGTGAATACTCAAGAATCTTTGACTATCAGTTAGAGTTGCTGAGGAGTAATCCTGGGAGTACAGTTATTGTGAAGTTAGATACTGACCAGCCTAGTCCTATATTCAAAAGGATATATATTTGCCTGGCTGCTTGCAAACAGGGATTCCTAGCAGGCTGTAGGAAAGTTGTTGGGTTGGATGGTTGTTTCTTTAAAGGATCAACCAATGGGGAACTCTTATGTGCCATAGGTAGGGATGGCAACAACCAAATGTACCCAATAGCATTGGCTATAGTAGAGAAAGAAACAAATGATTCCTGGGATTGGTTCTGTGATATGCTTTTCAAGGACCTAGGAGTTGGTGAAGGTAATGGTTGGGTGTTTATTTCTGATTAGCAGAAGGTACATAACTTTAGAAAAAAAAATCTGATTTTGTTTGCTATTAATTTCTGCTGTGATGATTCATGTATTGTCTGCTCTGTGCTGTTTTTCAGGGGATACTAAATGCTGTAGAACATTGAGCACCAAGTGCTGAACACAGGAACTGTGCAAGACATATTTATGCCAATTGGAAGAAGAAGTTCAGTAAAAAGCAGTGGCAGAAGAAGTTATGGAGGTGTGCGAAGGCACCGAATGTGATGCTGTTCAACTTAGCCAAGGCAAAGCTAGCACAAGAAACTGTGGAAGGTGCAAGAGCTATAATGAACACTGATCCAAAGCACTGGAGTAGGGCATGGTTTAGGTTTGGCTCTAACTGTGATTCTATAGATAATAACATTTGTGAGACTTTCAACAAATGGATAGTCCAGGCTAGATTCCTACCCATTATTAGCATGCTAGAAGCTATTAGAAGGAAAGTAATGGTTAGAATCCAGGCCCAAAGGACAGTGATGGATAAATGGGTTGGATCAGTTTGTCCTAACATTCTTAAGAAACTGAATGCATACATCATAGATTCAGGTTCTTGTCATGCAATCTGTAATGGGATGGACAAGTTTGAAGTGAAGCATCAAACTCATAGGTTCACAGTTGATCTTGAAAAAAAGACATGTTCATGCAGATACTGGGAGTTGAGTGGTCTCCCTTGCTGCCATGCTATAGCCTGCATACATTTTAGGACCAACTATTTAGACAGATACATTGCACCTTGCTATTCAATCTATTCATTCAAGAAGACATATAGCTATTGCCTAGAACCAGTTGAGGGGATGGAGAGCTGGCCCAAATCTGATAGGCCTAGCCCACAGGCACCTGGTTATGTCAAAATGCCAGGAAGGCCTTCCAAAAAGGATAGGAGAAGAGAGCCACATGAGAAGCCAAAGGCAATTAGAGTGTCAAGGGTTGGAACTGTTATGACATGCAGATTGTGCAAAAAACCTGGATATAACAATGCTTCTTGTCTTAAGAGATCTCAAACACAACCCAATGTGCAGGTTAGATTTCCCTAACAAGTCCTGATTTTTTTCCTGCATTTCCTGATATTTCCGATTGAGTTTTTTTCATTATGTTGCTCATATAGTTTGAACTTGCAGGCTGCAGGTTTTCAGCCCAGCTCCACACTTGTTCAGCCAGATGCTGCACCAACTGTAACTAGTGCTTATTTTTTTCCATTTCACTATTCTATTTTGAACTGCAATACAGAAGCTTTCCCCAATTGTAACTAATGCTGTTGTTTTGTTTTTATACAGCAGATGGCAAGTGCATCTACATCTACAAGGGCAAGGGCTTCACCCAGGACAATGGAAAAGACAAGGACTTCACCCAGGAATGTGGCAAAGACAAGAACTTCACCCAAAAATGTGGCAAAGACAAGGACCTCTCCCAGGACTGTGGCACAGACAAGGACTTCACCCAGGGCATCTGCAAAGAGAACATCAGCTACAGCTAGAATGGTTGCAGTGGAGCAAACCAGGAAGAAGTTGAAAGTTAGAAGATCCTCTGGATAGATGTTGAAAGTTGACAGTTACAAGTTGAAGGCTAGTGAATAGGATAAGAAAGTAACCTAGGGATACTTTTGGACATGTTTAGCATGACACATAGTAGTTATGTTTAGTGGGTATACTTTTGGGCCTGTTTAGTGGGGATTCTTTTGGACTAGATTACTGGGGTAGCAATAGGCAGAAGTTCACCATCTTTTGTGCAGTAAGATATGGCATGAAACTTCTGTAATCTAAGACATGTGACATCTTTTGTAAAGTACCTGATGGCATGTTATGACATGACATACTCCTGAAATGTTAATGTGGGAATTTGGGGCAGTAATGCAAAGCTTGGTGTTAATGTCTGAATTTGGGGCAGTAATGCAGTAAATGCAATGCAATCTATTCATGTCTGAATTTGGGATAGAAATGCAGTATGCAGTGCTACTCTGCAACCGTTGTAAATCTGTTCTTATGCAAACTTATGTTACAATTACAAGTTGCTTGCTGACTTTAACCATTATTCTTTAAGGCTATATCACCAAATGCCGTTACTGCCATTCCAAATTATTCCAAATGTCACTCCAAATTACCAGACAAGGTCCAAAGGCAACATAATTTCTTAAGGCTTATATTACTGCCAAATGCAACCATACATCACATGCCATCACTTAGCATTTTACACTTAGGACTGCACTAAAATCAAACATACATAGCACCAATCAACATGTTCATACATTTCTGCTGTTGAGTAATCCTATCAACTAAAACACAGTTTGTAGCTTCTATCTGCCTAAGAGCTGCTCTTAGTGATTCAAGCTCATTGATTTCTTTGCTACGGCTCACTGCCCTGTTCTTCAAGGCTTCATTCGTGCTGTCCTGGAGATGAGCCTTTAGGCCCTTGATTTCTTCTATTGCAGTCCACACAGCATTCCTCAAATCAAGCAGCAATTGCTTCCAATATGGATCTGACTAGGATCATGCCACTCCCAAAAATCGCAACCACCAGACTACACAAATAAATGTATAATCCAAGATCGAATGAGTTTGATACCAAACAAATGAGCCAAAAAAAACTAACTACAAATTTACTCACACGCGCATTGTAGCATGTGAAATATCTTCTCCCGGGGTTACCCACACTCCACGAAATCCACCTAGCCGCCTTCACTTTGCAGTCACAAAACACTGGCGGCTCGTAATCGAGAGGCCCCTCCCTATATGGCACTGGCGGTTGCATCCTTGCTCGTTCACCACCTCCAGCCCAAGAAGACGACACCGAGCCCCGGGACGTACCTGAGCTCGTCAACATGCCAAGGAGGTCGAGGTGGCCGTACTACAGACCATCGCCGCCACGTCCGTGGTGGAGAGCTCCAGCCCTGTCACCTCTGACCACGACACCCACCTTGCCTTGGAGCGCACCACCCTCGCCGCCGTGCAGTCACCGCCGACGAGATTGCCTGCACTAGGGTTTTTGGGAGAAGGGGAAATTTTTAGGAGGGACAGAGAGAGAGACAGAGGAATTTTTTTTGGGTCCAGGCTATAAACGGTGCGCGACTTTGGTGACTCAGCCCGCCTTGCCACGCTGGTCTACCACGTGCGCACGTCTCCAGTCAAAACCACCCCAAAGTCTGATTAAGGGGGTTAAGTGCCCGGTTTTAATAGTTAGGGGGTACGAAATGACTGGTTTTTGAGTTCGGGGGGGGGGGGGGGGGGTGGTTTTCGGTCAACCGCAATAGTACAGGGTAAAACGTACTTTTTCCTTGATTTTAATCATGGCAACGATATTTGTGTCGAGTTTGCTACCTCGAAAAATTGTGTTATTTTCTCCCAGGAGATATTTGTTGGTTTCTTTCAAATTAACCATACAGTTGTGAGTTTTTAGGTCCTAGTTTCCCTTAATAAAATGGGCCAAGTCTTTTCTATAGTAAATAAAAAGTAGGAACTCCCGGCCTCCTTTTTATGCGTGAAAAAAGATATATTGCATCATTTATTTTGTTTTCTTTTAGTCTTAGTTTTATTTTTCTCTTCTCTGTCTCCCCTCTACGTCCTTCCAGTGGATCGTAAATGAGTTGCTACAATTAAATAGAAAACCCACCGTTTAAGCCAGCTTAGCTGAGTGGTACTCTTTCTTGTTACAAGTGTGATTTTGGGCATTAACATGGTCACCAAGACGCTGTTAATTACTAAGTACATATAAAACCTATAAAAATATATGAAATTTATGATAGTTTGAAAGTGTTTTTAAAGACAAATCTAGCAATACAATTTTAAAAGTTGAAATTAGTCAAAGAGGAATTAATTACTAAAATCTAAACGTGTTGAGACTACATGTTTTAAAACATCACTTAGTCAAAGAGGAATTATTTTTTGGAGGAAAAATTGAAGGGAAAACGTATGAACAAGATTCATGTACTATATATACTTCCATTCTTTTGTAGGATTTGAGCAAAGGAAAAGCATAGGAAAATTTCCCTTGGTTATGATTCATAAGGAATTCCATTGAAAAATTAGCATCCACTTAGAGATCTTTTTTTTCTATTTCTAAGTGTAGGATCGAGGCAAATCACTAACTATTTTATGTATTTAGCCTCAAGTTGCATAGATTAAATCATTCCAAGATTGATCATGTTAACTTAATACTAAGCATTCATGTATTTTTTCTATCAACCATCCACAGGATCGTTTTTCCTATCGTTTGTTTTGCACATGTGTTCCTATGTAATTTCTATGTTTTTTCTATTCCTATTATTTGAAAATCCTGTAAACCGAAACGAGCCCTTATCATGAAGGGATTTAACTAGGCATGGTTAGTTAGTCTATAAAGGATTGATTAGACTAGACGCGCCTCACACCATGTACGGTTAGGATTGATCATTCCCATGCATAATTAGTTGGTGCACATAAATATATACAGCTAAGCTATTAATTCGCTGCGTGTGTTATTCCCCGCGCGCTGCACACATTGCATTACATTACATTACAGTAGACGATAATTGAAGGAGTGGGCGATTGACGACGACGATGGATGTGGCGCTGCGAACGGCGGGGTGGCTGGTCGGCAAGCTGGTGAACCTGCTGTCTGCCGAGCTGCTGGAGGCGCTGGAAAACAGCTACAACCTGGGCGCCAACGCGCACGCCATCAAGGCTGAGCTCCTCTACACGCAGGGCCTGCTGCACAGGGTGCAGGGCCGGAACGTCACCCACAGCCCGGAGCTGGCCAGCCTTCTCCTGCACCTCACCCACCTTGCCGAGGACGCCGACAACGTCTTCGACAAGGTGGACTACTACCGCATCCGCGACGATGCCAAAGGCGCCCCCGCGGGCTCATCCGTCGGTTCGCCACCAACGCCCGCCACTCCCTCGGTAAATACCACCGATCCCTGACCTCCTACTTGTCGTGCTCCGCCACCGTCGAAGCGGAATTCTTCAATAGATCCACCGAGTCCGAGAGAATCAAGTCGCTCATGGCGCATATGCAGCCATTGTGCGCCAAGATCTCCAACTTCCTCAAGCTAGAGGTCATGGACGCCAAGCACCGCACCACTGCACTCAACAACACCGCAGCTGCTTTCAACGAGCATGTCGTCACCACCACCTCGACCAGCCTGGTGGCCAAGCTCCACGGGAGGTTCGTGGAGTTCTATGCCACTAGTAAAGAGATAACCTGTGGCCGTGACGGCCTCACTGTTCTACCGGTACTAGGACCGGGGGGGATCGGCAAGACAACCTTCACACAACACCTGTTCCATGACCAAAGGGTTAAGAAACACTTCCACGTTAGGATCTGGGCACATGTGTCTCTCAATTTCGATGTGCTTCGCCTCACCAAGGAGATCTTCGACAGCATAGTCGCCGGTGAGGTGAGTTGGGGACGAAGACCAAGCAATGAGAAGGAGCCACGTAACCTTGAAAAACTCCACAAAGGCCTCCAGCAAATGCTGCAGTTCAAGAGGTTCTTGCTCGTCTTGGATGATATGTGGTCATGTGACAACAAGTACAAGTGGGACAAATTCTTGAACCCGTTCAGGAAAACAAGGGTCAAGGGTAGCACGGTCATAGTCACAAATCAATCTCAAGAGACTGCAGACATGGTTAAATCTGAAACTCATACGTCTAGATGGCCTCGATCTTGAGGCGTTCTGGGCATGCGCATTCGGCGACGAGAAACCAGAGCACCACAAGGAATTGCTTGATTTAGGACGGGAGATCGTGAAGAAGCCTGGGTACTCCCCACTCGCGGTGAAAACCGTGGGTCAGTTACTGAAGAAGGATCTTACCAGGCGGCACTGGAGTAGGGTTCTTGGCAGCAAAGAATGGGAGCACGGAAATAGTGTCAACGATAATAACTATCCATATATTACGCTTACCCTGGATTCTTGTCTTACTTAGGTTTACTTGAAAGCATGTCCATCGTAATGCACCCCATGTTGCCTTACTCGATCCAACTGTCGTCAACGAGACAAATCTGAAAACCGATCGAGCCAACATGGTGGAATATATCAAGGACTGCTTATTCGCCCGTCAAGACAAGGATTTTATTATGTGTGCCTACAATCAACTGTAAGCGTGTACCCTACTTTGAATCAAATGCGCGACGCATATAGCTTTAGTATTTCACTTGCAATTTATTAATATCGTAGGAGTCATTGGATTCTTCTAGTAATAACACCAAAGTACAGTTTGGTACACTACCTTAACTCCAATATCAATCCAAAAATATATAAATGGTCGGGCATTGAAGCTGCCTTGAATGAGGCATGGGACCAATATGTGGCAAAAGGCGGGAGGCATAAGGAAGGGCATCCCACACTCGGTCACAAAAAAGACTTCCCAATACGTCAACAAATTGACGACCAGTGTGGGTTCCACGTCTGCCATAACATGAGGAGCTTCACAGACAAGGTGACATTGCTCGACCTTGAGGTGTGTACTTCAATGCTACATATAGATAGGATGACAACTTTCCAAGTATATACACCAACTTGGCGCCTCACATGCAGGAAAAACTTTCTAGGATCCCGGAGAACAACTTTGATATCATTAAAGAGAAGATAGCACGATTCATACTAGATGATATCTCGTCCCCGAATGGAATGTTTAGAGTCAAGTGCTAGCTAGCTCGTCTCTGTATGGTTGAACATTTGCAATGTTTGCGACAAACATTTGATTTATGTAAATATTCTTTGTAATACAATTCTGCACGATGTTTCTGTATATACTTGCATTTCTAATTACATATAAAATTGTTCCAATTTATAACTTAGTTTTGTAGGTTTTGATGCATGTCAGCGGTTTGGAGAGCAAAAATGGATGTGAATGACATATATATGTGAATGGGTTGTGGATGTGAATGTATATGTATTTGATTTTGTGGATGTGAATTGGCTGTGGCTATGATTGAATATGTGAATGGACTGAATTTCTGAATGGATGCTAGGAATGGGGTTGCTGAGAATAGGACTATACATATATACTTCTGTCATTTTTGCAGCGGGCATGGCTAGTAAAGGTCTGAGGCTAGCCAAAAAAACATTTTTTTTTGTTACATACTCATCCCTGACGGGTAATTAGCTAATACCCGAAAGTCATCTGTGACGGGCCCTAAACAAAGACTGATAGAGATATAGCCATCCGTGACGGGCTCTTAGTGTAAGCCCGTTAGAGATAAATCATCCAAACCGGGACTAGTTTGACTCAACAGGTGAGTCAAACCTATCGGTAACGGGTTGTTCCTTAAGGCCCAATTGAGATAATTACTCATTCGTGACGGGCTTTGTAGTGTGCCCGATTGAGATTATTCATCCGTGACGGGCTCCTACCTTACCTTGTTTGACTCGTACTGCTTGGTCAATCTTATCTGTGACGGGCTTTGTTGTCGGCCCGATTGAGATAACATCCATCCGTGACGGTCTTTTGCCCGATTGAGATATTTTCTCACATCAGTGACCTTTGCTTAGTGACGGGGGCCCTACCCTAAAGTGATGAGGCTTGAAGCCTGTTAGAGATAAGCGATCCCATTCTAGTGTTCATGCTACCAAAAAAAACTCCAATCCAGTGTTGCTGAGGTCGGAAAGCTAAAGTTATTGCAGGAGTTGACCATGTTCCAGGTTAGAAGGGAAGATCGTGATGGATTTGAGCTTCAACAGTTGGGGGAGTTGAGACATCTTGGAGGAGCACTCACCATCTCCAATCTACACAAGTCAAAACAAGGGCAGAAGCTGAGAAAGCTAAGCTCAAGCTGAAAAGGAATCTAGTCAGATTAAAACTTGTTTGGGACGAAGCTGGTAGCGAACAAACTGAGGAAGAAGCAAATAGCATTGAGGGTCTCCAACCACCTGCAAATATCAGGGAGCTGTGCATTAAGAATCATAAGGGTATCACTTGTCCTTCTTGGTTTCACAGCGCCAACTCCTTCAAAGCGTTAGAGATTCTACACTTACATGGTGTGTCCTGGAACATATTTCCCCCTTTTGGACAAATTCCATACCTCAGGAAGCTTAAGCTGGAGAACATTGCAATAGAAAACTTCGAAGTAAGGGACGAAAGCTTAGAGAATCTGAGGAGCATTGAGTTTATTGGTATTCTGAGCATGAAAACATGGGTGAGCACAAATTTGATCACTCAGCTTGAGCAATTAAAAGTTTTGAATTTTCCTGTTCTTAGAGAGTTGTCGTTCTCACAAAACATGCAGCTGTTGCAAACTCTGACATAGCACAGTTCCCGTCCTGACTTGCAGATTCTTGGGGTAATTGTTTGGAGGCAATTTCAGACTTTTCCTGGGCAACAGAAATGCTCAATGCCAAATCTGCGTGAACTTGTTGTTCAGAACTGTCCGCGGTTGTCTCTACCTCCCATGCCTTATACACATATGTTACAATTGGTGGAAGTGGCAACTCGGCAATATATACTTCTGTACAACAAATACACATTGGAAATCGGAGGAGTAGATAAAAATTTGTGTGCCTTCAGTAAACTGGATAATTTGTTGGCATTCCATGACGTGCAACGGTTAGTTCGTGTCACCATCAAGGTATGCTCGTCTGTGCCATTAGCTACCCTGCAGAAGCTAACCTCGCTAGAAGCATTGGTTTTCGAGGATTGCAGCAGCCTATCATCTGGAAGAAGAGAGAATGGTGTCATCCAGATATCAATAAGGCATCTTGTTCTCAGAAACTACAACATCACAGGGAAGGAGCTGTCGGACATTCTTGCTTGCTATACTTGTCTTTCTCATTTAGAAATGGAAGATTGCAATGGCATAACAGGGCTGAGCATGCAACAGAGCGACCATGAAATGGACGGTGATGGCAATGATGTTGATATGTTGCAATTCCCATCCAAGCTCATCAGCACATTAAGCAGATTAGGTATCTTCTCCAAGAATCACCTAACCCTCAATGTGAACAGTGAAGTGCTCGGGAAGCTCACGTCCCTCCAGTGGTTGCAACTTGGAGGATGTGTCCTCTCTTGTGCAGCAATGCAGGCTGTTGATGACGACCTTCTTCCCCTGGCAAACAATCTCAAGGTGTTAAGGGTTTACGGTTATGACAAGCCTGACTAGGCACAAGATTGGTTAATGAGCACTGCCGCCGCCCGCTGCCTCCCCTCGGGCGCCTCCCGCCGCCGCCGCTTGCCGCCACCCGCCGCCGACGTAGAGGGAGAGGGGAAAGGGAGGAGGGAGGAGAGGGGAGGGGGAAGAGTGGAGGAGGAGGGCGAAGCGGGGGCGTGCGTGCCGCCGTGGAGAAGGAGGAGAGGAGGAGAGGAGGAGGAGGCCGATGAGAAGAAGGACGAGGGGATCGGAGGCGTGCGGCTAAGGAGATAAGGACGAGGTGTGCTGCTCGGCTTCAATCTTTGGTCTTGGTTGGTATAAACAACTGGAGCTAAAGTATTGATCTGTAGTCCCGGTTGGGCTTTAGAATAGGGACTAAAGATCATAAGTATCGTTAGGCTTTAGAACCAGGGCTGAAGATAATTTTTGCCATCCGGGCAAAGATCAGTTTTCCAGTAGTGCACATGGCGCTGTCCGCGGGCGACGGTGCCAGGAGGGCTCTCGTCGTGGATGCCATGGCGCTGGTGCTCATTGCCGCCATCAACATGCACGACCTCAGTTTATGTCATACCTCGTGCCGGCACTGCATGTGGTTGGGTGCATCCTCGCCATTGTCGCTTGCCTGCCTGGTGTTGAAACTAGATCTCGGCAATATGAAAAGGAGGTAGCGAACAAGCAGGAAAGTGGATGAGTTATGAGACAGATAATTTATACAGGTTCAGACCTTCTCCATGAGAAGTAAATACCCTACTTCTATCTAGGAAAATATTCCACCGATTGTGTTATTGATAGGACGATCTCAAGTGTGGTTATGCCCATAGGAGACGTCCTGCCCTCCTTATATAGTCGGAGGAAACATGATTACAAGATAAAAACTTTATCCCTTACGGTTTAAATCTCTATAACTACTTTACAACTGTAGCCGACTAAGACTACAAGATATCTCCTTGATACACAAGTAAACATACTACCCGAGTCTTATCTAATACATATGTTCTATTCATATAACCTATACCCTGTAACCAGTCGGATAGATATGTCCTATGAGTATACGGTACCCATAATCTCTAGACCTGATCTCCTCAGTTATTAATGATGACAAGTACAAGGCTTGCCAGCTGCCTGCCTAGCGTCTCCCATCCGACTACCAAGATGAATGGGCACAAATCTTCTTTTATTTAAGGAGGATAGATAAAATCCCAAATACCAGCATTACCCCTAATCATTGAGTAGTAAAGTACTGATATGCCCTTATAAACTGATGGTTCAGATAATTCAACTGGTAATATAATACTATTAGTAGAAAGCACCGGAGTGTCGCCTATTTTTCTACCTTTGTTTTGGATTGTTTAGGACTAATCCTACCGTCGAACTGGATTGGTTCGGGTTTTATCGCTGATGAATTGATTTGGATTGGTTTGGAAGCGCGCTGTGGGACAAAATGGATCAGGGCGGGTTCGACCTGGATTACAATCCATTGGCACCCCTCCGTCGTCAAATAACTTCCCAAGTGTCTTCGTGGAAGCTCAGTACCTGCCACATGCTAGTTTTGTCCCGAGTGCACATTCTTTTCCGATGCTCGGTAAACACTCGGGATTATCCAGCCTCCCGAGTGTAGACCCAGAACATTCCGGAGATCATGACTTTCCCGTTGAAGCTTTCTCGAGTGCTATTTCCTGAACGGGACTTCTGCTCCTGAGTGTTTTCGCCTATTCTTCGTAGGTTTTTGACACTCGAGACCTTTACAGATTTTGGTAGTGTTGTCGTGAAGTTACCTTACACATTAATTAATAGACCCAAATAAACCGTTTCCCGCAAAGATAATATCGTCACCTGACCCACTTTAATCACACATACTCAATGGTGATATTTGTCAACTGTCCAACCTAATTTTCCAACAAAAACCAACACATGGTCAAATTCCTCTGCCAATTTCCAGCCCAAAATAAACCATCATACATGGTTTTACAGAACTAGTTGGGACGAACCCGTTAGCTTTAAATTCATGCATGGACATGATGATCAAGTGGCATTGTACATGCCGATATATGCGTAAGTACAAACGACACAACAGCAGTATATAAACAGCACAACAGTAGTATAAACAGCAGCACAGGAAAGACATTAAATGAGTTGTCTTGCAAGTAGGGGTACAAGTGCAGTGGAAAAGAATCCAGAACCATGAAATATAGAACCCTCGAGAAATATATAGCTAGGTAAGGTCACTTCGGCTGGTGTTTTGAGTGAATTCACGTTGGGGAGATTGAAATGTGGACATAAGGTGCGTCTTCTGAAGTTTATCCGGGAATGTCTCCAAACCTGCATATGCCTGAAGGAACCAGACATAAGACAGATACTCCCCACCAGAGCCAAGACTCTTGGCGTGTAAGACTCCTTGACATCTTCCAGCAGAAAAGCAAAGTATCTCCACCCACACGCCTTGGATCACTTTCCACATCTTCTCTTCATTTAATTCCCTCAGGTTTTTAGAAAGGTTCCAGGCCGTGCTAATATAATTTAAGCGAATAGGATCTTCAGATTGCGATGTCAACCTGTCATTTATTTGTTTGGCAAGACATTCCATGTCGTCCGAATGTTTTTCTTGAGGATCGTCCGAATGTACCTCATGATAATCATCACTTAGGAGATATTCGAGTTCCCTACATCCAGTTTTGAACAGGGACTTTCTGCTGCTGACAGTCAGCATATCAGGGTTAGTAAACAACAGATATACCATGTAATTGGAAATCTCTCTGGACCGCTTGGCATTATCATGATTTGGAGCGCCTCCAATGTAAAAGCACAAATCCGTGGCCAAATGCCATATAATGACGCTCTCATCCAATGGATACGGAGACATCAATTCCAGAAATTGGTTACAGTTATGCAAGTTGAATGTCCACTCGCCTGTGGTATCATTGAACATCTTGTATGTCTCAGCATCATTTATAGTGTTGTTCCACCCGAGTTTAATGTGTTGGCGGACTAATGTTGTAATTTTGAGGCTCGAATCGCATGCGGCCTCCTTGCCCCAGCGACTGTAGAGTAAGCTACTGAATCTGAACCATCTCGCGATGCCCATCAGCTTGCTATGCCTTTTATGGTGGGTGAAAAACCTCAGAATGCTGAGTTGGGGAACCGTGCTACGCCACTGCCACTTCCACCGGAAAGTTAACAGTTTGAACAAGAAACTAAACTCCAGAAAGAGCGTGCCGTACAGCAGCACAAATGTAACCGTGATATCCCCACCGCTGTAAGCTTCCTTATGGCTGGTGTGGAAGAGGGCGATGGCTATGATGAGCGGTGTGTTCCCAATTGCTTTAAACAGGCAAAGAAATACAAAGAGGTTCATTCCGGCTATGTCTGGCCACCAACTATAAATATAGTCCACCCTGCTGTCCTCGGTGTAGAGACGGCTAAAGATTAAGGAGAGCCCGTCTTCTATAACTCGGTAGAGTTGACTGTCGTCGAGGCGCCAAAAGGACTCTAGAGTTTGTCTGCGAGATTTATAGGATCTCACATAGTCTAAGCATAGCTGCGAAGGCATGTACCTGAGAATATACAAGCGCTCGTATGCTGGGATCTCGTAGTGATTCGATGTCTCTGGCATAATAGAGATAAGAAATCTCATCTCTTTTAGGGTTTCCTGAAGTTGTTTTTGATCCATCCGATGACTCACAGAATTAGACTTGTCTTGCATGTAGTTGAAGCCAGTTTGCTTGAGAGACAAGGATTTAATTATTCCTCTGGGGATCAACGCGATGAAGAGCAAAATTGCAGCGGTCAACAGCCTCATATCAGTCGATGACCATGACTTGTAAAACAAGTAGGCGGCCACCGCACCCTACACATACAATGTACACAACAATTTTAAGAATACTACTAGCTATCATTTTGACATGCCTATGCATGGGCTACTATATATTATTCTTGAATTTGGTTGTGTTCAAAGGGCTTGTATAACCTTACACGTTACTCTTTTTTTCTTACTTTTTTTTTTGCTATTCGCAATTAATTATAAATTTGCCAGAAAAAATGCCACGTTGGTTATACATTGAAATTTAGAGAATACTCCTTAATACAGGCCTCAAATTTTCTTTTAACCACCAGATCAACTTCTAGTCCTCTATACCACTACTTCAAAATTCGAGATTATGGTATTATCACACGTACGTAAATACGTAGTTATGGTATTCAAAATTCTGTACTTTTTTCTTATCATACGTACGTACTTATGGTATTTTGGTTTTTTTTTGGGCTGGCGAACAGATCGTAAGCTTTATCTTTTTTTATATCATACGTAAATACGTAGTTGTGTTTTTTCGACTTTTTCTAGTGAAACAGTTACGTACGTATTACGTATTTTCTCTGTATATATGGTTGATAGGAGGACGGGATGAATTCTTTTAATTGACCTAATCGAATGACGTACAATAACGGTTCCACCGATTTAAGTAAAAATTGACGGTGAGATATTTTATTTTTCTCTAATTTATTATAGAGTGTCATGTGATAGCTTACACTACTGGATATTTCATGGGTTGGGCAAAAACCACAATAGTCCCGGTTCAACTAAAAGTCGGGACTAAAAACTATTTTAGTGCCGGTTCATAAGTTCAGAGGTATTTTTTGATCTTTAGTCCCGGTTCAATAACTATCAGGCACTGAGTGAACTTTGGTCCCGGTTGGTATCACCAACCGGGACTAAAGATCATAACTTTAATCCCGGTTGGTATTACCAACAGGAAGTAAATATCTCTCTCCCACGTCTTGCTCTCTCTCTTCCTTTATCTTAACCTCTCCTCCTCCACTCCTTCTCGATCTCTTCTTCTCCCGGCCTCCTCCCTCCCTTCCCCTCTCCCCTCTCCCCTCTCCCTCCTCCTCCGATGACGACGAGTGGCGGCCCACCACACCGGGGGGGGGGGGGGGGGCGCGGAGGCGGCGGCGACGGCCCTGAGATCTGTAGTTGTTTTTTATGTAAATGTGTGGTGATGTTGTAGACTTTTTAGAGATGTTTTTGTGAATTTGTGGATGATTAATTTTGTTCTGTGAGATTGGCATGTGAATGTTTATTTGATCTGTGAGTTTGGTCTGTGAATATTTATTTTATCAAACAACAAAAGAAAAGGAAAAAACTCTTTAGTCTTGGTTGGTGTTTCCAACTGGGACTAAAGATGCCTATCTTTAGTCCTGGTTTGTATTTCTAACCGGGACTAGATTGGTTGTCTCGGTTGCATACCCAGGATTCAAAGGGGTTGCGAACCGTGAGTAAAGATGAGTTCTCCACCAGTGTTAGAAATGTTTATAGAATCGCAACATAGCACTTTAGAGATTTTGTAGGACATTTAATGAACTTTTGAGAGCTGCTAAAAAAGGGTATCGCATCCGGACGGGATACTTTAAGTGATGACGTCATATTAATGTTAATGCTGACGACACTATATAAGTACGCGGTACCATGTATGATACCTATTAGTATCGAATATGTACCCGAGTACTAGGTCTGATACCCTATAGGTACCATATCAATGCTGATGTCACTGTATACGTATGTGGTACCATGTATGATACATATTGGTACCTGTTAACACCAAAATTTGGTATCTTTAGTGGATTCGGTTAAGGAAATAAGTCGATTAGCCAATGAAAACCTATCCAGAAGAGACCAAGTTCAAGGAGGAATCATGAAGACCATGGCATGACAGTTTAATTCTATCAATTAATTAGGCAAGATTTAGTAACTTTCCTTTTATCTTTAGGAAGTATGTGTTTAGTATCCGATCAGGATTTGTAATTTTCCTTTTATCTTTAGGAAAGTGTGTTTAGTGTCCGATCAGGAGTCTTAACAGCCTATGGGTATAAATATGTACACTCGGGGTTATTGTAAACTATCTCTCGATCAATATACTTTCAGCACATCGTCATTCTTTTTATTTTTGTCTTTCTCGACGAGTTCTTGTTTCGACTTAGGCAACATTGGCTTCGATCTCTGACGTGGGATAACACTTGTTATGGCTGTTTGTATCGGTGGGGCTAGGGTCTTGTGACATCCCGGCGCAATTAGGATATGGCTTGTGTGGCCCATTAGAGCTGTGTGCATGTTTAGTACCACCTTGCTAGTTTAGCAAGAGTGGAGCTAACTTATAAGGCCTCTTCCCTCCAACCATGCCACTCCCGGGTTAACCCTTTTACATGAAGCGAGGACGAAAGTGTAAGTGGAGTGGTATGTGTAAGTGGGCCCATCCGTCGGATGGGCTGGCTACGTGGTTCTAGAGTGGGGCTGTTACAGGCCTCAACACTCTAATCTTGTCGATGTAAACACCTATTTATCATACTCCCTCCGTTCATTTTTTATCATCATATTTGGCTTGTGCAACAATACCAAGATAAACATCAATTAGCACTATCAACATTTCATATCCTTGCGTGCCTCATGGACTGCCCAATTAGTTGTGATTGCATTAAATGATTGACCAAAATTTCTGTCAATGGAGCTGCAGGCATGCAAGCAACGCAGCGTACCAAGCATTTCTGCCACAACCCCACTTAATATGATAATCAAATATGAATTTTTGTGTTTTAAAAATATGTTAATCAAAAGTGAACAGAGAGTATATCTTTGTTAATCTAAGTTGAGGATTCAATTTACCTGTGTCGGTCATATCTTTTCTAGGGTTTTGCTGGTATCGGCTAAATTGTTTTATCGATCCAGATTAGCTAAGGTATCCACCACCCTGAAAATCAATCAAGGGCTTGATTGTTTAGACTTTATGTTTCTTTTCATACTTAGTGCTGCATCGATTTGAATGTTTTGGGGATTCGGTATGAAAGTTGAGTTCCTGAGTTGAAAGTTTTTGGGATTTGGTTTGAAATTTTAGTCCCCGAATTGAAAGTTTTTTTACCCGATTTAAAAGTTGAGCCCCCGAGTTGAATGCTTTTGGGATTCGATTTGAATGTTTTTATTCAATTTGAAAGTTGATTCCCCGAGTTGGAAGTTTTAGGTCACAAGAGTAGAAAGTTTTGGAGGAAACCTAAATTGAAGTTTGAGAAAATTGAGAACGGTGTATTCCTGGTCCGATTCTAAATCAAAACTAGATGGTGCGCTACTTGTGTTGCTGGTGCATTTGCGCCTAGTTGGACTCCCCGCCTCGGACTAATTTATTGGGAGACAAGTCTCTCAATGAGGAGGTCTAAGAAATCATATATATAATAAGTTGGTAAAGTGAAAATTCCCCTAACCCCTTGTTGACAGAAAACACGAGGCCTGGGAGATCTGCTTAACTCCAGTGCAGGTCCAAAACTCGCCTTCGGATGTATGAGTGTGCCAGTTGATTTGATCCTGCAATCAACAAGAAATAGAACAAAGAAACCGCAATTAATCCTATAAATGATAGCCGATCGGCTAGGTGCCGATGACATATCATTTATTTCAAGCCGATGTCATATGTACATCGATCGACAAATATCAATGAACAAACCAGAACCAGATCTACTCGATCGGCTGTAGATATCAACGATATGTAATCCTTGTATCTATATATACTTAAATCAAGTGATTGGGATAGATCGGTCGCCTTGCCGAGATAGTATAAATCACTTGATTGAAATATATATTAATAGTGGGATTATATACATTCATAGCATAGCCGATCAAATAGATCTAGCATGTATCGGCTAATACTCCGATACCACTCTATATTAAGATACTAAAGCAAGTAGAATATACCAAACAGAAGCCTAATATATTTAGATGCGACAAGATCTTAACATAAAGGGCAGATTTAACATATGGATTAAGCATATGGGACAAAAGTAGTTAAATCAGGTAAGATCGGCTGAAACTCCGATACTACCCTAATCGGCAACCAGAAAGCAGGCTAGAGATTGCAGTTCTAAGCACGACTTAATAGATCAAACTCAACTGATGCAGCATTAAGTATGAAAAGAAGAATAATATCTAGACAATCAAGCCGCTAGAAGTTTCATAGAATGGTAGATATATCACATAATCTAAGTTAACGTCGTTGTCTAACCTAATCGGCTGCCTTCCATTAAGAGATGTTAGCCGATTATAGGTTAGATAATGATATTATCGAAGATTATGTGAGATATATGATAACTCGACAAATTATATAGACAAGATTAGAGTGTCATAAAGATGGAAGCACTAATCCTGAGAACATAAGTCGTCATGACAAGTTTTACCTCTTGTTGAAGATCGAAATCGATGCAGCTCAACCCGAAAGCACGAACTCGTCGAAATAAAATTAAAGCAAAAGGGTGGCGATGCGCCGAGATTGTATTGAATGTGTTGTTATTAGTACATAGGGCTCGGGGTCTATTTATACCCGAGAATTACAAGATACGTCCATAACGGACACGACTATTATCTCTAACAAACTCTAAGATACCATAAGTCTTTACGGCAGACTTTTGCCCAAACATATCTCTAAGGAAATTACATAGAATATCCTAATTAACAGATACAATTGCCTTCCAAGGACTCTATCCATGCGTGGCAATCATCTTGAAGCACATCAATCCGAACCCGATGATGCACACCGAGTCGTATTATCGGAATCGGCTGTATCGGCTAGCCCTATCCAACTCAAACTCTGCCGATCCTAACCGTAGCCGATTTGGACTGCAGCCGATTCTTGCTCTGTTTCACAACGATCTCCGTCTTAAACTCCGCTTCCATATGATCTTCATCTCCGATACTGAGGTTACCAAATTTGGTCATTAACACATGCCCCCCAAGTCCGGAATATTGGATAATGTTTCTGATTTGCCACATACCGACTCTGAGAGAAACTCGCACTTGCCGTTTTCCCGACCATTATCACTCCGCTTTTAAATACTAACCGTTGCTCCTGGGAATCTTCACGCCGTGATTTCCGTTTTCACCGCTTAAGCAAATCCCGTCTTCTCTCTCTCCGGCGACCTCCTCAACACGCAGGGCGATTTCCAGGCGATTCCACCCCTGGCCAGATCTCCGCCTGCGACGATGTCGACCTCCACCAGTCCGACCGCCGTATCATCAGCCGAGTACGCTAAAGTAAGTCCCCATCGGCTAGATCCCCTTTTCTGTTCATCAGACCGGTTTTCGCTTGTCTTATCCTGTTTTCTTCTTCTCTATTCTTGTAGCATCTTTCCAATCTTGTTGCGGTTCCCAGTTTGTTGCATGACCAACAATACTTTCTCGGTCCAATTGGCAATCTAGACCCCACTGAGTTTATCATAGCCGAAACCAATAGAACCCCTTTTAGGTCGGCCAATCCAAACATAAGTCACTGGAAAAACACCTTTAAATCCTGGCCTTCGCTGGAGAAAAGCTGGCCTGTATGGTACAAACGGATGTCGGCTAGCAAACAAGGCCATCGGGATGAGATTGGAATCAGCCAAGCCCTAGCTCTCACAATAGCAAATTCGGCTAAAGATGAACCCCTGATGGCTGCTGCAACTTATTTTTGGTCCAACACCCTCAATGCTTTCCTCTTCAACCAAGGGCCGATGACCCCTACTCTGCTGGACATCATCATGCTCACTGGCCTAGATGTGACTTCATCGGCTAACCCCATGAACTTGAACACCAAGAACACCTTTGAGTTCAAAACTAAGAGCATTGGGGGTTGGTCAGGATATATTTCAGCATATATGGGCAAAGGGCTAGTCACTCCTAGAGAACATGCAGCTTTTCTGCTAATGTGGTTGGAGAAATTCCTTTTCTGCGGATCAAGCTGTGGTCCTACAACCAATTGGCAATTCTTAGCTGAGGCCCTAGTAACGAAGAAACAATTTCCCTTAGGCAAAATCCTTCTCGGCTATCTATACCAGATGTTAAACAATGCATCAGCCAAGATAATTATCGGCTCAGTGGTTGGAGCAGATGGACCATAGTGGCTCTTGCAATCCTGGCTAAACCTGGTAGTCATGAAAGTTGTCAATCGGCTATCTGTGACAGAAGCCGAATTTCCAAGGTTGGAGCCGATCACAGATGAAAACGAGGAAGAGCAAACCCACCGTAGGTGTATGTCTTACGGTGAATATGCATCTACACCAGCCGATGCAGGAGCAAAGCTATCGGCTGAACTTCTGAAGGATTGGTTCTTCAGTTTTTATGATGGATTTCAAAGGATGCCCGAGTTTGGTTCTTCTATGCCGACTCAATGGATTTTGAACTGCCAGCCGATTTCAGGTTCGAAGACATTAATCATGAAAAGTTTTAGCAATCTAGAGAAATCTTTACTACTGCCATCAGCCCATGTATTCTCCCAGTTGGCATCCATCAAGGGAGAAATATTCAAGTCTCCTATGAGTTTTATCATCCGATGTCATCGGCCAGACAGCTCGGAATGGGACAACTGCCGATCGGCCTGTTCTTTGCCGACAAGATCCAATGCAGAGGCGACATCTCTTCAACCTTAATGATGGAACGGCTATTGAACATCCCTGGACCTCCATTAGGCAGTATTGAGAACATAAAGCTGGCAAGGTTCAGGAGCAGGGCATTTGACAGATGGTGGGGTGAATGGAAGCTGCATTTATTCCATCAATCGGCCTCCATGTACATGACGGACCTGTTCCCAGACACCATTCCTCAAGGAAGTCTTAACTCACTTGATTCCATTTGAATAACTGCCTACCCGACTAGTCTTAACTAATCTTCTTTTTGATTTGTAGACAATAGAATCCTCCCCTCCTCGTCAAAGCAATAGTGGTAAAGACATTGAGTATGCCCCAAGCTTGATTCCCAATGGAGGTGGGCCATCTCCTTCTGCCATCGGCTACAATGCCCCAAAGACCTCATCACTTCTCCGAGGACTCATCAGAGAACCAGCCGATACCGGCAAGAAGTGGAGAACCAGATCATCGGCTGCAGATACTTTAGCCCTGGCTCCGAAGAAGAAGGCTAAGACAAAGAAAGCTAAGCCAGCTGACGATTTGCCCGCCCTAGATCCATCCATTGAACAAGCTATGGATGAAGAAGAAATTGAGGAAGACATCGACCAAGCTGCAGCCAAAGTAAGCGATACTGAAAGAACACCATCGGCTTCGCCTAAGCAAGCTCCTCCATCCCCTTCTGCTCCAACTCACTTGGCAAGGGTAAGCAACTTTCTCTGTCCACTTTTGTAGTTATTTACCTTATAGCCGATTCCTCACAATTTTAATAAATATAGAGAGAAAATTGCTGTGAGGAAGAGATCGGCTGCTTCAACCCCTAAACCAGCTCCACTAGTAAGATACTTTCTATCATCTCATTAACTGATTTGGGCTGATTATATCTAACATTTATCCCTTTGGCAGCCTTCTCCTCCTTCTTCCCCTCTTGTGCAGGCGGAATCAGGCGGCCGCACTCCATCGGCTGCAGGCAGTCATCATGTTGAAGAGGAGGAACAATTAGCAGCACCTTCTATTCCAGTAAGTTTTGTTGACATAAATTTGAGATCGGCCAGTCATATCTTGATCCTTAATCATCCATGATATTGTCTCTTGCAGGTCTTAGCCGATCTGTTTTCCTTCGACATTAAAGATTACCTCGATGAAACAGAAGAAGACACCACCAGTAAAGCAACAGCTCTCCTGTCTGATGATGTAAAGAAAACACTCGAAGACATCTCCCATCGGCTAGGAGCATCGCTAGATAACCTGGTGACTAACTGTGGCTCGATCCGGGCAAGATTTGCAGATATCCAAGCCTTACTCCCAGATGAACTAGCCGACGCTCTTACTCCAGCCGTCTATCTCGAGCAACACCAATTTAAACTGGAGAAAGCCAGGCAGAGGTTAGCCGATCGCCGGGAGCGCAAGGATATCAAGGCTACAATCCAAGCCAATCGGCAGCTTGTTCCTGAAGAGAAAGCCAAGCTTGATCAGTTTTCTGAAGGCCCGATCAAGTCCAACATTGATCGGCTTGAAGCTCGCAAGATTGAACTCTTGGCACAACTTCAAGAATGCAATGCTGAACTGGATCTAGAGCACAAGAAGTTAGCCGATCTCCCTCAAGCTGTCGAAGATCAGAAGGCAAGGCTAAAATCGACTATCAAGAACATCGCCGAGATGACTAAGTCCTTGAAAGTCATCCCTAAAACCGATGCTCAAGACGCCCAAGCTATTGAAGAAATAGAGCAAATTAGGCAAAGAGCTATATCGGCTATCCAGCGATACTTGTCTCAGTGACTTCCCATGTAATAGTCTTTAGAAAACTTTTGTCATCGGCTAAGACACCCTAGTTACTTTGCTGTCTATACAATCCTTGTGCCATCCTTGTGCCGATTAACATATCTTCCAAATTCGCTCAACAATTTGCAATTCTCTATGTATGTGCCCCTCTAATTTTACAATGTCAAAAACATTGATAAAATTATAAAAACGACTAAGGGCGATATAACAATATCGGCCATTTTGTACATCGGCAAACCACAACCGATTACAATATGGAAAAACAACTAAGGGCGATATAACAACATTAGCCATTTGTACATCGGCAAACCACAACCGACTACAATAGTGAAAAGCAACTAAGGGCGATATAACAATATCGGCCATCTCAAGGCGATGCAAACACATCGGCTATTATGTATCGGCAACACTAACCGATCATGCATTAACCCAAATACTGGGATAATATTTCTTCAAGTATTTGCCATTTAGAGCCCGGCCATAAACTTCTCCATCGAGTCTTTGCAACATGTATGCTCCTTTAGACACCACCTTATGAATTTAGAATGGTCCTTCCCAATTCGGCGACCACTTGCCGAATTTGCTATCCCGAGTCCCAATCGGCAGAATCAACTTCCATACAAGTTCACCTTCCGAAAAATCCTTGGGTACTACTTTCTTATTATAATGCCGTGCAACCTGCTCCTTATCCTTAGTCACCTTTGCAAGGGCTCGTAGCCGCGATTGAACCAGATCCTCCCTTTCATCGGCCATAAGGTTATAATACTCATCGGCTGTTAAAGTATTTTGCAACTCTGTTCTTCTCGAGCCGATTCTAACTTCCCACGGTAAAACAGCCTCATGACTATAAACAAGTTTATAAGGAGGAACCTGTATCGATCCATGACAAGCCATCCGATAAGACCACAATGCTTCAGCTAGCCGAGTATGCAATTGCCGAGGATAATCAGAAATTTTCCTCTTAACCAACTTGATCAAGCTCTTATTAGATGCCTTGGCCTGCCCATTAGCTTGTGCATAATACGATGAAGAATTCAACAATTTAATTCCCATGCTATCGGCAAACTGAACAAACTCATCGGATACGAAAATTGAACCTTGGTCGGTCGTAATAGTTTGAGGGATACCAAATCGATAGATTATATGCTCTTGAACAAACTGTATAGCGTCCCCAGAATCAACTTTCTTTAAAGGAACCGCCTCTACCCACTCAGTAAAATAATCGGTTGCCACCAATATAAACTTATGTCCTTTACTCGAGGGTGGATTAATCATGCCGATCATATCGATTCCCCAACCTCTAAAAGGCCATGGTTTAATGATAGGATTCATAGCCGATGCCGGCGCCCTCTGGATCGCTCCAAACTTCTGACAATCTTGACAACCTATATAATATCTGAAACAATCCTCCAGCATCGTCGGCCAAAAATATCTAGCACGTCGGAGCAACCACTTCATTTTATGAGCCGACAGATGTGTACCACAGATCCCTTCATGAACTTCGCCAATTGCAACTTTTGCCTGATCGGCACTCAAACATTTAAGCAACACTCCATCAATCGTCTGATAGTAGAGATCATCATCCAATAAAGTATATTTCAAAGCCTTATAACGCAATTTCCGCGAAGCCGATTGAGATGGATTTTGTAAGTACTGAAACACATCATATCTCCAATCATCGGCTGTAATCGTAGCAATCTCTATCTCGATATATTTTGTCATTGGCTTGTATCCCGATGCTCCTTGAGCCAAATCATTAGCCTCTATATTCTGTTCTCGAGATACGTGCTTCAAAGTCACCAGCCGAAATTCATTTATCAACGTTCGGCATTTTTCGTAATAAATCACCAATGTATCATCCTTGCATTCATACTCTCCTGCCAATTGACTAATCACCAACAACGAATCACCCATGATTTCAACAGCATCGGCTTCAACTTCCCGAAGCAACTGTAACCCTTTTAAGACTGCCTCATACTCAGCCTGATTATTAGTCACGGGATGTTTAATAGCATAGGCAAATTCAAAACTTGCCCCCCAAGGCACATTTATAACCAAGCCGATACCACAACCATGACTGCACACAGATCCATCAAAAAATAATATCCAAGGTATAATATCAACCAAGCCGATTGAATCATCACGATGATCTACAATAAAATCGGCTACAGCCTTTGGTGACTCGTACCGAAGATCAAACTCTGTTAAAGAAAATATCCATTTGCCAACTCTCCCTTTTAAAATTGGAGCCGATAGCATGTACTTGATCACATCGGCTTTACATACCAGAGTGCATTCATTGGACAACAAGTAATGCCTTAACTTAGTGCAAGAAAAATATAAACACAAACACAATTTCTCCACAGGAGAATACCTTGTCTCTGCATCCAAGAGCCGACGGCTTAAATAGAACACAACCCTCTCTTTTCCTTCAAGCTCCTGAATCAAGACCGAGCTGATTGACTTATCACCGGCTGACAAATATAACCGGAAAGGAACCCCTTTTTGCGGTGGAATCAATACCGGAGGAGAACTCAAATATTCCTTGATATTATCCAAAGCCTTCTGTTGTTCTGCCCTCCAACTAAATTGCTGATCGGCTTTCAATCTTAACAATGGTGTAAAAGGTTCCAGTTTTCCAGACAAATTAGAGATAAACCTTCGAACAAAATAAATTTTGCCGATCATCTCCTGCAACTCTGTCTTGTTTCCCGGAGGCTTAATCTTTTTGATCGCATTGATACTTCTCTGAGGTATTTCAATCTCCCTCTCATGAACAAGAAATCCCAAGAACTGGCCAGCCGATACACCAAAAGCACATTTTGTCGGATTCATCTTCAAACCATATTTCCTAGTCCTCTCGAAAACTTTTCTCAAATCGGCTACGTGGTCCTCTACTTCTTTAGATTTAACAACCACATCATCAATATAGACTTCAACCAGCCAGCCGATCAGATCATGATATATATAATTCATAGCTCTTTGGTACGTAGCTCCAGCACTCTTCAGGCCGAAAGTCATTACAACCCATTCAAACAAGCCGATTGCACCAGGACATCTGAAGGCCGTCTTATGGATATCTTCTTCGGCCATAAAGATTTGATTATATCCCGCGTTTCCATCCATAAAACTTAATATCTTATGTCCTGAAGCAGCATCAACCAACTGATCGGCCACTGGCATTGGATATTCGTCCTTTGGGGTAGCTTTATTCAAATCCCTGAAATCAATGCAGACCCTCACCTTTCCGTTCTTCTTGATAACAGGAACTATACTAGAAACCCATTCAGCATATCGGCAAGGACGGATAAAACTAGCATCATACAAACGTTTGATTTCAGCTTTAACAGGTTCAAGCATATCGGCTTTGCATCTCCTCGGAGGCTGCTGGTACGGTCTAATCCCTGGTTTTAGAGGTAGCTGATGTTCGATGATCGATCGGCTGAGTCCTGGCATCTCATAATATTCCCAAGTAAAGCAATCTCTAAACTCTTTCAAAAGCTCTATCAGCTTGGTTCTAAATTCTGAAGACAAATTCTTACTAATAAATGTCGGCCTTGGTCGATCACCTGGACCTATATCCACTTCTTCTAAATCATCGGCCGACATAAAACCCTGACCTTGCTTGTCATCGAGATCATCTACTGTGTCCTTGGCGTAGACGCTTGAACCCTCCACAACACCCTCAAAATAATAGCTTGGGTTCTTCATCTTCAATCGGCTGTATATCAGAATCGGACACTTTTAGAAAATCTCCATTCCAAACCTTCCCAGATAAACAATCAAGGCCATCCATCTCCCAAAGAGCCAAATCGGCACTGGCAACATTAACTGACCTGTCGGCTGGCATAATCTCAATCTTTTCGCCTTGCCACTGAATCAAGCACTGATGCATGGTTGAAGGAATACAACAATTGGCATGAATCCAATCCCTTCCAAGCAACAAGCTGTAAGAACCTTTCCCATCGATGACAAAAATTGTGGTAGGGATAGTTTTACCGCCGACTGTCAACTCTACATTCAGAACACCCTTTGTTTCCGATGGATTGCCACCAAAGTCTTTAAGCGTCATGTTTGTCTTGATGAGATCTTCGGCACTTCTACCTAACTTTCTGAACGTAGTATAAGGCATCAGATTTACCGCAGCCCCACCATCGACCATCATCTTAGACATCGGCTTCCCATTGACATAGCCATTTATATACAATGGTTTAAGATGCCGATTTTCTGTCCCCTCAGGCTTTTCAAAGACTGCTCGTTCTGGTGATGGAACCAACTTAGCCGATTCCTCTTCCACTTCGTCAACATCGGCTTGATCAATCCCGAATTCGGCTGGCAAAGTAAAAACCATGTTAATTGGCGCCGTTACAATACTTTTCCCTTTTGCCAACCTCTTTGCCTCGTCGGCTGAAATATCATCGGCCCCAGGAACGTGAATCTTAACACGCCACTCCTTCCTCGGTTTTGCTTTTCTCAGTCGATGACCAATTTCCTGCTCGACATCCTGGAAGCGCTCCCTATTCCTCAACCTTTGAACCCTTCTTTTCTGATTCTTTGTAAAAATACCAGAAGGACACCACTGATTCTTCCTATCCTCGTCTCCCTCCAAGTAATCATTTTGATTTACCGGGCCCAATCTTTGATGAACAGGAACTCTCGCTTGCTTCAGCCGATTGCCTCTATTGTACGATCGGCTTCAACTCTCTGTAATATCACTGCACCCAGGACAATCTTCGATAGATGGTAGCCTCATACCCTCATTCCAGCAGAACCGAAAGAACTCACAACTCCAATGAGGATCAAAACCACCATTATCTTCTTCATAATGCCTCTCGTGTTGTTTGTCGTGCTTCCTCTGATACTTATTTATAATTTTAGCCGAATTCACGTGAAAACCTCTCGCTCGTCCCGCATCGGCTATCCGACCAACGGTATGCACCATGTTAACAGGGAAAGGATTACCATCAACCTTCATCGGCTTTTTGGAATCAACAAACTTAATCTTCCCCCCTTCAATGGCTACTTGAATTTGCTGTCTAAAAACCTTGCAATCATTAGTATAATGAGATCCAGAATTATGCCATTTGCAATACCTCTTTTTGCCTAGTTCCTCAGCCGATGGAATTACATGACCAGCGGGGAGCTGAATTTGCTTTTCTCGGAGTAGCAGATCAAAAATCTTGTCAGCTTTGGTAATATCAAAATCATATCTCTCCTCTTTTCCAGAATTCTTTACCACTAACAAGGTATAACCTTTTTACTCCTTACCCATTCGGCTGCAGCTATTTCAGAGTCATCATCATCATTATCCGACACATACATGTAAGGGCAAACATGATTAACCCTCTTAGAGCTTCTCCTGGCCTCTGCAAACCTCTGTTCATGCAATGTTACCTTCTGCATAAGATGTGACAGGCTATCGAAATCTTCATATGAGAATTTCTCCCTAATCGGAGGAATCATGCCTTGAAAAGCCAAATCGGCTAACTGGGCATCAGTCAAAATCAAGCTAAAGCACTTATTCCTCATCTCTCTGAACCTCTGAATATACTCATGTACAGGTTCATCATGTCTTTGCTTAATTGCCGTCAAGTTAGATAACTTCATCTCATGAACTCCACTGTAGAAATAGCTGTGAAACTGCTTCTCCAAGTCAGCCCAACTATTGACTGACCCATATGGTAAAGAAGAAAACCAAGTAAAAGCCGATCCAGACAAGGACAACCGGAATAACCTAACTCTGAGAGCATCTACAGCCGATGCTTCGCCACACTGAGCTAAAAATCAGCTAATGTGTTCATATGTTGACACACCATCTTGTCCCGAAAATTTGGAGAAATCTGGGATTTTAAATCGGTTAGGAAGAGGAACTCTCTCAAACCACTCATGGTAAGGTTGTCGATACAACTTTCCAGTATCTTTCGGCTTAAGCCCAAATTGTTCCCTCATCACATCAGCAATTACATCGGCCCATGGCCGTTGCTGAGCTGCTCCTTGCGACTGTTGCTGCATTGGTTCAAACTAATTATATTGAGAAGCAAACTGAGATTGGGTTAGCCCTCCTTGCTGATACTGGGCTTGCGGGGAAGGAGGTTGATATTGATAATTTAGATTGCCCCCTTGGTAATTCTGGTAGTTCGGTTGAATACTTTGCACCAAGTGCTCGGGTACAATCTGAGGCATCACCGTACCATCTGGCTGCATATGGTGAACCAAATGCTCTGGAACAACCTGATTCAGGCCGTGTCTAGCCGATTGTCTAGCCGATTGATTCATCAAGGCTTACTGTGGAATTGGCTATATAGTTTGTTGTCCTGGAGGTGTTGGCTGAACTGGCTGCACAACCTGCTGCCTTAGTGGAGTTTGTTGAGTCGGCTGCACAACCTGTTGCCTTGGTGGCGTCTGCTGAATCAAATTGACAGTAGCTTGGAGGGGTAGAAACATAGCAGCCACCTGATCCTGTGTTGGCCGATTTACCGTCTGCCCGCCATGCTGTGGCTGCTCCCTCATCAATAGCCGAGGATTAATTGGCTGACCTGGTGTCGATGCTGATGGAGCAGGCAGAGAAGTCAAAGGCGGTGCCATCGGCTGAGCCGATGGTGCACTCGGAAGAACTGCTTGAGCAGGTGGCTGAACATCGGTGATCAAAGTCCGATAATTCAGAAAAACACCTCCCAGCAAATAGACCGGGCCTGCAGCTTGATGCTCAGCTATTGATCCATCGGCTATCGTCTTCATGATGTTTGACAAGGTGTTGACTAACACTCCAGATTGATTGATCAAAGCATTGTGTACGGCGTAGTCCACTCGATCTTGTAAATTGTTGAAGAAATCTTGTGTTGTCTCACCGTCCTGATTAAGATTTCCTCCTTGTGACTCGTGAGCACCATCACCTTGAACTCCATGTACCCCCTGAGAGTCGTCACCCTGACTCTCTTTCCTTCTCCATCCTTAGAGGTACTGGTTTCAGGCTCATCGGGAACCACCTTTACGTTATACTTTTGAACAAATGTTCCCTTGCGAGTCTGTGTGAACGATTTAAAGAACTGATCTCGAGCTTGTTGCATCATTGCTTCGAAATCCTTCCTCTGGTCAGGTGTGAGCTTTTCCGGATCAATAGTCACAATATTCCCTTCATTGACTTCACTCAAACCTAGTCTCTGGATTTTCTCTTTAACAGTACCCGGGCTAGCCGAGGATGGCGATGGTGGCAGCTTCTCGGCCATGAGGAAGATTGATTTCTGACTTCTAATTGGTCCCACCAGGTGTGCCAAAAGCGTGTTGACAGAAAACACGAGGCCTGGGAGATCTGCTTAACTCCAGTGTAGGTCCAAAACTCGCCTTCGGATGTATGAGCATGCCAGTTGATTTGATCCTGCAATCAACAAGAAATAGAACAAAGAAACCGCAATTAATCCTATAAATGATAGCCGATCGGCTAGGTGCTGATGACATATCATTTATTTCAAGCCGATGTCATATGTACATCGATCGGCAAATATCAATGAACAAACCAGAACCAGATCTACTCGATCGGCTGTAGATATCAACGATATATAATCCTTGTATCGATATATACTTAAATCAAATAATTGGGATAGATCGGTCGCCTTGCCGAGACAGTATAAATCACTTGATTGAAATATATATTAATAGTGGGATTATATACATTCATAGCATAGCCGATCAAATAGATCTAGCATGTATCGGCTAATACTCCGATACCACTCTATATTAAGATATTAAAGCAAGTAGAATATACCAAACAGAAGCCTAATATATTTAGATGCGACAAGATCTTAACATAAAGGGCAGATTTATCATATGGATTAAGCATATGGGACAAAAGTAGTTAAATCAGGTAAGATCGGTTGAAACTCCGATACTACCCTAATCGGCAACCAGAAAGCAGGTTAGAGATTGCAGTTCTAAGCATGACATAATAGATCAAACTCAACTGATGCAGCATTAAGTATGAAAAGAAGAACAATATCTAGACAATCAAGCCGCTGGAAGTTTCATAGAATGGTAGATATATCACATAATCTAAGTTAACGTCATTGTCTAACCTAATCGGCTACCTTCCATTAACAGATGTTAGCCGATTATAGGTTAGATAATGATATTATCGAAGATTATGTGAGATATATGATAACTCGACAAATTATATAGACAAGATTAGAGTGTCATAAAGATGGAAGCACTAATCCTGAGAACATAAGTCGTCATGACAAGTTTTACCTCTTGTTGAAGATCGAAATCGATGCAGCTCAACCCGAAAGCACGAACTCGTCGAAATAAAATTAAAGCAAAAGGGTGGCGATGCGCCGAGATTGTATTGAATGTGTTGTTATTAGTACATAGGGCTCGGGGTCTATTTATACCCGAGAATTACAAGATACGTCCATAACGGACACGACTATTATCTCTAACAAACTCTAAGATACCATAAGTCTTTACGGCAGACTTTTGCCCAAACATATCTCTATGGAAATTACATAGAATATCCTAATTAATAGATACAATTGCCTTCCAAGGATTCTATCCATGCGTGGCAATCATCTTGAAGCACATCAATCCGAACCCGATGACGCACACCGAGTCGTATTATCGGAATCGGCTGTATCGGCTAGCCCTATCCAACTCGAACTCTGCCGATCCTAACCGTAGCCGATTTGGACTGCAGCCGATTCTTGCTCTGTTTCGCAACGATCTCCGTCTTAAACTCCGCTTCGATATGATCTTCATCTCCGATACTGAGGTTATCAAATTTGGTCGTTAACACCCCTAATTGTGTGGTCCGAAAAACCAATCTCCAGCCACACAAGTCAACTACAAAGTAATAGATGCCATCGAGCTCTACAACTTTGATACAAAGTTTATCTTTATACAAGATGGTATGAAAAAGTTATGTATTTTAAGAAAACAATTGTTATGTGATACCATGCGTGCTCTTTTTTATTGAGAACCGGTATATATGGGAGTGTCATATGTGCCGGTTTTTATCGTTGGTCCTTCTTGTGACTTAGGGTAGAGTGGTAGAGTAGAGAGGGAAGAATGACTCATATGTGATAATTTTAGATGAAGCGGCACCAATATAATGGTGGGTGTCTTTTTGATATTCTGGGGTAGTGAATAAAACAATTAGGGTGTTGGAACCTCCCATAACACCTGATCTTTTTTGTTAGTATAAAGTTAGATATAATCCGAGCAAAACATCTTAAAAATGGATGGCTGAAAAATCAAGCGTTAGAGAAGCCTCTAAAATGATCAGGTGTTGTATAGACACTGCCAAAAAAAAAACATCTCATTGCTATCAGTGACACCTGAGACTGAGATTGAGAGTATGGGAAGGAAGTTATGCTGACTGAGTTCGCAGGTTCAAGTTCTAGGAACCACTATATAGCGAAAATTCATCTGATTGGAAAAAAAATATCTGAATGTGGAATTTTGACAAGATCAATTCAGAAGCTAGGCATGGAGTAAAAAATAGAAGGGAATAAAATAATTAAAGATGATTCTTGATCATGAAATATGCAGCTAGGCACTAGATTTAAAGCTATGAGTTCACGACACTAACCTTTGTTAGGGCAGTTTGGATGAACCTCAGCAACTGATCGTGCTTTTCTATGCTGGAGACGGTAGCGACAGCTTGTCCACCGATGTGCATCAGCAGGATAGGCGCCCATAAAACTTCTAGGTTGCTGCTGCTAATTATGTGTGCCGGCGAGGAACTCTTTTGACGATTGAAGAGCGTGGCAAGCGCAGCTAGCGCTACAACGTCGCATCCTATGAATAGGATGCGCACGATGATTCTGAACCAGCCTGGTGTGCAGAATTTACGCTTGCCGGCGATGAGCAACATGGCATACTGAACGCCGAGGCTGGCAAGGACCAGGACGCGCAGTCCCCACTCGTCCCACCATCTTGTAGCGGTAGCACCCGAGTGACGCATTCCTTCATTAGCTAGCTTCTTCCCTGTTCGCTCTCTAGCTAGCTAACTTGATGGTGGTCTGATGCTCGCGCGTGTGCTGGGTCGATCTGCGTGTGCTAATGGTTGATAGGCGTACATATTTGTATGCATCCACGGCCAAGCTGTCGCCCTGACCACATTTTCTTTATTATATTGTACAGTACTAGCTCCCTCCGCTCAATATTACAAAACGTTCAAAATTAAAAAATTTGACTAGAAAAAAAATCAAAGCTTCTTTGTACAATATAAAACAGAAAGAGTATATATTTAAGTGGTCTCTTCGCTCTCTCATGCATCGTATAACCTTTCTCTTTTTTTTTCTTTACTATTAGCAAGAAGCCCGTGCGCATAATAGGAATATTAAACTTAAATATATATTGTGCCCAGTTATCTTACGAATTTTGTATTGTGAATTCTTGTATACTTAACTCATATATATCTTTAGCATTCAGAAATAGTTGGAGTGGGATGATTGGATGACGACGCCTGATGGGACGAACAACTAAGACACTAACTAGAGTCATTGGTGGCGTGCTAGGCGCGCGTCGTCGTCGACCGGGAGTCATGCAGGCGACGGCTTCACCGATTTAAAAAAGACGTTAGTTGTATGGATGGGGGTCACAAAAGAAAAGAGGTGACAACTCCTGTGGCTGCTTAAGGGATGGAGCAAGGCATTTGCAATGGAGGTCACATTCAGAAGTAGTTATTAATTACTCCCTCCATTCTAAAAATATAAGGTGTAATCAGAACTAACGCAAAAACCAAAAAAAAATATTATTATCACCTTCTCATTTGGATCACTATAATAAATACTATGCACACCCCGGTGTCTAGTGTCATCAACGACAGTGAGGGACCACCAGAGTTGGATGGAAGGTAAGATGGGGATGGAGAGTCAAAAATAATTTGGTCCGGGATAGTATTCTAGCATGTACCCATGGGTTGAGAGTACCATTTTATCGAAACATTTTGGTGGAGTGATATTTTGACGAAACTCACTTTTAACAATGACACAATAATAGATTTATCAAGGTGGACGCTACCATCTGGTATATAGTCTTTTGGTCACCAAAGTTGGTGATTTGGGTGTGGTAGTTCTCCTTTTGCTTTCATGGTTGAAGGATAGAACTGAAATATCCATCACCTTAGCACATCAAATTCTTAAATTGTTCCAACCAAAACGATAACTTAATTTAATCTAAATAACTAAATAATGCAAGTGATGACTAGATCCACTGAATGTCCGTATCTACTCCCCTTGGGCACTAGGACGTGCCCACATTACCTTCTAGTATAAAAAAGTATGTTGGTTACCATAAAATTGGCGATTTTGCTTGTGGTGGTTCTCCTTTTGCTGTAAAGGTTAAGGATTCCGGAACTGAAAATCCTAATAAGCTTTCACTACATTCGCACGCAAAATTCTTAAATTGGTCCAACCAAAACGGTGACTTAATTTAATAAAAACAATGCAAGCGAAGACTACATCCACTAAGCACTACTTCCTCCGTCCCAAAAAGAATCAATCTAGGATAGCATGTGACCTATCCTATGTTAATGAATCTGGACAAAGGCTTGTATAGATTCATTGTCCTAGGATATGTCAGATTCATTGTTCTAGGATAAGTTATTCTAGGTTGAGGTTTTTTGGGACGGATGGAGTACTACGGAACAATATATACATAGAGACTGACTCATAAGTGCCGATTCATTTAAAACCAACACCTATATATTAACTATTTCTCACCTTCACAGGATGGGAAAAAAAACCAGTACCTTTGAACACCTTCACGGGATTGGAAAAAAAAAAGAAACCAACACCTTTGAGAAAGTTTAGGTGGTAGTTCTAAATAAAAACCGGTACCTATAGTATTAGTACCGGCTTTTTTTAAAAGAACCGGTACCTATACTTATATAATAGGTGCTTGAGCCGATCAAACCGAGCCCATCCTTTTAACCCCCCCCCCCCCCACCGAGTTACCATCCACATCCGGTCTGCCTTATCCTCTCCCACTAGCGCCTCCTCCTCTCCGCCCCACCTCCTCGAGGGGGTGCTGATCCACGACTAGTCGCGCGTGGCTGCATGCGCGTAGTCAGCTGCCCCCTCTGTCCTCTCCTCCTATACGTCTATGTACATACGTATGTATATAATTTATGTAAGTATGTATATATATATATATATATGTATATGCATGTATATATATATGTATATACATATATGTATATATGTATGTGTATATATATATGTGTGTATGTGTGTTTTTTTTAGAACACGCAGGGGATCGGCGTATCATTTCATTAAGGTAGAGAAGAAAAAGTGTGCGGTGTTAGAGAAAGTCTCCGACACCCGCACACTAAGGGTACAACAGAACACCACACACCCAAAGGAAAAAAGCACAAACTAGTGCATTAGCAGCACAGTCCTAGTAAAGAGATCACGTAGCCTAGCAGCTCCTCCTAGGCACCAAAGAGCGCCCTCATTAGTGATGGCTCGGAGGACATCTGCCAAGCATGGGGTAGCGCCATTAAACACACAGTTATTCTTGTGCTTCCAAATTTCCCAAGCGACCAAGATGATTAAAGAGATTAGCCCTTTCTTCTCATTAATAGGTAAACCCCTTACTGTTCTTGACCACCAATTGGCAAACCTAGCAGTAACCTGGGTTGGACAGCTAGAGTAACCAAGCCATTGTAGGACCAAACACCAAACTTGTCGAGAAAACACGCAAGTGACTAGGATGTGATTAATAGTTTCCTCAGCTTGATCACATAATGGACATGCAGGCGAGTGTTGAAGTCCTCGCTTGTCCAACCGGTCTGCTGTCCAACAACAGTTATTAATCGCCAACCATATAAACAATTTGCATTTCAAAGGCGCCCAACTCTTCCAAATTCTTCTCCAAGGTGCAAACCTTACCGTCCCAACAAAGATGGCCTCATATGCAGATTTAGAAGTATAAATAACTGAGTTTGAGAGCTTCCAAACATGCTGATCTGGAATTCCAACTTGTAAGATCACCCCTTCGACCAAGTCCCAAATCTGAAGAAACTCCACAAGAACCTGAACCGTCAATGGTCCGTTAATATCTGTTACCTATTTTTTGTTGTCCAAGGCTTGCACCACCGTACACCGCCTGACAGTCTTCTTGGCTATCAACTTAGTCAGATTAGGAGCTATCTCACTAACAGTTTTCCTCTTCCAGCCATCTATTCGTCCAAAACAAGGTGGATTGTCCATCTCCTATGCAAGTCTTTACCGCTATACTAAATAACTCGCGAGAAACACAAGGCACCTGGAGTGGTAGACCGTGCCATGCCCGAGCGCTGTCAGTCTTCTGTAACCAGAGCCAACGTATTCAGAGCGACCAACTCACGTACTCCAAATTAAGCACTCCCAAACCCCCATACTCAATGGGTCGATAAACCTTATTCCAAGTGACCAGACAATTACCTCCATTTGCTTTTTCCTGCCTTGCCCATAAGAAGCCTCTTCTTCTCTTGTCAATGGAGTTGATCACCCATTTTGGAAGTTCCATAGAGATCATGAGATAGATTGGTATAGCTGAAAGAACTGCTTTCACAGTTATTAGGCGACCCGCCCTGTTCATTAGCGAGGCCTTCCACGAAGGGAGCTCATCCGCCACTCTATCAATGAGAGCTAAAAAATCAGCTTTAGAAGGCTTCTTTACATTCAGCGGGAGGCCCAAATAAGAGCAAGGAAACTCATTCACTTCACAAGGCAAAGTATTAGAGATTACTTGTAGTTCTTCATTAGAACGTCTAATAGGAATGAGTGAGCTCTTCTGCATATTTGTAACCAGGCCCGAAGCATGACCAAAGAATCCAATAAATGCTTGATAACCGACAAGTCATTAATTGTGGGTCTAGAGAATAAGACGACATCATCTGCATAAAAAGAACAGCGTTGTTGTGTCTGTCGGATCGCAAGGGGCTGCAGCCATCCCTCATTACTTGCTTGGCACACCAGTGAGTTTAAAACATCCATGACCAAAACAAAAGGCATTGGAGATGATGGGTCTCGCCACCGAAGTCCACACCTATGATAAACCACCTCTCCTGGTATCCCATTAACCAGAACCCTGTTGGCGGCTATTAAGTGCTAATTTTATACCGCCAACATCTGCATAAAACTCAGATAATAAAACATCAAACATAGTGATAGGACCTATTTCTAACATATTCTACAAGTGTTGGCGTTTATTTGATGCAGGTCATAAACCACCAAAGTTGGGAGGAAAATCAGACTACAGTGAAGTAAGAATGTATCCATACAAGAATTGGGCTTTAGATTTCACCAAAATACCAGAGAATCAGCCCAAAATTTCAAGAAATAGATAAGGCAGAACATGAGGAGTCCACAGGCCAAATTTGAGGGCCAGATGGGCCAGCCCAGGTTCGGCCAAACACCGTTGGATGTGGGGTTTGGCAGGGACGCTCCAGATCTCCTCCTGATGGCGGTTGCGGGGCATTTCAGACATTTCACATTGATTCCAACCATCATACCTGCCTATATAAGGACATCACTTCACTCACTTCAATACACACTTCCAAGCTTGAGCTGAAATATAAGAGGTTCTATTGTACTATTTTGTATACTAGAATTAGGAAGAGAGTAGAGTAGAAGTCGGAGGAATTCTGGAGTTGTCGGTAATCCTCTCATGTTTCTTTTATTCTGTTAATTACTCTGTTTTTAATAGAAAAATCTTTCTGAGTAATTTAGATTTACTTGTGAGAATTACCTCTTGGTTAGTTCCTAATCACCTTATGGGATTATTATTCACTATAATCAACTAAAATATAGTGATTACTTTAGTGAGTTATAAACACTAGAGTAGTTATTAATTGCTTAGACGTGGTGTTTAGGTAATTAGTATCCAGTAATTGCTGCACATCTCACAGTACGTTTGAGGTGGGTGTAGAGGTGATGACAGCCCTCAAGAGCACTTAAGTCCTCCCTGCCCGGGTAAGCAGTAGAGCGACATCTGGGAATAGTGGGCTGCCAGTGCCTGAAGTATCACGTTAGGATTAAAATTAAGCTTTCCCTAGACACTGTTTCTCACTAGGAAATCCTCTCTATCCTTTGCCCACCATAGCTTGGTGTCCTTGGGTGAACCTTACAAGGAAATATCACCCGTTCCCTGTGGAAATCGATACCTGAGAATACTCCCGGGTGAAGTGCTGCATTGGTATCTTCCGTGCGCTTGCGGATTCTATCTGTGACGTTAAGAAATACCAACAAGCCTGAGTAGAAGAAGTAGCAAGAATCATGCTAAGGAGGTTGCACCATCGGTGACCAAAACCCAACTGTTGCAATACCTCTAGAAGAAAAGGCCAGGACACTGAATCAAACGCCTTTGAGATATCCAGCTTGAGAAGAACATGAGGTTCTTTTTTTGCGTGCAAACATTTAGCCCTCTGTTGCACTAGGAAGAAATTATCATGAATACTTCTTCCTTTGATGAAGGCACTCTGATTAGTTGAAACCATGCAAGGCAGGAGAGGAGCAAGCCGATTGGCTAAAATCTTCGTGACCAATTTCGCAAAGCTATGAATAAGGCTTATTGGGCGAAAATCTTTAACTCGGCATGCGTCCACCTTTTTGGGCAGAAAGGTTATGAAAGCTGAATTTAACAACTTAAATTTTGAGACCTGCCCCTGCTGAATTGCAGCAAGAGCTGATAGTATGTCACTTTTGATAATCTCCCAACAAGACTTATAAAAGTGACTTGTAAACCCATCCAGTCCCGGAGCCTTTTCAGAAGGCAAGGCTTTGATCAGATTTGGAATTTTGCATCAGATTCAGAGAAGGAAGAAGATTGAAGCGGATTTGGTGTTGAATCGAGTTGGATTTGGAGTCGGACTGCGCATCGGCTGGATACCGTATCGGCTAAAAATAGAGTATGAATCGATCAAGGTTGATGAGGCTGATGGCTGATACAACCGATATGGTATAATTTGGACTTGACATGGGCCTAGATCGGGATAAATATCATTGTCAATTAGAGATAAAGCTCATTTCAGGCAATTGTGTCTATTAATTAGGTTAGTTATAGATTTGGCAAGGGACTGCCGTACATGGTCTTGTTTGTATATTATCTTTAGAAAGGTTTGAGTCGTGTCCATAATGGATTAAGTTTGCACTCGAGGTGTAAATATAAACCCCATAGCTCTGTAATACGGGAGGAACAATCCAATACAACTTCGGCGCATCGCCACCCTTTTACTTTTTCTTGTTTTCGGTGAGTTCTCTTCATAAGAGGTAACCCATCTCGATAGCCTGTGCTATCGGGGCTATTATGTCGTTATAGATATTTTAGTTCTTGTATCATATGACCATTGCTATCATATGTCTCTGTTAATCTAATCTTAGCATATCGATTTAGCTCTATCGGTTATCTCTCGATTTAGGGTTTCTGCCGGTATCGGCTAAATCAACTTGCTAGATTAAATTAACTTAGGCATCTACCACTCTGAAAATCAGTCAAGGGCTTGATTATCTAGATATTATGTTTATTTTCATACTTAGTGCTGCATCAGTTAAGTTTGACCTACTAAGTCGTACTTAGAACCATAATCTCTAGCCTGCTTGTTGATTGCCAATAGGGGTTACATCGGGGTTTCAGCCGATCTTATCTAATTGCATGTTTCTTTACTTGTTTCATATATATTTGTCATCTATATAGACAGATCACCTAATAGTAATATATCAAGTTTAGGTTATATCGGCTGGGCTATCAATTTGACTATTGATCTCTACTTGATATATTATTATAGATTGATTTGCCAATATAGATTTGTACTAGAGTATTAGCTGGTACGTTATTTTTATCTATCTTTTCTGTTCTAAAAGATATTCCATCGGCTATTTTCATAATATTGTCTTAAACTTCTTTATCAACATTAATAGACAGTATTACGGCCGATGAGGCATGTTTAGGGCTTTATATTCCTTAATATATCCAGTCCATAGCCGATTTGGTCTAACTTCATCGGCTGAGACCACCAATGATACGCTATTGGCCTATCAGCCGATCGGCTATCGACTGACCAACTCTATTTGTTGTTTCCTTGCTGGTTGCAGGATCAAACCAGCTGGCACGCCCTTAGCACACTCGAGGCAAGCCTTGGACCTGCACTGGAGTTAAGCAAATCTCCCAGGCCGCCGTGTTTTGCATCAACAATATGACACCCATATGGGGCACCATAGTGTGAAATACAGAAGTTCACTCAAATTTTTCAAAATTGTCAAATTGTGAGTATATACCTAGGTATAAGAATTTGTTTCATACCTATATGTAGCATCAAAACAACTCAAATTCAACTTTATTTCACAATCCATTATTACATACCTAACTAATTATATGTTTAGATGTTATATACCTAGGATCAAAATCTAACAAAAACATGTTCAAATTCAGTTCAAACTTGTTTTGAACTAGTTAGTAAAGTAGTTAATGTTAATACCTAAACATTTAATAAAATTTCATACTCATTTGAATTGGGTATATACTCAATTTGAATCATGGAGCCCGGGTACCATGGAGTACCAAACAAATTTACACTTTTGATGCATAAAAAAATTATATACACATGTACAAACTTTGTACATATACATATACAAACTTTATAAGTATACGTATAAAGTTTATATTTATAGGTATGATATATGAAGGCATGAATAAATTTTTTTTTCATATATATACATATGTGTGTAAAATTATACATATAAACTTTGTAGATATACGTATAAAGTTTATACTACGTTATAAAGTTTATACATATGTAGTATAAACTTTATACGTATATATACCAAGTTTGTCCGTACACATATGAAGCCCTATATATGTATCTAGCCCATACATTCACATAAATAGAAAAAGGGCTAAGCCCACCACCATCACCACCACGTGATGAGAAAGAAGAGAAATGGGCCAAGCACATGTATCCACCGTTTTTGTCCAAAAAAAGAATTAGCCCATTATCCTTTTCACTCCTCCTCTCCCACCACCCCTCCTCTGATGTGCCTTCTCGAAGCATTTAGGCCTCCGTTGTTAATTTTGATAATTAATGATAAGCACTAAGTGTGGATTAACTATTTTTTTTAGTTATACATTTTTTAGATAGGACCACATGATGTGCACGCCATGGATGATCACCAAGGATTAAAATTGATGCCGCAAAGCAAAAGGAATAAAGACGGAAAAACTAGCGGTTTTATTTTAATTGATTCAGGTGTTGGGCGATCAAATTTTGCTAGACTTATTTATAGCTTTGCCGTACTATCAAGAGGAGTAATGACCTAAACAAAGAAATTATCAAAATGCCATATTAGGTCATTGGCATTTGGACTTGGTTTAACTATTTTTATTCATGCATCCACTGACCATGGCCAGTTTGACTGAAGGCCCCATGCTGGTCTAACCGGCGTGTGCTGGCCAGTCCGACCAGGCCAGGCTCGGTCTGACCGGGCCCCCTCTGAACCAGTTGGACGCCCTTGGCTTGACGATCCAGAGCCGCTAGAGCCGAGGTCGGTCTGACCGAGCCCCAGGCGGTCTGACCAAGCCTCTTGTGGTCTGACCGGCTGGCCTATGGTGGTTAGACCGTGCTCCTTGTTGCCTGCACATTAAATGCCCTGTAGCAGCTAGTTTTCTAGCCGTTACACCGATGGGCGGTCTGACTGGCCACCCTATGGCGGTCTGATCGGCAGGCAACAAAGGTTGAGGACTTTGACCCCAACGGCTAGTTTTTGTGGATTGGGGTATAAATACACCCCCATCAGTAGCAAGGGGACTCTCTTGGCACTTGCTTCATTTGCATACAAACTTTCCATCTACTCACACACTCTCTTGAGCTTGTGTTCATCCATTCGGTGTGTTTGAGAGTTGATTGAGCCAAGAATAAAGTGCATTGCTTTATTGTAGAGCTAGTGTGGCACTTGATCATTTCCGAGACGGGTCATTGTTTGTTACCCTTGAAGGTTGCCGCCGCCTAGACATCTTGTCGAGGTGTTTCCCAGTGACCTCTCCAAGGAGATTGTGGAGAAGGCTCAGTGCCGGTTTGTGAGTGGTTTGGAGTTCACCACCTTCGAAGTGAAGGAAGAACTACCTTAGTGATCAAGGCTTGGGTAGTCCACTTCATGGGTCGGCTCCCACCTTGCCCACCCCTTAACGAAGGGGGCTTGCAGTGGCTTCGTTGTTTTGAGTGGTGAAGTTGGGCTTGCCTCAACTGGGATTAGAAAACCGGCGAGTTTCTAAACCTCGGGTGAAAATTTTCTTGTTTCTTGTCACATTTACTTATTACATTTACTTTTGTACAATTTACATTCATAGAGACATACTTGAGCCCTTATCACCTTAGGATTGCAAAACATAACTTAGTTGCTTAGTTAGTCTTATCCTTCACCAAGCCTAGCAACTTAGGTTAATTTTAATTAGGTGGTATTTGTTTTTAATATCGTCTATTCATCCCCCCTCAAGTCGACATCTCGATCCTACACTCCTCCCCCTCCCCTCCCACCGCGCCTCCTCTCCTCCTCGCCCCTCCTCCTCTCCGCCCCTCCCCACCAGGCGTTCAGGGGTGGCTGAATCCAGCGCCACCCCCTCCGGCTCTAGCCCCGGTCGCCTCCCCCACCTCACCGGAGACGAGAGGGAGGGGGACCGGGACGAGATGGCGCAAGCGGCGCAGCGTGTGGCTAGATCTTCCTTGGCGCGGCACGGCAGCGGCTGCCTCATCCTCTCCCCAGCATAGTGTGGCGTATGTGTGATTTATGATTCAATTTATGTGATTTAATTTCTTTGATTTGTGGTGCTGTGTGATTTGTGCAGCGGATGGATGTGGGATGGAATTTCTTTGATTTGTGGTGTTGTGTGATTTGTGTGGCGGATGGATGTGGGATGGATGGTTGGTGATATGTGGATGTGGGATGGGGAGTTGCTCGATGCATCGAGATAGATTTTTTTTTTTCATTCCTGAAACCTCAAACGTGTCGGTTCATAAACCGGCACCTTTGAGTCCTCCTCAAAGGTGCCATATGTGGGGGGCCGGTTGGGAAATCCGGTACCCATGGGAGTTTCTCAACCGGCACCGATCCATATCTCTTCTTTCTATAAAGCTAATGCCCATTAAGCACCTAAAACTCAACATGCAAGCATAGTATTTATTAGCACTCCTAAAATCAACATGCAACCATGCAACATCAACCCACTAAGCACACAAAACTCAACATGCAAGCATATAGTAATTATATCTATAATTTATTTCATTCTAAAACTAAACATACACATGCCAAATCATCACTATCAAATCATTTTCACAATATTTCAATCCAAATCATTGAATCATTTCTGCAATATCTAACATATATCCCGCAGCAAAGCGCAGGACATCATCTAGTTTTTGTAGTAGTGGAAGGTCTGTATCTACCTCCCTTAGTCACTAGGACGTGCCCTAAGATTTAAATTTTAAAGTTTTTATACTTTGAAACGGAGGTAGTAGTATTCAGATCCTTAGCATTTGCTAACTAGTTGATATCATGCGCTTTGCTGCAGAATATGTGGATGAATGCATGTTATATATTATAAAAATAATAGATGTATATGTTTAAACAATGTGAAAATGATGTGGAGATAATGAGTTAATGTTGCTTGCATATCGAGTTCTAAAAATATAACAAAATTGTAAATGATATATCATATTTGCATGATATTTAAAATATTCTAAATAATAATTACTAGTGGGTGATGATGTGATATACTAAGTGTGATTTATAATATTGTAGATAATAATTGTGTTGTCAAAAGACGACTGCGAACGTCGAAAGACGTGGTTCACATATTAGAAGGGTGGAATAATAAAGCAATGTATTAATTGATAGAATTTTTTGGAATCCCTCATGACATGCCCCTAGGGGGCTATTTATAGCCTTAGTACAATCTCATGCACCCTTTATATGGATACCCTTATGATATGCATTTATGAGGGCAAATAGTGTCCTTTTAGCTATGGGCCCCTAAGTGGGCCACTAAACCGGCCCAACTATGGCGAATAGTATTCTTGGACTGTGCTGCCCCTTCGGTTTTGGTGGCGAAGACGTCCAACTCCTTGGCGAATCGCTCTTGCTTCGCCCTATAGCTTCACCCGAAGTGAAAACTTGACAGCAAGTCCTTAGGTGTAACATCCTGAAAAGTCGCTAAATAAAAACCCTCGAGTAAAATCCGTCATCCAAAAATCTTTTTGACTGTCGTTGCTTCATGTCAAGTTTTGGATCAATCCGGATTTTTCATTTGATCTCCTTGCCGGTGATGCACTTATTTCATGTGTCCTCTGAAAAGTCTGTCTCTCCTCCCTTGCCGAACCCAACCTCAGCATGTGCGGCTTTGCGCGCAAAGTTTACTTTGCTTCCTTCCCGGCCTAGCCCACCAAAGTACAAGTCTATGTTTTCCCCCCTCATTTTAACTCGGTTTTCGATGAAACCTTCGCCTAAATTCTTCTAAAATCTTGATCTTTCAAATGACTCTGGTTTGGTACTTTTCCGATTTTTCTAGCATGAGGATTGGGTAAAATTCGGGGGTATAGAAGGGATTAGGTGAGTTTTCATGGGCACACAAGGGATTTTCTCCATTTTAATCTTTGCGTTAGACATAGGTTAGACGTTAATTCTCGCATTCAATTATCAAGTTACGTGTGTCAGGAGTGCAAACCAGTTGAGGCCGAGACCTTAGCTGACCAAGACAAGTTACTACACCCCATTCTTGAACATATTGAACCCAATCATAAAATGTGTTGATTGAAAATAAACATGCATGCTATTTAAAAATTGCGTACCTATACTTGAATGATGCCTACTTTGATATTGTTTCATCCTTACATACTTTACATTCCATTGTCATCCGAGTTCTTTACTTATGCGTAGTCGAATATCGACACTGGCTTAGCATTACTATTGTAGACGACTATATACTCCATGCTTATGCACTATAAGACTATGGATGGTTGGACACCCGGTAGGGGTGCTAGATGATTTGTGGGCGAAGACATGAGCGCCGCCCATCACACCTAAACTTCTGCGAAAACCAAAAACTAATCAACAAAACTATTTCGACCGGGGCGGCACGAATAGAATATGGGTGGTTCTAGGAAACGGTTAGCCGCCGACCCTGGTCAATTAAGGACCGAGTCAGGAAGCTATGCAAGAAACGAACTGAGTACGACCGCATTTCTTGTATGGGCAGACCCGATGGATTAGGAAACTCTCATGGGGCGGCACCTAAGTCATGGTAGTTCTGAATGTGTTTGATGAGAATAGGGCAGTGTCGGAAAGGTAAAATGACGTCAAGAGATAAAAACTAAAATACAACTTAGACAAGTAATAGATATCCCTTACCCCTGGAGCGCCAGGACTCCCTTCACCATCCGGTAGTAGGAGTTTGGAGTGCTGGGGTGCAATAGGGGTTCAAAGTCCTTGAAGCGGGTGCCGAAATGCGAGAGTGACCGAAAAGCCGGGCCGTGGCGAGTCTCATGTGTTGGGACTAGGCTCATGTGTTGGGCAAGCCGCGGAGTGCGGGATTAAAAGCGTACATCCACTGCAGTGTGAGTAAACCAAACTATTCGAATAGCCGTGCTCACCGTTAATGAGCGCCGGGACTTGTACTACTCTTGATTAGACTCATAGAATTTTAATCCTGTTAGAGTAAGAGATAATGTGATAACCTTGCCTACGGGGTAGGAAGGTTGACAGATAGTGGAGAAGGATAAACTTGTGGGGGTAAACCGAACCAGGCAAGGCCTATAGAGGTGGATGAACTCCCGTTAAATGACAACTTCAACTTAACGTGTTTTTCAGTCAAAATTGCTAAGTCCTAGGTTTGTGAAAAGAATTGTTAAAATTGGCTTTACGCAAATAGCTATTTTTCCCCCTTGGAATATCCCGTACATTACATGCATATATTGTCAGTAGTAATTTGCTGAGTACTCCTGTACTCACTCTTGCTTTATTCCTACCTCCTACACTCAGAAATTGTGGACGACCCATCTGAACACCTCCTCGAAGAAGAAGAACACGAGCAGACGCCTTAGGGACTAATTCCCAGTCGTTGCCTGTGGGAATAAAAAGTCATACCGCCGCAGCCTCGCTTCTGCTACTCTACCTTAAGCTCTTATGTGGGTAATGTATCGGCCTCTGTCCTATTCGGGGATTCCACACAGATATCCCTTGTAAAATTATGTATTGTAATCCGTACGCTGCAGACGCTTCTGTACTAGTGATGTATTATGTGTGTACCAACCTACTGATCCAGAGATTTGGTATTATTACACAAGTGGTTTCCCGTGTTTTAAAACCGGGGGCCGACATTAGGCGTGATGGCAAACCCTTCTAGCTTTCCCCTAGATGAATCGCCTTGGTCGCTGATCGGCGCTTCGCAGGTACAGTGGTTTCGGCAGTTTCGGTCGAAGGCCCTCATGACGTGCCTCCAACAAGCCCCTCACGGGCAAGGGTGAGTTGGGAGCTTTAGCCGAGACCATGCAAAATGTATAGTATGGCATGAGACGTCCCTTTTCGGCCGATGTTCCTGCCGAAACCTCAACGACCTGTAAAAAATGTATACTTGTCGCATTTTTGGGTAATCTCTAGCGCGCGCTTTCGCACCGCCTTTCGACCTCTTAACTCGTTCAGAATTGAGTTAGGTCAGATGAAATATATATTTATTTTATTTTATTTTTTTTAATAAATAATCGTGGATATCCATCAATGTCCTCTGCTTTTTCGCTGTGTAAGATGAGGAAAAAATGTTAGATGCATGGCCATCAGTCTCACTATTAGGTTAATATGCCATTTTGATGAAATCAATTAGACGTAATGATAAATTAATCCTACTATACATGCCTCTATGTCCATGGCACATAGTAGCAAAAACATAAAAATATGTCATGAAATCGTTACCATTTTGTGCTTCCTGGTAGTTTTCTTGGAGCCTCTTTCTAGCAGAATCAAGAAGATTATCTTTCTGCTCCTTCATAGTCCTCTGAAAGATTATTTGCGAATACCAGTCAAAATGTAAGCATTGTTTTGCAAGATATAAGCAGAGACGATCCATATTCATGTGTTTCCTAACATATTTTCTCATGGCAAGTGGAACATGGGTAACTTTTTCACTATTTTGTATGATAAGATCAATGTGCAATAAGTGGTGCCTAGCAAGGCATCTTTAGTCAAAAGATGCCCACATCTGGGGTCCATGCTGATGGAAGTTGCTCTAACTTTTTGTTCGTGGGAACCTTTCTTAATATATTCTAAACAAAATCAAGAGCATAATCTCTGTACAATTAATAACTAACGGGTTTAACAAAATAAGAGGACGATATGATTAGCCTTACAACTGGAGTAGAGGAGGATGTAGTAGAGTAAACGATGTGCCTGCGCAGGCCGTTGACATGGCAGCCGATGTCAATCTCCTGCACAAAATCAGAAACGCAAACTTTTCACTCTCTCAGCTGCTCCAACAAGCAACCACTAACCTGATCTTGTGCGAAGCCAAAGAAAACCGAATCGGAAAAGGAAATGGACCACGGAAAGGTGTGGTACTTCTTGACCTGGAGAGCCTTGTAGGTGATGTCCATGTCTGCGAGGCTCTGCAGCAAGCTGACCAGCTCGTCCTCCGACTGTGACGAAACCATACAGAAGTACAGTTTGTAACAGAAGAAGTGAGCTAGTAGTAGCAAAATCGTACTACACTGCCAAACCGGGTAAAGATGGGGATCTTTTTAGGGCAATAGCAATGCATCCCATATATTTGCCGGAGCTGAGATGCCACATGGGCTAGGAACGGTGATAGCCACAAGCAATAGCGGATCCGGTATCATAACGTGTTTATCGGTGTCATGGTATGCTAATTATGTTTAGATCATAGTGTTATAATATATAGATAAGTAGTTTTGCTATAGGTTTTGTCGAAAGTCATCGGTGTCACCTGACACCGACATTTATACTGTAGATCCGCCCCTGGCCACAAGTCTCACAATACAGCAAACTCACGTGGAGTCCACAAAAATAAAATATTCCTTCTTTTTTCTCCACTTTTTCCCTCTCTCTATCCGCTTCCTTTCTTCTCCCCCTCTCTCACGCCTTCCCGTCTCTCGGTCTCTCCTCTCACGCCGACACCCCTCTCCCCCTCCGCCGGCGTCCCTCTCCCCTCCGCCGCTCTCCCCCTCCGGATCTGGCTGCTGGCCTGCAGCGACGTGGTGCGGGAGCCGGCGGCGGACGACCCGGAGGTGGACGACCTCGAGGCGGGCTCAGCGGAGGGCGCCGGCGGCGGGCCTTGGCGGCGATGCGGCGAAGACGGCGAAGGGGCAGCGACGGCGGCGGGGCGGCGAGATCCATCCCCCTCTCCTCCCCCGAAGCGGCGGCGAGGGCGGTGTTGGTATTTCTTATGATCACAGATAAAATTCGCAAGCGCACGGATATACCGATGTAGCACTTCCCCTATGGAGTATTCCAAGGGTATCGAATCCAAGTGAACGTGTGTGATCAGAGCTTCCTCCGGTTCATCCAAGGATACCAAGCAAATGATACGCCAGGATAGAGAGGATTTACTAGTGAGAAATAGTGTCTAGGGAAAGCTTAACTTTAGTCCTAACGCAATACTTCATGCACTGACAACCCGCTGTTCCCAGATGTCGCTCTACTACGTACCCGGACAGGAAGGACTTAAGTGATCTCGAGGGCTGTCACCACCTCTACGCCTACCTCAAACGTACTGTGGGATATGCAGTAATTACTGGATAACAACTACCTAAACACCACGTCTAAGCAATTAATATCTACTTTAGTGTTTATAACTCACCAAAGCAAACACTATATTTTAGCTGATTATAGTGAACAATAATCCCGTATGCTATTTAGGAACTAACCAAGAGATAATTCTCAAAAGGTAAATCTAAATTACTCAGGAAGAATATTATATTGAATTCAGAGTAATAAACAGAATAAAAGAAATAGGAGAAGATTACCAACAGCTCCAGAATTCTTCCGACTTCTTCTACTCTACTCTCTTCCTATTCTAGTATACAATATAGTACAATAGAGCCTCTTATAATTCAGCTCAAGCTTGGAAGTGTGTGCGAGAGTGAATGAAGTGAGGTCCTTTTATAGGCAGTTATGACGGTTGTGAGAAGGGGAAATGTCCGAACTGCCCCGCAACCGTCATTGGGAGAACATCTGGAGCGTCCACGCCAAACCCCAGGATCAACGGCGATCAGGGGGGTTCGGCCGAACCTGGGCTGGGCCCTCCTGGCCTGGCCTTCGGTTGGTGGACTCCCTGGACTCTCCTCTGTCCATTTCTTGGAGTTTTGGGCTGATTCACTGATGCTTCTATGAAGTTCACAACCCATCCTTGTATGGATACATACTTCTCCTCACTTTAGTCTGATTTTCCTCCCAACTTCAGGGTTTATCATCTGCATACAAATATACATCAGCACTTGTGGAATATATGAGATTAAGCTCCTATCACTACGTTGGATGTTTTATTATCTGAACTTTATGCAGATGTTGGCGGTATAGAATCGGCATTTAACAGCCGCCAACAAAACCCCCCACACTTAGCCCTTTGCTCGTACCTGAGTAAAGGTTAGTGCAAAATGAAATTCTTTAATATATGAATCAAGCATATAAATTATTCACAACTATACCTACACCTGTGAACTTTGTCAGTAGCTATCTTACCATCTTGGGTGATTGATAAATGGAACGATCTCGATTCCAGTCCTCCTTGCTTCCCTGTTAGACTCATGGGATTTTTATAGATTTTCGCAAACCAGCTCTTTTCCTCATATTGACTTTCTCTCTTATCCCTCAGAGATGTATATTTTCTTTTGGATCCTCACCAAGGCAAAGTGTGCCAGAATTCATCCCTATTCTAAGGCTGATATGTGGAGCTTGGTAGGGATAAACTGTGACATACCTTCATCATATATATTGCAAAGCCAAAAATATGGACTTAAGAAGATCATCAATCATATTCCTAGATCAAGGGTCTTTATTTATAGTGGAAAATGAGGAAATAAATATTTTTGTGGAATGGTGGAATAAAGAAATGATTCTCCCTTTTTCCTATACCTTCTCTCCATTTGGTTTTCTTGGCATGATCATGGAAGGGGCATGGCTATATTTTCTTTCCAAGTTTGCTCAATAGTTTGAGAGCAAGCTTTATTTTCTCCATTTTTTTTTCATAGCCATGCCTTTCCCTCCTTTTCTCATTTTCTTTCTGCCAAGAGTTTTTTTTCCATGAGAAGAAAGCATAATTCAATGTAGGAGTTTATTTGAATGGATAATTTTTGTGGAAAGCCAACTTACAGTGTAGAAGATTAGCTTAATTATATATATGTGGAAATGAAAGTGGAATTGACCCCTTGATCATGAGAGTATGAAAGATATCTAACACGAGTCACATAAATTTGACAAAGCTCAATATAATGTCAAGCAGTCATATGCATAATAAGGTTTATCAATGATACTCTTGCATATGGCCTTGGTAGGTTTAAGGTAAAGTCAATTGGAGGATTGAGCCTTTAAAACAATTTTATTTTTGAAAACAAACTCCCCAGAGTCATAACAAGAGTTGCAAGGATTCCTTTCATCTTAATCATCTCACATAAAGCAATCACTTAGATGCATAAGGTTCCCTAATCATTGATGGTTGTTCACAAGCACAAGTTTAGCTGAGAATAATGAATATCCAAGATCAATCATATAAAGATTTTCATTAGTTGGAAATTTTATCTTACCTATGCTTGAACCAATTGTTTTCTGAATTTTCAGCTCTAGTACTATACCATGGTGGAGATATACAGATAAAAGACGTGCTCACCTGCTTACCTGTAAAAATTGAGAGGTACTAGAGCCAACACTGGTTCGGCCGAACCTGGTGGTTCGGCCAAACCACTCTGGTGCCCAACCAATTTTTTGTAGAGTTCAGTGCCTTCCAGGTGTTCAGATATTCATCAATTTTTAGAGCATATGCACGTCAGAAGCTGGGATATCTCCCCCACACTTATTCAAAACCTGAATCTTTATTAAACATCAAACAAAAACAAACTTTGGCAAACATTGGAGTTAACATCAATGAGCCACATTATTCATAGCAAGTGCTTACATGATTGGAAATTAAAAACCAAGCACCTACTACTATTTTATTCATGGGAAAGGAAGCATCTAATTAGCATAATACTTATTTTCCTTCCACATTTCTACGAATGCGCACTTGATCTTAGCGCACAAACCGCGACTAAGGGTATCGAAATTATTTCTAATTTCAGCAAGCTCTACCCCTAGCTCCGCGTTGCGATCCCTAAGCTCTGTGTTCTCCTTGCGGAGTTTCAAGCCATCTCCAAAACACTCCTACACTCTCATCTAATCTCTCAAACTCACAAGATAGACTCTAGATTTGAGTGGAGGAAGCAAAGGAAGCTTGGGAGAGGCTAGAAAACCCTAGAACATGAAAGAGCTGAAGTGGAATAGCCAAAGAGTGACCTGGGGACGAAATCCATATATATAACGGCTAGGTGACGTCATCTAGCCGTTACTCACAAGTTTGAACTGGAAACCTGCCAGGAGGTTCCAGGCAAAAGTGCCAGGAACTTCCGGGTAGCACTTAAGAAAAATCTAGCTAAACTTCGGTGCCCGGAAGTTCTGGCCAGAACCTCCGGGTAGCCCTCTCTGTCCCAGGGAGAAAATAAACTTTGGTGTCCGGAGGTTCCGGCCAGAACTTCTGGGTAGCCCTCTCTGTCCCAGGGAGAAAATAAACTTTGGTGTCCGTAGGTTCTGGCCAGAACCTCCGGGTAGGCCTCTCTGTCCCGGGGAAAATCATTTCCAAAAATGATTCCAAAAACCTTTAGACTCATGGATATGACTAAGAGCACTTTGTATACCCTAGAACCACACTTGAAACCCCTCTTAATAGTACGGTTTTTCCTAAACTCAATTTTGAAAGTGTAAAACCTAGTCTAATCACCTTTGGTCCTTTTCGTACTTAGGATCATTCAAATTGGGGGGGTCTCCTTGCATTCTTAGCAATCACAACATGCTTTGGGACTAAACTCCTGTATATAAACTAGATAAACACGTTAGTCCCCTTTAACCACCTTGTCATTAATCACCAAAACCCACTAGGGGGTTTAAGAGCATCTTCAATCTCCCCCTTTTTGGTGATTGATGACAACATGGTTAAAGCACACAAAAAGATAATAGAATTTAGATTTGGAATGATGAGAGAAGTGTGAAGCTCCCCCTAAAGATATGCATATAATGAAATGAGATGAATACAATATGCATAAAAACGAAGGAAGGCTCAAAAGAAACTTCACACTACCCTCAATCAAATAAGATGCAGATGAGTGCTTGAATGATGAGTGATATGCAAGAAGAAAGACTAGATGACATGTCAATCACTCAAAAAGATGAAAAGAACACTACATCACATCAAAATGCAACATCCATATGGTCTAACTTACTGACATTAAGGATAAAAAAAAGCATCTAATAGTCATTACATCCAATCAAAATAGAATACGATTACATGTCCATAGAGAGAGATAATAGAGAGGAAATCTATCTGGCCGGAACCTCCGGATCACAGGACCCGGAACTTCCGGCCAAATAACCAGACAACAGTCAAGACAACAAAAAGATTTAAATGACCCCCTTCAATTCACAATTTCTCCCCCTTTGGCATCAAGGCACCAAAAAGCAAGAAATCATGAAGAGAAGAAGAGGATCACTTATCTCCATCTCCATCGGAGGGAACAATCTCGGTATCGCCGGAGAGATGAGATTCATCGGACTGTGCAGCTGTGTCGGCTTCATCAACATCAGTAGGAGCATCCTCAGCAGCTACCTCGGTGTCATCCTCATCATCATCATCATCTGATTGGGAAGACTCTTCATTGAAGTAGGTGGATGGACCTTCACCTGCAATGTTGCGAGCTGCCTCATAAGCCTCAAATGGATCAACATAGACCTCATCTTCAGAATCATCTGACACTTCTTTCCTAGCCTCTCTTCTATCTTCCTTCTAACGCCTTTCAATCTTCTTCACTTTCTTAGCAGTTTTAGCACACATACAGAAGATTGCCTGAAGTGCCTTCTTGATGGGAAAAGAACTCGAGGAACTCGGTGGGGCACTAGAAGAAGGACCAGCTGAGGTAGAAGGAATAGATCTAGGTACCACTGGAGAAGAGGCAGGTGGAGCACGAGGGTGAAAAGGATTGTGGCGCCCATCTTTGATGTAGAACACCCCGGTGACTGACTCAATCATCTTCATATGAAAGGAGCATAGATGCAACCCCACTTAGGCTCAAGAATGGTGTTAGCTATCTCATACCAAATCAACTTCATCACACTGAACGAAGGCTGATTGTAGCGCATGCGACTGAGAAGATGAGCATGCTTGGATGGCAAAGCTGTGGCATCTCCAACCTTTGGAAGCAAAGACCAATGAAAGATGGAGTACAACACCTTGTAATTTGGATGCAAACCATGAGTAGTTCCCATACAATTCCTAGGAGCATCCTCAGCATACATGAACTTGGTCTTGATCATAGGGAGGGATGCTTCACTATGAATATTAGGCCTATTGAGATCCTCATCCTCTAACCCCAATATCTCAGCAAACTGTGCCATGGAAATCTTGTGCCTAACACCCTCAGTCAACCACTTCACATAAGGGGTTCCCTTCCTAGTAGTACCAAAGAACGCTGTCGCATAGAACTGTGCAATGACTTCCTCATTCCAATCATACTCCAAGGCAAAAATATCTCCAAGATTCTTGTGGTGACATACTTGCATTGCTTGATTGAACACTTCATTGTTCTTCTTCCTCATGTAAGCCCAATCAATCCACTTCATCTCAACCACTGGATTTTCTCTAGCCATAATCACTGAATTATACCAATCCAATTGAGTGAAAGTCCTGAAACGAGGATCCTGTGACTCCTCAGGCTAAGTCTCTAGATCAATCAAACGGTCCCTTCTGCACTTGGCAAGCTGATGAAGGTAGTTGGACTTGGGTCTTCCAATGTGGTGCATAGGAGTGGTGTCAAATCCAAGACACTTGTAGAGCCGAACGGGATTCTCACGAGATCCAACAGGGAAATCATGAGATGCCCTTCCAGCCCCAGAACTGCGACCACCACCTCTCCCACGACCTCTTGTATTAGGAGCATCACTTCCTTGACCACTGTCAACATCTCGAATCTGAAGTGGACGGTTGCTGGATTGCCTGGTAAACCTAGGAGAAGTACGAGTGCCGCTGCCACTGCCGCCCTCAACCACTTTCTCTTTACCCAAACAACCATGAGGAAACCGAATAGGAGGACTCTCATCACCGGACACATCCTGAGAGGCTTTCTGTCTTTTCTCACGAGGCATAGTGCTTACTTAAGAGAGGAAATCGCAGAACGATCGCAGGAAGATCCTCCTAGCCACCAATGTGGTTGATTCCACGGAGAAGAATCAAATTTTCACGGTTGGAAGTGGAAATCGCCACTAGGGGCACTGTAGCGGCGGCTAGGGCTGGCGTCGGGAGGGAGAAGAATTGAGGAGAGAGACTGGGGTTTCTAACTCCCCCTGAGTATATATACTCCCCGACACCCGGAGGTTCCGGACAGGGAGGCCCGGAACTTCCGGCTTGATAGATAAAGGGCAGTCAGGCCCAAAAACAAGGAGGAGATGAAAATTCAATGAGGAGAAATAGGGAACTATGGACATGAAGAGACTTATGATGTATATGACCAGCCAACAAACAACATTACATAACCATGGTCAATATACATCACAAGAAGGAAATAAAAACCAAATTTTCGCAATAAAAGGCACACAAAGGATTTTGCAAAGATTTTCACAAAAGGGGGGTTTTGGATAAAGGGGGAATGTTTGAGCTTTATTACTGGTATCAAGATCATCTTCTACCACAAAGTGATCTCAAGACACAAAAGCTCAAAAAAAAAAATTTTAATTTACATTTTAGTGATACATGTTTGACTATAAATTAGCCAATCACCCATCACCTAATGTTGCGAGAATCTAAGATATTGAGCTCACTCCTAAGCTCGCAAAATCTTTTCTCATCTAAAGGCTTGGTGAAAATATCGGCTAATTGGCTCTCGGTTCTCACATGGGTAAGGCATATGTCCCATTTGGTTTCATGATCTCTCAAGAAGTGGTGGCGAATATCTATGTGCTTGGTTCTTGAGTGTTGAACGGGATTGTTGGCTATTTTGATAGCACTCTCATTATCACATAGGAGTGGGATCTTGGTGAAGTTGTAGCCAAAGTCTTGTAGGGTTTGTTTCATCCAAAGGAGTTGGGCACAACAAGAACCGGCGGCGACATATTCGGCTTCGGCGGTGGATAATGCAATGGAATTTTGCTTCTTGGAGGACCAAGAAACAAGGGACCGCCCAAGGAATTGACAAGTCCCGGTTGTGCTTTTTTTATCAACCTTACACCCGGCATAATCCGAATCGGAATAGCCCAAAAGCTCAAAGTCACAACCCTTAGGATACCACAAGACAAGATTAGGAGTATGAACTAAATATCTTAGAATTCTCTTGACGGCAATCAAATAGCACTCTTTAGGCTCCGCTTGAAAGCGAGCACACATGCATACACTAAGCATGATATCGGGACGAGATGCACATAAGTAAAGCAAGGATCCTATCATGGAGCGGTATACCTTTTGGTCCACACATTTACCATTATCGTCGAGGTCTAGGTGGCCATTAGTAGGCATAGGCGTCTTGATAGGTTTGGCATCCTCCATCCCAAACTTCTTGAGTATGTCTTTCACGTACTTGGTTTGAGAAATGAAGGTGCCCTCTTATGCTTGCTTCACTTGTAGCCCGAGGAAGAAGGTCAACTCACCCATCATTGACATCTCGAACCTTTTAGTAATGATACTACTAAATTCTTCACAAAAAGAGGCATTAGTAGAACCAAATATTATGTCATCGACATAAATTTGGCATATGAATAAATCACTCTTAAATTTTTTAGTGAAGAGAGTAGTATCCGCCTTTCCAATTTCAAAACCATTTTTCAAAAGAAAATCTCGGAAACATTCATACCAAGCTCTAGGGGCTTGTTTGAGCCCGTAGAGCGCCTTGTGGAGCTTGTACACATGGTTTGGCAACTTTGGATCCTCGAACCCCTGTGGTTGCTCCACAAAGACCAACTCTGAGATAGGTCCATTGAGAAAGGCACTCTTGACATCCATTTGGAATAACCTGAAATCATGGTGAGCGACATAGGCTAAAAGGATTCGGATTGACTCAAGGTGAGCAACGGGTGCGAAGGTTTCACCAAAATCGAGACCCTTGACTTGGGTGAACCCTTGCACAACTGTCACGTCCTGATAAATTCATCCCGAAATAAAAATTATTTTCTAAAAGGAATAATAGAATTAATTAAAATTCGAAAAGAAATTGGCAAACACTAAAATACGTACAAGAAAAATTCGAATGTGGTCCGAAGAATTTTTGTTAAATTCTCCTTGTCTAAAAGAAGCCCTCAAATTTTACTTGAATTTTCAGAGCAACGGAATTATTTATTAAGCAACAACAATCTTTATCAAAGTTTATTAAAAAAAAACCTAAAAATAATCCTCCTTCCTCCTTTGGGTCAAGTCTGGCACAAAGTCATCTCTCTCTCTCGGCCCGCGGCCAAAGTCCTTCCCTCCTCCCTCTCTTTTTCCTTCCCTCTCTCTCTCTCTTGGGCCGCCCTCCCTCTTTCCCCTCGGCCCACAGCTCCCTCCTCCTCCCTCTCCCTCCCGGGCTGCCTCTCCCTCCTCTCCTCCTGGGCCGCCTCCGGGCCCAAGCCGAGTGGCGCCCTCCCGCCCGTGCCGCGCACGTGCGTGCGCTGACGACGCGCGCCCCGCGTGGGTCCCACCCCCGGTCGTCTCCTTCCTCCCGCACGGCCTCTTCTCTCTCCCGTGCAAACCCTAGTTCGTTCCTCCATAGAATCCGCGCGATTTAAGCGTTGGATTCCAAAATTAATTAGGGGGTTTTAATCCCCATTCCTTCCTCTTCAATTTCCCCTAATTTTCCCCTTGAATAGAGCCTTCAATCGCCGGGAACAGACGCACCAACCCCGGCCACCTTCCATGGCCGCCGGCCGGCTTTTCCGCCGCCGTTCCCCGCTCCTCCCGTGGCCGGCTCCTTCCCTTTGCCTATAAAATGGAATCCTCATCCTCCGTTCTATCGTTTTAGCCTTCTCCCGCACCTCCCCGTGGCCGCACCACCTCTCCCCGCCTCCTCCCTCTCTCTCCCGTGCCGCCGGCCGACCTCCAGCCGCCTCAGCACGCTGGCCGGCCGTGCCGTCGCCTTCCCCGGCGTCGCAGCCGCCTCCTCTTCCCCGGCGCCGCCTCCGATTCGTGGGGAAATTGCCGGAGACGCGCCCCCGCCGGCTTCAAGTAGCTTTGCCTCCACTGTACCGTCTCCAGCCATCCCTGCCGCCTCGCCTGAGCGCCGGCCGACGTCGCTGCCACCTCTGTCGGTGCTGCAGCGCCATCCTCTTCTCCGGCCCGGCTGCGGCGTCGCCCGAAGTTCGCCGGAACGCCGCCGCCGCGCCAACCGCCCATTCCTCCTCGTTGGCTCGTCGTCCCGCTGCACCACCACCTTCACCAACATCGCAGCGGCGTGTTCCACGCCGTCCCCTCCTCCGCGCAGCCGCTGCTGGCTGCCATCGTCGTTTCCTCGTCACCGTTCGTCCTCGCCGATCGACGTCCCATCGGTCACCCGGCTCGTCGTCTCGCTGCGCCGCCACCGTCGTCGGCATCGCAGCGGCGTGTTCCACGTCATCCTCGCCCCTGTGCAGCTGCTGCCGGCTGCCATCGTCATCTCCTTGCCAGCCCCGGTCGTCGTCGTTGTCGTCCTCTCGTCGTTCCCGGTCGTCGTGGCGTTCGTCCCTCCGTCAAGCCGTTCTCATCCGTCGTCCGCGTCCGTCAAGTGTGCCGCTGCAGCCCCGTCATCGTCTTTGTCCTCGCCTCCGCGTCATCAAGCTCTGCGCCGGCCGCGTCTCGTCTTCGTCCAAGGATCGCCGCCGAAGTCGTTCCCTCGCCGTTCGCCTCCGTCGTCCCCGAGCCGTCTCCTCCGCGCCCGTTCGCCGTTATCGTTCCCACGCCTCGTCGCGTGGTGGTAAGGATCTCTCTCTCGCTGCCCTGTCCTAGTCCTTTCGGTGTCGCCGTGCCCGTTGTGCAGTTGTCGACCCCGGTACCCGTGTACTGGTGTCGGTAGTCGTTCGCTTATGCGTGTGGTGACCGTGTTAGTGTGCACGCTCGGTAGCCACGTGGTTTCCACGTGTGCAGCCCGCGTGGTGTCTAGTGGAGTCTGTTTGTCGACCACTTGCCTCGGTTGACACACGGGATCCGCTTCCGTCGACCCGTGGACCGTCTCTGTGTACTCGGTCTACCGTGGTCCTTTAGGTTGGCATGTGGGGTCTGCATGTCAACGGCGTAGCCTTCCTGTCTTTTCTAGGCTAGCGCTTACACATGTTTTATAGTTGCAAAACCTAATTATAATAATCCGCAAATCTCCATATAACAGCATTAAACTTCGGATGACCATGTCTTGGTCATACGAGCTCCGAATCGACCCGTTCAAGTCTCCTAATGTTTGTTATAACCTAAAAAACCATGTGCTTTGTTTTTATGTATTGTTATTGCTTCTTTATAGGCTTGTAGCTTTGCTTGTGTGCTTCGCGTAGCTTTCGTCGCTCCGGAGGTTCCCGAAGCGTGGTTCGTGGTCGTCGCCGAAGGTTCGGAAGGCCGTTCTCTCTAAGCAAGGCAAGTCACATCATCCTTGAACATATTGAATCCCAGTTTATAAAATTATTTTGATTTAAATTATTGCATTATCGCTTTATTTAAATTCCCGCGTTATCACTGTTTTATTTAGCCATGCCTATTCACCTTTGTTATGACCTTATTATTATTGTTATTGTTATTATTACCTTGTTCACCCTAGAATAAACAAAACCCCAACTAGTGGGTACTCTATTTATGGTTCCACTAGTATGAACTTAGGTAGATGCTTCGCTGGTCAATTAGGCAACATTAGGTGGTTTTACAACTCTAGACTTTGGGAATATTCATATCATTTGGACATTATGGAATGGTTGTATTATTGTGGAATTGGATTCACACCTCCCCCTCTATTCAAAACCCTCAAAATGGTTTTAGGCTGGGCTCGGGGTGCATGGTTTTGATAGTAGCACCTCGGCCACATAAGGACCGGTCTTCGGGCCTCTGTTGCAAAGCACTACCGTACTAACCACATGTCTAATGGGTAAGGCTTAACTCGGTGCTCAGTCTAGTCCTGAACAAAAGGACACGGATAGAGATGGATGAAGTCGTTGCGACGATGGATATCTCTGAGGCAAATGAAGGCTACGCGAGCTGCGGCTCGGTAATCGAGATGTCTAGGCAAATGAAGGCTACACGGTTCGGTGCCCGTTAGTCGAGATGCCATGGCACTGGACTAGTACGCGGGTGGTCTCACCTCTATGCGTGTGGCGCACCCGGTCTAGATCCTGTTGCTAGGGGCTCAATCCTGGCCTGCCTGTCCCGGGATACCAGCCGTAGGCAGGGTTGGGTCGGTGTTTTTGTTCACGGCTAGGATGGGTAAAGGGTTATGTCACGTTTTTTATGATGGGTTCCAATTGCAATGGAATGCAGAGTAAAAGCGTGTCTTGTGGGTAAAGATGTACACCTCTGATCAGAGTAAATCTATTCGAATAGCCGAGCCCTCGGATATGGGCAAGCCTAGCAATGTACCCAAGTTAGTGGTTTAATTCTTAAAATTTGCTTAACAACTAAAATGTGGAAAGGTTGGCCTGGGTTGGCTTGGGACGAGCTGGGACCCAGGTCGGGTTGCCAGTTCGGTCTGAATCATCGTAGGCCTTGGGTTAAGGCAGGTTCATGTGGGTTCACGGCCTTGATTAATAACATTGTGTAGCTCTTGGATCGTGTTTACAAAATAGCTTTGGGCAACTAAGTGACTTTTAAATGCTGTTTACTGCAAAACCTAACCCCTATTATTATCCCCTTGTACCCCCCTTGCATTAATCATGCATCTGCCGGTGTGGCTTGCTGAGTACGGTGGTTGTACTCATTCTCGCTCTATCTTTCCCCCCCCCCCCTTCAGTAAGAGAAGCTTTGAAGAAGAAGTCCTAGGTGGAGTCCTGGCTTATACCCCAGTTGAGCGCCTGCGAAGATGGAGCCGTAGGCCCGCTAGTCCGCTGCTGTTTATTTTTGTTTGTCAGGCCTGAAGTGCCTTTGTAATAATGTAAGTATTATCGATATAATAAAGATGTGCCTTTTGTATCATGTTTGTGTGGTGTACCCCGGCTTTTCCTGGGACGGGGATTAATACACTAGCGTTCGGGAAAAGGCAATTTTCTCGGTCGCGACAACAACTAACCGGGCTTTGTTCCTTACAACCACTCCATGTTCATCTTGCTTGTTGCGGAAGATCCACTTGGTGCCGATGACATTTTGGTCGGGTCTCTCCACCAACGTCCATACTTGGTTGCGAGTGAAGTTATTCAACTCCTCTTGCATAGCCATCACCCAATCCGGATCACCAAGTGCATCTTCAACCCTGGTTGGTTCCAAAGAAGAGACAAACGAATAGTGTTGACAAAAGTTAGCGACATGAGAACGAGTAGTTACCCCCTTTCTTATGTCACCAAGTATGTTGTCGATGGGATGATCTCTTTAGACAGTGTGATGTATTCTTGGATGGTGCACCGAGGGGACCTGAGCCTGATCAGGATACTCTACAGTGCCCTCGGCATCAATCCCATCCACTTGTGCCGTAGGCACGCCTTGACTGTCCTCTGCCCGGAACTTCCTAGCAGATGGACCCGAAACTTCCTGGCCTGGAGAGGTCCGGAGGTTCCGATCATCTAGTCCCGGAACTTCCGGGTCAACTGTATCTTGACTCGATGTAGAGCTATTGGATGTCGATGACGAAGGTTGATCCCTATCTTCTTGGTCATCCTGCGTCTCGACTGGTCGTATGTCTCCAATAGCCTTAGTACCTATAGCTTGACTTGGATCCACATCACCTACAACATGTACAACAACTTGCTCTCCTTAGGAGCCATTAGATTTATCAAATGTCACATCCCTAGTGACTTCAACAATACCGGAGGTTTTGTTGAAGACACGATAGGCATGTGCATTTAATTCATAGCCAAGTAAGAATCCCTCATCCACCTTAGGTGAGAACTTAGATAAGCGAGGCCTCTTACTTAAAATAAAGCATTTGCTCCCAAAGACACGAAAATATGAAACATTAGGTTTCTTACCACTCAAGAGCTCATATGAGGTTTTCTTTAGGATCTTGTGGAGGTACAAGCGATTGATGGCATGACATGCGGTACTCACGGCCTTCGCCCAAAAGATATCCGAAGTCTTGTACTCATCAAGCATTGCTCTTGCGGCTTCAATAAGAGTTCGGTTCTTCCTCTCAACGATGCCATTTTGAGGAGGATCATAGGGGGCAGAGAACTCGTGCTTGATTCCCTCTTCATCAAAGAATTCCTCCACTTGAGTGTTCTTGAATTCTCCTCCATTATCACTTCGCACCCTTTTGATGGTGAGATCATATAGGTTTTGGGCTTGCCTGGCGAAGCGCTTGAAGACATCTTGAGCCTCACTCTTGTCATGGAGAAAATACACCCAAGTGAAGCGGGAAAAATCATCAACAATGACAACCATACTTGTTACCTCCAATACTTATGTAAGCCACGGGCCCAAATAAATCCATATGTAAAAGCTCAAGAGGGCGTGTTGTAGTCATGATGTTCTTGATAGGATGTGTATTCCCAACTTGTTTCCCGGCTTGGCAAGCACTACACACACGATCTTTCTCAAATGTGACATTAGTGAGCCCGAGGATGTGTTCTCCCTTTAGAAGAGTTGCCAAATTACGCATTCCAACATGGGCTAGTCTACGATGCCATAGCCAACCCATGGAGGATTTAGCAATCAAACAAGCTTCCGGATTCACTCTATCCACATCGAAATCGACAAGATAGAGATCACCCTTTAACTTGCCTTTGAATGCTACGGAGGAGTCATCCCTTCTAAAGACCGTCACCTCCTCATCGGTAAACAAGCAATTGTAACCCAACATACATAATTGAGAAACGGATAATAAATTGTAGCTTAATGAATTGACAAGAAGAACATTAGAGAGAGATTGATTATTGGAGATGTCAATTTTACCTAGACCAATTACCTTTCCTTTACCATCATCTCCAAATACAATATTCTCACGAGTTCCATTCTCCTCATCAAGACTTGTAAACATACTCCTCTCTCCAATCATATGATTGGTGGAACCACTGTCCACAACCCAACTTGAACCACCAGAGGAGTATGCCTACAAAAGAAATCAAGCTTGGGATTTAGGAAACCAAACTTGTCTAAGTTTGGGCCCCTTGATGTTAGTTACTAAAGCCTTTGGCACCCACACACAAGTGCGGTACTCATCATTGTAATTCCCATTAAAATAAGCAACCACTTTGCCCTCTGAATTTTTGGAAATTACATATGAATCATAGTAAAGACCATTTGGCCGGAACCTCCTCGCATTATGCCCGGAACTTCCGGTCATGTCTTATGCACGGCCATTGGCCCGGAACTTCCTGGCAAACCGGCTGGAACTTCCTGGTGGGAATTTTTGAGAGACAGAGACTCCCACCCGGAGGTTTTGCCTGGTTTGTCCGGATGTTCCGGGTCCTTGGCTGCTCACAAGATTAGTCACCTCACTTTCTTGTGGAGCTTTACCTTCTCTCACAAACATCAAGCATTCTTTCCCATTTACCATCACACGCTTAGACACAGGACTTCCACCCGAAAACCCGAGCCCGTGTCCATCCTTGTTAGGATGAGCGGTGATGGTCTTGTAAAGGGCATCTTTTGAATGGTATGTCTTCATGCATCCATCTTTCACCAATGTGCCCAACCTTTCATTCTCTTTCTTAAGAGCTTTCATAGCATTAATATTAGTAGCATAAGAGTTCAAATCAATATTGTAACACCTAGCACAACCATTGCTAGTAGAAGGGTTAGAAGAATTAGAAACCACATTTGGTTGAGAGGTGCTATTCCAAAGAGTGTCAAATTGAACTTCAAGATCTTTATGACTTTTGTCTAAACTAGCAAATTTCTCTTGAAGAGTTTCATTGACATCTCTAAGGCTAGCTAAAGAACCATTAGCCAAATTAAGCTCATTAGCTAGTTGTTCATTTTTAGCACATTCTTTAGCTAAGCTCTCCTCTAAGGCAAGGTTTCTTTTCTTCTCAAGAATAAGCAATTCTTCTTGCCTTTCGAGAGATTGTTCTTTACTATCCAAAGCTCTCATTAACTTAGCCAAGTGTTGCATAGCGGGTTTGCTAAGGCTCTTAAGCATATCATCTAATTCATTATCACTTTCTTCATCACTAGAGTCACTATCAAGAGAAGTGTGAGAAGGCTTTTGAGTCATCACCTTGCGGCCTTGGGCCATGAAGCAAGAGTAGTGGTAGGAGTCATCGTCGTCATCACTCAAGTTGTTGAAGAGACGCTCCTTGCTTGAAGAAGATGACTTGAAGGCAACGGTAGCAACACCACTCTCTCCTTCAACCTTGTCTTTTGGCTTGGGCTTGGGCTTGACCTCAGAGGCTTCTTCATCTTCGGAGTACCACACTTCCGCCGTGTGGGCCTCCGCCACATGAGCACGCTCCGGCTTCTTCTTGCCTCCCTTAGCCTTTACTTCATTTGACTTGGGACAATCGGCAATGAAGTGGCCATATTCACCACAATTGAAGCAAGCTCTCTTTGATTGCCTCTTTCCCTTATCATCATCCTTCCTCCCTTTGCCATAGCCACTCTTGCGAAGGAAGTGCTTGAATCTTTTGACAATAAAAGCCATCTCTTCATCTTCACTTTCTTCGCAACTTGACTCTTCTTCTTGTTTTGCCTTCAAAGCTACTTCTTAATTTTTGATCATGGCGGCATTCTCCACCATTTGCCTCACTTCACGAGCTTTCTCTTCTTACATCTCATGAGACACAATTCTTCCAAGAATGTCACTTGGGGTGAGCCTCTTGAAGTCTTTCCTTTCCCGTATCATTGATACAAGAGTGTGATTTCTTGGACCAAAAGCACGGAGAAGTCTCTTGACAACAAAGTGATTTGTCATGTCCTCACTCCCAAGTTCTTTAATCTTGTTGACGAGGATCATCATCCTATCATACATCTCTTATGGTGTCTCCTTATCATCCATCACAAATCTTCCAAGCCTTCCTTCCAATAATTCAATCTTGGCCTCACGAACGGCGGGAGATCCCTCATGAGCCAATTGCAAAGTATCCCATATCTCCTTTGCCTCCTCAAGTCCATCAACCTTGTTGAACTCCTCCGGACTCAAGGCGGAGAGAATTGCATTGGAAGCTTGAGCATTGCGGTGGATGAGTTGCTCTTGCTCCGAAGTAAGCTCCACGTCTTCATGGGGTACATCAATACCTGTACAAACAACTTTCCAAATACTTGGATGCAAAGAAATTAGATGCAACTTCATCTTGTGCTTCCAAGCGGCGTAATGTGTCCCATCAAATTGAGAAGCGTGCCCGGAAGGCACGGAGACGAAGTTGTGAGAGGGAATGGTAAGTTTCCGCTCCCTTGGGTGATGGAGTTCCCTTGTTGCTCGCTCCATCTTCATTACCAATTTCCGCGTCCTTTCCCCCTAAGTCCGACATCATGGATCACTCAAAGCGATGAAGCTTGAATCAAGAGCACCTTGCTCTGATACCAATTGAACGTGCAGAGATGTGGCCTAGAGGGGTGAATAGGCTACATCTCTGCACGTTCAAAGACTTCCATGATGTCTTCGATCATATCCGAGAAAATAGACATCATACATCTTTGGAAAGATGCAGGAGTGTTGCACAGTCCGAAAGACATCCTACGGTATGCATAGATGCCATATGGACATGTGAACGTAGTCTTACTTTGGTCCTCTGGATGGATAGGAATTTGATGATACCCGGAATACCCATCAAGGAAACAGAAAAAGGAATGATTTGCCAGCCGTTCCAACATTTCATCAATGAAGGGTAGCAGGAAATGATCCTTTTTTTGTAGTCGATGCACATCCTCCATCCGGTTACGGTTCGTTGCGGAATAAGTTCGTTCTGAGCATTTGCAACGACCGTCATTTCTCCCTTCTTCGGCACAACCTAGACTGGGCTAACCCACTCACTGTATGGTACGGGATAAATAATCCCGCCATGCAGGAGTTTTAAGACCTCTTTCTTTACAACCTCTCGCATTGCATTATTGAGCCGTCGTTGAGGTTCCCTGGAGGGAGTACTCTCGGGGTCAATAGGAATACAGGGAGTACTCTCGGGGTCAATAGGAATACGATGGGTGCAAAGTGCGGGATTAATCCCCCTGAGATCTTGAAGTGAGTAGCCAAGAACAGAACGATGCTTTTCCAACACGGTGAGAAGACGTTGAGTCTCGTCTTCAGAGAGCTTGTCACTGATTATGACAGGGGCCTCTCTATCATTGTATAGGAAAGCATATCGTAGGCCTGGAGGTAGAGGTTTAAGATCAAGCGGAGGTCGAGGTGGCGGTTCCATGATTGGCAGATTGAGAGTCTCACCAGGATCCGCTTCTTCCTTGATGAAGTCGGGGACCTCGTCTTCCAGAAGGGCCTCGGGAGACTCATGAGGGGGAACTGCAATAACCTCATCCGCTAACTCAATTTCTGCGAGGGGGTCGGTCAAGGCGATCCTTGCCCGTGAGAATGGAATTGAAAATTCATTCCCTCCCAGCGTTATTCTGAGGCTATCTAATCGGGGTGTGTTGATAAGAAGTTGCTCAATGGGCAGCCCGATTAGGATGTCAAAATCTTGAATTTCAAAGACATGGAAATCCAAGATCGCCTCTCTGTCTTCAAAGCAGACAGACACATCTTGTACAATCCCAAACCCTTCAATGATATTTCCGTTCGGATACTTGAAGGATTTGTTTGTCGGGGTCACTGCCCTTACCGCTTAAATAAGCGAATGCAAAAGACTCGGAAACGAGATTGGCCCCGACAGTTGGACTGTAGAGAATACCAACGTCGTTCCCTTCTAGATGGCAAGGAATGATTCGGGGAGCGGTATTTATCCGAATTACTTCGGATGAAAGCTCTGCCTCCATTAGCCATTCATCGCTCATTATGGAAGTTAACTTCCGGACAGTTTCTCGTAGGAACCCGAGTTCCATAGGATCGGGAGGTGGCAAAGGAACGAGTGGTTTCCTCTTGCTAAAATAGTTCAGGGTATTGCCATAGTCTTCGTCAAAACCGTCCCTGAACAGAATTGCAGCACGATCCGGAGTCTAAATTTCTTCATTCTCGACGGACGGCTACTCAAGAACCTTCTCATCAATCGAGCTAGCGGAAGTGGATGGTTCAGCGAGTGGCTCGATCGTTAGAGGTTCCTCTATCTTGGACACGGATGCCTCCGACTGGGATTCATTGGATTGCGTCATGAAGGAAGTATTTTCTAGAATGCGATCCAAAATTATTCTTCCTTCCGACGGCGTTTTGTGCATGAATGATCCTCCGGCGGTTATGTCCAGATAGAATGCAGACTCCTTATCCAAACCCGTATGGAAATGTTGAAGAAGCACATACTCGGGTAAGGACAGGGTTGGTCCGGACTGCACTAAATTAGTGAATCTGGACCAGGCTGCACCAATTGATTCGTTTTTGATCTGCTTAAAACTGAGAATTTCTACTCGAAGGGCAGTAATACGAGTAACTGGGAAGAAGGCTAGATAGAATCTGTTTCGCAACTTTTTCCAACTACCGTTTACACATCCAACGGTGGAGGTGTACCATTGCTTTGCTCTCTCTTGAAGAGAGAACGGGAACAATTTCCACCGCACAGTTTCTTATCTCATGCCACGAATCTTAAGGCATGAGTAGACTTGTTCAAAGTCTCACAGATGATGGTAGGGATTTTCTAGATCAAAGCCAGAAAAAGGATTTTCCCTAACCATACTAATTAGTTCGGGACGAATTTCATAGCCAGTTGTATAAATGGGCTCCGATGAAGGAGGTGGCTCATAGAATTCGCCCCTAGGAGTAGACAGCTCAAAAAGAGGCTGCTCCATGGTCGAGAAGAGTTTGACAGGAATACTTCTCTAGGATAGCAGGGGTAGAGGTAGAATAAAAAAAAAGACAAAAAGGATACGAGGATGAACAAGGTTCGAAAATGATCAGCAACCGTTCCCCGGTAACGGCGCCAGAAATGCTCGTTGATATTTCTTACGATCACAGATAAAATCCGCAAGCGCACGGATATACCAATGTAGCACTTCCCCTACGGAGTATTCCAAGGGTATCGAATCCAAGGGAACGTGTGTGATCAGAGCTTCCTCCGGTTCATCCAAGGACACCAAGCAAATGATAGGCCAGGATAGAGAGGATTTACTAGTGAAAAACAATGTCTAGGGAAAGCTTAACTTTAATCCTAATGCAATACTTCATGCACTGGCAACCAGCTGTTCCCAGATGTCGCTCTACTACATACCCGGACAGGGAGGACTTAAGTGATCTCGAGGGCTGTCACCACCTCTACACCTACCTCAAACGTACTGTGGGATACGCAGCAATTACTGGATAACAACTGCCTAAACACCACGTCTAAGCAATTAATATCTACTTTAGTGTTAACAAACTCTTAGAAACTCGCCCTCTTCATTACACCTTTGTAGTTGAGCCCAAAACCTGAGCCAATGTGTTGCCCTGAAAATTATCTGCATATATGAAACAGATGATGATTTGTCAAAAACCATATCATTCCTACTCAACCAAAGAGCTTAACATATAGCGGAAGCTCCTATGAGAGTAAGTTTTCTAATTTTCTTGTCCACCCCCATAAGCCAATCATAAAAAACATGAGATACACTATTAGGAAGGTAAAGACCAAAAGAAAACTGAACTGCTCTCTATATAAACTTTGCAAAATAGCATTCCATAAAAAGATATTAAATAGTCTCATTTTTTATACAGAAACAACATCTCAGACTACCATTCCAATTCCTCCTTGTCAAATTATCTTTAGTTAACACAACCCTTTAAGCAAGTACCACATAAAGATCTTAATCTTCAGAGGCATCTTAAGCTTCCAAATAATCTTATTTCTCTCAACATAACCATTGTTTATTAAAGCTAAATACATTGACCGAACATAAAATTGGCCATTCTGATGAAAGTTCCATCTTAAACAATCACTCTGTTGATTCAACTGAATATGCACAATAGAAACACACAATTCATGCCATTTTACTAGGTTCTGACCAACTAAACCTCTCCTAAAAGAAGCATTCAGCGGAACAGAACTCATAACATTAGCAACTGAAGAGTTTTTCCTTCTAATAATAGCATAAAGAGATAGATACTTATCTTTAAAAGCCAAATTACCTAATCACTTATGTTCCAGAATCTGACTTGTTCCCCATTATTCAGAATCTAGGAACCCATGTTCAAGAAAGTATCCTTAACTTTCATGAGACCTGACCAAAAATGAGAATATCCTTGTTTCCGCTTTTATCGTATAATCGGACTTTTTTCGTTGTTTTTTTATTATATACGAACGACGGAAACTTTTTAAGTAGTTATTATTTCCACCCCTTTTATCATATAATCGAACTTTTTTTTTGTTTTTTTATTACATACGGACGACGGAAACTTTTTTAACTTTTTGAGTAGTTAGAGATAGAGATTAAAGATTAAATCTTTTTCTTTTTGTGATTCGGAATTTAGATTGTTTATTTAATTTTTAAGAAATAGAAATAAAAAAAGAGATCGGGAGATGGGAGGGGAGGAGAAGCAAAGCTCCGATTCGCCCTTTTTTCGCCTCCGATTCGCTCTTTTTTTTGTCCGCAGCCAATTTTTTTTCCGCAACTGATTTTTTTTGCGACCGATTTTTTTACGCCATGAAGGAAATCACTCTTTTTTCTATTAGATTAGACGGACGACGAAATCATTATAAATCTTTTAAATAGTAGAGATATAAAGATTAACTCGCAAAATGCAAATAAAAACTTGAAATTTATTTCTCTTCCCTCCCTAGGCTTGGACTGAGCCCAGTAGCTATCGGGCCTTATCTGGACCGTCCATATCTAGCCCAAAGTTTTCTTCATCGCGCAGCCCAGAGAAAGACGTCCCCACGATTGCGCGCCACCGCTACCCGAGGAATGCTCCTTCTTCCTCCCGCCTCTCCCTCCTCTCCTTGTTGCTTCTTCCTTCTCCGATGGATGAGCTCTCCCTACGACCCTACCTCGGCCATGGTCGATTCTGTGCTGCTCCTGTTCGAGTGGAGGACTCGCGCCTTGCTGATTCTTGGTTTTTGTTGTCTGCAGCGTCCACGCCCACCACCTGTTCGACGGAACGCCGCTGCGCGTTCTGGGCGCGACGGCCGACGGGCGGATCATCTCCTTGAAGTGTCGTCTCTAACTCTGCCTCGCGCGCGCGTGCTGTTGCCATCGCCATCGCCTCCTGAGGTATGCTCCTTCAGTCCTTCTTCCTCCCACATCCCTCTACTTGTTGCTTCTTCCCCCCTTCGATCGATGAGCTAGATTCCTGCGCGACCATTTTCAAATCCTGCTGCTCCCATTCCATTTGAGGACTAATGCACTGCTCTGCTGATTTCTCGGTCTCCTCGCTCTATGCAGCGTCCACACCCACCACCTGTTTGAGGAAACGCCGCTGCGCGTCCTGGGCCACCACAGCCACGGCCGACGGGCTGATCATGGAACCGCAGCAAGTACCCATCAATAACAGGCTCAGCAACCTCCCTAACGATCTCATCTGCCGGATCATCTCCAACCTGGACTCACGCCAGGCTGTGTGGACATCCCTGCTGTTGAGGCGGTGGCGTAACCTCTGGTGCTCACTGACCAGCATCAACGTCGACTTCTGCGAGTTCGACGGAGAGACCAACACATGGGAAGGGGACCAGGCGCGGTTCAGGAAGTTTGTCAACAATCTGCTGTTGCGCCGTGACCCCGTCCCCTTGCAGGACAAGTTCTGCCTCAGATCCTACATACCGCACTGTGCCAATGAGCAGGAAGCCTCGGCAGACGCTAACCTGTGGATCAGCCATGCGTTACAGTTGAAAGCCCCAGTAGTGGAGGTTGACCAAGATATCCAAACACGGGACACGTTGGAGCTTGGTGGTCATGCTGTATTTGCCTCACAGTACTTAACAAGATTGGTGCTCTCTGCAGTTTCCTTTACCCAAGGTTTCTTCAAGCAACTCGGGATCGGTTGTTCGAAGTTGGAACATCTTTCCATATATGACAGCATCATTTGCGTCGATATCTCTTCCAAAACAGTGAAGGTCTTGATCATTGATAACTCTGAGTTCTCTTATGACTACAGTACTTCCATTTCTACTCCGAGCGCCACTTCTCTGACCTTGATTGATCCTGGAGGCCGTCTACCTTTACTAAAAGACATGGGATCACTCGTGTCTGCTTCAATTTATCTTACCCGTGAGGCCATTCCTTTGGATACTGCTATCAATATTGATCGGTGGCTCATGGGCCTGTCGGGTGTAGGACACCTTGCCTTGGATTTTCCAGTGGAAGTGGTATGTATCCTGATCAGATGTATTTACCTTTTCTTAGTATGTGGATGCATCTTTAGATATGTATCAGTATGAAAAGTTTAGAAGTTTGTTGTATCTCCTTGGCACTTCACACTTAAACTAGATAAGCTATTCTTTCCTGCAAAACGAAGTGTTGAATAATTGATTCTTTTGTCATGATGTATTTAAATGATGATGTATTCTGTCATGTACCAACCTGATGCAATATATTTCTAGTACTCGTTCATTTACAGATTCATCAACCTGTTGATCTGACTTATCTTTGATTTGAGACAGCATGCACCTGGAGCATTTTCCATTCATTCAGAACTACATGTTCTGATGTGATTGCGATACATTGTTGATTAGTTAATTTACATGGAACTAGTCTGTAAAAGTCAAAAACTCAAAATAAAGAAAATGTTGTAGCGATTCTTCAAAGTATCAGGGGTACGTTTTTGATATGGATGAAATGTGTTTCACTAGTGTAACCACCTAACTTGCATGGAAATCTTTATGGTGATTAATTCTCATATGATCCAGGTTATGCATTCCAATTGAATAAATCAAGCACACCATTCTTCAATATATGCTTTTCGTTTACATTGTGTTTCTATCCTGGTATTTTAGCATCCACTGTTTTGGAGCTATTGTTATACTGAAAGTTTTGCAGTAACCACTCAGTCAGTGTTCTTATCGCATAGTTTTAGTGCCCCTTTTTTTCTGGTCATGCTTGGGTGAATCAGGAAAAGTTTTTTGTAGTATGACATGGGTTATTGGGTTTTGTGTAGCCTCCTGATGATTTATATCTGGTGTAGATAAAAATCAAAGACGATATGCAATGGTGTCCGAAATTCAACAATCTTGTAAACCTGACGCTGGGTCGATGGTGTCTGGACTCAAAGTTGTATGCATTAACTGTCTTCCTTCAGAACTCACCGAAACTGGAGAAGCTGAGACTAGAGATTGATGAGGTACAAGATTTTTGCACCTGTACACTGAAATGTTAATTACATAAAAGTTTTTGCACGTGCCTATGTGCTATCGGTACAAAACTTACTGATTCCCTGCTATAGGGTTATACTGCTAAAGATATCAAAGGTGAGCTTAAAGAAAGATCATTTACATGTGAGCACCTTAAGAATGTCGAGGTCGACGGCATGGAGGATGATCCCCTGGAAGTCGAATGCTTGGAGGATGAGCCGGATCCCCTGGTCAACCGTGTGAAGAAATTATTTCGCAATAGTGGCATGACCTCTATTCAGATTAATATCACACACTTGGACTACCACCTGCCTTACGAATGTGAGATTTTCAGAGAGGATCACAAGCGTCCAAGGATCAGGCAGTAACTTGAATTGTCAAATTGTCATCATTCAATCACTGTTTTGTGGGGGCATGGGGCTAGACTTTCATCAACTTTCATCCAGCCGAGTTTGAGGGCACGTAGAAATGTTTACTGCTCTATTTTCTGATGAAATTACTTGAGGACAAACAATTGTGTCTTGAGTTGCAAGAAAGGCCTGCCTTCTTGCACTGCCGGCGATATATGCTTGTCCCGATAGATTACTTGCTTGTTTGGAAATTTTTTTTTTTTTGAAGTGGACTTGTTTGGAAAATTTTGCTGCAAAGATCTTGATCACAAGTCGTTGGCACTTGTGTTGATGCTCCATCCACCAAGTGAACTTATTGTTACATGTTTGAGTACCCTGCAGCCTTGTATGATCCTGGCGTGTTGTTAGAATTGCATGACCTTTCACTTCTCGTTGCTATCAATCCGATTCCGACGGTTCTGGTATGGTATGAAGTAGGGACTTCAGTATTTTCTGCATGTATTTTCGTCTTCTGCATGTATTTTCGTCCCAGATACTTCAGTTTTTACATGTTCTTCTGCATGTATTTTCGTCCCAGATTCTTTTCTCCATGTATGCAAGTTATTTATCGTACCTTTTGAGAAGCAAGGAAAAGAAGTAATACGATACAACTATTGAACTATACACACGCAAGTAAGTGGTTGCCGGTAGGTGGCTAGCCCGCTTACACCCGTGAACCCACTTGTAGGTCAAAATGGGTTCATGGGTTAGCCACTTGCACCCCTACACGCAAAGTGCCCTTTCAATTGTATTTTAGTGAGGTCAGACAGTTGATGCTGGCCGCTTAAAGAAATCTCTTTAAGCCTGTGTTTGGACACATTCAGGGTTGTGAGTGTGGTATACGTGCATTGTGACATGTATGTGTGTGCGTTTTTTATATAATCAAACGTAATAAAAAACATGAGAAAATAAAATGGCTACCCTTTCCTACTAACATGTACTTTGGGCATCATCTAGTTCCTCTGAATCAAACAACCTCATTTTATCAACGAAATAAAAGAGAGAAAAGGAGTGTGTGTTCTCTTCTTTCCCAACTTCTACTACCTCAGTTTTCTGCGCACACACTCCCTAAACTACTAACATTTGTGTTTTTTACAAGAAAATTTTATAGGAACGTTGCTTTAAAAAAATCATATTAATCTATTTTTTTTATTTTCTTAGCTAATACTTAATTAATTATGCGCTAACCCATCGTTCCGTTTTACATGCCGGAGAGAAAGGGTTCTCAACCCCTCCAAAAGACCAGAACCTGAAGTACCTCTGTTTCAAAGCATACCTTTTCATTTCTAAATTATTTTAAAATGGTCAAAACTGTTATTTTCTACATAATTTATCAGGGGCCCTTTTTTCTAAAATAATACTTCCTCCATTTCATATTATAAGAAGCTTTGATTTTTTTTCTAGTCAAACTTCTTTAGAATTGACTAAATTTATAGAAAAATTTGCAACATCTATAACACCAAATTAGTTTTATTAGAAATAACAATAAATATATTTTAATAATATGTTTGTTTCGTATTGAAAATGTTGCTATACTTTTCTATAAACTTGGTCAAACTTTAAAAAAATTGACTAGAAAAAAATTTAAAACGGCTTATAATATGAAATAGAGGAGTATTAAAAATGTTTTCAGTAGCAAAATAAAAATTCCTTCTACATGCAGTAGTACAACTTTTACCACTGTAGATAAAATACAGTACTTGCTAAATAATAGTTCATACTCTTGTACTTTTATCTGTAGTGGTAAAAGTGTTGATCGTCACAGGTTAGCGGCAAACTTGTCAGGGAAAGCAAGGTATTTTGGTTGTTACCAAACAGCTAACCGTGTTACGATTTTGCTTAGTCATGTTAACTCTGTTTCAATGCATTCCTTTTCATTTACAAATTATATTTTTAAAATGGTCAGAATCATTATTTTCTATATAATTTAGCAGGATCCTTATTTCTAAAATATTATTTAATAAGTTTCTAGAAACAACTAAAATCCTTGTAAATGCGGCAGCACAATGCCTCCACCTTCATAAATCAAGAGGCTCACCGGCTGCCTATATTCTCTAATAAGCTAAAACGGTTTATTAGAGAATAAAAATTATTTTATAGGTAAAACTTTTATATATAGTCATTCATAGTGACTTAAAAGCCAATACTGCAAAAAAAAATTACATTGAAAATATATTAAAATCAACTTCAAATCTAATTCAAAAAATTAAAATTTGTTTTTATTTATTTATCAGGTCAACCGATGGGTTCCAAAACATCCAGGTGCTTGAGGGTAGCGCGAAGGCTTCCGTTTCGTCTTCCTCATCCATCCCATCCCACCCTTGCATTTTTCCCCCTCTTTGCTCGTTGAATTCTTCACCGAGAAATTCCTGCTTAGTCAGTTATCGTGCCACCATTTTGCTCGCATTGAGTATCGACGATTCATCATGGCTTCTTGATTCTTGGTTTTTTCCCTTTCCGCAGCTCTCTGCGCACGCCACCTGTTCGACGGAACGCCCTTGTGATCCCTAGCGTGCCACCGCCACTGGCGCTCGAGGTAATGCTTCTTCCTCCTCCCGCTGCTCTCCCTCTTCTTGCTGTTGCTTCTTCAACCTTCGATCGATGGGCTTTTCCTGCATGTCTGCCATTTCCAGAGTGGAGGACTCGTGCGCGGCTGATTCTTGATTTTTGCAGCTCTCTGCAGCATCCACGCCCACCACCTGTTCGACGAAACGCCTCAGCGTCTCCTGGGTCACCGGGTTGGCTCATGGAACCGGAGCAAGCTCCCGGCAGAGGCAGGCTCATGCTCAGCGACCTCCCCGACGACCTCATCCGCCGCATCATGTCCTTCCTCTATGCACGACAAGCCGTGCGGACGTGCGTGCTGTCGCGGCGCTGGCGCCACCTCTGGCGCTCCCTCACCCGCATCAACGCCGACTTCTGCGAGTTCAAGGGGGACACCAGGACATGGGTGGGGGACAAGGCGCGGTTCGAGAAGTTCCTCAACGCTCTACTGTTGCGCCGTGACCCCGTCCTATTGGTGGACAAGTTCTGGCTCAGATGCCCCAGCTGCAGCTTCGGGGTTTACTCATTGGATGCTAACCTGTGGATCAGCCATGTGTTACAGTTGCAAGCCCCGGTTCTGGATGTTCGCGCAGTGGGCATCAGCCGTCTCAATCAGGCGGTATTTACCTCCCAGTACTTGAGAAGATTGGCCCTCTCCTCCGTTGTTTTGTCCAAAGGTTTCTTCAATCAACTCGAGATTGGCTGCCCGGAATTGGAATGTCTCTTCTTGCGAGACTGCCATATTCATGATCATCACATCTCCTCCCAGACACTGAAGATTCTCACAATCAATATCTCTGATTTCAGTTTCGTTGACAAAAACGATTGCTGCATTTCCACTCCGAGCGTCACTGCTCTGACATTGTTTGGTCCTCAAGGCCGGGTACCTTCGCTACAGGACATGGCATCACTAGTGTCTGCTTCAGTTTATCTTGCCAATGATTTCAGTAATTTCGGTACTGCTGTTGATGTCCATCGGTTGCTCACAAGCTTATCTGGTGTCAAATATTTGGCCTTGGATTTTGATGGGGTAAATGAGGTATGTATCATGCCATTCTAATCTGATATGTTTGCCCTTTTCTTAGTATGTCGAATTGTCGATGCATCTTCAGATCGTATGAAAAAACGAGAAGCATAGTGTATTAGTGTGTCTTCTGGACACTTCACAATTGAACTATATTATAGCTATTCTTTGCTGCAAAGCTAAGTGTTTTAATTAATCGGTACTTTTGTCGTGATGTATCAACAGTTATTGATGGTGTCTAGGATCAACCAATAGCAATCTATTTCGTGTACTCAGTTCATTTACAGATTCATCAACCTATTGAACTGATTTATCTTTGTGCACACTTTGATTTCAGACAGCAACTGGATCATTTACATTTCATTCACATCTACATGTTCTGATGTTCAGATTAATTAACTTACATGAAGTCAGAAAATGCTTCAGAAATTGTTCAAAGGCTTACTCCCATTGCCACCTGTCACAATAGTTTGACATTGTATTTTCAATTTGTAGATACCTAATTTTGCATGGGATACGTCATCATAATTAAACACCATATGATCCAACTTATGTATTCCTATTGAATAAAGCAAGTATACCTTGTTTCTTGTGGATTTCCATTAGAATGGATTCTGTTTCTATCAAGGTCTTTTAACATCTACTGTCTTGGAGCTATAGCAGTACCTGAAAGATTCTGGCAACCACTCAATCTGAGGCCATGTTTAGTTCGCGAAAAGAAAATTTTTGGGTGTCACATCGGACGTTTGACCGGATGTCGGAAGGGGTTTTTGGACACGAATGAAAAAACTAATTTCATAACTCGCCTGGAAACCACGAGACAAATTTATTAAGCCTAATTAATCCATCATTAGCACATGTGGGTTACTGTAGCACTTGTGGCTAATCATGGACTAATTAGGCTCAAAAGATTCGTCTCGCGATTTTCATGCAAACTGTGCAATTAGTTTTTTTGTTTATTTATATTTAATGCTCCATACATGTGTCCAAAGATTCGATATGACGTTTTTGGGAAAAAAAAATTTGGGAACTAAACAAGGCCTGAGTAGTTGTCACACAATTGTAGTTGCAAATGATCAGGTGTCCTGTTGTTACTTGTTACCGGCGAGTGCTGGTTTATTTCCTTGGTCCCCCGACAGCCTACTGTCGACATCTGTAGTTTGCAACTTTTGCTCCCTAATCTTGATGAAATTGGTTGGCCTTGTCTTCGTTCAACCCAGCTAATTTTTGGCTTGTTTGCGCGAATCAGAACAAGTTCTATATAATATGGCATGGGTTTTTTCTAGCTCCTGATCATTTGAACCTGGTGCAGGGGCAGATAACAAATGAAAACAATATGCAATGGTGTCCAGTATTCATCGATCTTGTAAGCCTGACTCTGGGTTCGTGGTGTCTGGAGTCAAACTTCTATGGACTGATTGTCTTCCTTCAGAACTCATTGAAACTGGAGAAGCTGACATTGAAACTCAATAAAGTACAAGTCTTTCTCCGCATGTATACTGAAATCTTGATTACATAAATGCTTTTGCATGTGCATATATTTGTCGGCATAAAACCTGCTGTTTTTCCTGCTATAGGTTCATACTCGAAGAATCGTTGGCGAGCTTAAAGAAAAATCATTTACTTGTGAACGCCTTAAGGTTGTTGAAGTCATATGCATTGGGGATGATCCTCTGGTGAACTGCGTGGAAGAATTCTTTTTCAACAGTGGCATGACCTCTCTTCAGATTAGAATCAACCACCTGGACGGCTTCGAGCTTTATGAACCTAGGTTATACAGAGATGAGTACAGGCGTCGACAGTACATGGGTTAATTTGCGTTGTCATCATTCAGTCTCTCCATTTGTAGGATGAACCTACATACATTTCATCCAGCGAATTTAGAAGGCACATAGATATGTTTACTGCTCTTGTTTTTGGTGATGACTTGAGGACAAACAGTTGTCTAGAGTTTTTGAGATGAGTAGAGGAATCGAAGGATTATGCATTAACGTCGTAACTTGCAATGTCATCATTCAATCACTCTGTAGGATGGATCAATATACATTTCGTCCATTTCATCTCATCGACACTCGGCAACGATGTCGACGTTTATATTAAATCTGCACGTCTCACCCTTGCAGCTAGCGTTGTTTTTTACTTAGCGAATGATGCTCTGTCTTCAATAATTTTAAGAATTGTTTTTGTCCATCTAGTACAATTTAGAGAGAGAAAAAATTGCTCCCATACATGATATGCATAAATCATGGTTGTCCGATGCCAATCAGGCTCAAACTCCTCACATGTTTATATAAAATATTATCCAGATTCGATATTTGATAACCTGGACGGTCCAACCCCAGAAGGTTCAGGTTCGTCTTATATTTATTTGCATTCCATATTAATCGCTTGACAAAAATGATGTGTGGGGTGTGTGTATGCGTCACTAAGGATAATTATATCCATGGCTACAAATTCAAAACGCACCCACAACTTATCTATCTGTGCTTCACGATTTTGCTTTTCTGTTGGCCAGGCTACGCAACTGCGCAGCACTACGGCGGGTGTTTTGGCTCCCTTCAGATGCCGATGCTGGTCACGGAAATATTTGCATAGCAGTGCGGCGTTGCTTGTGTTGACGAGGGTGAACAACTCGACGCAGAGTGGTTGGTGCAGATGCACGGCACGACACGAGTTTATATCTCCACCTTCGACAATCTCCACGGCACGGCACGCCTGCTTGCGAACTGCTGGCGAGTTTTAATCTCTCATAGCACCGCCGACAGATGGATTGGACGTGGGTATTTTACCAACCTCTCGGCAGTATGGTTTGCAACGCTTTTAGAGCATTCCAATAGAGTAATAATCTATCCTAAAATTTGATTTTGGATTTTCTATGATAAAACTCGAGCATCTCATTTTATTTTATAAACTGAAAATAAAAAGCGATAAAACTCGAGCATCTCATTTTATTTTATAAACTGAAAATAAAAAGCGATAAAACTCGAGCATCTCATTCTATTCTATTTTATTTTTTATTGAATTTAGACTATCTTTTGAAAGCAGAAGTTTTTTTTTACTTTCTATTATTAATTTAGAAGACAAAGGAGATAGATTACTAATTGTTGATGATGCTCTTATATAGCCAGGGATGGCAGCGGCGGCCGCGCCAGATCCTCAACGGCATCTGTTAATCCAGCTTTTAATCACGCGGCATCTCTTAATCCAGCGCTTAATCACGCGTGGCCATTTAATTAGTTTTGATCACACCCGAATATCTGATCCCTAACGGAAAGCATGTAGCTGACTAGGAGTCAGGTTACTCAATGAATGACAGTGTGGGTCCATTAATCCCTTGAGCTTTCCAAGGTTTATCTCCTCGCTAGAGATAATAGCCATGCATGAACTTAACTGTAGCAACAAACCAAATCAACTTACAGCATATGCTAGCCAATACTAGTTGATTTTTTCCCCAAATAATCTTTGGCACCTCATTTTTTTCTGATCATGTGCCATATGAAAAATTCGTTTGAGTATATGGTCTTCACTCATAATATAGATCAAAACAAGTCCAATATTGTATATATTTGGACATCGTTTATTATTTGTACTTTAGGCTCACATGTCATTAAAAAAACAAATATTATTTGCATATAATTAATGTCAAATAATTTATTATTTTAGCATAAATTTTGGTAAAAAATTCATCAAACAGGCTTTGATCAGGCCACGTGGTGCCTTTCGATTTGCAAATAAGTAGTACTCATCTACTATCTAGATTGTTTGGGAGAAAAAACGACGCTGAGACATGGTCACTTTGCAAAACTATCTCCAGAGTCCCACGCTTGGCTTTATGGAGAAAGAAAAATCCATCTAGAAGAAAAATCCGTCGAGAAAAAAATAAGAAAGAAGAAAGAAAAAAAATGGCCCCTATGGTCTTTGTACACAGAGGAGGAGAGAAGTGCAAAGTAACAATGGGGATTTCCAGAAAAAAAATAACAATTTTTATATATATTTATCGATAAATTTTCTTCTAAAAATTTGACAAATGTAATTACAATACAATCATAGTGTAATTACACTGTAACTTGCATATAAGTACACTGTAACTTACATGTTACTTTCACATAATTTTGAAACGTTAGATTTGTTTCAAGATCTGTGCAAGTGAAGAAGGAAAAAAAATCACTGCGTGCACACATGTGAGAGGATTCGTTCCCACAACCTTCGTTTCATCGAATAGCATGTTAGAGATTTTTGAAAGTTGCATACAGGTTACATGCATCTTACAGTGTAATTTACATCACGATTGTACTATAGTTACACCTATCAAATTTTTAGGAGAAGATTTATCAACAAATATATAGATGTATAGGTGATCCAAAAATAATGGGGATTTCCATCCAAGAATGATAGATGTGGCTTTAAAAGAGTATTTTCAGAGGAACAAATATCAATGGAGCCCACATATATGGATTTGACTGGGCAGTACACGGTAGTGTGTTAGTCCTAACCGAAGACCATTCCATCCCATATATAAATCCCCTTTTAGCCCATAGTGCATGTCTTTTCAAACTTCTTTAATAACTTATATCTTTTAAATCACATATTATTTTTAAGATCTATTTACATCATCGTACTCTACTTAAAATATATGACAAAACGATATCCATGTTAAACATATTCAAATATTTTATTAATTTTAAAATAATTTATTTAAATAGTAAAAATAACATAGATATGCAATCTAAGTAATTACATTATGACCGAGTTAAAATAGGAAACTATGTGGAGTAAATTCATAAGCAAAGTGTAGAGAAGATTTTGAACTAAAATCATTTATGAAAATAAATTCAATACAATATGAAAGTTCATTAACCTAACAGAAAACTAACCATTCTGATGATAAGTTCATCTAAAACAATCAGAAGAGTTATTCAACTGGATATGAACAATTGAAGCACACAATTCATGCCAATATGTTAGATTCTGACCAACTAAAGCTCTTCTAAAAGAAACGTTAAGTGGAACAGAACCTATAACACTAGTAATAGAAGAACTTCTCCTTCTGACAATAGCATATAAAGATGGATATTTATCTTTAAAGGCCAAGTTTCCTAGCTATTTATCTTCCCAAAATCTTGTTTATTCCCCATTATTCATAATTCAAGAACCCATACTTAAGAAAGTATTTTTGACTTTCATGAGTCCTGACAAAACTGAGAATCACCTTGTTTCCTATCAATTTGAGTTATAGACTTATTATAAAGATACTTTCTCTTCAATAAGTCTTACCAAACACCATTCTCATTTATTAACTTATACAACCACTTACTCAAAAGATATTTATTTTGAATCTCTAGATTATGTACACCCAAACCACCCTGGTCTTTGGGTTGGCAAATAAAATTCCATCTAGAAAGTCTATATTTTTTCTTATGATCATCCCCCTGCCAAAAGAAGCGTGATCTATAATAATCAATCGTTTGAAGAACCCCTTCAGAATCTAAAAAAAAGATATCATAAACATAGCTAAACTTGAAAGAACAGAATTAATCAAAACCAGCCTACCCCCAACAGATGAAGAGAACTGATCTTTTGTCGTGTACCAAAAACACAAATATCTCGGATAGATTAAGAACCGGTAATAAAGATGTTTTTAAGTACCGGTTCTACAAGTTCAAGCCCCAAAAACATCTTTTTTTTGGTTGTATTACCAACTGGTATTAAAAATGCATATTTAGTACCAATTGGTGTTACCAACCGAGACTAATGCTAAAGAATCTTTAATCCTAATTGATATCACCAACCGGTGCGTGGTTGATATTATCAACCGGTAACACAAATCCATACAAAAGATATTTTTAGTACCAGTTGATGTTATGAATCAATACTAAAGATGTCTTCAGGTTAGTTCAAAAAGAAAACATCTCTAACTAAGTTAGATGTGTGGAGTTAGTGGGATGGTTATGTGCGTGAGGGCTAAGATGAGACATCTTGAGTTTAAATCCCACATCTCACATATTTTTGGATTTAGTATGCATCTAGATCCAATAGTAAAAATGAGTTGTCGGTAGTGTTAGTTTTATACTATGGTGTATATATATATATATATATATATGTAATTTTCTCGCTTGAGAGCTAGCTAACCAGCCATGAACTTTGCTATGAGCCCTATCAATAAATTAAAATAGCGGCTGCTAAGTTTCAAGGTGATATATTTAGTCCACTATGAAGCCTTCTATCTATTTATAAGAACTTGTAATTACTACTACCTGCATTCCCAAATACAAGCGATTTTGGTTTAGTAATCTCATAGAAACCATCAATAAAGTGGCAAAATGAAAATTTTTGACATCCCCAAATTAAGTTCAAGGGCGACGTAAAACATATTTCAATTTTATAAGCCAACTATAGTGCGGTTGGTGGGGAGGTAGATTTTTCTTCACATTAAAATAAAATAAAACGAACTCAACACTTCTCTACCCCCGTACAAACATCCAGTAGAGAATTTTTAATTTTGGGTGCAACTACCCTGATGCCTTTATCAATGGATGTAACATCCAACTACTATCAATTAGTCAAGTTGCGCCGGAACGAATGAACGATATATCAAAGTGTGAACTTCGGCGAAAAGAGGATGCCGGGAATTAGCCAAAGTCTTATCTCAATCGTTATCGCTGAGCTGAGCACGTGGTGAAGAATTGAATGACGAATAAGTAGGCGCATGGGTGAGCAGGACCATAACTAACTACACTTTTAAGTCACCAGGAGACTCGATCGGTCCACTTCAATTTAAACTCTTATCTTGATCGAGCTAATGCAAGTGAACAAATAATGAACTTGGAGCTAAAATGACGCACAAGATCGAAATCCGAAATTTCTGTATGTACTCCGTTCACAATACTACGGCAAATTAAAGGTAAAGACGAAATCCTAGCTGATTCGATCATTAACCGATCGACTGATCAACAAAAATATTAAAACCGTCCTTATAACCTACATAGAGTATTTAAATTTGCCTTGTGCAAATGCCATTCTGGAGGTTGATCTATTACTCACACTACCAGTAGCTTCCTTCAATAGTCTAACTAATATATTTACCTTTTATATCTCTACTATTATAAAAATTAAAGATATTTTTATCGGTACTTTGGTACGTCATCCGTATATAAGTCGATTTTTAAGTTCATTCGTTTTTTGGAAATGCAGATTCATATTTAAGTTGGATTTTAACTTCGTTTGTTTTTGGAGATACGGAAGGAGTCGCATAAGAAATCTCTTTAAAATAAACTCACATGTTAACTTGATATGATTTCCTAGAAAAAATATATATCCAAGCGAATTCTTACAATAAATTTTACAATGAACAATAATAAGATTAAGGGTTTGTTCACTTTACTTCCGTTTTCAACCTTACCAAGTTTTGGCATTGCCAAATTTTGGTAATATTGCCAAAATTTTGGTAAGGTTGCTAAATTTTGACAAGATTTCATATATACTTACTAAAATTTGGCAACAAACTAAACGTAGCCAAAATTTTGGCAACTTTACCAAAAAAATAATATGGTTGAAAATAGCATCAAAGTAAACAGACCCTAAGATAGCCTTTATCCGTTGCAACACACGGTTTTTTTTTCTAGTTTTAAAATAAAAATATATGAAATGTCGGGAAGGCTCGGATCGAGGGACGTGAGATTGTAAACTTCGGTGAAAAAAGGAGTGCCGGGAAGTAGCCAAGTCTTCTCTCAATTGTCAACCATTCTCGCTGAGCAAGTGGTGAAGAAGCAGGCGCAATGGGTGAGCAGGCAGCTGCTCTTTTTAAGGAGCTTAGTAAATACTAGTAACTCAGGACTTGGAATAGAGCTGTAGCTAGACAGCAGGATCCAAAGGCTCCTATGAAAGTTCTGCCAGGCACCATCCGGATGATCAATGAAGACGGCACTTACAACGCCGCAGAAGTGGAGAGCTTCATCGAATCTTCCGAGGAATTTAGGGACGGACATACTCCCTACACTGTGGTATCTATCATTGGTCCTCAAAGCAGCGGTATGTAATACTCCTATGTAATACCACAGATGTAAAGACGATCTCGTGCACTTTTCATTTACAACATCGTTATACCTGAAACACTTAATTTTTATCTTCATCTTTAAAACATTCAAACATCACCTTAGTCAAAATTGATAAGGTTAAAATTGGCCACAAAGTTGACAACTCCTAAATCAACTTCACCGGGCTTTATCGATGTAGAGCTTTGATTTGTGCACGCTCTCTCTTTATCTGCTCTATTTACTTTTGATATGACGTGTTTAATCATTAATTATTCTATTTAAAAAATTTATATAGATATAATTTTTCTATTGCGATATGTTTTATCATTAAAAACTTTAAATAGGGCCACCTACAAATCAGGCGCCCGATTTTTTTTTCAAAAATCGAGCGCTATTCCACTAAGTAGTTCGGGATTGTTTCACCAAGTAAATCAAAAATATTTCAATCGTTTAAAAAGCTGAAACACAACCAAATCACCTTGTGAAATATTTTGCTACAACGTATGGAACAAACGGTTTCCTAAAAAATTTGGCATGGTTTCACCTTATATAAAAATAATGTTTCAGCAGATTGCGAAAGAAGGTTTCAATTCACTGCAACATTTGATCCATACATAGCGAAACATTATAAGTACACTAGGTGAAACATTTTTTGTGGAACAAAAAATAAAACGGATTCCCTTAATAGAGGGTTTCCATAATATGTGAGTGATTTGTTGCAAAAGAATATTTCAATTCACTGCAACATTTGATCTATACATAGTGAAACATTATAAGTATACTAACCTAAACATTTTTGGTGAAATACAAAATAAAACAGATCTCCTTAATAAGGGGTTTCCTTAATATGCGGGTGATTTGTTGCAACGGTGGGGCGCGTGGTGGAGACACGTGGCAGGGGGTGTGAGAGGCGCGGGAGGCCAAGGGCTGATCTTTTCTCCCCCCGCCCCATCGGGCCAGTGACCGATGGGGAGGATTCCTGTATGACTTATTACATTATATTATATTTAATCTATTTTTTAATAAGACGGATGCTCAAACGTTATTTTAAAAGTCTAATGGCTTCATCGGTTAAAAAACAGTGATAATATTTGTATCGACTCACTCAGGCTCATTCACAAAAACAGTTTGGATCGCCAAACATCTATCCAATACCATCTCGGCAAATTTTCATTGGTTAGTGTACCATTATGATCCAATTGTGACCACAAACGGCAAGATTTTTCTTTTTAATCACAGGATGTTCAAGTATGCACACTATATAGTATATACACGCACAAATCAACAGAGGGTCCCCTTGTACATGGTTAACAGAAGTAAAACTAGAGATAAATCAGTGAACCGAAAAAGCATACGTACTCTATTCGTTTTTAATATATAAAATGATTGTTTTCTTTGTTTGACTACTCATCTTTTCTACAGAAATATTTGTACAAATAGACAAATCTATAAGGCACGTAGTGGTACTCCTTTTACTTTACTTAACCAAATAATTGAATAAATATTTTTGGCCAAAGTTTTTTAAGAAAAGGTTAATTACATCATATATTAAAAAAAAGGTAGCTATACATGTGCTTGACTAATTATAGGCCCTATATGACTTGAATTTTGAACCCTCATAGATAGAATTATACACACATACTCCATCCCAAAATAAGTTGATTCGTGGGTTTCTGTGTATAATCTTTGACCGTCCGTCTTGTATGAAATTTTTTATGATTAGTATTTATATTTTTGTCAAATGATAAAATATGAATAATACTTTATGCATGATTTATCTTTTTAAATTTTTTTATTTTTTTTCAAATAAAACGGATGATTAAAGGTTGTACACGGAAATCCACGAATCAACCTATTTTGAGATGGAGGGAGTGTATTCAACATCACATGATGCACATCAAATTTCTTTTCCTACCAACAAGATTTTTTATCCTCTTTTTCTGATCTATTTGGATAGAAATTTTAAGCTTGGATTTTTTGGTTTTAATCGATTACCATTTCTGCCTTTCCCCCTCTGCGCCTGTCCTCCGTGACAAGGAGTGATACTAAATTTTTAACAATTCATGACAGAAAAACTATAATGCAATAGTTTTGTAATTGTAAGAATATGGCAAAATAACATGATACCTATGCGCATATACTAATTAGACACTTTATATAAATTTCTTCATTAATAAGAGAAAGAATTGAATAGATTTGATCATGCATGTAGGTGAGATAAAAAAATAATGGTTTAGATAAAAGTTGAATAGATTTTATCACGCATCTAGGTGAGACAAAATAAGTGCAAATTAACAACATAATAAAAGAATTAAATTATTAAATTATTCATGTGATATTTTCACATGAATATAACTTAGTAGTTACTCCTTCTGTCCCGAAATATAACAACTTTAGCACTCAGGATTTGTCTGAAATTATAACAACTTCTCCGCTAACATTCCCTTCCTAACTAATTACAATCTTTCACCATTTACTTTTCTCACCTACCTTCACTTTTCAATCAATCACAAAGTTTTCCTATTTAATTCTACCTTTTTTTAAAAAAACGTGTTCAACTCTTAAAATTCTTAATTCTTATATTTTGGAACGAATGGAGTATTAATTATAGACTAAATTTTTGAAAATTGCAAAACTGCAACTATCTTTTCAGAACTGTCATTTTACCGCAACTTTAGATAGACCTTTCATAAAACGGCAACAACAATGAATTGTTTTATAAAAAACTGCAACGTTATCCTTATGCGTTACTGATATGCGGGCCCAGCTTATATTAGTGCGAGTTTTACATGTGCGTTGATGGGTGGGCCCAACCTGTCAAACATGCAATTGTTTGCGATTCTCCGATAATATCATTAGCTATTATTGCAGCTTCGTGCAGAAATGCGGCAGCTAAAGTTGATAGTTTTGCTATAATAAGTTGTGGTTTTGTGAAATTTACCCTTAATTACATTTTATGGTTATTTGATCATAACCTCTTAAATTAAGAGTCCAACCTAAGTATAATTATAGTTTCCAGTCTGGAAGTTCTTGTTCAAGTGCAAACTAAAACAAGACTCCAAGCCAGCTACATATTTATTTTTATTAAATCCAAAAATTTAAATTAAATCAAGAAAACAGAGAGTATGGGTGAGGTGTTAGGATTGATTCTATTTAATTTCTATATATGTAATTTATAAGGCAAATCTGGAGCCATTCAATTTATTGGCCATCTGGAGCGCATATCAAAGTCATCCTGGTCATCCCACCGGGAGTGCAGATCAAATCCTCGCTCGTCTAGCTCCCAACGGCATACTGCGGCATCTCCTACGACCCCTTCTCATGGCGACCTGAGCCCAGCTACGCGGCCTGTCTTCTGCCGCCCCGCCATACATAACCAGCGGCAGCTTTTTGTTCGTGTGATCCTGCTCAGCTCAGCTCCTGAAAAGATAGTTGCAGTTTTGACAGTTTCGATCTTCTGATCTTCTCTTCAGGAGTTACAACGCTCTCAAGATTGAACATTTTCTGTGCCTCTGATTTTACAGTTCCAATGATATTCTAGCACTAACAAATGAATCAATCAACAAATTAAAAACGTTCATGGCTCTTGAATAATTAAAGAAACTAAAATTATTCGAAAAGGCAACTAATATAACTTAATGGGACTTCAAACGCTCTAATGAAAGACATCATCATTCTTATAAGATCCTTTGCTCTGTCCAACACATTTGGCCGTGGACCAGATTCAAAAACAAAAAGTGACCCTTCATAACTGCATCACATATTCCTTGTTATCTCGGAAAGGATACAATCATTTTTTTTAGAAAGATGTTGCATTCAAATTTAACACCTGAGATTTTGAAAGCCAATAAGAGTGGCGCTGACCCTTGATGATGTGGCTAACTTATGACACCTCGGATGGAGGTTAGCGCTAAAATTGGTGGCGCTGAGATGTTGGATCTCAGCTGAGTCGCGATTCATTTTTGAAATAAGTTTTTGACACGGTTTATTCTTGTAATAAGTTTTTGTAAAGAGTCAAATTGTCAAAATTTGTGCTTCCTCTGTCCTAGAACACAGTAACCAGAACCATCCGGTTCTAAGTTATTGTATTCTACTCCCTCCGTCCCATAATATAATGGATTTTGAGTTTTTACTTGCACTGTTTGACCACTCGTTTTATTCAAAAAATTTATGCAAATATAAAAAATGAAAAAATGTGTTTAAAGTACTTTAGATAATAAAGTAAGTCAAAAAAAATAAATAACAATTCCAAAATTTTTTGAATAAAACGAGTGGTCAAACGGTGAAAAAAAATCAAAATCTCTTATATTATGGTTATATTATGGGACAGAGGGAATAGAGCAGAGAGGGTAGTAGTAAGTAATGGCTGTGTGCATCGTGCAATGCTGAACTCTCTGTTTGGGACATTTGCCATACATGGCCCCAAATGTTTTATTCCATTGACACTTGCCCAATTCTTACTAGGCAAAAGTTATCTGCTGAACTCTCTGTTTGGGACAAGATTTGATGTGATGGATGCTTCGAATGGGAGGTATTTACTCGACATGTAATCATATCTTTTCTCTTTTAAGGAAGAGTAGGTTGTGAAAATGCACATAGTTCCCCTCTATTTAAATTTAAATGTCCAACGCAATTAAGTTTTGGAAATGACATTTAACTATTCGTCTTCTTAAAGAAATATAGAGTAAATTACGCATCGGTACATAGTTCATGTTAAAAAAGGGTTTTCTACGTAGGTCCTCTGTATGTATGAGTTTTTTTTCGATAAGACGAATGATAAACATCAACAAATATTTAAAAAAACTACTAGGAAGATATTTTTTTCTGGCGGCCGCCACTGTACCGCCAGCCACCAATGGCAAGTGAAAATGCACCATTTTCACTGGTGGCCACCAGCCGCCAGCGTTGATTGATTTTCACTTGCGGGTGACCTAGCCCAGCCGTCAACGAAAACAGTTTTCACTGGCGGTTAGGTTAAGTCAGCCATGTGTGAAAAAAATATTTCATATTTTATGTATATGTATGTATTGAAATATGTTCGGTGAAAACCATTAAATAAGTAAAAATTAATAAAGAATGGACTAAAAGGTTTACAAATTCAAAAAAAAACTACTAGAGATGAAATACATTTCTACCCGATCTCAATTCCAAAATTAACTGTACAGAGCAATAATTAAGGGGAGTCATATTGATTTTTTTATTTGAAAATTATCTTGTTAAATTGATACAACCTACCAAATATATTATCTCCCGTCATTTACGGAATAAATTAAATTGTAAGTTTCTGTTTCATCAGACATCAAACAACCCATGGAATATTGATGGCAAAATGTATCCGCCCATGTATACTTGTCATGGATGTAGAAGGTTCTGACGGAATGGAAAGAGGGGAGTTAACCAATTTGCTCACACTTCTTCAATGCAGTCAATTTGACTAATACTGTACCGTACAAACTCCTTTCGTTGGAACGCGTATATATGTAAATTTTTCTCTTACTATCCATTTGATTAAATATGTTATACGCTTTGGAATCAAAAGTATCAAGGGCATGGACATTGCTTACATATCCACGTGGCACAGTAATTTTCCCTGCGACGTGGGGGAAGTGAGGTGCCCTCGGCTTTTGCCATCTCGTGACTTCTGGATAAATCCGGACGTCACGCCGCTGAAAAACAGGAGCCTCATCGAAGTTAAAAACTTATCAGCCAAAATTTAAATTAGTGATTTTAAATTTAAAGTTGATTTTAAAATTTTTCTCATCGAAGTTTATTTTTTTAGCTTTTTCCTTTATATCGCTAAAAACACATATATAAATGTTTTATTTATAAATTATTTTTCGTATGTAAATATGATGGGTACAAATATGATGGGTCTGAAAGAGAAGGGATAGAAGTGCTACCGGTGCACGCATGGGCTGGCATCGAGCTGGGCATAGAGCCTGCCCAATCATACACCTACGCACTACAATAAAAATGATTTTTCAATTTGAAGCTCATAAATTTTGCAAACCGACCAAATTTTTAGTTGTGATTATCCACTTACAAATTTTTAGTTGTGATTATCCACTTGCGGAAATAGATTTTTGCGAGCGAACGCTTAAAGGATCCATGCGATAATATTTTTATTTTTGCAAGCGTACCTGCAAAAATTTAATGTTCGGAGGCGAACCACTAAGACCACCACCTGCAAAAACCGGAGGATGCTATCTGGCCCACTCGCGCCAGCAACACGCACGCCGTCTGGCACCCTCTCCCCCACCAACGCATTTTTTTCCGTGGTTTTTTCTGTTTTAGCACTACCTTCCACATTTTTCATTTTTTTCGTGTTTATTTTCCAATTTCATTTATTCTTCAACACATGTGTTTTTCAAATATCTTAGTTGAAAGTTTTCAAATTTAAGTTGAAAGTTTTTGAATTTGAGTTGAAAGTTTTCAAAACTTGATTTGAAAGTTTTCCAATATGAATTGAAAGTTTTAAATTTAGAGTTGAAAGTTTTCAAATTTGAGTTAAAAGTTTTCAAATCTAAGATGAAAGTTTCAAATTTAATTTGAAAGTTATTCAAATTTGAGATGAAAAGTATGAGGTTTTTAAAATTTGACATGAAAATTCAAATTTCGAGTTGAATTTTTTTAAAATTTAACTTGAAAGTTCAAATTTCGAGTTGAAATTTTTTAAATTTTAAGTTTAGAGTTTCAAATTTTAAGTTAAAACTTTTAAATTTTAGGTATGGCTTTTAATTTTTTTCATAGAAAGTTTTAAATTTTATTTAAACGTTTGTTTCTTTCATGTATAGATTTCTTTCATTCTATTAGTAAAAAAAACTTTTAAAAAAGAAAAATCTTACCTTAGTTACCATCATTATCTAAGACTAAGACGGTTAAGTTACGCTAGCATAGCCAAGTCCAGGAAAAAAAGATAAAGTGTGGGAACTTTACATAGAATAAATTAATATTCAAAGTATATCATTGAAGACCCTGTAAAAATTATGTCTTATAATTTAAAACAGAGGGAGTACTAATCAACTGCCATCCTTGCAAATAAAGTTAAATGTATCTATTTTCCATGTGGTCCTATGCTAGAGTTAAGATTCATGTAATAAGTAAAGGATTGCTAACATCTAAGATTCAAACAAAAGTTTCTCTTGAATTACTTATCCAATCTAGAATCTAATTATATCATCATGTTTGTTACAATTAAATCTTTATAACAAAATACTACGCGAATATATTATGATACAATAAAAATATATATGTGCAAATTACTTTTATTATATATGTAAATTACTTTTACCATATATGTAAATTACTTTTCGATTTGATTAAATTACTTTCTGGGCATTCAGAAAATAGTTTATTTTATTGGTTAGTTCTATAATTGGTGTTTATTAAATTTAATTTCTAGATAGATTTATATTGTTACCCCTACAATAATTTACTTTAATGCCCTGATAACTTACTTATAGCTAGCTCCAAATTAAGGATAACTTACTTATATATATAATGGTATAGATGGAGTATTAAAAAAAAGTAAGTTGGATCTGGCTGAATACTATAGCTAGCTCCAAATTAAGGATAACCCACGACGCCCAAAATATGTTTTCTCGTTAATTGAAGATTTAAAAACCACTCTAAATCTCACTTTGAGTTTGATAATCTCCCCTATAAAACGATTGTTGTAAATATCTCTTCCTAATTCATCTTTGTTTGAGATACCCCCACCCTATTCTAATTGTTGTTACTCGCCCATTCTCGTGATAGTAAACCCCACAAGTTGACACAACTGTAGAGACATGCATAGTCCCCACTTATGTCGGGCAAGAAAGATGCCATGACTGTGGAGTCCTCGCTCATGTTGTCGAGCATGTCGTTATATGGTAGGTACACTTGTCTCATAAGGTCCAACAATGGCTTGTTTCTTTGGCAAATTCAATACGAGCAAGATGAGCTCGGTATATCACACAGTTTTATTGAGAAAGAAAATACGCATATGGCTATTAAGAGATACGCTAAGTCATATAATACATGCGGAAAGAGACAAGAAAAAATACTCGAACAACGGCAATTCTAATCAGGGAGGAATATCAAACCCATATAAATTAGAAGGTGTATTTGCCATAAACCGTTTTATAGGAAATCTCAAACTCAAGATGGCGTTGGTGGTCTTTTTAATTTTCTAAAGAAAATTTAAGTTTCTTTTTCTATAAACTAGTGTTGAGATTTTCTAATCCCGTAACACGTTTCCTTCTCTCTCCATGCATTTATCACAGGGAGATACTTCATTTGAAAACCATAGTGCTCTCTTCTCCTTAGTCATTTCGGATATTATATTGGTAAATATGTAAGTGTTTAAAGTTGTTTAGATTATCTTTCAAAAAGTAGATTACAGTGCGTCTCTTTATTACTTTGGTTTACTGTTTATTGATCACACCAATTTGCACATTTCTTCAAGCTGGGCGTCTGATATCGGTCGTCTACAAGCTGGAAGCATACCCCTTCTCAGGACAATTTTCAAGGTAGGTTTGTCATTATAGAAGTAAAAGAATTAGCAGCATCGATTGATATAATCAACAAATTCAACTACACCAGTAAGCATTTCAAAGAATACTAGCTAAATTCCCGTACGTTACAATGAGAATTAAAAAAAAAAGAATCCCACCTTACACTTACAAGCCTCAAAATAAATAAAATAAATCTATTCTTTTCGGAAAATCGTTAGGTCTGTTATTATTTTGTAGAGCTCACTTAAAAATAAATTATGTTTGATAGGGCTTGGGATGGGAAGGGATAGGAAGAACCCACATGCATGATATATAATGACCGATTCATCACTCACCATCATTATTGTTAAGATGTTTTAAAGTTGTACGGATATAGATGTAAGCATTTTTAGCTGGCGATGTGCTCTAGTAAGGAGGACGCCTTAAGCCAAAAGATTTTGGGTAAAGCCATATCTAAGACTAGATGATTCCCCGCGTTTTTGCTGTGGAAATTTTTAAGTAACTTTTAGTTTTTTTTAATAATCGAGCTGAAAGTAAAAAATTGTATTAACAACAAATAAAACTAGTTTGTCAAACTATGTCTAGAAATAAATGCATTTAGTAGACTATGTATGAGATTATAGATGAAATATGATATCCCACACTATATATATATGTGTGTGTGTGTTATAAAAATATTGTGAAAAATAATGTGAAGGAAGATGATTGGATGTTGATTTGTAGAATTCAATGAATTATAGATGTTGTTACATGTTTGCATAAATTTTGTATGTAATTGTTGCTAGTGGATGATGAGGTAGCATATTTACATGTTGAGCTTTACAATTAGTGGGTTATAATTTTATAGTAAGACCAAAAAATAATTATTATCATCTTATAGTTTGAATCATCCTAATAAATATAATGCATGCATCCAATAGGATTAGATAATATAAGAGTGGAAGATTTAAAAAAGTAATAATTTAATGGCGAAGATGTCATAGTTAATTGCTTGCATGCATGTCTTATATTATGGAACATTTAAGAAAAGTTGTTGTGCCTTATATTATAGAATGGAAGGAGTACTGTTCTAGCATATTTTAAATCCCATGCAAACATGACACATCATCTACATTATTATATTATAAAAATCAACAAATACATCTTCCTCACATTATTTTCTCAATATTTTAACTTTCATTATTTTAGCGATATTTAACATATATCATCCTAGTATTACTTAACACATCTAACCCACGCTAGCACAGTGGTCTACTTAGCCACATTAAGGCTCAACACCCACGCATGCATCCACGCCCTTCGAAAGCAACCAGCGTCCAACAGTGGAGCAGATTAATTACTTATAACAGCTACTTCCTCCATTTCACAATATAAGTCGTTCTAATATTTATCTAAATTCATTAACACCGATATAAATATGACAAATGCTAGAATGACTTATATTACATTATAGAACGGAGAGAGTATTATAGATGCAATCAGAAAACCCGGCGCCCATGTATTTAGCCAGCTCTCAAGAAAACGACTCAACGATTATATCAGCTGATCTAAATAACTTGGCGCCCTGTCCAAATAAACTAACTATAAGCTAAATTATGTCACAGGCAGACTCAAACATCACAGAAACCCATATAACCATATATAACTTAAAAATTTCTGTTGAAACAATTGATTCTCGTAGTGAAACATCGAAACAATTTAAAAAGCGTACCACTTACTCCCTCCGGAATAAAAATTCTTGACGTTTTAGCTTTGTAAGCAGTGATTGACTCAATCACTGTTGACGCTTTTATGTTAGCCTCTTATATTAGACCGCTTTATAGCAAGTATAATCGTGAGTTATAAGTCTACTGAAAGTTTATGTGGAGAAGAGAGGTAACAAAGAATCAAGTATGTTGGTTCTTATGCAAGATCTAACTTAACACAAGCTTCTTGGTAAATACATTAAATGTATAGGTGAGAAATAGAGAGAAGAGAAGAAAATTGTAGCCAACCTTATACCTAATCTATTATATATGTTGATTTTAAGATGGGCTAATAGTAGAAAGTGAGCTCTAGTATTATCCTTACTCTTATCCTACATGCATGCAATTAAAAACCCGTAAAAAGGCTAGGGAATTGGTCCTTTAGCTCGCACTGATACAGGTGATTGGTTCAAACCAAGAATTAAATTTGAAAATATATTGTTCATTTATTTTATTTTTAGAAATATTCGGGATTTAAAAATTTTTACAAAAATATACCATCGATCTCGCACAACCATTACGCGAAAGTAAGGTGGCGTGACGTCACGGGCGGTATCACGCGGAGAAAGCGCGAGATAGCGTGGTCTCGCAAAATGAAAGAGCGAGACCGAACCAATCAGCAATACCGGATTTCACAATGGTTTATTAATGATTAAATATTATGATTAGCTATTAATTAATTATTAATTAATCACTAATTATTATTAGTTAAATAGTTAATTAGGTCATTAGTCACTAACCAAATGGAGTTTGGGACGGTGTCGCTCTCTGCAGGAGCGAGACCGATCGTCCTTCCCGCGATCGCGCGCGGTCTCGCGCATATGCCGCGCGATACCGTCCTCGACGTCACCCCTATGTTATTTTCGCTCAACGGTTGTATAAGATAGACGGTATATTTATGTAAACAAATTTACATCCCGAATATTCTTAAAAAAAATTAAATGAACAATATTTTTTCAAATTTAATTCTTCAAACCAACGAGTCAGCAGCAGCAGTGTAATGATTACCATTAACACGAGACAATATAATACTTTTTCATCCCAAATTGATCATAGTATAATAAAAAATTATTTAAGCCGCATCGATGAAGACGCCATGCACAATATACGTATATTCTTCCACAATGTATGCATTGATTAAAACACAATGCTCAATTATATTCTTAGCATGCACCACATTCTCGTATGTTGCATTAATTGCACTCCAATGAAATACACGTACGTACAGTTACATGATGATTAATTTGAGAAATTTTGATTTTTCTCATGTGATGATCATATTGCGAGTGGACAAGATTGATTGAGCGAGAGAGAATTGAACACAATAGAGTGAATGGATGAGTTTCTCATTGCGGTGGCAACCGCACGGGACGCGATGTTTGGGAACATCACGTTGGTTGTCGAGAGGGACGGCAAAGGGAGAGAGAGGAGCGATCTCCTCTTCTCTACCGGTTAGATTATTTTAGGAACCGTTGTTCCTATTTTCTTGGATGGATGAGATCACCCATAGTTTCTCAACAGATCAATTTGGGATGGGAGGGTATTTAATATGGGTAAAATAGTAAATTGACACCCTCATAAATCACTCCTTGGTATATAAGATCATGTACAAAACATTAATAATTTTGAAACCGAGGGAGTAGGTCTCTTCCTTCCCCGCTTTTGTCGTTCTCTGTCATTTTCGTTCCTCAAGATCATTCCTCCTTCGATAAGTACTCTGTTTCCCCACCGCCACATTCATGTGCCTCTCCCAACGGAGTCACCATCATAGCTGCGACAACAGAAGAATAGCTACCAGATGTACCCGGCCATCGCTGCTCTGCTCGAGGATGTCGTGCTGGATTACCTGAACCACTGGTTGAGCCCACAACTGACCTCCTCCTAGCTAACCAGAATACCAGATGCTTATAGAATCTAAATCTAATTTATGTTTAAAAAGGAATCTAAATCTAATTTCATACGTCATGGGAGCTTACAGTATTCGCACTCATTTCAGTTCCAATTTTACATTCTATAATTTATAATACCTATAGTATAGCGTGTAGTATATATAATAAATGAAATCAGACCCATTAATTATATTGGATCATAAGCAACATAAAAACACTGGTGGTGTAGTAGTGAAGTCATGTGTACATGACTCCAGCCACCATGATTTAAATCTTATACCCACGAATACTATATACGTGTAATTGCCCTTTCAATAGAAATTTAGAAAGGTCGTGATATGCCTCTGTATCCATCTATGCGTGTGCCTTTATAAGGGGTGTGCACTCACGGACACCTTACAATGGCCAATCAATATTCATCACCATAAAAATGGCCAATAAAAATTCATCGAGTTGATTTTAGTTTAGATTATCTTTTACTATCAAAGTTTTAAGTAGACCACTCTTTGCATAACATATTTTAAAGTGACATTATTGTAAAATTACTAAGTTAAAACAAAAAAGTTGGTCAAAGGGTAGTTCAAATGAAGCTTTGACAATTAATGATAGACTAATTTGCAATTTACTCCCGTTAAAATCACTACTTTACTTACATACTTTTATTTCGATTAAATGGAAGGCACACACCAGCTAATAATTAATGTGCTACCATTTTGCTAATGAAGTTAGTGCGAGCGTATATAGCATAGTTAATGTCATAATGTGGCACGTATACTGTTTGTGAATACTTATTCTAAATTTAGAAAAATGGATTCCATGTTCAACATGTTTCATTGTTTCTGATATCTTTTAACGTTACTGATTGCAGGAAAGGAAAAAACTTAAACCTCAAAGAACAGTAATGATAGTTGCAATTCGTGATTATGATAATGAGGTCAGTTTAATTATTCGTGCACATATGTGGCAGTATTTACTATCAACGTTTAAAATTTTTCATTAGACCTTGCAATACATTTAAGCAGGTATAGAGATCTGTTAAAAATTAATCATTTCACTGTTTTGGTGCAGACTCCAGAACATGTACTGATAAATCAACAAGCCAATACTCTGACGACGGTACTTTCTATACCTAATCCACTTTTTGTGAATTGTCTACGGAATAACGATAAGCTAACAATTAAAATTAAAGTTTATGCAGATATGGAATTCTGTTAATCCACATTTGGACTTATCGGAGTACCTCGAGGTGAGTTTACTACATAAGAACTTTTTTTAACGGATAGCGGCAACAAAATGCTGTCACCACCTAATTAATTAATATCCTTAATATATGAAATATATTCTATAAGCATAAATATACCGTGGACACCAACTAAAAAATTCTAAAAAAATTATACTACTCTATCCTAGATTAATGAATGCTACTTCTCACCTTCAACCTTTGTAAAAAAAAATTGTACTTGTAATTATGTGGAACCAACAAATTAATTACATCTCCTCACCCGTTGCCTTATCCTCTCCCCCCTCCACTCAATGCTCCTTTTAATCATTATTATATATGGAATATATGCGTGTAGTATGTTCATTAACTAGAGTTATTATAGTCATTTGTGTATGCTTCTAATTTGTTCTTAATTATCTAAATAATTAATTTGGAACGGAGATTAGTATATGTCAATTAGTAGTAATATATTTATATTTATGTCGTCTAAGGTCTAATCTCCAAATTCATTATATATATTTAAAATAAAAAGACGAAAAAACTCGGACATATTTCCACCCTTAAAATTATCACAATTTTAATTTTTATACATCTAGAATATAATAAATTTGAGGTTAAAACTTTACACATAAATATAATAATATATTGAAAGTACATGCATATTTTTTTCTAAAATTTTGGTGAAATTTATTAGTTATTGTGTACGTGATGTATATGAAAAGCTTGTGTGCATATGATATATTTACCTTATAAGCATTGGCGGGGCCACCGCTCAGCTAGCCCGGGCTCGCTGGTAAAAACTTCATTAAATTTTAATATAGATGAGTAGATTGATAATGAAATTTCTATAACGAATGATAATTGAATTGAAGTTTGCCCAAGTAAAAAATGATAGTGTAAGACTATAAAAACAAAAAAAAAATCAACATCGCTTCATCAAATTAATTAGGATAAAACTCAATCTCCTTCTCCCCCTTCGCCACCACGAATCTCCATGCATCTCCTTGACCTGTTGCCCCTTCTTGCGCATCCTGTGTCTTTCCCCTTCCTTCTTTTCGGCTCCTTGGCGACCTGGTTCAGGCTGGATTCTATGGACCACCAAATCCAACCTTCCTGACCTCTCGGGCTGTAGGATCCTTTCAAGGCGGCTTTGGCCCTATTCAGAGAAACATAAGATTCTAAGAAATAGTTGGTTGATAGTCAGCTTATGAGAATTTGAAAAATCTGGGTTTTTCGGCCTCTGGTTTTTAGTTCTTTCTCTGGATTCTATAACTACATATTTTGAAAATCTGAATGAGAATCTACACTGTTTGGGGGAGCTGAGTTTCTATGAGAAATGCCCAACCAGCTTCTGCAGAAGCTACAACAGCTAGAATCACCCCCAATAGGGCCTTTATCCCAGCCGCAACCGCGAGAACGGCCCAAACTAGCTAATCCATACACCCCAAATCAGCCTCGGCTAAGACGGAGGGTACACCAGCTTACGATGATGGCTTAGGAAGAAAAAAAAACACCATTTTTTCATCAAATTTACATGAATATAAACGTTCCGAATGAAAAATGGTAGAAATATACCATGCATTGTCGCAGAGCGGAGAGGAAGTGAGAGACGCAGCGCGCAGTGAGGACGTGAGACCACGTGACCTCGCGGGGCAAGCACGCGAGACCGCGCGAACTCGCACGATTACTTGATCAATTAGTGTCATGCATAATTAATTAATTTTTGTTATTTATCTAATTTGCATAATTAGTACTCCCTCCGTATTTTAATGTATGACACCGTTGACTTTTTAACCAACGTTTGACCATTCGTTTTATTCAAATTTACTGTGAAAATATAAAAATATTTATCTCATTCTTAAAAAATATTTGATGATGAATCAAGTCACAGTAAAATAAATGATAATTACATAAATTTGTTGAATAAGACGAATGGTCAAACGTTGGATGAAAAGTCAACAACGTCGTACATTAAAATATGGAAGTAGTACTAATTACTCCCTCCGTATTTTAATATATGACGCGTTGACTTTTTGACAAACGTTTGATCTTTTATCTTATTCAAAAAATTAATGTAATTATAATTTATTTTATTGTGATTTGATTTATCATCAAATGTTCTTTAAGCATGACATAAGTATTTTTATATTTGCATAAAATTTTTGAATAAGATGAGTGGTCAAACGTTAGTTAAAAAGTCAATGGCGTCATACATTAAAATACGGAGAGAGTAAAATTAATTAATTAGCAATTAGGATTATTACTTGTGTCATTAGCATCATTCCGGCCGGTACGTGTCGCTTCGGCAACAAGCGAGACTGAGTTGTCGTCGCTAGCCCAAGCAGCAAAACCGAGCGCTCTCCCCGCTCTCACTATGCGAGATTGCTTCTCATCATGCCATCATCACTATCAACGTGTTGGTATCGTGATTTCGTCGCAATTTCGCACTGCCGAATCGCAACGATGATCTATTCGATCGTGTAAATCCATTTGAATCTCGTATATCTGTTTGAAAAAAAAATTCAAATTCTTTTAGCTTAGGAAGACGGTGGCGGCGGCTTCAATGCTGAACATCTGCCAACGTACATCTCTCCAAGGCTTGGCACATGTGAGCGTGTCGTCCTCGGCGGCAGCGGCACTTGAGCAGAACAGTGCCTGGCTTCCGCAGTCTTTTTCATCAATATATTGTTTTTAAACATTTTATAAAAAATAGAAAAATATCCGTGCGTTGTAATAGGTCAAGATTATTTTAATCATATTATTATTAGATTATTTTTCTAAAATATATATGAGATTTTTTATTTTGGTAGTATCAATATCTAATACGAAACTCTCATTGAGACGATGGCTTTCTTACGTGCTAGCAAGAAAATTAGTTGTCCGACTATTATTTCAAATTAGCTGTCCGACTATTATTTCAAATTAGCATGCAAGTTTTTTTTTAAAAAAACTCTTTATATATTTTTAAAAACGAACAAATTTAAAACCGATTTAAATATGACGATATACCAAAGTATATGTGAAAACATATTACAGTATAAAATCAAATTAATATTTAGATGACCTTACAATAGAAACTAGCCTATTGACTTTGCGTTACAACGGTCTTTTAATTAATAAATATCATTAGCCCGTTATTATTATTATTATTATTATTATTATTATTATTATTATTATTATTATTATTATTATTTACTTACATCATATCTAATTATTTATATATTTGGCATATGGCCCCTTTGGCTGTACATAGTTTTTTTGGCAACTTTTGCTACAGATACTCAAAGTTTGTGGTATTTGCTATGAGACACCTAAAGAACGAGTATTTTCTTATCGATATTACAAAATATAGAAGTTAGCTACTGGACATCCAATTTATTATTTTATTATTTTCGGTGAAAATAGAAAGAAACAACATTGAAAGTACCGAAATGCCCCCTGGGCACTGTCCTTCTTCCTTCCTTTTTTTTTTGGGGGAATTTAACTATTTGCCGCTTTCACTCTAAAGTGCAAAAAGTGGCAAAAAGTTAAAAAACTTCTCTCTCCAATGGCAAATTATTAAGTGCATTTCTAAGAAGGGTATTTGGTTAATTGTCAAACGTAAAAGTGGCAAATAGTTAAATTCCCCCTTTTCTTTCTTCTCTCTTTTCTTCTCTTCAATTATTTTTGCTCCCGTCGTGCGGCGTCGTCGGTGGCGTGGGCATGTACGTTCACCGTCGGTAGCAGCTTCTCCTTCCACGCGCACGACTTGAGCTACTCGAGGACGACGTGCGGCGACTTCGCCTTGCCGGTGGTCGAAGACGCGCACCTGGACGCCGACCAGCTGCTGCCACGCCGGCGCGAGGTACACGCTGTAGTACAGCGGTGTGGTTGGCCTGGGGGAACAGGTAGCGGCCGAGGTAGTGGAACACGGCGCCACGCTCCGGGAAGAGCGCGTCGAGCTCGTCCTGGAACCTGGTGACCAGGAACAGCGATGGCACGATGTAGGTGTCCGTCCTCATCACCAGCCGCTGGTCGTCGTCGCAGAAGAACATCTTGTCGTCGTCGCCGTAGTCGTGGTTCAGGTGGAGGTACGCGAACGCCGGCATCTGGGCCGCGGGCATGTCACCGTCGCTCCCGTCCGTCCCGAGCACCTTGTTCTTCATCATGTTGCCATAGCTCTCGGCGGTGTCGGCGCTAAAGTTCGCGTAGCTACGACACCAGCGGGGAAGTCGCACGGGAGCAGCCACATCGTGCGTCGGCCTCGGTGGCGCTGCCCTTGCCGCTCCCGTCTTTTAGCCGCTGCACGGCGCGGTTGTACGACTCGGTCTCTGGAGCTCCTCGTGCATCCGCAGCCGTGTGACGAGGTGCGGAGATGGTCGTCGGCCCGGGTTCTGGCAGTACAGGGATGACTCCTACCTGCTGCAGCATGATTATTTCTCATCGAATCCTTCGGGCAATAGGCCGTACGTCGAGAAGTTTGTCAGCCGCGCTTCGTGCCAATGGAATCGATTTAGGAAAATTTTGCTACATTGCTCCTCCTCCGAACCACCTCCGCCATTGCAGCGACGACCAAGAGCAAATTTATCATTAATGAGAATTTCTCTCTCCAATTTCTTCGGAAATAATAAAATAAGACCGAGAGTGTCCGACAGCTAATTACTATTTTTTTTGCCTAACAGGAAATTTGCGTTCATACGGTGTCTACTAGCTAATTACACATTTTTTGAGTGTCATGTAGTAAATTTTGCCTTTTTTTTTCTTCCCGCAATATAGTAGAAAGTTGGTGATGAGCGTGATTGACATGTGGATGCTTTAGCGCAATATATCTTTTCTATACTCCTTATAAAAAGTAGTTGTGATGGTGGTACCCCTACTACCAACTCCCAATATTTTTTATGGAAAAAGCACGAATTACCCTCCCAAACTATCATGGTCGACTGAATTACCCCTTAAACCGTAAAACCAGACATTTTATATTCTGAACAATTTATACCGGACGAATAACCCCCAGGCTCAATCCGGAGCGGTTTTAGTCCTACGTGGCCGCACACGTGGCACCAGCCTCACATGTTAGCCTCCACTTCATCCTCCCTCTCTTATGAAGCTAGTGGGCCTGCAGAGATGCCGATGCCTCTGCCCCATGGTCTGGCCACCACCGCCAAGCACCCGCGCCATCATCCCCATCTCGAACCCCACCTCCTTCAGCCGATCATCACCGCCGTTGCCCCTATCCAACCGCTGGAAAGAGAGGGAGGGAGGGAGGGAGAGAGAGAGAGAGAGAAGCGGCGGCGGCGGTGGTGGCGGCATCACTGACGGTGGCGCCCTCTAGACAAAGTCAGAGCAAGAGGAGGATGGCAGGAGAGTGGCAGTGGTGGCATTAGGAGAGGAAAAGTGAAAGTTGGGCTTTGGCAAGGCAGGATCCGACGAGGAGAGGGTCGTCCATTGGTGCCCCTCTTGCTCTCTTCCCTCGGAGGCGAGGCGATCCTCACCACTGCCGCTGCCTAGAGTGCCATCCCATCCGTGCTGTCACGCCCAGAAATTTAGCCCAAATTTCCAGACTATTTTGTGTATTAAATCCCTGTCCAGAACCAGCCAGGGTACACAAAACAACAAGTAATATACAGTTCCAAACGTAAATAAAAGCGTAAAATACTTACAGAAGAGGCACTTAGTCCTCACAACAAAAAGAAAACAGCAGCAGCGGAAAAGGCGATCCTAGCGGGGCTTTAGCTCCACTCCACAGGCAAAACTCAACTGGGGTTTGAGCCTTGGTTTTCTAACTTCGTCTTCAGCTCAGAAGCACTACACTTCTGAAAAGGGGGAATAATAGCAAGGCTGAGTACAACCACCGTACTCAGCAAGCCACACCAATGATGCAGACGTGCAAGGGGATACAAGGACGGTTTGTGGCTATTTGCATAAAGGCGGTTGTAAAACATTTTATTGAGCAAAATGGTAAAACTGTTGAGTAATTAAAGTAACATTAAATCTCCACTGATCAACGCTACACCACGTTGAACTGGCCCAACCAACCCACCTGAACTACAGTGCATTGAGTCGATTTATTAAGGTGGGACTAATCACGGTGAATCTGGTCGACCGCCCATAACCGCGGGTACGGCTATTCGAATAGTTTTACTCTAGCTAGAGGTGTACAACTGTATCCATAAGACACAGCCCCACGACACGTTTCTGTGCACCGACATGCCACCATGACATACCGGAAAGAGGCCGTAACAGGACCCTTCGCATAACCCCCTCTAACCGATCGCACCACACCTCAGGGTTCGCCCCCGTCCCCAGCAGGCAACGGGCAGCCCCCCTCTCGTGTTGCGGTGAATCCGGAAGCCGATCAACCGGACACCCCGGCCGACTCAACTCCATCACGCCCACCCTCGCCTGGGTACGTCGGCTAGAGGAAAGCTACACTACAAGCCCAGCCGTTGCCCACGCTGGCTTGTGGTAAGCACGATAAATTCTTCCAGAGTTTCCCGCGAACCAGTCCTTAATTGCCATGGGTGCAACTAGCAAAACCATGCACCCACAGCCCACCATTCAGTCGCATTTTAGTTGGATAATTACGGCCATGAAGCATGGCCAGATGTCTCGAGCACGTAACTCATTCTGATACTAAAAAGGTCTAATACTGTAATTATCCCATCAACTGAGCTAGTGGTAATTAAGCATGGCTAAGCATATAGTTCTAGCTAGGTCACATAAGTAACATGAGCTAGTTTATTTATTACCCAAGGTTAACAAAAGACATATATCAAGTAAACATAACACAAGCAAGCAGATAGGTAATACCCGGATCCCATGTAATTAGCAAGACATGCATGTTTATTTGCAAACGGTAAAACATTTATAAATTGGGATCAACATGCTCAAGGGGAATGTGTGACTTGCCTTGCTTCTTCAAAACAATCTTCCGAACTCTTTTCCTCGCGACCGCGGACTTCCGAAACGACGGATTCTACACGCTAGCATGCAAAATGAGGAAGAACACTAATAAAAACCAAGGAAATAGTACATAAAAAGTAAACGAACATGTAGAGCTCAATTTTAGATGAATTTTGCAAGTTGAATGGCTCAATTCGGAGTTCGAATGAATTAGATATGAATTTTAGAAGTTTTGAGCCATTTAAATGGATTTCTATAATTATTACCAATTTATTGCGCAATTATTAATTATTTTCTCAAAGGAAAAGATCATCGCTGACGTCAGCAAGGGGCAGCCGGGGCCGACACGTGGGCCCCACACGTCAGTGAGCAAAGGGGACAGGCGCACGATGGACACGGTCCACCGCAGCCTCGGGTGCACGTCCACCATGTGGACGGCCCAGATCGGCCCGAGCCGATCGGGCGGCCGAGGGGAGCGGCGGCCAAGGGCACTGGCGCGGCACAAAGCCGGCCCGGCCGAGCCAAGGGGCGGCGGCGGCACGCGGCCACCGGCGGCAGCAGCCGGCGACGTGGAACGACGGCGGGTGGCCGGAGGACAGCGGCACGCACGGGGGACGGCGACGCACCTCAAGAGGCGGCAGCCGGCAAGAAAGGGGGACGGGAAAAAAAGGGGAGGGAGGAGAGGTCCTCACCGAAAGCGGCGGCCGGCGCGGAGGAAGATGACGGCGACGACGATTGCTCGATGGCGGCTGGCGAGGACGGAGGGCGGACGAGGTTGCCCTTGACCTGCGGAAGGAGAAGAGGGAGTTAGGGAGGGGAGAACCGATGCGGGGTGACTGGAAATGAAGGCCGATGGCGACGACGAGAGGTGGGGCTCACCGGCGAACTTAGAGGATGAGTTGGAGCAGCGGAAGAAGACGACCGAGCAGCGGACGAGGTGAGGGCGAGCACTGCGAACGCGCCAGAGGCAGCAGCACGGCCGGGCGAGGTCCCCCTCACCGGCAAGGAGCGGCTGGAGCGCTGTGGAAGCGGAGGTAGCTCGGCTCTGCGGTGGGAGGTGGTTCCGGTGGTGAATGGGAGGGATGAGGCGGCGGCCGGGCTTGCCCTTGCGGCGGCGAAGCCGGCGGTGGATGCGGCGCAGCACGGAAGCGGCGGGAGCGGCGGTAGCGCGCGGCTGGAGGGCGCCGGCGGTGGTGGAGCTCGGGGTCGACGGTGGAAGCAGTGCTCGGGCTACCGAATGAAGGGGCGGAGCGGCGGCCGAGGCGTGGCACTACGCGGCGCAGCTTTTGGTGGCGGTGGCGCAGCGCGGCTGCGACAGGAACAGCGGTGGCGGGCGGCTGGAGTTCGCCGGGGAGCGGCGGAGAGAGGGAGCACGGTGGGGAGGTGGCTAGGAGGCGCGGGGTGCTCGGGGAGAGGGGAAAACGGATGACGGGAGGCACGTGAGTCGTTTATATAGGTCCCGGAGGGGGAGAACGTGGCCGGGAGAGGCGGATTTGAAGGGGGAAGAGGCGCCGGCGACGTGGGCGAGTGGCGGAGCAAACCGGCGCCGGTTTTTGGGGGAAGTGGGGGAGGAGAGTGGAGGAGGTGGAGGGGATGCGGTTGCTCTCGGTTCGGATGCGAGCGCGCGAACGGGAGGACGCGAAAATGGCGGCGTCGTGGGCGGCAATGGCGGCCACGAGCGGCTGCTGGCTGGGATGGAGGGAGGTTGGGGATGACAGGCGGGGCCCATGGGTCCCACACGTTGGCTGGAGAGAGAGGAGGGAAACCAGGGAGGCAAAGCAGACTTCTCTCAAGGCCTGGGCCGGCCGAGAGAGGGAGGAGGCGCGCGGCCCGGGAAGGGGGAGGGGATTTTGGGCCAAGCCCGAAGGGAGGAGAGGGAAATTATTTGGTTTTCTTTTTATTTAATTGATTAAATGAACTTTGTGACTTTTAAAATTATTTCTCGAGCTCCGAAAATTCGCGGGAAATTTCAGAGAGTATTTTAGCGCACAAAGAATATTACAAAATATTCTCGGCCAATGATTTTTAAAGGAAATTTTAAATTCCCTCAATAATTCACTTGATTAAATTGCTTTAACTTTTATTTAATTTCTAGAAAATGCATTATTTAATGATTTTTAATCCCGAACGAAAATCGCGGCGTTACACGCGCCCGCCACCGACCAAAGCCACCCAACTGCGCCCGTCGCAGCTTACTGCCGACCCGTTCCCCCTCCCGACGTGCTGCCGCCAACCGGAGTTGGAGGGGATGCGGAAGGGGGAAAGGGGAGTTGAGGTGGATGGCCAGATGGGGAAGGGGAGGAGATGGTGGTGGAATTGGAGGTCAGCGCACCCAACAGCGTCGCCAAGATTTTCCATTGGAAGACGAGGTGCCTCAGTCTCCTGCCACCGCCCACCGCGTCGACGCCTCTGGCCACCACCCGCAGCGTCGATGCCTTCGGCTATCACCCGCCTTCTCCGCAGCGCCCCCGGCCACCACCCGCTCGCCACCACGCCCCCACATCACCCGCCGGGATCTACCATTGGGGGATGGGGGGTGGGAGGGGAGGGAGATCGGAGGGGGAGAAGAGGTGGCTGCCACCCACCTTTCCGATGCCCCCGCCTCGCCCGCCATCGGACACCTTCGAGCGCCGCCACCCACCGCTTGTCCCCACGTCGCCATGCGTGCTTTGCAAGGGAGAGATGGGGGGAGAGGGGAAGAGAAAGTATGACAGATGGGTCCCACCATTTTTTTTAAAGAAAATGCTGACTAGATTGTCACGCGTACGTCACGTAGGATAAAACTGCTCTGGATTAGGTCGAAGGGGATAATTTGACCAATATTGGAAGTTCAGGGTAAGCAATGTTTGGTTTTTGGTTCATGGGGTAATTCGGTCAACCACGATAGATAGGGGGTAATTTGTACTTTTTCCTACTTTTAAGGGAAAATGGCATGTGGGGTTATAGGTCATATATCAACTACTCCCATCAACTCTCTACTTTTCTAGAAGAAAAAAAATATTAGTGTGGGACTAAAAAAGTATACATATGATTAATAAATATGTAGAAATGATAATAGCATGTTAATGATAATTTTCTTTAACTAAAATCTCGTTGCAACATAGAAGCAATTTACTAGTAACCTTTAGAAATGCATTGAGTTGATGGTGAGAGTGGTGATATTCATTGCGCACTACGGCCGTGCTGCTCTCTTTAAAAGGAGTATGATATAGAACACCGCTGCTGTGCACGCTGGCATGTCCATGCGACAACGCGTGTAGGCATGCATAGGATAGAACGGACGGCTAATGCACGATTAATTAGTTCCAAAGTTTTTTTCCAAACTTCCAACTTTCCATCACATCAAACCTTTCATACACTCACAACTTTTCAGCTACATCGTTCCAATGTCAACCAACTTTCCAAACTTTAGTGTGAACTAAACACAACCTTAATAACGAAATACCAGGTGGCAAGGGGATTATATTTTTATGCCTGAACTTAGTGCGTGACAGAAATGCAATTTAATTCAAAATTTTAATTGCTTTATATATATTTACACATGTTCTATTCCTCTATATGCAGTTGGAGTATAGGACTTTCCCTCATCATAGGCATGGGAGAGAAGAATTCGAGCAAAAGGTATATGGTAGGAGTATTCTTGTTATTTTTTTTATTATACTATTAATTAGGCTGACTTCTTTTCAGCAACCTTAAACAACAACTTAATTGTTTTATATTAGCATGTTTTTGGGCTACTAAACAAATGCACTATGTGCAAAACTTTTTTTATGTTTCTTTAAAAAAAAAATCAAACAATCTATTTTTCAAGTTTATCTGGACTCTGTTATATTATCCTTTATACATTATTACTTTTCTTGGATTTATCTAGGAAAAGTATTCAAATACGTTATACTTTTCTTGGAACATGTTTTGCAGTGTGCATCTCTGAGGGAATGGATCACTTCTGGAAACCTTGCTGGACGCCGACATCATGATATCTCAGCTAGGGTTTTTTCTGACAGCGCAGACAGAATATGGCGTGACGTACTGCTCAACAAGGAACTTAATCTTACATCTTACTATGTGAGTTGCTTCCGACAAAAATTTCAATCAGAAGCTCATATATCGTGTTCGTAAATCTTCAGGTTTTATATTTAAAAGTTCCTAACGCAACGTACACACTGCACAGGTAGTGTCCTCATATATGGTGTGCTACAAAGCGAAGAATAATCTTTTTTCTTCTATTCGATCAGAAGAGGTAACGGTACTTCTTACGTACTCCCACTGTTCCACGATGGTCTGAGTTTGTCCTAAGTCAAATAACTTAAAAAAGTTTATAGAAAAATATATAGAAACATCTACAAAATACAATTAGTTTTTATAAATGCACTATTAAATATTTTATAATATATTTGTTTTGGGATGAAATATTGTTCTATTTGTCTATAACTTTTTGTCAAACTTCAACAAGTCTACAACAAACCCAAACGACTAATCATAAGGAAAGGAGGGAGTAGTGATTATCCTTGTGACCATTATTTAGGGGTATGTTTGAAGAACTTAAAATTATGACAAGTAATTGATTAGTAGTCATCTTGTCGATAAATATATATGTTGATACCTCGTGTGTTGCTGTGAGACTTTGTCGATAAATATATGTGAGATAGTTAGCTAAGGCAACTATGGACTGAAAAACACATGGAAAGGAATATAAAGATGTTCATCAAGAATGGAAGTGCGTTTCAGGTTTTATTTTCTAAAACATGCATGCTGATCACCATTCAATTTCTAAAATTGTTAACTCAAGTCTTAGTATAGCAGCCAGAAATAACTTGGTCAATTAAGCAATAACGTAGGCTGCAGAAAGCTGGTGCATTGAGGATGTCACATTGCTAAATGGGCCTTGAAACAGAAAGAGTAAATTATACTAGCGGTTCTTAAACTTGTAACAAAGTTTCACTTAGATCCACAAACTTATAAAACATGCATCGATGTATCATTCTGGTCCAAAGTCTGGTTTGACCGTGGTCTTGCCTATGTGGCATGCCACGTGGATGATGACATGGCTAAATTTTCTTTTTTCCTTTTTTCTCCCCATCTTTTCTCTCCTTCCTCACCTCGCGTGGTGGATGAGGTTTCCGGTGACAGCACGTGCGCGGGTGGCGGCCGATAGCCGGCGAGGAGAGGAGCGGCGCGCGTGCTCGGGCGCCGGCCGACGAGAAAGGAATGGCGCGGGGGCGCGGCTGGCGGGAGGAGAGGAGCCGCAGGCAGAGACCGAGAGGGGAGGAGAGGGAGAGGCGACCGCCACCCGCGGCTCCTCTCCTCCCGCTGCGGCGACATCCGACTTCTCCCTCTACTTCCTCTCCCACCGCTGCCCTCACCGTCATCACCAACAAGTGCCATGGCTGGCCGCTCCTCCTTCCCCGCCGTTGGACGCCTCCTTCCCCACCTCCTCTCTGGCCGTCGACGTGCCGGCCCATCGCGTCCTCCTCCTGTGCGCCAGACGCCGCAGGGGAGGCCGGTTCTAGGGGAACGCCGCAGCGCTCGAGCGGAAGGAGGCAGAAGGGGATTCATAGCTTCGCCAAATGCCACAAGGGAGGCCGGATCTAGGCGGAAGGGAGAGGAAGGAGGCAAAGTGGAGAAATTAAAGGGATAAGAACGGAGAAAAAAAATTATATGTCATCTTCCATGTAGCATGCCATATAGGCAAGACCACGGTCAAACGAGATTTTGTACCGGGATGATACATTAAAGCAAGTTTAGGGATCTCGATGTGTGTTTTACAAGTTCGTGGACCTAAGTGAAACCTCGGTACAAGTTTAAGAACTGCTAGTGTAATTTACTCAAACAGAAACAAATAGCTGCAAACTGTAAAAATGATAGAACATAAAAAAAATTATATTGAACGTAGAGCATATCATATCTATTTAATAACTTTTTTTAAGCAAAAGGAGATGACATTCAACGACTGAAACCATCATGAAACATTAATTTTACCTCATTCTGTCGAGCTGCACACTTTTTCAGGTGAGAACAGATGAAATTATCCCTGCAAAATTATTTTTAATTTGATGAACTAAAGAAACATGCGGCTTTTGAATGATCGATGCATGGAATCAGTAACTAAGGAAAATGCTGATCCAAAAAGCACAAAAAGTTTATACACAGATATTGTACAATAACAATGCCTAGTGATCAGCAGGTATTAAGAAAACAAACGTGAGAACATAAAAGCGTGTTAGCGGGTTAATAGAAGTTCTGAACTGGATAATTTTATTTTGAGGGAAACCTCAAAAGGGCAACCTCATATAATAAAAGAGAAGAGAGTTGATTCAGTTTATAAGTGAAATCGAACAATAACCTTTCAACAACATAGTTAATTAAGGAAAAACGACAACAAGCTTGACATTATCAAAGTGAGCTAACCACGCAGACCGCGATACCCACATAGAAAGATCAGTGGTTCATCACGGGAAAACTCATAAGACAAAGTCTTCGATAAGGACACGCCGACAGAATGGCGACATCGTCCGGTACAAACAAATCTTAGGGTAATTTTCACCTGGAGAGATCCCTTGAGGTGGTGAAAAACAATGGCTCCATAGTAACGTACGCTTTCAAGAAGGTGAACAACGCCTAAGAACATCATCATTTCTAGCGTCGGCGTGTTGTGCGAGGCTTTCTCCTCACCTATCCAACCACTGTGTCCACGACGAAAACCACACAACACCACCTGCACACCCAAAGGCCTGCACACCACAAACCACCACATGTCCAACATGACCACTAATGCACCAGTGCTAGGTTTTCCTGGTTGTTGGGCACCAAGCCATCAAAGGTGTCCATCCGTCACCCTGGTCACCTTCCACCACCACACCACGCCATGTTGCTCCATAGAGAGATATGGCCCGAGCGAAGAGTGGCCATAGCTCTAGCACAACTTGCCAAGAAGACCTGCGCCGCCACTTAGTCTGTCCTGCACGGAGCTCTACATCGAGCCATAGAGCTAGACCATTAAATATGTCGAACAGCCACCAGCTGGCCAGTCCAACTCGCTGGAAAACCTAAACCTGGATCTGGATTTTGAGAAAAAACAAAAGGGAAAATGGAGAGGGAAGGAGGAAGGGGAAGGGAAGAAGGTTGAAGGAGGAGAGGTACAGTCGTTGCTGTGGTGGAGAGGCGAGTAGAGCCTGGAGAAAAATGAGAGGAAAGGAAGGGGAAAGGCTGAGGGAGGGATGAAAGGAGAGGAAGGCGTCGTTGCCGGTGGCACCTGTACTGTCACCAGCGGTGGCGAGGCTAGCTAGACGCGGGCAAGACTACGACTCGGGGCTGGTCAGCTCCTGCGTCACCCCGAGAGAGTGGCAGGGAGTCATCGGGGGCAGGTCTCCAACTGGACCCTCAACTGGATAATAAGGAGTACCTTGTAGTATTGTTGTAGGTGGTTATAAGGTGTGCACACTTCCTTTTTTGGTTGATCAAATCACATATTAAGGAATGTACAACAGTCTTTATTAGTGGTCTCTCTCTATTGTCATGCAAGTATATTTGATAACATGGATGAAAGAGAAAGGAGGAAAGAGAAATATGGTTGTTATGCATGACAACGGCTCAGAGTCGACTCTTAGCATTTATTAGAGCAAATTTTGTTGCATGGTGGTGAAAGAAAGGAAAAAATAGTAAGAAAAAATATTTTGATACATTAATGATTAGAGACCATATTGTCTTCAACTATTGGAGGATGGTAATATCTAGATAACGTAGAGCTCATACCTGACTCTACCTTTGTATATGCCCTTAGAATGTGTAGGTTCGAATTGTAGAAGAATTTTTAGTCTAGGTTGGTGTTACCAACTAGAACTAAAGATATTTTTAGTATCGGTTGGTGAAAGATGCTTCTATGCTTAGTTAAAAAGAAACATCTCTATTCAAGTCAGATGTGTGTAGCAGATGGTATGGTAATGTGTTTGAGAGCTGAGGTGAGAGGTCTTGAGTTTGAATCCCACATCCCACATATTATTTTGTATTTAAGTATACATCTTTATTTACCGGTTCCTTCAACCAGTAATAAAAATCGAGATTTTTAGTTTGCTACAACCGGTAATAAATGGGGTTCTTAACCGGGACTAAAGATAAGATCTTCGGTAGTGTAATATTATTTAATAATTCCGATTTTATAAGAGTTATGCTTAGTGTGGTCATGATTTTCTTTTTCTTGATTATATATTTTGCAAATTCACATTTAATAAATCATATCGTCTTCTTGACTTGTTTATCTTGATTTTATGTTGTTTATAATCAACAGTTCAAAATTTTAGAGTTAGTACATATTTTCCCCGGGAGTTTTAGTTCTAATTTACTCCGTATTACTTTAATTAGTGGTTCTGAAATTCAATACTACATAGTGGCTTCCAAGTACGTTCAAGATTTAATCGCATTCATTAATTTGATAGTTGCTTCTTTATCTTCTTGCATAGAATTTTCAAATTCTGGCTAAAGATGGAACAGCCCACCCAAAATACTTCTGGAAAGAAATGGACAAGTTGATGAAATCAATCACGACTAAGTATGACTATTGTACCTTTTGTTTTTATGCACCTTTTTCCTTAATTCTAATAAACACGTTCCATGGCATGTTTGGCTTATTTGTCTACGTGGTGATAAATTAATTTTAATTTTATTTGGTGTTCTTTAAATAATGTTATATCATTTAGCATAACAATTAAAATATATTTTGACATAACTGTGACTGAAGTTAATTTATTTTAGATGAACACTTTTCTTCAGAACGGGAAGAGTACAATATTGAACTGCAAGCGCGCAGCACTAATTTTCTTTCATAATTTGCTATATGTCTAATTTGGACTGTAGATATGACAAAGAGGCCGTGGGTACGGATGTAACAACAGCAAAGGAAATAAGGAACGAGTTAATCCTGCAAATTGCGCAAGTAGGACACATTTGTTTCTTCCATGTATTTCTTTTTTTTTTTCAGTCGTTCCCACTTAATAAATCCTATGCGTTTATATATATGGACAACATTTTTTTCAGATTTTTTATGATTTTCGAAATGGGACTTTACCATATTTTTTTTTTGTAATACAGGTTTATAAAGACTAAAGAGTTTATTACATTATCAAAGTAATTTTCAAGACCAAACTACATATAAAAATATAATTTATGTTTTCACCTTAATTTATTTTAGAAAATATCAATAGTAAAAAAAGTAAAAGTTATACATAAGAAATATCATTTTACCGGAGGAAGTACACTCTTTTAATGAGTTTTAATCTGAATGGCAGAAATCTATTATACATAAATGAACATAGAACACCCCTTATATATACTAGAAGCCTAGCTAGAACACCCCTAACTGTAGCTTGTGCTTTCCACAGGCCATGTGTGTGTGTGTGTGTGTGTGTGTGTGTGTATATATATATATATATATATATATATATATATATATATAAAAGGTTTATGGTTTTATATTAATTGTTGTAACACCTTCCTAAAGTTCATATATAGCCTAGCTTCCACCATATCACTGTCCCGTCGTATAAGAAGGGTTATATATATCACAGAAAATTTAAAAAGGTTAGTATGGATATGAGAATTGTTTCGACCACATGGTTCTATATTCTGGTCCCAACCTATTATTTGTCATTTATATATGTCATGTCATCCTTGAAAGCAATTCTGCTATAGGACATATCATATTTAATTATCTTGCAGCTACTAGAAAAATCATGCGAAATCATGCTGAAGAAATATATTGCTGGTGACCTTTTTTCTGAAAGTAAGAAAAATATCGCGAAGGCCCTAAGCAATGAAGACAACCCCACCAGCTCGGTGGATGATGTAATTATTCCTTCCTTGAAAACATTTGATTACGTATGCCAAGGTAAGATACTCACCGCGTATTCCCGTTGTTTCTTTTTATGGTGCACATATTATTTCGAGGAAATTTTTTGTATCTCACTAAATATTTAACTAATTCTTTTTTAGTTTTGATAATCACTTTTATATCCCAAGTTTTTATATTAATAATCTCTTAAGGTTGTGTTTGTTAGTGGGTGTTGGGAACCCATCTCTTGCGAAAAAAAAAACGGAACGGTACATTAGCGTGTGATTAATTAAGTATTAGCTTTTTTTTTCTAAAAATGGATCAATATAATTTTTAAGTAACTTTCGCACAGAAACTTTTTGTAAAAAAACACATCATTTAGCGTTTGAAAAGTGTGCACGCGGAAAGTGGGGAAAGACTCAGCCACGTGTTCTATTAGTTTACTGTAACAATATTGTCCCTAGTTTGTATATTAAGTATAAAGTGGGAGACTAAAAACAAAAGACAAAATTTGTTGTTGGACATCCTATTTTGGGGCACCTTTTGTGGGCATTGTAAAAATATGTCTTTATCATGACACTCCAGCTTACAGTATTTTTTGCTAAAAAAGAAGTTCTGATCGTTCTTATTAGTATTACGGATTAGATATACCTCCTATACTTGAATTCATAGCCACCGGAAATACAATACATCTGATTAAATACAGAAGTAAATGTATATCCGAATATAAGAATATTGTGGATAAAGTTATAAACTCTATTCCCGCTAAATAAAGATGTCAGACTGCGGCCTAGAAACTACATGGACTTATCTATCCATATCCCTTAAGAAGCCTCCGAGTTCTAGGTAGATATGAAGGCCGGCCGAATTTAGTTCCAAACTTTTTTTTTAAACTTCCAAATTCCATTACATCAAAACTTTCCTACATACATAAACTTTCAACTTTTCCGTCGCATCGTTCCAATTTCAACCAAACTTCTAATTTGACGTGAACTAAACACACCCGAAGTTGTTTGTCCATATAAATATAATGACCACATGAGGAGAGGACATCGAATTACAAGATTTAGCCTATGGAATGGTTTGGAGAGCTTTTTTAGCTACAACTTCTCCGAGAATTAGAAAGACCTTGTTTAGGCTTAGACTTATTGACTTATGCTTTTAAGTCTTTATTTTTGTTTATGTGATTTATAAGCAGATGAATTTAAAGTCCTAAGTTTAAAGGTGATGTCATACTTTTAACTCACATGAGCCAAAATATCTTCTTCAACCTAGTTTTTGGCTTAATAGTGTAAGAGTGTCTTATGACTTTAAAGAATCCAAACAAAAAAGTTGCTCGGTTGTTTAAGGTTAGACTTTTTGGCTAATAAGTTAGCTTATATGCCTAAACAAAGAGGGTCTAAACAGTCCGGTTTTTTATCTAGATTCTTTGATGATATCGCTGTAGAATTCATAAAATAACTAGAACTCAAGAGCTAAGAAAACTAAACTTTTTAGATTCTCGGTAGCTGGCTACCAACCAGCTGCTTCTTATAATCTCAAGTTCCGCAAACAGACCCTATAATTACCCATTGACCCTACGTCGCCAGACTAGTTCTCGAGAACTACTGGTTGGTGGCTAGATTAGTTAGCTTGCTCCCCATTATAATCGTTGCGCTACTTTTAAGCTATAAATATAATAGAAGTAGGACAATGACCCATCCTCAGAGGTTTTGAACCTGTATAAAAATCTCTATCTTCCAATCTTTTATTCCAATCTCACTTATATGCTAGTACCAACGTAACCTACTATATACTCCCAAAATACTGTAGTTGGATCTAACACTTCAATAATTATTTTTACACAGTAATTTTTTTTAAAAAAATATTATGACCATTCTTTTAACTGGCTCAACTGGAGAGAGAACTTTGAAAACATGCACACACTTTTATCATCGTTTAATCTGTGAAACAACTGCAATATATAATTCACAAAAGATTGCACCGACATTTAGAAAAAGCACTATTAATAAAATTTTACCGCATAATGCATCTAATCTAGTACCTTTTTCCGCATAATGCCAGTACTTCAGTTTCGCCTTCGTTTTTAGAAAAAGCACTATTAATAAAATTTTACCTCTCTGATTGAATGGAATATGTTCAGATGCTAGCCATTTAGAGAACTTTTTTTTATTTTGTGAACCTTTTTAATTTATAATTTTAAAAATAAATCATTTCAGAACTTGTTTTCAAGATCTAAACCTTTTTGTCATGTTAATTAGTCAAATTGGCATGTCAAAGCAACACTGCAACACTAGTCTAACTAACGCGACAACGTTATTTGGCCACGCTAGTATGGCTGATGTGGTAGCTTTATTTGGTCACACCACTATGGCACACGTGACAGGACAAAATTATCACACCCGCTATATGTGACATGTCAGTATTATTTTGCTATGCCACACGGGCTAGCGTAGTTTAGATTCTAGAAAATAATAAGTTCAAAAATAAAGTTCTCATTTAGAGTGGTTTGCCACATTGCTAACGCCATGTTGGTGCGTAAGGCAAAAAGAATATTTTTTCACTTCTAAAAATTAAATAGCTTTAAGTTGTTCCTATATATCACTTCTTTCATAAACTAGTTACAACTTAGATATTTTTTCTATGGGCAAAATAAAGTATAATTATTCCAAAAAATAGTGCCTAAATCAGAATAAAACCATACTGGCAACATATAACTAAGGGCCTGTTTGGTACAATTCCAACTCCTAAATTTAGCTTCAGGAGTTGGGTCTGGAGTGGAGCTGCCTAAACCCAGCTCCACAACTCTAGTTCATTTTGTGGGAGAGCTCCACCCAGCTCCACTCACTGTTTTGGTGGAGCTGAAACTGTTTGGCTAAGCTCCAGCTCCAGGAGGGGTGGAGCTGGAGCTGGAACTGTGCCAAACAGGCCCTAAATTTCATTTACTCTGGACAAATTTGTCTATGTTTGTGGTCTACTACAAAACTATATTTTTTTTGGAAATGCTTTACTTCATTTGTTAATTTTTAAAATTCAAATACAAAAGCATAGCTGAAATTGTTTTTCAATCTTTAAAATTAAAAAAAAAACATGAAAAAGTTATCACTTATAGAGTCGTGTGTTTGAAACCTAAATAAATTGGGCCCACTGGAAATAAAGTTTATTACTTGCACAAAAATTATTTTCTCTAGATTATAAAGTTCACGAATCGTATCGTGCAATTGTCGTTCTTTAGGAAATTCGTGAATTAAGTACCAACATAGTTAGGCTCCCATTCTCACTAGAGGGGCTCTTTATAATTAGTTAAAAAAGACAGACAAGTCAGTTGACTCAGTTGTGTGGACTATGAGGTATATGGTCCAATCATATGGTGCACTACTATAGCCTTTAAACTGGATATGTGTCCTTAATACGCCATGCTATCCTCTTTTTTTCATATTTCTGTGTGGTCGTGTGTGTTTTGGTTACGTGTATCCTAGCTAGCTAGATACTCCCTTACCCTGAAAAATAAAGCTACATACTCCCTCCGTCCCAAATTACAATGTCTATTTTTCACACGGTCTACAATAATACTCCCTCCATACTCGTATTTAGACAGCGACACGGTCTCCAAAATACAACTTTGACTTATTTATTGAAAAGTGATATATGTATACTTTTATGAAAGTATTTTTCAAGACAAATCTATTCATATAATTTTTACATTTTCAAACTCAATAACTGGAGAGTTATTCATGATTTATATTCCTAAGGTTTGACTTAAACATTGTTCTAAACGACTTCATTTACGAGTACGGAAGGAGTATACTTTAACCATTGATTTATACCATAAATTATATCATTGTCAATGTTATGGATTAAGATATATATCCTTTCCTTGGGTTCATATCATGTGGAAATACCACATACCTAATGTTATACGGGAAGATATACTTAGGTCCTAAGGAGATAAAGTGGACTTGGAAGACAATTGTCTTCGTGCATATAGGTGTCAGGGTTTGGTCCGGAGAAGATAAGGATTGCCTTGGTTCCTACTCCCTCCGTTTTAGGTTACAAGACGTTTTGATTTTGGTCAAAGTCAAACTGCTTCAAGTTTGACTAAGTTTATAGAAAAAAATAATAATATTTTTAACCCAAGACAAATTTATTATGAAAATATATTCAATTATTGATTCAATGAAACTAATTTGGTATTATAAATATTGCTATATTTATCTATAAATTTAGTCAAACTTAAAGTAAATTAACTTTGACCAAAGTTAAAATATCTTATAACTTGAAACGGAGGGAGTATTATGCTTGCGTTCTTCGAGTTCTATTTAGAGAGTAAGACATTCTCCCGTGGAGGCGGCATCGAATCACAAGCCGTAGCTAAAGTCACATTGAGAGAATCCGGAGAAAGTCGGAGCCCTAGTCGCTGACTTTTACTTGTTGAGACGTACTCATCAGATTCTATTCGACAGACTAGACTAGCCTGCAAATTCCCCCATTGCTTTCCCTAGCAATACATATAATCTGGAGAGGGGTTGTTATTCAATAATCATCTTTGAGAACTGAACCAATATAAATCACTGTCTCTTGTCTTCTCGATACAATCTCGTGTATATCGTGCTACCAGCAATCTCATACTCTATAAATACAATTGTTAGGTACAGCCCATCAATAATCATTGAGAACCACAAAATTAGTATTATATGAAGATATTTTAAAATACGAATTTAATGATATAACATATATAAGACTTAGATATTGTTAATGTAATTATTAGTCAAAAGTTAATCGAGTTTGATTTTCCTATAAATAAGAGTGCCCTGTGATTAGGAAGGAAGGGAGTAAAAACCTGAAGTATTCTTTGAAAAAATATATCATCTTAATGTTGTTGGCTTACAAAGCTTCTACTTCCTTCGTCCCACTCACTAAGACACAGTCAAACTTGACACAGTTTTCAAAACTAATTTTTGACTTTAAATCTCTCATATACTATAATGTTTTTAGCAACAAAATCATACTCATAGAAAAGTAAATTTAAATGACAATCCAATGATACTATTTTTATAAAATAAAATTTAATTTATAATAAAATATTTATTGGTTTAGTGAGTAGTATGGAGGGAGTATTATCTTTAGAAAAATTGGAGCCAATCGGAGACTATCCTATTCCTCTCCGTTTTCATCATTACCACCCATTTACTCAAAATGTGTAGTATCGTTCTAATTGTAAATTTATAGTCGTTTACTCGTTTAAACCACTCAATTTCTTTGAACTCGTCGATACCATTGTAATTGGTTTACTTATTGCCAACAGATTTGGAGAAGACATACCGAGCTTCAGTCGAGGAAAACAGGGCAAAACTGAAAGACGACTTACGCAATTATGCAGTTAAAAAAGCCAACAATATTGAGGTGATTAAAAAGATGAAGTTAAATGAATTATCTTCGTCACTGCGAATCGTGATTGAATACTTTCTTTTTCTACGTCACAGTAACGTGCTAACAACTCTCTACCAATATATTGTACTCCATCTGTTTCACAATGTAAGTTATTCATATTGATGTTAATGAATCGAAACATATATATCTATCTAGATTCATTAAGATCAATCTAAATGTGAAAAATGTTAGAATGACTTATATTGTGAAACGGAGGAAGTATTAGGTATGCTTACATTATTAATTGTGCACTTAAAGGGTAGAGCAATCTTACCGTACTTAAGGAGATACCATATTATACCACTTTTTCTATTGTAAATTTGGTACCTTTTGATATATAGATACTATAAGATACTAAATTTTAGCTCATGGTACCTCCTTAAGGACGGTAAAATTGCTCTAAAAGTTAACAGGTAAGCTACTCATGGTTTTCGAACTGATAATTAACCGTTAGCACGCACTAAGTAAAAAGGACTTCCTTTTATCGAGAAATGCACTAGTATGATGTACTCTCATTCCATTAACTTCTACGGAATACTACTACTTAATTTTCAAACATTAACATGGCATTTAACGAGGCAACAACATACATATACACCATGATTTTAGATTGTTTTTCAGTCTATTTAATTATACCATTTTTCCATTATACATGTACCATAAATACTGAATAATATAATGGCGGAATGATCTTAGATTAATATTAACTAGAATATCGAGAAATTTTCTTATGTATTCCTGAGTCTTCACGCGTCATCTGTTCCATGCCACTTAGTTTTGTTTTATCCTATGCATGCTTCTCTTTAGAGTTTTTGTTTTAATTTTCTACCTTTCTCGTTAGTTGATTGTTAAATTTTTTGAATGACTACATTACATTGCCTTTAATCCCATATTAAAGTTCTAGCTTAAAAGTATAAATTTCTCGAGGTCAAAATTTAAAAATTCAATACTAAATATATCAAAAGGAATAGAATTATTTGGAAAAAAATCAAAAAATAAAATTTAATTAAATTTGATAAAATTTCAAAGAGTAATTTAACCTGTGTCCCTCCAAGCAAATTTCTTCAAATTTTCTTGAAATTTTTTTAAAAACACCAATAGATTTTTATTGCTGAGAAGAGGATAGAAATGGTGATTTGTGTTTTTTTTTCATTTTAAAAGTTTCACAAAATTTAATTGCAACTCATTAGATAAAGTTAAATTTTTGGATTTTGAATTTGGGGTCAAGCAATTGATGATGTTTTATAACAAGGTATCTCACTTATGTACGAGCAAGAAGCAATATAGTTATTTTTGAAAAAAAAAATGTCAACTTAAGTTCAACTAATATAATAGGTATAGAAAGGATCAAAATAAAAAAAATTGGTTGATATACGAGAAAAATATTAATATTCGTTTGATGTGAAAATCTTATATATAGAGAGAGAGAGAGTAGAGAACCAAATAGATAGGAGTGCGCGCGGGAGGAAAGAAAAAAACGTTAGTAACTCAATTACTAATGGGTTAAGAGATCCACTAATTCAGTTATTCATGGGCTAATAGAGAACCAAACTGATAAGAGTGCGGGAGGAAAGAAAAAAAGGTTAGTAACTCAATTACTTATGGGTTAACAGCCGCAGTAATCGAGTTACTTACAAGCTAGTAGACAACCAAACTGATAGGAGTGCGGACAAAAAAAAGAAAAAAGGATGGGGAAGAGTGCGGGATGGGTTGGTTGGGAGGGGGGGGTGGGGGTGGGTAGGTGGGGAGGGGAGGGGTGCTGTGAGGGGAGTAGTTTAGTTATACCGCACCCTGGGTGCGGTTTAGCGTGTATATATATATATGTATAGCAGTACTGTTCGTGTTTTAGATGTGCATATTGCAGCATCTTACAATGACAAATAAAAGAGATGAGATGGAAAGTAGATATGCGATACCAATTAATTGTATATGTGTCATTGTATTACATATATCCTTGACTTGGTTATACTCTTTTACCATTCATATACCTATATTTACTATGTTACAGACTATGCGGGAACTCAAGGAGGCAGCTATACAGACTGCAATAGTAGGTGCATCGCTTGTGAGCGGGGGTGCTATTGTTGGATCGTAATCTTGAGCATTTATATTCTGTTTTGTTTTGTTGCATGTAGAGTTCGGTTGGAGTCTGAATTCTGGCCGGTAGAATAGCATTTTCTGTTTTAGCATATTTGCTTCATTCTTTAGCTGCGATGACTCGGCTCGGATCGTGGGATGGCGCGGTCAGTAGTTGATCCGAGATTGTCGTGATTCTGTTATGCATGCAACAAACTCCGTGTGGAGATGAATAAATAGAAGAGAAAACTGGAAAAGCTGCACGGTATTACGCAGCGAAAACTCTGTTCGTCAGTTGTTCTGTTCTGCTCTGTTTTACTGAAAAATTGTTCAGTTAACTGTAGCTGCACCTGCAAGCGTCAGTGTGTGTGTTCTGTGAGATTGAGAGCCAGTTCGCGTGAGTTTTCTGACATTTGGTATCAGAGCTTTGCTGAGACGATCCGGTGATGTCATACACACCGCCTGGCCGCCGTGGTGGTGGCGGCGGCGGGGGAAGCGGCAACGGCTGCGGCAGCGCGAGCGGCAGCGGCGGGGGGAATGGCGCAGACGGCGCATCACTCCCGCTAGTGCCTTAGGGGAGAGATGCTGGGCACACTGCCCGTCTCCCGATCCTGTCGAGGGCAAATTATCCGGACTGGGCACTATTGATGCGCGTAAACCTGCAGGCGCAGGGGCTCTGGACGGCCATCGATCCTGGCTACGCGGAGTACCGCGAGGATCGTGCAGCGCTCTCGGCGATTCTCCAAGCTGTGCCGCGTGAGATGTTGCGCGGCTTGGCGAAGCACAACTCGGCGAAGGCGACATGGGATGCCATTAAAACCATGCGGGTCGGTGTCGACCACGTGCGTGAGGCGAAGGAGCAGGGATTCCGCCGTCAGTTCGAGGCGATGCGCTTCAAGGACGGGGAGACACCAGAGGAATTTGCAATGCGGCTCACTGCCGTCGTTGCGGACATTCGCGACATGGGCGGAGTCATGGAAGACAAACACATCAACAAGAAGCTGCTGCGTGTTGTCCCCAAGAAGTACAAGCCGGTGGCGATTTCCCTCGAGCAGCTCCTCGACGTGAAGACCATGGCCCTGGAGGAGCTCGTCGGGCGGCTGTCGACGGTCGACTCTTACAGTGATGACGAGGAGGCAAGTGACGGCGGCAAATTGTACCTCACTGAGGAGCAGTGGCAGGCCCGTGTCAAGCAGCGGGAGCAGGAGGGATCCAGCAGCAGCAACAAGGGCCGGGCGGGCTCTAGCAACCAGAGCTGTCGAGGCAAGGCCGGCGATTCACCGAAGGGAAAGGAGATGGCCACCAGCAGCCATGGCGGTCGTGACATCTCTAAGGTGAAGTGTTTCAATTGCGATGAATACGGTCATTACTCGAAGCAGTGCCGTAAGCCGCGTCGCCAACGTCGGGGAGAGGCGAATGCGAATCTGGTCCAGGCTGAGGGAGAACCAACTCTGCTCATGGCACACGTGATGGGGGTGTCGCTCGCCGGCGAAGCGGCCATTGGTCGAACACCTTGTGTGCAGGAAGTGCATCTCACGGAGAAGAAGGTTGTGCTTGACCGCGAGGATGGGCGTGAGGAGGAGAAGACTTCAGAGTGGTTCCTGGACACCGGGGCCACGAATCACATGACGGGCGCACGCTCGGCGTTCACGGAGCTTGACACTGGTGTTGTGGGCACGGTTAAATTCGGCGATGGCTCGGTGATTGACATCCAGGGGCACAGAACTGTGGTGTTTCAGTGCAAGAATGGTGATCACCGCTCACTGGAGGCAGTGTACTACATCCCCAAGCTGAGAAAAAACATCGTCAGTGTTGGTCGCCTCGACGCGCGCGGCTACAACGCACACATTTGGCATGGTGTTTTCACGTTGCGTGACCCGAAAAGGATGCTGCTAGCTAAGGTAAATCGTGATTCAAGTTACCTGTATGTTCTCAAGTTGAATCTTACGACACCAATCTGTATGGCGGCGAACGGCTCCGAGCTAGCATGGCGATGGCATGCACGATTTGGCCATCTAAATTTTCAGGCACTTCGGAGGTTGGCACAAGGAGGCATGGTCCGCGGGCTCCCGCAAATTGATCATATTGATCAGTTGTGTGACGGGGGCCTCGCGGGCAAACAACGTCGCACACCATTCCCAGAGGAGGCACAGTACAGGGCACAGACGGCGCTCGAGCTGGTGTACGGTGACCTCTGCGGACCAATCACACCGGCGACGCCGGGGGGCAAGAAGTATTTCTTACTCCTGGTCGATGACATGAGTCGTCACATATGGATATGACTCCTCTCTGCCAAACACGAAGCATCGGCGGCGATTAAGCAGTTCCAAGCCGGCGTGGAGAAGGAGAGCAATCGGAAGCTCATGGCGCTGCGCACCGATCGCGGGGGTGAATTCACCTCTGTAGAGTTCATGGAGTACTGCGCGGATACAGGGGTGAAGCGTCAACTCACTGCACCCTACTCACCGCAGCAGAACGGCGTTGTGGAGCGGTGCAACCAGACTGTGGTGGCAGTGGCGAGGTCCATGCTGAAGGCGGCAAACATGCCGGCATATTTCTGGGGAGAGGCGGTGGTTGCAGCCGTCTACGTCCTGAACAGATCACCAACGAAGAGTCTTGATGGGGTGACGCCGTATGAAGCGTGGCATGGTCGCCGACCCACTGTCGAACACCTGCGTGTGTTTGGGTGTGTGGGCTATGTTAAGACGGCCAAGCCAAACATGAGAAAGCTTGATGATCGTGGCACGAGGATGGTCTTCATTGGCTACGAGCAAGGATCAAAAGCCTATAGGATGTATGATCCTGTGGCGCGACGCGTGTGTGTGTCGCGCGACGTCGTTTTTGATGAGACGACGTTCTGGGACTGGGGCAGCAACACTAATGAAGAAGGAGATCAGGATGCCTATGTGGAGTTTACGGTGGAGAATTTCACAGTCCCAGTCCAAGGGGGTGAGACACATGCCTAGGATGCAGTAGCCACTCCTACCATGCTAGCAACATCACCAACATCAAGCACCGGAACTGCAACAACTCTGCCATCTGGTGTTGAATTCTGTTCCCCTCCAACTGATGCTAGTGAAGGGACTAATGAAGGGCCCAGGAGGTACAGAACAGTGGCAAACACACTTGCCACTACAGCTCCAATCCTTGATTTTGATTACAGTGATCAATGCCTTATGGCAGCAGAGGAACCAGCAAATTTCTTGGAGGCTGAGCAGGAGAGCTGCTGGAGGAAGGCCATGCTTGAAGAGATGGACTCAATTGAAGGTAACAACACTTGGTTTCTCTGTGATTTGCCCTCTAGCCACAGAGCAATAGGGTTGAAGTGGGTTTATAAAATCAAACGTGATGCCAAAGATGCCATTGTGAAGTACAAAGCTCGATTGGTGGCAAAGGGATATGTACAACAACATGGAGTTGATTTTGATGAAGTGTTTGCCCCAGTGACGAGGATGGAGACTGTGCGATTGCTGATTGCAATGGCTGCTCATCAGGGATGGGAAGTTCATCACATGGATGTGAAATCAGCTTTCTTGAATGGGGAATTGGAAAAAGATGTTTATGTGGTTCAACCACCTGGTTTTGTTGTTGATGGAAAAGAAGACAAGGTGTTGAAACTGAAGAAGGCCCTATATGGACTAAAACAAGCACCACGTGCATGGTATGCCAAATTGGATTCTAGTCTTGTGAGCCTGAATTTTGTCAAGAGTGGTGTCGAAAGTGCTGTGTATACTCGAGGAGAGAAGAACTCACGACTTGTGGTTGGTGTATATGTGGATGATCTCATTATTACAGGAGCAAGTCTGATGGAAATAAACAAGTTTAAGGAGCAGATGCAGGCTCTTTTTAAAATGAGTGATCTCGGTCTGCTCTCTTATTATCTCGGGATGGAGGTGAAACAGAGAAAGGAAGGGATCACAGTGTCTCAAGGTGCATATGCAGCAAAGATACTTGACAAAGCTAGGATGAGGGATTGTAATCCATGTCAGACTCCCATGGATGCTCGGTTGAAGTTGAGCAAGGAGGGTGGAGAATGTGTGGAGGAAACTCAATTCAGAAGCATAATTGGGAGCTTAAGGTACTTGGTGAACACAAGACCTGATCTAAGTTATTCGGTTGGTTATGTTAGCAGGTTTATGGAGAAACCGACCTCTGAACATTAGGCTGCCATGAAACATATTTTGAGGTATGTGGCAGGTACTCTGAATCTCGGGGTGGAATTCAGAAAGAAGCAGCATCAGGTTCCTCAGCTGAATGGCTATAGTGACAGTGATATGGCTGGGGATATTGATGATAGAAAGAGTACAACCGGAGTTCTATTCAAACTGGGAGACAGTTTGATCAGTTGGCAGTCACAAAAACAAAAGGTGGTGGCATTATCTTCGTGTGAGGCTGAATATATAGTTGCTGCAACTGCTGCTGTACAAGGAGTATGGCTGGCTTGACTAATAGGTGAGTTGGAAGGCTAAGAACCTGGTTGTGCACTGATCAAGGTTGATAACAAGTCTGCTATAAGTCTCTGCAAGAATCCTGTGCTTCATGATCGCAGTAAACATATTGATACAAAGTTTCATTTCATCCGGGATTGTGTTGATCAGAAACGGGTGGAGGTGGAATACATAAGGTCAGAGGAGCAACTTGCAGATATTTTAACAAAGCCTCTTGGTAAGATTCGATTTCTAGAGTTAAGAGGCAAGCTGGGATTAGTTCCAGTCTGATGCTTCAAGATTAGGGGGTGAATTGTTGGATTGTAATCTTGAGCATTTATATTCTGTTTTGTTTTGTTGCATGTAGAGTTCGGTTGGAGTCTGAATTCTGGCCGGTAGAATAGCGTTTTCTGTTTTAGCATATTTGCTTCATTCTTTAGCTGCGATGACTCGGCTCGGATCGTGGGATGGCACGGTCAGTAGTTGATCCGAGATTGTTGTGATTCTGTTATGCACGCAACAAATTCCGTGTGGAGATGAATAAATAGAAGAGAAAACCGGAAAAGTTGCACGGTATTACGCAGCGAAAACTCTGTTCGTCAGTTGTTCTGTTCTGCTATGTTTTACTGAAAAATTGTTCAGTTAACTGTAGCTGCACCTGCAAGCGTCAGTGTGTGTGTTCTGTGAGATTGAGAGCCAGTTCGCGTGAGTTTTCTGACAGCTATAAACTTCAATTAAATTATGCCACATAAATGGGAGTCGGATTTTCGATTATCTGTAAGATCTGCCAACTGAAACGTGGTGTTAATTATGCATAAGACATGAACATTACGTGCTGCGCGTCCATTTTCTATGTAATATTTTCGGTGCTTGTTTTTTGTTTGGTTCTTATCGATGTAATTTGTACGAGGTTGTTGGATTATTAGTGTGTCGATCATGTGTGATATGTTGGTGAACTTATGGCTTGTGTGATGAACTATTGATGAACATGTGATCCGTTGATGATATTGGGTGATTTGTTGTGGATGATTCATTGTTGATGAGAAAGAATAGGAGCTGTAACAAATTTTTTTTTTTGCCTGCTCTAAATGAATCGCTGCTGGTTGCACAACCAGAATATATAGATACCTGTGAGAATCATTGCCGCTTTGCACTCTCCCGATTCAAAAAACCTCATTTACAAGTGGCGCACTTGTGTTGCTATTAAGTACTCTCATGATATAAAGGATTTTGATATTTTATTTGTCCTGTTTGACCACTTGTCTTATTAAAAAAATTATGCAAATATAAAAAATAAAAAATTGTGCTTAAAGTACTGTGGATAATAAAGTAAGTAAAAAAATAATTCCAAAATTTTTTTAATAAAACGAATGGTCAAACAGTGCAAGCAAAATATCAAAATCCCTTATATTAGGTGACGGAGAGAGTACTAAATACCCGTTCGACGATCTATTATCTGCTTCTATTATTACTCCGTACTACAAAACTCTCCTCACTGTGAACGTTCGATGATTCCTCACGTTTTACTACGGGAATTACTCAACAATTTTTAATATACTTTTTTTGACAATCAAGCTTGGAGTAAAAAAAAATGAAACATCATGGTCTATCGGTACTTATCATGAAACAAGTAAATGATATTGTTGACACGAAATTACCACTACTAGCTAGAAAAAGTGTTTTTCAAGGCGATGGCCTGTTTTTTCACTGGCGGCCCGATGCTTCTCCGCTTGCAAAAGGTAACGAGGGGTGGGGGTAAGGGCTGGCTACCCCAGCAAAGAAGATGCCATCTTCTTGGCTGTCCTCTTTAAGGCACCACCACCAAGATTATTTTCAATGGTGGTGCCTTAATCGGGCCGCCAGCGAAAAACTCTTCTGCATATTCCCAGCCCAAACTGCCATGCTATTTGGACACCATTTCATCTTTCTTAAGAACTCAAATATAGGGGAAAAGGTTTTGAACTCGAATGGTTCGACAGATATATTCTACCAAAGGTTAGTTCTACAATGTACTACTATATTTCTCTTTTTTTTTCATTTTTATGCGTTTTCTTGAGAACTAGCTCACTTTTTATGTCCATGGTCAAACCATGGCAGGTACGTTTTATTTGTTATGTGGAGCTCAAGATGGTCAAATTTTAAGACATGATCGATCTACCATGGATTTCACAATATTTTGATAGGTTTTTTTGTAGTAGATTTCTATGTCAGGTTCTTTTTTATGCAGTATGATCTTATCAAGTTAAGAAGAGAGAGAATTTGGTTGGGCTTCTTAACCAGCTTTTGCTTTTGCAAAAGTCAAAAGGCAACCAAAAGACCCAAAAGCCATAAGTTCTTTTGCTCTAAAGCTACTTTTAGTGTAGTATAAATCCAAAAGCAAACCCTACCCATGCTTTCACTGGCTTTCGAGGGAAAAAATTACTCACCTTTACCACTGGTTATGAAAAAAAAAAATTCTTTTCTTTTCTCTCCCGTTCCTTCTCACACAACAAACCACTGCCAGACTCGGGAGCAGAAGGAAGGGTTAACGCCGCCGCCTCCCCTCCGGCAGGTTGGCCGCTGCCCGGCCGGCTCCGCTCGGCGCCGCCCCTGGTCGTCCCCGGCTAGCGCCGACCCCGCCCTTCCCCGCCTGACACCGCCCTCCCCTTCTGCGCCCGACGCAGGCAATACCAGACGTCGCCCTGCCCTTCTCCGACGGCACCGACACCGCCCCTAGTTTGGTCGCCGCCCTGCCCTACTCCGATGGCACCGACACTGCCCCTGGTCCCGACCTATACTTGCCAGAGAGGACGAACTCAAAGAAGGTGGCAACACAACATACCTCGAGGAAGAGCCGCGGCATTGGACGATGATGTGCGCTGCAGCGGCACCGGCGAATTGAATCCGAGCCCCTCGTGGCGGCGCCGGAGGTCGAGCAGCAGCTTCTGGGTGAAGTCGGAGCCGAGATCAGGCACCTTGGCCATTGCCTCCCACTCTCAAGGAGAAGCCAACACCTTCCTCTCCCTCTCTCCAGCAGCTCTCCTGCACCATAAAATGTTGAAACCACAGCCAGTTTGTTGCCTGAAGAACAAAAAAAAAAGGAAAAAAAGTACAGTGTAGTTTTCCTCGAGTTGGTCAGTCCGTGTGTTCAGGCTCTCATTATCCTGACTCACATTCTGGATTTTTCACAATTTAGTCCTTTTGAAAAACTTATTTCACAAATAAACCTCTAAAAAAACTTGTCCAAAAATGATCCTTTTTAGCGTCAGAGTCACTGGACGGCGCCAGCCTGCCGTCCTCCTCTGACGTCGGGCAGTGCTGAGGTGGCGGGGGAGCGCGGCAGCCACATTGGCGCTCCCCCCCAACCCCCGCCGGCATTATTTCCTCTCCTCTCCTCTCTAGTCTAGAGGAGAGAGATGTGCAATATTTTTATTTTATTTTTTTTCACACTTAAGAGCAAATAAGAACCAACCATAAAAAAAATAAACTCAAATGAACGAGATATGTGACTTGTAAAATTTTCTAAATCTCTACCGAAAATAGGCGTTATTCGAGTGTCATTTCTTAAAATTGGCGTAACTTTCTCATACGGACTCAGAATCAGGCAAATAGTATATCCACGGACATCTACAGAAAAAGTTACATTTGATTCTCTCCCCGCTTTGCCGGTTCGGCGAAATTAAAACCTCCAAATTCTGCTTGCAAGATTGTGTTTTCGAGGCTAGAAGCTTTTCGATAGAGCTTTAGAAAATTCGACAGGTCACATATTTCGTGCATTTGAATTTATTTTTTCTATGGTTGCTTCTTTTGTGCTCCTGAGCTTGAAAAAATATCAAAAAAATAAAATAAAAATAAAAAAGTTGCACATCTCTCTCCTCTACACTGGAGAGGAGAGAGATAAAAAAAAATTTACAATTCACATATTTCGTCTATTTGAGTTTATTTTTTTATGGTTGGTTCTTGTGTGCTCCTAAGCATTAAAAAATATCAAAAAATAAAAGAATAATAAAAAATTGCGGGGGAGGGGGGGCGCCAGCCACACTGGCGCGCTCCCCCTACCACCTCAGCACCGCCCTGCCACGTCGGCAGGAGGACGGCACCAGTGACGTTGGTGCCCTAAAAAGGATCATTTTTAGGATAAGTTTTTTCAGAGGTCTATTTGTGAAATAAGTTTTTTCTAAAGGACTAAATTGTGAAAAATCCAGGACTCACCTTTGCCTTGTTCTGCTTCAATGAGTCTCCTACAGTGAGGTGAGGTGTCTCATCTCACCTGGGATGATGCATCCTGTTTAGTGGAAGATCGCCTTGGAAGTAACACGTCACTCTGACCTGTTTGCATCCTCAGTTTCACCCGAATGCAAGCAAAGCAAGAAAGATTGTTTGCATTTGGAATCATCCTTGATGATGAGGATTGTAGTTTTAGCTAATGTTTGCATTATATCACTTTGATGGATGAAAAACTAATATATTTTGATGAAAAACTTATAATTTTTTTCTTTCCAAATTAGCCCTTTAAATACAAAATATTGAACAGGTTAGGTTTTTACGAGTAATTTGCATATAAACAGTCCCACAGGCCTTTAGGGGCATTATAGATATTTCTTCTACAACCTATAGTTTCACAATTGCTCTAACCAAACAGGCTTCTGCTTTTCCCACAAAAGATTTTCCACAACTGCTTTTCCACAGCCAACAGCTCACAAAACCTTTCCAAAAGCCACAACTCAACCAAACACACCCTAAGAGAAGGAGGGTAGTTTGGTAATTTTTGTCTAGTTAGTTGTATGTAGTTTCATATATATTGGGAATTAATAAGTGGTAGTTTTATTTTTTTAAAATGACGTAATAATTTAATTTTAACTTGCTTTAATTATTGGCCGCCACCAAAAATAGATGTTTGTTGGCGGTTTGTAGCCGCTAGAGAAGATATTACATCTTCACTAGCCTTTGGTCTTTGGCGGAGCTTGTGGCCGCCAGCGACAACGTATTTTGGCTGCAAAAAATGGTTTTTTAGTAGTGTACGTCATTCACGTGAAGATCTGAGAGATCCGCGTAGCTCCATTGTAGGTCCTATCAATCGGGTTGAGGGTGTGTCCATTAGTTTGATTTTGTAACTAATTAATAAGATACATAGATGGATCGTATAAGATCAAGGAGCCGATTGACCAATAAGCCGATGGGATATAGCAAAGCCAGCCGATGTCGATAGGGTTTTGATCAATCGCTATAGATCTAACGTAGATTCAAATAATCCGATAAAGGACATGTTTGGTAGAGCTCTAACTCCTAAATTTAGCTCCAGGAGTTGGTTTCGGAGTGGAGTTGTGGAGTTGTGAGCTGCCTAAACCCAACTCTATCTCTCTAGTTCATATTGTGAGATAGCTCCACCCAGCTCCGCTCCCATTTTAGGTGGAGCTGAAACTGTTTGGCTGAGCTCCAGCTCTCGGAGAGGTGGAGCTAGAGCTGGAGTTGGAGCTGTGCCAAACAGGCCTAAAGAATGAGATTTATGTTATTATCGGTTGGAACTAAACTATACATAATCATTAATAAATCATTTTTTTTATCAAAAGCAATCTTGATTGATCAGACCAAACTGAGACATTATAAGATTGAAGTTGATAAACATAGATTTAATTAAATAATATACAAGTTTGATTATAAGCCGATGTAACTCAAAAGATGTAACAAGATAATATAATGTGAACCTATCGACCAAACTGATAGATGTAGATCCGATAGTTAAAGCATACATTAGTTGTAGATCCGATCTAAGTAAACTAAAATGTATATTGGCTAACTAAGTGATGTATCTGATAGTTGAAGCCCACAATAATGAAAATGCATGGCTAAGAACTCTGATAAACGATGCATAAAAACCTGTCGGCTTACTAAAATTAATTAAACATATTAGTAGCATTCTATTAGATCGAACCCAACCGAGACAGTATAAGATTGAACATAATAAGAAAAACCTATTTACCTGATAGATTTACACATAAGTGATGGATATAACAAATCTATCTAGAACAACGTTACAATTAGAGAAATATCAACTTAGCCAAAACATCAGACCTAACCGAGAAATTCTCATTAAGACTATACAAATCTAAACATCAATACAATTAAAGATAAAATTAATATATTAGATAGGCAACTATTACGTAAACCGAGATAGAATATCAGACTTAACCGAGAAAGTTCTAGTCACGCCGATACAAAGTAAGTTGACTGAACTTACTTACTCACTAGATATCAAAACCGATGCAAACCAATAAAAAACTAAGAACTCGATGGAATAAAATATTGAAGATGTGTCGAAAGTAATTGTAGTGATCTGTGAAGGTAGTTTACGAAGAACCCAAGTGTACATATTTATACCCTCGGTTTGATACAGGTCCTAAGTAAACACGATACAGGTTTTTCTAAATATAAAAGGAAAAAATACAAGTCATGATCAGACACTATATAAACTTACTAAAGATAAACTAAATCCTACCTAATTAATACATAGATAAAATTAAATGGCCGTCTTCACGATTATTTTTTAACTCAGTCTCTACAGGATAAACTTCCATTGGTTGATCGACTTATTTTCTTAACAAATTAACTAAAGAAGCGTACCAAATTTTGATTTTGATGTTAACGTATACCCACACTTTCTTTCACCTCTCATTGCATTCTTTCACCTCTCATTGCAGTTATGCAACGTACCAAATTTTGACGTTAACATATACCCACGCTTTCTTTCACCTCTCGTTGCTCTATGCGACAGTATTTAGGTTTTATATGGTAGGGGACTTCAGTATTGTCGGCGGCTTTGACATGGTCTTCTGCATGTGTTTTTCTTTCTGATTTTTTCACGATGTAAGCACGTAATTTTCGTACTTGCTTTTTTTACATGGTAAATTACATACATTTACATCACAAATCACAAATCTTACACTGCAAATTTTATATGTTAGACTGTGATCTTTTTTCTACACTCTAATTAACATACAAAACATTTTATTACCAACTTGGCTACTTGGAAGAGGCAATAAGAGCAAGTATAATAAAGTGATGTAAGAAGTCTGAATGTTGAAGTGGATGAGAAAGTAGAGGAGAGAGATGAGAAGCGGGCTTTTAAGTTTACAGCTGGCTTAAGCACAATAACTAAGAAAATACAGACATGTAAACTATATATTTATAGTGAAAAGCTAATCACTATATAAGTGAGCTGAGAGATAGAATATAAATATCTAAGTAAGCAGTTGGTAGCCTTGCTCAGAAATAGAAACATTTCTGAAGTAGAAATGATAACGCCATTTTTTAAGTAAAACTGAAATATTTAATGCGAGCTTGAAGTCACCGCAGCTTGTCTCCGCCTTTGTAATAATAAATCGATAAAAAACCCAAGGAGACGTACAGCGAGAGAGACGCTTCGTTTCGTCGAGGTATGCGTCGTCTTCCTCCTCCTCCTCCTCGATTCCCTCCCATCCTTTTGCATTTTGATCGTTGAATTTTTCTTTTCACCTAAAGCGTTCCTGCCTGATCAGTCATCCTTGCATCGTTTCGCTCCCATGGAGTCGAGGATTCATCATGGATTCTTGGTTATTCGGTTTTTCCCTTTCTGCAGGTTCCGCGCGCGCCACCTGTTCGACGGAACACCCCTGTGACACCTGCCGCCACGCGCGCGCCACCGGCAACTCGAGGTACGTTCCTTCTTCCTCCCCGCCTCCCTCCCCCCCTGTTGTCTTGTTCCTCTTCGAACATTCTCATGTCTTGCTGCTCCCGTTCGAGTTGAGGATTCATGGATTCTTGATTCTTGGTCTTCCCCGCTGCCTGCAGCGTCCACGCGCACCACCTGTTCGACGGAACGCCACAGGACGGACGGGCTGGTGCTGATGGAGCCGGCTCATGCCCCCGGCAGAGACAGGCTCAGCGCCCTCCCGGACAACGTCCTCCGCCGCATCATGTCCTTCCTCAACGCGCGCCAGTCCGTGCAGACGTGCGTGCTGTCGCGGCGGTGGCGCCACCTCTGGCGCTCCCTGCCACGCATCAACGCCGACTACACCGAGTTCTGCTTCGCCTGCTTGGATGAGAAGAAAGAGAAGGTGCAGGAGGCGCGGTTCAAGAAGTTCGTGAGCACGCTGCTGCTACGCCGTGACCCCGTCCCCTTGCTGGACAAGTTCTGGTTCAGGTACCAGGTGTCGGACGGCAACAACAACGAGAAAGCTTCAGCAGAAGCTGGCCTGTGGATCAGCCATGCGTTGCAGTTGCAGACCCCGGTCGTGGAGGTTCTCACATTTCAATTTCCATTGATGCTAGACCATGCTGTATTTACCTCAGACTACTTGAGAAAATTGGGCCTCTCCAATGCTTATCTCCGCATGGGTTTCTTCGAGCAACTCAGCAGAGGCTGCCCACAGTTGGAAGATGTGTTCTTGAATGATTGCATCATTCTGGATGATGAGATTTCCTCAACCACTCTCAAGACTTTGAACATCTATGCTTCTCGGTTTTCGGAGGACTACCGTGCTTCTATTTCTACTCCGAGCCTCACTTCTCTGACATTGTATAAACCTGATGCCAGTGTACCTTCACTAAAGGACATGAAATCACTAGTGTCTGCTTCCATTATTCTCGACGATAATACTGATATCCATGAGTTGCTCATGAGCCTTTCTGGTGTCAGAAATTTGGACTTGGAGTGCCCGCAGAAAATGGTATGTATCCTGATCTGACGTATTTCCTCTTTTCCTACCATGTCAATGCAGCATGTGCCAGTACAATAAATGGAGAAACTTCTGTTTCATGCAAAACTGGGTGTGCATAATTGATTCTTATGAATGATTTATTGATAGGATGATTTGTGCTGTCAGAAGTCAACTCGATGCAATCTATTCCTTATACTCAGTTCACTTACAGATTCATCGACCCGATGAACTGAAATGCCTTAATTAGTGGGCAGTTTAATTTCAGACAGCGACTGGAGCACTAACACTGGCATGTTTTGATCTGGTTGAATACAGGGATGATTAGTTAACTTCTATGGAAACCAGTACGCATATAACTATAGATAGATACTGTGTTTTCACTAGTGTATCTACCTTACTTGCAATGAAAACGTCTTGTCAATTAAGTCACATAAAATCCAGGTTATGTATTCTAAATAAAGCAAGTAAATCATTGTTCAATGTGGATTTTAGTTAAACTTAGTTTTTGTTTCTGTCATGTTCTTTTAACATTCACTCAAAACAGAGTACTTATTGCATGATTCGGTGCGCTATTATTTTTTAGCGTGTGTGGGTGTGAATTGGGAAAATGTTTCCATAATGTGGCATGTGTTTTGGGTAGCCTCCTAATCATTTAAACCTTGTGCAGGTCACAATCGCAAAAAATACGCAATGGTGTCCAGAATTCAAAGATCTTGTAAACCTGAGTCTGGGTCAGTTTTGTCTGGGCTCAAAGTTATATGCATTAACTGAATTCCTTAAGAACTCACCGAAACTAGAGAAGCTGACTCTGGACCCCCCTGTGGTAGAAGCGTTTCTCCACATGTATGCTTAGTGTATATGTTATCAGGATAAAACTTACCATTTTCCTACTGTAGGTAATCATTGATAAGCTTGAAGAAAGATCATTTGAATGTGAGCACCTTAAGATTGTTGAAGTCATATGCTCGGAGGATGATAGTACTTTGCTCAAGCTCGTGGAGGACATCTTTGTTACTTGTGGCATGAGCTCTCTTCAGATTAATCGCAAAAGCAGTTACAAGCAGTACTATTCAGATGATTTTTTCAGATTTGATTACGACAGTACGACTGCACAAGAACATGCGGAATGACAAAAGGATCATGCATTCACTTGTCACTAGTCGTCAATATGATCACGCTGTTTGTTGGATGAGCCTAGGTAAATGCATTTCTTCAATTAGAATTTGAAGGCAGATAGACATGTTTACTGCACTCGTTTGCTGATATTGCTTGAGAACAAACAAGTGTATCTTGAGTTGCATGTAAGGTCTCAAATTCCGACAGGGTGGTTTACTTGTTTGGAAAATTTTCCCCAAAAAACAGTGATAACAGAATGTGTGGCTACTTCTGTTGATGCTCAAAGAACAAAGTGAACTGCATGTCACATTATATGTTTTCAGTATTCTATGTGGCCGTTTTTGTCTTTCTGAGTCCTGACATTATGTTACAATCTGAAGACCTGCTTTCACTTCAAATTTCACTATTTTTTAACCCAGAGTTTTCTGCGATTTTCCTTCAAATTAATTTCGCTATCCTTTGTATTAACAGATACTACCTTCTGCATTTGCAAGATGCAAGATAATTAGAGGAGTGCATTACAATTTACATTTTACACATGCATTTTTTATAATTAGATATCTTTTGACCGCTTTTTGCTGCGATTTTCTTTCGAACCAATTTCACTATCTTTTGCACATTAACACATACAATCTTGTGCATTTGCAAGATGCAAGTTAATTAATTACAGGAGTGCATTGTTACAATTTACATTTCACGCACATGCATGCATGCTTGAATCTTGATCATGATGTTAATTAGCAAGCTAATCAAGCAAGCCTAGAAGCGATGGAACTTGGAGCAGAACGCAAGGGGGTCCATGTCAAGCCACTGGGCGTTCTTGGGCTGCGCCGCCTTGGCGCCACAGAATGGGCAGAAGGCGAAGTACATCTTGCTCACCGCCGCCGCCGCCGCCGCCGGAGACGGCCTTCTCCTCCCCCTCCGGTACGTCGACCTGTAGTTCTCCCTGCAGCAGCCGTCGTGCCGGACATGTTCTTCTCCGTAGTCTCGGGTGGCGCGGCGTTGGCCGTGCTGCGGCGGCGGCGCCGGACTCTGGCGTCTTGGCGGCCGCGGCGGCCGCGGCACGTCGCGTTCCACGTCGTCGCCGGAGAAGAAGGGCGCGTGGCCGGAGCTGATGGCCTCCCACGCCTCGGTGACGAGCTTGAAGGCGCCGTCGGCGGCGGCGGAGCGGTTCTTGTCGGGGTGCGTGAGGAGGCGCATCAGCTTGAACTGCTTCTTGGCGGCGTCGAGGCCGTCGCCCCGTCGGACGCCGAGGAGCGTGTGCCAGTCGACGCCGCGCCCGCGCGCGTTGCCCGCGGCGGCCGCGGCCGCCGCGACGACGTGGACGCGGTACGCGGCCATGGCGCGCGCGGCGGCCGGGTGCAGCGGTGAGGGCGCCGGGCACAGCGCGCGGGCGCGCGCCGCCTCGCGCCTCGCGCCGGCGAGGTCGCCGCGCAGGAACATGTTCTCCGCGAGGCGCAGCGCCGCCTCCGCCGCCTCGTTAGGCGACACGGCGGCGGACGCCGGCGGCGGCGTCGCGGCCGTCGTCGACATATTGGACGACAAGCACGCACACCGAGTTCGTACAGAAGACGACGCCCGTTCCTCACGTCTCGTGTCCTGAGACTATAAAATAAAGGAGTTGTCGAGTCCGAACCGGATTATGAACTTAATCATATTTCTTTCTGGTTGCGGGGAACTTGGTCGCATATGATTAAGTTTAATCATTTCCCAAATCTGATTAATGTTTTGTTACTCCATCTATTCATCCTCAAATATAAACGATTTTTAGGTTCAAAATTTTGTCCATTAACTAACGAGTAAATTCCCTATATACACCTGAAAACTCACTCAATTTATTTCGTACCACTGAAATTTATCCGATCCCTCTTCCATGCCCCTACCGTTATATTTTCTATCATTTCACTACTACGTTTGGCTGCAAATATCTTTTTTTGCCCTTGATGTTTTAGGTTTGAATATAACTTCAAAAATGATTGAAAATTTTGTTTAAGTGCACAGTATGTACATTTTATGAGACTAAATAATTAGTGCAGAAAATTTTGGAAATAAAAAATGTAATAAATTAAAATTTTTATTTTAAATTTTAATAGGACAATGGATTTTTTTTATCAGGAGCATTTATAAAAAAAAATTATTGTGAACATTGGTTCTATCTTTGTATAAGTGCTCCTAATTTTTTATGACTTTTTAAAAAAATAAATACATATTTTTTATTTCATTATATAAAAATAATTTTTGGGATGAATAATTCATCGCACAACAAACTCATAACTATAATAGTCTCATGAGAGAATCTTTTACATTCTAAATGGTTATTTTTATAGAAATTAGATGGTCAATTAACGGTCACCTGATGGGAGGGGTATGAAAGGGATCAAAATCAAATTTTGGAGGTATATAAGAAAGTAAGCAAAATTTATAGTTACAAAAGATATTAGCTAAACTTTCAAGGGTATACAAGAGATTTTCTCTTAACTAATACATTCAGCACCGGTCTTCGTTGGCTATAAACATAGGTGTAATGACATCTTAGGTAGCCAAATATTAATTTTTTTTGCATTATTTGATATTACGATGAATATATGGTGGATATATAAGATTTGTTTGGTGTAGGTACGCCCAAACTTTTTGGTTTTATCATAAGATCAATATAAAAAAAACTAAAACAATTCTCAATATAACGTGACGTGTTAGAATTCATCCTTTTAAATGTGAAGGCCAAACGAAAAGTATCTTAGAGGGAAATTGTCCCTATATTATTTTTTCTTCAAGCAGAATTTATCCTCATATTTCGCCCTTTTTTTAATAAATCTTATTGTTGTTATTCGCACTTTGGAGGGAAGGGGGAACTTGAACTTAACATCCCTCTACTATACTTTTGGGTAAAAGAATATTCATTTTATATTTGTTAAAAAATTATGGTGCAGCTCTATCTTGATTCAAATAATACACATTTCATTTTGAATCAAGTTACTGTTGCTACCCACCACCGGATTTATTCAAATTTATCAATATGGATTCGCGGTTTAGCAACAAGAAACCAGATTAAGTTTTTCTTTCCAAAACACCCAAAATATTAAATCAACCCATATTGCACATTTGAGTTTCACAATTTTTCGTCTAACAAAATCAACAAAGTGCAGCATATATCAGTGCACTACAATGCAATACTGAAGTTTTGCATAATTAAGAGATGGGAATGACAAAAAATAAATAAATGTATAGATGAGACGAAAACTAGAATACATAAAAATACATTAGTATGGCATGATGACAATTATCCTTCCCAGCAATATCAACATTGGATTCCTGAAAATTGTAGCATTTGTAAACAGAAGTTTTGTCGGAAAAGAAGACACGTAGGAACCATTTGAGAATACCAATCTATTTAGGTCAGTTTATGTTTCCCCAAAAATGGTTCTCTAATGGATTTTATAAATCCATCTAATTGTTTATTGACGAACATATGACTGACTCTTGGCTCCTTGGTTTCCAATGATAACAGCAACGGTGTATTTCAAATCACCAACTCCATCCCGAATAAGGCCTCTTTCAGTTTGGAGGATATTGGAGGGGAATTATTCCCCGTCAATCCCCTCCAATCCTCTTCAATCCCTTCCAAACCGAACAAGGCCTCTTAGGGATTAAACGAACAAGCCCTAAAAGGGATTGAGACGAATTTTAGTTCAATGCAAGGGGATCAGTATGTTGCCTAACAAGAGCAAGTGAACTTCCAATACAGTGCAAACACAAGCGGCATAATTGACCTTACTTGAGCAACCAAAAGTAACTTTAAAAACAGACCAATGTTGTCAGAGAGCTACCAATGCTGGAGTAACCTCAAACAGCGACGGCTAGGTACATCTTACATAGAAATTAGTAAGCGCAACGAAGAACATATAAACTTTAGTCTTTGCACCGGTGTCCTTCACATAGGAAAGTTCTCTTCAGCATCCTGAAAACCACAGAGAAAGCCGGTGAGTGAAGAACGGAAGATTAAATGTAAACTGGTAACCTTTTTTTGGCTAATGATTTGTTAAAAGTTATCTAAAAGTGAGAACATCCACAGGGTTAAAAGAAAAAAAAATCTGAGTTTGTAGTAGTTCCAATGGTAAGTAATGTGAACAGTTATATTTTGTACACTACACAAGCCCAACATAGTAATTCACTGAGCTGTAAACTAATGGCAGAGGTGCAACATAACATAATGGCGGTTTCAAGTTGTTTCTAAAGAAAGGGGTAAGGCTGTTTCCTCATAGAACAGTGCAACTAGTGCACTCAGTTACTTGTATATAATGCTTAACTAAATGATTATATATCATGAAGTAAAATTAGCAGAAAGTTCAGTGATAGCTTCTGCTTACACACCAGAAATAACATAGAAAAATTATCTAATATGACATGAAATTCTGAAATTTACAGGAAAAGAGATAGCATTCACTTTCTCAAAGAATTGGTGAAGTACCACTGACGGATGAGCAAGTGTGCAGAGTTCATGCTGCATTGTGTTAGGGGCTTAGGTATCAGCAAGTAAGATCAATATCAAATGACACTTGTATGAATCACTCCACAAGGCATAGCAAAGAAGCACGTACATATTATCACAGGGTCATTCCCTATGCTTTATCTAACACATGAACTCTCGTGTTATATGATCAATGTGATTTCAATGGATCGGTTTTGGAAAAAACATGAGAAGGGCAATGGTTGTTCTTCACTTCGTTGTATAGGGTATTAGTTTGCACAAACACCAACATGGCCATGAAATACCTCCAACTGTAACCCAGTGGCTCTTATATATTGTTAAGTATTGACACGCTACTGTGAATATCTAGGGAAAGAACCCCCATATAATTATTACTATCTTAAAAGTTCAGAAGAAAATATATATATCCACATTGTCTCTTCATGGAGTAAAATTCCATGTGGTGACATGATTAATTGCCCTAGTTGAGTGAAATTCTTATTTGCAAACTTCCTCTACCCCATCTGTGGAATGCAAATTGGGCTGTGGGGTCACTCAAAAGTCAAGAGAAGTACAAGGAGCCTCATAGGCTCAAGGCTCAACTTCCTCTTGCTGTGTTTTTCCATATCAATGGTTGAAGGCTTGAAAGGACCATAATATTATTGACCAAAAATTTTCTTACCAAGCTAATTAGGCAAAGAAAAAGCTTAATTAGCTTGTCTTAAACATCATATACTAAAATACGGAGGTGGTACTATCCAAGACACGCTGGTAAGCTAGTCCAAAATACTTAAAAAAGTTACAATTGCCATTGCCCGATTCCTAAAAATATGGCATCAGTTTACATAATTAAAGAAACAGACATAGCACAACAGATATTTAAATTACTTACGTTTCACATGGCACAAAATGAGATGGATCAATCAGGATCATTTCTTTGTTCATCTCTTGAAAAAGGCGTGCTGAACAAGGCTTTCCTTGATCCTATGAGGAGTGATTGCTGGCAAGTCATCATTGTACTGGAATTTGGACACCAAATTACCCTTCTTGTCACAGTGCAACAACCAGCCAAAACAACTGACAGGAATATCTCCCTCCTCGGACACAACATCTGCCCACCAATCACCCTGATCTTGGAAACGCCTGATCTCCATGGTTGGCAACTTAATCTTGTACCGGAACGCCCAGACCTCATGATCGTAGTCTTCCAACATGAAGATGCTCATGTCCATCACGCGTTCTTTGCTAACGGACATAGCAAGCATGCCATCCATGGCAAGTAACCGTGTATAATTCCGAGGATTCACAGCTGGTGGGCACAATTGCCGGAATGACTCCGCCACCGTATCAAAGACTAGGATCCTATTGTAGCGTGTTCCCCACCGTTTCTTCCAATGCAGATGCAGGTTGCCATGGAGGAGTACCGGTGTGCCAAAGATCGCCGGCCCCATCCCGCTTATGATCTCCTCATCCACCGGTGTCACCGAACACGGAATTCGCCTCAGCTTGTTGGAACACACAGTGAGGACACAGTAGTCATTCAGACAATACTTGGCATAATGGGTGTCTGACGGTTTCCAATACAGCACGCGGTATTCTCCGGAAGGTTCATGCCGATACAATCCGGCGAGATTGTCAATCATCCAAGTGCTGATGGGCGCGCATTGGCGTGTGGTCGGGTTGCAGATGTACCCGCGAACGATGAAGAGGCCATCGCAGGAGGCTGTGATGGGGAAACGTCCACAAAAGGGTCGCGGGAAACTGAAGATTGGGCGGCGCTCTGCAGATCGGAGGAGGATGGCGTCGAGGCAGTTGGGAGTGCATTGGTCAGCGGGCGCTGGGTTTCGGAAGGAGGTGACGAGGGGGAGCTCCGGCTGGCGGCGGTGGTGGCGGAGGAGGAACGCGTGGGTGGAGGCGATACGGCGCCACGAGCGGCACACGGCGCGGCAGCGGAGGACGGAGTTGGCCGGCAGGCGGAGCAGGATGTCCTCCTGGATCTCCTCGGGGATGGGGAGGCCCGCGACGGCGGCTCCACTTGTTGCTGTTGCTGGCACGGGAGATGGACACGGAGGTTCACGCCTCCCCCGACGGTGAGGAGGAGACCGGATCTGGCCCAGAGAGGAGGTGGGGCTGCTCCCGCTCGGACGGGGTCGACGAGAGGAGCGGCGAGGCGAGTTGGGAGGGGAACCTCCGCCGGGAGGAGAGCCTCGGGGTGCGCTGCCGCTGCCGCCGCCGCCGCCGCCGGCGAGGCGCCGCCCATATCGAAGGAGCATTGTTGTCGTTTGAGTAGTGGATCTGTGGATAATACACATTTCAAAATTTGACTGTAAATGATCGGTTAAAAGAGCGGTTTTCGCTATTTTACTTTATTTTTGTAGTGGAAGTTTAAATAATTTCGAAAATTCGAGTCATGCATAATTTTTTTTGTTTGAATAGCCACTACGGCACCTGAAGTCAACACATTTTATTTTAAGGAAAAAGTACGAATTACTCTCCTAAACTATCGCGGTCGACCGAATTATCTCCCTCAACTCAAAACACAGAGAAATTACCCCCATCGACCTAATCTAGAGCGGTTTTGTCCTACGTGTTGTATGCCGAAAAAGCTGGTTCACGGGCGCCCGACGCGCGTGGCTATTCATCGGGCTGTCACGCAGCCGTTGGATGTTATCCAAAGCAAATGCTCCCATCTCTCATTTCTTCAAAAGATTTTTTTCTCGTAAACTATTTATCTAATCTACGATTTGATTACACCACTAAATTTTTTACAATTAAATCTTTATAACAAGACCACACATGATTATATTTCGACAAAAAAATATTTTAGCTTTTTTATTGATATTTTTAGAATGTTGCATATGGTCTTTTTTTGATGTTTCAACCAGTAGTTTTACAATGTTTTAACTAGTGTACTCGTGATGTTTCAATGTACAGATCAAATGTTACAGTGGATTTTGATATTATGGAATGCGTCGTTGCAACAAATCATGCACATATTATGGAAACTCTTATTAAGGGAATCTGTTTCATTTTCTGTTCCACCAAAAATATTTCACCTAGTATTCTCATAATGTTTCACTATCTATGGATCAAATATTGCAGTGAATTGAAACATTCTTTCGCAACAAATCACCCATATAGTTTGGAAACCCTCTATTAAGGGAATTCGTTTCATTTTTGTTCCACCAAAAATGTTTCACCTAGTATAATCATAATGTTTCACTATGTATAGATCTAATGTTGCAGTGAATTGAAACATTATTCTTATATAAGGTGAAACAGCACCCGATTTAAACGATTGAAACATTTTCGATCTACTTAGTGAAACAATTCCGACATACCTGGTGGAACAATGTGCCACTTTTAAAAATAATTCAATAATAAGCTAAATTTTTTTTATCGGAATATATCCATGTGTGGTCTTATTTTAAAGATTTAATTACAATAAATTTAATGATGTAATCGGATCATGATTTGGATAAATAATTTAAGAGAAAAACTAGTTTAAAGTAGTTTTGCATGCATGCGTCATGCTGATGTGAGTAACCAATTTTCCCACTCCTGGATCGGGCGTCCGATCCTAAGTTGTGTGGTAATCCAGTCGGTATTTTATTTGTTAAAAATGTGGGACCCACCTGTCATACTCCTCTTCCTCTCTTCTTCTGTCTCTTCACTCTCTCGCATGACTCTTCCTCTCTCTCACGCGCACATGGCGCTCACGGCGACACGGGGACGGGCGGTGGGCGGGGGCGGTCGGCGCGAACGGCGGCACTCAGGGTGGCTGTAACACCCTGAAAATTCGACCGAAGAAATCAAAACACTAAAAATACGGATTTTCAAAAACTTTTTAAATAAACTGCATCATGCCGATTTTGTTCGACTATTTTATTGGATTCGGATTTCGGAGTTCATAGATTGCAAATAAAGAACAATTGATTAGGAATAAAACCCAAAATTAAGTAAGCAAAATAAATGACTAGAATATAACTTAAAATAAGGATGAGGTGAGATTGGAAGTAAACGAAATATTGTCGCGACCACGGTAGCAGTAATTAAATTTTAGTACGATGGAATAAGGATTAACCCTAATTAAAAATTCAAATAAATTATATAAAAATAAAAATGGGTAATATTAATTTTAAGAGAATCCATTAGTTGGAATGACACAAATGTTGAGTAAAATTCATGAATGCAAAGATTAGAAATTTTAGAATCAAATTTATAGGGGAAATAAACTAAAAGTGGAATAAATAAGAAAATGCACTGTTCATTATGGCGAAGGTGTTCGATCGCGTCCCTAGCCCTAACCCCTCCCCTGCCGCGCCGCGCCGGCGTCGCGTCGCCGCGTCGCGCCGCGCGCCGCCTCGAGCCCCATGCCGCCCCTGCCGCGCCGCGCCAACGTCGCCGCGCCGCCCCCATCGCCGTCGCCCGTTGCGTCGCCGCGCTGCGCGCCCGTCTCGTCGCCGCACACCGTCGCCGCTCGGCCGTCGCGTCGCCGCACCGCCGTCGCCATCACACCCGGCCGCCCCGAGCCCCGTGCCACCGTCGCCGTCGCTGTCGCCATCGCCTTGCGCCGCTGCCGCGCCGCCCGTTCATCGCGCCGAGCCCCGTGCCGCCGCGCGCGTCGTGTCACCCTTCCGTCACGCCGCTCGCTCGCCGCCCGCGCGTCGCCGTCATCTCGAGCACCGCGCCGCCGCGTCGCCGTCCCATCGCCGTGCGCCGTCGCTGTCGCCGCGTCGAGCCCCGCGCCGCCATCACGTCGCCGACCGCGCGTCGCCGTCGTCCCGCCCATGCGCCGCCGTCGCGTCAAGCTGCCGCCCCTCCCCCTCTCCTTCTCCCCCTCCTCTCTATAAGTATCCCCCCCCTCTCTCCATTCTCCCCCACTCCATTCCCTCCTCCTCTCCCTCTTCCCCTCCCCCACGCGCCGCCGTCGTCGTGCCGCCGCGCTGCCACCTTCGAAGCCGCCACGCCGTCGCCCCGGAGCCGCCGCGCCGTGCGCCGCCGTCGTCGCCGACCGTCGCTGTCGGTAAGCCGCCGCCTTTTTCCCCTTGCGTCCACCGCTGTCGCCGCCGGGAGGGAGGAAGGAGCCGAGAGAGAGAGAAAGAGAAAAGAAGAGAGGAAGGGAGAAAGAAGCCGGGAGGAAGGAGAGAAAAAGAAAAGGAAGGAAAGAGAGAAAAAGAAAAAAAAGGGGGAAAAAAAGGAAAAGAAAGGAAAGAGAGAAAAAGAAAAAGAAAAGGGAAATAAATAGGAAATTAGGGGGAGATTTAAGACATTTAAAAATATTAGGAATTAATTATAGGATTAACTAAAAGGGTAGTATTTGCAAAATAATACTATAATCGTAGATTATTATAGGTAGTCTTTATAAGAAATCAATCCGCGGTAGTAATTTAGACGTAATTAATAACTAAACAATTAGCTGAATTCTTATAGACTATTATAGATTATTTTTGAATAATCTCTAGAACTAATCGACTCACGGTATAAATTCGGATTTAATCACTAGGAATTTTAGTCGTATATTATATTTAATCGTTTAGTCCTAGACTAAAATTAAATCGTATAATATTATAATTTTAGGATTCCGTCCGATATTTAGCTTGCGATAGAAATTTCCAACCTATTAAATGGATATAATGCTCGGGTAGATTAAATTAAAAACTTATGATAACAAAATATTTATACCCGCAAAATAGTTTAGGATATAAAAATCGAAATTGGGTTTGCCTTAGTTCGCGAATAGTAAAGTTAATATAAAAGAATCGACTTACGCATTCGACTTCCATTTGGATTTATTTGGATTTTTATTTGAATTCTAACCGAATTCAAATCAATTTTCGCACGTAACTATAGAGCCCGAGGAAGTTGCAGATCCAAGTGAAGGCCAAGACCCGCAAGACTTTGAGCAAGGCAAGTCATCACTATTCCTTGAACATGTTGATCCCAATTGCGAAATTGTTTGGTTTACAAATAAAATTGCATGCAAATGATGAACATCCTACTTGTGATTATGCCATGCCTTGATTGTTGTTTGCCCCTTATTCCTTCGTAACCATGTTTACATATGAGTCCCTAGTCAATTATGACAATTGCTTAGAAATGCTATTCTAGAATCATGCATACTCATATTTATCAAATGCTATATGCTTGGGCAATTATCTTTGGGAAGGTAATTGAGATGCGGCATGTGGAGACATGAGCGCCACATTGCCATGATGTTGATGACATGATTTGTGAAAGGAGAAATAAAATTAAACAATTGTTTTCGACTGGGGCGGACGGAGGATTTGGGTGGTATCTGGAAAAGGCTAGTACCGTCCCCGGTCAATTAAGGACCGAGCCATGAAGTTAAGCATGAAACGACCCTCGTACAACCGTACTTCTCGTATGGGTATAGACCTAGCGGATTAGATAGCCGAGCGGAGGCAGTATCCCTGCATAGATAGTTCACCCCTGAGTGAGGCAGGTGCGCTACGGTGGGACAGCCGTTGAGGTAGGGCCGAGAGGCGTGCCCTACATCGGTGTCGCCATTGGTAGGACTACCATGAGTGTGTGAGGGAGAGAACTTAACTTGAACCATAATTTAATATGTGTGTGAGACTTCTTTTTCCCGGGAGCGCCAGAACTCCTCTCACTGCTAGAAACATGGACGCCTAGAGTGCATGAGGATTTAAGTTCAAGGAGCGGGTACTGCCAATGCGAGGTTATCGAAAAGCTTTGCCGTGACGCGTCTCATGTGTTGGGACGAGGCTCATGTGTTGGGCAGTCGCGGAGTGCGGGTAAAGTGTACATCCACTGCAGTGTGAATAAACCAAATCTATTCGAATAGCCGTGCTCGCGGTTATTGAGCACCGGGACATGTATTACACTTGGCTAGACTCTAAATTCTTAACTTGTGTGGGATGGGATATTGCGTGATGATTTTTATGCTGATGGAGCCACTTCCTGAGAGGTGGGAATGTGGACGTCCTCAGAAAACCATAACGACTCGATGGCGGGAAGCTATCCTTGGGATCACAATGGATGGTGGACAGAACCGTCATTGTTTAATATGAACACTGGTACTAAAATTTGATTAGTCTGTGCTAGGTCTTAGGCTTGTGAAAAGAATTACAAAACTGGCTTTGTACAAAGGAACCATAGCTATCCTTTGAATACCCCTTTCATATGCATTGTTGCTGTGGTGGCTTCTGAGTACGGTTGGTACTCACCCTTGCAAATATAAAATTAATCAGAAGCGGGAGATGAAGCTTCGGAGGATCCCTATGCCTACTACCAGGAGGGAGATGAAGACGATGACGCTCAGTAGGTCTTAGTACGGTCGTTGCCTGTGGCAATGGCATGCCGCTGCCTGAATTCCGCTGCCTTATCTATTTCTGCTTTTGGATGTATTCCGGACCGCTCGGTCCGATGATTTAAGACAATGCCTGCGGGCTTATGATGTAATAATTAGCACTAGACTCTCGTGTATGTGCTTTTGGTATTTCAGCTATGAACTCGTGTGTACCAGACTACTTGATCCAGGGAAATGGTACTGTTTACACGAATGATTCCTGTTATAAAAACGGGGGTCTACAGTGGCACACACGCGGGCGCAGGTGCGCACGGCGGCGCAGAGGTACGAGTGGCAGATGACGGTGTGCGGGGACGGACGGTGGACAGCGGCGAGGGACGCGGAAGCGAGAGCGGCGAACACGGCAGTGAGCCGTCCAACCCCTTCCACCCACTCCTTGCCTCCCCGCCCCACCACTTCGCCCCCCGACCCACTCCCTCCTCCTTCGCTGCCGCAGCTCCCCACCGACCCGCCGTCGCTCGAGTGGGAGTGCCTCCCGTAGTGGTCCCACGCCGAGACGGCCGCCTTCCTCGCCTCAGTGGGGTGACACGGTGCCTGTGACGCCGGCGGCAGGCTCGGGCAGGAGGAGGAACTAGTCGGCGCCGAGCGGCAGCGGCCGCGGCTGGGTGGCTCCAGTTGACGATGGCGCGGATGGGAGCGCCAAAGCTCTAGCTTGCGCTCCCTTCATCGTCCATCCTCCGTTCCTGACATCGTTCCCCGCCCATCGGTGAGCTCCCTGCCTCCTTCCCCTTACCGCACGTTGTGTTGCCACTGCCCTCGTTTTCTCTCTTCTCGCCATCGTCCGGCCACCATTGCCGCCGCGCGCGCCATGCGCTTCCATTGGCTCCTCCCACTAACCCCCACCCCCGGAGTTCCTTTCCGCCTCCCCAATCCCTTCCCCGGCTGCTGGCCCTCTTCTCTTGCCCTCTTGTCATGCCGCCTTTCTCCGTTGCTGTCCATCCTCTGTTCCCGGCGACCAAATCCTCCCGGAGTTCGCCGCTACCGCCTATGCGTCCCGTTTCGCCGCCTCCTCCATGTCCCGCGCTGCCAACGCCTCCGCGTCCCGCGGCGCCGCCCACCGCCCGCCGTGTGCGCCGAACGCCTGCCGTCGCTTGACCCGCGCGAGAGAGAGAGGGAGAGTGAGAGAAAGAGAGTGAGAAGAAAGAAGAGGTGAGATAGTATGATAGGCGGGGCCCACATTTTTTTAATAAATAAAATGCTAACTGGATTGCCACGCGTACGACATGTAGGACAAAACCGCTCTGGATTAGGTCGAGAGGGATAATGTCCGGTATTGAAAGTTCAGGGTGAATGATGTCTGGTTTTCGGGTTTAGGGGGGTAATTCGATTGGCCGTGATAGTTCGAGGTACTTTTTCCAGTCTTTGGTGCTTTAATTTATCCAAACAAGTCCTTAACATCTATCGCTTGGCTTAACGTAGCCTTTAAACCCATAGAAAACGCCACGTGGATGTGTAACGTCAGCTATGCATGTAAGAACAATAATTTAATAACCAATCAACCCTAATATATATCACAATTAAAGAAAAAGAAAGAAAAACCATAATACAACCATTTTTTCACGTTCAAATCATCAGATTGAATTTACGGTGAATATCACAATTTTTTTAACTAAATATGTTGAACTTTGATGATCGAATCTTCGGTGTGTATTTAGATGGATTTTTATTCTTCTATAGGTGCATGTAACACCTTTACATTCCATTATCTAAAAAAAAATTGTAACACCTTTACATGGTTTGATACATCATACATGTATAGTACAATATCCATGTAGGTCACAGATTTTCGGTTTTCAACATGGGTACTTTGGTAGATTTGTGGCACTCTCAACGCTGGCGTGCTGTTTCATCTTTTAATTTGGTCCTCCAATGACATGGAGTGATGACTAGCTAGGCTATATATATACCGTTTCTTTTGGTGACACTATTGTTGTTTCGTGATCTCCAACTCTTCAAGCACCATTAATAAGACTGTCGTCTCCTGTTCTAGCACCGAGTCTATGCACCATACAGTCACGGAGGATTAATTGTTGGCTGCACCAACTTCTCGTCAAACAACTCCAGTCGTCTTTGGCATCCCATTTTGGTTCATTAATTTGCCTAATCTCCCAATCTTGCGCGGTGGCCTTAAGATCTGTAAGCCCAATTTGTCTGGGTTGGTGAGCTCTGAGAGCCTAATTTCATGTGTTTCTAGAATTTTGAATGAACAAAAGTGGTATATTAATAAGGATCTTCGTCTCAATTAATGTTAAGAGAGAAGTAACATAATCTTGCCTATAATTTATTTTTGGGAGGTGGTGAGTTACCTGGGTGCGAACCCAGGCCAATGGCTTAATTATTAGCTGCTGGCAACTGCTTGCCAGCTGAGCTAAACATGGTTCCCGTGTTTCTAGAATTAATCCATTGTAAAAGAAACTTGTGAATCTAGCTGGTCGAGTTGTTGAGGAGGAACTCGCCATATTGATTCAGATGCAAGTCTCTCTGGTAATTGAAAGAGCACACACGTGTAAAATTCTTTTTAAATTAGATGTTTATAAAATAAACTCAACCCTTCCTTAACTAGTTAAGACTATGCTCTTTTCGGGCTGATAATACTTGTTGTTTTAGACAAAGGTAAGATTAAACTTTAGAATCTTTGATTATAAATCATTTTTAAAATATTTCTCTTTCAAATATATAAATTAGTTTTAAAAAAATATTTTAATAAAATCGTATATTTGTTAACACTTTTACACATATTATAATAAAAAATAATGGTCAAAGTTATTTTTTTAGACCATGCCCTTGTCCAAAACGATAAGTATTATCAACCCGCAGGGATTATATTCACATTTCCAATGACTTCTCATAATAGTTAAGTTACCTTCACACTATTTATTTGATGTTTCTAGTTACGTTAGAATGAGAGATCAACTATTTGGGTGCAAGTATGTAACCAAATATCTATTTACACGTGCATTAATATTGGTATATCACTAATTTATTCATTAATTGCTTTATCCTATCTTTGTATAAAGTTGATGCACACTAACTTCTAAAGATCAACATGCAACTATGCCACATCATTACCTACTAGCAGTATTTATATATTTAACCTCATGCAAGTATACAATATCATCTATAATTTATTTAATTCTACAAATCAACGTGCAAGTATATCTATCATCATTCATCACATCATTTTCATAATATTTTAATAAACATATCTATCATTTTTTTAATATTTAATATATACTCATCAATATGTTACGTATTAAATCACGGGTATCATTTGTTTGTTTTATAATAAGGACCAATAAACCCCCACGTTTCATTATTTTCTTTTCTTTTTACTCCTAGCTTGATTATGGAAAAAATATATTGAAAATTGCTTAGTAATTCTCACAGCAAAGCGCGGGGAATCACCCTAGTTAATATTATCCTGTACCAAAATATAATAGATTTTGGCTATGCATTTGCATTACCGAAATTCCTTACGTTCCTAGAAGCAAGCAATATGTGTGAAAGTTTTTAATCACAGTATATTTTTCGTGTGATTATTAAATATCGTTATTGTAACCTAGAGCTCACTATATGTGCTAATCCTCTATGTAGACATTAATCTGCTATCCATTGTTCGCTAGTTATTACTACTCCCGCTGCTTTTGCTCTAATAACGGTCAACATACTTATTTTCTCGGTTGTTTTTAGTATATCTATATCTATATCTATACTAATATAAAAAAGAGGAGTTACATCTTTTGCTAACTGCATCTAGGAAAATATACACAAGACAACCACATCTCTATCCTCAACCATCCGATTTGCTCATCCAACGGCTGAAAACTGATGTGAGTCCTCTCTCTTACAATGTAAAGGTGAAATCACCGATTCCGCTTCACACCCGTTACACCGCAATCCTCTCCTCCACCCGTTACACCGCCACCACGCCCGCAGTTGTGCTATCCCCACGTGCCCCATGTAATGACACCACTGCAGTGCCATCTCCTCCTCGCGCTACTCCAACTCCAATCGCTGCGCCTTCTCACGAGTCACGACTCCTCGCATGCCCCCGCCGTGGCTGGCAGGTTGCACCACACCAATCCGAATCATGCCCATCTGTACTCCACCGCGCCTCCGTATCCTCCCGCCACAAATCGTTTTGTGACACCTCAAATCAGCTTCACTCTGCCACCCATCCGCCGGAGCCACTTCTCAACACGCCCTGGGACGGTCGTGCCTTCGGCTACACTACAGCCGCGGTCGATCCCGTCTGGACCCTCCTCCACTCAACCACAGCCACCACCAATCACTGGCCATGTCACCTCACCGTGTCGCTCATATTTAGGCGCAGAGGACTGTGACTACAGCGTAGCGGATGGAGGAGTAGAGGTGGGCTCCCGGTGTCAGGTGTCGGGTGCTGGAGGCATTGCCGTCGTCATTGGTGCCCATCCAAGCATGGCGAGACCTCTAGATTGCAGCAACGCTACAGGAGGTGCGGTGACGAAGTCAGCGACCGGTGGTGTAGAGGTAGGGAGGGACCGGTGTTAGCCGTGGCTATGCCAGGGCATAGCCATGGATGCATGCCGCGATGACAACAAGGAGGGTGTTGCCATCGTCGACGCAAACATCGCCTCCATCTTCCATCAATCAGTCCTCCCCACTGCAACGCCGCACTAGGCGTCGGTCCTCCTCATCGTTGTCGCCGCCGCCGCCGCCATCCACTCTTCAACTGGTGATTCTCCGGTCCTCCCAAGCAGCAAGCACTGCAACTGCAAATGACAACCCCGGCCATCACCACCACTTCGCCACTTCACCACTCCATCGGTGGTCTCTTCGAATATAAACGATTTTTCGTATGTTCACGAGTAAATCCAAGGTTGTGCAGTCCATCTGCTTCTTTGGCTGTAAGATTAATGGTTGCTTTACTTGAAATGCCAACAGATTAATTTTACAAGTTCAGCATTTGCAATTTGTGCTTTTATAACTTTCCTTTGGGATCTTAAATAGCGGGCCTGATCTTGAAGAGCAAGAATGTGGATATGTGCAGCTACAAATTCATAAACACAATATAATCAATTTCTGAGACTTATCTTCATACGTGCTTCACAATTGCATCGAGTTTCAGGCCTGTTGTAATTGAATGTCTCTTCTCTTTTATCCTCAGCACGTGCTCCTGTTTATTATATAAACAATCGGTTTATTTTATCCCTAGAATGAATGTAATGAAAACAAGTTTGTTTAGTCAATACCTTCACAAGAACAACAAAATGCGCGTTGTTTTATTGTAGAAGAGTTTTTTTTACCAAGTGTCGAATGCCTCTTTTGATGCTAAAACCTATCTTGAAAGTGTACTTATTATAAAAGTCATAATCTTCTTGTTCAGATGAAAATTGCATACCTAGCTTCGGTACATGTTCTTGAACGGGACCTATATTTTTTGTATCTATAGTTTCCTGAATGCCCTAATTTTGCGAAAAGTAGCCATAACCGGAAGGAAACAGGTCAATCAGCCAATGACTACAAATCTAATAAATAAAGTTTTGCAATAATACTTTTGTCTATGTTTTGGTTTATGACAGTAAGCTAAGATTGCATTACATGTTTCTACTTTGGAGTTTACGACCCACACTCTGCTTCACATTTCATTTCTATCATGGGAGATATCAAATAATTACAGTAATGATTCGAGAAGAGAGAGAGAGAATAAAAAATGGGCAGCCTAACATTATTCCTGTACTTTGTAGTTGAATCCATCAGTAGTGAAAGATATTTTTCTCATAAACAGGGTTGATCGGAAGTTAAAAAGCAAGAATGACAAAGAACATAAGTATCATATGTTACTTTTTTTGGTTTGATCATTTAGAGTCTCATCCACTGGTTCAAATTTTGGTGTGGATATTGGTGGCTTGATGGTGTATGATCAAGTGAAGATGTGTGAGAAAATTGCTGGGGGTGATGCTTCTGTTGAAGCAGATATATGGTCTGTTTGGGGGAGTTTCTAGTAGCTGCAGCTTCTCCCAGAATCATAAGCTCCCCCAAACAGTACAGCTTTTAATCCATATTCTGAGAATAGTTGTAGAATCCAGAAAATGAACTAGAAGCCAGAAGTTGAGAAACCCAATTTTTTCAGATTCTCAGAAGCTGACTACCAATTAGCTGTTTCTCATAATCTTAACCTCGTCCAAATAGGCCCATAGCTAGTTTTGTTGGTGCGAACTAGAAAGAATTTTCCCTCCAAAATACAGTGATATATTGTTAATTACCTGCCGTTAATGATGGGATTCACCTGTTATGGTTGTGGGCCAGGGGGAAAAAGCTGGGAAACTCTAGGATTGCGTCATGTGTACAGGAGCGGGCCGACGGATCAAGTAAGCAAGCCGCGTCCGTTCAAGTTGCTATGAGAACTGCCAAGCAATCTAATAGACAAAAATTGCGCTGGTGCTAGAAGATTGTATGTCCATAAGTTTATGTAGTTCACATGTGTTTCCTAAGTGGTGAAGATATTCAAATCTATGTCTGTCATAGTAACTACACATGTTCGGGAGGTGAGGTTGGGAACTCACCTCCCACGTACGCAAAACAGAACACTTTCCTATAATTAATTAAGTATTTATTATTTTTTTTGAAAAATAAATTGATATGATTTTTTAAAGCAATTTTCATATAGAAATCTTTTGAAAAAAAAAAAACGCACCGTTTAGCATATTGAAAAGTGTGCGCACGGAACACGAGAGAGGTGAGTTAGGAAAATTAGGGGAATAACATAACCAGTTGTACTCCTAAGTCAGTAGTGTAAAACTAGCTAATTATATTCATAGAACTCTATTTGCCAGAATTATGGTAGCATGCTATATTAGTTAATCAGGCCCATTTTTCTTATCATGATCCTAGCGAAGATGTTCTTAATATAATAATGTATTGAACTAAATCTCTATTTGCCAGATGACCAGTGATTATTCATTGGTTCTCTATATTCTGTTACTTATATATATATATATATATATATATATATATATATATATATATATATATATATATATATATATATATATATCTTAATACAAATTTTTATTTTATTAAAGCGTAATGCATGAAAGAAGTTTAGATAGCCAATTCTGATTTTACTAACAAAAGATAAAAAGTAGTACAGGTAGGCCCAAAGTCAATTAGCCTAACAAAAGGTTTAAAGAGTGAATTAAAAAAATCATAAGCAGGTGGTGCGTGCGTCATTAGCGCGCGTCCCATCCTCTGGTTAAATCTAATCCATTAGATTATACCCGATGTACGGCTCTTTTGTTCCATATGAAAAAAAAGAATCCCATATACCCGATGTACGGCTCTTTTGTTCCATATGAAAAAAAAAGAATCCCATTTCCTCAGCTTGAACACGAAGAAGCTGCAACTTTTGTTCGGTCCCTGTACCGGCGGCTGAACATAGCAATTACAAGCAGGGCCCACACGGGGCTTGACTGACTTGACTCTTGACTCCATTTCTCCATTTCTTTCTCTTCCTCCTGCGGCCGTGGGTTCCCTTCTATCTCTCTCTTCGTGCAGGTCGGGGCGATGGGTCGAGCAGTGAGGTTAGTCTCCCTAATTCGCAAATTCGTTGTATTATTCGATTTGAAAGCTTGGAATTGCATGGTCGAATGCGGGAGTTGATCGGGTTCTGGAAGCCCGTGATTTTGAGTGCAGATTGTATGATTTGTTTTTTTTTTCTTCAATTTCTTTGTAGATGAGCTGAGAGGAGGAGTTGGGACTTGGAATTGGACGATAGCAGGGAAGGTGCTGTCCAGTTTCATCAGGAAACGACAACAGAGTAGCATTCCCCTTCTCTGCAGTTTCTACTGGTTAATTAGTAAGTACACATCTCATCATCTACCAAAAAAAAAAAAAGAGCAAGCACACATCTAAGTATTTATACAAGACTTGTCTGTACTTAATTTCGTTAGTTGAGTTGTCAAGATTTGATCGTCCTAAAAAATGGAAGCATACCCAATTATTGCAGGAGTAGTTTCTATAAGTAATTTCTATGATTGCGCTGAGTAACTAAGTGGAAATTTCTATGATTGCAGAAATTGAGGCATGGAGGTCACAGCAGGGGCGATGAGAGCTCTCCTCCCCAAGCTTGCTGAACTGCTCAAGGATGAATACAACCTTGAGAAGCATGTGAGGGAAGGGGTCAAGTCTCTGGAGATAGAGCTCACGATGATGCATGCTGCACTCCGTAAGGTGGCTGAGGTGCCCCTAGACCAGCTAGATGATCAGGTCAAGATCTGGGCATCCAAGGTAAGGGAGATCTCATATGACGTGGAGGATGCCGTTGATGCAATCATGGTGCGGGTGGAAGATGACTCCCATAGTGGGCCCAGTACCTTCAAGAACAGAGTCAAGAGGTCCATTAAAAAGATCAGCAAATTGTTCAGAAAGGCAAAGGAGCTCCATCAGATTGCTGATGCCATCAAGGAAGCTCAAGCCCTCGCGCAACAGATGGCTGGGTTGCGTGAAAGGTACAGTGGACTTGAGCTGCAAAACAGCGGCGTGGCTGCTACTATTGATCCACGCTTGACAGCATTGTACATCGACGTAACAGATCTTGTTGGTATAGATCATGCTAGGGAGGAATTGATCAAGATATTGACAGAAGGTGAAGATTCATCCAAGCAGCAACTGAAGATAATCTCCATTGTTGGCTTTGGAGGACTGGGCAAGACAATCCTTGCAAGAGTAGTGCATGAGAAAATTGAAGCACAGTTTGATTGTTCGGCTTTTGTTTCTGTCTCTAGGAATCCTGACGTAAGAATGATTTTCAAGAAGATGCTTCATCAATTGGAAAAAGTAAAATATGCAAACATCAATGAATCATCAAGGGATGAAACACAGCTCATTGACGAATTGAGAGAATTTCTTCAGGACAAGAGGTACCCATGACCGAACAGAGAACATATACCCTTCTTTACCTTCTAGGATAAGCATAAATGATGATTTCTGCTCAATTGCTTAAGCCGATCCTTTTTTTTTTAAAAAAATATATCTTTAGCTGCGGGTATTTCATCTCTTTGCTACGCAACATTCTTTTTTTTTTCTCTTTTGTTAAATAATCCCACCATTATTTTGGAGTCTGCATGGATGCATGTCTTTAGTACTGTGTTGGTAATCATTGTATATAAATACATTGTTCTTATAAGTATCTACTCCCTCCAATTCGATAATACTTGTCATTTAGGACAAAGGCACGGTCTTTATATATATATATATATATATATATATATATATATATATATATATATATATATATGTATGTATATATATATATATATGTATATATATGTATGTATATATATATGTGTGTGTGTGTGTGAGTTGGATTATTTGCACTCGAGCACACATGCACCCACAATCTACACCCTATAATACAATATTTTTTACAAGTGCAAAATACCTTGTTGATGTAATTTTTTTTCTTATATGTAAAACATTGAGGTTATCAAATTATCATATCAAATTTACCTTGTTTATATAAATTACCTTGTTTATATAATTACCTCGTTTATGTAGTTTTGGATGGTAGGATATATCATTTTTGCAAGATGATAATTTGGTGATATAATAGATGTAACATTTTCTCATGTTGACTAAATATCATGTTATAAAAAAAATAAGGGTTAGAGAAATATCATGCACAAATTTCATATATAATTGTTATTGAAAAAAATATTTGGTAAAAAAAATGCAACATACTTATTATATGTGTTGTGTACCAACATAATATTTTCTTTTTATAGTAAGAATTCATTTGGTCGAGATTAGGTACATTTTGCAGCACGAATCTTGGAACACATCAACGGTGTAGATTGTGGGTGCATGTGAGCTCGAGTGCAAATCTGCATTTTCCTATATATACAACGAATATATGGTTTTATCAATGTATCTTTCAAGATTAATATATACATATAGTTTCCATGCTTGTAAAGTAAAACATTTTAAAATTTATTTATAGTCAAAGTTCTAAAATTTTTACTCTTGTCCAAAACGACAAGTATTATATAACTAGAGGGAGTAGTATTTTTCTCTTGTCTAGAATCTGACACTACAAGACACATACATTATAAAATGGAATAGTAAATATGCAGAAAGCCATACCGCCACATATGTTGGTCACGAGCTCTCAATGCAAATTGGCAAACTAGAGTTTTTGCAGACACTGGACTTAGTTGGATCTCGTATAAACAAGTTGCCTGCCACTATTGTTCAGCTTCGACGTTTGATGTGCCTATGTGTTAGCTTTGACACAAGGCTGCCAGACAAGCTAGGCGATATGACATCGCTAGAAGAGTTGTCGAGTATCTCAACTAGTAAATGTGTAGACATTGTGAAAGAGCTGCGCCAACTGACCAGACTGAGAGTGCTTGCCATCGAATGGGAAGAACTGGGTGAGAAGCAGGACAAAGCTTTAGTAGAGTGCCTGGGAAGTTTGCACAGGCTGCAGATCCTGAATATCTACGCATTTGGTGGATGCCTGAATCTGATGCAGGAAGGCTGGATGCCCCCTGTATCTCTCCGCAGATTTCTGTCCAAAGGATCTACCGGTTCGTTCTCGACTTTGCCGACATGGATCAACCCATTGCTCCTCATCACCTGTATAGACATGTGGGTTGATCAAGTGCGACCGTGGGATATACAAATCCTTGGAGAACTGCCAGCTCTTTGCTCTGTCTCCCTCAGGGCGACTGGCAGCATAGAGGAGCGTGTAGTGGAGATATTTGTGGTCAGCACCAACGCCTTCCAACGCGCGAGAGAGTGCACCTTCTTCAACTTTGTGACAGTGCCATCCATGTTCCCACTAGGAGCCATGCCGAGGGTTAGGTACCTTGAGTTCAGCCTCCGAGCATGGGACAACGACATGGCCATCGGTAATGGTAGCAGTGGTGATCTCGACTTGGCCATGGGACATCTCCCTTCACTGGAGCGTGTGAGCGTTATGCTCTGGTGCACGAAAGCCAGCCGTGCAGAGGTGGAGGGAGTGGAAGCGGCTCTGAGGCGTGCAACAGATGTCCACCCCAACAATCCAACCCTTGCAGTCCGTAGATGGGATGATCGACATATTCGGGAGCAAGAGAATAATCTGGCAGATAAAGAGGATGATCTGCTAGAGGAAGATGACGAAAAGGAGAGCTCACCACCCTCAGTCACGACTGACATGTAGCAGAGCAAGATGATGGTACTCGAGCTTCGTCTGACGAAGAGAAACAAGAGGAAGACGTATGTACCTTAAAATCCTCCAATAGCAAGCGTGAGCTTCCATTCCATTGTAAAGATCACAGCTGCTAACGCTACATATGATTTCCTTATGTTTTGCTTCTCGTTTCTTTCTATCTTGATTTCAGTCGCCATATGTGCCATGCAGGTATTACTCGTCCTTGGACAAATTCTCCATGCAGCCATGCAGGTATTACCAGTTCCATAATTCATTTGTTCAGTCTCTGTTACTAGTTACTAGTGTTGCAATGCTGCTATGCTCTGTAAAATACTAAAATGCAGCAGCGCAACGTAGGAACCAATTTAGAACAACAGAAAAAATGGGAACTCTTTTCAAAAGGAGGAAGAGACCATGTAGGAAGACTGCATCTCTGTAGTGAACTCTCTTCACTTGCAGTCTCGCAAAAGCAAAGAGGACAACTTCATTCACCCCTTCAATTATTCTAGCAACAATTATTAGTTTATCCTTTATTCCTCAATTATAAGTTTAATCCTTTCCTTCCTTTGGGAAATATGGTATTTCATTCTCCCTTTTTTATACTACTGATGCATTCAGCATGCTCGTGAGTCCGTCTCAGTCTGGAGCACTGCATGAGCGATACATTGTTGAATAAATTAACTGAAAGTGCTCTTTTTCTGGTACAGTTTAGCTAATTCATACATGAAAAACATGTCCTCTTGCGGCTAGCAGGCAGCATCTTCCTCGAGATCGACATTACAATTGACAATATGTCAATGTATGCTGAACTGGCTGTAATTGGATTCGTTTCAAATGATAGAAATCGGATGGATGCATTACATTCATCAGGCGATGACGTCGAGACGAAGCTCACAATCTCCACATATTTTGATATGGTTTTTGTTGGATCCATCTACTTTGTATCTGTTCTGTTACTCCAAGTTGCCCAATGTTTTTAGGGTTCATCCTGTGTGTTACTTTACTGGTTTGGAAGGACATAAGCTTCAGTTTACAGCTAGAACTCTAGCTAGCTCCTAATGAACATGTTATTCCCTATTTTCCTTTGAATTAAGGAGGATTCTGATGTGATGAATGCTCTTGCCTATGGTTAAAGTGCTGTGTTACACCACTGAAATTTGTCATGAAATTCTGTAAAGATATATAAACATAACTGATCTTTATCTATGGCAATGTTCTGTAAGTTCAGTTTTCTGAAACTTGTGTCCCCAAGATTATTTTTCATGCCTTTAAACAGTTATAAAGTTTTCTACTAAATCTTTATAGGCTCATGGCTCCACTTCCTCTTGCTGTATTTTTTCATATAAATAGTTGAAGCCTCGAAAGGACCATAATATTATTGACCAGAATTTTTCTTACCATGACAATATCAAACCATTTTTTCCTGAAGGAGCATATCTTTATCAGTAATACATCCTTTAATATACAGCATTTTAGACAAGTTAATTAGGCAAAAAACAGCTTAATTAGCTTGTCTTAAACATCATATACTAAAATATGGAGGTGGTACTATCCAGGACACGCTGGTAAGCTAGTCCAAAATACATAAAAAAGTTACAATTGCCATTGCCCTATTCCTAACAGTATGGTATCAGTTTACATAATTAAAGAAACAGACATAGCACAACAGATATTTAAATTGCTTACGTTTCACATGGCAAATAATGAGATGGATCAATCAGGATCATTTCTTTGTTCCTTCCTTGAAAAAGGCGTGTTGAACAAGGCTTTCCTTGATTCTATGAGGACTGATTGCTGGCAAGTCATCATTGTACTGGAATTTGGACACCAAAATACCCTTGTTGTCACAGTGCAAAGCCAGCCAAAACAACTGACAAGAATATCTCCCTCCTCGGACACAACATCCGCCCACCAATCACCCTGATCTTGGAAACGCCTGATCTCCATTGTTGGCAGCTTAATCTTGTACCGGAACGCCCAGACCTCTTGATCATAGTCTTCCAACATAAAGATGCTCATGTCCATCACGCGTTCTTTGCTGACGGACATAGCAAGCATGCCATCCATGGCAAGTAACCGTGTATAATTCCGAGGATTCACAGCTGGTGGGCGCAATTGCCGGAATGACTCCGCCACCGTATCAAAGACTAGGATCCTATTGTAGCGTGTTCCCCGCCGATCCTATTGTAGCGTGTTCCCCGCCGTTTCTTCCAATGCAGGTGCAGATTGCCATGGATGAGTACCGGCCTGCCAAAGATCATTGGGCCCGGTGCTCCTATGATCTCCTCATCCATGGGTGTCACTGAACACGGGACTCGTCTCCACTGGCGGATCCAGAAAATTAATTCATTGGTGTCATAACATGTTTATCGGTGTCATAGTATACTAATTATACTTAGAATATAATGTTATAATATTTGGATAAGTAGTTTTGCTATAGGTTTTACTAAAAGTCGTTGGTGTCGCCTGACACCGATGACTATACTGTATATCCGCCCCTGCTCGCCTCGGCTTGTTGCTACCAATCGCGAGGACACAGTAGCAAATCGGGCAATACACCTCAGAAGGGGTGTCTGACGAAGCGAAGTAGAGCACGCGATACTCTCCGGAAGGTTCATGCCGGTATAATCCGACGATATTGTCAATCGTCCACCTGGAAATGGGCGCGCGTTGGCGTGTGGTCGGGTTGCAGATGTACCCGCCAACGATGAGGAGGCCATCGCAGGAGGCTGTGATGGGGAAACCTCCACCAAAGTGTTGCGGGAAACGGAAGACGGGGCGGCGCTCTGCAGATCGGAGGAGGATGGCGTCGAGGCAGTTGGGAGTCCATTGGTCAGCGGATGCGGGGGTTTCGGAAGGAGGTGACGAGGGGGAGCTCGGGCTGGCGGCGGTGGTGGCGGAGGAGGAACGCGTGGGTGGAGGCGATGCGGCGCCACGACCGGCACACGGCGCGGCAGCGTAGGACGGAGTTGGCCGGCAGGCGGAGCAGGATTTCCTCCTGGATCTCCTCGGGGATGGGGAGGCCCGCGACGCCGCCTCCGCTTGTTGCTGTTCCTGGCACGGGAGATGGAGACGGAGGTTCACCACGCCTCCTCCGACGAGGAGGTGGTGGCTGGTCATCGGCGTCGTGAGGAGGATACCGGATCTGGCCCGGAGAGGAGGTGGGGCTGCTCCCGCTCGGACGGGGTCGACGAGCGGAGCGGCGAGGCGAGTTGGGAGGGGCACCTCCGCCGGGAGGAGAGCCTCGGGGTGCGCCGGCGGCGGCGAGGCGCCGCCCAGATCGAAGGAGCATTGTTTGCGGTTGAGTGTGTGTTACGGGTGTTGTTGCGCTGTGTAGAGGATCTGTGGATAATACACATTTCAAAATTTGAATGTAAATGATCGGTTAAAACTTAAAAGAGCGGTTTTTGCTATTTTACTTTAATTTTGTACTGGAAGTTGTTTACACCTAAATTTGGCACCTAGGATTAAAATAGGAAAGATTACCAAAATTTGGAAGTCTACCGATTTCCTCCGAGTGGGCCGGTCTGACCACCGTGTGTCGGGCGGTCAGACCGCCGGTTGAGGGCCGGTCAGACCGGTGGTGTGTGGCCGGTCTGGCCGGCAGGACCGAGTCCGATTGTGTTTCGTCGGGTCTTGAGGTTTCCTTGCTCGGGAAGACATGTTTCGGGTTTCCTTTGGTTTCTATCCCGAGTTGGACGTGGAGGAGGGCCTGTAGATGGCAAGACTAACCCCTGTATAAGGGACATGGCTGGTTCATTGTAAGAAATCAATCTACTATCAATCAATCGAATCGTTTTTTCATAGTGCTTTTAGTTTTCTCTTAGTTTGTCAATCTTTGTCGGTTTGCGGCGTAAACCGTCCGCCGCCGCTGCGAGAGTGCGACACCTCTTCGTAGGTTTGTCCTGAAAACCTTCCGTTTTGCCCACGAGATGGGTAGTTATCTAGAAATCGGCTCCGCTAGCCGGTTTAGTTATTGAAACCCATCTAGGTTTAGCTCTTTGCTAGATCGAGGTGGTTGGCGACTCTAGGATCACCGCAAGGCGTTTAGGTGCTGCGATCGTGCTTGTCAACTTATCACAAAAAGTTGCCAACACGATTTTTGGCGACTCCCCTGGGGAAGAGATCCGCTCATCGTCAACTCAACTTCGACTTCGCCATGACGAAGCCGCCATCCAAGACGGTGGTGGAGCCATCCAATATGATACCAGTCACATTGGATGACTTCGAAGGAGAAGACCGCAAAGCTATGGAGGAGTACAACAACGAGCTCACACGAGAGGCATTGATGAGGGCAAGCACTAGGACTCGTCAAGGCGTGATCATCAAGCCCGGGCCACGTCCTAAACTCGCTCCCGATTTGGTAAGCAATGATGAGGTATCACAATCTATCCAATAACAAATAGCATCTACAATAGATTCACCTATGATTGCTTTTAAAGATAAGTTAGATGCAACTTTTGAGGGTAAATTTGATGAGTTTTTAAGGGTTAAATTCGACCCTCTTATGGCCGATCACATGTCAAATAAAGCCTTTACCACTGCTAACCAACCTCCTATAGATCAAACGGGGAATCAAACCGAAGGAACGGCGTACACGGCCGGTCCGATCGGGCCTGATGGCCGGTCAGACCGCGACGCAGCCGTCGGTCCGACCGGCCGTCTGGCCGGTCAGACCGGGTATCACCCCGGCGGTCAGACCGGGACTCAGGCCGGTCTGACCGCGCCTCTGGACGCCGGTCAGACCGGGCATTGGGCCGGTCAGACTAGCGCAATTATTCCGATACAGGGAATAGATCCAATGACTAATGCTAGTTATTTGTATCATCTTAGAACATTTGATCCTCCTGTATCTACTGCTACAACTAGTCCCCTAGTTCCCCCACATGTTTCTAATGCTTATAATGATGTTGCTAGGGGGTATCCTCCCGATACTAGACAAGGCCAATATAATCATATTGCGCCACAAACACAACCTATTAGGCCACCAAATCCACCGCCAAATCAACAAGGGCCTAATAATGTGGAGGATATAATTAGTGATATTATTAGGAATAGATTCGGGATTGAGACTAGGAATCGTGCTAGAGCTTACAAAAAGCCGTATCCTGATTATTATGATAATGTGCCGTTTCCTCGTAACTATAGAGTTCCCGAATTTGCCAAGTTTAGTGGCGAGGATGGTAAGACCACATGGGAGCATGTAGGTCAATTTTTAGCGCAATGTGGTGAGGCTAATAGTGATACTTTTAAATTGCGCTTGTTTTCTTTATCTTTGTCCGGTAATGCTTTTACGTGGTTTACTTCTTTACCGGTAAATTCTATTCATACTTGGGCTTAATTAGAAGAAAAATTTCATGATTATTTCTATACTGGAGAAACTGAGCTTAGGTTATGTGATTTAACATCGGTTAAGCAAAAGTATAATGAATCTGTTATTGATTATATTAAGAGATTTAGAGATGTTAGAAACCGATGTTATAATTTGAATATAACTGATAGAGATTTGGCCAGTCTTGCTTTTAATGGTTTAATTGCTCCTCTTAGAGAAAGACTAGATGGCCAACAATTTCTTGATGTTAGTCAACTCATGCAAAGGGCTCTGGCTCAAGAAAGCCGGGTTAAGGATAATAGAAAACTCGCTAGACCATTTGACAAAAAGTCTAATGTTAATTTGGTTGATTACCCTGAGGCTAGTGATAGTGAGGAGGAGGGTGATCATGATATTTATGTTGCCGAATGGTCATGGACTAATAAAAATAAGCCTTTTGTTTGCTCTAACCTAATGCCGATTCCTCACAAAGATCGGCAAAGTGAGGTTAAATATAGTTTTGATGTGGCCAAGTGTGATAAAATCTTTGATTATCTTTTACAAGAAAAACAAATTAGATTACCTAAAAGCCATGTCATACCATCTCAAGAAGAGTTGAAACATCGAGCATATTGTAAATGGCATGATTCTCATTCTCATTCTACTAACGATTGCAATGTGTTTCGACGACAGGTTCAATTGGCCATAGATGAAGGACGATTGAAGTTCACCGATGGCTCCAAGATGAAGCTTGATCATGATCCTTTTCCGGTGAATACAATTAATTTCAATAATAAGAAGGTGTTGATTCGGCCGGAGCAAGCCGAATCTACTAAGGGAAAGGAAGTGGTCGTTGGTGAACCGAGGCCTAAGATGATAGTGCCAAAGAAGCCGGAGGTTGGCGTTTGGAAGGAAAATAAGAGTGGAGCTTCAACCTCTAAGGCCCCTAGGAAGACCAAAGTAACTTTTGATATGCTTTTGGAGAAGTATGAGAAGCAAGGTGGTGAGAGGGCTCGCAACAAAGGAAAAAGACTAAGATCACCTCCTAGGGAGCGATTTGGTCATTCACCAAGACGGTCGCATTCACCTCTATATCATCATCCACAAGACATGTCATGGGGTTCTTATCTAATGCCGCCGCCAGGTTATCCTTATCCTTACTTCATGCCATGGGGGGCAACGCCGCCAATGTTCAATCATATGCCTCCAATGCGATTCAACCAAGGGTAGGGAAGACCAAGGAGGCCAATTCATGAACGTTTGTCTTCACCAAGCAATAGCCGGTTTTATGGTAAGAATTGGGCTAATGAGGAAAAGAAGGAAGGAAAGCGCGTCAAGGTGGAGGAAAGGACTTCGGAAGTAATTACCATCAAAGTGGGGTCTCATGATGTGCCTATACCTTCTGGAGATGGAGTTGAAGAGTCCCCAAAAAAAAATCCGAGGCCGGTACCAACTCGTCACAGTCGGCCGGTCTGACCAGGCCTTCTGGCCGGTCTGACCGTAGCCATACGGCCGGTCTGACCGGGCCATCAAGCCGGTCTGACCGCCGACCAGATAGCGGTCCGACCGGGGCCTCAGGATGGTCTGACCGCGTGCCAAATGTCGGTCTGACCGGCGTGTCTGGCCAGTCTGACCGGGCTCCAGCGCCGGTTTGATTGGAGAATTGCAAAGGGCGATGTGAGGGCTTTATCGTCTTCAACAAGGTTAATAGTGGACATTATTTACCTCCTAGAACGGAGCCGAATCCTAGGTGGATGCCTAAGGATTTGACGGCTACACAAAAGAGAAGGTTGCAACGTCTTCGGGCCCAAGAACTAAGAGAGAAAAAGGCCGAAGAGCAAAGAGATAAAAGGTTCAATGAGTTGCAACCACCACCAGTATGGAGGCCTAAATCCATAGAGAATGAAAAACCGATTGATGTAGAGGAGAAGGAAGAACAATCGGTTGACAAAGGTGAATTATCTCCAAAAGAAGACATGTATATCAACATGGTATGTATGCGGCCTATGGAGTTTTGTGCTATGGATGAAGCCGAGGTTGCTCAATTATCATTAGGTCCTAAAGATGCGGTTTTTGAGAAGCCCGATGAATCAAACCGTCACATGAAGCCTCTCTATCTTAAAGGCCATGTTGATGGGAAGCCGGTCTATAGGATGCTAGTGGATGGAGGTGCCACCGTGAACTTGATGCCGTACTCATTATTCAAGAAGTTGGGGCGTGAGGATGATGAGTTGAAGAAGACCAACATGATTCTCAATGGCTTCAACGGTGAACCAACGGAGGCGAAAGGTATCTTTTCGGCGGAGCTCACCGTAGGAAGCAAGACGCTACCAGCCGCTTTCTTCATCGTCGATGTGCAAGGTAACTACAATGTTATTTTGGGTCGTTGTTGGATCCATGCCAATTGTTGTGTGCCTTCTACCTTGCATCAATGTTTAATTCAATGGGACGGTGATGATGTTAAGATTGTTCAAGCGGATACATCGCCCGAGGTTGCAATGGCCGATGCTACTTTTGAGTGGCGTCATGGGAATATTCAATGCTTATCGGGAAGGGATCTTTCTAGCTATGATTTTATTAGTATCTCCGATGGCAAATTTGAACCTATCTCTGTAAAGCCGGCTAGTGTAGCACGGCTAAGCCATATAAATTTGTATAATGAGTAAAGAGGCTAATTTAGAGTGGTTACAAAAGAGTGTGCAAGAATATCGGTCTACAAAGAACGATATTGGTGAAACCGTTGAAGATTTTGATGAAATAGAGAAGCTTAGAAAAGGGTTTACATCGGCCGATCCTTTGGAAGAAGTAGATATAGGTGATGGAACTAAACCAAGGCCAACTTTTGTAAACAAAAACATTAGAGCCAATTATAAGGTTAAGATAATCGAGCTACTTAAGGAGTATGTTGATTGCTTTGCATGGGAATATCATGAGATGCCGGGTCTTAGCCGTGAGCTCGTTGAGCATCGGCTTCCAATTAAACCGGGTTTTAGGCCTTATAAGCAACCACCTCATCGTTTTAATCCTTTGCTATATGATCGAGTCAAAGAGGAGATTGATCGGTTGTTGAAGGCGGGGTTTATTAGGCCATGTTGTTATGCGGAGTGGGTCTCTAGCATAGTCCCGGTGGAGAAGAAGGGGAGTGGTAAGATTAGAGTTTGCATAGATTTTAGAGATCTAAATAAAGCTACTCCCAAAGATGAATATCCTATGCTTATAGCCGACATGATGATTAATGATGCCTTGGGTCATAAGGTGATTAGCTTTCTAGATGGTAATGCCGGCTACAATCAAATCTTTATGGCGGAAGAGGATATGTACAAGACGGCTTTTAGGTGCCCGGGATTTGTTGGTTTATTTGAGTGGGTTGTCATGACTTTTAGGTTGAAGAATGCCGGTGCAACATATCAAAGGGCAATGAATTTGATCTTTCATGATTTGCTAGGTATTATCTTAGAAATCTACATTGATGATATTGTTGTCAAATCGGATGGTATGGAAGGACACATAGCCGATTTGAGACTAGCTTTTGAGAGGATGCGCCGGTATGGTTTGAAGATGAACCCACTTAAATGTGCTTTTGGTGTGTTGGCGGGGAAGTTCTTAGGATTCATGGTGCATGAGAGAGGAGTTGAGATTGATCCTAAGAAGATAGAAAAGATTCGTGATTTCAAAGCGCTGACATGCAAGAAGGAGGTCCAAAAGTTGCTAGGTAAGGTGAACTATTTGAGAAGATTTATTTCTAACCTAGCGGGTAAAATCAATGCTTTTGTTCCTATACTTCGCTTGAAAAAAGAAGCCGATTTTACTTGGGGGGCAAAACAACAAGAGGCGTTTGAAGAGTTGAAGAGATATTTGTCTACTCCACCTGTTGTGCGAGCGCCTAAAGCCGGAAAGCCTTTTCGGTTATATATTGCCTCCAAGACAAAGTTATTGGTGCCGTTTTGATGCAAGAGGAAGATGGCAAGGAATATATCATTACCTATTTGAGCCGCCGTCTTTTGGATGCCGAAACGAGGTATGCCTTTATAGAGAGACTTTGTCTATACTTATACTATGCTTGTACCAAATTGAGGCATTATTTGTTATCTAGTACATGCATAGTTACTTGTCAAGCCGATGTTATTAAACACATGTTGCAAAGGCCAATTCTAAGTGGGAGAATTGGCAAGTGGGCATATGCTTTGATAGAATATGATTTGGCTTATGAACCATTGAAATCTATGAAAGGCCAAATTGTATGTGATTTTATAGTAGACCATCATATAGATATTGCTTATGAGGGAGAGGTTTGCTTAGTTGAAGTTATACCTTGGAAGATTTATTTTGATGGTTCTTCTTGCAAAGAAGGTCAAGGCATAGGGGTAGTTTTGTTTTCACCTAATGGCATGTGTTATGAAGCATCGGTTCGTTTGGAGTATTATTGTACAAATAATCAAGCCGAATACAATGCTTTATTATTCGGCTTACAAGTTATGGAGATGGTTGGAGCTAAATATGTGGAGGCTTTTGGTGATTCGGAATTGGTGGTGCAACAAGTCGCCGGAGTCTACAAATGCTTGGACGGATCACTAAATAGGTACCTCGATTCATGTTTGGATATTATTGCCAATTTTGATAATTTTGTTATTAGACATATTGCTAGGCATGATAATTCTAGAGCAAATGACTTGGCACAACAAGCAAATGGCTATAATGTGAAGAAGGGATTATTTATGATATTAGAAGAGCCGGTGCTTGATTTTAAATCTTTGTGCGAAATTGGCAAAACTGGAGACCAGGGGCGGTCTGACCGGCATTGCACGGCCAGTCTGACTGGCCGCATGCCGCCGGTCTGATCGGCGACCCCGAGCGGTCTGACCGGCCCTGTGTGGCCGGTCTGACCGGTTCTGGACGGAGCGCTGGGGACACGTTTCAATCAATTTGGATGCTGAATTAATTGTGAATTCGGACATTTGTGCCCAGGAAACAGAAGAAGATTGGAGAATTCCTTTGATTCAATATTTGAAGGATCCCGCACTTAAGGTTGATCGGAAGATTCGGCGGCAAGTGTTCAAATACACATTGCTTGATGGAGACTTATATCGCCGAAATATAGATGGTGTTTTATTGAAGTGCTTAGATGAAGATCAATCTAAAGTGGCTATGGGAGAGGTACATGAAGGAATTTGTGCAACTCATCAATCGGTCCACAAGATGAATTTGTTGCTTAGGAGAGCGGGATTCTATTGGCCGAGGATGATTGATGATTGCTTCAAATATTATAGAGGATGTGAGGCTTGTCAACGGTTTGGCAATATTCAATTGGCGCCCGCCACCGTGTTAAACCCCATAATCAAACCATGGCTGTTCCAAGGATGTGCTTTGGATTTCATTGGTCAAATTTATCCTTCGTCATCAAAGGGGCATAGGTTCGTGCTAGTTGCTATGGATTACTTCACCAAGTGGGCCAAAGCCATGCCTTTGAAGAATATGACTCATACGGAGGTAATTGACTTTATTTTGAAGCATATTATTCATAGATTCGGTATTCCGCAAACATTAACTACGGACCAAGGTGCTTCTTTTATGTCTAAGGAAGTGAAGAGTTTTACCGAATCTTATGGTATTAAATTGTTGAGTTCTTCTCCTTACTATGCTCAGGCTAATGGGCAAGCCGAGTCGAGTAATAAGACATTGTTGAAGTTAGTAAAAAAGAAGATTGAGGAATACCCAAAGAGGTGGCATGAAGTGCTTTCCGAAGCATTGTGGGCGCATAGGATATCTAAACATGGTGCCACTAAAGTCACTCCTTTTGAGTTGGTTTATGGTCAAGAAGCCGTTTTACCGATGGAGGTAAATCTTGGTTCTCTTTGTTATACCAAGCAAGATGATTTGTCAAGTGAAGATTACAAGACATTGATGGGAGATAATCTTGATGAAGTCATCGACAAGCGCTTGAAGGCATTGGAAGAGATAGAAAAAGAGAAGAAGAGGGTGGCCAAGGCGTACAACAAAAGGGTGAAAGCAAAGTTGTTTCAAGTTGGAGACTTGGTTTGGAAGACAATTTTGTCTTTGGGTACTCGATCCAAGGTGTTCGGTAAGTGGTCTCCTAGTTGGGAGGGTCCTTATCGAGTGTGCGGCATTGTTTGAGGGAACGCATACTTTTTGGAGACACTTCAAGGGGAGCGTTTTCAGCGAGCAATCAACGGGAAATATTTGAAGAAATACTTCCCAAGTGTTTGGCAAGACGCTTAGGAGGTACAATGGCCGGTAATTGGATTATCGTCCTAAGACCAAAAACATGTTTTATGCTTTTAGATTCACGTTGTTCATCAAAAAGGCAGGGGGGCATGTGTTTACACCCAAATTTGGCACCTAGGATCAAAATAGGAAAGATTGCCAAAATTTGAAAGTCTACCGGTTTCCTCCGAGTGGGCCGTCTGACCGCCGTGTGTCGGGCGGTCAGACCGCCGGTTGAGGGCCGGTCAGACTGGCAGTGTGTGGCCGGTCTGAACGGTATATTTCGTGCGAAAACTTTCTATATGAAAGTTGCTCTAAAATGTTAGATTAATCCATTTTTGAAGTTTGTAATAATTAAAACTCATTTAATCACACGTTATTACCACATCGTTTTACGTGAAACACTTAATCTTTATGTTCATCTTCATCTTCAGTAGATTCAAACACCACCTTAACTAGTTCGAAGCTAGCTGCCTATTACAGAGCTTCCCAGTGCTCAGAAACACATCACAGAAACAGGATGGGAGAGTATCCATAAGCAAAACGTGGAGCACAGTTTTCAGACAAAAAACAGCATCCCTTCCTTTAAGCTCCGATCCTCCTGACGCCTCCCCTCCAGCCCAGCTTCGAGTTGTATACCTCATTTGCCACCTGTCAAGTTGGCTCCCAGCTGTAGATTTCTTCGACTTCCCTCCTGCTTCTGTAGTATCGCCCACGAGTCCACCCAGTGACAAGCCATAAACACCAGATCAGTAGGGTCAGCTGGAAGGACATTGTCAAAACAAGCTCTATTTCTAACTTTCCAAACTGACCAAATTACAGCCGCATGGCCTACCACAACAAGTTTTTTTTGGTAAATTTGTCAATCCCATTCATCCAAGATCCAAACAATTCTTGGTTATTTATGGTTGGTTTTATATTAAGAGCACAAGCCACTGTGTTCCACAAAAGTCTGGACATTGGGCAATAAAAAAAAGATGTTGTATTGTCTCCATTTGATCACAAAACTAACATTTATTATTTCCTTTTCTCCGGCCTCTTTTAAACAGATTGTCTTTGGTGAGTATCTTATTTTTTATGAAAAGCCAGATGAAGATTCTAATCTTCAGAGGTATTTTAAACCTCCAGATCTTTGTATCTGAGAATGTTGTTTTGTTGCAACTTGAGTGCTCTATAAAAGGATTTAACTGTGAAATTCCCATCTTTGGTCAAGTTCCATCCAATTTATCTTTAACACCATCTTCCAAATCTAAACTGTTCCAAGAGTTTTTGATCTTTTCCCAACTTCTGAGTTTGTCTCCAGAAATATCTCTTCTGAAGCGAATAGATCCAAATCCATTCTGCTTCAGATCTGCCAGTGTAATTTCCTTTGTTGAAGTTATATTGTAAAGTTCAGGGAACTGTTCAGCCAAGGGTTTATTCCCCACCCAGGTATCCTCCCAAAACAGTATATGTTTCCCATCCCCCACAATTTTTGTGCAAAATTTGTAGAATCTTACTTTCACTTTCATAATTCCTTGCCAAAAATGAGAAGCTCTAGATTTGAGCTTCTCATAGAAAATGCATAGAAAATGCCACGTGAATGTGCAACGTCATCTATACATGTAAGGACAATAATTTAATAACCACTCAACCCTAAGAGCAGTATTAGCCAGCTATAAGTATATTTTAATGAGATAAAAGATGAGAGATAAGACCAAGGGCTACAGATATGTAGTCAGCTGCAGCACGGACTCCAAGACGCAGTGTGTGTACGACAGGTGGGACCATATATTAATAGTATAGTAAGCAACTATTGTATGAATTAGCTATTAAATTAGCTAGAGATGAATTGAAGCTAATAGTGGGCTATACTATTAAACTTGCTCGAATATATCATAATTAACGGTAGCGCTAATCCAAGCACGGCATGTTATACGATATTTCACGCGCCTTATAGAGCGGTGGGTTTCTCGTTTTTTTTTGGTTCCCCAGAGCGCGGTTTGTTCCCCGTTTCCTCCTTTCGTCTTTCAGTTTCTGTTCCCACCCCCTTGTTTCTGCCTTTTATTTTCCGTTCTATCCTGTCAATAAAACAATTACTATCCATCTTCGCGCCTTGTTTACGTTTTCCTCTCACTGAGTCACCACTACCCGTAATACTACTATAACATTTTTATTGCTAGTGATACAGTGATAGTGTGATACTCCATTCTCCTCTCACCAGTACCACTGGTAGTAACAGCATTTTAGCAGTAATACTTTTACTGTTACATCTCGTGCATAGTAATAATTCTTTTTACTGAAGATAATGAACAATTAGTCAAATACGACATATCAAAGGCAATGTTGTAAAGAAATTACCAACTGATCCAATAGTAGTGGTTCTCGACATGAGCTCAGTAAAAACGTTATCGATGGTTCTTCACATATGTAGTAATTATTTTACAAGCAAAATAAAGGTGGATAATAATTTTTTTACAATGCAAATACACAGCATGTACACATATACTCCGAATCACTGTGGAGTATACCAGAATAGCTTTTACAGTAAAACAATTACACAAAAAATAGAGAGCATCAACACGTCGGAGTTGGTCGTCGGGACGTGCGCCGGGGCCGGCAGTCAGAAAGTCGCTTGCGGAACTGGTTCGCTGCCTGGGCCTTCGTCACCGACACTCTCGCTAGGCACGTACTATCCTCGCTGATCACCCTCCAAAACGTCGGGCGGCGAGCTGATCTCCTCCTCGCGGCCATCAAGGAGGCAGCAGGGAGCCCCGGCGTCCTCCCCCTATCGACGGCTTGGCCTTGAGATCGACTGTGTGAAGGAGGGAGCCGATGCAAGAGGGGATGGCTCGGTGGTGGGAGGCGCTCCGGCAGCGCAGAAAAGGAGGCGATGTCGTGTAGGGCAGGCGGCGAGATTGGTAACCTCCAGATTGTGTTAGCCGTCGGCGCCTTCCACGGATGTGCCGTTCCCATCCCGTCGCCACCCAAGCCCCTTGCTCGCTCGCGTGTGGATGTCGAGCCACCACCTCCTCCCAGGAGAGACCGCGTTGGGACGCCTACCGTCGTCCTCGCGGGAGGCGCTGCTCACCAGCCACCGCACCACCAAAACACCTGCCCGTCGCCAGATCCTGAAAAACAGGGAGAGAAGTTATGGCTGGTTATAGTTGGGATTCAGTAGTGGGTGATATGGATTTTATACAGAGGTGGGACCGTGGGACAGGGAGCAGCAGGGGAATTTATTTTTGCCTCTGAGGCGCGTCGTTGGATTAATCTGAGCGCTACGCTCTAGATAGTAGTTCTACATAATTAAAGAAAAAGAAAGAAAAACCACAATACAACCAATTTTTTCACCTTCAAATCATCATATTGAATTTATGATGAGTATCACATTTTTTTTTTTGCAAATTTTGTTGAAATTTTGATGATCGAATCTCTTTGGTATATATTTAGATGGATTTTTGTTCTTTTATAGGTGTATGTAACACATTTATATGGTTTGATACATGTAGTACAATGTCCATGTAGGTCACATATTTTCAGCTTTCAACATGGGTACTTTGGTACATTTGTGGCACTCTCTACCTTGGCATGCTGTACAAATACCTATTCTTTTGGTGATAATAATATTATTTCGTGATCTCCAAATCTGCGATCGTGCACCATTAGGGTCGTGTTGTTCCCCCTTCTCTCTCAACTCACCACTCTTTTTTTCTGCGTGCATGTTATTCAAACTGCTAAACAATACGTTTTTTTCCAAAAGTTTTCTATACGAAAGTTATTTTTAAAAAATCATATTAATCTATTTTTTAAAAAAACTAGCTAATATTTAATTAATTATGTGCTAATAAATCACTTTTACTTGCGTGTATTATTAGCAATGTTCTAAATCTTCGGCTAAGGCTCTTAGCGGTTGTGCTCTCCAACAGCTAAGAGCAGCTATAGCTACAAATAAAACATTTAGTGGTTTTCTAAAATATGAGAAAAAAATTCAAAAATTTGACAGAATTTGAGCTAAAAATTGACATATTACTTATATCATTGCACATAGAGTTCATCACCAATTCATACTTCGTACATAGAGTTCATAGTTCCTAACTCATATTTTCATAGTTCATACTAGCTAGATCATACAGATACAGGGCACTTGAGCACATACTTATAAATTTAGCAGTTCATAGTAAACATACCACTTGAGTTCTTGACACAAATAATAAATAGTTCATCATAAGAAGTCAGGAACATGACCATTAATTAACAAAATAAGAACAATAAGTTCGTAGATTAGAATATTGCATTCTACTAATCAGATTCAGAGACACCATGAGACTTAGTAGAATCTGAGGATCCCACTGAAACGTCTCCAACGCCATTGCCATCACCACCTTTTGAGTCAGATGATGAAGGTCCAGGCTGCATTGTAACATCATTCATCAAAGAGTGCACGCTCCTAATTTTCTTCTTTACAGGGTGCACATGCCTCTTTCTTTTTCCTTACTAGTTATCGTACACGTATAAGGCACGTTTTGATAATATAATTAACAAATGAAGAAAAATCTATGCAATCTTTTTTAATGTAATGCACTCCATAATTTGGGTGGTTATCTATATAAAACCACTCTGTTGAATCACTACTTTCTGACCAACAAAGATAAAAATATTTATAGGATATAAAATTGCTAAGCACAATTTATACATTGCGATGTTGCTACTTTTTGGAAGCCAACAATTATAGATCAGAGCTTGGATGTGGACATAGGAGTATAGAATTCATTACTTTCATCTTTGTCCGTGACCATTTTCATATCTTGTCATAAACAGTTTACAGAATACAATTCTGTACAGCAAAAGAATCAATTCTAAACTCACTATTTCTTCTCCATTTATTCATCAGCAAAGTGACTCTTCGACATTCATGTCTACAAATTGTAACATCTGAAAACAACAGCACACCATAAGACATACCTATCATCTAGTAAGAGCCATATCTTTGCAAGGACTCCCTGCTGTAATTTCTATCTATTGGTATTCCCTCTTAAGGCAATAAAAATATACAACTATCTGTGCTGAATAACAAACCAGTAAAAGTATATATCATCTTTACTCAATCATTATCTAAAAAAAATCTTTACTCAATCAACCAATTCATATAATAACTACGACGTAGCCTCAACAAAAAGAGGCAAACATGCGCCAAGAGAATGCTACAGAGACCCTCTAGTTTGGCACAAGATGCAGTTATTGCATATATCAAATTACCATCAGTCAATAGGTGTAGGTTTTACTAAAGCCAAAAGTACATCAACAGAAAAAAGAAGCCATGGCATACACTGTTTATAATAGAAAAATCGAAGCTCCATTTATCAATTACTTCTGTGTTGAACTGAAACCATCCATGTGCGTGTAATATACAACTTAAAAACAGGCAACAAGGCCATTAGTTGATCCCTCTCAATTGATTTAATCTTCGGACTGACATACCATATTAATAGCAAAGCACATAGTTACCTATTTAGAACATTATGCATATGCTTTCAATTCACATAATCTATACAATACAAACGAAAAAACAGTAATAAACATGCAATGTGGTTAATGGTACTCTAACTTCTACACCTATTGAAAGGTTCAATCTGAGGCAAATACATTATCAACAGGATATATTAGATTTGTACCCTTATGGAGAGCTTGACAACTAGCTTCTGCCTGATCAAGTGATGATGGGGATGGGCCACCATTTGATAGCGCTATAATCATATACTTGATATGTATAGAGAGATTTGGAATACGTATCGAGAGGGTTTAACTGTTAAAATCAGGAAGCCAGTTAGAGACCATACCTTGTCTTATAGAATAGCGTCATTCAATGGAATGAAAACAAAGATGTAATGAGCTCTTTCTTAGCCTTCAAAAGGTTATCAATTTTTAGCCAACAAAAGAGAAAGATAAGTGGCAGTCATATTAGGAACGTCAAGCAGTAGTCCTAATCCTGGTAATTGGCAGCAAGGCATGAAGAGGGTATGGTCAAAAATGAAAAATGAGAGTCAGCTGCCTAGCAACAAGTCTCGTAAAATCACTTTTTAATTCACACACTACAGTTGAGTATTTCTACAGGCCAATATAAATTTTCTGTAAGTAAAATAAAGGTAGCAAACAATTCAAATGTCAGATAAAAAATAATAGTACCTGTCACGGCAGAATTTTGCATTGTAGGGCTTCGTACAATATCCATTGAAAGTAATCAGAATGAACGGCTATGTCGTGGCGCACGATTATGATAGAGAATTGCAAATGCAAGACACTCTTGTGCATTAGTACACCATATGACACGAACTTCACGTGAAGCCCTATCCAAAGATGGTTCACTATAATGTCATTGAATATATGTAAGCAATGCAGGGTCCTATCACTAAACTTGTTGAACACCTGGCAAAGATGGTTCCCTATAATGTAGAATCCTCCTAGTCCCTGTATATGCAAACTCAATATCTATACATAATGATTCAACAGTGCCACCATAAAACAAAATAAAGAATTCTCATCAATATGCCAAATCAAGGCCAAAAGATAATTAAATAGCCAGTGCCTGTGTCTAAATATTCCCTGAATATTCTCTACTGTAGCTGAAATGCCATGATTATTAAGAAGTTTACACTTAAATCGTTGCCTGCTATTATTGTTTGACAATTCTAGTACAAGGCATCACTTCTATATTCTCCTCTGTAAGTATTCCCACTGTTGGAAGTTAGTTCAGATTGGATTTGTTATAACAGTGATTTGCTGTATAGCCATGTGAATCGCCGATTCCAGATTATATCCAAATTTTGGTACGAAATGGCATATTCATATGTTATCTTCATGATGATCGGTCATTGCCAAATTTTCACTTATATCGTTGAATATTCACTACTGTAGCTGAAATGCCATGATTATTAAGAAGTTTACCCTTAAATCGTTGCCTGCTATTATTGTTTGACAATTCTAGTACAAGGCATCACTTCTCTATTCTCCTCTGTAAGTATTCCCACTGTTGGAAGTTAGTTGGAAAAAATTTGAAAATATACTGTTTATGGATTTGTTTTGTTAAAATATACCGGATGAAGAATGATTTGCACAAATATACTATCGGTATCGCGGCTTGGAAGAGCGATACCGAGGTTCATGACAACAAAATATGATACCGCCACGCTATCGCACTATCAACTCGCGAGGGTGCATTTGAGCTGGCGGTGTTGCTTGTGGAAACAGCGAGACCGCCACGATATCGCTCTTTCGTAGGGCGAGAGCGCCACGTGAAAGAACCGACCCATTGTCGCGCCGGTATCGCAGTGTGCAAGCGCGAGAGCGAAATCGGTCTCGTAATCCTAACGCGCAAGACCGAGCATGTCGTGGGACCCACATTGGTGAAACGACCGGGCGCGAGTGAACCGCCGGTCTCGCACGCGCAAAGCGCGAGACCGACGCGCGGTATCGCTCTGGCAAATCGAGAGAGCACTTTGCTATCGCTCAATCAAAAATCGATACCGGCTATACCGGCGAATACGTACATATCGTTAGTGAATACGGCCGCTGAATCGTGTCCATGCAGGCTACAAGTGAACATGCCGTATATACGAATACGCATACACGTATATATAGCCGTCAAATAGATCATCTTCTTGTTGGCTCATGCATGTATACATATACATTAGCCAAGCATGCATGTATATATGGCTGAACACACATATAGATGGACATATGCCAGTACGTGCATGGCTCATGCATTCATGTCGAAACAAGATTTCGGCAATACTAAAAAGAGGTGGCTATCAAGATAGAAAAGTGGATGAGTTCAGAGACAAGGAAGTTTATACAGGTTCAGGCCTTCTTAATAAGAAGTAATACCCTAATCCTGTCCGGGGATTGATCCGCCGAGTGTATTATTGATCGTATGATCTGGGAGTAAAAAGTCGTATCCCAAGAGGCACCCGGACCCCTCCTTATATAGGGGAAGGAGTCCGTATTACAAAATACAGCCCATTTCTCTAACGGAATAGGTAGTTACAGATATGACCTAATCGTAACCGACTAGGATCCTAGGTATTTTCTTGACATACAAGTTTAGAACTTAACCCGGGTCTCCTTAAAGATATTCTATCTATACATGGCACCCCATACCCAGTCGGATTATACATGCCGTGTAGGTATGGGGTATCCATAATCTCCACAGTAGCCCCTGAGGCCTTTACAGTCGACGAAATAATCTTTTCTCGCGATCCAAAATGATAACCCGAGTGATCCAACTTCTTCTGCTCTGGCCTCCCGAGTACTAAAATCAAAGACTGTGAAGGGCTGAAAGTAAAAGAAACCAGGTGCATCGACTGGATGCACCTAATTAGGTGTAGCCCCCGACTTTATGATTAGTTAAAAAACTAAACATATAGTCAAAATGCAGCTGACATCCATTCGAGTGGTTTTACAACCAATCATCCAAGGTATCATATAACTAAGCATATGCGACGTTCAATAAAACATCCAGCCGACTGCTTTAGCTTTAATACACCAAAAAAGGAGATATAAAGAAGCCCGGGTGAAAAACACTCTAAAGGTCTATAAATCATCATATATGATAAGAATCCGAGTAAAAACTCTCAAGAAGTTCCATCAAATATGGTATAAATTATGATGATCGATGAGTCTAAATAGCCTAGGCTATGACTCAAAATAAGCATATAAAATGCCGAGAGAATGACTACTCAAGAACCAGCCATCTCAACAAAACCTGAACAGCTTTTGCAATCTAAAAAGGCCTACAAAATTAGTATAACACCTTTCTGTTGGGCATCTTTTTATTTGCATTGTAGTAATTCCAAAGAATTATCTAACTGTGTCAAAAATGATTTTAACAGCATTGGGCTATAATGTCGTGAGCAAGTGTTGCCAAAGAAAAACAAATGCCTAAGTCCCTAAGGATCACAACTTAACCACGCTGATAGCAAAACTGGGCTAAAGTACTGTTTAGGCCCAGGCCCATTAGTACTCCTGATACCCTAATGAAATAACACCGGAAACGAAGCGTCGATTCGTCTTCCCCGCCGAAACTCTCGTCGCTTTCCCCATTCTCTGCTACAGTGCAAAACCACACCGGCGAAGCTAGGGTTCACAGATTCGCTTCAATCCGTCCTTCAAAGCTCCATAAAAACATCGCACGCAACCACCGCATCGATCTCCCATCCATTCCCATCCATATTTCAAACCAAACTACATCATCCAGTTCGCATCCATGGCGGAAGAGAGAGAAAGCTTCGAAAGCCAGTGGGCGCCCTCCGATGTGACAGAGGAAAACTTGAAGGAGATGGTGGCACACGACGTTCTTCCGGCAAAGGAAATCATCAGGTGGCGTCCGGCGTGTGGTGAAGCATTTCCGACCCCGGACACACACGAGGTCGTAGTGTTCTCTCATTTCTTTTATGGTGGATTTTCTCTTCCAACCTCAAGTTTCTTCTGGGGCATTTTGGATTTCTATGGGATTAGTTTGCATCACCTAAACCCCAATTCCATAGTCCACATCGCCAATTTCATCCATGCTTGCGAAGCTTTTCTGGGGATTAGGCCGCATTTTGCGCTATTCCGCCGCATGTTCTTCCTGAAGCCCCAGCCAAATAAGAGCAAGCCATACGTAGTTGGGGGAGCCGGATTTCAATTAAGGGGAACCTTAGGCCAAAAATATTTCTCCATGCCCTTCAAGACTTCAAACAAGGGATGGCACGCCAATTGGTTTTATGTGCAAAATCCTGAACCAGCACTTCCCGAGTACTCCTGCCTTCCTTCAGTGTATCAAGATACTTGGAACTCGCTTTCAATGGGAGATGAAGCTGCCCAGGCACTTTCTCTGATGGACCGCATGCTGAAGCTGAAGGTACAAGGTCTACAAGGAGAACAAATCACCCAACACTTTATCAAGAGCCGGCTGGCCCCAATCAAAGAGAGATCCCGCACCGCCTTTGAATTCGATGGTAAACATGATCCCAACCACGAAGACCCAGAATCTCTCGAGTTTAAGATCATGAAGGAAAGAATGTACAAAATCTTCTCGAATGCCATCGTGGTCAGTTACTCGCATTTGCTGCCGGTGGTGCCATATAATGCTTTCAACCCTCCTCCTCCGGTATGTATCAAACATCTCGGCCTTTATGAGTAACGTCCTTTTGTCTTCTACAAAATTAATTGGAAACTTGGAACATTATGCACAGGAATTTGCCTTGATGAAGTCTGACCCTCCGATTGCTCGACACCACTCGCCCAATCGGCAGACTGGTCAGGCTAGCTATGGTGTCTCGATGCCTGAGGGCACTGACGACGGTGCAAGCAAGGCACGAAGAAAGTCTTGATGCCTGAGGGCACTGACGACGGCGCGCTCCGTCTCGATCTCAGCCGGCATATGGAAACTAGAAAATTACCAGAAGATCGATCTATGATAAAAAAAATTTAATCTAATAAAAATTAGATTGGAACGACAAACCTGTTCAAAGTTCGAGCCATTGAATTCGGTGAGATTGATCTCGCCGTTTCATCTGAAGTTGATTCCATCGTACTTTTCGACGGGTAATTCGACGCAACCCCTACCTGGCGCGCCAACTGTTGAAACATGAATTCGGCAATAATAAAAGGGGGTAGCGCACGAGACCTAAAAGTGGATGGATGCGGAGACAAAGGATTTTGACAGGTTCAGGCCCTCTCAATGAGAGGTAATACCCTACTCCTGTTTGGGGATTTGAATCCGCCGGGTGTGTATTGATCTGACGATCTAGTTGTCTCATGCCCCCTAGAGGGCCTCCTGCCCACCCTATATAGGATGGGGGCATGATTACAAGATAGAAACCTTAACCAATACGGTATCGGTTTCCTAAATGTACTTTACAATATTATCAAACCAGGACTTTAGGCCGTTCCATAATATACAAGGAAACGTAATACCCAAGTCATGATCCGTTATATATTTCATAGATATAAGTTATCACCTATAACCAGTCGAATAACCATGCCGTGTGGGTATGGGGTACCCATAATCTCCACAATTCCATTAGCAGGTGGGACGCGCTCTCGCGCTGTCAAAGCGCGAGACTGTTTGGGCCCCGCCGGTCTAGGTTCATGTCAGATGGTCGCGAAATCGCTCTACGATCGTGCGAGACTGAGTCGTTCTTGCGCTTTTGGAATGCGAGACCGATGCATTAGCGCTCCCGCGGTTTTAATTAGTGATAGCGCTGGCGCCTTCGCTAATTCATTATGCGATATCGCGCTCTCGCTTAACCAAAGTGCGACAGCTGTATATTTCTGCAAATCTTCCCCTAATCAATATATTCTTGCAATTTTGGTAAAAAAATTGTATATTTTCAATTTTTTTTTGAAGTTAGTTCAGATTGAATTTGTTATAAAGTGATTTGCTGTACAGCCATGTGAATCGCCGATTCCAGATTATATCCAAATTTTGGTACGAAATGGTATATTCATATGTTATCTTCATGATCGGTCATTACCAAATTTTACTGTAGAAATAGAAAAGAAGCTTGCTTTTTAGGTCAACTGCAGAAATAGCAAATGCATGTTCATGTGTTTTCGTACTCATCTACATGGCTGGATTTAACCATAGAAATATAAAAAGATGAAGTGAAGCAGAAAACAAGCTTACTTTTAATTTCAACTGTTTGCTTGTTTGGTTCTTGATATCTTCTTGCACTACTACAAATGTGATTATCCTGGACGGCGGGCTCATTTTGGTTCCAGGCGGGCCATAAGTGGCTCCGCCTGGAACCAGGCGAGTGCCGGGGTCGGGCAGTGGGCCGCACGGGATAATCGATTATCCCGTGCGGTCTGCTTAGGACAACCACACGGGCTAATCGTTTTATCGCGTGCAGTTGTCCTAAGCAGACCGCACGGGATAATCGATTATCCCGTGCGGCCCATAGTAGGCAACCGCTTGCGATGGTCGGGGGGGCATATAAGCCCCCAGCCCGACCGTTGCCATGCATAGCCGGCGTTTTCTCTCTCCTAAACATCCACAAATTAGGGGGGAAGGTTTTGATTGGGTTCCATATAAAAGGTGTAGAGCTCGTTCTCCTCCATCATTTGCTTCCATTTTTGTCAGTTTTCATCGGTGGAATACGAAGAAACTTGTAGTTTTATAAATGGAATAGTGTAGGCACCTTTTTGTTTGTTTTTATTTTTTTAGCAAATACATATTGCAATCTTTTACATGTTTATAAAAGTAATTAGTACCTACATTGAAACGTTGGGTTTGCCTGTATTAAATTTATTTTCATTTGGATGAAAGGATGATTATTTTTAAAAATGGATAGACAGTATTCTGTTAATGCTTAAAATTGCTGTGCGGCTGTTTAAATAGTCCGTAAAACTTTAAATTCTAGGTGTTTAGTTCCCTCCAATTTAAATACATTCGTGTTTGAATCGGGCATGGATGTATTAATGGCAAGCTTTATTGTAGGTCATGGATCGGACATGGATGTACAACACGAAAAGAGCTCATCCAATGTTCTTGAAGGAAGCAGGCAAATTTGTTGACCTCGCAAAGGCACATGCTGCGAGGGAGAATTTGAGGAGCATTTTTTGCCCATGCAAAGTTTGTAAGAACGAGATCTTGCTGCAAGATCCGAATGAAGTATTGTCGCACATCGTAGAACGAGGATTTAAGAAGGGCTACGAGATATGGACTTTTCATGGGGAAGTCGGTGGTCGTAACGAAGAGTTAGATGATTTCTGTTTTGATCATGCAGAAAATTTTATAATCGAAGACATGTCACAGGGAAACATCTTGGAATACGGTGGCTCAGGTATAGAGAATGAAGGTATTGATTTTGATCTGGAAGATATGTTGCGGCACGTTGAACCAGAGGTCCTAACTGGTACAAGATGAGGGTTGGACAATTGGGAAGCGTTGGAAAAAGCAGCGAAGGAGCTTCTGTATGACGAAGCCAAAGGATGCGACAAGGACTATTCGGTCCTGCGCTCAGTGCTCGAACTTCTCAGATTGAAGGCCAGACATGGATTGTCGGACACGGGCTTCAATGATTTGATGGATCTTTTGAGAGTTATGCTTCCTAAGCCGAACCTGCTACCGACGAACACATATGAAGCGAAGAAATTGATATGTCCATTGTCTCTAGGTGTTCAGAAGATCCATGCATGTGAAAATCATTGCATACTGTACCGCAATGAATTCGCGGATATAGACTCTTGCCCAACTTGTGGGACGAGTCGATACAAGACGGGCAACGGAGCCTCCGATGGAGAGGTGGTCGACAAAGATGATGCACCGGTGGATGAGAACAAAAAGATTCCTAGGATGGTGATGTGGTACCTGCCAGTTAAAGATCGCCTGAAGGCTATATTAAAACCGAGATGACGCCGAGTTGATGAGATGGCACCAAGAGGGTAGGAAAAATGACGGTAAGATCCGACACCCCACCGATGCTCGACAGTGGAAAAACTTTGATGCACTACTGTCACGCCCAGAAATTCACGAACTAGAATTTCTAAGCTGAATGTGCATTAAATCCCTGTCCAGGACCAGCCAAGGTACACAAACGACAATTGTTGACATACAGATCCACGTCTTACAAAAATATAAAAGTTTACAAATGCAGCGGAAAAGATAAAACGAACTAAATTCGGAAGCTTGACTTCAGCAGCGGGGCGACTCCATTCCACAGGCAATCCTTGACGGCAGCGACGAAACCAACCTCTCTGAGACGGCTCCAACTAGAAAGATCTTCAGCTCTGGTGTGGGGGCAAAGAGAGCAAGACTGAGTACTACCCACTGTACTCAGCAAGTCATACCGGAAGAGGAGGTATGATGCAGGATATAACCAAAGGAGGCTAGGAGTTCTTTTGCACAAAGCCAGCATTTAAAAGCAGTAGTTGAAAGCAGTAAAACAGCTGTAGTAATTAATCAATATTAACCAATCACTGTCCAACGCTACACCACGTTGCAACAGGCCCAACCAACCACCTGAACTACACCAGTTCATTAAGCTAAACTAGGGGTGAGACTAATCACGGTGAATCTGGTTGATCGCCTATAACCGCGGGCACGGCTATTCGAATAGTTTTACTCTGGCCAGAGGTGTACAACTGTACCCACAAGACACGATTCCACACATGTCGCCATGCCCCGAAGTATCACCATGATACTGCAAGGGGGAAATCGTGACAACACCCTCCACATAACCCTCCCCTAACCATCCACACCACGCTAAGGTTTCACCCCCACCCCTCAAAAGGCAGTGGGTGGTCCCCTCTTGCACCGCGGTGAATCCGGCAGCTGGACAACCGGACACCCCGGCCGACCCAACTCCATCACGCCCACCCTCGCCACCGGTGCCTAGGAAAGGGTCGAGCTATACTTCAGATCAAGCAGTTACCACTCCCGCTTGTGGTAAGCACGGTAAGTCTCCTAGGGTTTCCCGTGAACCGGTCCTTAACTGCCATGGGTGCGACCAGCAAAACCATGCACCCACAGCCCACCATTCAGTGTATTTTAATTAACTAACACCATTGCGGTGGCACCAGTCTTAAGCTATGCCAAAAGTCAGAGTCTATGTAATAATGTGATCCCCATTTGTGTACTAGTTGAACTAAGCATGGCTAAGCATTTCCTAAGCCAACATCTAGTCATTTTGATACCCAAGTTATCAATGGCATAAGGTAACCAATATGTGGTTGAGGAATAGGACCCATCCCACATTACATTGTAAAAGAATGCAACAATTAATAGAAATGCGGGATATTGATAAATTGGGTACAATATGATCAAACGTATTGCATGACTTGCCTTGCTCTCGAACTGATGAGACCTCAGCAACGTCTTCGAGAAACCACGGATCGACGAAACGGCCGAAATCTACGCGACAAACAAAGCACACAAGCAAAACATGCTATAAGACTACTGAAACAGGAAACACAACCATTTTTAATGGATTCTTTGCATTTTTATGAATTTACTGAGACTTGAATGGACTTAAACAGAGCTCGGATGAATTACTTATGAATTTAGAAGATAAACTGTGTTTTTACTAATAAAGAAAAGTCCTTAATCAATTTATTGTGCAATAATTCTCAGGGCTGACGTCGTCCAAGGGGGGGGCGGCGCCGACAGGCGGGGCCCACGGGTCAGCGGCTCAAAGGGGGTCGGTCCACCGTGGACCGGGACCACGCAGGTGGTCCACCGTCGGTCCGCGGGACCGACGGTCCAGATCGGCCGGGAGACCAATCGGACGGCACGGCGGCAGCTAGGCACGGCTCGGCTCGGCTTCAAAACCGGCCGGCCGGCCATGGCAACCGGCGGCGACGCGCACGGTCGCCGGCGACGGCAATCGGCGGCGTGGGAAGCGACGGCGGACAGGGTACAGGATAGGGGCGTCGACCGAAGGCGACGGCGAGCGCGTGGAGAGAGGCAGCGCAAACGAGAGAGAGGGGAAGAGGGAGGAGGGGGGATCCTCACCGGCGAGTATGGCGGCCGGAGCGGAGGATGAAGGTGGCGGCGACGACCCGGCGATGAGGAGGGGCGGACGGGCGGCGGCGGCACCTACGAAGGGAGTTGAGAAGGATTAGGAGTAGAGAGAGTGACCACGGCGGCCACCATTGTTGGCCGGAGACGAAGGAGAATGGATTGCTCACTGGCGTGCGAGGAGAACCGTGCTCCGGTGGGGTTTAGCGGAAACCGAGCGGCGGCCGAGGTGGCTCACGCGGCGGCAATGCTAATGGTGGCGGCGGCTTGGCGCGGCGGCGGCTCTAGCAGCGGCGGCGCGCGACCGGAGGTGGCGGCAAGCGGCGGCGCTAGTGGCGAGCGGCGCGGTGGTGGTAGGAGGCACGGGAGAGCACGGCGAAAAGGGGAAAAGGGAGAGGGAGATGCAGGGAAGCTTTATAGGGGCTCGAGAGGGGCGGACATGGCCGGGAAACCCCCCGATTTGGCCGGCGACGTGGGGGGAGAGAGAGAGAGAGAGAGTGGGGGGGTGAATTCAAATCGAATCCAGCCCATTTGCGGGCGCGCGCGGGCGTGAAAGGCGGGGAGGGCGGCGACGTGTGGACGCGGAGTGGGGGCGCGGCGTGGAGCGGAGAAGGCGGCGGCGCGGACGGTTTCGGCGGCGGTTGCCGTCGTGGGGCGGGCGGCTGGAGGAAGGTGACGACCTGATAGGTGGGCTCCACCTGTCAGCGTCCCGGAGAGAGGGGAAAGGGGAACGGGCCGGCCCAAAGGAAGGAGGCCGAGCGCGGGAGGGAGTGGGCCGATGGCCCAATAGAGAAAAAAGAAGGAAAAGAAAAAGAAAAAGAAGAAAGGATTTTTCCTGGGATTTAAAATTGCACTTTGGTGATTTTTAATTGGTTAAAATTATTTCCAAGGCTCTGAAATTTCCACTAAAAATCCTGTTAATGTATTGTGACATGTGGAACCCAAGAAAAATTCCACCACGCCGAATTTGATTATTAAATGCATTTATTAATTAGGGATTTAGCTCTAGGTTAATTAAGATAATTTCTTCGGGCAATTTATTTAACCAATTTTTAAAGCAAGGAGAGGGGGAAACTTCAGGGTGTGACAAACCTACTCCCCTTAGACGGAATCTCGACCTCGAGATTCGAAAGAGCTGGTGAAGAGGTGCGGATAGGTGGCCTTCAACTCATCTTCTCTTTCCCGAGTGGCCTCTTCCTCTGAGTGGTGGCTCCACTGAACCTTGCAGAATCTGATTACTTTGTTTCTGGTCCTTCTCTCGCTGGTTTCGAGGATACGAGTCGGCTTCTCCACATACGTCAGATCTTCCTGAATTTCGATGTGATCCGGACTTGCCTGTTCCTCAGGAACTCTCAAACATTTCTTCAACTGAGAGACGTGGAACACGTTGTGGATGCCAAGCATGTTGGAGGGAAGCTCAAGCTGGTAAGCAACTTCACCTCTACATTCCAAGATCCTGTATGGTCCCACAAAGCGTGGTGCCAACTTTCCTTTGGTTTGGAAGCGATGTACTCCCCTGAGCGGAGTGACACGGAGATACACATAATCCCCTGTTTCGAAAGCGAGCTCCCTTCGGTGGTTGTCTGCATAGCTTTTCTGCCGAGATTGCGCGATTCTCAATCTTTCCCTGACAGCTCTGACTTTCTCTTCTGCCTCATTTAAAACTTCTGTACCAAACAACTGGTGTTCCCCTGTCTGATCCCAGAAGAGCGGAGTACGACACCTTCGTCCATACAGTGCTTCAAACGGTGCCATCTGCAGACTAGCTTGGTAACTGTTGTTGTAAGAGAACTCAACATACGGCAAGCTTTTGTCCCATGCTCCACCAAAGTCAAGCGCACAAGCTCTTAACATATCCTCTAGTATTTGATTGACTCGCTCAGTCTGGCCATCTGTTTGTGGATGGTAAGCAGTGCTAAAATTCAACCGGGTTCCCAATTCTTCTTGTAATTTCTGCCAGAACTTTGAGGTGAATTAGCTCCCTCGATCAGACACTATCTTCTTAGGTACACCATGCAAACACATGATTCTTGCCAAATAAAGCTCTGCTAACTTTTTCCCTGAGTAGGTAGTATGCACCGGAATGAAGTGAGCCACTTTAGTGAGTTGATCAACGACTACCCAAATAGAATCATGCCCCGATGACGTCCTGGGCAAACCCGTAATGAAATCCATTCCGATTTCTTCCCACTTCCATTCTGGAATCTGAAGTGGCTGTAGCAAACCTGCTGGCCTCTGGTGTTCTGCCTTTACTCGCTGGCAAACGTCACAGAGTGCGACGAATTCAGCTATTTCCCTTCTCATGCTGACCCACCAGAACTTCTGTTTGAGGTCTTGGTACATCTTAGTACTACCGGGATGAATGGAATACTGAGTTTGATGAGCCTCGGTTAGTATCAGGTCTTTTAATTCCTTGTTTTCGGGTACACACAATCTTTCTCCCATCCAGATTGTTCCTTGTTCATCCTCAACAAAACCTCGGGCTTTTCCAACTCTCATGTTCTTTTTGAGCTCTGCTATTTCAGGATCACTTGCTTGAGCTATGCGAACCTGCTCCACCAGTGTGGGCTATGCCTCTAGGGCAGCCACGAATCCGTGTTCAACTATACCAAGGTTCAGATGTTCCAAATCGCGTTGAACCTCACAACATAGTTGCTCTACCCATGCAACATTGCAGTAGCTCTTCCTGCTCAAGGCATCTGCAACCACATTAGCCTTGCCGGGATGATAATGTATTCCCATATCATAATCCTTGATCAGCTCCAACCATCTTCGCTGTCTGAGATTCAAATCAGGTTGAGTGAAGATGTACTTTAGACTTTTGTGATCTGTATATACCTCACAACGGTTACCGATGAAATAGTGCCGCCAAATCTTTAAAGCATGAACAACTGCGGCCAATTCCAGATCATGCGTCGGGTAGTTATCTTCATGAGGACGCAACTGCCGTGAAGCATAAGAAACCACTTTGCCATCCTGCATCAGCACACATCCTAGCCCCTGGCGAGATGCATCACAATAGACCTGGAAATCTTTCGTCTAATCAGGCAGGATTAAGAGTGGTGCAGACACCAACCGTCGTTTGAGTTCTTCAAAACTCCTATTGCATTCAGCAGACCAGATAAACTTTTCTTCCTTCTTCAATAGCTGTGTCATTGGCTTAGCAATTTTAGAGAAGTTCTCAATGAACCGGCGGTAATAGCCCGCAAGTCCTAAGAAACTCCGAACCTGAGTGACTGTCCTTGGTGGGGTCCATTTGGTAACTGACTCCACATTTGCTGGATACACAGCTACTCCTTGAGCATTCATGATGTGACCGAAAAACTGAACTTCCTTAAGCCAGAAGTCGCACTTGCTGAACATGGCATATAGCTGGTGCTCTTTTAACTTTTCAAGTACCAGCCAGAGATGCTGCTCATGTTCTTCCTCGGACTTGGAGTAGATAAGTATGTCATCGATGAAAAACACGAGAAACTTGTCTAGAAATTCCATTAACACCTTGTTCATCAAATTCATGAAGAAGGCAGGTGCATTAGTGAGTCCGAAAGACATAACTGTGCATTCGAACAACCCGTACCGAGTGATGAATGCTGTCTTTGGAATATCCTCTTCGCGGATCCTCAACTGGTGATAGCCTGATCGTAGGTCTATCTTAGAGAACACAGTAGCTCCTTTCAGCTGATCGAACAAATCATCAATCCTGGGCAAAGGGTACTTGTTCTTAATAGTGACCTCATTGAGTGCGCGGTAGTCGACACACATCCTCTTGGTCTTGTCCTTCTTCTCCACAAAAATGACCGGAGCACCCCAAGGCGACGTGCTCGGGCAGATGTATCCCTTCTGTAACTATTCATCGACTTGCTTCTTGACTTCCGCCAACTCATTGGCTCCCATTCTGTAAGGCCTCTTGTGGATCGGTGCAGTTCAAGGTACCAAGTCAATCCGGAACTCGATATCCCTTTTTGGTGGCATTGTTGTCAGATCGTCCGGAAAAACCTCTAGATACTCTCTGACTATGGGAATATCTTCCAACTTCTTAGTAGTTTTCTCCACTGCTACCTCATGTTCTTCACCAATAGCCTGGTTCAGACTGATCCCTAGCTTCTATGGCACTGGAGACTGGAAGGTAACCACTTCTCCCTTCGCATTGGTCAACTTGATGGTGCGGCTAGCGCAATTGATCACTCCTCTGTGCCTTGTCGGCCAATCCATTCCCAGAATAACATCTAGATCCTTGGATTCGAGAAGAATGAGGTTGGCTGGAAAAATCAACCCTTGAATTTCAACTGTTACTGATGGGCAATAGTGACTTGTGGTCATGCCACCTCCAGGAGTATGAACTCGCATAGGTATCTTAAGCTTCACTAAAGATAACCCATGTGCACCAGCAAAACGCTTGGAAATGAAGGAATGAGTTGCACCAGAATCAAACAATATTACTGCCGGTGTCGAGTTGACGGGAAATGTGCCCAATATAACCTCTGGTGCTGATTGCGGCTCCACTGCAGACACATGATTGACACAGGCCTGAACAAACTTGGGTCCAGCACGTCTTGGCTTCGGGCACTTTCCAACCGTGTGTCCGGGTTTGTTACAATTGAAGCAGAGTTCGGGTTTTTCTCCCAACCTCTTGGGCTGTTCTGGCAGGGCTGGCTGAACTGATTGAGCTGGAATCTTTAGTGAACTCGGAGTAGGGTTGAGGCTGTGCTGCTCACTGTTGTTGTGACTGCCACTGTGGTGGTTCTTGTTGAAGCTACCCGGGTGGTAGGGACGGTGCTACCGGATAATCATGGTGGAAGGTCCACCCTGACGTCCCATCGTGAAACGAGGCTTCTGACTCTTCCCCTAGGGAGTCCTGAACTGAGCTGCCTTCCTCTTACGGTTTTTATTTTGTTACAGTGCTCCTCCTGACGGATAGCCTTATCCACCAGCTTCTCAAAGTCCTCATAATCTCTAGAGATCAACTGGTTGGTCAATTCATCATCAAGACCCGACAAAAACTTCTCCTGCCTCTCGGCATCAGTGCGCACGTCCTTAGGAGCGTAGCGCGCGAGGCGGTTGAACTCGTGCAAATACTCTATAACTGTTCTAATTCCTTGTTGCAGAGAACGGAACTCTTTCTTCTTCTGTGCCATGATTCCCTCGGGAACCTGTGCCTTATTAAAACTCTGGCAAAACTCTGACCAAGTGACTTCTATCCCAGCTGGACGGGTCACCATGTAGTTGTCCCACCAAACAGAAGCGGGACCTTGCAGCTGGTGTGTAGCAAAAGTAACCTTCTCTTGTTCGTTGCATTGCAAAAGGTTCAGCTTCTTCTCAATGGCATGAAGCTAGTCGTTGGCCTCGATTGGGTTGGTGGTGCTTGAGAAAGTGGGTGGTGTCACGTCCCAAAACAACTCTAAAATATATGCTTTAAATTATGCCTAGAATAATTAAAATCCTTGTGAAAGCCTCCAAAAATTAAAATGTGCAAAGTAAAAGTCAAATAAGGCTTAGAGGATTTTTGTATATTTCCTAAAAGCCTAAAATGTGTAAATAAATTTTAGTGGAATTTTCAGAGCACAAATAATAATTGTTAAGAAATAAACAAAGTTAAAATGATTTTATAAAAAGAAAAAACCCTAAAAGTCCCCCTCCCCTCCCTTGGGCTGTCCCGGCCCATCTCTCTTCCTCCCCTCTCTCTCTCCTCTCCCCGCGGCCCACTCGGCCCCTCCCCGCGCGCGTGCCGCTGACGGGCGGGCCCGCCCGCCACCATCGCTGACGGGTGGGGCCCACCCGTCATCCCCGACCTCCCGCTGCTCCCGCCACTCCGCCCGCGCCAAGCGCCGCCGCCACCGCCGAATCCACCGCATCCCGTCGTCCCCGCGTGCAATCAATAGGGGGGAATTATTCCCGGTGATTCCCTCTCCCTTTCCCCCCATTTTTCCCTCCCTCTCTCCCTTGGATTAGTTTGGAAACCCTCCCCTAATCCCGCCGGCGCCATTGATGGAGCCCGAGAACGCCGCGCCGGTTTCCTTCCTCCCCGGCCGCTCTCTCCCCCTTCCAACCCTATTTAAACCCTCCCTGCACCTCCTCCGTTCGTTTCCACCTCTCGCCGCCCTTCCTCCTCGCACCTCCTCCGTTCGTTGTACCGGTGTGTGGTATAACTGTGTCGGAGCCTGTCTTTATTTTATTTGCTTAAGCAACTTGAACCTTAATGAACCAATTTAATAGCAGCAATAAATTCAAGAATTATGGTAGTCGTGGGTGGTTAGTTTTAATAGTCAGCTCTCTCTGTTTGCTGGTTCTGTGTGGGATTTTCAGATGGTGACAACCAGGAGAAGTGCTGCCACCGGTGAAGGCAGTCACCCCGAAGGCAGCAACCACAACAACCATGGCAGCCCACCTCCACCTCCTCCCCCGTGTCCACCACCACCACCAGACACCAACTCCATCCTCACCCAAATCCTCGCCCAGCAGGCCAACATGATGGCTGCTTTCCTCCATCACATCCAAAATCCGCCACAGCATAATGCTCCACCTCCACCACCACCCCCACAACACTCTAAACTCGCCGAGTTCCTCCGCATCCGTCCGCCTACCTTCTCTAGCTCCAATAACCCCGTGGATGCCTTGGATTGGTTGCATGCCATGGGGAAAAAGTTAGACACCGTGCAGTGCAACGATGAGGAGAAAGTCATCTTTGCCGCCCATCAACTGCAGGGGCCCGCATCTCTATGGTGGGACCACTTCCAGGCTATGCAGCCAGAGGGGCAGCCTATTACTTGGGCCCGCTTCACCGCCGCTTTCCGGAGGACCCATGTGCCCGCCGGAGTCATGGCCCTTAAGAAAAGGGAATTCCGAGAGTTGAAGCAAGGCAACCGCTCCGTGATGGAATTTTTGCATGAGTTTAACAACTTGGCCCGGTACGCCCCGAAGGATGTTCGGGAAGATGAGGAAAAGCAGGAGAAGATCTTGGCAGGAATGGACCCTGAGCGGTCCGTGCGTCTGGTCTCCGGGGATTATCCAGATTTCCAGCGTCTGGTGGACAAGAGCATCCGCTTAGAAGCCAAGCACAAGGAACTGGAGTCGCACAAGCGTCGCTTGGCGAATTTCCGCAATCAACAGGGGGCTAACCAAAGGGTCCGTTACACCAATCCCTTCCCAGGGGGATCCTCTTCGTAGCCGCAGCAGCAGCAGCAACCTCGCTCCGCACCCCGACCTCAATTCGTGGTGCGCGTCCCACACCCACAGCAACAGCAGAGTCAGCAAGGGACCCGTGCACCCCGTCCTCCTACGCCAGCCGTGCAGCCTGGACAAGGCCGCAGAGACGCTCAAGGTCAGCAGCGTCTGTGCTTCAACTGCTTCGAGCCTGGGCACTTTGCGGACAAATGCCCAAAGCCGAGGCACCAGCAAGGCCAAGCTCCCCGCCCCAACAACGGCGGTAAGGATGTCAATCGGGGTCGTGTGAACCACGTGACTGCCGAGGATGTGCTGACGACTCCGGACGTCATCGTTGGTACGTTCCTCATTCATTCTATTCCTGCTACCATTTTGTTCGACTCTGGAGCTTCCCACTTGTTTATAACTATGCCATTCGTGGGGAGAAATCAGTTGGGGGTAGAAAGGCTTAGGAACCCTCTGCTCATCACCACCCCTGGAGGGGTTATGACAGCAAAGTATTTTAGCCCTGCCGTTCCTATAGAAATCCAGGGAATCCCTTTTCCCTCGGATTTGATTCTTCTGGACACCAAGAACTTGGATGTGATCCTCGGGATGAATTGGTTGGCTCAATTCTAAGGAGTAGTGGATTGCGCAAGGTGCACTGTCACTCTGTACCGAGGACCGGAACAACCGGTTGTTTTCTTTGCACCCCCAACCTCTGTCGGCAGTTCCAAGCTTCATCAGATAGGACTGACGGAAACCCCCATCGTCAGTGAGTTCGGAGATGTGTTTCCGGAAGAACTACCCGGTATGCCGCCCAAGCGAGAGATTGAGTTCCGGATAGATCTTGCTCCAGGAACCACTCCTCTCTACAAGCGACCCTACCGTATGGCAGCAAATGAACTGGCCGAAGTCAAGAAACAGTTGGAAGAGTTGAAAGAAAAGGGGTATATACGGCCGAGCACTTCCCCCTAGGGTGCTCCCGTGATTTTTGTGGAAAAGAAGGACAAGACAAAGAGGATGTGTGTTGACTACAGAGCTCTCAATGAAGTTACTATCAAAAACAAGTACCCTCTTCCCCGGATCGATGATCTGTTCGATCAGCTTAAAGGTGCCACTGTCTTTTCTAAAATCGATCTTCGTTTCGGATATCACCAATTGCGTATTCGTGAAGAAGATATCCCGAAGACCGCATTCACCACTCGATACGGACTGTATGAATTCACGGTGATGTTGTTCGGTCTGACCAATGCTCCTGCCTTCTTCATGAACTTAATGAACAAAGTGTTCATGGAATACTTGGATAAGTTTGTGGTGGTCTTTATTGACGACATCCTGGTGTACTCACAATCAGAGGAAGACCATCAGCAGCATCTCCGTCTGGTGTTGGGAAAGTTGCGGGAACATCAATTGTATGCCAAGCTTAGCAAGTGTGAGTTCTGGCTGTCCGAAGTCAAATCCTTAGGGCACGTGATATCCGCTAAAGGAGTTGCTGTGGACCCTGAAACAGTGACCGCCATCACTGATTGGAAGTAACCCAAGACAGTCACTCAGGTTCGCAGCTTTTTGGGTTTGGCAGGATACTATCGGAGGTTCATCGAGAACTTCTCCAAAATCGCTCGACCCATGACACAGTTGCTGAAGAAAGAAGAAAAATTTGTGTGGAGCCCGCAATGCGAGAAGGCGTTCCAAACTCTCAAAGAAAAGCTGGTTTCCTCACCAGTGTTGATCTTACCGGATACTCGCAAGTACTTCCTGGTGTACTGTGACGCTTCGCGCCAAGGATTGGGGTGCGTGCTCATGCAGGAAGGTCATGTGGTAGCCTATGCCTCATGCCAGCTTCGCCCTCATGAAGGCAACTACCCTACCCATGATTTGGAGTTAGCCGCTGTGGTTCATGCTCTAAAGATTTGGCGGCACTATCTCATTGGGAATTGCTGTGAAATATATACTGATCATAAGAGTTTGAAATACATCTTTACTCAGTCGGATCTGAATCTTCGGCAGAGAAGATGGTTAGAGCTCATCAAGGATTATGATGTTGGAATCCACTATCACCCTGGTAAGGCCAACGTGGTCGCCGATGCTCTAAGTCGAAAAAGCCATTGCAACACTCTTGGCGTCCGTGGCATTCCAGCAGAACTTAATCAACAGATGGAAGCCCTGAACCTAAGCATCATTAGTCGTGGATCCTTGGCTACGCTGGAAGCCAAGCCTACCTTGCTCGATCAAATCCGCGATGCTCAGAAGAATGATCCAGATGTGCATGGGATCCTTAAGAATATGAAACAGGGTAAAGCCGCTGGTTTCACAGAGGATGAACACGGAACCCTATGGAACGGAAACCGGGTATGCGTTCCGGACGACAAGGAACTTAAACAGCTGATACTTCAGGAAGTTCACGAAAGTCCTTATTCCATCCACCCTGGCAGTACAAAGATGTACTTAGACTTGAAAGATAAATACTGGTGGGTTAGTATGAAGCGGGAAATTGCAGAGTTCGTGGCCGTTTGTGATGTGTGCCAGCGTGTCAAGGCAGAGCACCAACGACCGGCTGGACTTCTCCAACCTCGCCAAGTACCAGAGTGGAAATGGGATGAAATTGGGATGGATTTCATCACCGGACTTCCAAAAACCCAAGGCGGATATGATTCTATATGGGTAGTCATGGACCGACTAACCAAGGTAGCTCGGTTTATTCCTGTGAAGACCACCTATGGAGGGAACAAACTAGCCGAACTCTACTTCTCTAGGATCGTGAGTCTCCATGGTGTTCCTAAGAAAACTGTATCTGATAGGGGAAGCCAATTCACCTCTCACTTTTGGAAGAAGCTCCAAGAAGAGTTGGGTACCCGATTAAATTTCAGCACAGCGTATCACCCGCAGACAGATGGACAGACCGAGCGTCTAAATCAGATCCTAGAAGATATGCTCCGTGCCTGTGTCCTAGATTTTGGGAAGACCTGGGATAAGAGTCTCCCCTATGCCGAGTTCTCCTACAATAACAGCTACCAAGCCAGCATACAAATGGCACCCTATGAAGCGTTGCATGGATGCAAATGTCGGACACCGCTATTGTGGGACCAAGTTGGGGAAAGCCAAGTGTTCGGGACTGATATCCTAAGAGAAGCTGAAGCGAAGGTCAGAACCATTCGGGATAATCTAAAGGTGGCATAGTCCCGGCAGAAGAGTTATGCAGATAACCGACGCCGTAACCTGGAGTTCGCAGTGGACGATTTTGTGTACCTTCGGGTCACGCCATTGCGGGGCGTACACAGGTTTCGGACGAAAGGGAAGCTCGCACCTCGGTTCGTGGGTCCTTTCCGTATCATTGCTCGACGCGGAGAAGTCGCTTACCAGTTGGAGCTGCCCGCATCCTTGGGCAACGTGCATGATGTGTTCCATGTGTCGCAACTCAAGAAATGTCTTCGAGTGCCATCCGAGCAGGCCGATTCAGAGCAAATTGAAGTTCGCGAAGACTTGACCTACGTGGAGAGGCCAGTGAAAATCCTGGACACCATGGAGCGCAGGACCAGGAACCGGGTAATCCGTTTTTGCAAGGTCCAATGGAGCAACCATGCTGAGGAAGAAGCTACTTGGGAACGTAAAGACGAGCTGAAGGCAGCCCATCCCGATCTCTTCGCCAGTTCTTCCGAATCTCGGGGTCGAGATTCCGTTTAAAGGGGGTAGGTTTGTCACGTCCCAAAATGACTCTAAAATATATCCTTTAAATTATACCTAGAATAATTAAAATCCTTGTGAAAGCCTCCAAAAATTAAAATGTGCAAAGTAAAAGTCAAATAAGGCTTAGAGGATTTTTGTATATTTCCTAAAAGCCTAAAATGTGTAAATAAATTTTAGTGGAATTTTCAGAGCACAAATAATAATTGTTAAGAAATAAACAAAGTTAAAATGATTTTATAAAAAGAAAAAACCCTAAAAGTCCACCTCCCCTCCCTTGGGCCGGCCCGGCCCATCTCTCTTCCCCCCCTCTCTCTCTCTCCCCTCTCCCGGCGGCCCACTCGGCCCCTCCCCGCGCGCGTGCCGCTGACGGGCGGGCCCGCCCGCCACCCTCGCTGACGGTTGGGGCCCACCCGTCATCCCCGACCTCCCGCCGCTCCCGCCGCTCCGCCCGCGCCAAGCGCCGCCGCCGCCGCCGAATCCGCCGCATCCCGTCGTCCCCGCGTGCAATCAATAGGGGGGAATTATTCCCCGTGATTCCCTCTCCCTTTCCCCCCATTTTCCCTCCCTCTCTCCCTTGGATTCGTTTGGAAACCCTCCCCTAATCCCGCGAGCACCATTGATGGAGCCCGAGAACGCCACGCCGGTTTCCTTCCTCCCCGGCCGCTCTCTCCCCCTTTCAACCTTATTTAAACTTTCCCCGCACCTCCTCCGTTCATTTCCGCCTCTCGCTGTCCTTCCTCTTCGCCGGATTCGAGCTCGCGCCGTCGCTCTCTCTCTCCGCCGTCGCCGCCGAGCTCCGGTCCGCCGCCGTCGTCGCCCCGGACCGTCTCCCACCCCGGCGTCGCCTCCTCCAGCTTCGCCGCATCGCCGCCGTCCTCGTCCACCCCCACGTCAAGCTCGCCGACCACCGGAGCACCGCCGTCCCCGTCCACCCGAGAAGCGCCGCCGCCTTCCTTCGCTCCGGTCGCCTTTTCCGTCGTCGCCGTCGACCTTGGGTGAGCCGTGGACTGCCGCCTCGTTTCCCCCTTTCCCTCCGCTCTGTCGGCCGCCGCTCCGCCGTGCCTATGGCCGCCGCCAGCGACCATAGGGGCGCGGGCGCGCCGCCTCCCGCCGGCCGCGCCGGCTTGGCCGCCCTCGGGCGCGCCGAGTGGCTGCCGCGTGGGGCCCGGCCATCAGCCGCCCGCGCCCTTGGGTGCGGCTGACGCGTGGGGCCCACGGCGCCGGCCGGTGCGAGCCCGGGTGCGCCCGGTCCACCGTGGACCGTGAGGCTGCCGCGTGGGCCCCACTCCCGTGGACCCGGTCCGCGCGCCCCTCCCCCTTGGCTGACGCAATAAACCCTTTTTAAATTAAAAATTTAAATGAAGAAATTCGTAAATATTCATTTAAAGAGCATATAAACTTCAAATGGCCATAACTTGGCCATTTGAACTCGGAATTGGACCGTTCAAGTCTCTAATTTTTCCTTAAGAAGTCAAGAACCCATTTTTGTGCTTTGTTCCTGCTTGTTATATGGAGTTTATTAGAGTAAAAGCCTTTTCTTTTCTGTTGGTTATGTAGACGCTGCAGCTTCGGAAGATCCGCTAGGGGCTCAGTCCTGCCTACCTGTCCCGGGGGTTCCGGCCGTAGGTGGGGTTGGGTCGGTAATCTTGTCTATGGCTAGGATGGGTTGGAAACTATGTCACGTCTTCCATCCGTATACCGTGGTGGTATGTGGCACGTGGTTACACGTGAGGAAGATGTGTCTTGTGGGTAAAGAAGTACACCTCTGATCAGAGTATAACCTATTCGAATAGACGCGCCCTCGGTTATGGGCAAGCCGAGCAATGTACCCAAGTTAGTGTTTTAATTCTTAGAACCTGGTTAACAACTAAAATGTGGAATGGTTGGCCTGGGTTGGCTTGGGACGAGCTGGGACCCAGGGTCGGGTTGCCAGTTCGGTCCGAATCATCGTAGGCCTTGGGTTAAGGCAGGTTCGTGTGGGTTCACGGCCTTGATTAATAATCTTGTATAGCTCTAGGATCGTATTTACAAAATAGCTTTGAGCAACTAAGTGTCTTTTAATGCTATTTACTGCAAACCCTAACCCTTTATATTATAACCCCCTTGTACTCCCTTGCATTTATTCTGCACTTGTTGGTGTGTCTTGTTGAGTACGGTGGTTGTACTCAGTCTTGCTCAATTTTTCCCAAACCCAGAAGTGGAGCCCCTGGATGATGAAGGCTTTGGTGTCTAGCTCGTGCCTCCCGTCAAGCGCCTGTGGTCATCGTCCTAGTCTTCCGCTGTTTTTCGTTTGTCTTCTTGTGTGCTGGGCCTTCGCCGCCCATGTAATAAATTAACTATTTACGCTTCCGCTTGATAAACTCTGAAATGTATCAACTTTTGGTGTACCTTGCCTCCTGGGACAAGGAATAATACATGCACGTAAAAGAATGCATTGTAAAAGAATGCAACAATTAATAGAAATGCGGGATATTGGTAAATTGGGTACAATATGATCAAACGTATTGCATGACTTGCCTTGCTCTCGAACTGATGAGACCACAGCAACGTCTTCGAGAAACCGCGGATCGACGAAACGGCCGAAATCTACGCGACAAACAAAGCACACAAGCAAAACATGCTATAAGACTACTGAAACAAGAAACACAACCATTTTTAATGGATTCTTTGCATTTTTATGAATTTACTGAGACTTGAATGGACTTAAACGGAGCTCGGATGAATTACTTATGAATTTAGAACATAAACTGTGTTTTCACTAATAAAGAAAAGTCCTTAATCAATTTGTTGCGCAATAATACCCAGGGCTGACGTCATCCAAGGGGGGGGCGGCGCCGACAGGCGGGGCCCACGGGTCAGCGGCTCAAAGGGGGTCGGTCCACCGTGGACCGGGACCACGTGGGTGGTCCACCGCCGGTCCACGGGACCGTCGGTCCAGATCGGCCGGGAGGCCGATCGGACGGCACGGCGGCGGCTAGGCACGGCTCGGCTCGGCTTCAAAACCGGCCGGCCGGCCATGGCAACCGGCGGCGACGCGCACGGTCGCCGGCGACGGCAATCGGCGGCGTGGGAAGCGACGGTGGACGGGGTACAGGACGGTGGCGTCGACCGAAGGCGATGGCGAGCGCGTGGAGAGAGGTGGTGCAAACGAGAGAGAGGGGAAGAGGGAGGAGGGGGGATCCTCACCGGCGAGTATGGCGGCCGGAGCGCAGGATGAAGGTGGCGGCGACGACCCGGTGATGAGGAGGGGCGGACGGGCGGCGGCGGCACCTACGGAGGGAGTTGAGAAGGATTAGGAGTAGAGAGAGTGACCACGGCGGCCACCATTATTGGCCGGAGACGAAGGAGAATGGATAGCTCACCGGTGGGGTTTAGCGGAAACCGAGCGGCGGCCGAGGTGGCTCACGCGGCGGCAATGCTAATGGCGGCGGCGGCTTGGCGTGGCGGCGGCTTTAGCGGCTGCGGCGCGCGACCGGAGGTGGCGGCAAGCGGCGGCGCTAGTGGCGAGCGGCGCGGCGGCGGTAGGAGGCATGGGAGAGCGCGGCGAAAAGGGGAAAAGGGAGAGGGAGGTGCAGGGAAGCTTTATAGGGGCTCGAGAGGGGCGGACATGGCCGGGAAACCCCCCGATTTGGCCGGCGACGTGGGGGGAGAGAGAGAGAGAGAGAGTGGGGGGGTGAATTCAAATCGAATCCAGCCCATTTGCGGGCGCGCGCGGGCGTGAAAGGCGGGGAGGGCGGCGACGTGGGGACGCACAGTGGGGGCTCGGCGTGGAGCGGAGAAGGCGGCGGCGCGGACGGTTTCGGCGGTGGTTGCCGTCGTGGGGCGGGCGGCTGGAGGAAGGGGACGACCTGACAGGTGGGCCCCACCTGTCAGCGTCCCGGAGAGAGGGGAAAGGGGAACGGGCCGGCCCAAAGGAAGGAGGCCGAGCGCGGGAGGGAGTAGGCCGACGGCCCAATAGAGAAAAAAGAAGGAAAAGAAAAAGAAAAAGAAGAAAGGATTTTTCCTGGATTTAAAATTGCACTTTGGTGATTTTTAATTGGTTAAAATTATTTCCAAGTCTCTGAAAATTCCACTAAAATTCCTGTTAATGTATTGTGACATGTGGAACCCAAGAAAAATTCTACCATGCCGAATTTGATTATTAAATGCATTTATTAATTAGGGATTTAGCTCTAGGTTAATTAAGATAATTTCTTCGGGCAATTTATTTAACCAATTTTTAAAGCAAGGAGAGGGGGAAACTTTAAGGCGTGACAACTACACCCGGAATTTGCAAAGGACCCGAGAAATGTAAGGTTTGCATTGAGCACGGACGGAAGGAACCCGTTCGGTGACCTAAGCAGCACACATAGCACCTGGCCAGTTCTTCTAACGATGTACAACTTGCCTACATGGATTTGCCAGAAGCAAAAGTACATTCTTTTGTCTATCCTTATACAAGGTCCAAGACAGCCTGGGATTAATATAGATGTGTTTCTGGAACCATTGATGGAGGACATGCAAGAACTGTGGGAGGAAGGGTTACGAATGTGGGACGAGTACCGTAGGGAACATTTCACTCTATATGCCATCATATTCGTTACGATCAATGACTTACAGGCAAACTTTTCGCTCTCGGGCCAGTTTAAGGGGAAGTTCGGATGCCTCATATGTATTGACAAGACGTCGTACAAGTACCTCACCTCGTCAACCAAGGGTGTTTACATGCGTCATCATCGGTTCTTACCTCAGAGGCATAGGTGGCGTGCGAAGGCCAGATTATTCGACAATACAGTAGAGAATATCTAGCTCCTGAAACACGTACAGGTCGTTCTGTCTTCGAGTTGTGTTGACAAAAAAATCGAACACACCGGCCTGAGAGATCTGCTTAGCTCCTGTGCAGGTCCAAAGGTTGGTGAGATGTGGGCGTGCCAGTCAGTTTGATCCTGCAACTGACAAGATATGTAAACAGCAGATAAAACAACCGATCGGCTGACAAGCCGATGTAGTGATTCCAGCCTATGCCGATACCAGCCGATAGCGATAGGGTTTTGAACTATCGGCTATGTGTCCAATGTAGATAATGATGCAAAGACAATCGGTTGATGATATTAAAATATAACAACAATATAATCCAATATAAACCAATCGGCTAACAATGACATGATAGAATAAGCACTGATTCGATGGTTAAAGCATACATCGGCTGGAGATCCGATGTCATAAAATCTACAAGATTAGATTAGACAGTGAAACCTTTGTTGCGATCTGCTAAATCCAATATGTATACAATCCTTATAAGCCGATGCAACGTCCAGATAACTCATCGGCTGAAACCCCGACGAAACCCTTATTGGCAGTCAAGAAGCAGGCTAGAGATTACGGTTCTAAACACGACTTAGTAGATCAAACTTAACTGATGCAGCACTAAGTATGAAAAGAAACATAATATATAGACAATCAAGACATTGATTGAGTTTTCAGGGTGGTAGATGTCTAAGCTAATCTAATCTAGCAACGCGATTTAGCCGATACCGGCAGAAACCCTAAAATGAGAAGCAGCCGATAGAGCTAAATTGATATGCTAAGACTAGATTAACAGAGACATATGATAAATAGGTAGGCAAATATATCATCCAAACCAGAGCAATCCAAGAGGTCGAATGTACCGATGCAGCCTTGAACGACGCCGATGTAGACGAGACAATTGCCTGGGCCAGCGGAGCATTGGACTTACCGCTTAGCCGGAGATCGAACAGCGATGCAGCCCCGCGTCAAGTGCCAAGTCCCACCGGACAATAAATAAAGTAGAAAAGGTAAAAGGTGGCGATGCCCGAATTGTATTGATCGTGAAGATAGATTACATAGACCCCGGGTGTACATATTTATACCCATGGGTTGATACAAAAACAGCCTTCATTACGCCGTTCGGCACCTTCTGCCACCTTAGGATGCCTTTTGGCCGGAGGAACGCTGGAGCAACATTCGCCAGGCTGGTGTATAAGGTCCTTTACGAGCAGTTCGGACAAAATGTGGAAGCCTATGTCGATGATATCGTCGTAAAAAGCGCAGGGCTTCCGACCATGTGACTGACCTACAGGAGACCTTCGACAACCTGCGTGCAGCCGGCATGAAACTAAACCCTGAGAAGTACGTTTTTGGTGTTCGCGCGGGCAAGTTGCTAGGTTTTCTTGTCTCAGAAAGGGGCATCGAGGCGAACCCCGAGAAAATCGACGCCATTTAGCAAATGAAGCCTCCGTCGAGCATACGCGAAGTACAGAAGCTCGCTGGCCGAGTTGCGGCACTAAGTCGATTTCTCTCAAAAGCAGCCGAAAGAGGTTTACCCTTCTTCAAGACCCTCCGGGGCGCAGGCAAGTTTAGCTGGACACCCGAATGCCAAGTAGCGTTTGACGAGCTAAAGCAGTATCTGCAAAGCCCACCCGCCTTGGTCAGCCCAACACCGGGAAGTGAGCTACTGCTCTATCTAGCAGCTTCACAGGTGGCGGTCAGTGCAGCCCTTGTCCAAGAGATAGAGTTAGGCCAGAAACCGGTATATTTTGTCTCCGAAGCTTTGCAAGGAGCGAAGACAAGATACATCGAAATGGAAAAGCTCGTTTACGCTCTAGTAATGGCTTCGCGCAAGCTTAAGCACTACTTTCAGGCCCACAAAGTCACTGTGCCATCGCAGTATCCTTTGGGCGAAGTGCTACGAGGCAAGGAGATCACCGGCCAACTCAACAAGTGGGCAGCAGAGTTATCGCCTTTCGACCTACATTTTGTCGCCCGCACGGCCATCAAGTCCCAATTCCTAGCCGATATCGTGGCTGAGTGGACACCGGCGTTCGCCCCCGAGCCCGAGCCCGTCGAACAGCCCTGGATAATGCACTCCGACGGCTCGTGGTCGCATAAGGGGGCGATCGCCGCGGCAGTACTCACTTCGCCAAGTGGCGTGCCCATTCGATATGCCGCAAGGTTGCAGTTCGACACGACCAACAATACGGCCGAATACGAAGCAATACTTTTGGGCCTAAGAAAGGCGAAAGCTTTGGGGATTCGACGCTTGCACATCCGAACAGACTCCAAACTAGTGGCAAGTCAAGTTGACAAATCCTTTGAGGCAAAAGAAGAAGGCATGAAGAGATATCTGGAGGCTGTTCGATCTATGGAAAAGTGCTTCGCCGGCATAACGGTCGAACACTTATCTAGAGGCCATAATGTGGAAGCAGACACCCTGGCGAAATCTGCTGCATGCGGAGGCCCGCATTCGCCAGGCATCTTTTTTGAAGTCTTGTACGCACCAAGTGTGCAAACAGAAAGCCTGGACATCATGGCAATCGACCAGACAGAACTGGGAGAAGACCCAGACGACTGGCGAACATCGTTCGTCAAGTACCTCAAGAACGGCTGGCTTCCAAAGGAGGAAGCAGAAGCAAAGCGTTTACAGCTCAGAGCCACAAAATACAAGCTTATCTTCGGCCAGCTGTATCGCTCCGGGGTACTCCAACCTTTACTTCGCTGCATCTCCTTCACCGAAGGAGAAGAAATGGCGAAAAAAATACACCAGGGGCTATGCGGTGCACATCAAGCCGCAACAACAGTCGCCTCCAAAGTATTTCGCTAGGGGGTCTATTGGCCCACCGTGCTAAAAGTTTGTGTTGAGCAAGCCAGGAAGTGCGAAAGCTGCCAGCGGCATGGCCGAAGCCAGACCGCACCTCAGTACGAGCTGCAGCCTATTGCACCAGTATGACCTTTCGCCAGATGGGGGCGAGACATCATCGGCCCATTCCCTGTGGCAAGAAATGGGTACAAGTTCGCAATTGTAGCCATCGAATACTTCTCCCGCTGGATCGAGGCCGAACCACTCGGTGCGATCGCTTCGGCAGCTGTACAGAAGTTCAGGTGGAAGAACATCATTTGCCGCTTCGGAGTGCTGAAAGAGTTCATCACTGATAACGGCAAGCAATTCGACTCCAACAAATTCAGAGAAATGTGCAAGGGGCTAAACCTGTAGATCAGGTTCGCCTCAGTCACGCACCCACAGTCAAATGGGGCAGCTGAGCGCGCAAACGGCAAAATTCTTGAGGCACTCAAAAAGAGGCTTGAGGGGGCGGCGAAGGGTAAATGGACAGACGAAATACTATCCGTTCTTTGGGCCCTTCGAACAACCCCAACAAGACCGTCCAAGTTCAGCCCATTTATGCTCCTCTATGGCGACGAAGCAATGACCCCGACTGAGATAGGGGCTAACTCGCCAAGGGTAGTATTTTCAGGAGGCGAAGATGAGCGCGAGATGTCACTTGAACTCCTTGAAGGGGTAAGAGTCGAAGCGCTGGAACACATGCGCAAATACACCACAAGCACTTCGGCAACTTATAACAAAAAAAGTCCGACCGACAGAGCTGTTGCTTGGCCATCTCGTTCTAAGGAAGAAGACGAACCCGGTGGCAGTCGGGAAGCTGGAATCAATGTGGGAAGGACCGTTCCTCATCAAGCGCGGATCCAGAGCGGGCTTCTTTCGCCTAGCAACACTGGAAGGCGAGGAGTTCGACCACTCCTGGAACGCTGCTTCCCTCAAGTGCTTCTACATCTAGAACAGGTGGCACCAAAATCGCCAAACTTGTAAAAATGTACATATATGTTATGTAAGCCTTTCGGCACTATGTAAGCCTTTCGGCACAAAAATCCCAAAAAAAAGAGGAAAAAGAAAAAAAAGAGAAAAAACTGGATGTAGGGTTATTATCCACCTTGGAGGTTCGAACCAGTATAAAATCTCTGTGTTCCTCGCCTCTTTTTACCTGTGTAAATGATAATTCGTGGAAAAACCCCAAGGCAAACGCCTGATCAGCGAAAACACCAGGGGGGTGAAACGAATCGGCCGAAGCATCGTTCGCCGAACGTTGAAACCATGACAGCTTATTTCGGAAGTAACTAACCGAACACCGTCACACACGATCCATGAGAAAATATAAGCGCCCTTTTCAGCGCGGAACATCATAAGATCGTAAACGGAAGTCGAAAGCTGAAAAGTCAGTATACCTATTTCGCTAGTACATGCAGCGGGGCCGACATGTTTCGACCCAACGAAAGCACAGAATGGTGACAAATGCAAAAATAGCAAAAAGGAAATAAAACACACCTTTAATTAATCTCAAAAAATAATCGAAGGTTACAGCCATACAACATGCTACAGGCATGTAAAGCAAAGGCCTCACAGCTTAACTTACAAATAGATTACATCTTCGCCCCCACAATCATTCTCTCCCTCTAAGGGATGATCGAGCGAACTAGGTTCCTCATCACTACTAATATTATACACGTCGTTGGGAGATCGCCTCCTGCCGATCAGTTTTCAGATGGTTTCGCCAAAAGCGAGAATAGGCGAAAGAAAGGGAAGGTATGGCATAATGAGAAATGGAAGAAAAAAAATATATGCCAAAGACTTCGATCATCAAAAAGTGATTAAGATTGCGTCATACATTCCAAATATACAAAAGGCCTTTTTCGGCTACAATAAGGAGGATTAGTGGCAACTTGCCGTATATACATCGTTTGCCCTTCCAGGCGAACGCAAAAAGAAGGGAAAATGCAAAAGTCTAAGAAAGGGCGGAGGGCCTCACACCTCTAGGTGATCCTGGGCATCGCCTCCAACCCCTTCGCCTGCGGCGTCCTCTTCTTCGCGCCGTTCTGCCACCTCCGCCTTCGCCAGTTGCTCCAAGAGACGCGCCTTGGCAGCAGACCGACCGTCCTTCTGCCAGAACTGTTTTCGCAATGCGCGAAGCGCGGGCGAAATGTCCTGCGTACTAATCTCCCAGTCCCCCTTCGCATAGTTAGGGAACTCGGCGACGTGCTCGTAGCCGAACTGTTGCAAAAGGCCCAAGGTGAAGGCCGCCGATACGCGCGCACAACAATCGCTGTACGCAGTGGCGCAGTCCGAAACCGAACGGCCAGCCTACTGGGTCCACTTGGAGAAGTCGAAGGCCGAGGTATCTTCGGCAGGGACCACCCGTACTTTCGCGCCCATGTCGGTAAGGGCGAGGCGGAGCGTTTGGCAAGACGTTCTCGCGGATTCGGTGGTCTTTGCCATCTCCTGTGAAAACCGCTGCGACTCCTCCGCGGCGCTCGCTTCGGCCTTGCTAGCCTTCAGGAGAAGAGCCTCCATCTTCAGCTCAGTAAGGTTGTAGTAGTCAAACAGCACCGCCGAATGGACCTTCTCCTTCTCCAGTTCGGCCTTGAGGCGATCAACCTCGGCCCTGGCCTCTTTCCCCTTATCCAGCTCAGACTGAAGGCGTTTGACTTCAGTTTTCGCCTCCTTGAGGGTGTTGGCCAGGGCCTCCACCTCCAAATTCTTGCAGCTTATTTCATTGTCCTTGGCCCGAAGACGGCTCTTAAAACCGTCAAAACGGGCCCGTATGGTTCGCTCCGTCGAACAGTGGGCCGCAAGAATCTAGATGAAAGATAGGAGCGGACCAAAAGAACAAAAGGTTAATTGTCAGATGTGACGAAGAGGAAAACAAAGAAGGAAGAAAAGGCATACCCGAACCGCCAGGCTTTTAATGGCGGAACACCCCTCGTCGAACTCATTAAGTTCAGTGAACAAGCTCGGGGTGCCGGCGGGCAAGACAAGGTTGCTCACTCCCTCCACAAAGGGAATAAGGTCCGCCCGAGCCTCGAAATCACCAGGGGCGAAGTGGGGCGCCGCAAGGGAATACTCAGAGGCAGATGCTTCGGCGGCCGCACACTTCCCCTTCGCCTTGACTAGCGGCGAAATAGCTGGCTCGCGCAGAGGGCTCCCGAAAACCCTCGCCGCAGCTGACACGATCCGTTCGGGCGGAGGCTGAAGCCCCGGCGGCAGCGTTACCGCCTGCCCTAGCAACGCCGAGCGGAGCGAGGGGAGCAGTCGAAAGGTCTAAACTGCGGCCAGCGGGCGAAGTTGGAGTCCCGTCAGAAGATTCGTCGTCGCTAAAAACGCGGGCGATGTCGACGAGTCCTTTCTTTTTAGAGAAATTCTGCACCGGACCCCCCCTTCGCCGCCTTGCCTGAGGAGAACGCAACTAGGGCCTTCGCCCCTTCCAAATCCTTCTGTCGGAGGGGGGAGCTGTTCGACTCCACCCCGGTCTCGTTGTGACCAGGACTTGGAGTAGGAGTGTAGCCGGGGGTGTCAACGCGGTCCTCGATCGGCTCGCTCGCGGCCTTTTCGGCCACGACCGCCTCCTCTTCTTCCTCCTCTCCCTCCTCCTTGACGTCATGATCTTCAGCATAGTCCTCGTCGTCGGCGTCGGAGTCCGACGAAGCAGGAACTCTTCGCTTCCTAGGGGCAAGCTTCGCTTGTCCGCGCGCTCGCTTTCGCGAAGGTCCTGCATCGTCGTCAGCTTTGTGGGGGTTCGCCCGGGGAGGCAGTTCGCCACTGTAAACCCGGTTCGCCCGCCCAGCCGCTTGCCGTGTCAACAGCTGGCTATACTCAACGACCGACACGTCGCCGACCATCCTACGGGCTTCGGCTTCAGCCTGATCGAGAGGCAACACTGCAAAAAAAAAAGAGAGGGTGTAGCTACATTAAAGGTCGGACAAGGTAAAATAACAAAGCACAAGAATGAATAGCAAAAGAACGGTCTTACCGTTCGTTCCCTCAGGGAGAGCCAAGTTCGGCAAACCGCCAACCTCTTCGCCTTGGTCAATTGTGACCTGCCACGACTGGGAAAGGGGAAAGATGCGAAGCATATAGAACTCCTCCACCAAGTCGCGGCAGCTAAGGTGGGAGCAAACCTGGTGCAGCAGAACGAACCGCGCCTCCACAGCACCGTCCACGGCAATCTTGGGCTTCCGGTTCGGCGCAATCGCCCTACGCCGGCACCGCAGGGCTTTCGCCGAGTCGGAACCAGCCTCGAAGGGGATGGTGTGATAGAACCATCTCGCCATCCAATGGCGGTCCTACTTCGACATGGCAGCGTTCACCGGCCAGAGATCGGCCCGCTCGGGGCGAACGTTAAAGTTCACGTTCCCAAAAACCGTCTTCTTGGTTCCAGCTGGGGTAATCACCGTCTTCGAGTTCACGGTGGCGGAAAATATGGCGCCGAAGAGCTCGGCGCTAGGCTTAAAACCAGAAGTCCGGCATGCCCAGTCAAAGATGGAGATCCGAACTAGCGCCGACGGGCTCAACTGGGGAAGCTCCACTTCAAAAAGGCGAAGGATCTCCAGCAACAACATGCTGCATGGAAACCGTAGCCCTGCCTCAAAAAAGACGGCGAACACCACCATCCAATTGTCGCCAGGCTTCGACACCGCGGCTTTCCCTGGGGTGAAAGCCTGACCCTCAGCTAACGCTCCAGTGCTGACCAACTTTGCCAGCTCGACGTCGTCCACAAGAGAGACCCCCAGAAAGGCGGTGCTGTCGTCATCGACTTGGCCGGGATCCGGCCCTTTCGCCGAAGCAGGGTTTGGCTTGCGAGGGGCCATGGCGAACGGTGCGTTTGCGGTGGCGAAGAAAGAGAATGGGCGAAACGCTTGAGGGGTCGAGAGATGCTGTGGAAGAAAGAAACGGAGGAAGAGAGCGCACGCGTTAAAATGGCAAGTGTGGCGGTGAAAAGGAAAGGTCGGTGGGAATATATAGCTCGCCCGGGCGTCCGTTCGCCTACCCATCAGTAATAAAGCACCACGCGTCGTAAGGATAGGCGAAATGGTAACTTCCCACCGTCCGAGTGGCACAGTAAAAAGCCCACGAAGGGAAAGCCCAATACTGTTCCTTTCGACCCGGGAAAAGAAAAATATATAAAAAAATGTATATAATAAATATATGAATGTGCAACCAAATGCAGGAGGCGAAGCACGGCAAAATATACCAGCCACACAAAACAACAAACTTCATTCACAGGAATAATGTAGGTTTCGGTAGGAGCATCGGTCGAAAGGGGGCGCCGCATACCATACCAGATGGTTTGCACGGTCTCGGCCGAAGCTCCAATCTCACCCTTGCCCGTAAGGGGCTTGTTGGCGGATGGCATGAGGCCCTTCGACCAAATCTGCCGAAACCCATGGCGAAGACTATGGAGCAAGAACGGCGTGAGGCGAAGAGTCGTGTGAGTGCCTTGCCAAGCCAGAGGCGTCTCAGGAGAAGGGTGCAAGGCGAAGACTATCTGCCGAAGGAAGACGACTTCGCCTTGGCAAGTTCGCCCCCGCGAGGGCCAAAGAAGCCTTTCCGGCCCATCAAGCCTAGGGGCAATAGGGCCGGCTATCGCCAGACGGCCCATCAGGGGCCCATGAGCCCCTATATCATCATGTACCCCTGTAAATGTCCCTTTCATAAGGGTAATCATGTAAATTCCCCTGTATAACCTAAACCCTAGTAGTAAGAACCTGTAATGGGGCTATAAAATAGTGCCCTAGGGCCATGTAATGGGGGATCCCAAAAAAAATTCTATTAATCATTGGGATGTACAATATATGTATGTGCAACAATATTTTAACATTGAATCATTTACTGAACAGTTGCTATTTACTACAAGCTATACCGTATATGTGATCAAAGTGGGTTCATGAGTGATTTACTGTTTGAGTAATTATTGGATGCTAACCAACTCAACCCTATTTGGGTGGTTCTATCATAACCACTCTGTTCCTATTCCTCATAAACAAGTTAAAGACTCATCTGTATGTCTTCCTGTTTGATTTACCTAATTATAAGGATAACTTTATTATTTAAATAATCTATAAGTCATGGGTTTAATTATACGACCATCAAATATTAAATAGTACCAGTATCTTCCTATACATCCATTAATTTCAAACATCATTTATAATTAGTTTGTGTGGTTGCAACAGTGAAAAATCATGTTAGGGACAAATATTCTTACATCTACTCTACTGTACAATATCAATTTTATTCATTAGCATATTTTTAAGTTAACTATTATGCATCATCTAAATATTAATTAATTTATAATTACAAATATATTTTATTAAATAGTGAATTATATACCATTGGAAAGCTTATGAATTTAGATGAATTTAGGTTCTAGTTTCACTCAAATCGGAGTTAAAATGAGCAAGTTATACTAGTTTAAAGATTCAAATTTGATTTAATCCGAGAAACCACAAAAAGGTACTGTTCATAAATGATTTATTTTTAATCCAAAATCTATTCTTAACACTAACAGCTGCTGAGACGTGGGGTCAAACTTTTACTTTATTTTCCACCGAATTAATTTTCTAAGGGAAATAGGATGAGCTAATGACAAGTGGGGCCCACAACCTATTCTCTTCTCTTTTCTCGTTCTTTCTATCGTCTTCTACCTCCAGACCAAGCGGGAGCAGCAGGGGAGACGCGGCACGCGCGGCAAGGCCGGCCGAGGGCGACCCTACGGTGACCAGGGGAGGGAGCGGCAAGGCTCCGGCGTCCACCTGCAGGCGGTCACGGCGTAGGACGGCGCGGAGGTGAGTGGCGCCGCATGGTCGGGCACGGGTAGCTAGGTGCTAGGGCGATACGGAGTGTTTCCAACCGAATTGGTGAGGGCGTGAGCTTCTACGACGTACGGGGGTTCCATTTTACTCACTAGATGGAGAGGAGGAGCTCCGGGATGGCTTGTCCACGGCGAGCTCACCGGCGGCAAAACGGTGGCCGGACCAGCACGGCTACGGGCGCTAGTCGCAAAAATTAGAGGGGGATCTAGCTTCAACGGGAGTAGAAGAGGCTATAGGAGCGAGGGCTTACCGAGAGAAGGAGGAACGACGAAGATCGGCTGCAGTGGTGGAGCGGAGAAGAAGGTGCAGCACGCCCACAAGGTGTTCGACGAAATGTATACGAGGAAGAGGCAGAGGGATGGGGATTTATGGGGCTTGCAGTCAAGATGGTGTGGGGAGGAAGGGAGACAGTGGGGAGGCTTTTATAGGCAAGCCGGAGGAGATAAGCTTGCCAACCCATTGTCAACCGGGCTAGATGCTGGGCTAGAGGTGGTTACGGCATAGGCGCACATGGCATGGCGCCTTGACAGGACGTTCGCGCGGCGACGGGACGTGGCACGGGGCTCGGCGTGGTGCGACGCGACGGACGACGACGCAGCAGCGGCACATGGCTTGGCAGCGCGGGGCGCGAGGCGCGACGAGACGGCGCGCGGCGCGGCAGCGAAGCCGACGCGACGGCGATGGCGACGGCGCGCGGTGCGGCGATGATGACGACGCGACAGCGACGGCACGTGCGGAGGAGTGGGGCTCGAGACGATGCGACCGACGACGGCGACGGCGCGCGGCGGGATGGAGACGGCGCGGCGACAGCGACATGACGCGGCGGCGCGGCAGGGCGACGGCGGTGACAAGACAGCGCGCGGCGGCGCGGGGCGCAAGGCAGCAGCACAGCAAAGGGCGGCAGCGGCGCGGCGCATGCAGGGGCGGCGCAGGGCTCGAGGGGGAGCGCGGCAGAGGAGGGGTGGTGGTTAGGGAACCAAATCAAACACCTAGAGGGCTGATGAACAGTGCTAGCCAAATATTTTTTAGAGGGTATTTTGCAATTAGGAAAAATATACTATTGCCTCTAATTTTGTCACAATGTAAAATACACCAATCCTAAGTTATCCCATCGAAATTTGTATTCAAATTTAATATTGAACATATTTTTATTTTTATTATATATTTTTCTAAGTATTCCTATTTTCCTACTTTTAGGGCTTTGGTTGATTTATAAATTGAGAAAAGTTGTAAATTAAATTTGTATTTACTCCTAAGCATTTGAGTGACCATATTAAGTGTTCAAATGTGAATTTTCCCAAAATTTAATATTGTCCAATATTTAATATTTATCCTAGATTTTTTTATAATTTCCTATATATTGGGATTTTGGTATTTATCTGTTTTCGCACATATTGGTTTATCTTTTTAAATTGGTTTTACCACAACATGGATTTCTATAATTTAATATTTGTGATTTATAATAGAAATTAATATTTGACTTGTACTTTATTTGGCTTTGCTATCATGTGCACTAATAAATAATGTATTCTTGTATCATATATTTATCGTTCAGGTGTACGCCTTTAATTTGATTCTCCATTGTTACAATTTATATTTTGGCAAGCAATGACAACCATAGCTTCAGGCATGATGCAAAAGTTTTAAAAAGTTCAAAATTTTAGTGATTTTTTATTGTCGGGAATTTTCAGGATGTTACAAATCTACCCCCCTTAAAGGAATCTCGTCCCCGAGATTCAGTGGGACTACGGTGGCCTTATACTAGTTCGACTAAAATACTGTTTGACAAACAAACAGGCTAATCGAAGGTTGAAACTCCAGGGTCTTTGTGGCTTCCGGACATCATGAGTTGATGAGCGAAGCGAAGAGACACGCTTTGTACTTCCGCCGTCTTGGTCATCAACGCTAGGTGACTAAAGCAGATGATCTTCGTTGTAGGGCATTCTCCGGTTGGATGGTCTTCATCATAGTAGGGGCATTGAGTAACGCAATTGCTACCGTAGTTAACGACTACATGCCCTAATCCTTCGAAAGTTCTTTGGATGGTTCTTGGGCTTTGTCCTCCGTTCTTCTAGAGTCAGGTGGCAGCTTCCGTTTGTAGAATATTGCTTTAGGTGGTTTAGACCGATGGTGTCGTCTTCAGGCTTTAGTGAGGATTAGATCCATTCTTTTGTCACGGAAAGCTTGGGGAGGATCTCCAGAGAGTAGTATAGGTTGGTTTATCCCCATATTCTGTAGGTCTTGTAAGTTGGAGGAATTCTTGTTTCTCGGTGTCAGTTGTTCCATGTCTTCTCGCCCATTGGTAGGTTGCTCAGTTAGAAGTTAGCAGATCAATAGTTAGTAAACTAAAATTCTTGGCATCAATAGTAGCATGACAATGCTGAGTTGTTGTTTTTGGGCTTCATCTATTCAATCCTTTGTTCCTTAATATATTATAAATCTTGTCGACAATTTACTGTCATAGGGTACTGAATACACTCAAAATTCCTTGTCCAAGGGTGAATAGAACTTGATATGTTGTATTCCTTATCCATATTTTTCTCACAAGTTATTTGATTCTCTTGAGGTTTCTCCACATAAGCTACCCCCTTAAAATAAGAAATTTTGAAAGCAATTTAAAAGGAGATATGCTTTTGCATTCACAAAGTAGATTTTTTTTTTAATTCATCAAAATGATTTTGCAGAAATATCCTTTGGAAGTGATGTTTGCAAAACATTTAAAATATTCAAGAGATGCATTTTCTCACCAAATATAATTTGAAAATAGATTTTTCAAGCAAGATTTTGTATAATTGTCACGTCCCAAAACGACCCTAAAATATATCCTTTAAAATTATGCCTAGAATAATTAAAATCCTTGTGAAAGCCTCCAAAAAAATAAAATGTCCAAAGTTAAAAGTCAAATAAGGCTTGGAGTATTTTTGTATATTTCCTAAAAGCCTAAAATGTGTAAATAAATTTTAGTAGAATTTTCAGAGCACAAATAATAATTGTTAAGAAATAAACAAAGTTGAAAAGGTTTTATAAAAAGAAAAACCCTAAAAAAATCCCCTCTCCCCTCTAATGGGCCGGCTCGACCCATCTCCCTCCCCCTCTCTCTCTCCTCTCCCCCGTGGCCCATTCGGCCTCCCTCCCCACGCGCGCGCCGCTGACGAGCGGGCCCGCCCGCCACCCTCGCTGACGGGTGGGGCCCACCTGTCATCCCCGTCCTCCCGCCGCTCTCGCCGCCCCGCCCGCGCCAAGCGCCGCCGCCGCTGCCGAATCCGCCGCATCCCGCCGTCCCCGCGTGCAATTAAGTGGGGGGAATTATTCCCCGTGATCCCCTCCCCCTTTTCCCCCATTTTTCCCTCTCTCTCTCTCGCATTCAAACGGCAGGATTTGCTCCCGCAAATCTCGCCGGCGCCATTGATGGCGGCCGGACCTCCTGGCCGGTTTCCTTCCTCTCCCCCTCCTAACCCTATTTAAACCCTCCCCACGCCTCCCTCGCCCGTTTCCGCCCCTTGCCGCACCGTCTCCTCGCTGGAATCGAGCTCGCGCCGTCGCCCTCTCTCTCCTCCGTCGCCGGCGACCTCCGGCCGGCCTTCTCCGCTCGCCGGGACCGTCTCCCGCCCCGGCGTCGCCTCTTCCGGCTTCGCCGCACCGCCGTCGACCCCGTCCACCCCCTCGCCGAGCTCGCCAACCGCCGGAACGTCGCCGACCCCGTCGACCCGAGCCGTGCCGCCACCTTCCTCCGCTCCGGCCGCCTTTTTCGTCGTCGCCGTCGACCTAGGGTGAGCCGTGGACCGCCGCCTCTTTTCCCCCATCCCTTCCCCTCTCTCGGCCGCCGCTCCGCCGTGCCTATGGCCGCCGCCGGCGACCATAGGGGTGCGGGCGCCGCCTCCCGTAGACTGCGCCGGCGTGGCCGCCTTCGGGCGCGCCGAGTGGCCGCCGCGTGGGGCCCGGCCGTCAGCCGCCCGTGCCCCGGGTGCGGCTGACACGTGCCGGCCGGTATGAGCCTGGGTGCGCCCGGTCCACCGTGGACCGTGAGGCTGCCGCGTGGGCCCCACTCCTGTGGACCCGGTCCGCGCGCCCTCTCCCCTCGGCTGACGCAGTAAACCCCTTTTTAAATTAAAAATTAAATGAAGAAATTCGCAAATATTCACTTAAAGAGCATATAAACTTCAAATGGCCATAACTTCGCCATTTGAACTCGGAATTGGACCGTTCAAGTCTCTAATTTTTCCTCAAGAAGCCAAGAACCCATTTTTGTGCTTTGTTCCTGCTAGTTATATGGAGTTTATTAGAGTAAAAGCCTTTTTCCTTTCCATTGGTCGTGTAGACGCTGCAGCTTCGGAAGATCCGCTCTACGTGGAGGTTGAAGCCGACGTTTTGGAAAGCGAGCAAGGCAAGTCACATCATCCTTGAGCATATTGAATCCCAGTTTATAAAATTATTTTGTTTTAAATTATTGCATTATCGCTTTATTTAAATTCCCGCGTTATCACTGTTTTATTAAGCCATGCCTATTTACCTTTGTTATGACCTTATTATTATTGTTATTGTTATTATTACCTTGTTCACCCTATAATAAACAAAACCCCAACTAGTGGGTACTCTATTCATGGTACCACTAGTATGAATTTAGGTAGATGCTTCGCTGTTTAATTAGGCAAAATTAGGTGGTTTTATAACTCTAGACTTTGGGAATATTCGTATCACTTGGACATTGTGGAATGGTTGGATTATTGTGGAATTGGATTCACACCTCCCCCTCTATTCAAAACCCTCAAAATGGTTTTAGGCTGGGCTCGGGGTGCATGATTTTGATAGTAGCACCTCGGCCACATAAGGACCGGTCTTCGGGCCTCTGTTGCAAAGCACTACCGTACTTCCACAAGTCTAGTGGGTAAGGCTTAGTTTGTGGCTCAGTCTGGTTATAAACAAAAGTACACGGATGGAGATGGACGAAGTCGGGGGTCGATGGACATCTCTAGGGCAAATGAAGGCTACACGAGCTGCGGCCCGGTAGTCGAGATGTCATGGCACAGGGCTGGTGTCCTGCTGCTAGGGGCTTAGTCCTGCCTACCTGTCCCGGAGGTTCCGGCCGTAGGTGGAGTTGGGTCGGTACTCTTGTCTATGGCTAGGATGGGTTGGAAACTGTGTCATGTCTTCCGTCCGTATGCCGTGGTGGTATGTGGCACGTGGTTACACGTGAGGAAGACATGTCTTGTGGGTAAAGATGTACACCTCTGATCAGAGTATAACCTACTCGAATAGCCGCACCCTCGGTTATGGGCAAGCCGAGCAATGTACCCAAGTTAGTGTTTTAATTCTTAAAACCTGCTTAACAACTAAAATGTGGAATGGTTGGCCTGGGTTGGCTTGGGATGAGCTGGGACCCAAGGTCGGGTTGCTAGTTCGGTCTGAATCATCGTAGGCCTTGGGTTAAGGCAGGTTCATGTGGGTTCACGGTCTTGATTAATAATCTGGTATAGCTCTAGGATCGTGTTTGCCAAATAGCTTGAGCAACTGAGTGTCTTTTAATGCTGTTTACTGCAAATCCTAACCCCCTATATTATGACTCCCTTGTACTCCCTTGCATTTATTCTGCACTTGTGGGTGTGTCTTGTTGAGTACGGTGGTTGTACTCAGTCTTGCTCAATTTTTCCCAAACCCAGAAGAGGAGTTCCTGGAAGATGAAGGCTTTGGTGTCTAGCTCGTGCCTGCCGTCAAGCGCCTGTGGTCGTCGCCCTAGTCTTCCGTTGTTTTTCGTTTGTCTTCGTGTGTGCTGGGCCTTCGCCGCCCATGTAATAAATTAACTATTTACGCTTCCGCTTGTTAAACTCTGTATTGTATCAACTTTTGGTGTACCTTGCCTCCTGGGACAAGGAATAATACACGCACGTAAGGAACGCCCGTTGGGTTATTTCCGGTCGTGACAATAATCATACATATGTTTAACAAAAAGTAACATGGCAACTAAAAACTTTTTTAATCGATTTTTCTTTGAAAACAACATGCATGGTTTGCCAATAGGGCCAAAATACCATATAGTTTGCATGCATGGTTCAAAATTGAAACAACAATACTTTTGAACACCTCTAAAGAAAGCTCATGAAAGAAAATTGTTTGTTTATTTTTGAACTTTTTCAGAGACTGCAACATTTTCTTTATATGGAATTAATCACTTGAAATCAGGTTTTCACAAAGGTTCTAGAAAGGTTTCGCAATCATTTTTTTAAGCAAAGCTTTAGGCAAATAATTATTGAAATCCAACTTGGAAAACCTTTTGAAAGGAGGCTTTCGAAGACATGCACTCAAATTTTGGTTTTGCATGAAGTTTATTTGGATAATTTTGCAATAAATTATTTGGAATCAAAATTTCACAAATGTTCTTCAAGGAAAATTTTCTTTTGAAACTAATTTTGACCTTTCCTAAAATTTAGAGATAATTTCAAAGCGGTTTTGGAGACAATTTTGCAATTACATAGTTTGAAACAAACATTTCCTTTCTTTTTGAAGCAATTTTCTTTGTAAAACTATATCTCAAAATGTAAAAATTAATTTGTTTTGCTATATTTTCTAAAGACAACTCATAAAACAAAGTTTTAAGGGATTAAAGCCATATAAGTTTGACTTGTCCTTGGAATTTTGAAGCAACCTAGAGCTAAAATCCAATAAATTCCAATCTCTTTCATCCTTCGTCCATGTACTCTTATCCAAAACATGGCTCCTTTTATTAAATTTCCATTTATGCATACCATCTTATGTTCCTTTTAGATCCATAATCTTCAAATCCTTGTATGTTTATGGAAACAATTTAGCAATCTTGCCTAGCTTTCTCATAGATACGCAGTCTATTTCTCTTCTCTTTATTGTCCTTTATGATACTCCCATGTCACAGATAGTGCTTTTGTGGTACGGCTTAGTCGAGACTTCACTTCTACTGTACGAGGGTGTAACTAGAGGAATCCAATACTAACTATGATAAGTTATCATGATCGAAGTTAGTTTCTGCTCTTTTCTTCTCCTTTTTTTTTACTTTGTTTTTCATATAACATGATGCAATCGTCTACTTTCGAGGATGAGGTTTTGGCAACAATCAATAATATTCCTATAGCGTCTTAATTGCTTTCGGTTCTTATTCTATAATTTTGAAATGTAGATGAGAATATAGAACCAATATTTTTCAATCACAAATCAAGTGGTAAATTTGCCTTGTCAAAGGAAAGGGTTGAGATGTAAGGTATCAAAATAATTTTTCTTTTTGGCGTATCGGAATCAAATATTTTTGAAGAAAGGTAAGATGGGAAACAACATTTGAATGTTTTCAGAACTCATTTTTAGCATTTAAAAATATATTTGTAAAATATAGGGTCCTTAAACTAATGGCCATTGTATATAGGGTTTCGACCTACAGTCGATATGCTCTGATACCAACTCTGTAGACCCCCGATTTTGGAAATCAGAAATCTTCTGTGTTTATCCGTACCAATCCCTAGATCAGTAGTTGGTACACACATACATAGTTGAATCACAACATATCACGAATGAATTCAGGCTAAAAGAGTTAAATACTTACATTAGGGCCACGTAGGCCAACAACTATCAGAGAACAACAGCGGAAGACAAAACAATATAAGGGCCCGGTTAACATGCCACAGGCAGTCGACTGGGGAGTGAGACCTAGAACGAGACCGCACTCCGATCATCTTGTTGGATACGCGAGCGTACCGACAAGGGCTTCCCTTGAACACTCTGCTAAAAGATATGTAAATAGCAAGGGTGAGTACTAACCGTACTCAGCAAGCCACCACAACAACAATGCATATGATAGAGGGTATTCAAGGGATGGCTTCAGGATCCTTTGCGTAAAGCAAGTTTTGCAAATCTTTTCACAAGCCTAAGACCTAGCATAGACTGATCAAGTTTTAATACCAGTGTTCTCATTAAACAACAATGGTTCTGTCCACCGTCCATTGTGATCCCAAGGATAGCTTCCCGTCATTGAGTCGTCATGGTTTCCGGAGGACGTCCACCTTTCCTCCTCTCAGGAAGTGGCTCCAACAGCATAAAAATCATCATGCAATATCCCATCCCACACAAGTTAAGAATCTAGAGTCTAGCCAAGTGTAATACATGTCCCGGTGCTCAATAATCGCGAGCACGACTATTCGAATAGATTTGGTTTACTCACACTGTAGTGGATGTTCACTTTACCCGCATTCCGCGACTGCCCAACACATGAGCCTCGTCCCAACACATGAGACGCGTCACGGCAAAGCCTTTGGATAACCTCGCATTGGCAGTACCCGCTCCATTAACTTTACATCCTCATGCACTCTAGGCGTAATACGATTTCTAGCAGTGAGAGGAGTTCTAGCGCACCCGGGAAGGGAAGACTCACACATGCATTAAGTCATAATTATATTTAGATTCTCACATGGCAGTTCTACCGATGGCGATACCACTGTAGACACCTGCCTTGTGGTCCTACCAATGACTGCCCCACCGTAGAGCCCCTGCCTCACACATCAAGAAACCACTATGCATGGATACTGCCTCCGCTCAGCTATCTACTCCGCTAGGTCTATACCCATACGAGAAGTACGGTTGTACGGGGGTCGTTTCATGCTTAACTTCATGGCTCGGTCCTTAACTGGCCAAGGACGGCACTAGCCTTTTCCGGACACCACCCAAATCCTCCAGCCGCCCCAGTCGAAAACAGTTGTTTCATTTTATTTTCCTTTCACAAATCATGTCATCAATATCATAGTAATGTTGTGCTTATGTCTCCACATGCCGCATCTCAATTACCTTCCCAAAGGTAATTGCCCAAGCATAGAACATTTGATAAATATGAGTATGCATGAATCTAAAATAGCATTTCTAAGCATTTGTCATAATTTACTAGGGACTCATACGTAATCATGGTTACAAGGATTTAAGGGTAAACAATAATCAAGGTATGGCATAATCACAAGTAGGATGTTCATCATTGCATGCAATTTTATTTGTAAACAAAATAATTTCGCAATTGGGATCAACATGTTCAAGGAATAGTGATGACTTGCCTGCTCAGGATAGTGTTTACACCCAAATTTGGCATCTATGGACGAAATAGGGGAAAATTGCCAAAGTTTAGAAAGTGACGGGTTTTCTTCACAGGGCCGGTTAGACCATAGGAGTTTGGGCGGTCTGACCAGCTAGTAGGGCCGGTCTAACCGCAGGTATGTGGGCGGTCAGACCGGCAGGGTCCGAGTCCGAGTCTGTTTTCGTCGGATATCGGGTTTCCTTGCTCAGGAAGGCATATTTCGTGTTTCCTTTGGTTTTTATCCCGAGTTGGGTGTGGAGAAGGGCCTGTAGAGGGCAAGACCAACCCCTATTTAAGAGATAAGGCCGGTTCATTGTAAAACCCCCAAATACAATCTACTTGAATCGTTCTTTTACTATGTTTTTATTTTACCCTAGTTTTAGTCAATCTTTGTCGGTTTGCGCCGTAAACCTGTCGGGTCCCAAAACTAATGATTCAGTAACCGACATGTTTAGACTGTATCAAGCCCTGGATCAGTAGATTGATATAGGTTCAACATTCTGGATCTTCATTGCATACATTTTTACAAGACTCTAAAGGAGATGTTATTACAAAATATATGGGTACTTACAAGGTTGTGGCTAACTAATACAGCAGAAGCTATAGAATGAACCAACTCTAATGTTTTGGTATAGACTTAAACCATCTATCTAATCTATACATGAGAATTAAGTTATAATGAGACTAACTTATATGATTGAACTCCCAGCTTCGGCAAGAACTCCAAAATGACTCTGAAAAAGGTGGGCTTGAAGCAAGGGTGAGTACAACGTACTCAGCAAGCTATTATATTTAATAATGAATGAATGAAATAGTAATATTTGAGTAAAGCTAGGTTTAATTGCATAAAGCTGAGAATAAAGATGGAGAAAGCCTGCAATGTGTTTGATGCAACAGTATGTAATAAAATCTGGAATTAAGTTTCTAACCAAAGTACCATATGAGTCCCGATGCTCAAATCCGTGAGCACGGCTATTCGAATAGATTCATGTTTACTTTACTGCAGTAAATGTACGCTTTACCTGCAGTCCATGACTTGCCAATAAACATTAGCTTTAGTCATAGCCCAGTATTAGGTTATTAACAATTGTGGCACCTGTTCCATGAACTCTAGTCCCCATATGCTCTGAACGTAACGCTATCAGCAGCGAGAGGAGTTCTGGCGTTCCCGGGTCTTTAGAGAGAACTGATTGTATGACACCATGTCATCGCAATCAGGGTTCACAAACGTGATCACAATATATCTCAAATACATATTTACCTGCGCCTCGGTAAATATCACAATCGCCCTGCTCGGCGTAAATTTGCCTCCTGCGTGTGGACTTTAAAATAGAACCACTGTACAGAGGTACCACATTGCTAATTAACATAATAGCTAGGTCTGTCCCCATTCTAGAAGCTGCGGTCGTACTCGTTCGTTTGACATAAGTACTTGGTGGCAATTATATCGATCGAGACAGTACTAGCCACCCGGAAATCAACCAAATCTTACGTACTGTCCCAATCTAAGTTCATTATATTTTTATGCAGTCTAACTAGGCAGGGCTAAGCAAAAGCTAGCATATATCTGGTTTGCTATGTTCAGGTTATGCATTTAAAATCATGAATGACTAATGCATAGAACAGAGATATAGAATATAGGGTAATTATGCTCAAGGGGAGGAATAATAACTTGCCTTGCTCCAACGCAAACAAATCCGAGATAGGCAACCTGATTATCCGATGCTCGAAATACCACAGGTTGCCATCCAAATATAATAGACTCTACTGAAGAACAGGAATAACCAAATTCAATAAAAGTCATAAAATAGCAAGAAAGCAAGAAACGGTTAGGAGGGCTAGGGTTTAGGGTATTGGGATTATTGGGCTAGTATTGGCTGAAGTAGGATTAGGTAGTATACCTAGGGTTTGGTCATATTTAAGTCGATTGAGGAGTAGGGCAGCATATCGGCTAGGCTATATATTTTATGTGCGGGTTCTAGGTGGATGGAAAATATATGATGGGGGTGAGGAAAGTGGCATATAGGTAATTTTATAACTGGTGTGTGGAGTCTGGATAGTAGGTTGGCTAAGGTTTCAGTTGTCTAAGCCGATATCGAGGTAAGATAAATATCGGCTAGGGTTTGGGTGTTCACTAGTCGTCGCTAAAGCATGACGACTAGGTTTGGTATCTTCTCTGGGCGGTGTCAATAGACAATATAACGGCTAGAGGGATGGAAGGTTTGTGCAGGTTTAGTGGAAGCGTTACTCCGATAATCGTAAGTGGTGGTGGAGCGGTTAAGATCACACATAGCTCAAGAGCGAACTATATAGCGAGTAGTGGAGGTCGAGAGAATAGTGAAGCTCCGACCGTTGTACGCATTGAGGCGTGGGGTGCCAGTTGCAGCACTTCGACCTTGGGTTTGGGTTTTGCCGAACTTTACAACTAACGGTTCGACGTCGGGGCTAGTAGAGCGCGCGAACGTCCCCATGAAAGGCGTAAAGTTCCAACCAGCGGCTTTTAGTGGCTAAAGAGTATTTTTGAGGTAAAAAGGAAATATTTGAAAGTCAAATATAAATTCAAATGGCATTAAGGAATTTCAAATAAAATATTAAAATAGCAAATTTGGTATCAAAATGCAGGGTTTGAATTTAAATGAATTTAGGTCCAAGTTTCACTGGAATCGGATCTACGGTATAGGAGATATGGGCTTCTAAAGATTGGATTTGGAAATAAATAGGAAAATTACGAAAGTATACTGTCCAGGGGCCCACCTGTCAGCCTTTTTTTTTTCTTTTTCTTTTTCTTCTTCTTCCTCCCGTTTCTTCTCTTCTTCAGTACGAGCAACACAGAGAAGGGGAGAGACAGGGCGCCGGTGCTCCGGTGGCCGGGAGGCGATGACGTCGGCGGTGGAACGTGTTCCCGAGTATCGCGCATCCGGGGAGGGTGGTTTCTGGAAGAGGGAGTAATGGATATGGCCGGAACGGCGAGAGTAAGAGCTCAGCTTCGGCCGGTTATGGTGGTGATGGTGGTGGCTTGTATCAGAGTGAAGGGAGAAGGGAAACTAGAAAAATGAGTTCGCCGGAGGGAGGCTAACATAGTGGCGCAAGGAAAAGGATAGAAACGCTACGGTGGAGGAGATCGACCGTCGGCGGCGACGGCCGGACATGGGAAGAGAGAGAGAGCTCGAGTAACTCGGCTCCGTTTTGAATAGAGAAAAGGGGAGGGTTCACCGGCTATTTATAGGCGGCGGACGTCGGTTCGCAAGGGTCAGTTTGCCGGAGGAAGACGAAGAAGGCACGGCGACGGCTGCTTAGGGGAAAAGAAAAGGGTTACGGCGCCGGCCTCGTCTCCTGATTGGTCGGCCACGGCGGCGCGTGCACGTGGCGGCCGCAGAGGAATTAGGCGGCGGAGAAGGAGGAGCACGGCACGGCGTCGGCTTGGCGTGGTTGGCAAGGCAGCGGCGGCGGCAAGCGTACGCACGCCACGCGCGCCCATAGCGCCGGCGGCAGCGGAATGCACGGCACGGCGACGATGGTGCGGCTGGAAGTTGGATGGGCTGGTTTGGGCCGAGAAGGGGGATGGGCCGAAGGGAGAGAAAAGGGGATTTCAGCCCAGTAACAAAAGGAAGAAGTCTAATTTTAATAATTGATTTAGATGGCTGCAAAGAATTTGAATATGAAGTTTTGGAAGGAGATTTGGCAAAGGAGGGATTTTCCAATTTATTTGAGTGCAATGTTTTTGGAGATAGAATATAATGGACTAAATATCAAAGCACTCAAATGAGAGGGGAATTAACAATATAATTCTTCAGTATATATAATTGGAGGAAAATGGTTGGAGGTAAAGATAAAAAGAATTTGAATCCTAAATTTGATAGCAGGAATATTTGAAGAATTATTTGTGGCTAATAAGGAATCAATTTGGAAGAGGAGGATAAAATAAAAATCTATTCTTCTTAGCACAAGAGCAATCATTCACAATATTTGTAATATTGCTTATTCTTGTGCCGAATAAATCTAAGCCATAGAGATTAATGATGGCTAGATCAAAGGGAGGAATTTGGATATTTGGAATTTGGAAAGGGAACTAAGAATATGCTTGGAATCAAAGGATAGGTTTAAGATCAAAGGATAGGTTTAACAATTAATTCCAATAAAATTGGAATTGCTTTGGTTTAGGTTCTAGCACAAAATGGGAAGGTTGCTTGGACCATAATTCATAAAAGTAAAAAGGGTTTTTAAACTAAATTTAAATAAAGAAAGTTTTAAATTGAAATCGAATCAAGAAATACCTCAAGATAGGTTTTAAATAAAAGTCATAAAAGAGATTAAATAAAATAAGAGGTTTTATGCAAGTTAGTTTTAGGAGGTATTTCTAATTATATTTTCCTAGGTTTAAAAGGTTATTAAGAACATAAGAATCAGCATGATGCAAGATTAGAAAATTGTTAATTTTCAGGATGTTACAAAACCGTCCGCCGCCACTGCGAGAGTGCGACACCTCTTTGTAGGTTTGTCCTGGAAACCTTCCATTTTGCCCACGAGACGGGTAGTTATCCTCATATCGATCTAAATCGGCCTAGAGGCTGATTTTGATCTCTAAATCAACTCCGCTAGCCGGTTTAGCTGTTTTTCTACAAAACCCATCTTGATTTAGCCCTTTGGCTAGATCGAGGTGGTTGGCGACTTGTCACGCCCTGAAGTTCCCCTCCTTGCTTGAAAATTCATAAAATAAATTGCTTGAAGAATTTGGTTCAATTTAACCTAGCGGTGAATCCCTAAATTAATAAATGCAAATAATAATCGGAATCGGCATATGGAATTTTTCTTGGATTCTACATGTCAAAATATGCTAACATGATTTTTAGTGGAATTTTCAGAGCTCAATAAATAATTTTAACCAATTAAAAACATTAAACGGCAATAAATAATCCCAGGAAAATCCTTTTTCTTTTTTCCTCCTTTTCTTTTCCTTCTTTTTCTCATTTGGGCCGCCGGCCCAACTCGCCTCCCGTGCCTCCCTCCTTACTGGGCCGGCCTATTACTTCTCCCCTCCCCCGAAGTCCTACCATTCTCCCTCCACTCTCCGGGTCACCGACAGGTAGGGCCCACCTGTCGGCCCCTTCTTCCACCTCCAGCCGGCGGTGGCAACCGTCGCCCAAACCGCCGTGCCGCCGCCGCTTCCTCCGCATCCGCGCCCCACTCCGCGCCCACACGCCCCCACGTCGCCGCCCCCACGCCCCGCCTTCTCCCGCCCACGCGCGCGCTCGCAAGGGCGGGATTCAATTCGAATCCCCCCCACTCCCTCCCTCCACCACCCACGTCGTCGGCAAGAAATCCGGCCGCCCCCGGCCACGTGCGCCCCTCCCGAGCCCCTATAAAACGCTCCCCGTGTCCCCCTCTCTCTTTTTCCGCGCTCGCCGTCTCCTCTCGCGCTCTCTAACATCGCCGCGCCGTTCGCTGCTAGTGCCGCCGCTCGCCGCCGAGCTCCGGTCGCACGCCACCCCTGCTAAGGCCGTCGCCACGCTGTGCGCTCGCCGCCGCTAGCTTCACCGCCGCGGGGGCTATCTCGGCCACCGCTCGCTTGCCATGCGTCACCGCCGTACTGCCGCTCCCACGCGCCGCCGCCTACCGCCGTCTCCAATCGCCGCTAGCCGTCGCTAGTGCCATCGCCGCGCCACTCCATTGCCGCCGTTTGCCTCGCGAGGTCAAGGGCTACCTCATCCACCCCTCCTCCGTCGAAGTCCGCCGCCGGAGCCCGCTTCTCCCCAAGCGCCGGTGAGCATCTCCATTACCATCGCCTCCGGCCGGCTATACCGTGCGCCGTGGACTCTCTCTCTCCCTCTAACCTCTCTCATCGTGTTCCCTAGGCCTCTCCCGACGCCGCCCACTGTTCGCCGACCTCCCTCCGGTCGCTCGTCGCCGCCATTTGCCGTCGCCTTTCCCCCGGCCGGCCGAACCAATCGGTGAGAACTCCCTCCCCTTTCCTTCCTCTCGCGTGCACCGCCGCTCCCCGCATGCGCGTCGCCGCAATGCGCCGGCTGCCCGCGTCGCCGGCCACCGCCGTCTTCCGCACCGCCGGTCGCCGCTGTTGGTGGCCGCTCGCCACCACCGCATCACCAAACCGGCCAGCCGGTTTGCGGCCGAACCGAGCCGACCGGGCGTCTCCCCCTCCCCTTGAGCCACTGCCCATGGGTCCCACTTCTCAGCGCCTCCCTGATGACGTCAACCTTGGGATGCTTTATTGCGCAATAAATACATTAAGGTTTTTTTTCTTTTATAGTAAAAACACAGAGAATCTTCTAAAGATAATAACTAATTTATCCGAGCTCCGTTTAAGTCCATTCAAGTCTCAGTAAATTCATAAAAATGTATAGAATCCATTAAAATGGTTTTGTTTCCTGTTTCAGTAGTCTTATAGCATGTTTTGCTTGTGTGCTTTGTTTGTCGTGTAGATTTCGGCCGTTTCGTCGATTCGCGGTTTCTCGAAGACGTTGCTGTGGTCTCATCAGTGCGAGAGCAAGGCAAGTCATGCATTACAATTGATAATATTGTACCCAATTTACAAATGTCCCGCATTTCTATTAAATGTTGCATTGTTTTACAATATCATGTGGGATGGGTCCTACTACTCAGCCATATATTGTTTACCTTATGTCATTGATAACTTGGATATCAAAATGATTAGATGTTGGCTTAGGAAATGCTTAGCCATGCTTAGTTCAACTAGTACACGAAAGGGGAGTCACATTAATACATAGACTTTGATTATTGGCATAGCTTTGGATTAGTGCCACCGCAATGGTGTTGGTTAATTAAAATACACTACATGGTGGGCTGTGGGTGCATGGTTTTGCTAGTCGTGCCCATGGCGATTAAGCACCGGTTTGCGGGTTGCCCTGGAAGAACTTATCGTACTTACCACAAGCCAACGTGGGCAACGGCTGGGCTTGTAGTGTAGCTTTCCTCTAGCCGACGTACGCAGGCGAGGGTGGGCGTGATGGAGTTGGGTCGGCCGGGCTGCCCGGTTGATCGGCTTCCGGATTCACCGCGGCACGAAAGGGGGGCTGCCCGCTGCCTGCTGGGGATGGGGGCGGACCCTAAGGTGTGGTGCGATCGGTTAGAGGGGGTTATGCGAAGGGTCCTGTCACGGCCTCTTTCCGGTATGTCATGGTGGCATGTCGGCGCACGGAAACGTGTCGTGAGGCTGTGTCTTGTGGGTACAGTTGTACACCTCTGATCAGAGTAAAACTATTCGAATAGCCGTGCCCGCGGTTATGGGCGGTCGACCAGATTCACCGTGATTAGTCTCACCCCAGTTAGCTAATGAACTGGTGTAGTTCAGGTGGTTGGTTGGGCCTGTTGCAACGTGGTGTAGCGTTGGACAGTGATTGATTAATATTGATTAATTACTACCACTGTTTTACTGCGTTCAACTACTGCTTTTAAATGCTAGCTTTATGCAAAAGAACTTTTAGCCTCCCTTGGATATATCCTGCATCATACCTCCTATTCCGGTATGACTTGCTGAGTACAGTGGGTAGTACTCAGTCTTATTCTCTTTTCCCCCATACCAGAGTTCAAGTTCTTCTCAGTTGGAGATGTCTCGAAGAAGTTGGTTTCGTCGCTGCCGTTAAGGATGCATGTGGAATGGAATCGCCCTCTGCAGGAGTCAAGTCTTCAGGTTTAGCTCGCTTTTACTTTTTCCGCTGCATTGGTAATCTTTTATATTTTTGTAAGACATCGACTTGTATGTCAACAACTGTCGTTTGTGTACCCTGGCTGGTCCTGGACAGGGGTTTAATGCACATTCAGCTTAGAAATTCGGGTTCGTGAATTTCTGGGCGTGACAAGTTGGTATCAGAGCCGACCTTGACCGTAGGACAAGCCAACTGGAAACCCTAAGAGTCCTTTGAAACTTTTTCATCTGCATATGCTCTTTGCACTTGGATTTGTTTCGGGAAAATTTTGGGGTTTGTTCTTTTGAATTGTGGGAAAAATCTTGATCGCTATTTCAGTTGGATTTATCGACTAGGAATAGTATGGTGTTTTAGAAAAAAATCTTATTTGGAGTTTATTCGACAGTTAGTCGGGAATTTATTGGGTGATATGCATTAAGTTGTGTCTAGGTCCGATGGGGCAATATTATGCGTATCATTATAACTATGCATCTATTTTATGCATTAAGTTATTGTTTAGTCAATTACGTTAGTATCTTTATCTAGGTTCATGAAAAATGTTCCATGCATAAAAATCATCATGCTTAGCTAGTTGCCTGAGTGAATTGTCGTCTTGTTTAAAGATGGGCTTGAGCATGCATTGATTTCTATCCCTTGTCTACCTTAGATGTCAGACCTGTTCTGCGATCGCAAGCGCCACTCCAAGCTTCTGAGTCGCCGCCTTAAGCCTTATCGTTTTCTTAGTTTTGGTTGCTTGCTAGTTTCTATGTTTAGGTATGTTGCTTGTGGGTTAGTCAGCGGTTGATATCATGTGTTAGTGGTATGACTGCCTTAATTAGGAGTTGTTTGCTTCCTTTTTAGTGTTTTAATCGAGATTAAGATAATTGCACTTAAAACTATAAGAAAGATTAGTTTCTAAGCCATCTGTTTTCTTCCTTTCTCTTATTTCTACCTATCCCTCCTCCAGATGGTGAAGACAAGGAATGACCCCCGTGACTCCAACGACGCTAGTGGCCGCGAAGAGCAGACCGATGGAGCTCATACCAGTGGTGCATCTGGCAGCAGTTCATCTCCACCGCCGAGAACCCAACGGTCACTCAGATGATGACAATGATGATGCAACAGATGCAGCAACATTACCATCAGATGTTACGGTAGGTGCAGCAGAATCAGCAGCTTGGTCCCCCACCATCACACTTGTCCAAACTGTTAGACTTTCTCCGCATCAAGCCACCCACTTTCTCAAGCACAACCAACCCAATGGAGGCCAACGACTGGCTCCGTGCTATTGAGAAGAAGCTGAACCTTTTGCAATGCAACGACCAAGAGAAGGTTGCTTTTGCTACACATCAGTTGCAAGGTCCTGCTTCTGCCTGGTGGGACAACTATGTGGTAACCTGTCCAGATGCAACGGAGGTTACATGGGCAGAGTTTTGTCAAAGCTTCAGGAACGCACAGATTCCTGACGGGATTATGGCACAACAGAAGAGAGAGTTCCGTGCATTGCAACAAGGAACCAGAATAGTTACAGAGTACCTGCACGAGTTCAACTGTCTCGCGCGCTACGCTCTTGAGGACGTGCGCACCGATGCTGAGAAGCAGGAGAAGTTTTTGTTTGGTCTTGATGATGAGTTGACCAACCAGCTAATCTCTGGAGTCTATGAGAATTTGAGAAGCTTGTGGACAAGGCTATCCGCCAGGAAGAGCAACGCAACAAAATGGACCGTAAAAGAAAGGCAGCTCAGATCAGGACTCCTCAGGGGAACCATCAGAAGCCTCGCTCCATGACGGGACAGCTGGGTGGGCCTTCCACCCAGATCGTCCGTCAGCACCGTCCTTACCACCCGAGTAACCCCCACAACGACTACAACGGTGGCAGTCACAAGAGTGGTGAGCAGCACAACCACAATTCAACTTCGCATCCACTGTTGGCACCAGCTCAGTCAGAATAGCCCAAGGAGTCCGGAGGAAAGCCAAGACCCTGCTTCAACTGTGGCAAGCATGGCCACTTTGCTGGCAAGTGTCCGAAGCTGAAGCGCGCTGGACCTAGGTTCGTCCATGCCCGCGTCAATCATGCGTCTGCAGAGGAAGCACAGGCAGCACCAGAGGTCGTGCTGGGCATGTTTCCAGTGAACTCATATCCAGCAACTGTTCTTTTTGATTCAGGTACCTCGCATTCTTTCATTTCCAAGAGATTTGCTGGGACACATAGATTATCGGTAGTGGAACTTAAAATACCGATGCAGGTACATACCCCTGGAAATGACATGAGGACAGCACACTACTGCCCCTCAGTGACTATAGAGATCAAGAGGTCACAGTTTCTATCCAACCTCATCCTTCTCGAATCCAAAGACCTAGATGTAATTCTCGGAATGGATTGGTTGACCAGACACAGGGGGGTGATTGACTGCGATGATTTACCTGGTATGCCGCCTAAAAGAGATATTGAATTCAGAATAGATCTGGTACCAGGAACAACTCCGATCCATAAGAGACCTTATAGAATGGCAGCCAATGAATTAGCAGAAGTCAAGAGGCAAGTAGATGATTTACTTCAGAAAGGATACATCAGACCAAGTTCATCTCCGTGGGGAGCTCCAGTTATTTTTGTGGAAAAGAAAGACCATATCCAGAGGATGTGTGTGGACTATCGTGCACTCAATGATGTGACTATCAAGAATAAGTACCCGCTACCGAGAATTGATGATTTGTTTGATCAGCTTAAAGGTGCCACCTTTTTCTCCAAGATCGATCTTCGATCAGGGTATCACCAGTTGAGGATCAAAGAGGAGGATATACCAAAGACGGCTTTCACCACTCGATATGGGTTGTTTGAATGTACTGTTATGTCTTTTGGACTTACCAATGCCCCCGCTTTCTTCATAAACTTGATGAATAAGGTGTTTATGGAATACCTAGACAAGTTCGTGGTGGTCTTTATTGATGACATTCTTATTTACTCCCGAACCAAAGAAGAGCATGAAGAGCATCTTCGTCTTGCACTAGAGAAGCTACGAGAACATCAACTGTATGCCAAGTTTAGCAAATGTGAATTTTGGTTGTCTGAAGTGAAGTTCCTTGGTCACGTCATCTCAGCCGGAGGAGTTACTGTTAATCCTAGTAATGTGGAATCCATAACCAACTGGAAACAACCGAAGACAGTTTCAGAGATTCGCAGTTTCCTGGGTTTCGCAGGTTATTACCGGAGGTTTATAGAGAATTTCTCCAAGATTGCCAAGCCCATGACACGACTGCTTCAGAAAGATGTGAAGTACAAGTGGTCAGAAGAATGTGAGCAGAGTTTTCAAGAGTTGAAAAGTCGCTTAATATCAGCTCCCATTTTGATTTTGACTGATCCAAAGAAGGGTTTCCAAGTATATTGCGATGCATCTAAGCTTGGGTTAGGTTGCGTTCTGATGCAAGATGGGAAGGTGGTTGCCTATGCATCTCGTCAGTTACGTCTGCATGAGAAAAACTACCCTACTCATGATCTTGAGTTAGCTGCAGTGGTTCATGCGTTGAAGATTTGGCGTCATTATCTTTTTGGTACTTGTACGGAGGTGTACACGGATCACAAAAGTTTGAAGTATATCTTTACCCAGCCGGATCTGAACATGAGACAGTGGAGATGGCTGGAACTAATTAAGGATTATGACCTGGGAATTCATTATCACCCAGGAAAGGCTAATGTTGTAGCAGATGCTCTCAACAGGAAAGGCTATTGCAATGCTATGGAAGGACGACAGTTGCCATTGGTGTTATGTAAGGAATTTGAAAGATTAAATTTGGGAATTGTCAGTAGAGGTTTCGTTGCAGCCTTAGAAGCGAAGCCCACTCTCATTGATCAAGTTAGAGAAGCTCAAATCAATGATCCTGATATTCATGAGATCAAGAAGAATATGAGAAGAGGAAAAGCTATCGGTTTCTTGGAAGATGAGCAAGGAACTGTAGGGTTGGGTGAGAGGATCTGCGTCCCAGACAACAAAGATTTGAAAGAAGCAATTCTGAAGGAAGCTCATGATACTTTGTACTCTATTCACCCTGGTAGTACTAAGATCTACTAGGATCTCAAGGAAAGATTTTGGTGGGCAAGTATGAAGCGTGAGATAGCGGAATATGTAGCCGTGTGTGATGTTTGTGAGCGAGTCAAGGCAGAACATCAGAAACCCACAGGTTTGTTGCAGCCTTTGAAGATACCAGAATGGAAGTGGGAGGAAATCGGCATGGATTTCATCACTGGTCTACCCAGAACGTCATCGGGCCACGACTCCATTTGGGTGATAGTCGACAGACTCACCAAAGTGGCTCATTTCATCCCGGTGAGGACAACATATACCGGAAGTCGCTTGGCGGAATTGTATATGGCAAGAATTGTGTGTTTGCACGGTGTGCCTAAGAAGATAGTATCCGATCGAGGTAGCCAGTTTACTTCAAAATTTTGGAAGAAGCTTCAGGAAGAGATGGGTTCCAAGCTGAACTTCAGTACCGCTTATCATCCACAGACAGATGGACAAACTGAAAGGGTAAATCAGATTTTGGAAGACATGTTGAGAGCTTGTGCTTTAGACTTCGGTGGAAGTTAGGATAAGAATCTGCCTTACGCAGAATTCTCATACAACAACAGTTATCAAGCTAGTCTTCAGATGGCTCCTTATGAAGCACTGTATGGTCGGAAGTGCCGCACTCCGCTTTTGTGGGATCAAACGGGAGAACGCCAGGTTTTCGGGACCGATATTCTAAGGGAAGCAGAAGAAAAAGTAAAGATCATTCAAGAGAGATTGCGTGTGGCTCAGTCTCATCATAAGAGTTATGCCGACAATCACCGTAGAGATCTAAGTTTTGAAGAGGGAGATCATGTGTATCTTCGTGTCACACCTCTTCGAGGGGTTCATTGTTTCCACAATAAAGGAAAATTGGCACCGCGTTTCGTGGGACCTTATAAGATTGTCAGTAGACGAGGAGAGGTTGCTAATCAGTTGGAGTTACCTCAATCTTTGGCAAGAGTCCATAATGTGTTCCATGTGTCACAGTTGAAAAAGTGTTTAAGGGTACCTACTGAAGAAGCTAATCTTGAACAGATAGAAGTCCGAGAGGATCTGACATATGTTGAGAGACCCATCCGTATCCTGGAAACAGATGAGAGAAGAACCAGGAATCGAGTTATCCCTTTTTGCAAGGTTCAATGGAGTAATCACTCAGAGGAAGAATCAACTTGGGAACGAGAAGATGAATTAAAGTCAGCTCATCCGCATCTGTTCGCTAGTTCTTCCGAATCTCGAGGACGAGATTCCGTTTAAGGGGGGTAGGTTTGTCACCCTAAAAATCCCAAAAATATAAATTGTTGTTTAGTTGGAATTATTAGAAATAATTTTAAAAGCCTAGAAGAAAAGATCTAATTTTAAATAATAAATTCTAATATAAAAGTGGGCTAGATAAAATTTTATTAAATACTTTACTTGATTCTATAGTTCCTAGGTTTTTCTGGGATTTATTTGAGCCAAGGAAGTATTTTTAATAAATGGAATTGCATTTCATGAATAATTTAAATCGAAAAAAGGTTTTTAAAATCCTCTTTTCGCTTTGGGCCGAAAGTCGGCCCAAAACCCTTTCTCTCTCTCTCCCTCGGACCAGCCGGCCCAATCAGCCCGCAGCCGAGCCGCCGCTCGCGCGCGCGCGTCCGCCCGCTGATAGGTGGGGCCCACCTGTCAGTCTTCGTCTACCTCCAGCCGCCGCCGCGCCCGAACCCTAACCGAGATGGGCCGCCGCCGCCCTTCCAATTTGGCCGCGCCTTTCCTTCTTCGGTGAAATTAATAGAGGGGAAATGATCCCCGAGATCTCCTCTTCCTTTTCCCTTTTGGAATCGATCGCTAATTTGGTTTGGAAATTGCCGGATTCGAGTTTGGTTCAGATTCGTTTTTCCCCTCTGAACCCTAAAGTTTCCTTCACGTCGCTGGCCGCCGTGGGCCTTTGTCGCCGCCCCCTAGCCGCTATAAAAGGACCCCCGGGACCTCCTCTATCCGCCGCCACCCTCGCCTTAGCCCACTGCCGTCTGTAGCGCCCTAGCCCCGTGAAGCCTAGCGCCGCCGTCGCCGCAGTTCATCCAGCCGTGCGCCGCTGTCGCTCCGGTCGTCGTCGTCGCGTGGGAAGGCCACCGCCGTGTTCGCCGAGTTGCCGCCGACCTCGTCCGTCCCTCTGTCGTCACTGTAGATCGCCGGAGCACCACCGTCGTCGTCAAGCCGAAGGTCGCCGCCGCTTCTTCCTCGTCGCCGTCGTCGTCCGGTCACCGTCCGCCGCCGTTCGTGCCTCGGTAAGTTTCGTCGTGTCGCCCGCAACCCGTAGGTGCTTTCCATTCGCACCGCCGCGCCGTCGTTCGCCGGCGAGCATGCGCCGCCCGAGCCGTCGCCGGTGATGACGTCACCGCTGACGACATCGTCGCCGTGACCCGTGAACCGCCGTAGACCGATTAGATCTCGGCCATCCGTTTTGGATAGGGTTAATCTCGGCCGCCCGATCCGTAGAACGCCGCCGTGCATCCGGTCCACCGTGAACCCGACCCGCTGACGCAATAATCCCTTTTCCTTTTCAAAAATAATTCATTATTGCGTCATAATTCAATTAAAATCTATATAAATGATTTAATCCGATTTCATGTTTGAAAATTCATAACTAATTCATCTTAGCTCGGATTTAGTTGGTTCAAGTCTCTAAATTTTTCTAAAATATAGATCTACATTTAAAAATATCCACATGTACTGTTCATGCTTGTTTATGTGCTGTTTTGGTGATTTTGCTCTTTTCTCTTTAGATTCCGATGTTCCCGGAGAGTCCGATTTTGCAGGAGAAGACTTTGAAGAGTTCCAAGGCCAGCAAGGCAAGTCACACAGATCCCAAACAACCCTTTGAGCATGTTGATCCCGTTTAAAGCTATTGTTTCTATTCAACTATTGCATTTTATTTTCGAATGTCATTGGGTGGAAATAACCTATTGCCTTGTTATAGCCCTTTTGTTGTTGATTACCTATTCTTTGTCACTTGGGTAATAATTTGATTAGCTAGAACATTATACGGTTTTAGCTAAAGTGATTAGGATGCTTCGCCATGCTTAGAGACACTAGCTCATATAAATGGGATAATTAATGATTCACTTTACCTAATGATGGAATAATGGTAGCTCACGATGGTTAATCGTGATTGGTTAATTAATTAATTTGACAACTAAAAACGTGATAATGGTGGGTTGTGAGCACATGGTTTTGATGGTCGTGCTCATGACAATTAAGGACCAGTTCACGATTTTCGGTTGTGAAACATATACCGTGCCAACCACAAGCCAGCGTGGGCAATGACTTTACTTTCTGTATAGTATGGTTCATTGTAGAGCACCAGACTGTGAAGTGGCGGAGATAAGCCCACGGGGGTCGCTGGGGAATCCATGCCTTGTTTACAAGCGGGTGATTATGATCCGGGAACGGTGCACTGCTTTGAATTGTATTATATAGAGGGTATTGTCACAATCTCTATTCGGGTACTTGTTAAGTATCGCGACGCATGGTTGACATGATGTTGAGGTTGTGTCTTGTGGGTACAGTGGTACATCTCTGGCCAGAGTTAAACTATTCGAATAGCCATGCCCGCGGTTATGGGCGGGTCTAACAATGTCTTTCGTGATTAGTTTCACACCTCTCACCATAATAAATGATGCTGTAATTTGTAGTAATTTGTTTAGCTCCTGGTTTGGAATGGTATATTCCTGGTTGGGAGATAGAACTGTGCAGCCGGGATTTGTTGTTCAGAATGGTTGGGCCTATGCAACAGGGTATGTTGTATAGTGTTGGAGTAATATTGTTTAATTTATACTTTACTGTTTTATGAAATTCTAAAATGTTTATTAAATGCTATTTATGTAAATGAGCCTATATTATGCCTTCCTTTGTTATCCTGTGCACTTGCATATTTGCTGCGTGGCTTGCTGAGTATGTCATATACTCACCTTGCAATCATTCATCAGAGGAGGAGTTCTACAGTGATGCTAATGGTGTGGATGATTAGGCGTAGCCCTGGTCAAGCTGCCTGTGGAGAGGAGTCGCCTGCGCTGTTTCTTTTATTTTCCGCTGCTTAGAACTTTATTGGTTGAGAGGAACTATCTACCTCTATAATGACATTTTATTCGCTTATTAATTAGAGTAATAATTGTACTCTATTATCAATTTGTTATTGTGTGTCTCGGCTGATTCCTGGACAAGGGTTTACACACATGTAAGCGTTTGGAATTTTGGATAGAAATTCCGGGCGTGACAGGTGAATCCCTAAATTAATAAATGCAAATAATAATCGGAATCGGCATGTGGAATTTTTCTTGGATTCTACATGTAGAAATATGCTCACAGGATTTTTAGTGGAATTTTCAGAGCTCAATAAATAATTTTAACCAATTCAAAACAATAAACGGCAATAAAAAATCCCAGGAAAATCCTTTTTCTTTTTTCCTCCTTTTCTTTTCCTTCTTTTTCTCATTTGGGCCACCGGCCCAACTCGCCTCCCGCGCCTCCCTCCTTACCGGGCTGGCCCATTACTTCTCCCCTCCCCCGAAGTCCTACCTCTCTCCCTCCTCTCTCCGGGTCACTGACAGGTGGGGCCCACCTGTCGGCCCCTTCTTCCACCTCCAGCTAGCGGTGGCAACCGCCGCGCCGCCGCCGCTTCCTCCGCATCCGCGCTCCACTCCGCGCCCACACGCCCCCACATCGCCGCCCCCACGCCCCGCCTTCTCCCGCCCACACGCGCACGCCCGCAAGGGCAGGATTCAATTCGAATCCCCCCACTCTCTCTCTCCACCACCCACGTCGTCGGCGAGAAATCCGGCCACCCCCGGCCACGTCCGCCCCTCCCGAGCCCATATAAAACGCTCCCCGTGTCCCCCTTTCTCTTTTTCCGCGCTCGCCGTCTCCTCTCGCGCTCTCTAACGCCGCCGCGCCGTTCGCTGCTAGTGCCGCCGCTCGCCGCCGAGCTCCGGTCGCACGCCGCCGCTGCTAAGGCCGTTGCCACGCCGTGCGCTCGCTGCCGCTAGCTTCGCCGCCGCGGAGGCTATCTCGGCCACTGCTCGCTTGCCACGCACCCCCGCCGTACTGGCGCTCCCACGCGCCGCCGCCTACCGTCGTCTCCAATCGCCGCTAGCCGTCGCTAGTGCTGTCGCCGCGCCACTCCATTGCCGCCGTTGGCCTCGCGAGGTCAAGGGCTACCTCGTCCAGCCCTCCTCCGTTGAAGTCCGCCGCCGGAGCCCGCTTCTCCCCAAGCGCCGGTGAGCATCTCCATTACCATCGCCTTTGGCCGGCTATGCCGTGCGCCGTGGACTCCCTCTCTCCCTCTAACCTCTCTCATCGTGTTCCCTAGGCCTCTCCCGACGCCGCCCGCTGTTCGCCGACCTCCCTCCGGTCGCTCGTCGCCGCCGTTCGCCGTCGCCTTTCCCTCGGCCGGCCGAACCCCTCGGTGAGAACTCCCTCCCCTTTCCTTCCTCTCGCGCGCGCCGCAGCTCCCCGCATGCGCGTTGCCGTAATGCGCCAGCCGCCCGCGTCGCCGGCCACCGCCGTGTCCCGCGCCGCCGGTCGCCGCCGTCGGTGGCCGCTCGCCGCCGCCGCATCACCTAACCGGCCGAGCCGAGCCGACCGGGCGTCTCCCCCTCCCCTTGAGCCACTGCCCGGTGGGGCCCACCCACCAACCGGTGCCACCTCCTCCCCAATGAGCAGCCGCCCGGTGGGCCCCGCCTGCCAGTACACCCTCCTTCTCCCTTGTGCCTCTGACCCATGGGTCCCACTTGTCGGCGTCGCCCCCCCTTGATGACATCAGCCCTGGGATGCTTTATTGCGCAATAAATACATTAAGGTTTTTTTTCTTTTATAGTAAAAACACAAAGAATCTTTTAAAAATCATAACTAACTCATCCGAGCTCCGTTTAAGTCCATTCAAGTCTCAGTAAATTCATAAAAATGTACAGAATCCATTAAAAATGGTTTTGTTTCCTGTTTCAGTAGTCTTATAGCATGTTTTGCTTGTGTGCTTTGTTTGTCGCGTAGATTTCGGCCGTTTTGTCGATTCGCGGTTTCTCGAAGACATTGTTGTGGTCTCATCAGTGCGAGAGCAAGGCAAGTCATGCATTACAATTGATCATATTGTACCCAATTTATAAATGTCCCACATTTCTATTAAATGTTGTATTGTTTTACAATATCATGTGGGATGGGTCCTACTACTCAGCCATATATTGTTTACCTTATGTCATTGATAACTTGGGTATCAAAATGATTAGATGTTGGCTTAGGAAATGCTTAGCCATGCTTAGTTCAACTAGTACACGAAAGGGGAATCATATTAATACATAGACTTTGATTATTGGGGGTTATGTGAAGGGTCCTGTCACGGCCTCTTTCCGGTATGTCGTGGCGGCATGTCGGCGCACAGAAACGTGTCGTGAGGCTGTGTCTTGTGGGTACAGTTGTACACCTCTGATCAGAGTAAAACTATTCGAATAGCCGTGCCCGCGGTTATGGGCGGTCGACCAGATTCACCGTGATTAGTCTCACCCTAGTTAGCTAATGAACTGGTGTAGTTCAGGTGGTTGGTTGGGCCTGTTGCAACGTAGTGTAGCGTTGGACAGTGATTGGTTAATATTGATTAATTACTACCATTGTTTTACTGCGTTCAACTACTGCTTTTAAATGCTAGCTTTATGCAAAAGAACCTTTAGCCTCCCTTGAATATATCCTGCATCATACCTCCTCTTCCGGTATGACTTGCTGAGTACAGTGGGTAGTACTCAGTTTTGCTCTGTTTTCCCCCACACCAGAGTTGAAGTTCTTCTCAGTTGGAGATGTCTCGAAGAAGTTGGTTTTGTCGCTGCCGTCAAGGATGCCTGTGGAATGGAGTCGCCCGCTGCAGGAGTCAAGTCTTCGGGTTTAGCTCGCTTTTACTTTTTCCGCTACATTAGTAATGTTTTATATTTTTGTAAGACGTGGACCTGTATGTCAACAACTGTCGTTTGTGTACCCTGGCTGGTTCTGGACAGGGATTTAATGCACATTCAGCTTAGAAATTCGGGTTCGTGAATTTCTGGGCGTGACACGACTCCATATGACCGCAAGGCGTTTAGGTGTTGCGATCGTACTTGTTAACTTGTCACAAAAAGTTGCCAACACGATTTTTGACGACTCCGCTGGGGACGATCTAATCGGCCATATCACGGCTGAATTTCGTTTAATCTAGTAGCTACCGTATCGTCAAATCAAGTTTCGGCTAAACGTCCGAAATTAATCTATTATCGCCGGATTAATCTAATCGGCGGCGAGGTTATTTGGTCATCACCGAATCCATCTGAACACTTGCCGTGTGTACTGAAGATCATCATCAGGGGCAGCAGCTGGCTCAGCAACACTGTTTCTTTTGTTTCGCACGGCAACAGAGAAAAAGATCAGGCTACTATGGAGGAGAAGTCTCAAGATGTTCGAGTACCTACTGGAGATGCTGCAAAAACTATACAAGCAAAGAAGACCGAAGGCGACATCGTGACTGCCAATAACGGTGGTCTGACTGGGACATCTGGCCGGTCTGACTGGTGGCTTACTGCCGGTCCGACCAAACCTCCTAGCTGGTCTAACCGCCATCCTGTGGCCGGTTTGACCGATCCTCCTGGCCGGTCTGACCGACAGCTTGCGGCCGGTCTGACCGGGCCTAGAGGCCGATCTGACCGAGGGGCATTGGAGAAGAGTGGGAAAATTGAGAGCAACACAGGAGCTTCCACTTCGACCAAAAATATCAAGAATCATTGCTTAGCTCCTGAAAAACAACCACAGCCGAAGTGGATACCTTCTGGCTTATCTCGCTCTCAAAAGAGGAGGCTACAGCGTCTTCGACCCATAGGTCAAAAAGAAAAAGAGGCCGAACATGTAGAGAACAAAACATGTGATAACTTAGAGCCTCGAACAACATTTAAGTGAGTGTGGAGTCCAAAGGAAGTAAAAGCTAAAAGATCGATGATTTCACGGAGTAGAGATGGATGCAATTTGATGAGAGAAGAATCATCAGTCATTAGAGATAACTCTCCTCCACATGATGCTATGGGTGTTAGTGCGGTATCCATCCTGCCTTCGAAATCTCGCAATCGAGAAAGCCGATTTTGCTCGGGGGGCAAGACATTAATATGCTCATGCGGGAACCAAGAGAAGATGAACGGCGATGGATACGGCATCACATCTTTGAGCCGCCGTTTGTCAGATGCTAAGGCAAGGTATGGGTTTTTCAACATTATATTATATGCCTATGCCATGTTAGAATATTGCTTGCTATCTAGCACATGTGTTGTCACGTCCTGATAAATCCAACCAAAAATAAAAATCATTCTTTAAAAGGAATAATAGAATTAAAATTCGAAAACAAATTGGCAAACATTAAAATACGTACAAGAAAAATTCGAATGTGGCCCGGAGAATTTTTGTTAAATTCCCCTTGGTCTAAATGGAGCCCTCAAATTTTAATTGAATTTTTAGAACACCGGAAATAATTATTAAGCAACAACAACCATTACCAAAGTTTATTAAAAAGAAAAACTAAAAATTAATCCTCCTTTTCCCTTTGGGCCAAGCCTCCCTCTCTCTTCCTTGGCCCGTGGCTGAAGTCCTTCCCCCTCTCTCTCTTGGGCCGCCCCTCCCTCCTTCCCCTCGGCCCAGCTCCCTCCTCCTCCCTTTCTCTCTCGGGCCGCCTCTCCCTCCTCTCCTCCTGGGCCGGCCGCCTGCCCAAGCCGCGCCTCCCCGGCCCGAGCCGCTCCCCTCCTGCATGAGCACGCACGTTGCACGCGCGCTGACTGCGCGCCTGGCCTCGTGGGTCCCACCCCCGGGTCGTCGTCCTCCTCCCGCTCAGCCTCCTTCCTCTCTCTCTCCCGTGCAAACCCTAGCGCCAATCCTTCCCAAAATCCACGCGATTCAAACTGGGGTTTCCGAAATTGATTTGGGGGTTTTAATCCCTAGTGATTCCTCTCTCTTTCCCCCTAATTTCCCCCTTGAATGGCACCCTCACTCGCTCGGAACGGCCGCGCCAATCCCGGCCACTGTCCATGGCCGCCGGCCATGTTTCCCGTCGCCGTTCCGACCTCTCCCATGCCCGGCTCCCTCCCCTTGCCTATAAAATGGAACATCTTCCCTCCGTTCTATCGTTTTAGCCTCCTCCCGCGTCTTCCCGTGGCCGCACCACCTCTCCCCGCCTTCTCCTTCTCTCTCTCCGGCATCGGCCGACCTCCAGCCGCACCTCCCGCCACGACCGTGCGCCGTCCGGCCGTGCCGTCGCCTCCCTCGGCGTCGCAGTCGGCTCCCCTTCCCTGGCCTGCCCTTCGTTTCCCGGGGAGACCTCCAGAAGTGCGCCCCCGCTGGCAATAGTGGTGTTGCCGCCACTGCTCCGTCTCCGGCCAGCTGCTGTTCGTTGCTGGTACGCCGATCGACGTCGCCGTCTCCTCCGTCGACGTCGCAGCGTCGTCCTCTCCTTCGGCTGCTCCTCTGTTTCGCCGAAACGCCATCGCCCGTGCCGGCCTATCCATCCTCCTTGTCATTGACGTCGCCTCCGGCAGCCCCTTCCGCCGTGCCCGTGCGCCAGCCGACGTCGCTGTCTCCTCCTCCGGCATCGCAGCGTCAAGGTTGCCCTCGGCCTCGCCTCCCCTCCATCCGAACCCCGCCGGTCTTCGTCGCCTTCACCGTTCATCCTCATCGGCTCGTCGTCCCACGGCGCCGCCTCCGTCGTCGGCCCTCCCTTCGTAAAGCCGATCGCGTTCGCCGCCCGCGTTTCGTCAAGTTTGCAGAAGCCCCATCGTCGTCTTCATCCTCGGCTCCACGTCATCAAGCGTTGTGCCGGCCTCGTCTCGCCTTCGTCCAAGGATCGCCGCTGAAGTCATTCCCTCGCCTTTCGCCTCTGTCGTTCCCACGCCTCGTTGCATGGTGGTAAGGATCTCTCCTTCGCTGCCCCGTCCTCGTTCTTTTTGTGTCGCCCCGTGCCCGTTGTGTGGTTGTCGACCCCGGTACCCGTGTACCGGTGTCGTAGTTGTTCGTGTGTGCGTGTGGTGACCGTGTTTGTGCGCCCGCTCGGTAGCCACGTTGTTTCCACGTGTGCAGCCCGCGTGGTGTCTAGTGGAGTTTGTTTGTCGGCCACTCGCCTCGGTTGACACACGAGGTCTGCTTCCGTCGACCCGTGGACCGTCTCTGTGTACTCGGTCCACCGTGGTCCCTTAGGTTGACATGTCGGGTCCGCATGTCAACGGCGCAGCCTTCCTGTCTTTTCCAGCCTAGCACTTACACATGTTTTATAGTTGCAAAACCTAATTACAATAATCCGTAAATCTCCATGTAACAATATTAAACTTCGGATGATCATATCTTGATCATACGAACTCCAAATTGACCCGTTCAAGTCTCTTAATTTTTGTTATAACCTAAAGAACCCTGTGCTTTCTTTTTATGTATTGTTATTGCTTCTTTTTAGGCTTGTAGCTATGCTTGTGTGCTTCGTGTAGCTTCTGTCGTTCCGGAGGTTCTCGAAGCGTGGTTCGTGGTTGTCGTCGAAGGTTCGGAAGGTCGTTCTCTCTGAGGAAGGCAAGTCACATCATCCTTGAGCATAATGAATTCTAGTTTATAAAATTATTTTGATTTAAATTAATGCATTATTGCTTGATTTAAATTCCCGCGTTATCACTGTTTTATTTAGCCATGCCTATTTATCTTTGTTATGACCTTATTATTATTGCTATTGTTATTGTTACTTTGTTCACCCTAGGATAAATAAAACCCCAACTAGTGGGTACTCTATTCATGGTTCCACTAGTATGAACTTAGGTAGATGCTTCGCTGGCTAATTAGGCAACATTAGGTGGTTTTATAACTTTAGACATTGGGAATTCTCATATCACTTGGATACTATGGAATGGTTGGCTTATGGTGGAATTGGACATACACCTCTTCTTTCAAAACCCCTAAAACCTGTTTTCCGGTGGGGTTTGGGTGCATGCCAGTTGTGGGAAGTAGCACCCCGGCCAATATAAGGATTAAGCTCGGGCCTTTGTTGCAAAGCACCACCGTACTTCCACATGTCCAGTGGGTAAGGCGTAGTTTGTGGCTCAGTCCTGTCATAGGCAAAAGTACACAGATGGAGATGGACGAAGTCGGGGCTCGATGGACAACTCTAGGACAAATGAAGGCTACACGAGCTGCGACCCGATAATCGAGATGTCATGGCACAGAGCCAGTGTCCTGCTGCTAGGGGCTCAATCCTGCCTACCTGTCTCGGGGGTTCCGGCCATAGGCGGGGTTGGGTCGGTACTCTTGTTTATGGCTAGGATGGGTTGGGAACTATGTCACGTCTTCCGTCCGTATGCCGTGGTGGTATGTGGCACGTGGTTACACGTGAGGAAGACGTGTCTTGTGGGTAAAGATGTACACCTCTGATCAGAGTATAATCTATTCGAATAGCCGCGCCCTCGGTTATGGGCAAGCCTAGCAATGTACCCAAGTTAGTGGTTTAACTATTAAAACTTGCTTAACAACTAAAATGTGGAATGGTTGGCCTGGGTTGGCTTGGGACGAGCTGGGACCTGGGTCTGGTTGCCAGTTTAGTCTGAATCGTCGTAGGCCTTGGGTTAAGGCAGGTTTATGAGGGTTCACGGCCTTGATTAATAACACTGTGTAGCTCTAGGATCGTCTTTATAAAATAGCTTTGGGCAACTAAGTGACTTTTAAATGCTATTTACTGCACAACCTAGCCCCTATATTATTACTCCTTGTACCCCCTTGCATTAATCATGCATCTCCCGGTGTGACTTGCTGAGTACTGTGGTTGCACTCATTCTTGCTCAATCTTTCCCCCCTTCAGTAAGAGAAGCTTTGTTGAAGAAGTCTTAGGTGGAGTCCTGCTTATACCCCAGTTGAGCGCCTGTGAAGATGGAGCCGTAGGCCCACTAGTCCGCTGCTGTTTATTTTTGATTGTCAGGCTTGAAGTGCCTTTGTAATAATGTAAATATTATCGATATAATAAAGATGTGCCTTTTGTATCATGTCTATTTGGTGTACCCCGGCTTTTCCTGGGACGAGGATTAATACACTAGCGTTCTGGAAAAGGTATTTTTCCAGGTGCGACATGTGTGTTTTTGCTTATCAAATTGATATTATACATACATGTTGCAAATGCTAGTTCTAAGTAGTAGAATTGGTAGGTTGGCATATAATTTGTTTGAAGTATGATTTGGCTTATGACTCTTTGATATTTATTTAAAGCCAAATCGTATGTGTTTTTATGGATCACCATATAAGATATAGATTTCATATTTATTGCACCATGAAAGTTATGCTTACTAGTAATTCGGCTAATGTCAATGATCAATGTGATGATTTGCTCTAGAGTGGTTTTCTTTAAGAACATTGGCATTGTTAATATTTTACATACATGCTCAAGCCGATTACTTACATTAGAAGTTTATTGGAATCTATGCATGTGACACATATGACTTTGGTGATTCATTATTGATCATACTTCAATTGGCTAAGTGTTTTGATGCCATGATGATTATTGTTTCAAAAGCCATTTGAATTAGTATTCATCTAGACATATTAGTTGGATATTATAATTTTTCATATGTCTAGAGAGAAGGAATTTTGGTCCGATAATTTGACACACCAAGCATCTGGCTATTATGCGAAGAAAACTAATATACTAAAGGCCGATGCTTGATTTCAAAAGTTTGGACGAAATTGGCAAAGTCATAGACCAGGGACGGTCTGACCGGCATTACACGGCCGGTCTGACCGGTGGTACCGGCAGTCTGACCGGCTCTGCATGGCCGGTCTGACCGGATAGGCATTGTGTGGCCGGTCTGACCGATCTCGGGCAGAGAGCTGGGGGGCACATTACAATTGATTCAAAGGCCGAATTAATTGTGAATTCGGACATTTGTACCCATAAGTTAGAAAAAGATTGGAGAGTCCCTTTGATTAGATATTTGAAAGATCCTACACTTAAGGTTGATCAGACAATTCGGCGGCAAGTGTTCAAATATTATATCGCCGAAAAATAGATGGAGTATTGTTGAAGTGCATTATCAATCTAAAGTTGCTAGAGGAGATGTGCATGTAGTGATTTGTGGAATTCATCAATCGGCCCATAAGATGAATTGATTGCTTAGGAGAGCGGGATTTCATTGGCCGATAATAATTGATGATTGTTTCAAATGCTATAGAGGGAGTGAAGCTTGTTAACGGATCGGCAATGTTCAATTAGCGCCTACCGCTGTGTTGAATCTTATCATTAAACTATGGCCGTTCCGAGGTTGGGCTTTGGATTTCATTGGTCAAATTTATCCTTCGTCATCAAAAGGGCATTGGTTCGTGCTAGTTGCAATGGATTACTTCACTAAGTGGGCCGAAGCTAGTTCTCTTCGTTGAGATGATAAATAATTGCTCTGTTTTATATCTCTTATATATGGGTTCTTGGTAAATGCTCTCTCAAAGGTTAAATATAAATAGCCAACAATTATCCGGGATCCTGAGGTAAATGAACTGCACTCGCTGATCTAAGTCTAGGTTGTTGCGAGATATGAGATAGTAACTATGAGTTGCTATGATCCTGATACTAGTTTAACTTAAATTCCGGATGTTTATTAGAATATTAGAAGTATAGGAATAGATTTTCTTTCTCTTTTCTTTCCACTTAGCTTAGACAATATATTATGAGAATGAGTAGTTAATGCTTGTGTGTCACTCTACCCTTGGATTATCTTAACCCCTGCTTAGAATATGATTATCACAAGTAAAATATAAATAATTAGTTGAGTTCTCTCTGCATGATCTTCCCACGGGATAAAATAAATACGATACCCTTGGAATACTCTCGGGTGAAATACTACAATGGTATATCCGTGCGCTTGCGGATGAACTCTGTAACCGTAATATACCAGAAGTATTTCTGCGCCATTGCTGCGAATTATATTTCTAGTAATGTTGTTAAGAAATACCAACATTGATGCTGCCGAAAGGTGGTCCTGGTAGATTCAGCAGCCGATCCATCATGAGTAATGATGTGATTTCTCCTCTACTTTGGATCTTGTCGGTAAATAATAGGCTGATTGGCAGTTGACCCATGCCAAATTGCCTTGCAGCACTTATTGGATGATAAAACTCGTAGGTCATTTGGATGTTCTTGCCTTGGTGAATGCCGATAGGAAGGATGCAAGGGCTAATGGCTGCTGAGAATACTTCTCTGGATTTCATAATTTTTGGAATTGATCTCATCAAACCGAAAATCGCTTGGTAGCTCAAAAGTGCCATGTCCTTCATAAGCAAACCACATTCTAGTGTTTCTAGGGAAACCATCATAAAAGTTGTTAAACCATTCTTTGAAGGGTTTAGCCGATAGCTTGTATGCGGTGATGACCGATGCTACTTCACCAAAGGACATACATCGGCATGTGGTAACCTCTTCTCCATCATCATCTATGATTGGCTCAAACCTTGAAAATTTCACATCTGCTAGTGGTGGCCGATTGGCAACCATCCTGGTGTGCAAGTTCAGCCAAATTTTAAGTAACCACCATGGACCCCCTGTGCCGATTTATTTTCCAGAAGCTATCTTGTTTATTGCAATATTGAGAGTTTGATATAGGTAGCCCAGTAGATACTTTCCAAGGGGAAAATGCTTCTTTTCTACCAAGTTCTCGGCTACATGCTGCCAGTTTGCGGTAGGACCATAGAACAAGACTTTCTCGAGCCACATCATAAGGAAAGCTACATGTTCCCTTGGAGAAATCGGCCCAGTTCCCATGTTCTTTGCAATATAACCTGACCAACCACCTATGCTCCTAGTTTTGAACTCATGGGTGAGCTGGGTATCCAAACTGGACAGGTTAGCTGATGAAGTGACATCTAGGCCAGTGATCATTATGACATCTAAGAGAGTTGGGGTCATCGGTCCTTGAGAAAATAAGGTGTTCATGGCTGTGGACCAAAAGTAAGTAACAGCTACCATCATAGGTTCATCCCTTGCCATATCTGCTGCAGTCAGGGCTAAGGCTTGAGATATGCCGATTTCATCCCAATAGGTCAATTTGCTAGCTGACATCCTTTTGTACCAAGCGGGCTAGCTCTTTTCGGCCGATGGCCATGATTTGAAGGTATTTTTCCAAGGGCTGAGATTTGGGTTAGCAAATCTGAAACGGATTCAGTTTATTTCTCCATTGATGAATTCTATGGGGTCCAGGTTGCCGATTGGGCCAAGAAAAAACTGAAACTTATCGGTTGTACTAGGAAGCGCAACTTGGAGGGTAAGATGCTACAGAAGAAAGAAGTCGAGGATTGAGTGGAGGAAGAACCAATCTCGTGCAATAAGAAGAGGATTTAGCCGATGGGTACTTACCTCGACATATTCGGTGGCCGATGCGCTCGATGGACTGGCGGAGGTTGACATTGCCAGCGATGAAGGTTGGAGTTGCGGAGAATCGCCTTTGGGTCGCCGGAAACTTAGAAGGTGTCGCCTGCGAGCTCGAGGAGGAGATTGGGGAAAGTTTTCCGCTAGAGCGGTTAAAACGGAAGTTGACGCTGTGAAAAGTGCAAAGCGGTGCTTACTATTTAAAAGGGAGCGCTGTAACGGCCAAAACAGAGTCGGTAATGGAAACCCTAGTTTTAATCGGAAAGGGAAATTGAGAAAATCCGCCACACTACAAATATAGCGGACTTGGGGGGCATGTGTTAACGACCAAATTTGGTAAGATATGAACCAGGTTCAGCATTGGGATCGAAGCGGATTTGGCAAAGAGTTAGATTCGAAGAACAGCGTGTACATCGGCTGGAGTCTGAAACGGCTGAGATGGATCGGACGGAGGACAACAGATACAACCGATGGGGTTGATACAGCCGATTCCGATGGAGATGGCTCCGAGGCTGTTTCTAGAATTGATCAACGTGCTTCACAAGGATTGCCACGATGGAGATAAAGCTCTTAGAAAGGCAATTGTATCAATTAATTAGGATATCTGATGTAAATTCCTTAGAGATATGTTTGGGCAAAAGTCTGCCGCAAAAACTTGTGGTATCTTAAAGTTTGTTAGAGATAAGAATCGTGTCCGGCAAGGACATATCTTGTAATCTCGGTTATAAATATGACCCGAACCCATGTAATCAAACAACACACGTTCAATAACACTTTCGGCGCATCGCCACCCTTTTATTCTATTTTCGACGAGTTCTTGCTTTCAGGTTGAGCTGCATCGATTCGATCTTCAACTAGAAGTAAACTTGTCATGGCAGTTTGTGTTCTCGGGATTAGTGCTTCCATCTTTATGACACTCTAATCTTGTTTATGTAATTCGTCGAGTTATCATATATACTTTATAACCTTTGTTAGTTACACTATATAACTTGTCATCGGCTAGTTCTTACTGTTAGGGAGTAACCGATAGAGCTATGTTTTGTTATTACCTTAGATTATATCGTGTATCTACCATCTCTTAGAAGTTTTCATCATCTTGTTTAGATCTTACAATTATCTTTATGCTTAATGCTGCATCGGTTGAGTTCGTTCTATTAAGTTCTATCTATAGTCGTGATATCTAACCCGTTTAATGATAATTAATAGAGATAGTATCGGGGTTTCAGCCGATCTTACCTGATTTAGCTACTTTACATCTTATATGCTCGATTGATATACTAAATCTGCCCTTTATATTAAGATCTTATTGCATTAAGCTATATTAGGCTTCTTGTTTGATATATTCTGCTTGTTTTGATATCTTAATATAGAGTGGTATCGGAGTATTAGCTGGTACATGCTTGATTTATTTGATGAGCTATGCTATAAACATCTATATAATCAATACGTTACTATATATTTCGACTTATGTGATTTATACTGTCTCGGCATAGCGACCGATCTATCCCAATCACTTAGTTTAAATATGTATCGTAGTAGAGATTATATGTTGTTAATATCTACAGCCGATCAAGTAGATTTAGTTTTATTTCATTCATTAATGACTGCCGATTGATTCAGATATGACATCGGATCAAAGATAAATGATATGTCATCGGCGACTAGCCGATCGGCTATCATTTATGGATTTAACCGCGGTTTTTCTTGTCTTTATTCTTGTTGATAGCAGGATTAAATCAATTGGCACGCTCAAGAACCTAAAAGCAAGATATTGGACCTACACAGGAGTTAAGCAGATCTTCCAGGCCAGTATTTGTTTTCGCATCAATAGTTAAGCAATGTCTTATATTATGAGATAGAGGAAGTACTATTATTATACCACTAGAAGGAAATGATTCTCTGCAAATGTCCGCAATTTGCAACGATCGCAATTTGCAATGAAGAGGCCGAGTGGGTACTTTATATTGGAGCCACGTTCCTGCTACCGCTGCTTGTGCACTGCACTGCATCTTAGAAAGTCAACAGTTATTTCCCCTTCCACTCTAAAATATAAGAAGGTGCCCATGTATTTCAACATTTCACTTTCAAAACATTTTAAGATTTCACTTTTAAAACATTTTGACTAACATTTAGTACAATATAAATTTAATTTTACTAGCTAAAAATTATATCATTAGATTGACATTTGAATTTCCTTTCTTATGGTTATAATTTTGTTACTACAAACTTTATAATATATGAGAAAAAATAAGATGAAAATTAGTTTTTGAGACCATATCAAGTTTGACAATGTCTTATATTACGAGATAGAGGGAGTACTATTATTATACTACAACTAGAAATACAACTAGAAAGATTCTCTGCAGCAGTTCGCAATTTGCAATGGGAGAGGCATACTTTATATTAGAGCCAAGTTCCTATTCTCACTGCTGGTGCACTGCATCTCAACGAGTCAACGGTCATTTCCCCCTCCATCCTAAAATATAAGGCGTCTACGTATTTTAAGATTTCACTTTTAAAATATTTTAACTAACATTTAGTATAATATGAATTAAATTTTACTGTCTAAAAATTATATCATTGAATTAACATTTGAATTCCTTTACAAACCTTATAATATATGAAAAATTATAATATAAAAATTAGTTTGGGAGACCGTGTCAAGTTTAACAATGTCTTATATTATGAGATAGAGGAAATACTATTATTATACTACTAGATGGAAAAGATTCTCTGCAAATGTCGGCAATTTGCAACGGCCGCAATTTGCAACGGAGAGGCCGAGTGGGAACTTTATATTGGAGCCACGTTCCGGCTACCGCTGCTTGTGCACTGCATCTTAGCAAGTCAACGGTCATTTCCTCTCCCATTCTAAAATATAAGGCGCCTATGTGTTGGGATGCCTCAATTATATTGGAGGTTGGAGCCACGTTCCTCCTATTGCTGCTTGTGCACTGCACTGGATCTCAGCATGTCAACCGTCATTTCCGTCTCCATCCCAAAATATAATATAAGGCGTCCACGTATTTTAAGTTCCCACCTTCAAAACATTTTAACTAATATTTAGTATAATATGAATTAAATCTTACTGTCTAAAAATTATATCATTGAATTGACATTGAAATTTTGTTACTACAAACCTTATAATATATGAGAAATTATAAGATGAAAATTAGTTTTAGATACCATGTCAAGTTTGACAATGTCTTTTATATTATGAGATAGAGGGAATAATATTATTATACTACTACTAGTAAAGATTCTCTGCAACCATACACAATTCGCAATGGAGAGGCGTACCTTATATTGGAGCCACGTTCCTGCTGTCGCTGCTTGTGCACTGCATCTCAGCAAGTCAACGGTCATTTCTCCCTCCATTCCACCTTGAAAACATGTTGACTAATATTTAGTACGGTATGAATTTGATTTTACTAGCTAAAAATTATATTATTAGATTGACATTTGAATTTCCTTTAATATGGTTATAAGAGTAAATTGCATCGGTGGTACTTGTCAGATGGGTGCAATCTAGTGTATGAACTTGTAAAATACTCGTTTTGGTAAATGAACTTATCTTGCGCGTGTGAACTAAGGTCAAAAGGACATTACGTGACTAATTTTATTAATTTAGGTGCTGATTAGAATACTAAGTAGTTGATTTAGGTGCTAATTAGGATACTAAGTAAACATATATATGAGAAGGTTACTACTTAGACATGCACTTGTTGAATAAAAAGATAGAATGGGATATATTGATTGTAGAGAAAGATGTAAAATACGGAGCAATGATACATGGGTTAGAAATATACGGAATTCAAGATAAAGTAGAGAACCAATTTATAAATATAGCATATGTTTTATGCATACTCACTATACGTATGGAGGCCACATCCTAATCAACATCATCTAGGTAAAATTAACCTTGCCAAGCCATTTTGGACCTAGTTCGCACAAATTAGATAAGTTCGTGTATCAAAATGAGTATTTTACAAGTTTATATACTAAATTACACCTACCTAACAAGTTTATATACCACCAATGCAATTTACTCTGGTTATAATTTTATTACTACAAACCTTATAATATTATAAGATAAAAATTAGTTTTAGAGACCATACTAAGTTTGATCATGCCTTATATTATGAGATAAAGGAAGTACTATTATTAAACTACTACTGGGAGGGAAACATTCTCTGCAACTGTCCGCAATTTACAACGGAGAGACCGAGAGGGTACTATATATTGGAGCCACGTTCCTGCTGTCGCTGCTTGTGCACTCTCCTCGTTTTGTTTCGTCTTCCTCCTGCGCCCGAGAGCATCTCCTCAGAGGTAGCATCCCCCTCAGCAGTTTCCACCGGTTAGTTTGCACATATCTAAGCAACATTTGCTGTTTTTATACAAGACTAGTCTGTATTTATACACTACTGTTATTTTCGTTAATTCTAGTGTCAAGATTTGATTGTCCTAACAGATGGAACAATCCCAATTATTTCGGGAGAAATGTCAATAGTTTAATTTTCTGTATTTAATTATTTATACACTACCGTTAGTTGAGAGGCAAAGTCAGAGGATATATGAGTGTTGTGACTGGAATGATTACAGCGGTTCGATCCGAGATGAGATGGGAGGGCATATCGTATGCACATCACAACTTATACATTTTTCATTTCCTAATATCATTATGTCTAACAATGATTCGCTACAGTCTCTACATTGGGCCATTGGGGATACCAATCCCCTTTGACAGCTACGGGAAGCGCACAAGTACGGTTGACCTAAGGCCTAACTGAAGACTGAACTATTGCCATTCTCTTGCAATAATTGGGATGCCTCAATTTTTTAAGAGAGAGCTGATTCATGACGCCTCACATAATGAAAATGACAATACTGCGCCTGATGAATTTCCCAATAAGTAGCCTTATATGACCTGAGTAACTAACCAAGTGGAATTTTTTGTGGTTGCAGAAATTGAGCCATGGAGGTCACAGCAGGGGCGATGAGAGTTCTCGAGCCTCTCCTGCCCAAGTTTGCTGAGCTGCTCATTGATGAATACAACCTTGAGAAGCATGTCAGGAAAGGGGTCAATTCTCTGAATACAGAGCTCGGTGATGCATGCTGCACTGTGTAAGGTAGCTGAGGTGCCCCTAGACCAGCTAGATGATCAGGTCAAGGTCTGGGCATCCAATGTGAGGGAGATCTCGTATGATATGGAGGATGCCGTTGATGCATTCATGGTGCGTGTGGAAGATGACTCCCATTGTGGACCCAATACCTTCAAGAACAGAGTCAAGAGGTTCATTATAAAGACTAGCAAATTGTTCAGAAAGTCAAAAGAGCTCCATCAGATTGCTAATGCCATCAAGGAAGCCCAAGCCCTCGCGCAGCAGACGGCTGGGTTGCGTGAAAGGTACAGCCTAACTGAGCTGCAAAACAGCGGCATGCCTGCTACTATTGATCCACGCTTGACAGCACTGTACATCGACGCAATAGATCTTGTAGGTATAGATTACGCTAGGAAGGAACTGATCAAGATATTGACAGAAGGTGAAGATTCATCCAAGCAGCAACTAAAGATAATCTCCATCGTTGGCTTTGGAGGACTGGGCAAGACAACTCTTGCAAGAGCAGTGCATGAGAATATTGAAGCGCAGTTTGATTGTACGGCTTTTGTTTCTGTTTCTAGGAATCCTGACAAATGGATGATTTTCAAGAAGATACTTCATCAACTTGAGAAAGAAAAATATGCAAACATCAATAAATCATCATGGGATGAAACACAGCTCATTGACGAATTGAGAGAATTTCTTCGGCACAAGAGGTACCCATGACCGAACCGAGAACACATACCCTTCTTTACCTTCTAGGATAAGCATAAATGATGATTTCTGCTCAATTGCTTAAGCTGATCCCTTTTCAAAAAAAAAGAAACTTAATCTGAGTGTATTTCATTTCTTTGCTGTGCAGCTTTCCTTTTTTTTCTTTTGTTAAATAATCTCACCATTATTTTGTAGTCTGCATGGATGCATGTTTTTAGTAGTGCGTTGGTAATCATTATATATAAATACATTGTTCTTATGTACCTTCTCCCTCCGGTTCGATCATACTTGTTGTTTATGACAAAGACATAGTCTCCAAAAAAATAACTTCGAGCACTACGTTTTTTTTATAATATATATCAACGAATATATGGTTTTATCAATGTATCTTTCAAGATTAATCCACACATATAGTTTCCTTGCTTGTAAAGTAAAAAAATTTAAAATTTATTTATAGTCAAAGTTCTAAAATTTTGACCTCAGCCTTGTTCAAAACGACAAGTATTATGGAACTAGAAGGAATAATATTTTTCTCTTGCCTAGAATCTGACACTTCTTAATTTAATACTCCTTCTATCCTATTTTAAGTGCAGTTGTGAGTCTTCGTGTCCAATGTTTGACATCCGTATTATTTAAAATATTTTTTTAAAAAATAAGTCACGTATAAAGTACTACTCCCTCCATTTCAGGTTATAAGACGTTTTGACTTTGGCCAAAGTCAAAATGCTTCAGGTTTGACCAAATTTATAGAAAAAATAATAACATTTTCAACCCAAGACAAATTTATGATGAAAAAATATTCAATTATTGATTTAATGAAACTAATTTGGTATTATAAATATTACTATGTTTGTCTATAAACTTAGTCAAACTTGTAGTAATTTGACTTTGACCAAACTCAAAACATCTTATAATCTGAAACGGAGGGAGTATTAATGCAACAAAAATACTAATCTAAAAAAATTCAATATAAGATAGACGGTCAAATATTGAACACAGAAACCCCCAACTACAACTAAAATGGGCCAGAGGGAGTAACGACTTCCTACCTAGGAAAACCATCAAAGCTACAAATGTTATATATATCTTTTCCCTGTTAATTTCTAATTCTCACAAGCTGATATTCAGGTACTTTATCATAATCGATGACTTATTGGACGAGACAGTATGGGGCTATATCAAGTGTGCTTTTCCTAAAGGCAATCTTGGTAGTAGGTTAATCATGACGACCCGCAATATCAATGTATCTAAAGCATACTGCTCTGCGAATATAATGATATAATCTATAAAATGAAGCCTCTTTCTGAAGATGACTCCAAGAAACTCTTCTATAAAAGAATATTTCCTCAGGGGAATGGATGTCCTTATGAACTAGAGGAAGTATCCAATGAAATTTTGAAAAAATGTGGTGGGGTGCCACTAGCCATAATTACTATAGCTAGCCTTTTGGCTAATAAGGATTTACAGACAAAGGATCAATGGTTTACTTTGCACAATTCTATTGGACGTGGACTTACAGAAGACCGTAATGTTGAAGACATGCAGAAAATATTATCTTTCAGCTATTATGATCTACCTTCACATCTTAAGCCCTGCTTATTGTGTCTGAGTGTATTTCCTGAAGATTATGAGATTAGGAGAGACCGTTTGATATGGAGGTGGATAGCAGAAGGTTTTGTGCAACAAACACAAAATGGTGGTAGCTTATTTGAGATTGGTGAAAATTACTTCAATGAACTCGTAAATAGAAACATGATCCAACCCATTGATATCGATGCTGAAGGTGGAGCAAAAGCTTGTCGTGTACTGGTGCTTGATCTCATATGCCACCTGTCAAGCCAACAAAACTTCGTCACTGTGTTCAATGATATTGGGAATATCACATCTTCACGAAACAAGGTTCGCAGGTTATCCCTGCAATACCTCTTTGTGTACCCTAACTATGCTTCAAGTGAGGTCCTTCACTCTCTTTAGTCCTACAATTAACTTGGTGCCATCCCTTTCAAGATTTAAAATGATAAGAGTATTGGATTTGGAAAGTTGTTGTCTTGGGGACACCAACCAACTTATGCATGTCAGGTGTTTACTTCACCTTAGGTACCTAGGCCTTAGAAATACACTTAGTGTAAAAGTGCGTTGTAAAGATGAAGAAGGCTATTACGTCGCATACGTTTACCGTAATCTCCCAATGCAAATTGGCAAATTAGAGTTTTTGCAGACACTGGACTTAGATGGGTCTGGTATAACAGAGTTGCCTGCCACTGTTTTTCAGCTTCGACGTTTGATGTGCCTATATCTTGACTATCGCACAACGCTGCCAGAAGGGCTAGGCAAAATGATAGCTCTAGAAGAGCTATCATCAATCTCAACCAGCAGATGTGTAGACATTGTGAAAGAGCTACACCAGCTGACCAGACTGAGGGTGCTTGACATCACATGGGACAGTCTGGGCGAGAAGCGGGACAAAGCTTTGGTAGAGTGCCTCGGCAGTCTGCGCAGCCTGCAAAGCCTCAGGGTCCGTGATTATGATGGATGTCTGAATCTGATGAAGGAAGGCTGGGTGCCCCCTGTGTCTCTCCGCAGATTTCATGTCGAACGATTTAGTTCCAGTTCGTTCTCGACTCTGCCAGCATGGATCAACCCATTGCTCCTCATCACTTGCCTGCATATATGTGTTGATCAAGTGCGACCGGGGGATATACAAACCCTTGGAGAACTACCAGCTCTTTGCTATGTCACCCTCATAAGAAAAGGCAACATAAAGGAGAGTGCGGTGGAGAGATTTGCGGTCAGCACCAACACCTTCCAACGCACGACAGAGTGCATCTTCATTGACTTTGTGACAGTGCCATCCATGTTCCCTCGAGGAGCCATGCCGAGGCTTAGATACCTTTGCTTCAGCCTCCGAGCATGGGACAACGACATGGCCATCGGTAATGGTAGCAGTGGTGATCTCGACTTGGCCATGGGACATCTCCCTTCGTTGGAGCGTGTGGAAGTTGATATGTATTGCAGCGAAGCCAACTGTGCAGAGGTGAAGGGAGTGGAAGCGGCTCTGAGGCATGCGGCCGATGTACATCCCAACAATCCCATCCTTCTAGTCCGTAGATGTAATGATGCGCATCTTAGGGATCGGGCACCTACTGTCCATTGGCCGGAGGAAGGTTGTTCTTATTTTGGCTCATTCGAAGATTAATTTTTTGGAAAAATTACAAAAACCCACCTCATAGGATGGCATAGTTTAGTACCACCTTGGTTATTTTAGGAGAGGGGGACCTCCTTAAAAGGGAGAATGTCCTCCTAGCCACTTGAGTCATGTGAGGTGGTGAGAATAGGGGAACACGCGCGCGCTCGCCTCGCCTGGCATGGCGGAGCGTGTGCATGATGTACGCGTCGAACGGTCCGCTAACATATTGGCTCCTCACCCTTGCGCAAATGCAGCCTCCTTTTGGAGTTTTGTTTTGCTGCAGAAAATTCGGATTTGGTTTTTTTTAAAACGTCCCGGATAATCCGGTTCGTGAAACGGCATAGAGTTACGGCCTCCAATTGGGAGAGCAGGTCTCAGAACCTACGCCTTCGACGTCTTGCACCAGGAGAAGACGACAATAAGGTTTTTGGAAAGCGCGTTGCGCGACTGCTCCCTGTTCGTCCAAAACGGCTCGTTTTCCTCTTCGACCGCGTGCTGCCCGCCGTCGTCAATGTCCGCAACCGCGAGTTGTTCCCTCTGAGCAGCCGGTTTTCCGAAACCCTAGGTGCGTAAACATGTTTCGCATCTATGATCTGTTCATGCTTTACTATTTAGATTATATGTCTAGATCATGTGATGCAATATGCTGGTTTACGTGTGCAATGTCATGATTTATACTTATAGAATAAATTGAATCATTATGTGATTATATTTTCAACAGAACTCACCACCCTCAGTCACGATTGATATGTACCAGAGCATCAAGATAGTACAAATTCTCTCTACAGCCATGTAGGTATTACTAGTCCCCTCCCCCCCCCCCCCCCCCCTCCCCCCCAAAAAAAAAAAATCCACCCAAAGCATAGTTTTATTCCTGAAATATAAGTACGTACCTTTCCTTCCTTTGGAAAATATGGAATTTCATTCTCCATTTTTTTATACTACTGATGCATTCAGCATGCCCTTCAGTCCGTCTTAGTCTGAGCGACATTGTTCAATAAATTAACTGAAAGTGCTCTGTTTCTGTTACACTTAGGGCTCCTTTGATTTGAAGGAAAAACATAGGAATTTTAGAGGATTTCAATCCTATAGAAAAATTTCCTATAAAGCCCTTTGAAACAAAGGATTGAATCATATCCAATCCTTTGAAATTCCTATGGAATGGACAATCCTATAGAGATTTTGGAGGAAATTTAGCGAGAGCTTCAACCTCTTGCTAACTTTCCTTTGAGTCTATCTCTCTCATCCAATTCCTGTATTTTTCCTGTGGTTCAATCAAACGGTCATTCCTGTGTTTTTCCTGTGTTTTGTTTTGCAATCCTCTGTTTTACACTTACATTCCTATCAAAATCCTACGTTTTTCCTATTCCTACGTTTTCTCAATCCTGCGATTCAAATAGGCCCTAGCTAATTCATACAGGAAAAACATGTTCTCTTTCAGCTGGCAGGCAGGCAGCATCTTCCTCCAGAAGTTCAGATCGTCATTACAAATCAACAATATATCAGTGTATGCTGAACTGGCTGTAACTGGATTCGTTTCTAATTGGAGAAATCGGATGGATAGTCGAGCACTGCATTCATCATGCGATAATGTCGAGACGAAGCTCACAATCTCCATATATTTTGATATGCTTTCTGTTCGATCTATCTCCTTTGTATCTGTTCTGTCAGTACAAGTTGCCCATTGTTCATAGGGTTTGTCCTGCGGATTACTTTACTAGTGGTTTGGAAGTGTCCTAATGAACATGTTATTCCCTATTTCCCTTTGAATTAAGGAGGCTCCTGATGTGATGAATGCTCTTGCCTGCTGTGTTAGATCACATAAATTCGTCATGAAATTTTGTAAAGATATATAACCGATCTTTATCTATGGCAATGTTCTGCAAGTTCAGTTTTCTGAAATTTGTGCCCCCAGGATTAATTTTCATGCCTTTAAACATTTATAAAGTTTTCAACTAAATCTTTATATATCCTGTACACATCAAGGTATACATCTGAAATCAATTGCACTTGGGGAAAACCTATGTCCCTTCAATCTTCATACAAATCTGGAATTTACCAGATGCATGGAAAATTATACATGGAAGTTCACTGATATTGCTACCACTGGTCAAAATTCAGTACTCCCTCCGTCCCAAAATATAACAACTTTTGGATTGATGGGGCATATTCTAAATCTGGACATAGTATATGTCCCATCCATCCAAAAGTTGTTATATTTTGGAACGGAGTCTTATGTCTAGATTTATAGTTCTACAATATGTCTCATCCATCCAAAAGTTGTTATATTTTAGAACGGAGGGAGTACAATCCAAGAACACCAACATTGCGCCATCGCCGGCGGCGAACATGACGTCATTGCAGGCCGTCGATCTTGCCGGCGTGCACGGCGACGTCGTGGTAGGCGAAGAAGAGCCCCGTCATCCGCGTGAACACCTGGCTCGCCACCAGGCTCTTCTCGCCGGCCTGCCGGGGCTCCTCCACCGCCGCCGCCGGCGCACCCAGAACCCTCGCCACCCTCACCAGCCCGCCGCGCAGCTCGACGCCGTCCATCGGCAGCCGCGCCGCCACGTACTTGGCGTCGTACACGACGCCGAGGTGCGCGCGAAGCCGCGACGCGAATCCCTCCGCCGTCTCCGGCAGCGGCCGCCCGCCGTCGAGCATCTTGAGGAGGAAGCCGAAGTCGTAGAGGCCGCCGAACGCCACCCAGGTGAGCCGCCCGAGGTTGGCGGCGGACACGATGTCGAACACCCGCAGCGCTTGCCCGAACACCGCCGCGGGGACGCCGCGCGCGCGCAGGTGCTCCAAGTCGACGCCGGCGGCGCGGAGGACGTCGACGGCGGACTGGCTCATGTCGAAGTCGGAGAAGCCGACCTGCCACGCCATCTCGACGGCGACGGCGGCGCCGCCCGGGCCGGCGATCGCGGTGGCGGGGAGGCGGCCGTGGTGGTCGCAGAGCGTGATGTCGAGCTGGAGCACGTGGAGCTCGTCCACCCTGGCCTTGGCGAGCCTGTAGAAGCGCTCCTCGGCCTCGCTCTCCCTCTTGTTGCCGCGTCCACCGCCGCCGCGGCGGCGGCGGCGCCTCCCGTGGCGCGCGGCGGCGTTGTCGACGGGGTAGTCGGCGTGGATGGTGATGTAAGGGAAGTAGGGCAGGTGGGAGCGGATGGTCAGCATCTCGACGGCGAGGTTGTCCGCCGTCACCCGCCGGATTAGCACCTCCCGCGCCGGCTGCGTGGCCGGCATCGCCGGCTTTGTCGTGGCGAGGATTGCGATGGCCGTAGACGGCGAGGTACGGGCGGTGCGTGTTTGGCACGAGTAATGTTATAGGCGGTTGCGCAATCCGAGTGGGACTAGGACACCAGAGTCCCAAGATTATATAGACGTCCTAATAATGACGTAATTTATCAGGTATTCAGGTTTAATTTCAGATTTGCTTTCGTTTATATGAAAAGGTTACATATAAAAAACATTACAATTGCTGACGAATACGTTCTTTAACACACTCTAAAAAGAATGAAAGTATAAATCCCTAAACATACTGTTATAAAACCAGCCCCGAACGCGAAAGAAAACGCCATAGAAGATCCAAAACGATAGCGACACCAAGACACGATATTTAGTTACGGAGTTCAGCCGTAGCCTACATCTCCGGGGCACTGATTACGGGTGCTCCTCCCCGATCCAGCATATATATCGTACATATAGAGTTACAACGACTCACGACCGGTTGCCGCCGGCATCCGTTCCCTCTCGCTATGCTAAGTCGCTGTGTGGTTACAACAGGCATGCCCCTCTATTTATGAGAGATCCTAGGATAGAGTCCGACTCATACTCTAATCTTAATACCTATTACAACTCTAAGTCTTAAACTGTAACCGATCAAGTACACATATTCGACACAAACTCTAACACATACTATAACTTTATTTGTTAGCAACATCCCACTGCTGTGCCTTTTTGCGGCCAGCGCCTGGTCAATTAGAAATAATTGGGTTTTTAATAACAAACTTATGTCAGATGTGATTCAACTAACTTTAAAGCTGTCTCATTTTTTAAGCAGCGGAAAACCCTTAGAGCAAGTTTAATAGCATAGCTCACTACTAACTCCAATTCATCTATAGCCAATCTAATAGCCAATTCATACGATAATTGCTTACTATACTATTAGTATATGGTCCCACCTGTCATACACACATTGCATCTTGGAGTCCGTGCTGCAGCTGGCTACAGATTTGTAGCTTGCTGCTCTTCTCTCTCATCTTTTATCTCATTAAAATATATTTGTAGCTGGCTAATAGTCTGCTATTGTACCTGCTCTTACGCCAGCGAAGTTGGGAGCGGAAGTGGAGGCTACAAGGCTCTAGGTGCACGAAAATGCTATTGGGCGACCAGTCGCGCGTGTCTCCCTGCGTGACTGGACATGTGTCGCGCGCGGAGAGGGGCGGCGGACACGCTGCGCGAGAGGAGGAGGGAGTAGCGAGTTTTCCGGTTTTTCCCTTTTTTTTCGTTTCTGTTCGGTTCGTTTTTTCTCTTTTTTTCTATTTTTTTCTCCGTTTTTCTCGTTTCTTCGGTTTGGTTTTTTTTTCCTGTTCCTCTTCTGTTCGGTTATTTTCCCTTTTTTAATGATGCATGAATATAAAGTTTGTATTCATACGTATGCAAAGTTTGTATACGTGTATCAAAGTTTGTAGAGGCATATACAAACTTTGCATACGTGATATATTTTCTAGTTTTTTTTTATTTTTTTAATACGTACGTATATAAAGTTTGTATATATGTATACTTTTTTACATATCAAAAATATATACATATATATTTATATATATATATTATAGTAGTAATACTAGTAGTAGTATAACAACAGCAGTAGTAAAGTACTAGTGCTGTAGTAGACTAGTGCTAGTAGTATTGATCGTGCGCCTGGGGGCGACTAGTCGCATATGAGGCCCCCCTCGTTGCATGCCACAATTTAAGGGAAAATATGTAGTGCAAACCACATATGTAGTGAAACTTGGAAACTACCGTTGGATCGAAAAATGGACGTCCGAGATTCGTCCACGTTACTATGAGTTAAAATTTAACTCCCAATAAAATTTTAACTCATGACTGAATCCGCAAGTTAAATTTTAACTCATGGTGACGTGGACGAATCTCGGACGTCTATTTCTCGATCCAATGGTAGTTTCCAAGTTTCCACTACGAGGAGGGATAAATGTGTGATATACAGGCTGATGACCAAGGAGCACAGGGCGTCTGGATGAGCGGATGTTCTTTTTATCTTTTTCGATGTCAATTCCTTGTGTCTAGCTTTTGTGCGATCGGAGCATGTAAGAACCGGAATCCCCGGTCTAGAAATGTTGGCTTTAGCCATGTACCTGTGACACCTTATGCTTTTATATTAAAGCTGGGCAGTTTTCTGCCTTCTCTCTAAAAATATTAAAACTTTTTGACAACCACACTAGCAAATATGTATAATATTTGTATGCTCTATAATTTAAATTTTGATGGATAGTGGATATAGATGAATGCACCTGCAGCTCCTCTCCACACACCATTATCTGCAAAGGTTAATTTGGTTAATCTGTTACCAATGCCCTTATACAAGGGCCATGTAGAAGACTTTCTTGGGAGATGGTTTCCATGTAGAACGAACGAATTTTCCTCGATCCGTGCACGTATTTGGATTATGAATGCTGTACTTATCTTGAGATTGAATTTGGTTCCTAGTGCAATCTAATTATCTGATGAATTAGATTTAGTTATAAAAACTATTTTCTGTCCAATTATACTTTATTTCACCGAATTTATCTTCACTATCAATATTAATACTCTTTGTATAAATCAGAAAATTTTCCAAGTCTTTTAAAGTTACTTTCTAATTTTCAAAAATAAAAACCATTCCAACTTTCGGGCTTAATTACCATCTCACCCAAAACTAGTCTACATATATATTAAAGTTTACACTTATGTCACTTTGAAAATAAACTTTTTTTATCAATCATGTTACTTTAAACAACATGATTGATAAAAAAAAATGACCCCTTCTCACATAATAAATGTACAATCAAACTGTGAATACAACTTTTATTTGGACAAAAAACAGTAACTAGTAAGTGATCCCTTCTCACATAATAGACAACATAAGAAAAATAAAAGAAAAGAATAAATTACACTCTGGAAAGCAAATAGAATAAATCTATCAAAAGATGTATGTTAGAGAAAGCTATACCCCTTATCCAAGCTGTCCATGTTTTTTTTTTAAGGAAAAAGTCTAAATACCCTCTAAACTTTAGACGGAAGTCCGTCTACCACCCTGAACTTTAAAACCGAACATCCAACCCCCTGAAGTTTGCCATACCATCTATATTACACCTAAGGTGGTTTTGGATGATAGTTTTGCATATTTTGGAAGCTTAAACAAATAATTTTGAATAACTAATATAATATATTTACATATCATGAGTTATTAGTCATCAATTTATCTGTATATAGTGATATCATGCTATTATTATGTAGGTACTTGTTTATAAGTGAGAGCCAATAAGAAGCAAAAAAAATAATAATTTAAGTCAAAATTTTAATATAAATGTCTAAAGTGTATGACATGTGATCAAACTCATCCAACTTATATACAAATTAGATAAAAACCACTATGCAAAACCATCTTAGGAGATTGTATAAACGGTATTGTAAAGTTTAGGGGGTTGATTGTCTTGTTTAAAAGTTTAAGGTGCTAGACGAACTTATATCCAAAGTTTAGGGGGTTATTTAGACTTTTTCCATTTCTCAAAACTAAACTATCTTATTTCTAATCTGGGAATATCTATGACCATGGATTTTGCAAACACATCCTTTTGCCCTCGGTTGCTATATACAAATGCTTTTTGACATGTGCTTATTTTTATTTTTGAAACACTCCATTAAGGAAGTAACAATGCAACGGTGTTGCTGAATTAGCAGGTGGATTAGAAAATTTTCCACTCCACCAGGATATCAGGAGAAAATTGAGCACAAAATTCTTTAACCATCAAGAAGATACTGTTGTTCAACATATCTCACAATAACTTAAATGGTATAAATTGGAAAAATAAAAGAGGAAATATGATTGCTCATGAAAATGTCACGGCAAAGCAACTGCGATTGCAGTCGACAGTAATAAGAAGGGGAATGTTTACACCCAAATTTGGCATCTATGGACGAAATAGGGGAAAATTGCTAAGGTTTGGAAAGTGACGGGTTTCCTTCACAGGGCCGGTCAAACCACAGGTGTGTGGGCGGTCTGACCGGCTAGTAGGGCCGGTCTAACCGCAGGTATGTGGGCGGTCAGACCGTCAGGGTCCGAGTTCGAGTCTGTTTTCGTCGGGTCTCGGGTTTCCTTGCTCGGAAAGGCATGTTTCGTGTTTCCTTTAGTTTCTATCCCGAGTTGGACATGGAGAAGGGCCTGTAGAGGGCAAGACCAACCCCTATTTAAGGGACCAGGCCGGTTAATTGTAAAACCCCCGAATACAATTTACTTGAATCAGTCTTTTACTATGTTTTCTATTTTACCCAAGTTTAGTCCATCTTTGTCGGTTTGCACCGTAAACCGTCCGCCGCCGCTGCGAGAGTGCGACACCCCTTTGTAGGTTTGTCCTGAAAACCTTCCGTTTTGCCCACGAGACGGGTAGTTATCCTCGTATCAATCTAAATCGGCCTAGAGGCTGATTTTCATCTCTAAGTCGGCTCCGCTAGCCGATTTAGCTGTTTTTCCTTAAAACCCATCTTGATTTGGCCGTTTGACTAGATTGAGTTGGTTGGCAACTCCATACCACCGCAAAGAGTTTAGGCGTTGCGATCGTGCTTATCGACTTGTCAAAAAGGTTGCCAACACGATTTTTGGCGACTCTGCTGGGGAACGATCTAATCGGCCATATAACGGCCAAATTTCGTTTAATCTAGCAGTTTTCGTCAAATTGAGAGTTTCGGCTAAACAGCCAAAATCTATCTGTACAATCATCACCACTGCTGCATGTATCGGATTAATTTGGTGGGAACACTGTCCAGTCATCAAGCAAGAATCAATCTATCTATCGTGCTGCTGTTGTTTCATCGATTTTCCATCTAGTTGAGTGTTTCGGCTATACAGCCGAAATCGATCCATACTCGCGCGTGGAGACAGCAACAAGCAGCCGGCAGCATCTTGCTGTACACGGGCTGAAAATTGGAATTTTGAGTCTCAATCCTATTCGGTTTGCTGTATACAAATTCCTAAAAACAGAAAAAGATCAGGCTATCACAGAAGATCTACTACTGCTCACGTACTGAAAAAAAGAAAAAAAAAGAACGTAGCAGCCGATCTAATCTAAGATCGGTCGATCTTTGATTCTTTGGTATATTTTGCTACAGTACCAAATTCACTGTTACGTTCAGAAAATCAATAAAGCTAGTTTTGACAAAATTGGCTAAGCAGTAGCATACAGTAACGTAAGAAGAAAAATTAAGACCGTATATTAATATATTTGGTCAACGATTTCAGCTATGAGTTATATGGCCGGAATTAATCAAGTAATTTTTTCATCAACTATGACGAGCGGGAACGGGTTCAACAATATTGCTAGACAATACATTAGGACCGATTAAGACGTCATGAGAGGAAATGTCCCGCTACCTCAAGTTGTATTTCACCAAAGGTAAACTTCGATTCGCCTAACCCGTCCTTTGCTCTTCAAAACATTAATAATCATTGTGTAGATGCATATGCTACTTCTAGTTTTGCTCCTATACAATATGCTTATAATGCTAGGGGGGTCAATGGGTGATTATACAGCCGATTACACAGAAATCGGCTATATGCAAAACCTAGCTAATGGTATGACTGGTCATGACACCGGTCTAACCGCATCCTATACCAGTTAGACCCTGCCTACTATAGCCGGTCAGACCATGCTCTATTCTGGCCAGATCGGACCTCCTGTGGCCGACCTGACCGCACCACTGACCACCGGTCAGACCGGGCCATAGGCCGGTCAGACCGGTTCCCTGGGAGTTTCTCTAGGTTTTCATACCACGACTAGCAGTGCTGATTTTAATTATTATTCATCACCTGTTAATACTGTTAGTCATACTACTCCACATGTCCCTAATGCTTACAATGATTCTAATAGAGGATATTCTCACGATACTAGGCAAGGCCAATATAATCATAGTGCGCCACAAACACAACCTATTAGGCCACCAAATCCACCACCAATTCAACATAGGCCTGATAATATGGAGGAAGTAATTAGTGGGATTGTTAGGGATAAATTCAGGATTGAAACTAGGAATCGTGCTAAGGTTTACCAAAAGCCGTATCCTGACTATTATGATAATGTGCCATTTCCTCGTAATTATAGAGTTCCCAAATTTACCAAGTTTAGTGGTGAAGATGGTAGGACCACATGGGAGCATGTAGGTCAATTTTTAGCGCAATGTGGTGAGGCTAATAGTGATACTTTTAAATTGCGTTTGTTTTCTTTATCTTTGTCCGGTATTGCTTTTACATGGTTTACTTCTTTACCGGCAAATTCTATTTTTACTTGGGCTCAATTAGAACAAAAATTTCATGATTATTTTCACACTAATGAAACTGAGCTTAAGTTGTCTTATTTAACATCGGTTAGGCATAAATACAATGAATCTGTTGCTGATTATATTGAAAGGTTTAGAGATATTAAAAGCCGATGTTTTAGTTTGAGAGTAACTGACAAAGATTTGGCCAACATTGCATATGATGGATTGCTTGATTCTATTAAAGAGAAATTAAATGGCCAAATATTTCTTGATGTTGATCATGTGTTGTGTAACATCCTGAAAATTCGACCGACAAAAATCTAAACTCTGAAAATGTGGGCCTTCAAAAACTTTTTAAATAAATCGCATCATGCCGATTTTATTCGCTTATTTCATTGGATTTTAATTTTGGTGTTCACCGGACGCGAATAAGGAATTATTATTTAGGATAAATCCTAAAATTAAATGGCAAATAAGATAAATTAGAATATAATTTAAAATAAAGATTTGTTGAGAATAGAAATGAATAAAATATTATCGCAACCATATTTGTATCAATTAAATTTAAATGCGATGGAATAAGAATTAACCCGAATTAAAAATTCAAATAACCTAATTAAAAATTCAAATAAATTATATAAAAATAAAAATGGGTAATATTAATTTTGAGTGAATCCATTAGATGGAATAACACAAATGTTGAGTAAAATTCATGGATGCAAAGATTAGGAATTATAGAATCAAATTTATACGGGAAATAAACTAAAATCGGAATAAATAAGAAAATGCACTGTTCATCGTGGCGAAGGTGTTCGATGCGGTCTCTAGCCTTTCCCCTCTTCTCCCACCTCTGCGCCCTAGCCGGCCTTGAGCCCCGCGTCGCCACCGCCCGTCGCGTCGCCGCCCCGTGCTGTCGCCGTCGCCGTCTGCCGCCGCACGCCGTCGCCATCGCCGCTGCCGCCCCGCGCGCCGTTGCGTCGCCTCGCGCCCCGCTGTCGCCGTCGCCATTCCATCGCCGCTGCCGCGCCGCGCGCTGTCGCCCGCGCCTCGAGCCCCGCACCGCGCCGCCCCGCCCATCGCCGTCGCGTCGCCCGTCGCCATCGCCGCGCGCCGAGCCCCGCGCCGCCCCGAGCCGCGCGCGTCACCCCGAGCCGCGCGCCACCGCTGTCGCCGTCACCGTCGACGTCCCGTCGCCGCGCGCGTCCCTTCGCCGCGCGTGTCCCATCGCCGCCTCGCGCCCCGCGCCGCCGTCGCGTCATTCCCCCCTTTCACCGCCCCCCCTCTCCTCCCTCTCCTGCACCCTATAAAACCCCCCAGCCCTCCTCTTCTGTCCCGCACCTATCCCCCTCCATCTCCTCCCTCTCCACCTCGCCGCCGCTCCCGTGCCACCGCGCCGCCGCTCTCGTGCCACCCTCGTGCCGCCGTGCCGCCGCCCTCGTGCCGCCGTGCGCCGCCGTCGCCGCCGCCGCCGCCGTCGGTAAGACGCCGCCGCCTCGCCTTTTTGTTTGGCCGCCGTTGCTAGAGAGCCGAGAGGGAGAGGAGAGAAGCCGAGAGGAAAAGAAAGAGAGGGAGAGGAAAAGAGAAAAGGAAAGGGAGAGAGAGAGAGAAAAGAAGAAAGAGAGAAAGAAAGAGAGGAAAAGAAAAGAGAAAAGGGAAGAAAAGAAAAGAGAAAAGGAAACAAAAGAAAAGAAAAAAAAGGGGAAATAGAATAGGGAGGTTAATAGTTTAAGAAAATGCAAAATAATTAGAATTTAATTATAGAATAATTAAAGTCGTGGAATTGCAAAATTTAATATAAATTATGAATTATTTTTGGTAATTTCCATAAGAAATCAATCCGCGGTAGTAATTTAGATATAATTAATTAGATGAAATCTTATAGGCTATTATAGATTATATTTGGGTAATCTCTATAAGTAATCGATTCCCGGTAGAAATTTGGATTTAATCACTAGGAATTTTAGATTATATTATATTTAATCGTTTAGTCATAAACTAAATTAAATTGTATAATATTATAAGATAATTTTAGGATTCCGTCCGATATTGAGCTCGCAATAGAAAAATCCTAATCTATCATATGAATATAATACTCGAGTAGATTAAATCAAAAACTTATGCCAACAAAATATTTGTACCCGCAAAATAGTTTAGGATGTATAAATTGAAATCGGATTTGCCCTAGTTCGTGAATAGTAAAGTTAACATAAAAGAATCAACTTTCGCATTCGACATCCATTTGGATTTATTTGGATTTTTATTTTAATTCTAACCGAATTCAAATCGTTTCTTCGCACGTAATTTTAGAGCCCGAGGGAGTTGCGGATCCAAGCGAGGGCCAAGACCCGCAAGACTTTGAGCAAGGCAAGTCATCACTATTCTTTGAACATGTTGATCCCAATTGCGAAATCGTTTTGTTTACAAATAAAAATTGCTTGCAATGATGAACATCCTACTTGTGATTATGCCATGCCGTGATTATTGTCTACCCTTAAATCCTTGTAACCATGATTTACGTATAAGTCCCTAGTCAACTATGACAAATGCTTAGAAATGCTACTCTAGATTTATGCATACTCATATTTATCAAATGCTATATGCTTGGGCAATTACCTTTGGGAAGGTAATTGAGATGCGGCATGTGGAGACATGAGCGCCACATTGCCATGACATTGATGACATGATTTGTGAAAGGAAAATGAAACTAAACAAATGTTTTCGACGGGGCGGATGGAGGATTTGGGTGGTATCCGGAAAAAGGCTAGTGCCGTCCCTGGTCAATTAAGGACCGAGCCATGAAGTTAAGCATGAAACGACCCCCGTACAACCGTACTTCTCGAATGGGTATAGACCTAGCGGAGTAGATAGTTGAGCGGAGGCAGTATCCATGCATAGTGGTTTCTTGATGTGTGAGGCACAGGGGCTCTACGGTGGGGCAGCCATTGGTAGGACCGCGGGGCGGATGTCTACAGTGGTGTCGCCATCGGTAGGACTGCCATGTGAGAATCTAAACATAATTATAACTTAATGCATGTGTGAGTCTTCCCTTCCCGGGTGCGCCAGAACTCCTCTCACTGCTAGAAACCGTGTACGCCTAGAGTATATGAGGATGTAAAGTTCATGGAGCGGGTACTGCCAATGCGAGGTTATCGAAAAGCTTTGCCGTGACGCGTCTCATGTGTTGGGACGAGGCTCATGTGTTGGGCAGTTGCGGAGTGCGGGTAAAGTGTACATCCACTGCAGTGTGAGTAAACCAAATCTATTCGAATAGCCGTGCTCGCGGTTATTGAGCACCGGGACATGTATTACACTTGGCTAGACTCTAAATTCTTAACTTGTGTGGGATGGGATATTGCATGATGAATTCTATACTGATGGAGCCACTTCCTAAGAGGCGGGAATGTGGACGTCCTCAGAAAACCATGACGACTCAATGGCGGGAGGCTATCCTTGGGATCACAATGGATGGTGGATAGAACCGTCATTGTTTAATATGAACACTGGTACTAAAATTTGATCAGTCTGTGCTAGGTCTTAGGCTTGTGAAAAGAATTACAAAACTTGCTTTGCGCAAAAGAACCATAGCCATCCTTTGAATACCCCTGTCATATGCATTGTTGCTGTGGTGGCTTGCTGAGTACGGTTGGTACTCACCCTTGCAAATATAAACTTAATCAGAGGCCGGAGATGAAGCTTCGGAGGATCCCTATGCCTATTACCAGGATGGTGATGAAGACGACGGCGCTCAGTAGGTCTTAGTACGGTCGTTGCCTGTGGCAATGGCGTGCCGCTGCCTTAACTCCGCTGCCTTACCTTCTTCTGTTTTTGGGATGTATTCCGGACCACTCGGTCCGATGATTTAAGACTATACCTGCGGGCTTATGATGTAATAATTCGTACTCGTGTATGTGCACTTGGTACTTCAGCTATGGATTCGTGTGTACCAGACTACTTGATCCAGGGAAATTGTACGGTTTACACGATTGATTCCTGTTATGAAAACGGGGGTCCACATGTTGCATGAAGCTCTGGCTCAGGAAAGCCGAGTGGATGACAATAGTTTAAATGCTAGTTTAGATGAAAGTGCAATATCATGTATAGCCAAACCAAGCGATGGTTCGGATTGTGTTAATAATTTGTGCAATGATGCCATAACAATTATAGCCGAACCAAATGTTGGTCGGATTGTCTTGCTAGCTTGGATAATGATGCAACAACCATTATGGTCGAACCAAGCGATGGTTCGGATTGTGTTATTAGTTTAGACAATGATGGAATAGCCGAACTAAATGATGGTTCGGATTGTGTTGCTAGTTTAGACAATGACACCATTGAGAGTATAGCCGAACTAAATGACAGTTCGGATTGTATTACAAGCGAAAGTGAAATAGCATTGTCACCTAAGACCGAGTCACAAATCGGTCACGTGGATGTTGGAAAAAATGATGACAATGTCTTGCGGGATAGTTGTGAAATAGAATCCAAAGTAGCTATGCATACATATCAAAGGTCGTATCCTGAACATGTAGATTCGATTCCATACCCGTAGGGATTTGAGGTGCCCAACTTCACGAAATTCACAGGTGAGAATGCTATGACTACAATGGAGCATATCGGGCGCTTTATTGATCAATGTGGTAAGGCCGGTAGCGATGATTTGCTTAAGTTGAAGTTGTTTCCCCTTTCTTTGTCAAACTTTGCATCTACGTGATATAGTTTGCTTGCTCCTAGTTCAATTTCTACATGGTCACAATTGGAGCATGAGTTTCATGATTATTTTAAAGATGCAAGCTTAATGGAGAAAAGACCGGTTGATGATTCATCGGTCGCTTGTGAAACTATTTCGGTTACATCTATGCCTAAGACCGGAATTGTTAGTGATCCTCTCCCTATTAGTCCTATTGATGTTGACAAAAAGAAAGGAAAACGTGTTATTATTGGGGATCCTCGGCCCAAGAATAGGATCAAAAATGCGAAGGCCGAAGATCATAAAGTTGCAAAGGATAAGTCATCTAGTGTCCAAAGGACCAAAAAGCCGAAGCTCACTTTTGAGATGCTTATGGCTAAATACAAGAAAGGATTAGCTGGTCAACGATTTGATAACCAAACTAGTGATTCGAAAAGACCAAGATCATCTCGTAGGAAGAGATTTGGTCAAACATTAAAGCAATCAGAGCCATCAACCATACCAACTCCATATAAACCTCCGGTTGTGATGCCATGGTATCCATATCCAATGTCACTATATGGTTATCCCTTTATGTATTACAAGCCGTGGATGCCTCAACCATCTATGCCGTGTCATCAGGAATGGAAGCAATCATCTAGGACAGTACCAAGTCATTCTAACTCAAGACAAGACCGTTTCCCACAAAAGAATCGATCCGGTGGATCAAAGGTGAAAAAGGTGAAGAAGGTGTGGGTGAGGAAAGAAGCCAAAGCTCCGGAGGTCGTTGTTATCAAGGAGGAGTCTCAAGATGTTCATGTACTTACTGGAGATGTGGTGGAAACCATGCAAGCGAAAGAGATCGAAGCCGACACCGTGATTATCAAAAGCGGTGGTCTGACTGAGACGGCTGGCCGGTCTAACCGCTAGATTACGGCCGGTCTGACCAACCCTACTGGCCGGTCTGACCGACGGCTTGTGGCCGGTCTGACCGGGCCCAGAGGCCGGTCTGACCAGGGGGCATTGGAGAAGAGTGAGAAAATTGAGAGCAACATAGGAGCTTCCATTTCGACCAAAAATATGAAGAATCATTGCCTAGCTCCTGGAAAACAACCACAGCCAAAGTGGATACCTTCTGACTTATCTCGCTCTCAAAAGAGGAGGCTACAGCGTCTTCGGGCCATAGGTCAAAAAGAAAAGGAGGCCGAAGATGTGGAGAACAAGACATGCAATAATTTAGAGCCTCGAACAGCACCTAGGCAAGTGTGGAGACCTAAAGAAGTAAAAGTTAAGAGACTGGTGATTTCCCATAGTAGTAGTGATAAATCGAATTTGATGAGAGAAGAATCATCGGTCAAAGAGATAAGTCTCCTTCGCATGATGCTATGGATGTTGGTGCGGTATTCGTCTTGCCTTCGAAATCATGCTGTCGAGAAAGCTGATTTTGCTTGGGGGGCAAGACATTATTATACTTATGAGGGAACCAAGAGAAGATGAACGGCGATGGATACAACATCACATCTTTGAGCCGCCGTTTGTTGGATGCTAAGGCAAGGTATGGGTTTATTGTATTCAATGTTATATTATATGCCTATGCCATGTTAGAACATTGCTTGCTATCTAGCACATGTGTGTTTTTGTTTATCAAATTGATATTATGCATACATGTTGCAAATGCCAGTTCTAGGTAGTGGAATTGGTAGGTTGGCATATAGTTTGTTTGAAGTATGATTTGGCTCATGAGTCTTCGATATTTATTTAAAGCCAAATCATATGTGTTTTTATGGATCACCATATAATATATAGATTTCATATTTATTGCACCATGAAAGTTTTGCTTGTTAGTAATTCGGCTAATGTCAATGGTCAATGTGATGATTTGTTCTAGAGTTATTGTATTTAGGAACATTGGCATTGTTAATATTTTGCATACATGCTCAAGCCGATAACTTACATTTGTAGTTTATTGGAATTCATGTGTGTGAGGCATATGACTTTGGTGATTCATTATTGATCATACTTCAATTGGCTAAGTGTTTTGATGCCATGATGATTATTGTTTCAAAAGCCATTTGAATTAGTATTCATCTAGACATGTTAGTTGGATGTTATAGTTTTTCATATGTCTAGAGAGAAGAAAGTTTGGTCCAATAGTTTGATACACCAAGCATCTGGCTATTATGTGAAGAAAAATTATATACTAAAGGCCGATGCTTGATTTCAAAGGTTTGGACGAAATTGGCAAAGTCATAGACCAGGGGCGGTCTGACCGGCATTGCACGGCCGGTCTGACCGGTGGTACCGGCGGTCTGACTGGCTCTGCATGGCTGGTCTGACCGGGCAGACAGGGGGGTCTGACCAGCATTGCGTGGCCGGTCTGACCGATCCCAGACAGGAGGCTGGGGGCACATTACAATTGATTAAAAGACCGAATTAATTGTGAATTCGGACATTTGTGCCCATGAGTTAGAAATAGCTTGGAGAATTACTTTGATTAGATATTTGAAATATCCTGCACTTAAGGTTGATCGGAAGATTCGGCGGCAAGCGCTCAAATATTATATTGCCGAAAAATAGATGGAGTATTACTTAGATAATAATCAATCTAAAGTTGCTAGGAGAGTAGTACATGAAGGGATTTATGAAATTCATCAATCGGCCCGTAAGATAAATTGGTTGCTTAGGAGAGTGGGGTTTCATTGGCCGAAAATAATTGATGATTGTTTCAAATGTTATAGAGGGAGTGAAGCTTGTTAACGGATCGGCAATGTTCAATTAGCGCCTACCGCTGTGTTGAATCCTATCATTAAACTATGGCCGTTCCGCGGTTGGGCTTTGGATTTCATTAGTCAAATTTATTCTTCGTCATCAAAAGGGCATTGGTTCATGCTAGTTGCAATGGATTACTTCCTAAGTGGGCCGAAGCCGTGCCGCTCGAGAATATTGCTTGTACGGAGGTAATTGACTTTGTTTTGAAGCATATTGTTCATAGATTCGGTATTCCTCAAACGTTAAAGGGGCTTCTTTTATCTCCAAAGAAGTGAGAAGTTTTGCCGAATCTTATGATATTAAGTTGTTGAGTTCTTCTCTTTACTACGCTCAGGCTAATGGATAAGCCGAGTCGAGTAATAAAACATTGTAGAAATTGCCGTTTTGCTAGTTGAGGTAAATTTTGGCTCTCTTCGGTATTTCAAGCAAGACGACTTGTCGGTTGAAGATTACAAGACCTTAATGGGAAGCAATTTTGAAGACGTCATCGACAAGCGTTTGAAGACTTTGAAGGAGATGAAGACACTTCAAGATGATGTTTTCAGAGAGCAATTAATGGGAAATACTTGAAGAAATATTTCCCGAGCATTTTGTAAGATGCTTAGGAAGTCCTATGTCTGGTAATTGGATTATCGCCCTGAGATAACATGTTCTATGCTTTTAGGTTCACGTATGTTCACCAAAAAGGCAGGGGGGCATGTGTTTACATCTAAATTTGGCACCTATGGACGAAATAGAGGAAAATTGCCAAAGTTTGGAAAGTGACGGGTTTCCTTCACAGGGCCGGTCAGACCACAGGTGTGTGGGCGGTCTGACCGGCTAGTAGGGCCGATCTTGACTGCAGGTATGCGGGCGGTCAGACCGTCAGGGTCCGAGTCCGAGTCCTTGCTCGGGAAGGCATGTTTCGTGTTTCCTTTCGTTTCTATCCCGAGTTGGACATGAAGAAAAGCCTATAGAGGGCAAGACCAACCCATATCTAAGGGACAAAGCCGGTTCATTATAAAACCCCCCAATACAATTTACTTGAATCGTTCTTTTACTATGTTTTCTATTTTACCCTAGTTTAGTCCATCTTTGTCGGTTTGTGCCATAAACCGTCCGCCGCCGCTGCGAGAGTGCCACACCCCTTTGTAGGTTTGTTCTGAAAACCTTCCGTTTTGCCCACGAAACGGATAGTTATCCTCATATCGATCAAAATCGGCCTAAATTGGCCTAAAGGCTGATTTTGATCTCTAAATCGGCTCCGCTAGCCGGTTTAGCTGTTTTTCCTTAAAATCCATCTTGATTTGGCCGTTTGGCTAGATTGAGGTGGTTGGTGACTCCATACCAGGCGTTTAGGTGTTACGATAGTGCTTGTCGACTTGTTAAAAAAGTTGCCAGCAGGGAAATTGAGGGGTTTTCCTGCACAACATTTGCATAACCTGATTCCAATGTACTAACCAAAGCATGACAGCCTACATCGCAAGTTTTAACAAACGATCGAACAACTGAAGTTTTTGCCAAACAAACAAATAAGCAGCCTAGACTATGAAACAAAGGCGGTATCTGCACATCAGAAGACAACAAGAACACTCACTATCGGTACAGGTCATTCAGATGGTACACATTGCTTCAATTCTTGCTAATGATGACTACAAAACCTCCAATTCCACAGTTAACTTAAGAATAGTTGATGGACCATTGATGCATATATAGCTTGTTTATTCTAATACATCAGGAGCTTACCCAAAGTTTAGGGTTTACCAGCACCCTTGAAATCAAATAACATTTTCCAATGTCAAGGCACCAGACCAGGTCCTCTTACAAGGGTACCCCTCAAATTAAATTTCTGCAAGTTGACAAGTAGATTATAATCTTCAGGGATAACATGGAACCTGCAGTTCTGCGCATCAACGGTCTGTAAATTATAGAGTTGCCAAAAGGATCTGGGAAGATTTTCAAAAGTACACTCAGCAATATTCAGATAGCGGAGAAGCTTTAAGTTTCCTATACTCTCTGGAAGATGATCCAACTGGCAAGAAATAAAGCTCAGAATGCGAATGTTTGTGAGCTCTTTAAACCAGCATTCTACTGCAGGAGTGATAATTTTGGAGGGGATACCATGGCACACTATTGACCGCAACTTCTTGCACTCGCACAGAAGTTTGCAGTTATAAAGATTAAGGCCACTGCTTTCTAGCATGGACAAATGTCGAACATTCTCAGGGATATTTTCTAGGTCTTTTTGACTCTTTATTATGTAACACTCGTTCCCAGAGACCAGCTGTGCCATATCATGTATCAAATCATGCATGACATACTTGGAAGACGACGGTGCTTTCTGAAAAAGGGATCGACCCAGCAAATCAAAGAAATATTTATGCCCATTAATTGATGACGTTCCCTTGAGAGAATCCAGCAGGCCAGCTGCTTTCCAATTTTCAACCAGAGTATCAATATCAAATTGGTAGCCTTTAGGATACATGGAACAGAATGAGAAGCAGGCCCTCAGATGGGAGGGTAGATATTGGTAACTCAAACGGAGAACAGGCAAAATGTCATCATTGTTCTGATCCAGCTCCCAAAGTTCACTAGTTGCAATGTCATTCCAGCTATCTCTATTCAGCATACAGTTTAATAACTTACCAAGAGTTTTAGCAGCTAATGGACAGCCTTTCAGATGTGGAAGTATTCTGCTGCCAATATTATCCAGTTCTGGGTCATACTGTAAACGATCAGTACCGAACGCCCAGTCATTGAAGAGTTCCTTGAAAATACCAGGGGGTAAGCCTTCCAGTGCAAATTTTCTCCTTTTGTTCACTTCTTCCGCGACCATTTGGGATCTTGTCGTGAGTAGAATCATACTTCCCAGCTGAGAAGACTGTAATGGTTTAATAAACTTGTGCCATTTGCTCTCATGGTTCATATACAGATCATCCCACACATCATCAAGTACAAGCAGGAACCTCTTATCCCCAATGATACCACCAGTAAGAAAACCCTGAAGGCAAGGTAAATTGTCAGAATGCATCTCATTTTCAAGAACTCTTTGTGCGAATTCCTTGGTCAACCTCAGCACATCAAAGTCATTGGAGACAGATATCCAGATTCTCAGGTGGAAGTGATCTTGGACTCTCTTGTCATTGAAAATTTTCTGGGCCAAAGTGGTCTTTCCAATGCCTCCAATACCAACAATTGCCAAAGCCGACAAATTGTTGGTTCTTTGGTAATCACATTGAAATCCCCCAGCCATGGTCGTGCAATTCGATGGCACAGGATTGCTTGATACCACTGCCGTCCTCTTTCTTTTGCTGGTGGATGCAACGCTTGCTGCATCTGTTCGCCGCTTGCTTGAGGATGCAGTACCAAGCTGCAGCGCCGGCGCAGGTAGAATCCCCAACCACCGGACCAGTTCCTCCACTTCATTCACACGGCCACGAATCCGAGACTCATCACAGCTATGGTCCATATCCGGCCTGATGAACCTGTCAAACCGCTTCATCTCTGCGTGGCGGTCAATGAGCAAAGCCAGCTTATCATCAAGGTAATCGATATGCTCTCGGGTTTTCCTAACCCGGTCAGAGCTGACGATCTCCATGATGAAATCGGCTCTCAGATGACGGGTACCCTCTGCCTCTACCTTGAGCTTGCAGTGGTAATTGAAGGTGTCTAGCAGGTCATGGGCGTCGAGCACCCGGCCCTTGAGCTGGTGAAGGACGGTTGCCACCGTATCCTTGTGGATGAACCACTCCGCCCGGTTGATGAGAGATGGGAGGTGGAGCATGCATCTCTCCAGCCGATCCAGCTCGTGCTGCAGCTGCTCGCGGGGCTCGCCGCCCAAGAGGGACAGAAGGCTTGACCCCGCGGAGAAAAGATTCTGGATTAGCTCCACCCAGTCGTTGCAGCCGGAGATCGCCGGAGCCGTCAACCAATTCATCGCTGCTCAACCGATGCGAATGGCATCCAGCGCCGCTGGCCGCACCGCTCACAATCGTTGGGAGAACTGAAGTTAAAAGAAAAAAAAAAAGATGCTAGCAAATTTACTCCAGAACTCACCTAGATCCAGGGCACTTGATTCAACCACTGACTAGTGAAGACTAGTGATGAAGAGGGGGGGAAAACTCACCAGTCAACAGCACAATAGTAGAACAATAGAGCTTCTAGCCCCAAGGCACCGAGAAGCAATCGGCTTGTACGAACAAGAACAACTACTACATGGTCAGTCAACTCTACTACCTACTCCGTACTCATTCCCGAATGGCAAAATTTGCCACAGGGCGAATTTGCTGTTGGGAAAAAAAAAACCTATAATTAGCTGGTGGACACTGTAAAAACGCGAATTTGCTGTCGGGAAAAAAAAACTGCTAATCAGCTCTCGGACACTTATAGCATTATTTTATTATTTTTGGGAAAAACGGAGAGAGAAACTGAGGTGAGAGTACGATTCTGCCCCTGTGCTACTTCGCCGAAGCTGGTCGTCACAATCCATCGCCGCCCTCACCGAAGCTGGTCGGCAGTCCCTCTGTGGCGGCGGAGGTGGCAACACCGAGGCCGTGAGCGCGAGGATGGTGTGGCGGTGAGCGACGCCGCGGGTGGGAAGGCCTTGGTGGCGGTGCACGGGAAGGCCCGCGGAGCTCGTCGGCGAGGCGCGGCATCTCCCTCTCTTTCTCCAGCTCCTCCTGCGCCCCTCTGGGCCTCCCGCCTCATCTCCTCCTCGCCTCCCCTGACACCGTCCACGCCGCAGGCGAGGCCGCCCCTGACGAGCTCGTCGCAAACCTTCTCCAGCCGCTCCCTCGACCTCCTCTCCCTCTCCAGCTCCCTCCGGGCTTAGCCTCTCAGCGCCTTCCCGAGCTTGGCGTTCACCCTCTCGGCGCGTCGCCTCGACCTCTGCTCGCCGTCGAGCTCTGCCGCCGCCACGCGCACCATCGCCGCAACCTGCTCCCTCTGCCGGCTCCTCCACTCCCGCGCCTCCTCGACGAGCTGCGCCCTCATCCGCGCCATCTCGTCGCTGCGCCGCCGGTCCTCCATGGCGAGCTGCCATGCGTGGGCGCGTGCCAGGTCGAGCTCGGCGCACAGCGCGGAGAGCAGCGACGCCGTCAACGGGTTCAGGCCATCATCGAGGCCCCAGATGCCGACGAGAGCCTTGACGAACTCCTTGGACGTGGCCAGGCTGCTGCACATCTCCTTCAGTTGTGGCACATCTCCTTGGACATGTAATCTAAACGGCGGCGGCGACAGGCGCTGCACTCGCTGGCGTGCGAAGCGGTGAGGAAGCACAGGCTGGAAGAGGACAAGAAAAGAAAATAAGGGAGAGGCTGACATCCTTGGCCCACATAGGGCAATCTAGTTTTTTTCGATCGTTTCTCTCTCCATTTTTCCCGAAAATAATAAAATAAGGCCGTGAGTGTCCGATAGCTTATTACCAGTTTTTTTGGTGCCTGACAGCAAATTCGTGTTTTTCCGGTGTCCACTAGCTAATTACAAGTTTTTTGGATGTCTCGTAGCAAATTTTGCCTTCCCGAATTGCACGCGGTGTTGGCGCTGTCTAGATCTAACCTTAAAATTTTTCACCCTATCACATTGAACGTTTAAACATCTATATGAAGTATTAAATATAAGAAAAAAAATAACTAATTACACATATCGTGACTGATTTGCGAGATGAATCTTTTAAGCCTAATTACTCCATAATTTGACAATGCGATGCTACAGTAAATATTTGCTAATGATGAATTAATTAGGCTTAATAAATTCGTCTCACGGTTTACTGATGGATTCTGTAATTAGTTTTTTTATTAGTGCCCAAACATCCCAAACGAAACCCTACATACTATTCCAATGTGACTCATCAAAACTTTACACCCCTGATCTAAGCAACCCGATCTCCATAGAAAATCAGCTTGAAAGTATAGGTCCATTGAAAATATAGTAGTACACCTTTGGTCAGTCAACTCTGCTGTGCTCATTTTTGAAAGTGAAAGAAAAAGAAAGCCCCTCTTCTTTTTTTTAAAAAAAAAGTAAAATTGACGATATGCTTGTTCGGCTTCGCTAAAAAGTTATCTCGTATATTTTTGTTAGAGTTTGGGTTGAATATATATACAAAGTTGGTTATAGGAATAAAGAGTCAAGCTTGTAAAATCAAAGCATGTTTGATTGTTATTTTGTGATGAACAATTGGCATATCAGATTATTGGTTTTGACATTTAGAGATTATTGACGAAGTGATTTTAGAGATGATTGGAATTTTCAGGTGACAAACAAGAACCACTAACAGAGTGGTCCGATCAGATCAGGTTGTGGTTGCCGGTCAAACCGGTATGTGTGGAGCGATCTGACCGGCTGACTCTGTATCAGTTTTGGTTAATGGTTGATTCTTTGATATCCGTGGATAATTCATGTTTATGACTTTTAGATGGATACTATGCGTATGTGTTAACGACCAAATTTGGTAGAACCATAGATCCGATTCAAAGCCAGAGTCAAAGCGGATTTGGAGAAATTCTGGTTAAGGAAGGCAGTGTGCGTATCGGCTACGGATGGCATCAGCTGACACTAAGTCCGACGAAGGCAAGCCGATGCGGCCAATCTTGACTAGATGGTTCTGCGACTATTGCCAGGATCAATTAAGGCACTTCATAGGCATTGCCACGCGAGGATTGGGGTCCAAAGAAGGCAATTGTATCTATTAATTAGGATATTTTGTTAAATTCCTTAAAGATATTTTTGGTAAGAGTCTGCCTAAAGGACTTGTTCATATTTTAAATTGTAATAGAGATAGAGTTGTGTCCAGCAAGGACATGTTGTGTGTTTCGGGTATAAATATGGTCCGACACCTTGTAATCAAAAGAAAACAGTTCAATAATACTTCGGTGCATCGCCACCATTTTCTATTTTCATTGTTTCGATGAGTTTTTGCTTTCAAGTTGGGCTGCATCGAGTTTGATCTTCAACGAAGAGATACAACTTGTTATGGCGGTTTGCGTTCTCGAGATTAGTTTTTACATCTTTATGTTACTCTAATCATGTCTATGTGAATCACCGAGTTATCATATATGCTGTATAATCTAGATCGATTTTGTCATCTAACCTCATCGGCTAACCTCTATCATCGAAAACGGCCGATAAGGTTAGATATCGATATTGAGTTAGATTATACAGTATATTTACCATCTCGAAGGAGCTTTTATCGGTTTGCTTAGATCTTATGTTTCTATCCACACTTAATGCTGCATCGGTTAGATTCGATCTGTTAAGTAGTGCCTTGAACTTTAATATCTAGCTCGTCCTATGAATGCTAATAGAGAGAGTATCGGAGTTTCAGTCAATCTTACTTAGTTTAGCTGTCTTGTTCCTTTTTATGGTTCTTGATCTACTAAATATGCCCTTTATATTGAGATCTCACTTATTTGAAGCATATTAAGCCATGCTACCGATTTGTTAGGTTATCCTGATATTTAGTTTGATCCCTGTTTGGTATGTTTCATCCGTATTGATATCTTAGTACAAGGTGGTATCGAAGTACTAGCCGATACGTGTTGGATCTGCTCTATCAGCTATGCTGTGAGCATATACAATCTCTACATAAGCGATTTATACTGTCTCGGCATACTGTCCGAACTATCCCAATCGCTTGGTCTGAACGTACTCCGTTGGATAGACTGTATATCGTTGACACCTACTGCCTATTGAGTAGATCTAACGATTTCTATGCTTTATCTTCCCTCGCCGATCTAATGCAAGTTACATCGACTTGGTGCTGAAAGATATGTCATCGGCAATCCAGCCGATCGACTATCGTTGATAGATTTAACTTTGTCTTCTTTGTTTCTTGTTGGTTGCAGGATCAAACTAACTGGCACGCTCAAAACCCAAAAGCAATTTCTTTGGATCTGCACTAGTGTTAAGCAGATCTCTTAGGCCAGTGCGTGTTATCCGCATCAACACGCTTTTTGGCACGCCCAGTAGGACGGACTTTTGCAGATCTTCCTCATGGCAAACCTTAAGTTGACTGACATTGATCCGGAAAATGTCATCCCAATAACAATGGACAAGCTTACACCAAAGCAGAAGGCGGAGTTTGAGTTGATGAAAAACAACTTACAAAGCCAATTTCTGCATTCATTCGCACAGACTTATTCGGGTACCGTGGTCCGGAAGTATAAGATAGTTTTGCCGAACAAGGATGATGCAGAAACAAGTTTTGGCGAAGACAACAAGTCGAAAGACGACAAACAATAGGGGGATCTTGAGGCGTTTAGAAATATGCAAGACCAGGTTGATTATGCTGTTCATCATGCATTGATCAACCAATCAGGAGTACTTGTCAATACTTTAACCAATATGATCAAATCTGTGGTCGACGGCACAATAGCTGAGCATCAAGCCAAAGGTCCAACATTTCTGCCTGGAGGTGTTTTTCCAAATTACAGAACTCTCAGTTCGGACAGGCATCAACCTATCTCGAGTGCTGCCCCGGAACAGCCGATGGCGTCGGTTGTGCCCCCTAGGGGCAGGGTCCATCGACATCAGCGCAGGGGCAACCAGGATTTAATCCTCACGTTCTGGTTAGGCCACAACCACAACATGTAGGGCATAACATTCCCCGGGTCTCTCCAGACGGAGTCGCATCTATGTTCAGACTGAGGCAGCCGATAGTTGAGCTGATTCAACATATAACCATGGGACAGCAGTCACCTATTCCATGGCAACATCAAACTATCGGCATTCAGTTTGTCCCTGATCAACACATAGTACATCAGTCTCCTCAGCCTCACATGAGGGGCAACCTCAATTTCCAGTACCAGCCCCACTCACCTCAGATACAGTATCGGCCAGGGGGATCACCTCAGCCCTAGTATTTGCCTCAATACAACCAGCGGGATCAAATGCAGCAGCAGATCCAGGGGGTACCTCAGCAGAAGCCTTGGGTAGATATGATAGCCGATGTAATGAGGGAACAATTCGGGCTCAAGCCTAAGGATAGTGGGAACCTGTATCGGCATCTGTATCCAGAATATTTTGAGAGAGTACCATTACCAAACCGATACAAGGTCCCAGATTTCTCAAAGTTCTCAGGACAAGATAATGTGACGACATACGAACATGTCAGCCGATTCCTAGCCCAGTGTGGAGAGGCATCGGCTATTGATGCTTTAAGGGTCAGATTGTTTCCTTTGTCTCTATCCGGATCGGCCTTCACACGGTTTTCATCATTGCCGTACAATTCTGTACAAAGTTGGGCCGATCTAGAGAAGCAATTCCACAAATACTTTTACAGTGGGATTCACGAGATGAAGTTATCCTATTTAACATCAATCAAACAAAAGCATGACGAATCAGTTCAAAACAAATGCTTTAGTTTGGCTTTGACAGATTCCAGCTTGCCGATCTCGCCTTCAAGGGCCTACTGGCACCAATCAAGGAAAAATTATCAGCCCAAGAATTCGAGAGTCTAGCTCACTTGGCTCAAAAGGTAACGGCATACGAACAAAGGTTCCTTGAAGCTAGAAAGGCATATAAAAAGGTGAACAATGTTAGTACATATGCCTCTGAAACCGAAGAAGACGGGGATCCTGAGGTGGCAACCGCTGAATGGGCAAGAAACAAAAAAGTAGTCACATGTCAATGGGTTAAGGACTCTAGAAAGGAGGAAAATTTTGATTTTGACATCACCAAAGCCAATAGGATCTTTGATTTTATTGCTTCGGGAGAAACAAATCCACCTTCGTGCTGGTCACGTAATTCGATCGGCTACTGAGCTAGGAAAAAGGAACTACTGCAAGTGGCATAACACAGGGTCTCATGATACTAATGAATGTAAAGTCTTCAGGCAACAGATCCAATCCGCTATTGAGCAGGGAAGAATCAAATTCGACGACCCGAAGAAATCCATGGAAATCGACTGCAATCCTTTTCCTGTCAACATGGTCCACACAAGCGAGGGAGTAGCTGATAGAAGAAGCTATCGGCCCAGACAGCCCAGTTCTGCTAGAATCATCAGCAAATATCAGAAAAAGCTTGAGAGGCAGGAAGAGAAGAGTTATGAAGATAACGACAATTTCGACCCCCATTCGGACTGTGAATTCTTTAGATTCTGCTGGAACGAAGGGATGGGGTTACCATCAAAGGAAGATTGCCCAGGGTGCAGTAATGCTAACGAGGACCACATCGGTAGCTCAAGCTGATTTCATCCTAGGAGGGAGAATCAGTTGGTGTAGAAGAAGTTGCCTGTCCATCAGAGATTGGGACTGGTTTATCAAAATTCTGTACGAGGAGAAGATGATGAGGGTGAAACCAGGAAATAGCAGTGGTGTCCCTCCGGTATTTTCACCAAAAATCAGAAAAGGAGGGTTCAAAGGATGAGGAGCAGGGAACAGTTTCAAGAGGTTCGCGAGGAAATCGACCATCGGCTGAAGGGGACAAAGCAAGAGTGGCGTGCTAAGAGTAAGATCGTTCCAGCCGAGGAGGTCAAGGCCGACAAGACGAAATGGTTAGCTAGAGCAAATACCGTTTGTAAATGGTGTTTGTGTTACCAGCAGAATATTGCGCTGAGCTAGCAGATGCATAGATAATGAAGGAATCCTTGGCAAAATTGATCTTGTCACCCGAGCAAGCCGTCTTTGAGAAGCTGGAAGGGATGGAGCATTGGCACCTAAAGCCATTATATGTTAAGGTTTTGTAAATGGTAAGCCAATGTCCAAGATGTTGGTTAACGGTGGGACCGCAATAAACTTACTGCCATACGCCACATTCAGAAAATTAAGAAAAAGTGCAGAGGATCTCATCAAAACTAACATGGTTCTCAAAGATTTTGGTGACAACCCGTCAGAGGCCAAGGGCGTTTTAAATGTTGAGCTAACAATCAGCAGCAAGACAATTCCGACCACCTTTTTTGTCATCGATGGGAAGGGTTCATATAGTTTGTTGCTTGGAAGGGACTGGATCCATGCAAATAGTTGTATCCCTTCGACCATGCACCAGAGTTTGATCAAATGGCATGGTGACCAGATAGAGGTCGTGCCAGCCGATAGGTCAGTTAACATTGCTAATTCCGATGTGTCTATTTGGGAGATGGTTGGTATTGATTGCTTGTCTGGAAAGGTTTGGGAAGGAAGTTATCTAAAAGTGTCCGATCATGATATACAATGTCACGCCTGGAATTTCTATCTAAAATTCCAAACGCTTACATATGCGTTTAACCCTCGTCCAGGAATCAGCCGAGGCAAACAATAACAAATTGATAATAGAGTACTATCAAACAGCTAATTAATATTCGCAAAATAAATTATTACAGAGGTGGATAGTTCCTCTCAAAGAATAAAATTCTACGCAGCGGAAAAATAAAACAAAGACTAAACAGCTATGGCGACTCCACTCCACAAGCAACTTGACCCGAACAAAACCTAATCCTCCTGATCATCACCTTCACTAAAGTACTCCTCCTCTGATGAATGAATATTGCAAGAATGAACATATGACATACTCAACAAGCCACACAGCAAATATGCAAGTGCACAGGATAACAAAGGATGGCATAATAAAGCTCATTCGCATAAATAGCATTTAATAAACATTTGAGAAAATAGTAAAACAGTTAAGTAATTAAACAGTATTAAATAAACACTATACAACACACCCGTGTTGCATAGGCCCAACCTCATCTGAACAACCAACCCCGGTTGTACAAATCAAACCTCCATACCAGGAATATACCATTCCAAACCAGGAGTCAATTTAATTATCACAGTATTATCACCAATAATGAGTAATGTGAGACTAATCACGAAAAACATTGTTAGACCCACCCATAACCGCGGGCACGGCTATTCGAATAGTTTTACTCTGATCAGAGATTTACCACTGTACCCACAAGACACAACTCCATAACATGTCACCATGCGCCTCAGTACCACCATGATACCTTGGAAAGGAACTGTGACAATACCTCTCACACAACATAACTCACCACAGCGCACCGTTCTTGGATCATAATCTCCCCCTCAAAACCAGAGGCAATGGACTCCTCAGCGACCCCCACGGACTTCTCGCCGCTTCTCAGTCTGGTGCCCCGCAATGAACCATGCTATACGAAAGGTAAAGCTGTTGCCCACGCTGGCTTGTGGTTGGCACGATTAATGTCTCACAACAGTAGCTCGCGAACCGGTCCATAATTGTCATGAGCACGACCATCAAAACCATGTGCTCACAACCCACCATTAATCAGGTCTTAATTATCAATTAATTATCATAACACGATTAACCATCGTGAGCTACCATTAAATATAACCATGAATAATAATGTAATTTGATTAATCCCATTAATGAGCTAATGTTTCTAAGCATGGCTAAGCAATTATACCTATATATAGCCTTTAGCTGAACCAAACCAATATATAAGGTCCAAGCTAATCAATTTATTACCCATAGGAAAATAAAGTCATCTTTGGCCAATAATTAATAGGGAAAGGTTCACCACCCAATGACATTCGAAAATAATGCATAGTTGAAATAAAACAATAGCTTTAAATAGGTTCAACATGCTCAAAGGGTTGTTTAGGATCTGTATGACTTGCCTTGAGCTTCTTCAAACACTTCTGAACCTTCCTCAACGTAAACACTCTCCTCCGGAACATCAGAAACTAAAGCAAATGAACAAAATCAACAAAACAGTACAAAAACAAGCATAAACAGTACATATGGATATTTTTCACATGTAGATCTCGATTTTAGATGAATTTAGCAACTTGAACGACTCGAATCCGAGTTACGATGATTTAGTTATGGATTTCCGAAGTTTAATCGATTTTCAACTAATAGAGAAAACTAATAAAAAGGATTTATGACGTCATCGCCGGCATAGACTCGGCTCCACGCGACCACCGGCACTAGAGGGCTCGGTTGGACTATTCGAGGACACCCACGCGTAGAGGACGACGACGCGGACTCACCGGTGCGAAAAACAACATCGGACGACGACAAACGACGGCCGGTGACAAGGTTCGACGGCGGCTCGGCTCGGGTCCCCGACGGTGACGGCGCTCTGGTGGTCTTCGGCGGCAGCTAAGGGACGGCCGGGGTTCTCCTCCTCCGTGTGCACCCAATGGCGGCGACGGGAGGCGGCGGCGACGGCTAAAGCGGCTGCGCGGCGCGACCGGAGAGGCGGCGGCAACGGCGGCGGCTAGGGCAACACGGCGGCAGCGCTACGGACGACGAGGGAGCTCGGGACTTGAGGCAAACGGAAGAGGACGACTAGGGGATGCTATTTATAGGCTTGGATTAGAGAGATCGGACTCCAAACGAGAGGAATCGAGCCGGGAAAATCTTCGGGTTAGTTTGGAGAGATAAACTCAAAACGAATTCGATTTGGTTTTTCCGGGCAAAATTGATCTCCGAAACCTTAGGGAAAGGAAGAGGATAAGGAGGAGATGATTTCCCCTCAAGCAATCGGACTCGGGGGCGACCGGATGAGGCGGATTTGGCGGGGAGGCGGCGGCGCTCGGGCTCGGCCGTCTCGGCCGGAGGTAGGGGATGACCCCAACATGTGGGCCCCACATGTCGGTGGCTGAGAGGAGAGGGTGGGGCGGCTCGGCTTGGGCCGGCGTGGGCCGCTCGGTGAGCGCGAGAAGAGAGGGATGTTGGGCCGAAAACAGCCCAACGGCTTAGGGGAGGATTTTTAAAACTTTTCCAATTAAAATAATTCGTGAAATGATGTTTCATTTATTAAAAATACCTTCCTTGCTCAAATAATTCCCAGAAAAATCTAGAAAATAGATAAACAAGCAAAGTATTTAATAAAATTTTATCTAGCCCAATTTTATGTTGAAATTTTTCCTAGATTATTAGAGTTTAACTTGTAGGCTTTTAAAATAATTTCAAAAAAATGATTTAAAGAATGAATTATTAAATTAGGCGATTTTTAGGGCGTGACATACAACCAGTTGGAAATGAAGAGCCCCGATTATTACTTTGAAGGCGTTGTGGAGGGTTCAAATTTCTATACCAAGGATTCCGTAGATGATCTAGATGGCAAATTTCTACACCAAGGGCGTCGTAGGTTGATTGGGCATCAGAGTGGTTCGACCGAACCCACACTGGCTCCAATCCCTGTCATTTTTTCCTAGAAGACAGGTTTGCACGTCCAATTCCTCATTCTCTCCACCAAATAAATAGTACATGAGCAGAAATTCAATGAAAACATGTTCAAGCTTAATAAAAGATAAAATTGTCCAACTAATAAAATTTTCCATGATTAATCTTGTACACATTTTATTCTCAACTATACTTGTCACATGTGAACACTTACCAATGATAGGGAAACTTACACATCTAAGTGATTGATGATTGAGATATAGTTGAGACAAGGAAATTCTTGTGCCTTGTATCATGATAATTGGGGATTTGTTTTAAAAAAATTAAAATTTCTTTTTGAAGCTTACTCCTTAAATGACTTTATTCCTACCTACCAAGGCCATACACAAATATAACAATGATAAACCTTATACATGTGTATTACTGCCTGTCATTATATTGAGCTTTATCAAATTCATGTCACTTGTGTTAGATGCCTCTCATGCTCTCATGATTAAGGTTGCACAAACTACCATTTTTCTACTTTATAAAAATGCTAAACTTCTACATTGGAAGTTGGCAACATTCCATGCATTTTCACTATTCATCCAAAAAAAATTCTCCATACAAAATATGCCTTCTTCTCCTAGAAAGTCCTTGGGAAAAGAAAAGGAGAAAAATGAGGGAAAGGCATGGCTATGAAAAATAAACTCTTGCTCTTCCAAAATATGGAGTATGATAAAAAACATATGAGAGAAGGAAAAGTAGCCATACCCCCCTACATTTATAAGGGAGAAATTTGGAGAAGAAGGCATACACCAAGGAGAAGAATTTTCTTTATTTTCCATTTTCCACCCATATCATATATATTTCCACCAAATTTGTGCAACCCTTGATCTAAGAGAGTGATTGACTATCTTCTTAAGTCCATGTATTTGGTTTTGCAATATATATGATGCAGGTATGTCCCGAATCATCCCTACCAAACTCCACATATGCAGCCTCTAGAATAGGGAATGAATTTCGGCAACTATGACTTGGTGAGGATCCAAATACATTACAAATTATCTGAGTAATTGAGGGTAAGTCATTTTGAGGAGAAAAAGATGATTTGTGAAAATCAATAAAACCCCCAAAAATTCTGATCAAGAGAGCAAGGAGACCCGAGTTGAGACCGTTCCAGTTATCAACCACTCAAGATGGTAAGTTAGCCACTGTTAAAGTTCACAGGTACAAGGTTAGTTTTTGAATAATTTATGTGCTTGGTTTATATCTTGGAGAATTTTATTTTGAACTTTAGCCCTAACCTTTACTCGGGACGAGTAAAGAGCTAAGTGTGGAGGGTTTGCTGGCGGCTGTTATTGACAAACTTTATGCCACCAATGCCTGCATAAATCAAAGAAATAAAACATCCAACATAGTGATAGGGTTAATTTCTAATATATTCCATGAGTGTTGGTGTATATTTGGATGCAGACGATAAAACCCAAGGTTGGACCAAAGACAGACTTAAAGAGGAGAAGAATTCCTATCCATATCAAGAGTGGGCCAAGAACTACATTGAAACTCTATCAATTGGGCCATATGTTCGTAGAAATGGACAGAAGAAGTAGAGAGGGAGCAACATGCCGAGGCTGGGGCCTGTTGGGCCGAACCACTCCTGCAGTCGTCCGATGCAGGGTTTTGCAGGGACGATGCTAATCTTCTTCTGATGGCGGTTGAAGGGCAAAAATGACTTTTTGCATCGCTGTAACCATCATACCTGTCCTATAAATAGAGGAGCTTATTTCACTTCACTCACACACTCCAAGCTTGAACTGAATTATAAGAGGCTCTATTGTACTATATTGTATACTAGAATAGGAAGAGAGTAGAGTAGAAGAAGTCGAAGGAATTCTGGAGTTGTGTCACGCCCTGAAGTTCCCCTCCCTTGCTTTAAAGTCATAAAATAAATCGTCCGAAGAAATGATTTAATTTAACCTAGAGTTGAATCCTTAATTAATAATTGCATATAATAATCGGAATCTGCATGTGGAATTTTTCTTGGATTCTACATGTCAAAATATGCTACCAGGATTTTTAGTGGAATTTTCAGAGCCCTATAAATAATTTTAACCAATTAAAATAAGCAAAGTGCAATATTTAATCCCTGGGAAAATCCTTTTTCCCTTTTCTCTTTTCTTTTTCCTCCTTTTTCCTTTTCTTGGGCCGTCGGCCCATTTCTTCCCGCGCCGGCCCGCTTCTCCCTCCCACTCACGAAGTCCACCCGGTCTCCCTCTCCCTCTCGGGCGCCGACAGGTGGGCGCCCACCTGTCAGTCCTTTCCCCAACCTCCAGCCGCTCCCCCGAGCCGGCAACCGCTGCCGTGCCCACACCGCCCGCCGCCCCGCCCTCCCCGCCATCGTGGGCCACGTCGCCCACTCCCCCGCGAGCCCCGCCTTCCCTGCGCCCACGCTCCATTCCCGCTCACGCCCGCGCCCGCGAGATGGCCGGGATTCAAATTTGAATCCCGCCTCTCCTCCCCCCACATCCCCACTAACTCCGGCAAAATCGAGCCCGTCTCGGCCACGATCGGCTCCTCCGCCCCTATATAATCCATCCCTACATCCTCCTCCTCCCTTTTCCTTTTTCCGTCGGCCTCTCCCGAGCTCTCCACCGCTCCCGCACCATGCACCCATCCGTCGCCGCCTCTTCCACTACTCCGGCAGCCTCTAGCCGCTGCTAGGGCCGCCGCCGCACCGCGCCGCCGCCGCCGTCGGGTTCGCGCGGCCGAGGTCCACCTTGTCCGCCCTTCCTCCGTCGAATTCCGCCATCGGAGGCCGCCATTCGCCGTCCGCCGTCCGCCGGTGAGCCCTTCCATAGCCGCCGCCATCGGCCATCGCTCTCGCTCGCCGTGGACTCCCTCTCTCCCTCTAACCTCTCTCTTTTCCTCTCTTAGTGTGTCCTGGAGCTCGGCCGCCGTTCGTCCTGGAGCTCGGCCGCCGTTCATCCTGGAGCTCCGGTCGCTCACCGTCGCCGTTCATCGTCGCCTCCTCCCGCGCCGGCCGAACCCCGGTGAGAACTCCCTCCCCTTTCCTTCCTCTCGCGCGAGCCGCCGTCTTCTCGCCGGTCGCCGCCGTCAGTGGCCGCTTGCCGCCACTGCACCGCCTAATCGGCTAGCCGGTTTGAAGCCGAGCCGAGCCGACCGGGCGTCTCCCCCTCCCCTTGAGCCACTGCCCGGTGGGGCCAACTAGCCGACGCCACCTCTCCTCCCCCTTGAGCCGCTGCCATGCGGGGCCCGCTTGCTGGCGCCGCCCCCCCTCTTTTGCTGACATAAACCCTAGGATGCTTTATTGCGCAATAAATGATTTAAGGACTTTTTGTTATAGTAATAAACACATATTATCTTCTAAAAATCATATCTAATTCATCCGAGCTCCGTTTAAGTCCATTCAAGTCTCAGTAAATTCATAAAAATGCAAAGAATCCATTAAAAATAGTTTTGTTTCTTGTTTCAGTAGACTTATAGCATGTTTTGCTTGTGTGCTTTGTTTGTCGTGTAGATTTCAGCCGTTCCATCGATCCGCGGTTTCTCGAAGACGTTGTTGTGGTTCCATCAGTGCGAGAGCAAGGCAAGCCATGCATTACAATTGATCATATTGTACACAATTTACAAATATCCCGCATTTCTATTAAATGTTGCATTATTTTACAATGTCATGAGAGATGGGTCGTACTACTCAGCCATATATTGTTTACCTTATGCCGTTGATAACTTGGGTATTAAAATGCTTAGATGTTGGTTTAGGGAATGCTTAGCCATGCTTAGTTCAACTAGTACACAAAGGGGGAATCACATTAATGCATAGACTTTGATTATTGGCAATAGCTTTGGATTAGTGCCACCGCAATGGTGTTAGTAAATTAAAATACACTACATGGTGGGCTGTTGGTACATGGTTTTGCTAGTCATGCCCATGGCGAATAAGGACCGGTTCGCGGGATGCCCTGGAAGAACTTATCGTACTTACCACAAGCCAGCGTGGGCAACGGCTGGGCTTGTAGTGTAGCTTTCCTCTAGCCGACATACCCAGGCGAGGGTGGGCGTGATGGAGTTGGGTCGGCCGGGGTGTTCGGTTGATCGGCTTCCGGATTCACCGCGGCACGAGAGGGGGGCTGCCCGTTGCCTGCTGGGGACGGGGGTGAACCCTGAGGTGTGGTGCGATCGGTTAGAGGGGGTTATGCGAAGGGTCCTGTCACGGCCTCTTTCCGTTATGTCGTGGTGGCATGTCGGCGCACGGGAACGTGTCGTGGGGCTGTGTCTTGTGGGTACAGTTGTACACCTCTGATCAGAGTAAAACTATTCGAATAAACGTGCCCACGGTTATGGGCGGTCAACCAGATTCACCGTGATTAGTCTCACCCCTAGTTAGCTAATTGAACTGGTTAGTTCAGGTGGTGGTTTGGGCCTGACTCAACGTGGTGTAGCGTTGAGCAGTGATTGGTTAATATTAATTAATTACTACAACTGTTTTACTACTTTCAACTACTACTTTTAAATGCTAGCTTATTGCAAATGAACCTTTAGCCTCCTTTGGTTGTATCCTGCATCATACATCCTCTTCCGGTATGACTTGCTGAGTACAGTGGGTAGTACTCAGCCTTGCTCTCTTTTTCCCCCACCCCAGAGTTGAAGTTCTTCTCAGTTGGAGATGTCTCGAAGAAGTTGGTTTCGTCACTGCCGTCAAGGATGCCTGTGGAATGGAGTCGCCCGCTGCAAGAGTCAAGTCTTCAGGCTTAGCTCGCTTTTACCTTTTCCGCTGCATTTGTAATCATTTATATTTTTGTAAGACGTGGATCTGTATGTGAACAATTGTCATTTATGTACCCTGGCTGGTCCTGGACAGGGTTTAATATACATTCAGCTTAGAAATTCGGGTTCGTGAATTACTGGGCGTGACAAGTTATCGGTAATCCTCTCCTTATTTACTTCTGCTCTGTTAATTACTTTGATTATAATAGAATTATCTTTTGAGTAATTTAGTTTTGCTCGGTGAGAATTATTTCTTGGTTAGTTCCTATTTAGAGTACGGGATCATCGTTCACTATAACCAACTAAAATATAGTGATTTACTATGGTGTGTAGCTAACATTAAAGTAAGTAATTAATCTGCTTAGACGCGGTGTCTAGGTAGTTAATTTTCGGTGTTTGCTCCGCATCCCAAAGTAGGTGTGAGGTGCGTGTAGAGGTGGTGACAGCGCTCAAGAAACTGAAGTCCTCCCTGTCCGGGTGTGCAACAGAGCGATATCTGGGAGCAGTGAGCTGGCCAGTGCCCGAAGTACCTCATTAGGATTAAAATTAAACTTTCCGTAGACACGGTTCTTCACCGGTGAAACCTCTCTATCCTTTTCTTATCTATAGCTTCGTGTCCTTGGATGAATCTGAATCGGAGTTGACACACACGTTCCTTGTGGAAATCGATACCTGAGAATACTCCCGGGTGAAGTGCTACATCGGTATTTTCCGTGCGCTTGCGGATTTTATCTGTAAGGTTAAGAAGTACCAACAAGTGGTACATCTCTGACTAGAGTAAAATTATTCAAATAGATGTGCCCGCGGTCATGGTAGGGTCTAACAATCTTTTTCGTGATTAGTCTCACACTAATTAATTAAAAATAATAATGTGATAAATGATGATGCTTCGGTTTAACTCCTGGTTTGGAATGGTTAATTCCTGGTTTGGAGGTTTGATCTGTATGACCGGGGTTGGTTGTTCAGGTTTGGTTGGGCCTATATAGCATTGGTATGTTGGTTAGTGTTGATTTAATAGTGATTAATGACTCATCTGTTTTATAACTCTCTAAAGTTTGTTAAATGCTGCTTTTGCAAATGAGTCCTATATTATGCCATCATTTTGTATTCCTGTGCACTTGTATATTTGTTGTGTGGCTTGCTGAGTATTCCACGTACTCACCTTGCAATAATCAATCAAACCTCAGTCGAAGAAGTGTGGAGGAGAAGACTTTTGGCTTATACCCCAGTTGAGTTGCCCGTGGGAGTGGAGTCGGAGCTTCACTAGATCCTTTTATCCATTGTAGTTTTCTTTTCTTTTGTAAGTATGTAACGTTATTATTACGATGGATTTATATATTAAATTATCAGTTTGTGTACCTCGGCTGATTCCTGGACGAGGATTTTATGCACAAATTAGTTCGGAAATTACGAGTGAATTTTTGGGTGTGACATAAACCATATTAATTAAAGATGTAAGAGTCTAGTCTGTTGCTATTTCTTACGACCACATATAAATCTGCAAGCGCATGGAATACCTTTGTAGCACTTCACCTTAGGGTGACCCCAAAAGGATACCGAACTCAGGGAACGTGTTAATCTACCTAAGGCTAAGACTATCCAAGGACAACAACTATTGGTAGGCTAGCTAGGCTAGAGAGGACTTTCTATATGTTTTAATTATCTAATCTAAGTAAAGGAAATTTCCTATCTGTTGTTTCGGGCACTGACCCCTGCTGATCTGTCAGCATGGTTCCGGCTATAGCTCTATGATGTATCCGAATGTGGAGGATTACCGGGATGAGATTCAGGGTTGTCATCACCTGTCGTCTACCTTTGACAAATCCGTGGAATCACAACAAACAAAGGTTATATTTAACCTAGACACCACGCCTAAGTTACTAATTACTACTCTAATACTTGCGTAAGAACTTCCTTCTTTATCCAGAGTCCTAGTACTAGAGTACTTAGTACGAATACTAAACAATGAACCCGCAAAGATAGAAATCCATATCACTTAGACTAAGTAATTAAATAACATAAGAAAAGATCTCGAATGTTTACCTTATATAAGAAGTTTATCCGAACCCAAAGCAGAGTGCACCAACAGCTTCGGTACTCCTCCAGAATTCCTCCTAGAAAGCTATACTCGTCGAGGTAGAAGTCGGAGAGAGCGCCAAACTTCCGGGCACTCCTGTAGATTTTCTCCTTACTCTACCTATTTTCTAATGTATAAAAGATACAATAGAACTTCTTATAATTTAGCTCAAAGTTGTGTGCTGAAAGTGAAGTGAGCTCCTCCTTTTATAACTGTAACACCCTGAAAATTCGACCGACAAAAATCTAAACTCTAAAAATACGGATTTTCAAAAACTTTAAAAATTAATTGCATCATGCCGATCCTATTCGCTTATTTTATTTGGATTTGATCTCGAAGTTTATTAACCGTGAGTAAAGAATAGTTAATTAGGAATAAACCATAAAAACAAGTTGGTAAAATAAATATAAACTAAAATAAAGATTAGGTGTGGATAGGAATAAATAAAATATTATCGCGACCATATTTGGATCAATTAAAATACGATGGAATAAGAGTTAACCCTAATTAAAAATTCAAATAGATTAAATAAAAATAAAATATGAGTAATATTAATCTAGGGTGAATTCATTAGTTGAGATAACACAAATATTGAGTAAAATGCATATATGCAAAAATTAGGAATTGTGGAATCAAATTTATATGGGAAATACACTAAAATCGGGATAAATAGGAAAAGTCACTATTCATTGCCCCCTAGGTGTTCGATCGCGTCCCTAGCCCTAACCCCTCCCCTGCCGCTCGCGCTGCCCGCCCGCCGCGCCGCCGTCGCCATCGTCGCTGTCGCGTCGCCGTCGGCCTCGCGCCCCGCGCCCGCGCGTCCCATCGCCGTCGCGTCGCCGCTGCCGCGCCGCGCCGGTGTCGCGTCGCCGCCTCGCGCCGCGCGCCGCCTCGAGCCCCGTGCCGCCCCTGCCGCGCCGCGCCCCCGAGCCCCGTGCCGCCCCTGCCACGCCGCGCCAACGTCGCCGCGCCATCGCCATCGCCGTCGCTCGTCGCGTCGCCGCGCCACGCGCCCGTCTCGTCGCCGCACGCCGTCGCCGCTCGGCCGTCGCGTCGCCGCTGCCGCGCCGTCGCCATCGCGCGTCGCATCACCGTCTCGCGCCGCGCGCCGTCCCATCGCTGTCGCCCATTGCCTCCGCCGCTGCTGCGTCGCGCCGCAGCCGCGCCTCGCGCCGCGCCCCCCCCCCCTCTCCCCTCTTCCCTTCTCTCTTCCCCTCCCCGCGCCCTATAAAGCCGGCCGCCCCCTTCCTTCTCCTCTTCTCCACCCCGGCCACCCCATCTCTCCTCCCCTTCCCTCTCCCCACACGCCGCCGTTGTCGTGACCGCCGCGCCGCCACCTTAGAGCCGCCGCGCCACCGCCACAAAACCGCCGCGCCGCGCCGCGCTTTGCGCCGCCGTCGCCATCGTCCCCGCGCCACCGTCGTCTGCGTCGCCGCCGCTGCCGGTGAGCCGTCTCTCCCCCCCCCCTTCGCGTCCACCGCCGTCGCCGCTCGGGTAGGGAGAGAGGGAACCGAGAGAGAGAGGGGCAGGGAGGAGCCGGGAGGAGGAAGAAGAAAAGAAAAGAGAGAAGAGAGAGAGAAAAGAAAAGAGAGAAGAGAGAGGGAGAAAAGAAAAGAAGGAAGAGAAAAAGAAAAGAAAAGAAAAGGAAAAGAAAAAGGGGGAAAAGAGAAGGAAATAAGTAGGAAAAATTAGGAGAAATTTAGGACACTTAAAAATATTAGAATTTAAGTATAGGATTAACGAAAATATAGTATTTGCAAAATAATGCTATAATCATAGATGTATTTAAAAACTAAACAATTAGGTGAATTATATAGATTATTGTAGATTGTTTTTAATGATCTCTACAAATGATCAATTCGCGGTAGTAATTTAGATATAATTAATTAGATGAATTCTTATAGGCTATTATAAATTATATTTGGGTAATCTCTATAAGAAATCGATTCACGATAGAAATTCGGATTTAATCACTAGGAATTTTAGACGTATATTATATTTAATCATTTAGTCATAGACTAAATTAAATCGTATAATATTATTTTAGGATTCCGTCCGATGTTTAGCTCGCAATAGAAATTTCTAACCAAGTATATGAATATAATGCTCGGTTAGATTAAATTAAAAACTTATGACAACAAAATATTTATACCCGCAAAATAGTTTAGGATATAAAAATTGAAATTGGGTTTGCCTTAGCGAATAGTAAAGTTAATATAAAAGAATCGACTTTCGCGTTCGACTTCCATTTGGATTTATTTGGGATTTTTATTTGAATTCTAACCGAATTCAAATCAATTTTCGCACGTAACTATAGAGCCCGAGGGAGCTGCGGATCCAAGTGAAGGCCAAGACCCGCAAGACTTTGAGCAAGGCAAGTCATCACTATTCCTTGAACATGTTGATCCCAATTGCGAAATTATTTTGTTTACAAATAAAATTGCATGCAATGATGAACATCCTACTTGTGATTATGCCATGCCTTGATTATTGTTTGCCCTTATTCCTTCGTAACCATGTTTACGTATGAGTCCCTAGTCAATTATGACAATTGCTTAGAAATGCTATTCTAGAATTATGCATACTCATATTTATCAAATGCTATATGCTTGGGCAATTACCTTTGGGAAGGTAATTGAGATGCGGCATGTGGAGACAGGAGCGCCACATTGCCATGATATTGATGACATGATTTGTGAAAGGAAAAAAAAAAAAACTAAACAACTATTTTCGACTGGGGCGGACGGAGGATTTGGGTGGTATCTGGAAAAGGCTAGTACCGTCCCCGGTCAATTAAGGACCGAGCCATGAAGTTAAGCATGAAACGACCCCCGTACAACCGTACTTCTCGAATGGGTATAGACCTAGCGGATTAGATAGCCGAGCGGAGGCAGTATCCCTGCATAGATGGTTCACCCCTGAGTGAGGCAGGTGCGCTACGATGGGACAGCCGTTGAGGTAGGGCCGAGAGGCGTGCCCTACATCGGTGTCGCCATTGGTAGGACTGCCAAGAGTGTGTGAGAGAGAGAACTTAATTTGAACTATAATTTAATATGTGTGTGAGACTTCTCTTTCCCGGGAGCGCCAGAACTCCTCTCACTGCTAGAAACATGGACACCTAGAGTGCATGAGGATTTAAGTTCATGGAGCGGGTACTGCCAATGCGAGGTTATCGAAAAGCTTTGCCGTGACGCGTCTCATGTGTTGGGACGAGGCTCATGTGTTGGGCAGTTGCGGAGTGCGGGTAAAGTGTACATCCACTGCAGTGTGAGTAAACCAAATCTATTCGAATAGCCGTGCTCGCGGTTATTGAGCACCGGGACATGTATTACACTTGGCTAGACTTTAAATTCTTAACTTGTGTGGGATGGGATATTGCATGATGATTTTTATGCTGATGGAGCCACTTCCTGAGAGGTGGGAATGTGGACGTCCTCAGAAAACCATAACGACTCGATGGCGGGAAGCTATCCTTGGGATCACAATGGATGGTGGACAGAACCGTCATTGTTTAATATGAACACTGGTACTAAAATTTGATTAGTCTGTGCTAGGTCTTAGGCTTGCGAAAAGAATTACAAAACTGGCTTTGCGCAAAGGAACCATAGCTATCCTTTGAATACCCCTATCATGTGCATTTCTTGCTGTGGTGGCTTGCTGAGTACGGTTGGTACTCACCCTTGCAAATATAAAATTAATCAGAAGCGGGAGATGAAGCTTCGGAGGATCCCTATGCCTACTACCAGGAGGGAGAAGAAAACGATGGCGCTCAGTAGGTCTTAGTTACGGTCGTTGCCTGTGGCAATGGCATGCCGCTGCCTGAATTCCGCTGCCTCATCTATTTCTGCTTTTGGATGTATTCCGGACCGCTCGGTTCGATGATTTAAGAGAATGCCTGCGGGCTTATGATGTAATAATTAGCACTGGACTCTCGTGTATGTGCTTTTGGGTATTTCAGCTATGAACTCGTGTGTACCAGACTACTTGATCCAGGGAAATGGTACTGTTTACACGAATGATTCCTGTTATAAAAACGGGGGTCCACAATAACCTTCATAAGATGGTTACAACGATGGGAAATGTCCTAAATGCCCTCCAACCATCATTGAGGAGTAATCAGGGACGTACACGTGGAAAATGGCGATCAACGGCGCCAAGATTGGTTCGGCCAGCCGAACCCAAAAGCCCACCTCCCAGCCTCTCCTTCGGCTGGGAGGTTGCTTAATGGGCCTCCAACATCATGTACTATGTTTTGGCTCAATTCTAAGTGGTTTTGATTGACATATGGGCCCTCCAATCCGTGTAAACACACGTCCTGATTGTCCGGAGGTGTATTTTGTCGTAGACGGGTGGTTTTCATTCATAAAATACCTGCATACACATATTTTACCAACACTGGTGGAAATGATTAGTAATAATCCCTACCACTAAGTTGGATACCATATTTTATTTCATTATATGCAGGCATTGACGGTCAGTAATAATCCATACCACTAAGTTGGATACCATATTTTATTTTCAACATAGTCAAGAGTCGCACAAGTCTCAACGCTCATTAACCATGAGCATGGCTATTCGAATAGATTGGTTTACTCACACTGCAGTAGATGTACTCTTTTAATCCCGCACTCCATGACGTGCCCAACACATGAGCTTAGTCCCAACACATGAGACTTGTTACGGCCCGGTTTTTCAGTCACCCTCGCGTTGCGGCACCCGCTTCAAGGACTATGGGCCCCCATTGCACCCCGGCACACCATCCATACCTCGAGCTGGAAGTGAGGGGAGTCTTGGCGCTCCCGGGATCAGGGGTTACATAACACATATACTTATAGGGTGCATTTTAAGTTTTAGACTTCATTATCCAAAGCACAATACTACAACAACACAACCAACATCATACAGAACCATCATGATTGGGGTGTTGCTCCACGAGAATTTCTTATTCCATCAGGTCTACCCATTCGAGAAGTGCGGTCATACTCGGTTTATTTCCTACATAGCTTCCTGACTCGGTCTTTAATTGACCAGGGTCGGCTATTAGCCGTTTCATAGAACCACCCATATTCTATCCATGCTGCCCAAGTCAAAAATATATGTTTTATTAAGTTTTTGGTTTTCACAAATGTTTTTGTGTGGCGCTCATGTCTACACCAGTCTTCCATCAATTACTCACATTGAGTGATCACAACCACATCCATATAGTATGAGTATGGAGTGTACAATTGTCTATATAAGCAATACAAAGCAATGTCGATAATTGACCACACATAAGTAATAGACTCAGGCAACAAGGATATATAAGGGTAACAATATCAAGGAGGCTCGCGAATAAATTTAGGTACGCATTTTATAATTAACATGCAACTTTATTTATAAACAAAATATTTATAAAATGGGTTCAACATGCTCAAGGAGGGGAGCGTAGAGACTTGCCTTGCTCAATCGAGGGTCGTTCTACCTCGACTGGTTCGGTCTCCTCACAAACGTAACATGTTCGGTTGACTTGTGGAATTAATATAACCTATCCTTAGACATTAACGCAAGGGCTAAAATACCAGAAAAATGGAAAAAAAATACCAAACCAGTGCCATTTTGAAGATCTTGAATTTAGAAGAATTTTGGTGAAAGTTTCATCAAAATCCGACTTAAAACGAGTGAGATATGGGCTTTGGAAGTTTAGGATTTGAATTAATCAAATAAAAGTAAAAGATCTGACAGGTAGGCCTAGGTCAAGGTATTGACTGGTTTAAAATTGCCCTTATCCGGCCTATGGCCCACATGTCGTCACACGTCTCCTCTCTCTCTCTCTCTCTTTTTTCACATGCGACCTCTTCACTCTGCCTTGCTGACACCGGGCTAACGCCGGCGCTAGGTGTTAGATTGTGATTGTGTTTATCTGTTTCCCTCCCTTCCGTATCCCCTCCGATATTGTTTCTATAAATCGGTTGCAGTAGATATGGAAGGCTTGGGCCAATATGTACTCTGTCATATCGATAATGCAATCCATCATGTTGAGCCAATCACACTTTCATGGTATCAAATTAGTTTCTTTCCTTTGCTTCCGCATCTTCTCCACCCCAGCCAACCGGCATCTCACACCGCCGCCATGGCCTCTCGCTCATCTCTCACTACTGACTCCGTCCTCGAAGACACCATCAAGGTCATCACCGACGCCGTCCGCTCCTCCTTCAATCCCAGTCCCGGACTCCAGCTCGACGATGCCCTGACCGATGCTGTCGCCGGCAACGCCGCCGACCGCACCACGAACACCGCCTGGACAGCCCTCGGTCCCATGCTGCTCAACCTCTTCCAGTCGGCTCCGGCTACTGACGATGCCGTCTCCTCCGCGGTGCCGCCATCGATGCCCCTGACGGCTGCGCCTCCGATGACCGTCGTCCTCGCACCCACGTCGACACCGCCGCTGGTCCCTCCTCCGACTTCTGCGGCTGTGCTCCCGCCCAAGCTCCTGGCTCTCCTCGCTCGACTCGGCATCAACACCGCGTCGACCGCCCCTACTCAGGACGCCGTCGTGCCACCACCACCGCCGCCGGCGCACGAAGCCGAAGCCGTCGCCGCTCTCCACAGCCAAGCCGTCGCTGTCCTCAACGTGAAGGCACTCGTCCCAGTCACCCTCGATCCCGACTCCGACAAGTACTCCCACTGGCGAGGCCTCTTCCTCGTTACACTCGGCAAATACGCCCTCCAGGACCATGTCTTCTCCGACTTCCCTCGCGCCGATCAGGCCAACTGGACATAGATGGACTGCGTCGTCCTCGGCTGGCTTTACGGCTCCATCTCCTCTACTCTTATGCAGGAGGTGCTCTCTCCCACGGCGACCGTGCGCTCTGTGTGGCGTGACCTCGAGTTACAATTCCTCGACAACGGTGAGCAACGCGCCGTCAACCTCACCGCCGAACTTCATCATCTGCAACAAGGTGATCTCTCCATCGGCGACTACTGCCGGTGCCTCAAGGTCCTCGCCGACAACCTCGCCGACGTCGGCGAGCCCGTCAAGGACCGCTCCCCCGTCCTCACCCTCATCGGTGGCTTAAACAACAAGTTCGACAACCTCAAGTCCCTCCTCCCGCTGCAAGTCCCGTTCCCCACCTTCGTCGAAGCCCGCGCTCAACTCCTCCTTGACGAGCTAACCAAGGGACATCAGCCGACCGACGCCGCCACGGCTCTTCTCACGTCATCCTCCACCAACATCCGCTCGTCCTCCACCAACTCCTCCAACGGCAACTCCCGCAACAACAATCGTCGCCGCGGTCGCAATAACGGTGGTAGCAACGGAAGCGGCGGCAGGGGCGACGGCGGCGGCAGCGGAAGCGGCGGCGGCGGTGGCACCCCCCACGGTGGCGGCGGCCAAGCAAACCAGGGATCCACTTCTTCACAGGCCTCTGCTACACGGGCCAACCAGGGATGGCCCACGGCCTTTAACCCCTGGACTGGGAGCATTCACATGTGGCCGGGCCAGGCCAGCCCAGGTCTTCTTGGGCCACGGCCCGGCTTCGCTAGCGCTGCCCTCACCAACGCGCTGGCCCACGCCTTCCCGCTGGCCTTCGTTGCTCCGCCTGGGCCGGCCCAGTTTGCGGCCCCCTCCACGGTGCCGCCGACTCCCGTGGTGCCAGCCACCACCACGCCGTTCCAGTGGAACGGCCCCTCGCAGTGGGACCCACAGATCCTCGCAGGCGCCTTCAACACGACCATGTTGACTACTCCGCCTTCTACTGAATGGTACATGGACTCAGGTGCTACTTCTCATATGACGTCTGACACCGGTACCCTCTCCATCTCCCAACGCCCTACCCACAATACTCCCTCTCACATTATTGTTGGCAATGGCTCCCTTCTTCCCATTACATCCGTTGGTCGTGCCTATTTACACTATCCCAGTTATTCCTTTGTGCTTAACAATGTTCTCGTTTCTCTTGAGATTATTAAAAGCCTTATTTCCGCTCACCGTTTTTCTCGTGATAACTGGGTTTCTGTTGAACTTGACCCTTTTGGCCTCTCTGTGAAGGATTACCCAACCAAGACCGAGATCGTCAGGTGCAATAGTTCCGGTGACCTCTATCCTCTTCCGGCGGATGCGTACTCCTTGGCGCCCTCTGCACGTGCCTTTGTCGCTACCTCCACCAACACCGACCTATGGTACCGTCGCCTTGGACATCTTGGTCATGAGGCTCTTACTCGCTTGGCACAAGCGTCTGTCATTCCACCACGAAAAGTGACGCCCAGAAATTCACTAGTAATTTCCGAACTAATTTGTGCATGAAATCCTCGTCCAGGAATCAGCCGAGGTACACAAACTGACAATTTAATATACAGATTCATCATAATAATAACGTTACATACTTACAAAAGAAAAGAGAAAACAACAGCGGAATTACGGTCTAGCGAAGCTCCGGCTCCACTCCCACAGGCAGCTCAACTGGGGTATAAGCCAAACGTCTTCTCCTTCGCTACTTGTCTTCAACTGAGGTTTGATTGATTATTGCAAGGTGAGCACATGACATACTCAACAAGCCACACAGCAAATATGCAAGTGCACAAGGATACCAAAGAATGGCATAATATAGGGCTCATTTGCAAAAGCAGCATTTACAAACATTTGAGAATTGTAAAACAGTAGAGTAATTAATCATCAATATTAATCAATACTGAACAGCACACCCATGCTGCACAGGCCCAACCATCCTGGACAACCATACCCGGCTGTACAGATCTATCTCCAAACTAGGAATGTACCATTCCAAACCAGGAGCTAATCAAATTATTACCAGTTATAGCATCATTTATTATGGTGAGAAGTGTGAGACTAATCACAAAAGACATTGTTAGACCCGCCCATAACCACGGGCACGGCCATTCGAATAGTTTTACTCTGGCCAGAGGTGTACCACTGTACCCACAAGACACAGCCCCACAACATGTCACCATGCGCCTCAATACCACCACGGTACCTCGGAAAGGAGCTGTGACAGTACCCCTCGCATAACACAATCCACCACAGCGCACCATTCCTGGATCATAATCACCCCCTTATAAACAAGGCATGGACTACCCAGCGACCCCCGTGGGCTTATCTCCGCCACTTCTCAGTCTGGTGCCCCGCAATGAACCATGCTATACAAAAGGTAAAGCCGTTGCCCATGCTGGCTTGTGGTTGGCACGGTTAGTGTTTCACAACCGAAACTCGTGAACCGGTCCTTAATTGTCATGAGCACGACCATCAAAACCATGTGCTCACAGCCCACCATTATCAAGTTCTAGTTGGCAAATTAATTAATTAACCAATCACGATTGACCATCGTGAGCTATCATTAAATATCCATTGTTAAGTGATAGTGAAACATTAGTTATCCCAATCGTGTGCTAATGTTTCTAAGCATGGCTAAGCAATTATATCTAATATCTAGCTGAACCAATATATAAGTCCAACTAGTCAAATTATCACCCAAGGTATCAAAGAATAGAGTAAGCAATGCAAAGTGGTCATAACAAATGAATAGGTTCACGTCACCCGATGACAATCGAAAATAAATGCACAGTTGAAATAAATAGAGAACTTAAATATAGGATCAACATGCTCAAAGGAATTGTGTTTGGGATCTGTGTGACTTGCCTTGCAATAATCGGTCTTCAATTAAATCTTCTTGAGTACTTCCGACGCACTCACGATCCTGTGAAACGACGGAAACGACAAGCTAACACGCAAAACAAGGAAAACACTAAGAAACTCCAAATAAACAGAACATATAAAGTAAACAAACATGTAGATCATGATTTTAGATGAATTATGAGACTTGAACGACCTCATTCCGATTTCATATAAATTAATTACGAATTTTACAAGATTAATTCCAACTAAACCTATTAAAGAAAAGACTATTCCAAATTAATTAAACAATTTACAAATGATTTATAACGGAGATAAAAGATTAAAACAATCTCCGGAAAAAATTAGATTATATTTGGTAGATGACATGATAAAAAAGGACTAATATGCCATTGAAAAGAGAGAACAGAATTATATTGATTTTGGATGGCTAAGATTAATCTTGATCGAGTTGACCAAGATCGGATGGCTTAGATTGATCTGGCAAGCGAGCCTCACGAGATACCAACTCAACGAGTCAATTCTACGTGACATGGGATCACCCAAATGATCAACGAAACCGGTGAACGGAACCGGCGGCTCTGAACGGCTCTAAACTAAAGGACGACTCAACACGGACGAACGAACGAAGCACGGGGAACACTTCGTTCGTACAAACGAGCGAACGACTCAACAACGGCTATGGCTAAACTGGTGAGCTAGACACAATTCACGGTAAAGCCCCGGTACGACAAATGATAGGCCGGTAGGAACCTTGGGATGCACCTACGGCTAGACAACTTGACTACCGAGCAACGGCTAAAGTGGCACACAGCTGTGACACAGCGGCACTAGGGCGACTTGGCTCGGCTAGGCAGCGGTGGCTCAGCGGAGGCACGCGGCTAGGGTTAGGGCAGCAGCACAGCGAACAACAACGCAACAGGCACGGCTGCGACTGCAACAAAGCGGCTTGGCAAGCACGGCTGATGGGTTGAAATCTAAACCAAGCAGACACGGATAGACGTCTCACCGATCCAAAACGATCGGAGAGGGAGGGATGATGACAATGTTCCGGCAACAACACACGAAGACGATGACGATGCTAGGGCCAAACAAGATTAGATTAGATGGGATTAAGACCCTAGGGATAAACTACACTGGTGAACGGCATGGGAGCGGCGGTTGCCGGCGAACCACTGCACAATAATGCAAACAGAGGGCACTGGGAGAAAGAGGAGGCAACGGTGATGCTTACCAACACTTACGCAGCGATGAACGGCGAAGGAGATGGCCAGCGACGAGATCGGGACGACGACGAGGTATGGGTCAACAACGGTAATGGCTTTCCGGTGACGAGCGGCGGCAACAGAGGGGTGTACGGGCTTCGGCTTGGCGCTGCGATGCCGACGACGGCCTTGGGGTGAACCGGCGATGACCGCAACAGCGAGGAGGCTCAGCCGGAGATCAAACCGAGGCGACGAAATCGGCCTTCACGGTGACAGCGACTTCCAGCGAGACTTGGCGGAGGGGAACCGATGTACATGACAGATCTATTCCCTGATGTCATACCCCAGGTAAACCTTGTCATTATTAACCTGAAAAATTGTTAGCCGATTCATTCCCCGACTAATCTTTTGTTTCTGTTCTGCAGACAATCGACTCTTCCCCTCCACGTCAAAGTAACAGTGGCAGAGACATTGAATATGCTCCAGGTCTGATTCCCAATGGAGGTGGACCATCTCTTCCTGTCATCGGTTATCATGCCCCCAAGACTTCAAGTCTTCTCCAAGGGCTTATCAGAGAACCAGCCGATGCCGTCAAAAAGAGAAGAACCAGGTCATCGGCTGTGGACACACTGGCTCCTGCTCCAAAGAAGAAGGCCAAATTAAAGAAGCCTAAACTAACCGATGATCTGCCTGCCCTAGATCCATCCATTGAACAAGCTCTGGATGAAGAAGAAATCGGCGAGGATGTTGATTAAGCCGCAGATGAAATAAGCGAAACTGAAAAAACTCCATCGGCCTCACCTAAGCAAACTCCTCCGACACCCTCTGCTCCAGCTCACTTCTCTAGGGTAAATATCTTTCCTTAACTTTCTTGTATAACTATTTATCCTCAGCCGATTACTCATTAATCTTATCTTTGCAGAAAAAGAGAATTGCCGTGAAGAAGAAATCGGCATCAACAACTCTAAAACTGGCTCTACCAGTAAGATATTTTAATTCCTTTATTAGTCGATCTCAGCCGATTTTGCCTAACACTTGTTTCTTTTACAGCCTCCTCCTCCTCCTTCTCCTTCTGCACAGCAATCATCAAGCGACTGGACTCCATCAGCTGTGGGGAGTCATCATGTTGAGGAAGAAGTACAACCAACCACTCCTGCTATCCCAGTAAGTCTCTCTCAAACGCCAAACTTTAGATCGGCTGTATTTGTTTGTCGTCTAATTGCCTTCGAATTTTCTTTTACAGGCCTTAGCCGATCTGTTCTCTTTTGATATCAAAGATTACTTTGATGAGACAGAAGAAGAGACCACGAGTAGGGCTCTAGCCCCCTTGGATGACACTGTCAAAAAGACACTTGAAGACATATCCCTTTGGCTAGGATCTTCACTGGACAACCTGGTGGCTGACTGTGGTTCGATTCGGGCATAGTTCGCTCAAATCCAAGCCTTAATCCCTAATGATCTGGCAAACACCATTACTCCAGTAGTGTACCTTGAGCAACACCAATTCAAGCTGGAGAAGGCCAAGCAACGGATAGCCGATCGGCGCGAGCGGAACGATATTGAAGCCACTATCCAAGCCAATCGGCAGCTCGTTCATGAAGAGAAAGCTAAATTAGACCAACTCTCGGTTAGGCCAATCCAGTCGAATATAAATCGGCTTGAAGCTCGCAAAATTGATTTACTAGCTCAACTTGAAGAGTTCAACGTTGAGCTGGACCTGGCAAAACAAAAACTAGCCAATCTTCCAAGTGTTGTCGAAGAACAGAAGTCCAAATTGAGATCGGCTATCAAACATGTGGCTGACATGACTAAGTCTCTCAAGGTCATCTCTGGAACCGATGCCCAGGATATTGTAACATACTAAAAATTAGCTATTTTCTAATTACGCATCATGTCATGTTTTTATTAACCTCCTAAACCTAGGATATTATAATTAAAGAGACCTCCTAAAATTAACCTGCATAAAATCTCTTTCTGGTATTTATTTTGGGTTTTAATTTAAAAACCTTCCTTTGACAAAATTCCTTTTATTCAAATTTAGTTTGAAAATCTTTTTACTTTTATGAATCATGGTCCAAGAAATCCTCCAACACTATCCTTGAACCTAAACCGAAGCAATTCCAAATTTGTTGGAATTAATTGTCAACCTATCCTTTGATTCCAAACCTATCCTTAGTTCCCTTTCCAAATCTCAAGTACCCAAATTCCTCCTTTCAATCTAGCCGCCAATTTAATTTCCGTGGCTTGATTTCCTCCTCGGCACAAGAATAATATTATTACGAATATTGTGAACAATTGCTCTTGTGCTAAGAAAATAGATTATATCTTTGTCATTCAAATTTCCTATTAGCCTCAAACAATTCTTTGAAATCCATGCCACCCTATTTATCCTTCTCCAATTATCTTCTTCCCACCTTCCTATTGACATATTAAATTTTATTCATATATCCCTCACCCTTCCTATTTGAGTGCTTCCAAATAAATTCCCTCAAACTCCACCTCTAAATATTGCACTCAAATAATTTAAGAAATCTCTTCTGTGAATTCTTTCCGAATTCAAATTCTTTGCAAAACTTAGTTATCCAAATCAAGTATTCAAATTAGACTTCTCTCTTTTTGTCATCGGGCCGAAACTCCATTCTTTCTTCCTTTTTGGCCCATCTCCCTCTTCGGCCTAGGACGGCCCAGCCTCCAGCCGAGCCGCCCTTCCTCCTCTCACAGACGCGCGTGTTGCACACGCACATGCCGTCGCCGCCAAGTCGCGCCGCCACCGTCGCCGTGTCGTGTTCATCAACTGCCGCCGCCGTCTTTCCGTCGCTGCTAAGCAACGGCCGACGTCAGCCGCCACCTCACGCTGCCGACGTCAGCTGCCGAGCCGAACCGACACTATCGGCCAATCGAAGACAGAGCCGGCGCCGACTTCTCTTCCTACAGGCCAATGCATCGTGTTTTCCTTCACCTACTCCTCCAAAACCGCCATAAGCAACCGACCTTCGCCGCCTATAAATAGCCGGCGAGGTACCCTCCTTTTCCTCACATCAACAGAGCTTGAAGCTCTGCTTTTCTCTCTCTCCTGCCATGGCAAGCCCTCACCAGCCATCGGCCGATCTCCCTCACTGGAGCTTCGCAAGCCAAATCCTTGCGCCAACAATTCCGCCTCGCCGAGGTGATTCCATTTTTCCCGTTTTCTCCTTCTCTTCCACCCCATAGCAGCCACCACAGCCACTTCTTTTGCCACCGGAGATAAGCTCTTCTACTCGCCGTTCCGGCCATCTCCCTCGCTCCCTCTGCTTGCCACCGACCTACCCGGATGCGCAGCGAGCGGGCACACGCTTGGCCGCCGCCGTCGAGGCCGTTCTACCGCCGGAGCACCGGCGCCCCACCTCCCTCCCTCTTCTCTGTTGCCGGCAAGAAAGAGAAGAAGAAAGGAACGGGAGGAGGAAGGAGAGAAGGAAAAAGAAGAAAAAGAAAAGCCTGACAGGTGGGTCCCCTGCACAGTGACTTTTCTCATTTTCTAGATTTAATTCAAATCCTATTCTTTAGAAGCTCATATCTCCTAAACCGTAGATCCGATTCCACTGAAACTTAGACCTAAATTCATCTAAATTCAAAATATACATTTTGATATCAATTTTGCTATTTTAAGATTTTATTTGAATTTCCTTAATTTATTCAAATACCATTTGAATAAATATTTGATCTTATAATTGAATTTAAAACTTAAACTTATATTTGCTTTCCAAATATTTTCTTTTATTTCCAAAATGCCTTTTAGCCACTAAAAAGCTGCCGGTTGGAACTTTACGCCTTCCATGGGGACATTTGCGCGGTCTACGGACCTCAACGTCGAACCGTTGGTTGTAAAGCCCGGCAAAAACCAATCCTAAGGTCGAAGTGCTGCTCCTGGCACCCCACGCCTTCATGCGTACAGCGGTCGGAGCTTCACTATTCCCTCGACCTCCACAGCATGCCGCACAGTTAGCTCTCGGGCTCTGTGTGATCCTAGCCGCTCCGCCGCCACTCACGGTTGTCGGAGTAACACTTCCACCCCACTAAACCCACACAAACCTCCTATCCCTCTAGCCGTTATGCTGTCTGTTGACACCGGCTAGAGAAGATACCAAACCTAGTCGTTATGCTCTAGCATCGACTAGCACACAACCAAACCCTAGCCTTCCTAACCATTTATCGTTTTCTTGTTATTTTATGGTTTTTATTGAATTTAGTTCTTCGTCTCTCTCAGTAGAGTTTATTATCTTTTGGATGGCAACCTGTGATGTTTCGAGGATTGGATAATCATGTTGCCTATCTCGGATTTGTTTGCGTTGTAGCAAGGCAAGTTATTATTCCTCTCCTCTGAGCATAAATGCCCTATATTCTATATCTCTATTCTATGCATTAGCCATTCATGATTTTGAATGCATAACCTGAACATATAGCAAACCAGAAATGCTAGATTTTGCTTAGCCATGCCTAGTTAGATTGCATAAAATATAATGAACTTAGATTGGAACAGTACGGTAGAAATGGTTGATTTCCGGGTGGCTAGTACTGTTCCAACCGACATAAGATTGCCAAGTACATGTGAAGAACGAACGAGTATGACCGCAACTTCTAGAATGGGGATAGACTTAGCAAAGTAGGTTATCTAGCAAAGGTGGTACCTCTGTACAATGGTTCTTCTTTAAGTCCTCGCGCAGGAGGCAAATTTACGCCGAGCAGGGCGATTATAATATTTACCGAGGCGCAGGTAAATATATTGATTATTGCGCGCTGTGTGTGTATTGTGAAAACCTGGTTGGGATGACGGGGGTCTCTCAACCAGTTCTCTCTAAAAACCTCAGGAACGCCAGAACTCCTCTTGCTGCTGATAACGTTACGTTCAGAGCGTATGAGGACTATAGTTCATGGAATAGGTACCATTAATGTTAGTAACCGAAAAGCTTTGCCATGACTAAGCTGATGAATATTAGCATGTCATGGATTACGGGTAAAGCATACATCTACTGCAGTATGAGTATCTCTGAAACTATTCGAATAGCCATGCTCACAGATATTGAGCATTGGGACTCACTATGGCATCTTGGTTAGAAATATAACTCCAGATTTTATTAAATACTGTTGCATTACAAAACATTATAGACTTTCTCCTTCTACTTTCTCAGCTTTCCGCAAATAGATCTTGCTCTACTCAAATACTATTATTTCATACATTCATACTTGAATATAATAGCTTGCTGAGTACGTTGTACTCATCCTTGCTTTAACCCCCTTCTTTCAGAGTTAATTTGGAGTTCTTGCCGAAGCCGAGAGTTCAATCATATAAGTTAGTTCCATTCTAACTTAATCCTCAAATATAGACTAGATAAATGGTTTAAGTCTATAGCAAAACATTAGAGTTGAGTCATTCTATAGCTTCTGCTGTAATAGTTAGCCACAAGCGTTGTAAATTCCCCTATTATTTTATGTAATAATATCTCCTTTCAAACCTTGACCAAATGTATGCAATGAAGAACCAGATTGTTGAACCTGTATCAATCTACTGATCTAGGGCTTGATACAGTCTAAACATGTCGGTTTCCGAATCATTAGTTTTGGGACCTGACAGATATCCAAGCCATCGAAGAAGTAGATCAAATTAGGCAAAGGGCTATTTCGGCCATCCAGCGATATTTGTCTCAGTGACATCCTGTGTAATCGGTCTTAGAAATTTTTGTAATCGGCCAAGATACTCTGGTACTTTTCTGTCTTGACAATCCTTTGTGCCGATTAATATAACTTCTAAATTTGCTCAAAAATTTGCAATTCCTCATATATGCCCCCCTAATTTTGTAGTCGATCTAATCCTGTTTTCTGATGCTGATATTACCTAATTTGGTCGTTAACAGGCATGTGGTGTTTGATGAGACGGTGTTTCCTTTTGCTTAGATGACTAACAATGTAGTGGCTACTGATCTGGAGTTCCTTGAGGATTTTTCAGCTTCTCTCCTGACGCCGATTGGATGGCGCCCCCGCCCTGACCACATCGGTCCGGCACCCAGCGCCTCCACGACGGCCCCGCACACCGGCTCCAGCAGGCCAGCCTCTCCGACTGGGCCTGTCTCGCCCAGTCCCCCAGCTGGGCCTGCCTCACTTTCGGCTGGGTCGCCCAGCCCCTCATGGTCGGCCGGCGTGCCGACCGGGTCTCCGGCTTCTCCGGCTCGATCGCCGATTGGACGAACCGCACTGTCGTCAGCTGGGGCACCTGGAGCATCGTCCGGTTTTCCATGGCCGCCCCTCGCTCGGTTGGTCGGCGCACCAACCGGGCCACCTGAGCCTCTTCGGCCCCCTCCGACCGGCGCCCCCACACACCCCTGGAGTGCGCGTGTGCCTAGCATCCGTGTACCGGCACAGCTCGGTCTCTCACCCGTCGTCAACGAGCACTCTATGATGACCTGCGGCAAGACCGGTCTTCGTCAGCCTGTCCACCGCCTCAATCTTAGTGTGGCTACCCTCTCCCTTGTGCCGCGCATGTATCATGCCGCACTTGCCGACCCCAACTGGAGGTTCGCCATGGAAGAGGAATTCTATGCGCTTCAAGCCAACCACACCTGGGATCTGGTGCCCCGTCCACATGACGCCAGCGTCGTCACCGGCAAGTGGATCTTCCGTCACAAGTTTCAGGCCGATGGTAACCTGGACAGGTACAAGGCCAGCTGGGTTCTTCGCGGCTTCACCCAGCGTCCCGGCATTGACTATGACGAGACCTTCAGTCCAGTCGTCAAGCCCGCCACCGTTCGCACCATCCTCAGCCTGGCAGTCTCACGTGATTGGTCGGTTCACCAGCTGGATGTCAAGAACGCCTTCCTCCATGGTACTCTTCAGGAGACAGTTTACTACACACAACCTGCTGGCTTTGTTGACTCCACCAAACCTGACATGGTTTGCCGCCTCAACAAATCCCTCTACGGCCTCAAGCAGGCCCCCCGAGCGTGGTACATCCAGTTTGCCAGTTTCCTCCTGTCACTTGGTTTTGTTGAGGCTAAGTTAGATACTTCTCTGTTCATCTACCGCCGCGGTGCTGATATGGTCTACCTGCTACTCTATGTGGATGACATTGTGCTCACAGCCTCCTCTGACGCTCTCCTTCAGTGGACGATCCGATCACTACAGTCGGAGTTCTCCATGAAGGACCTTGGCAGCCTACATCACTTCTTGGGCATCTCTGTCACACGCCAGTCTTCTGGTCTCTACCTTAGTCAACGGAGTACTGCCTTGAGATTTTGGACCGTGCCGGCATGTCTGACTGCAAGCCGTGTGCTACCCCTGTGGATACCAATGCCAAATTGTCAGCTGTTGATGGTGCTCCTGTTGCTGACCCTACCGACTACCGAAGTCTTGCCGGCACTCTGCAGTATCTGACCTTCACCAGGCCTGACATTTCTTATGCCGTGCAGCAGGTGTGTCTTCACATGCATGACCCGCGAGTGCCGCATCTTGCCGCTCTAAAGCGCATACTGCGCTATGTCCGCGGCACGCCTGACCTCGGTCTCCACATTTGGCGTTCCACTACGGTCAATCTCATCGCCTACTCCGACACTGACTGGGCAGGTTGTCCCGACACCAGAAAATCCACCTCGGGTTATGCTGTTTTTCTTGGTGACAACCTTGTCTCGTGGTCCTCGAAGCGCCAGCACACCATGTCCCGCTCCAGTGCCGAGGCGAAATACCGGGCTGTGGCCAATGCTATGGCTGAGACTACCTTGCTTCGACAGCTTCTTAATGAGCTCCATACCCCTCCGAGTCGTTCTACACTGGTCTACTGCGACAATGTGAGTGCTATTTATCTCTCTACTAACCCGGTGCAGCATCAGCGCACTAAACATGTGGAGATTGATCTACACTTTGTTCATGATTGTGTCGTCGCGGGTTAGGTTCGTGTATTACATGTTCCCACGACATCCCAGTTCGCCGACATCTTCACCAAAGGTCTTCCCAGCACGATCTTCTCGGAGTTCCAGTCCAGTCTGAATGTCTGCTCCGTCGACGTTCCGATTGCCGGGGGAGGGGGGTGTTAGAATGTGACTGTGTTTATCTGTTTCCCTCCCTTCCTTATCCCCTCCGATATTGTTTCTATAAATCGGTTGCGGTAGATATGGAAGGCTTGGGCCTATATGTACTCTGTCATATCGATAACTAGTAAGTGTGCACGTGGAATCCACGTTGCTAATAAAATATATAAAACACATAATATAATTGTTCAAGTGCTAAATAATTTTCAGATTTCATTTGTTGTTTCAAGATCGATTAACGATCAGTGAGGCGGTCAGACCCTAGCTTCATATAATCACACAGAACCAAAATTTGAGGGAGTCCCATCTACCTTTTGTTACAGTAATAACGTTTTCAAAGAGTACCACACCAATGAAACTATTTAACTTGTTGACGTAGTGCCTGCCTTGCAAGACACGGATTGTTCCTGTCAAAGGAAATACAAAACATTCTCGAGCCAATCCACCAATTATATTCACCATCTCGAAAAACATAAATATCACAATCATCTACAAGAGATAATTTTTTTGAAAACAACTTTTGGTGAGCTTCCATGCATTTTACAAGAAGGTGGTTGAGAGCATGCATTACACGGTGTGAATTATTATCATTTAGGCCCCGTTTGATTTAGATTATTAAGCTAATTATTATTGTGGATTATCTACTATAAATTAAATATATTGAGAATAAACTTAACAAATAGCTTAAAATAAATGGACTAAACAAAAATCAATTTCTGGAGTTATCCATATTCCACAGTAGGAACTAAATTCTAGATCACTCAATTCAATCAGAAGATACAGTGACAAGGTAATGACGTAATGTTCCAAAATAGAACTCATGTGCCATTTGCAAACATCTCGACCTTCTACATACAAATTTAAAGATCCACTTGTACTAATTCAAGTTCATTTGCCAAGCATATTAAACGGATAGCAAACGCCAAGAGGCAGTATGAAAATAGCCCGAATTTTAAATGATTTCATAAGTAATTACCAGGGGCCACTCGAAGTCTAGTTCGTCACCTTGCAATATTTTACCAACCAAAAAGCAAATTTCAGGAAATATTCACTTGATGTAGATTATGGTAAGTAGGAGCAAGAAAAACTCAAACCGTGTAATAGGATCATGTCCAACAAATCCATCTTCACTGTTTATAGAGCCAGTACACGCGAATTGAAAATTAAAGTTCAACAAAGTTCAATGGATTTACTCTAGGTCTCTAGCAAACCCCTCTTGATCATAGCCATGTGCTGGTGAGGTCTCTAGCAAACCCCTCTTGATGTCCCACATGGCCATCCAGTTGGCGTTTATCATTTCTATTACAAACTTGATGTCTTCTATTGAAACAAAGGGTAAGTTGATAAAACAAAGGACATAAATCTGTGGATTTCTGATGGGTATTAAGTTGGTACCCTGCTTATAGCTTTAAGCTCTCATAAGAGTGTGAAGGTGAAGAAATCAAAATAGCTACATAGAACGGACTGAAATCACTGTATTTTACATGGGTGTAAAGTTGGTACCCTTTTGTTGCTTTCAGATCTCATAAGCTGATGTTCTACTGCAGAAAGGAACCAAACAAAATTTTGTTAGACATCAGCGTAAGAAATTAAGAAGTAGGTGGCACTAATAGAAATTAAGAGGGCTAGCTGTGCAAACTAAATCTTACTATTATGCCTTGATTTGACAATCCTAATTGATTTTACTACTATATTACAAATGAAATTTTTTCGAAGAAAACACACATATATCTTGAGAGAAGATTTTACTTCTCAAGAGAAACATGTACTAATTTACTAAACTCGAAATTACTTGTGCTCTTGGATACATTTTCATGCAAAAATTTACAGGCACAATGTATGCAAAATAGATAAAATCCATATAACACTAACCTGGATTTGAAGAATGCTATGACACTGATAAAAGAAAAATAAAAACATTGTTGCTCCATGAATAGAAATCCCCAACATTCACAAAAATAGCATGAAAAAAAATTGAGTGCAAGAAACCGATTTGCCTGTACCTCGACCTGGACAGCATGTGCCTCACTCGCACGCATCAATCAAACCAGATGAGACAAGTCTTCAGCAACTGGGTTGGAGGGGATTGCTACCTCATGCGTGACCTGGTTGTATCATTGACGACCAGCTGAAGAGACGGGACATCCAATGGAGATCACTGCCAACACAAACTACTTCAGTTCATTATGTCCTTCCATAAGCATGGAAAATATGATCCAAAATGATGGCAGAACATGCAAACTGGAATTACGGAAGCCTCAATGGATGACCATATGTTCAAAAGCTTTGCAAACTGGAATTGCGGGAGCCTCAATAGATGACCATATGTTCAAAAGTTTGCTTAAATCGACGAAGTTCAGTAGAAATCTTGTTTTCTACGTTCAGAATTACAGTACTACAAATGCTAAGGTTAAGTAGAATACATTAAGAACCATTGAATTGTTAATTTGAAAGCAGCAAACAATCAACCAGAAATTTGGTCAGTATGACATCTATACAAATTGTCAAATTGTAAACAGGAGATGATGCTAGTGCTAGCTAAGCATTTCATCAAACACATTGCAAGCATGAATATAGAACATCAACCTCACGTGTTGCTGGTGTTGCTGGTGTCCTTATCTGCTAGCATCAATGATGTCCAACGGCCCTAGTCCTGTGCCCTTGTTCCAGCGCATCCCTGATAACAACAACAATGAAAAATCATACAGGATGTTGACGATGACAGCAGTGGTGGCACGGGTGCGGTCCTAGGGGTCGTCGGCTCTTCCTCCGGTCGGCACCCTCTCCTACGACCGCGCCGGGGGCATGCTCCTCCCCGGCACCTCTGTTGGCGCTCGCCTCTTGCCCAGTCAACCTCGCCGATGCCGACAGGCCATGCGCAGCGACCTCCAGCCCTCCTCCAACGGCCCCCTCTCCTCCTAGCAAGACTCTCCGCCACCTCATATCCCCTTTCCGGCGGCGGCACCCGGATGTCCGGCCCGCGCGCGCGAGGAGTCAGCGGGGTAGGGCGAGCAGAAGTGCAGAACCCACCTCTCCTTCCTCTCCATTGCGACGCGGCGCGGTGCGAGCAGGGAAGCAGGCAGCGGCGGGTAGGGTGAGGCGGCTCTGGCGGGTGCGCGCGACGAGGAGGTGAGCAGCTCCGGCGGGAGGCGGCGGGAGCGGGTTGGCGCGCTCTAGGAGGAGCCGAGCGGCTCCGGCGGGAGAAGGCGGCGGCGCGCTGGCGCACAAAAGGGAGCGTTCCATTTTTTTTTTTCTTTGACCGATCCTAACCGCTGTTTAGATGTGGGAGATCGCTTTTTTTATTATTTTTCGCTAACCGCTGCTTAATTGACGTGGGGATCGCTAATTGCAGGGCTGATTCTTCGTACGAGCCATTGGATGAATAGATCTAAGGGTCAGAAAAGATAGATGTTTGATGAACTCGTACATTTTATATTAGTATAGATAGATAGATGCAATCTATCGTGTTGAGCCAATCACACTTTCACTAGGGTTAGCCCGCGCGGTGGCTGGCTGGGACGGAGGTGCATGCAGCCGGAGAAGGGAGCGCCATGGGAGCCTTGGCCACCGATGGGAGGCGGCGAGGGCTGTTAGAATTTGTGTCGAATATGTGTACGTAGTCGGTTACAGTTTAGGACTTGGAGTTGTAATAGGTATTAGGACTAGAGTATGAGTCAGACTCTATCCTAAGATCTCTCATAAATAGAGGGGCGTGCCTGTTGTAACTGCATGGCGACTTAGCATAGCGAGAGGGAGCGGCTGCCGGCGTCGACCGGCCGTGAGTCGTTGTAACTTTGATACGCTGTATATGCTGGATCGGGGAGGAGCGTCCGTAATCAGTGCCCCGGAGATGTAGACTACGGCTGAACTCCGTTACCAAATATCGTGTCTCGGTGTCGTCATCGTTTTGGATCTTCTATGGCGTTTTCTTCCGCGTTTAGCTACCGATGTCGATTTCGGGGCTGGTTTTACAACAAGTGGTATTAGAGCCTGCAGGAGGTCCATGGTAGAGGCGCGATGGAGGTGCTCCACACCACGTAGCCTGCTGTAATGCCTAGTGAGGGGCATTGGCGCAAGGTGGAGCACGGCGGCAATCAACGGAGTCTTGATCGGTGGATCGAACACTTCTGGCGGCGGCCGGAGCAGTTGATGGCTGCTTTTAATAGGGAGATGACTAGACGTGGTGCTCGGGTTGATGGCGGCGGAAGCGATTGGCAAATCAATCGGTGGGTCGGACACTTCGGGCGGGTGGCTCGGACTTTCCGGTGAGCTACTCTCAACAGGGAGACGTGCGGCCGCACGCTCGGGTTGATTGAAGCTGGAGGCGATCGGCGTTCTCGATCGGTGGATTCGAACACTCTGAGTGGGGTGGCCCGGGCCTTTCGATGAGTTGCGTTCGACAGGGAGACGGCTAGACGTAGCGCTCGGGTCGTTCGGCGGCTGGGAAGACGGCATGCGACTTGTCGGCTTCGGCTCGTGACTAGATTGATGGCGTTCAATCGAAAGTCGGAGCGAGTGGATCCTACAGGCTGTTTTGGAGGTGTTGACGAGGTATTTGCGTGACAGACTGCTACGGAGAAGGCACACATATGACAAGCGATGGAATCGGGTAGAAGGGCAGTCAATTTCAGACCGTAAATGTGCTGATCAATCGTGTTAGCACAGCAATAGGCATTGGTTGCAACTGACCGGCGGTATTCGTCGCCGGCAAGGTTCAGCGGGAGGCCAAGTGGCTGCGCTAGAGGTCGTACGGGTGCGTGGAGGCTGAGGAGGTCATGGAGATGGCGGTGTGCACGTGTTGGTGTCGAAGCCGGGACCATGGAACGTGGCTAGAGCCCGAGTAGCAGGAAGTTTGGTTTTTTTTGACCGAGACTACGCAGGTCTTGATCTGGGTGTGGCATGGATGGAGTCGGCCTAGGACTCATCTTCGTTTTGGCACAGAAGAACAGATCGAGGGGATACCATGTCGGGCACGGAAGGGGAATCGGACGAGGACTACGATTTGTTCATGAATCGGACTCAATTTTTTCCCAAATAAAAGCAGCAGAGGACCACGGGATTGCAACAACGCAATCGAAACAAATCACCTAGCAGAGGGCGAGACTCGTACCTCGATTTTCGTAGAGGCGGAGGTGGTTTGGGCGGCGAGGTCACGGGCAGCTGGAGACGCATCCTTGCAGGCGGTGCGCGGCAGCGTGGTGCTCGGCGCGGCGTTCGTCGCAACTCGGGCAGGAGCTTGCGGCGGTGGCCGTGGTTCCTGGCGAGGAATTGGCGCCGGACTTCGGCGGCGGGCGCTCCCAGGTGGCAGGCGGCGGCTTCCCAAGGCAGGCGACGCGGCTGCTCGGTGGGTCGGTGCAGGTGCGACGGCGGTGGGAGACAGCGGCGCCCAAGGCGGTTTCCGAGGAGGGCGGCGTGGTGGTCCCTTGCGGGGCTGGCGGCACAGAGCAGCGACGTGAGGAGCAGGAGGCGGCGGCACATCGGGAAAAAAATCGCGTGCACAGGAGGGAGAGCGAGAAAGGCCGAAGGAAGCAGAAGGGGATCGGTTCGATCTGAGCCGATCTGATCTGACCGCTGGTTGACTGGTTTTTTGACCGAAAAAGAAAACCGAACCGGTTTTTTGGAGAAAAAGAAAAGGGGTTGGTTTTTTCCGGCTGGTGACTGTGCAAGTTTAGTCGGTGGGTCAATTAAATCAGGGCAGATCAATTTAATCAGGTCAACAGCTGATCAAGTTGATTATCGTCGATGGCGGCGACGGTGGTTTCCAAATTTAAGGTGGTGAAGTTCGATGGCACCGGGAATTTCGTTCTCTGGCAGATAAGGCTGAAGGATCTGTTGGCTCAACAGGGGATATCCAAGGCTCTTGAGGAGACGATGCCGAAAAAGATGGATGCTGGCAAGTGGGAGGAGATGAAGGCGCAAGCAGCTGCAACAATACGCTTGAGTCTCTCGAATTTTGCCGTGTACCAGGTCATGGACAAAAAATCACCGAAGGAAATTTGGGACAAATTGGCAAGCCTGTATATGTCCAAGTCGCTAACGAGTAAGTTGTATCTCAAACAACAGCTGTGTGGTTTGCAGATGCAAGGTTTGCAGATGCAAGAGGAGTCAGATCTTAGGAAGCACGTGGACGTCTTCAATCTGTTGGTTGTGGATCTAAGTAAGTTAGATGTGAAACTGGATGATGAAGACAAGGCCATAATTCTTCTATGCTCGCTTCCACCATCGTATAAACATGTGGTGACTACCCTGACGCACGGCAAGGATACTGTCAAAACTGAGGAGATAATTTCGTCGTTGCTTGCACGAGACTTGAGAAGATCAAAGAAAAACGAGGCAACGGAGGCTTCTCAGGGTGAGAGTTTGCTGGTCAAGGCAAAGCATGATCATGAAGCGGGGGTGTCAAAGAGCAAGGAGAAGGGGGCACGGTGCTATAAGTGTCATGAGTTTGGACATATAAGAAGGAATTGCCCGTAACTGAAGAAGAGGAAAGGTGGCATTGCAAGTTTAGCAGCTCGTGGTGATGATTCAGATAGCAGCAGTCATGAGATTCTCACGGTGTCTAATGAGAAGTCTGGAGAAGCGTGGATGTTGGACTCAGCTAGTTCCTATCATGTGACATCGAAGCGGGAGTGGTTCTCTTCATACAAATCTGGTGATTTTGGTGTTGTTTACTTGGGTGATGACACGAGTTATCGTGTTGTTGGAGTGGGCGATGTCAATTTCAAGATGTATGATGGAAACGAGGTGCTACTTTCAGATGTGAGACACGTGCCGGGACTAAGAAAGAGTTTGATTTCGCTTGGGAGCCTACATGAGATAGGTTGGTTGTATCAGGTGGATTCTGATAGGAAGACCATCAATATTATGAAGGACGGCAAGACTGTTATGAGTGTTGAGAGGATAAGCTCATGTTTGTACAAGTTACAAGGGAGTGCTGTTGCAGGTGGAGTCATGGAAGATGGGTATGCTGGTGTTGCTGTGCACGATCCTGAAGGCGGCGAGCCTGGCGTAGGCTCGTCGGGCGGCTCGGCGTGAGCTGCGGCAGAACCAACTCAAGTTCTGGTACACGGAGGTTTGAGCAAGTAACAGATTCAAGTTGGCGTGGCATATTCGCCAAGGTGGAGTTTGTTAGAATTTGTGTCGAATATGTGTACGTAGTCGGTTACAGTTTAGGACTTGGAGTTGTAATAGGTATTAGGACTAGAGTATGAGTCGGACTCTATCCTAAGATCTCTCATAAATAGAGGGGCGTGCCTGTTGTAACCGCATGGCGACTTAGCATAGCGAGAGGGAGCGGCTGCCGGCGTCGACTGGCCGTGAGTCGTTGTAACTCTGATATGCTGTATATGCTGGATCGGGGAGGAGCGCCCGTAATCAGTGTCCCGGAGATGTAGGCTACGGCTGAACTCCGTTACCAAATATCGTGTCTCGATGTCGTCATCGTTTTGGATCTCATATGGCGTTTTCTTCCGCGTTTAGCTACCGATGTCGATTTCGGGGCTGGTTTTATAACAAGGGCTGTGAGGGGGAGTAGCGGACGGGGAGGTTGGATGTAGCGGCGGTCCGAGCACGGGCTTCATGGGCACCGGTGGAGTGATGACCGGGATGGTGCGAGAAAGGGGAAAAGGGATCGGGGAGGTTGTGTGGAGGTCCTCCAAAGCTTGCGTAACCTCGAGCTTCGGCTAAAATAGGTGGTGAAGATTGGCTGCAGCGGAGCGAGCTCGGCCCTCGACAAGGTTTGCCAAGGCCGGGTTTGAAATGGCGTTGAGGGCTATAGGGATTAGGGAGTATCGCGGAGGCATGGGTAGTCGATTCCCTCGATTAACGCAACCGGAGGTGGTGGGGAGTGTGCTATCTAGCCACGGTGAGGTGCGCGACCGGCTGGGCGGCGCGGCGAGAATGCCTGCGAGGGGCTCCAATTGGAGGTGCACGGCGAGGGGTTTGCTAAAAAGGGTTGTTAGCGATCGACTGGCGCGAAGGGAAAGGAACGGGATGGGCCCTAGGGCGGCGACTGGCCGATATGGGTCGCCCGCAGCTTGGACAGAGCATGTCCAGTGCGCGGGGCGCACGCGATGTGTTCCCGCGGCGCCGCTAGTCCGGCGGCTACGGGACCTGGCGGGGCAAGCAGCTACGGAGAGAAGGGATCTAGAGACCTAGGAGCAGTGGCCGGCGCGAGGTGCGGGCATGGCGCTGCGCCCTATGGCGGCACCGGACCACAGCGGCCGCGGCATGACAGGGAGGCAGCAGAGGGAAAGGGAAGGGGAGGGGAGGGGCTCACCTTGCGGTAGCCGGATAGCGGCACACCGAACGAGGCCACGAACAACTACGGGCGTCGAGGTACTGCCTGAGGGCGGTCGGGCTCGCGGGTCGTCCTTGCACTCCAAGTGTTCGACTGGTGGGCGAAAGTGTTCGAGAAGTTCGATTAGATTGTTTTCAAGTTTTAGAGTTGTCGTTCTAGGTTCAACGTTCGATCGTTCAATGGTCTAAATGTTCAGTCGTTCAATGGTTCACGCGTTCGTTCGTTCCAACGATTCAAGCAATTGGCGCGGCGGCCTACCCCATCGGCCCCTTGCCCAACCGAGGCTCAGCCGGATACCAGCCGCGGCGAATGCGCGGGAAGGAGGGAGAGTGGCGGAGCAGGGCAGAGAGAAGAGTGAAGAGGAGGGGCGAGGAGGAATCGCATGCATGGGCGGGGGAAGGCTTTATACTTGCCGGTGACGTGCGCGTGTCTGCTGGGAGGATGGGGCCGGCATTGATGGTGCCCTCAATGCGGCTTCCTGGCACGGGACGGTGTTGGTGAACGGGGGAGGAAATAGCGGCGGAGCAGTGGCGTTTAGGGCAGCCACGGCGCGCATCGCGGCAGCGGATGTGCTGTTGTTGGGTCCTGGCAGCTGTCGCTGCTCCACGCCGGGCGGCAGCGGAGCGGCATTACGGGCGGCCAGCGGCTGTGCCCACCTAACCATTACAGGGAAGGCGGCGGTAACCGGCGGGGTTGCCAAGCTCTCCGTCCGTAATGCCGCTCGACGCGCGCGTAGGCTGGCACGGCTGGCTACGGCTCTTGCCGCGGTTCGCATCAGTGGCGAATCCACTGTTGGGGCTTGTTGGTGTGCAAGCCTCATCTCCATCCCATATATTTAATTAGTCATTAGTGAGTCTAATTAGTAATTTAGTAAAATTGGCCGCACGGGAAGAATGCCAGGATGTTAGCTGAAGAGTTTGGTGATTAAAGTTGCAAATATATAATGCCCTCTTACACTCTCTCAGAACAAAATACTAATTTGTTCATACATTTTGTAGATGCATATTAATGTAACTGCAAATTAAAATGGAGCAGACAATGTGTTTTCTGTTGATCTTTATGCATATTTGGGTTTCATAAAAAATATTTCTCGAGTTGACATAGCCACTGGTTCGCATGGCTGCGGCGGCGCCACGGCGGGGCTGGGGTGCGGACGGAGACGGTGGGTTTAACCGGCTGGGAGGGCGTGACAGCCAGCGGTGGGGCACGGCGGGCCCTACCGTGGTAGCGCGTCGCGCGGCAGTGGGGTCCCGGGGGAGGAGGGGATCGGGTCAGCTTGGTTCGGGAGGGAGGTGAGCTAGACTTTCCTACCTGCCAGCCCAACTAAAGAGAGAGAGGAAGAGATGCGCCGGCCGCTCAGGGACGCAAGACAGACCTTCGAGAAAGGAGGTTTGGCCGAGAGGGCTGGGTTTTGAGAGAGTAAATATAGACCTTTTAGAGTAAGGTGACTTCACAATGAGACAACCATTAGAAAGAAACTGGAATAAGTTCACCTCAGGTCCCTTAACTTGTCAACGAATCCGATTTTCCTCCTTCAACCACAAAACCAGATACAACGGGTCCCTCAGTGGTTTGGACAGCGGTTTTCGCTGACGTGGCGCCTACGTGGCTAATTTGACTCGGTATTCATATGACGTGGCAGTGACGTGTCGTTGACGTGGCAATTTGATTTGAAAAATAATAAAAAATATGAGCCCAACATGTCAGTTACAAAAAAATAATAATTTAAAAATGGTGGGGCCCATGTCAGCCCAGATGTCATTCTCATCCATCCTTTTTCTTCCTCCTCTCTCTCCCAACTCCCCTTCATTTCTCTCTCCTCTCCTCTGTCCTCTCTCCAGGCACTAGTGAGGCGGGGCGGCGCGCGGCGACCGGCGGCCGGTGGGTGAGGACTGAGGAGGGAACGACGCGCGGCGGCGCCATGGTAGCGATGAAGTCCGGGTCCCATGCCTCCCCAAGTGCACGGTGGCGAGACGATGGCGTAACTTCCTCTCCATGAAAGTTTCAGTAGCAGGGCGTAGGAAGGCGGAGGATGAGGACGACGCGGACAACGAGGTCATGGCGAGGCGCGGGGAGGCCGAGGCTGAGGACGGCTCGGCCCACGACATTGAAGACAAGGGCGAGGAGAAGGGAGGCGTGGGAGCGCGTGTCGCTGCCATGGCTTCGGCCGAGGAAGGTACGGCCATCGAGGTCGAGGCGGGGCACCGTCCGTCCACCAGCCCTGTGCCCCCACATTCGCTCCCCAACACGGCATAGATGAAAGAGTTCTCTTCATATCTGATGAGTTTGATTTTATGACATCGGTTATCTGGCCATAGATTAAATCAAGTCAAATTTAAGATGGTAGATGGAAGACAAGGGCGAGGAGAAGGGAGGCGTGGGAGCGCGCGTCGCTGCCATGGCTTCGGCCGAGGAAGGTATGGCCATCGAGGTCGAGGCGGGGCACCGTCCGTCCACCAGCCCTGTGCCCCCACATTCGCTCCCCAACACGGCATAGATGAAAGAGTTCTCTTCATATCTGATGAGTTTGATTTTATGACATCGGTTATCTGGCCATAGATTAAATCAAGTCAAATTTAAGATGGTAGATGGAAGACAAGGGCGAGGAGAAGGGGGGCGTGGGAGCGCGCGTCGCTGCCATGGCTTCGGCCGAGGAAGGTATGGCCATCGAGGTCGAGGCGGGGCACCGTCCGTCCACCAGCCCTGTGCCCCCACATTCGCTCCCCAACACGGCATAGATGAAAGAGTTCTCTTCATATCTGATGAGTTTGATTTTATGACATCGGTTATCTGGCCATAGATTAAATCAAGTCAAATTTAAGATGGTAGATGGAAGACAAGGGCGAGGAGAAGGGAGGCGTGGGAGCGCGCGTCGCTGCCATGGCTTCGGCCGAGGAACGTACGGCCATCGAGGTCGAGGCGGGGCACCGTCCGTCCACCAGCCCTGTGCCCCCACATTCGCTCCCCAACACGGCATAGATGAAAGAGCTCTCTTCATATCTGATGAGTTTGATTTTATGACATCGGTTATCTGGCCATAGATTAAATCAAGTCAAATTTAAGATGGTAGATGGAGGTGAACATGGTCTTCGGAGAGTACAACTAGAAAGAAATCCAATTTTGCTTGACAAGACGATTGTGGTGATACAAGAGAAGGTGGAGCATTATTGCATATGGAGTTAAGAGTAAGAAATTACGGGGATAGTGGAGTCTTGTTACGGTGAGCCAGGAGAAGGCTTGTCGAGGTAGCTCAGCGTGAGTGACGAAAATGATCAACTCAAGTTCGGGTACACGGAGGTTCACGCATGGGACAAGTTCAGGTTGGCGTGGCATATTCACCAAGGTGGAGTTTATTAGAGTTTGTGTTGAATATGTGTATAAAGTCGATTACATTCTAGGACTTCGAGTTGTATTAAGTGTAGAAAAAGAGTAGGAGTCGAACTCTATCCTAGACTCTCTCTTAAATAGAGGCACGCTTGTTGTAACCACATATGACGACTTAGCATAGCGAGAGGTAGCAGTTACCGGTGGCGTCTGGCCATGAGTCGTTGTAACTCTAATACTCTGTAATATGTTGGATCGGGGAGGAGCGCCCGTAATCAGTGCTCCGAAGATGTAGTCTAAAACTAAACTATGTTACCAAATATCATGCCTCGGTGTCATCATCGTGTTTTAATCTCTTATGATGTTTCTTCCGTGTTTGGTTTCGATGGACATTTCGAGCCGGTTTTATAACAATTTAGTTCCTTCGGAGGAAATAAAAAGCAATCAACTCTTACTATTCTACTGTGGAACTATTCATACACAACCTTCATCAACAGAATAGTGCTTAACGAAGCATCAGTGGATGCATTTAGTCATTGACATTTTTTTTCCAAATGCAACTATGTATTGTACAGTACAAGCACAAAGGCTATGTCGATAGTTCTTAATACACACTGCATAATTCTCGATTAAGGTTCAGTTTACCTCGCTTTGCTGTGATAACAACTTGTACTCGTTGTAGTTTATTACATACTGAGTTATGGTTCAATAATCAACAGCCATGTCTTCCAATTATTTCATATTTTCGTAAATACCATCTCCGTCCACAAATTTTCAGATGAAGCAAAACTGCAATAATCTACACACATTTGCGAAATACAAAGTAGGGAGGTAATTATGCTCAGTACACATTAGCAAGCAGAACTTGGCAGTCTTACTGATACTGCTGCGCGTTGCTTCCTTTACGAAAGGGTTGGTCCAGGTCCTTGAGATATGGACAGTCGCTGATATCCACATTTTCTACTTTTGCAACTGCCTCTGATCCACCAATTGACTGCAGGCCTTTGCAGTAGAAGATTGTCAAGTTCTCAAGAGATACAAGGCCATTCCATGTCTGTGCGGGAATTGAGTTCACCAAATGACAAAATTGCAATTTCAACGTGGTAAGGGCATAAAGGCTATGCAGGCAACTGAGAGTTGAGTCCGATATATCCCCGCATGCTTCAAGTTTGAGCTCCTTTAGGGATGAAGGAAACACCTGGTCTGATGGCCAATTGAGGTTCCAACACTCAGAAAACTCTAGTTCTTCCAGATGAACAAAGCCAGAAAAACCTTGAGATGGAAGTGACACCAAACTCTCACATTTTTCTATATGTATAGATTTCATAGCAGGAAAACAATAGGATTCCAGAGATCTCGCAAGGCTTGACAACTTTCTGCATCGGCTAATGAATAGTTTTGTGAGCCATGGAAACCTGGTGATGCCATTGTTACTGCTGCTAGCACTATAGTGGAATGGCAGAATTACAAGATTGGGGCACGAGTTAAATGAGATTGAAGACAAGCCATGTAATCTTTCATTGAACCAACTGGGATGGAGTTCAAGCGCTGTGTAACATTTTATTCCAAGGTGTTTAAGATAGTAACTAGGGCATAAACCCTCAACAATCTCCATTTCCAACCCAGTCATCAATTGTCTGGTGCATGTCGTGACTGGCTCATCCCATGAGAGAATTAACGTATCCAGTTTTTCTTTCTTATGTAGCTCAGCCTCAGCAGCTTCATCCTTACTCATGACATTGATAAGACCACTAATCTCCAAACTTCCATAAATGTGGTTCATATTCTTCAGTTCTCCAATGCATCGTCCATGTTCATTGCCCACAACAAAATAAGGCAGCTCCTCAAGAAATCTAAGCTTACCAACCTCTGGAATATACCTGAATTGGTTGATAAGGTTACCATTTAATTTAACCCTCCGCAAGTTTGTTAGCTTAGTAATGTCCTTGGGTAAATGTTGAAATGTGCATTCCTGAGCATACAAAATCTCTAGCTCGGAAAGACACCAGAAGGATGAAGGTAGCTTGTCAAAAGTACAAGAAGAGATATTGAGATATCGAAGGTGTTTTAAGTTGCCAATACTCTCAGGAAGCTCCTTTAACTGACAAGAATCAAAACTCAAAATTCGTATTTCCCTGAACATATCGAACCAGCCTTTAGCAGCATAAGTAACAATGTTAGAGTCAACACCATAGCACACAAGTGATCGCAGCTGATTGTATCTACTCAAGCTTCGTAAACTACTAGTGCCAAGACCACAGTTGCTGAGTAGAGACAAATGAAGGATATTGGGATGAACTATTGCTAAGTCAACTGAATCTCTAATCGTTAAGCATTCATTCTTGGCAACAACCAAAGCCATATCATGCAACATATCATTCATGACATACTTGGAGGACGATGCAGTTTTCTGAAAGAAAGATCTATTTACCAATTGATCAAAGTACAAACCGCCAACATCTTGAACTGGTATGTCCTTGTGTGCCACCACTAAGCCAACTGCTGCCCAACAGTCCACTAGTATATCCTTGTCAAACTTGTAACCTTTAGGATATGTAGAACAGAAAGAGAAGCACTGCTTCAACTCGGAGGGCAAATACTGGTAGCTCAGTAGAAGGGCTGGACAGATCCCAGTTTCATCTTCAGGCCATTCCCACAGCTCGCTTCTCAAGATGTTGCTCCAGAATTCAGAACTGAGGTGCAAGCTTAATAATCGCCCAAGAATTTTGGCAGCGAAAGGAATACCATTTAATTTTTCAACTATACGTTTTCCAATATCCTCCAGAAAGCGGTTGCTTATAAAGGTATCAGAACCAAACACACATAGCTTTAATAATTTCCAAAGGGCGACTTCAGGAAAGCCTCCAAGAAAGAAGGCATCCATAGTACCAAAAGTGTTGGCAACCTTCATGGACCTTGTCGTCATCAAAACCATACTTCCTAATTTGGCATGTTTTAATATAGAAAGAGAACCCATCCATTCACCACTGGTTCCATTGCAGACACATTCCTGTATGTTATCAACTACAAACAGAAACCTCTTTGGTTTATCAACAATGCCACCGGTCAAAACCCTCTGGATGCAACCTAAGTCATCAGATTCCATCTCACATTCAGCAACAGCATGTATGAACTTTTTAATTAAATCCTGCTCATGGAAAACATCTGAGGCAGAGATCCAACATCGGCGGTCAAAGTAATCTAGAACATTCTTGTCATTGAAAATCTGCAAGGCCAGTGTAGTTTTCCCAACACCACCATGACCTACTAGTGGCAAAACAGGCATATCTAGAACATTGGAAATCTGCAAGGTCAGTGTAGTTTTCACAACACCAACATGACCTATTAGTGGCAAAATAGGCATATTCTCTGGTCCTGCTTGATTCCTATTGATTTCTATTCTTGATGACACACCGAGTAGTTCCATCAACTTTCTAAATTCTTTCTGATAACCAAATATCATGTATTCCTCTGGGACAGTATTTGACTGTAACCTGATAGATTCATTAACAAACTGGTGCTCATCCACATAATATACAGAATCTCTAACTTCTTGGAGAAGCTTGGACTTATTATTATCGTGAATCCAACATTCAGAAGGACTCATATGGCCATGGATATCAGAAAGAACTGCCATAAAACATATAGTTAGAATACATGGTAAGACTGACTCATTTTAGCAACTCAGCATTAGTTGAATATGTTTACAGACTATTTTGCAACATTTTAATGGCCTGTTAGGACCAGGGAATGAAAAAAAACAAGGATAAGAAAAGGACAAGTCTTCACCCAAATTATGCAGGAATTTTCTGAAAGAGGCCATCAGTCTATGCATGACAAAAATGAATTTTCTCCAGAAATAATATCATGCTAGAATTCCTCCAAAATTCCTATAGGTTGAACCATTACATACGAATTATATAGGCTTGTTCCATTGTTACAAAGGTGTGTGTGGAATTCTTTTTTCCCATAGGATTCCATTGCTTCAGAAGTCTTTTTAAATTTCCTATAATCCGAAGAGGGATTATGCTTTTAATTGAACTAGGAAATAAATAAAACTCAATATACTATCAAGTTTGAAAAATTGCTGTTGCAATTTTTAAGGGAATAAAGTAATCGCAGCATACTTTTAGTCCACCAGCTAGAGCGGGACTACCAGGGATGGTGACTTAAAAAACAAAGTTCATATGTTAATGGCCAAAGTTTTAAAATATCCCCACAAGTCTCAGGGTAACAAACAGAAAAGAACCAGCAGAATATCATTATTTCGGCATAGGTAACGCTACCTTTGGGTAGTGGAATATGTGCCAACCTCTTCAGAGATAAATGGTATTTCTGTTGATGAGAAAAAATGCATTAGAATGATAATAACATATAACTGGGGAAGTCCATTTCCCCTAAACACCCTAAACATCACCAGTCCCAAACCTAGTAATACAAGTGTTCACAAGAGGCTTATGGCAAAATAGGGTCACATTTTGGAATTAAAAGTTTTGAGTTAACAGCCAACAGCTAGCATGTTTTACACTAATTAATGTGCACAATGTTACCTAGCTACCTAATTATGCCTTGGGATTTGCACCATTTAACTAACAACCTACTCGCCAGTCACCACTATGACTTGGCTACCTCACCACAATAACTTGGCTTTACTCATGTGGAAACTTCACACCAGAGAACATTATATTTGTCACGAATGGTTTTAATATAAAAAAATTGGACATATGCCTCGAGCTAGTACGTGAAAGCATGTTAAGAATCCATGCTGTGTTACATGTATACGTTAGGAAAAAAAACATCAAGTTGTGTGAATTTTCCATTAAGACAAAATGTCTGCACGTGCCCAAGAAATATAATGGTACATAAAAAATCACAAATGTGTATTCCAGAATTCAATGGTGAAAAGGACAAATGGAAGCTCAAAAGGTGCATTAACAATAGTGAAAGATAATCATAAAAATTTGCCTAAGATGGAATCAAACCTTTGAATGGATGGCTATAATTTCTCTGCTTAAACCCTCCACATCCATTAGGTCCATGACTTTTTGTGGATCAGCTTCTGTGTCAGTAAAATAGTATCAGAAAGACATTGTGAAAAATTGAGTAAAAGCTTATTCTCTTATGATAATATACAGTACTCTATAGATATCCATATAGATGATTCAGCAGTATCTACGGCAAGATATCTTATAAAAAATAGATAAAAGAAAGAAACAAGTACACACTCCGTTCCCAAATATAAGCATTTCTAGGATCCAAAACAAACATTCTCGAAAATGCAGGAGAACTGCACTTTTCATTTCATTAAGAAGATAGACATATTTAGTTATTTACAAAGAAGGGATCAAAGAACCCCTCCTACCAAGAACACAACTGTACCATAATATTATTAGGAATGTATAGCCATATATGTATAGGATTCTTTTGTATCCTTAGCTTCCTTCTATACTCCTCTAATTGAGGATCTTGTATATTGGAAACGCTATAATATATGGTCACCCCCCCCCCTCATTGGGGAGTGTGGTGTTCCCTCCTATTCTCTCTACATGGTATCAGTTTCCAGGTTTCTATCCTTCCTTTCGCACCTTTGACCTCCCCCCTGTGTTGCGCCGGCGCCGTCACCTGCTGGTCGCTGCTCTCCTCGTCGCCATGTCGACGTCTTCTGCCACCACTGCTGCGACCGACAGCTCCACAACATCAGCCTCCACCAACTCCGTCGCGACCGTCTTCGTCAACCCGTACGCGACCATCTCCGTCAAGACTCATGTCCCGATCTCCCTCGAGCTTTGCAACCCCAACTTCAACAAGTGGAAGACCTTCCGCTCGATGTGCGGCAAGTTCGGCCTCCTCGACCACCTGGACTCTGCACCTCCTGCAGCCCCCGACGCCTCATGGGAGCAAGCCGACTTCTGCATCCGCAGCTGGCTGTTCGGCTCGATTGCCGATGACGTCCTCGACCTCGCCATGGAGCCGGATCAGACGTCTCGCGCCCTCTGGCTCGCCATCTCCGACCTCTTCCAAGCGAACAAGGAACCACGTGCAATCTTCCTGCACCATGAGTTCCACTCCATGATCCAAGGCGATCTCTCCATCACCACCTACTGCCAGCGCATGAAGACGGCAGCCGATGCACTTCGCGACGTCGGGCACCGCGTCACGGAGTCGCAGCTGGTTCTCAACCTTCTGTGCGGCGTCAACTCCAACTTCACCAGCACGGAGGACAACATCGCAAGTGCTCCTGTCCTCCTGTCTTTCGCCTCTGCGCGGAACACCCTTGTTCTCAAGGAACTCCGTCTGGCCAACGACGCCGAAGTCCAGACGGAGACCGCCCTCGTCGCGGCAAGCAGCGCTGCTGCCTCTTGCCCCTCAGGTTCCTGCTCCTCCACTGGTGGTGGCGGCAAGGTGGAAACAAGAAGAAGAATGGTGGCCGCAACAACAACCGCAATGGCGGCGGCAACAACAGCGGCAACGGCGGTAGAAATCGTCAAGGCGGCGGCGGCGGCACCTTCTCCTTTGCCGTCCCGCGCACCCTGACTGGACCATGGGTCTGTGTCTCCCTATGGGCCGGCCAGCAGCAGCAGCAGCAGCATCAGTGGCGCGCCCCCAGCATCCTCGGAACTTTTCCTCAAGCCCACACCGCCTTTGCCGACCCGTACTCGTCGCCGGCCACCTCAGCGGCGCAACCGGCCTGGGATCAGGCAGGACTGGTGGCTGCCCTCAACCAGATGACGGTCAATTCTTGGGTCCTCGACACCGGCGCGACCTCGCACATGTCATCCACTGATGGTATACTCGTTACTCGCTTGCCCAACTCACACCTATATTACTGTCGGCAATGGTCACACTATTCCGGTTATATGTCGTGGCTCTTCCTTTCTACCTATAGGGACCACCAAATTCGATCTCAAACATGTCCTTGTTGCTCCTTCCTTGGTTCGCAATCTTCTTTCCGTTCGCCAATTCACTCGTGACAACCATTGTTCTATTGAATTTGATGAGTTTGGTTTTTCTGTAAAGGACCTCCGGACCCGGCGCGTGATTCTTCGCTGCAATAGTCACGGCGATCTCTACACCCTACCGGCAGCCGCACCACCCATCGCCGCCCACTGCTTTCACGCCACCTCCACCACCATTTGGCATCGCCGCCTTGGTCATCCCGGATCTGCAGCCGTCCTCGCCCTACAGCGCCTCTCCGCCATACCCTCGTCAAAGCCAGATAGTTCTCTTTGTCATGCATGCCAATTAGGCAAACATACCCGTCTTCCCTTTACTCGATCAAGTTCCAGTACTTCCTCTCCTTTTGAATTAGTTCATTGCGATGTATGGACATCTCCTGTTTTGAGTACCTCTGGCTACAAATTTTATTTGGTTATTCTCGATGACTTCAGTCATTTTTGTTGGACATTCCCGCTTCGTCATAAGTCTGACGTTCACCAACACATTGTGGATTTTGTTGCATATGCACACACACAGTTTGGTCGCCATTTGAAATGCATACAGGTCGACAATGGCGCTGAGTTCGTCAACCGCAGTACCACCTCCTTCCTTGCTAGCCGCGGCTGCCTGCTCCGCCTTTCCTGCCCATACACATCCCCGCAAAATGGCAAAGCCGAGCGTGTGCTTCGCACCATTAACAACTCAGTTCGCACCCTTCTCCTGCAAGCCTCCATGCCTCCTACCTATTGGGCCGAAGGTTTAGCCACAGCCACATATCTCCTAAACCGTCGTCCTTCCTCATCTGTACAAAACTCCATCCCATTCCAGCTCCTCCACAATAAACTCCCGGACTACTCCCCATTGCGTGTGTTTGGATGCCTTTGCTACCCTAACCTTAGTGCCACCGCCAGCCACAAACTCGCACCTCGCTCCGCCGCTTGCGTTTTCTTAGGCTATCCCACCTCACACAAAGGTTAACACTGCTTCGACCTCTCCACTCGCCGCATCATCATTTCTCGCCATGTCGTCTTCGACTAGACTTGTTTTCCATTTGCTCGTCACCCGGTCGATGTCTCTTCGTTTGATTTTCTGCTACAGGAAGTGACTACTCCCACCGTGGTCGCTCCACCCGTCACGGGTGTCGAGCAACGGCAGCCCTCCCTACCCCGCGCCACGGATGATCCGGTACGGTCGTCTTTGGTGGCTGCTCCCTCGGCTGAGGTCGAGCAGCCGCTTCTTCCCTACAAGGCGGTTGTCCCGGCTGCTCGGTTGGCTCGGCCGGCCACTGGGGGCTCAGCGCCCTCGACCAGGCCAGTCGCTGGGCCTCTTCTTCCGACTACGGCACGGCTAGTCGAGCCCTTCCCGCGCGTCTACCAGCGACGGCAGGCCACGCCACCACCGCACCTCGACGCTGCACCAGCACCTCCCCTAGTGGAGCCGCCTCCACCAAGCCGCATGGTCACGCGTTCCCAGACCGGCTCCATCAGGCCTGTCGACCGCCTCATCCTAGCGGCTTCCCACTCCGCCATCTCCCCGGTTCCGACCAACTACCGCAGCGCGCTCGCCGATCCCAACTGGCGTGCTGCCATGGCGGATGAGTACAAGGCCTTGATCGACAACGGCACTTGGCGCCTGGTGCCCTGCCCCCCGGGTGCTAACATCGTCACGGGCAAGTGGATCTTCAAACACAAGTTTCACTTCGACGGCTCTCTCGCTCGACACAAGGCTCGTTGGGTGGTTCGCGGCTACTCCCAACAACACGGCATCGACTACGACGAGACCTTCAGCCCCGTTGTCAAGCCGTCCACGATCCGAGTCGTCCTCAGCATCTCGACCTCACCTTCATGGCCCATCCACCAGCTCAACGTCAAGAACGCCTTCCTTCATGGAAAGTTGGACGAGACGGTGTACTGCCAGCAGCCCTCCGGCTTTGTCGACCCGGCCGCGCCCGACGCCGTTTGTCTTCTTCAGCGTTCTCTTTATGGCTTAAAGCAGGCTCCTCGCGCGTGGTACCAGCGGTTCGCCGCCTACATCCATCAGCTGGGATTTGTCGCCTCGACCTCCGACACGTCCCTCTTTGTCTACAAGGATCGAGACCGCATCGCCTACCTCCTGCTCTACGTCGACGACATCATCCTCACAGCTTCCTCCACGGATCTACTTCGCTTCATCACCACTCGGCTGCACTCCGAGTTTGCCATGACCGACCTCGGCGACTTGCACTTCTTTCTTGGCATCTTCGTCCGCCACTCCTCCGATGGCCTCTTCCTGTCCCAGCGACAGTATGCCGTTGATCTTCTTCAGCGAGCCGGCATGTCTGAATGCCACCCCACCGCCACCCCGGTTGACGCTCGGGCCAAGCTCTCCGCCTCCGACGGCGCCCCTGTCAAGGATCCGACCGAGTACAGGAGCCTTGCAGGCGCTCTGCAGTACCTCACTCTCACTCGGCCGGAGCTCGCCTACGCTGTTCAGCAAGTCTTGCCTCTTTATGCATGATCCACAGGAGCCCCACCTTGCCTTGGTCAAGCGCATTCTGCGCTACGTCAAAGGCTCTCTCTCCGCCGGACTCCACATCGGCACCGGGCTTGTCAAGTCTCTGACGGCTTACTCTGATGCCGACTGGGCCGGCTGTCCCGACTCCCGGCGCTCCACCTCCGGCTACTGCGTCTTCCTCGGCGACAATCTGATCTCTTGGTCCTCCAAGCGTCAGACGATTGTCTCCCGGTCTAGTGCGGAGGCTGAGTACCGCGCTGTTGCTCACGCCGTCGCTGAATGCTGCTGGCTTCGTCAGCTTCTCCAGGAGCTTCATGCCCCCATCGCCTTTGCGACCGTTGTTTACTGTGACAACGTCAGCGCTGTCTACATGACGGCCAATCCGGTGCATCACCGTCGCATGAAGCACATCGAGATCGACATTCACTTCGTTCAGGAGAAGGTGGCTCTCGGACAGGTCCGAGTGCTCCATGTACCGTCGTCCCATCAGTTCGCCGATATCATGACCAAGGGGCCGCCTGTGCAGTTGTTCATTGATTTCAGGTCCAGTCTTTGCGTTCGTGATCCTCCCGTTGCGACTGCGGGCGGGTATTAGGAATGTATAGCCATATATGTATAGGATTCTTTTGTATCCTTAGCTTCCTTGTATACTCCTCTAATTGAGGATTTTGTATATTGGAAAGGCTATAATATATGGTCACCCCCCTCATTGGGGAGTGTGGTGTTCCCTCCTATTCTCTCTACAAATATAAGCATATCTGGGGCACTAATTTCAATACACAGAAATCTATACATTTTCAGCCAATGAGATGCTTGGGAAGAGAATCTAAGCAATTCAAGATTCAAAATTTGACCACTGGAGTGACTAAAAGAGAATATTTTCCCTCCACCTTAGATTTTGCATAAGAACCTAGAAATGCTTATATTTTGGAATGGAGGGAATACATATAAATGCATGACTATCACGGAATGTCCACTTTTCACCCGACCGTACGAATAATTACTTAGTTTTTGAACTCTCAAAGCTAGTGCAAAATTATGTACAAAGTAGATACTGCAGACTATGCATCACATGTTATGTACCAAGCTTTGATTGCCTATGATCTCTATGTTACATTACATGTGCACTCAAGTTGGCTTAGCCCAAATTTCTCCATTACAACTCCTAGCTAACACTTATACCGAAAAAAAACTTATGCCCTCATGGTCTTCATTTTGCATTGTGCCTGTGGAGGTAAGGAGGTGGATGCCACAGGGATGAGGGCAACATGGACATGTAAAATGTACGGAGAGCATGACTGGAGGGATAGAGGCCATCTTTTGCTAGCTTTATTAGTTTAATGATAGGCATGCTATGCACTTGTGCTGATCTATGTTAGTAACACCGCATCACACTGTTGGCAACCACATGGCAAAACTATACAGTTAAAACTAATGTTGGGAAAGTTATTTGCATAGGTTGTCAGTCACCCAGCTTGCACAATGAATAATAGCCTAAACTTGCACAATGCACACACTAAATTTCCAGTGTGTCTTTAGTGGAACTCTACTGCAACTTCAGCGTAATTTCTTCTTCATTTGTATGGTTACACCTAGATGTATTTTTATGTTTATCTGGACTTTTGGTTCCATATCTTTTAGATATTCAATAAACAACAGTTTTATTAATTACTCCCTCCATTCCACATTACAAGACGTTTTGGCTTCTCCATTTCTCATCTAGATTTATTAACATCCATATGAATTTGGGCACTTACATGGATCCATGCATGAATCTATGCAAAACCCAAAATGTCTTACAATGTGAAACAGAGGAAGTAGGACACTGTTTTTGTTCCACCCAATAAAAAAGAAACATGAGCTGCTAGATGTTGATCTAGAAACTAAGAATACTGACTAACAGATAAGAAAATTAATAAATTAGTTATTTAACAAATAGATGGTCATATTTACTTCTTTTTACAGCTAAGGTTGAGGTTGAGGTTAGCAGTCATTTGTCATAATTCAGGGGCAGTAAAGACGTTCAATAAAAATGTTAGTTCAACAGCGTGCAACAAAAAACTTACTATCCAAGCCCAGGCGTAATATGACATTTATAAACCGCTCATGAAATTCAGGTGTCCAAACGAATCTTAGTATCTTAGATCCACAAATTTCTTCTGTTACTCTTGTGAACCTTGTTTTGGATTTGGACCTCTTTAGCAGCCTCAATTTTGTAACAAAAATAACTATGAAGGCTAATGATGAGAATGCTCTTTTTGCCGATTCAACTCGATAAGGTTCTTCCCATTCTATTTTACCTTCATGTGGAGTGCTTACTTGTCTGCTCTGACCAGAACGATATGTGAGAGTTGGCATTGGCCGCACAAGCATATTGTAATTGCTACTCTGAGATCCAGAAATTTCATCTTCTTTTACTCGTGTGAACCTTATTGTGGATCTCGACATCTTGAGCCATTTCAATCTTGTAAGGAAAAGAATTACTATAACTGTTAGTCTCAATGGTCGATTTAGTCTTTCAAACCTTGTTTCTCTTGGCAAGTATCTTACAATACTTCTTTCATAAGACATGGTTGACAATACTCGAATGAAAATAATTGCCAATATTGCTGAAAAGAATTTCCTTTTTGGAGATCTGACTCGAGAAGGTACTTCTTTCCATTCTGTTTTACCTTTATGTAGATTGCACACTTGCCTGCTCTGACCAGATTGATATATGCTAATTGACTGTGCAAGCTCATTGTAATTGTTCCTCTTAGAACCAGAAGTTTCTTTTTTTACTCTTGTGAACCTCTTTTGAAATCTGGATCTCAATTTTGCAAGGAAAAGAACTGCTAAGACAACTGATGAGATTGTGTGTCCAGAAGGTTCTTCCTTCCATTTTGTTTTACCTATATGTCGATTGCTCACTTGCCTGCTCTGATGAAAATGATACATGCTAGTTGACTGTACAAGCTCATTGTAATTGTTACACAATTTTATCCTTGATACATGAAAGATCAAGGTCCTCAAATCTTCCTCAACTATTGGCTTCACTAAATATGAAAGTGATCCATACTTTAATGCATTCAGGAAAGAATTTGTGCTTGAATCGTCAGACATCACTGCCATTTTTTTTTAATGTTAGTATTGTCCTCAAATTTCAGAGAAAACTATGTCAATAGTCAATACAACAGGAGGATATTGAATTGCACTTACCTGCGACTGGAACATTCTTCTCAAGACCGACATGTTCAGTTAATCTGAACACATTCATATCTGGCATGTGAGCTTCACTCAGTACTAAATCAAAACTGTCCGTTCTATCCAGCATAGCTAGTGCTTCTCTAGCTCGTGAACAAGTTGTCACTGTGGCAATGAAGGGGGAGAGACAAAAATGAACAACAGGGATGTTTGCTGTTTGACAACTATTGACCTAAATAAAGTATTACAGTGAATTGCAGCTTGGACCCCTTCTTATCAGTGTTTGGATTTTAGAACCCTCTTTCTTCACTTTGGACCCATCTTCTTCACTTTGCAGGCAGTGGACTGGTGCTGCCACCTTAGCTCATACCAAGTAGCAGATGACGACAGTGGTGAACTCAAGTATGGAGCAGAAAAGGAGAGCGGGTCCAAAGTGAAGCAAAAAGGGGAGTCCAAAGTGAAAATAATAGCTAAAGAGGGTCCAAAGTTAAACGTTCGTAAGAACAAGTCCAAACTGCAATTTACTCTAAAGGAAGAATATCAAGCTAAAGAGTTTTTAAAATAAAAAGTTCGTAAAAAGTACATTGATGTACAAGTTTATCAAGTTTTCTCCGTGGTTATTGGCATAACTTTTTGGAGAGTGACAATACAGGGGGCACTAGCTTTTCAAATATAGGAGCATCCAAATGGGTAGATGTTTAGAGCATACCCAGCAGCACATCTAAATTTGGTCCTCCATATCTCCTTTTGGATGGTCATCCAAAAAAAAATTCCTCCATATATCTTCTTACTCCAATAGATCATCCATAGTACATCCTCCATATCTCTTCTTACTCCAACAGATCATCCATAGTGCATCCTCCATATCATGCTCATATATTTTAATAATATCTCCCAACTACCTTTGCAATGGGTACATGTTTTTAGGCCTAATTCGATGAGTTAAAAAAAGAAAAATTGAAAGAAACAATGTATCGCTAAACATGTTTCACATACATCTGGTGATAGTTTATTAATCTCTCACATATATCGATGCTCGATTAATCACCACTTTTTAAATAGATTAATCCCCACGCTGTTTACTGTGAAAGCAAAGGAAAAAAGGGGGTGGAATGGATAAGTTATCGGCTCATCGCTCCCCACAAGCCCAATGTGTCATACGGACATGCGGGCGAAGACATGGCCATGGCTTTGCCACTTTGTCAGAGCATCATGGGCGGCAGAGCGGCACAAGCAGAGAAGACTGAAGGGCAGCGTAGCGCAGTGGAGATCGACGAGCAGCAGAGGGGCGGCGTGGCTCGGGGTACCCAGGCAGGGCGGTCGGCATGGATCTGACGATTGGAGCGGTCGGCACAGCACCGGAGGGGCGGTGCCGCTTCTACTCTGACAACCTCCGCCAAATCTAGTAGGTGCAACCTATCTACCACCACTCCCCCCCCCCCCCCCCCCTTCTACTCCTGAATCTGGGGGAAGATGGAATCCATATTGTGGCACGAGTTAGATCCGGAGGCAGGCAGTTGCGAGATGGCGTGAAGAGAGAGAAACGCCAAATTTGGCATTTCTCTCTCTAGGATGGCAGATGCACTAAAATTGGAGGCCGCAATGGCGTATCCGCTGGAGCCCGTTTTTCTCCCCCCATGCACTATTTTCAGGATGGTATACATGATATATAAGCTGCTGGGAATGATCTTAGGTGAACCAAAGTAAAAACTTTTTGAACCTTACTTCACCAGTCATCTCACCAATCAATCGCTTGGGGTTTCAACTAGTACAACCAGATTGAAATGAATCCGTAGAATCTCATAAAGGTAAATAAATAAATAGCAGTCGGGGAGGTGCCATTCCAAGAACCACAAGTCAAACGAGAAGAAAAAAGAGGCAAGCATCCTCACCGTGGCAGAGGAAGCCGATAAGCATCTGGGAGAGAGCAGTGAGGTTGGACTCATCATGGTCGACAACCAGCACCCTGGTCCTCATCAGGAATCCCTTGGGCAGAGAGCTCGTCATACTAACAAGAAACGGCGAAGCCCCAAACTCTGAAATTGAATTGTTAGAGGAAGGTGAAAGGTACCAGTTTTTTTTTTCAAAATTGTACTGAAGCTTCAGTTGATACAATGCCAATTTTCAAACCTTGAGGGGGACCTAGCCCCTGCCAGCCCTCCCGTCCCTCCGACCATTCAGATCCCATCTCCGAGAAGGTAAACAACCCATGCTCCACGGTGAGCTGTGGTTGCACACATAACGTTGGGGCAGAGACTTGTGAGTATACTTGTTCAAACACCAGGCCAGAAGGGTTTCAAGCTAGGCTTAAAAAAATAGTGTTGGAGCCAAGCCTGGGCCTGGCCCGAGCCAACAATTTTACATTTTCTCAGGCCTGAGGTGGCCTAAACAAAAGCCCAACATAACACAATTAACAAGCAATAGGTTGAGACTTATCAAAAAAACATGAAGTCACCGATGAGGTTTCAGCTATTCAATTTGAGCATGAGTATATGAACATGATGCATAGAGCCATAGTCCAAAGATTTAACTCAATGTCAACAGCTTAGCTAAAGGACATAGCTCTAAATTGCATAGCAAGAGGGCATGACAACAAGAGCTAAATAATCAGAATTCCATCATTACATAGTAGGTGGATAATTGAAGTTCCAGTCATAATATAGTTCAAGTCACCTTCTTGTACCATTGTAGATGGATGTGCACATCCAAGAACAAACAAACATATAAGTAGTTATTAAAGAATCAGCATCATACTTGTAGTTATTGAACAAAATTGAGCCAGCATCATTCAGAAAATAAACGCTCACTTCAGCATTACTAGTGGGATGCACATTCTTAACATGCCTCATGTTGAACTTTTGGAATTTGTTATCAATACCCTATGGCAAATATTTGCCATAACAATATTAAACATTTTCAGAAGGCAACTTGGTGAAGTCCTCCCATACCTCTGATTTCTGCTTCTTACAGGCATCTGTAGCTGGTTGTTGTGGATTGGAGCCTGAGGAAGTCCACGAGCTCGAACGCTTTAACTGCATCCTTGTTTGATGTGGTGGCAGTGGGGTTGCATTTTGAACTACCTTATTCGGCTTATGCTCCTCTTCCTCTTCTTAAACTTCGACATTAACAGAAGTCAATGGATTTCTCATTTCTGCAATTAAACAAGGAAGAACTCAGAGGCAACATAGAGCAGCAACACGAGTACTTAATTTGTTAAATTTAGGCCTCTCCAGAACAAGAAGAATTAGTGTTGAACTAAGAACAAGTATTTAATTCAACACCGAGTCTATTGCATAACCAACACAACCTTGCGTGCTAACTTGTCTCGTTGACTGCATCATGCATAATCTCCCACCCGAGAGAGGCTACTAAGCTACTCATACTGGTCTGCAGTCAGCAGTGACTTGAGGATATCAACTGACAAATACGATGTATATAACCTTAAACTTGTAGCGAATTAAACTCTCCCACCCCCCCCCCCCCCCATCCTCTCTCTTCTCTCCTGGCCGTGCCTTCCTTGGCGTTCCTGCCGTACACCTGTTATTTCCTATACAGGATATAGGCGTTGGGGATTGATGGGTTACCGCGGCCGATCGACTGTGGCGCAGGGAGAGGAGGCGGCCGATGATGAAGAAGGAAGGAGACGCGGGCGGCGGCCGAGCGTGCCGATGATGGATCGCGTCGTCGGCCTCAACCCTCAACCGCACAGCCCTCGACGGCGCCGAGCAGCGAGCAACCCCAAGTCTTTAAGATCTGGTATGGCCGTATGGTGGGTAGTAGCAAATGAGCATCTAGAGTTGACTGACTCGAGTATATTAATAAATGAATGTTCAATAGAGCATCAACATCTGTGACGAATTTAATAGCTACCACTCCCATAATATAAAATGATTTTGGTAGATGTGACACATTACAATGAATTTGGACGGATGGTCTGTCCAGATTCATTGTATTAGAAATATATATTAATAAATGATCCACATCTCTCACACACATCCTTTCTTCATCTCATGAAAAATTAATCTAAAATTGAATGGGATATAACCTAAATCTAAATTTGTTAGCTTGGTTTTTTTTACGAACTGTCAACTGAGTATGGTTTTCTTTAGCTTATATTAGAGCCAACTACTCCCTCCATCCCATAATATATGGCATGCACATATTTAATATTTAACACTTAAAACATTTGACCAACAATTAGTACAGTGTGAATTGAATTTTATTTGCTAAAATTAATATCATTTGATTGACATTTGAATTTAATTTCATATGGTTATAATTTTGTTGCTACAAACCTTAGACTTCCTCCGTCCGAAAATATATGGGATTTTGTTTTGATAGGACATATTCTAATAGTATATAAGAAATTATAAGCTAAAGGTGTCGACGAATGATACTCGCGGACCGGAAGAGTAGAGTATTAGGGTACGTTGGAACGAGGATCTACGTAGTACGACATCAGCAGACAAAAGACAAGGATTATACTGGTTCAGGCCCCTTATCAGGTAATAGCCCTAGTTCAGTTTATATGGGATTGATGATGATGAGAACAGATTACAAAGAGAGTAGTCGAAACAGATAATACCGACGAGATCGTAGTCGAGGGATTCAATGAGATCTCCCAGCGAGTGGGCTCTGCGTACTCTGGCTTCGTAAACTTTCGTGTGTGTGTTGGCGATTGAATTAGATGCCCTGAACCTCTCTTAGGGAGGCCCTTTTATACCGTGGATCATCTTGATCCCCAAGAAAGGTTTTGAGGATATCGGACCTGGTACGGTATAACAGAAACTCTATCCCTTCCGAGTAGGACTTTGGAAGTCACTTGACTCGTAGAGATATTGTCTATAATTTAAACGGTTTCCACGCGACATTTAAGGGAACAATCTGTATACGTGAAGGTATAACTTATCGGTATATTCCATAAGTCGTAGGATAGGAGGTATGCCTTATCCGTAACCCTGACAGTAGCCCTCGACTTCAACTCAAATGAATTTATGTTGTCAACCGTGACTTCTCTAATCAGCGGCTTGTCATACTTACTTGATCGTTCTCGATATGGGACCGAGAAGACGAGAAGTTATTGACAACACTAACGGATGTTCGACTGCTTAAACATGAATTTAAATTGAAGTCTGAACAATCGCCCTTAACGGGCCTCAGGATTTTTCGGCGGCAATCTCTCCCTTCCCTTGAAATTCGAACCGCCAAAAGGGTTTTAGGATCCATTTCAAGTCCGTTTGTCGAAAAATCCTACAACTTTCCAGCAACCTCGAACCTTCTGTCTCCCCCAAAATTCCCTAGGTTCCTTCGTCTTTCCCCAGTAATCTTCATCCAATGGCAGATCTTGGCAGGTCGACCTTCGATCTAGCGACGCTGGCGAAGCTCTCCACAGACGAAGCTCTCCCTTCGGAGCAAACGATGGCCCGAGAAGAAGGAGGTATTACCCCCTCCCCTACCCTAGGTCACATGGTAGCGGTAGAGGATTTCGTTCGCAGTGGTTTTTTGCCGCCGCCGTCGAAATTCCTTTTGCTGGTCTTGAACTTCTATGGCTTTTATCTCTTGCACCTCAACCCCAACTCCATCGCTTTCTTGAGCATTTTTACCCATCTCTGCGAGGCCTACATTGGGGTAGTGCCCTTCTTGGATCTTTTTCGTTTTTTCTATGATATCCGATGGATGGAGGCCAGCAGGGTATCGGGATGCTGCGGGTTTTGCCTACGCGATGGCATGAAGGCAAGATACATATCTCTCCAATGCCACACATCCCAGACCAAGTGGCAGTCCAAGTGGTTTTACCTCGAGTTGAAAGAACTTGACCCGGTTCTTGTCGTGCTCGAGGACCAGCATGTCCGACAAGACTGCTGGACTTCCAAACCTCCTCTGACTCCTTCCCTTGAAGCCTTTGTGAATGTGATCGGAGAGTTCCGAGAGCAGGGGCTAACCAGGTATGAGGTCGTTCAAGACTTCGTCACAAGACGTATCCAACCGCTACAAGCCCGCGCCCACCCCGTGTTCGATTATGAGGGAGCTTGCGACGTGACGTGGATATCGCCTCGGGGTACTCGTTCTCAAGTTGCTACCTCTTTGTTGCTTTTTGACAATATTTTTTGACTCAAGATCTGACTTACTTTCGCCTTCTTCCTCGCGTTCCAGTTCTCCCTGCGGATGTCGTGACACAACGGGTCAAGGACGTCTTGATCAGCCCCGCTTCTACCGCTGACCAGCTACCGATCCCACTCTGCGACAAACCGGTAGCTGACAAGGCGGGCGCCATCAACGTGCGTGAGAACCGTGAGAACATGCGACTTTTTATGTCTCTGTCAAATGGAGGATCAGGGTGACCTCAACTCCTACAGGTTCTGCCATTGATGGATGTCATCGGTCCCCTTGTTGATCACTAGGCCTCCGCTTTCCTCAAGGAGAAGGTTACGGAGGAGGTCGACGCTGCGTCCTCCGTCCCCATTGTCACAGGGGGGATTGGGACCAAGAGGAAGCCATGGGCTTGGTCCAGTGCTCCCGCCGAATCTCGGCAGAACTCCAGCGGGTCTGAGGTAAAGCCCGTCGTTCTTGGTCTGCTGCCTTTTTCTTTTTTGTGGGATGATGAAGTGAAGCCATGATTTGCTATCTTACTCAGGATACGGGTGGCCTCCCTCATCCCCCAAAAGAGGAGGCTAGCGAAGAGGGCCGCCGACAAGTAAGTGAATCTTTTGACCTCTTTCATTACTGCATCTGTGAGCTTATCGGGGATGTCTTCTCGTACTGGCAGGAAAGCCTCCGCAACCTCTGCGCGGAGCGGCGATGAGGTGGCGACTAGCGGGACTCCCGTAGTCGCCTCTCCCAGTGCGAATGTTGCGCCTGCCGCCGCCGAGTTCGCCGAACCTGCTGTCGCGGCTGTGACTGCGGTACTGCCGTAGGGACCACAAAACAGGTCTAACATGATGGCCGAGTGCCGTCGCCTCTTCGAGAACACTTCTCGGGAGGTAGGGGCTCATGTGGACCACTTAACGACCCGCGCCATGTCGTCGGATGGAAGGGTGGCGCAGCTGGAGACGGAGCTCAAGTCGCCCGCGACGACCTTCAGAAAATGAAGGAGATCGTGGCCGGCAACGAGATGCAACGTCTGGGCCTGGAGAAGAGGATGAGCGATCTGCAAGATCACATCTTCTCCATCGGCGACCAGCTTCGGAAGAGCTTCACCAGCCTGCACCAGCTAGCTCTGGCGTGCGGTGTGAAGTCTTCTATCCCCGCGCACCCCGACGAGACCTTCCTGACATCAGCGTTGGGCGAGCTGGCGACGAAGATGGAGGTCATCCCGTTGAAGCATGCTGCCAGGGTCTCGGAGGAGATCTCCAACGGGATCCACACGGGGGCTTGTCATGTCCTCGCTTGCGTAAAGCTCGCTCTCCCCGACGCTGATCTCAAAGAGATCTTGTCTAAGGGAGCTGCTGATGCCTCGCACGAGGACGTGATGTCCGATGTGGCAGATCTCGGGGAGACCGTCCTCCCTCTCTTTGAGGAGTATTTTTTTTCTTGTCTCGTGCTCCTCTTATACATATACTTTTGTCCTGTCCTGTGTGGAACAGCTTCTTTGCCTTAATGTTTTCAACTTGCTAATTTGTAGCATGGTTCCCTCGTAGATGTGTTGATCCCGAGGACGTCCAGCAAGGCGGACGTCCTGATGTCAACGAGATTAGCCCACCTTTGCTAAGCGGAGTGCCTTCACCTGACATTGGCATGGATACCGCCGTGTCGGAGGACACGGGTGCAGCCCTTGGTTTGTCAGATTTTGACGTAGCCCCGCTCCTCCGAGAGAACTCAGGTGGGATGTCTTAGGATTTTGCTCCCGAACCTTTATTAATTGTGAGGCAAAGCTCCCTGAACCCTTGCCCTTTGCAGATCTCAAGAACGTGCTTGGCAAGCGAGATCGACAAGTTCTCTATTGGAGGATGAAGTTTGAGGTGGCAGAGCTCGAGTGGTCTGTCCTGGTCGTGAAGAAGGACCAGGCTGTGGAAGCACTCCGAGGATGCAAAGTCTGGTTAAACTCATACCTGAAGAGCTGCTGTAGCACCATGTCGGAGATCTGCCGACAGCTTAAGATTGAACGTGTAGAGCCCGAGAAGATGATTACCGGGTATTTATCCTGGATGAGGGGTGCGTGTGCCCAGCTGGAGGGTGTCGATCAGCGGATCGACAACTGCCTGAAGGAGGAGTGTTGCCGTGCTAGCCGCTATGCCGGGGGTCACGTGCTCGCCTGCATCCGAGATCAGCGTCCGCATATGAACCTCGGGTTCCTGCATTCAGGGTTTGGCCGTTCTCGGCTGTCGGCGAGCGAAGTTGACCACCTGGCACGTTCTCTCGCTCCCCTCACCGAGAAGGTCTTCTCATTGATGGATTGGCGGTGGTCCTCTTGGTAGACTTCGTTTCCTGTGGAAAAAAAATCTAGGGGATTGTGTATAATATGAATGTTAAGTTTTTTGTAAACATAACGGAAATCTATCTACTAAGTATTTGAACGAGGTATGTTATGTGCGGGTACTACTCTTTTTACTGACCATTTTTGCCTGTTGTCGAGTTGGGTACCCTCCCTAGCCCCCAGCCTTGTCCTCGGAGAAATATGTTCTCGGAGGAGAAGGCTCGATGACCCAAAACTCACCTATTTGAAAACGTGGTTACCTAGCCCCCAGCCGTGAAGTTGGAAAAATCAATTTCCGATTACATAGCTCGGTGAATACACCACCATTGAGCACTCTTACATGACCATGTTTGACATGGTCGTTTGGCTTTTAGAATCCAACAAGGCTTTATCTGCTCTGGGCGTCGCCAGCTGAAATTCCCGTAGGTCTCTCGGAGGCTTGTTGGAATGGCATAAAGGGACATTAGGTCCGATTTCAATAGTAGGTGTTATCGTGGTAAGGGATCTCTGGGTAGAACACTATATCGCGAAGTACTCAAAAAATACCTTTGTGGAGCTTTATTTGATATTACTGAGATACATTGATCATATACATAGAATTTACGCAGTTGATCAATGATCCAGGAGTTGGATATTTCGCGGCCATTGCCATCTGCAATCTTTAATGTTTCTGGTCGTAAGACTTGCACCACCGTGTACGGTCCTTCCCACTTGGGCGAGAGTTTATTCCACCCTGCCTGGTTTTGAACTCGTCGGAGGACGTAATTGCCGATGGAAAGTGTGCGAGCTCTCATAATAACGGCGTAGGGCCTGTTGGTACGTGGCTGCTCGGACGGCAACTCATTCATGATGTTCTTCGAATAGGTTCACATCGTCGCTTCGTCTTTCATCCTGTTCCTCGTCGGAATATTTCTGTACTCGTGTACTCTGATGCCGTAGCTCCGTGGGGAGCATGGCTTCTGATCCGTACACGAGGAAGAAAGGTGTTTCCTTGTTGGACGTTGTCGGCGTGGTTCGTACGGCCCATAGGACTGACGGGAGTTCTTCTACCCATTTTGTGTCGTAGGCCATGAGCCTGTCATACACGCGGGTTTTTATCCCTTGGAGTACTATTCCGTTGGTGCGCTCGACTTGTCCGTTGATTTGAGGATGGGATACTGAGGCGAAGTAGATCTTGACTCCTAGTTCAATGCAGTAATCTTGGAAGTCACCGTAGTGAACTGTGAGCCGTTGTCCGTGAGGATGCGGTGAGGCAATCGATATCTGCAGAATATCCCTTTGATGAATTTTATGGCGTTGTCGGCTTTGATTTCTCGTGTTGGCTCTGCTTCAATCCACTTAGTGAATTTGTCGATTGCCACTAATAGGAATCTGTAGCCCCTTGTCCTCGTGGGAATGACCTGAGTATGTCGAGCCCCAGCATGAGAACGGCCATGTCAGAGGGATAGTCTGGAGCGCTTGTGCTGGTAACTTGGTGTGTTTGCTAAAGAACTGGTAGGCTTCACATCGTTGCACAATGTCATAGGCGTCTTTTAAGGCTGTTGGCCAAAAAAGCCTTGTCTAAAAGCTTTTCCGACCAAGGTGCGTCCGCCGACGTGTGATCCACAGATGCCTTCGTGGATGTCAAGAAGGAGAGCTTTTCCGTCGTCGGATGAGACGCACTTGAGGAGGATGCCGTTCGGGGCCTTTTTATATAGATCTATGCCAATCATGTAGTATATCTTGGCCTGACGGGATAACTTATTTGCCTCCATGTCGTCGTCCGGTAGCTCATCTAACTCCTGGAATTTTATTAGCGGAATACGCCAGTCATCCATTGTCTCAATGTTTGAAACGACGTATGCGACTTCTGCAGCCCCCGGCGGGATGTCTGATGGGAAAAAAATTACAAAACTAAAATCCTCACCAGGCAACTGAAGCTCTGATACCAACTGATGACGCTCTCTCTCGTGGCCCGATCTTCTGGTGAGGGGATAACTCTCGATTTGATCGAATGCGACGTTTGCGATGTGGCTACCAACCAGAACAAGTCCAGGACGCTGTGCAATCGCTACACCACAAATGATGTCGTACCAACCGTGACGCGCGGTTGATGATCCCTGCAATGCAAACGAGAGAACACTGCAAGAAGAAGATAAGATGCAATCTAAATATTGCGAATAGGTGATTAAGCACAAAGAAATAGTTGCGATTGAAGTGTTAGATCTAATCGACCCAGCAAATCAACACACCAACTATTGGGGGCTCTGAATTTATAGTCGCCGACTAATCGAGCGAGGACTAGAGACAAGGTGAATGGCACTTGGCAAAATTCAACTAAACAAAACCCAATTGTTTTTGAGGATGTACAAAGCTATTTATAGAGGAAAATAAAGCTAGGGTTAAGTGCTAATTCGTGGAGGTGGAGGGAGACACTTCCGAGATGGGCCTAGTCTATTACAATGCCCAAGGCCCAAGTTCGATTTTAGCAACATCACTGTCTTATTTTGGTGATTCCCGTTGACTCGAGATGAATTTGGACATGAGACTGGATGCGTTTGAAAGTTAGCAAGATATGCTTTTCATGAAGTCCAAGATCACCCAAATCGGAGTTGGCATGAAGGCGCTAGGTCCATTTGAAGTCAGTGCTGTCTCCGGAGGCCAAACTGGATTCCAAAACTCATTGGACTTTAATATCTTGTAGATCTTCCATTCATCCGATGTATTCTTTGGCAATGTTTTATATTTCTCATGCATGGTTGTATGCATATACTTGATGGTCACATCAATGTTGGTGTTGGCTGTGGTACTTTCGTCGTGCGTGTCCTTGACGGAGGGCTTCGTCAAGATGTCCAGGAATGTTCCGGGCTCAAGTGGTTCTCGTCTGGAAGCACGGCGTGCGAGGTCATCTGGCTCAACATTGTATTTTCGGTAGACGTGTTCAACCTCGACCTCGTCGAATCCGCGTTCCAGTTTTCGAACTTCAGCAAGGTATTTGGCTAACTCAGGGTTAGGGAACTTGTTGTCTTTGTGTACTTGGTTCGCAACTAGTTCGGAATCTCCTTTCACGATTAGTCGCTTTGCACCGAGTGCAGCTGCTGCTCTTATCCCCGCGAGTAGGCCTTCGTACTCGGCCGTGTTGTTTGTTGCCCGGAAATTGAGGTGGATTGCATGCTTGAATTGGTCTTCGGAAGGAAATGTCAAGATGAATCCGGCTCCTGCTCCTTCGTTGTTGAGCGCGCTGTCGAACGCCATAGTCCAAATTTCGTTATCTATTTGGCTGGACGGTCTATCCTCGGGGATAGTCCAGTCGGCTACGAAATTGGCTAGGACTTGAGACTTGATGGCTGTCCTTGGTACGAAGTGTACATCAAACTGGCTTAGCTCGACTACCCATTTAGCGATCCGGCTAACGATGTCTTTGTTTATGACAACTTCCCCCAAAGGGAAGGAGGAGACGACCGTGATCTTGGGAGCTTGGAAGTACTGGCGTAGCTTTCTTGATGTCATGACCACGGCGTAGAGCAGTTTCTGTATCTGTGGATATCTAGTTTTTGCATCATAGAGGACCTCGCTGACATAGTACACAGGGTGTTGTACTTTTTCCCTCTCTACGACGATAATCGTACTCATAGAATAAGGCGTAGCAGTGATATATAGGAATAATTCTTCATTAATTTGAGGAGCAATGAGTACAGGGGTTTTGACAAGTAGCGTTTGAGCGCGATGAATGCGTTCTCGGCCTCTTGGGTCCACTTGAATTTGTCATGCTTCTTGAGCAGGGCGAAGAAAGCTTGTCCTCATTCTCCCATCCTTGTGACAAAGCGGCTTAGCGAAGCCATGCATCCTGTCAGCCGCTGAACCTCCTTGAGTCTTGTGGGCGACTTCATGTTCTCGATCGCCTTGATCTTATCAGGGTTGGCCTCGATCCCTCGACCTGAGACAAGGAAACCGAGTAGCTTCCCTGATAGTACTCCGAACGTGCACTTCTCCGGGTTAAGCTTCATTCAATATCTGCGGAGGTTGTCAAACGTTTCCCTTAGGTCATCGATTAGTGAATTGCTCGTCTTGATTTTGACGACGATGTCGTCCACGTAGGCTTCGACATTTTGCCCGAGCTGATTGCCAAGTGCCACTTGGATTCCGCGCTGATATGTGTTCCCTGCGCTTATCAATTCGAATGGCATCTTGGTATAGCAGAATACACCGAAAGGCGTGATGAACGCTGTTTTCTCCTCGTCCTCTTTTGCCATGCTGATCTGGTGGTAGCCGAAATAAGTGCCAAGAAAGCTTAACAACTCGCATCCGGCCGTTGAGTCCACCAATTGGTCTATTCGAGGAAGAGGGGAAATGGTCCTTGGGGCACGCCTTGTTGAGATCGGTGAAGTCGATGCACATCCTGCACTTTCCCATTGGCTTTGCGTACCATTATTGGGTTGGCAAGCCACTCGGGATGAAGGACTTCCCTAATGAAGCCGGCTTTGAGAAGCTTGTCGAGTTCTTCTCGTATGGCCTGTTTTCGGTCGGGTGCGAATCTCCGTAGTTTTTGTTTAACCGGCTTCGCGTCCAGTCGCACCATCAATTTGTGCTCAATCACCTCCCTGGGAACCCCCGGCATGTCTGATGGTTGCCAAGCAAACACGTCTGCATTGTCGCGGAGGAAGGTGATGAGCATGAATTCCTATTTGTCGTCCAGTGTAGCCCCCTATCCTGACCGTCTTGTCGGGGTTGGGGCTTGACAACGGGATTATATTGATAGCACCGTTTAGTTTGGCCTTCTTGCTGGGCTTGCTCACTTTCTTGGGTTGCTCAGTTTAAGCGGGTGGGTTGGGAGTATGCTTGACCATGTCGAGGCTCCGCTTGTCATATTGTACTGCCAACTTAGTGTTGCCTTGGATAGTGATTGTCCCTTTTGGTCCTGGCATTTTGACTACCTGGTAAGCGTAGTGGGATGATGCCATAAACTTCACGAGTGCAGTTCTCCCAATGATGGCATTGTATGCTGTGTCAAACTCTGCGACATCAGAGGTGATTTGCTCTGTTCGGAAGTTATTGGCTTGGCCAAAAGCAACTGGTAGCGTGATCTTGCCCAGAGGTTTAGATGACGAGGGGTAATTCCATGGAAGGGCTAATCTATAGGCGTTAGCTCACTTTGAGGTATCCCCATCGCGTCTAAAGTGCTGGCAAAAAGCAGGTTGATTGAGCTCCTACCATCAATGAGGACTCTGGCCACCTTGATGTTCCGTATAGTGGGTTCAACCATGATCGGATATCTACCAGGTGTAGTTGCGATCTTGGGGTGATCTGCCTCCGAGAACTCAATCTTGTGCTGGGACCACTTCATCTTGGCGGTAGTTGCTTGCGAAGTGGAGCAGACTTCACGTTCCGCCTTTTTGTACTCCCTTTTTGAGCAGTACGATGTAGAGCCAACGAAGATGTGGGAGACATGGAGGTCATATTCTGGGAAGGCAGAGTCAGAATCGAGGGTGGTGGCTTCCTCAGCCGTCTCGACAACACGAACTCGCTTCCCTCTCTCAATCGCCAGTTGTCTCGCGAGCTCCTTCTTGAAGACGAGACAGTCCTCTATGGCATGGTTGTTGGTCTTATGTATTGGGCACCATTGCTTGCGTGAGTCGTCGTTTTGGGGGTTGGGGCGCCTGGGTGGGTCCGTTTGCTCAACGACGAGGACCTCTCCTAAGGATTTGCGCTTCCTACTTTTATGACTTCTCTTTTTGCTTGACTTTGGTGCGTCCTTGTTGGTTGACCTCTTTTCCTCACTCGCCTTGCTCTTTCCCTCCTTGTGCCCAAATCCAAATTATATTGCATCGGCTTGATTTCAGACGATACACCATCGGCAATCTAGCCAATCGGCTATCATTTATGGATTTAACTTTGGTTTTTTTGTTTCTTGTTGGTTGCAGAATCAAACCAACTAGCATGCTTTGAACCCGAAAGCAAATCTTTGGACTTGCACTAGAGTAAAGCAAATCTCTCAGGCCAGTGTGTGTTTTTTGCAACAACACATTCTCAAACCATTTTCACAATATTTCAATCCAAATCATTTAGTCATTTATACAATATCTAGCATATATCCCGCAACAAAAGCGCGGGGTATCAGTAGTATATATCATAATTAAATAAAAATAAAGAAAAAACAACAATACAACCAATTTTTTCACCTTCAAATTATCATATTGAATTTATGATGAATATCACAATTTTTTTACAAAATTTGTTGAACTTTAATTTGGTGATCGAATCTTTGGTATGTATTTAGATGGATTTTTGTTTTTTTATAGGTGCATGTAACACCTTTACATTGTTAGATATCAATTCACAGTCACATGTAGTACACTATCCATGTAGGTCACATATTTTTGGCTTTCAACATGGGTACTTTGGTAGATCTGTGGCACTCTCAACCTCGGTGTGCTGATTAATTTTTTGGTCTACTCAGATGACATGGAGTGATGACTAGGCTATAATATACCGTTTATTTTGGTGACAATAATGCTGTTTTGTGATCTCCAACTCTGCGATCGAGCACCATTAAGGCTGTGTTGTTCCCTGTTCTCTCTCAACTCACCACTCTCTTTTTCCACGCACACGCTTTTTAAACTGTTAAACGATACGTTTTTTCCTAAAGTTTTATATACAAAAGTTACTTTAAAAAATCTTATTAATCTATTTTTTAAAACAGATAGCTAATACTTAATTAATTACTCTCTTTATCTACTTTTGATAGTCATATTTCATCTTGGTACACAGAACAAGGATAAGTAATTCTACTTATCATTTATTTAAACATGCTACTCCCTCCATTCCAAATTGATCTACATATTTCATAGGTACACCAAGACCAAGAAAAGCTAATAACTCTCTCATACTATATTTACTCTCTACCAACAAACTCAATGCATTCATCATCCCCACTATTTCCTAGCCAATAGCAAATCAAGATATTGCATGTGGGTTATAAATGCTTGTGTGCATGAATGCATGCATCAATGTCCATTTACTCCAATGCACAAATAACGAATAGACCTAATGAATGAACATAAATATGTAGATCATTTAGGAATAACCTCAAAAAAACTATATGTAGATCAATTTGGAATGGAGGGAGTACTAGTCATTCCTCATAAACAAGCTATTCATTAATATTTATTGTCGACGGGTGATACCCGTAGACCGGATATAGAGGGTATTGGGGTACGTTGGTACAAGGATCTGCGTAATACGTCATCAAGCAAACAGAAAACGAAAATTATACTGGTTCAGGCCCCTTGACAGGTAATAGCCCTAATCCAGTTGATATGGGATTATATAATGGAAATCACAGGTTACAAAGGGAACAATGAGATTCGATGAAACCGTCGAGATCGTAATCCAGTTGGTTCGATTAGCTTTCCCGACGATTTGACTCCTGCAAGCTCCGACTTCGTAGGCTGTTGTGGTTGTGTTGATTATGAGATTCTCTCCTTAGGTCCTCCCAGGGGGTCCTTTTTATATCGCAAGTCAGGCGGTTTCCAAGTAGAACTCGGAGACATCGGACCCTACACGAAACATTGACAACCCAGTCCTGTCCGAGTAGGACTCTTATTCTCTGCAAACTCCGTGAAGGTTTTCCTTAGTGTACGCAGAGAATGTCCATATGTGCACGGGCATGCCATATCGATATATGACGTATATCGAAGGGTAAAGGGTATACCTTATCCGTAACCCTGACTGTAGCCCCCGACTTTTGCTTAAATGAACTCGTGTAACCGATCGCGACTTCTGGTGTCGAGGATGTTGTCGTTCTCGATGTGAGAACCGTAGAGACAGGACGCACTCGACAACACCATGCGAAGCTCAATGGTCATGAGTGAATTTAAACTGAAGTCCGAAAAACTACCGCGCGTAACAGACCTAGAGATTTCCGGCGGCAATCTCTCTCTCCTTTCCTTGAAATCGTACCATCGGAAATGCGTCTATTTAAGAGGATTTTGAGGATCCATTTTGAAGTCCGCCCGTTGTGAAAAAAGCTCTCCGGCCTCCAGGCGTTCTTTGTCTCCTCCGCTCCCGCAAAACCCTGGCTTGTTCATCTCGGTCCCTTCTCCGACAACCTCCGGCAGAGATGGATCTCGGCAAGTCTACCTCCACCAGCGTGTCGCTAAAAAAGCTACAGGAGGATGGCGCCCTCCCCGGCCGCGAAACCATGGAGAGGGAACCAGGAGGTACTGAACCTGAACCTGTCCTGGGTCGTATGGTTGCGATCGAGGACTATATTCTCTGTGGCTTTCTTCCTTCGCCTTCTGAATTTCTTCTCTTGCTCTTGAATTTACTACGGCCTTTCTCTGCTCCATTTGAACCCCAATTCCATCACCTTCCTCAGTATCTTTTCACATCTTTGTGAGACCTACATTGGGGTAGAGCCGTTTCTCGACCTCTTTCGCTTCTACTACGAGTTGCGTTGGATGGAATCTACCAGGGTATCTGGATGTACGGGTTTCCGGCTTCGGGATGGCTTGAAGTCGCGATATATCCCCTTCCAGTGCCCTTCTTCTCGTAGCAAGTGTGGTTCTATCTTCAGATAGAGGATTCAGATCCGATCTTTGTCGTTCCTGAGGAACAACCAGACAAGATCCCGTCTTGGACCGCAAAACCCGCCTTGACCCCTTCTCTTCAGTCGTTCATCGATGCCATCGATGACCTCCGAGCGCGAGGTTTGTCGGGGTATGAAGTCGCTGCCGACTTCATTGGTAGGCGGATCCAGCCGCTCCAGGCCCGTGCCTACCTAGCCTTTAACTTCTCTGGGCCGGAGGACGCAACCCAGGTTTCTCCTCGGGGTATTTTTATTGTGTTTAATTTGACTTCCTTATATGCATGTTCCTCCTGACTTACCGAATTCTGGTTCTCGGTCTACAGGTTTGAACAGCGAGACCGTGGAGCGTCGCGTCGGCCAGTTGATGATTAGCGGCCCGACAACAGCGAGCAACGTCCCTGTCCCCCTTTGCGAGAAGGGGAAGGCTGAGCGTGAAGCAGCAATCAACGTGAGTGTGTTCGCCGACGCCTTTATTTTTGCTCCTAGATCACATAACGATTTCACGTGGTGCAGGCTCTCCCTCTGACCGACGTGATTGGACCACTCGTGGACCACCAGGCAGCGGCCTCATTGAAAGAGGGTGTTGCTCAGGAGGCGTCTGATGCGGCCGCTACCACTGCTGCCGCGACTAGTGGCAGTCGCGTCCCGAGAGTGGGGAGAAAGTTCACCTCCGTGCTCGGCAGCCGCCGGAGGGCGTCCTCCCCATTGGTGAGTCTCTTAATTTGTTAACTTCGTAGTCGGAAGATGTCCCCCTTAATTCGTACTCGGTTTACTTAGGCTGTGGATGCGTCTCCGCCGCCTCCGCGACGACAGAAGCTGGTAACGCTGGGCGAGAAGTAAGTAGACGAAAATTGAGATTCTTCCCTTGTTTGAATTCTGGTGACTTGTCTTGAGGGCCAGACATGATAATCTTCTGCAGGTCGGTGCGGGCGAAGGCGGCGCAACACAGGTCCAGAGGGAACTCCAGCGCATCTCCTGCGGTGGCCTCGCCTGATGTCGTGATCGTGCCCAGGAGCCGTGAGGCGATGCCGAGCGGCCCAGCCAGTGATCTCGGGCCTACTTGCGGCCCGCCTGCTGACGTCCTCACCTGGGGGGAGCTCCAAGTCGAGATGGGGCGCATCCTCGAGGCTGGTGCTCGCGGCATAAGTCGTGACATTTCGGAGGCGAGGGCAGCGGCAGCGTCGTCGGCGAACGAGCATGCCGACAAGCTGGAGCGCGACCTGGCAGAGGTTCGCGAGGACCTCCAGAAAATGAGGGAGCTGGTGGCCGGCAACGAGCGACAACGTCGGGGACTCGAGAATCGGATGTCGGAACTCGAGAGCAACCTGTCAGAAATCCGTGGCTCGTTGCGGGTCACCTACACCGGCCTACACCAGCTCGCCAGGGAATGTGGTGTTACGACCACCATCCAGGTGAACCCCGACGAGTTCTCGCTGACGTCTTCGCTTGCAGAACTGGCCACGACGATGGAGGCAATACCCTCCAAGCATGCGGCCAGGATCATGGAGGAGGCGTCCAACGGGATCTATACCGAGGCGAGTCACATCCTTGCGTGTGTAAGGTTAGTGCACCCCGAACTCGATCTTCAACAGATCTTGAATCAAGGGGAGGCCAACGACGCGCGTAAAGGAGTGATGGAGGAAGTCGGCAAGCTAGGAGAGTCTGTTCTCCCGCTTTTTGAAGAGTAGGACCTCAGTTCCCTTGTAATCGGTTATGCTTTGTAAAACCCTTGTTGGCTTCAACTGCCTTTGCTTGTGCAGCCATCACCTTGGTCACCTTTAGCACTTTGATCCTGAGTACTTTTGTTGTCCTTTGTAGAGATGTCGATGTCGAGGATGTGCAGCAGCGTGGGCAGCCTGAGTCATCAGCGATCCTTCTGGATTTTGCGTCTGAGGAACACGCGTCGCTGGAGAACGCGGATGAAATTTTACCCGCGAGTACGGGGACGGCGACGACTTCCTTAGGTTGGTGGTCTCTTCATCCCTTTTCGCTCCTCTGACTTGATCAGCCGTGTTCCCGAGAGAGAAAAGCAGCTTGACTTAGTCGCTTCCGTATTGAACAGATCTCGAGAATGCACTTGCTAACCAAGATCGTCGTATCCAGTATTGGAAGATGAAATTCGAAGTGGCGGAACTCGAGAGAGCCATGTTGGAAGTGAAGAAGAAGCAGGCCGTGGAAACGCTCCGAGGTCGTGAGGTGTGGTTCAACTCATACTTGAAGAGTTGCTGCATGTCCATGGCCCGAGTTTGTAGAGAGCTCCGAGTACCCCGTGGAGATCCCGAGGAGTCGGCGGCCGGATACATCTCGTGGCTGAATGGGGCCTGTGCTCAGCTCGAACGCGTCGGCAAGCACACTGACGAAGCCCTGAAGCAGGAATGCCGTCGATTGAGCCGATATGCCGGAGGGCATGTATTGGCTTGCATACGAGATCATCGTCCGCAACTGCACCTCGAGTTCCTCCATGAAGGGTTCGCTCGTTCTCGGAGAACTCCGGCGGAGATAGACGACCTAGCGAAGTCGATGGCGCCGCTGGCGGAGAAGGTTTTCCAATCTATGGACTGGCGTTAGCCTTCCTAGTAGTCTTTGTACCCTGTGATGGATATCTTAGGAAAAAAGTGTAATATAGTTCTGGACTTGTGTAGAATTGTAAGAAGTATGTTGTGAAATAAAAAAGAAATCTATCTTAATGAGTCCTTCTTACTCTGGGTGTAGTGTGTAAGAGTGTTTTCTCAGTTCACGACTTTGGTCAGTCGTTTGAGTCGTATACTCTCCCTAGCCCCCAGCCTTGTCGTCGGAGGATTCTTCTCGGAGGACGAGGCTCTTGGACCTTTGACCTGCCTCGGTTGAAAAAGCACTGATCCTAGCCCCTAGCCACGAAGTTGGAAAGTCAATTTCTGATTACGCGGCTTGGTTAATACGCACGGCGAGAACTCTTACACGACCAGGTCTTACATGGTCTTTCGTCTCTACAGGATCCGACAAGGCCTTATCGGCTCTGGGTGTCCCCAGCCGAAGATCCCTTAGGTTCCTCGGAGGCCTTGTCGGGGCGGCGTAAAGGGACATGAGGATAGGTTTGAACGCTAGGTGTCATCTGGGTAAGGGATCGTTGGGCAGGAACACTTTGATTGTAATTTGCGCCTAAAAATAGGCTTTATTGATGCTGTAAGGTGTCTTACAGGCATGGATGCTATTGACTCATACATAGAATTTACGTAGTTGGTCAATGTTCTACGAATTTGCCAACTCGAGACCATCGCTGTCGACAATTTTGAATGCGCCTAGCCGCAAGACTTGTGTGATCGTGTAAGGTCCTTCCCATTTGGGTGAGAGCTTGTTTCGCCCTGCTTGGCTTTGGACACGTCGGAGGACGTAGTCGCCGATCGAAAGTATGCGTGCTTGAATGCGCTTCTCGTGGTAACGGCGGAGGGCCTGTTGGTAACTGGCTGCTCGGACGGCAACTCGTTCGCGATGTTCTTCAAGTAGATTCACATCGGCGTTTCGCTGCTCCTCCTGCTCCTCGTCGGAATACCTCTGTACTCGTGTACTTTGATGTCGTAGCTCGCTGGGGAGCATGGCCTCGGAGCCGTACACGAGGAAGAAAGGTGTTTCCTTGTTGGACGTTGTCGGAGTTGTGCGTACGGCCCATAGTACTGATGAGAGTTCTTCGACCCATTTCTTGTCATGTGACATGAGCCTGTCATAGACGCGGGTCTTGATCCCTTGTAGTACTATGCCATTTGCCCTCTCAACTTATCCGTTCCTTTGAGGATGAGAAACCGAAGCGAAACATATCTTGACTCCCAGCCTGATGCAGTACTCCTGGAAATCGGCGCTGATGAACTGGGAGCCGTTGTCGGTGATGATGCGATGTGGTAGTCCGTATCTGCAAAATATCCCTTTGATGAATTTGATGACGTTGTCGGCCTTGATTTCCCCCGTGGGTATCACTTCGATCCATTTAGTGAATTTGTCTATTGCCACGAATAGGAACCTGTAGCTGCCCTGTCCTCGTGGGAATGGCTCGAGTATATCTAGCCCCCAGCACGAGAACGGCCAAGTAAGAGGGATAGTCTGGAGCGCTTGTGCGGGTAGCTTTGTGTGTTTACTGTGGAATTGACAGGCTTCACACCGCTGGAATATGTCGCATGCATCTTTGAGGGCAGTTGACCAGAAAAACCCTTGTCGAAAAGCTTTCCTGACCAACGTCTGACCTGCAGAGTGTGACCCACAGATGCCTTCATGTATATCAAGGAGGAGGTGTTTGCCGTCGTTAGACGAGACGCATTTGAGAAGTACCCCGTTTGGCGCTTTCTTGTATAGATCGTTGCCGATCACGCAATAGATTTTCGCTTTACGGGTTATTTTCTTAGCATCTGCGTCGTCCTCGGGCAACTCTTCGCTGTTGATGAATTTGATCAGTGGGGTGCGCCAATCGTCTGTGGTCTCGATATGGCAACGGCGCGTTCTGCCTCTGTGGCCTCCAAGCTGATGTCGGAGGTGTCTGGGTTAATTTCGCCGCTGACCTCTTTCACTGATGGCTTTGTTAGGATGTCCAGAAAAGTACCGGGCTCGAGTGGTTCTCGTCTGGACGCGCGCCGTGCTAGATCATTTGGCTCGATGTTGTCCTTGCGGTATACATGTCGGACCTCGATCCCATCGAACCTTTTCTCTAGCTTCCTGACTTCTACGAGATATTTGGATAATTCGGGGTTAGAGCATTTATAATCTTTGTGCACCTAGTTTGCGACTAGTTCGGAGTCCCCCTTCACGATCAGTCGTTTGACCCCTAGTGCTGCTGCAGCTCTTATCTCGGCGAGTAGTCCTTCGTACTCGGCTGTGTTATTGGTTGCCCTGAAGTTGAGGTGGATTGCGTGCTTGAATTGTTCTCCGGAAGGAGATGTCAAGATGAATCCTGCCCCTGCTCCTTGGCTGTTGAGTGCACCATCGAACGCCATTGTCCATGTTTCGTTGTCGATTTGGTTGTCTGATTTATTATCAAGCATAGTCCAATCAGCTACGAATTCAGCGAGTACCTGGGACTTGATGGCTCTTCGTGGCACAAAGTGGACATCAAACTGGCTTAGCTCGACTACCCATTTCGCAATGTGGCCGATGACGTCTTTGTTTCTCACAACTTCACCGAGAGGGAAAGAGGAGACAACTGTGACTCTGTGGGCTTGAAAGTAGTGACGCAACTTTCTTAATGTCATGATTACCGCGTAAAGCAGCTTTTGTATCTGTGGATATCTTGTCTTTGCGTCATGGAGAGCTTCGCTAACGTAGTAGACTGGTCGTTGTATTTTCTCTCTCTCGACAACAATGACAGTGCTAACGGAATATGGCGTGGCGGCAATATAGAGGAATAATTCTTCATTAGGTTGGGGAGCAACAAGTACAGGAGGGTTTGATAGGTAGCGCTTGAGTGCGATGAATGCCTCTTTGGCTTCCTGTGTCCATACAAATTTGTCTTGCTTCTTCAGCAGAGCGAAGAAGGGTTGTCCTCGTTCTCCCATCCTAACGACGAACCTGCTTAGTGCTACCATGCATCCGGTTAGCTTTTGTACTTCCTTGAGTCTTGTAGGTGACTTCATGTTCTCGATTGCCTTGATCTTCTCAGGATTTGCTTCTATTCCTCTGCCAGAGACGAGGAAACCGAGCAGCTTGCCTGCCGGTACTCCAAACGTGCACTTCTCTGGATTGAGCATGAGGCGATATCGTTGAAGGTTGTCGAACGTTTCCCGGAGATCTTCAATCAATGTGTTACTTGTCTTGGTCTTGACAACGATGTCGTCGACGTATGCCTCGACGTTGTTGCCGAGCTGGTCGCTAAGTGCGCCCTGGACCGTGCGCTGGAAAGTATTCCCTGCGGTTATCAGTCCGAATGGCATCTTAACATAGCAAAATACCCCAAACGGCGTGATGAATGATGTTTTCTCTTTGTCCTCTTTCGCCATGCTGATTTGGTGGTAGCCAGAGTAAGCGTCGAGGAAGCTCAACAGCTGACAGCCGGCTGTGAAGTCCACCAGTTGATCTATTCGGGGAAGAGGGAAGTGATCCTTGGGACACGCCTTGTTGAGGTCGGTGAAATCGACGCACATTCTCCATTTCCCATTGGCCTTCCGTACCATTACTGGATTGGCTAGCCACTCTGGATGAAGTACCTCTCTGATAAAGCCAGCTTTGAGAAATTTGTCGAGCTCTTCTCGTATGGCTTGTTTTCGGTCTGGTGTAAATCTCCGCAGTTTTTACTTCACTGGCTTGGCATCGGGTCGCACCATGAGTTTGTGCTCGATCACCTCCCTGGGGACCCCCGGCATGTCAGACGGCTGCCAAGCAAACACGTCAGCATTGTCGTGGAGGAAGGTGATGAACGCGAGTTCCTATTTCTCGCTTAGTGATGCCCCGATCTTGACGGTCTTGTCGGGGTTGGCATTAGAGAGTGGAACGATCTTGATCGCACCGTCTGGTTTCAGCGTCTTGTTGTCTTGCTCACTTTCTTGGGAGGCTCAGTTGTGGCGGGTGGGCTAGGCGTTTGCTCGACCATGTCGAGGCTCCGCTTGTCACATTGTACCGCTAGCTTGGCGTTCCCTTGAATAGTGATTGTTCCTTTCAGTCCTGGCATCTTGAGCACTTAATACGCGTAGTGAGATACGGCCATGAACTTCGCAAGTGCAGTTCTCCCGATGATGGCGTTATACGCTATGTCAAATTCGGCGACATCAAAGGTGATCTGCTCCGTTCAGAAGTTGTTTGCTTGGCCGAAAGTCACAGGCAACATAATTTTGCCCAATGGTTTGGACGAGGACTGGGGAGTGATTCCATGGAAGGGTTGATCGGTAGGTGTCAACTCGCTTCGTAGGATTCCCATCGCGTCCAAGGTGCTGGCGAAGAGAAGGTTGATTGAGCTGCCACCGTCGATGAGGACCCGCGCGACCTTGATGTTCCGAATAGTGGGTTCGACCACGATCGGATAGCGTCCTGGGATGATGGCAGTCTTGGGATGGTCTTCTTGCGAAAATTCTATCTTCTGTTCAGACCATTTCATCTTAGGTGCAGCCCCCTGCCATGTCGAACAGACTTCACGTTCCACTTTCTTGTATTCGCACTTTGAGGAATACGATGTGGAGCCTCCGAAAATGTGTGAAACGTGGAGGTCAGAGTCTGGATATGCTGAGTCCGATTCCTGAGCAGCCGCCTCCGCATCCTTCTCGACTACGCGTACTCGTTTGCCTTTTTCCAATGCCATGTGCTTCTCGAGCGACTTTTTGAAAACAAGGCAATCTTCCAAAGAATGTTTGTCCGTCTTGTGTATGGGGCACCATGCTTTCTTCGCGTCGCTACCTTGTGGGTCTGGGCGCTTGGGTGGGTTCACGTATTTCGCTGCGAGAACGTACGCTTGGGCTTTCCTTTTCCCACTCTTGCGATTTTTCTTCTTGCTTGACTCCGATGCGTCCGTGACCGGTTTCTTTTCTCCCCCGGTCTTCGGCTTGTCGTTCTTGCGTCTCAGCGCATCGTCTACGTGGGCGCATCGTTCAACGATCTCGAATAATTTCCAAGTAGTTGTGATGCGTCTTGTCGCCAACTCCTGGGTAGTATAGCGATCTCGGACACCGGACTTGAAGGCGCGAATTACAGAAGCGTCGGTGATTTCGGGGATTGTATTTCTGCACTCGTTAAAGCGCCGAACATATTCCCTCAAGGATTCACCCGAGTTCTGTGTCAATGCGTGTAGGTTGTCTTCGATCGCGTGGCGTTTATAAGTTCCTTGGAAGTTGGCGACGAACTGCTGCCACTGGTCTGCCCACGAAGAAATCGAGTAGGGCGGGAGATGCATCAGCCATGAACGTGCAGAGCCTTTTAATGCAGTTGGCAGATAATTTGCCATCGCATTGTCGTCTGCTCCGGCAGCGTAGAGTACTGTGGAGTAGACTTGAAGGAATTCTTCTGGGTTGGTACTCCCATCGTACTTCTCTATTGCCCTGGGTCGGAATCTCTCAGGCCATCGGACATCACGCAGGGAACGACTGAAAGCTCTACACCCAGCGCTGGGGGCGGTGGGTTGTCGGCGATCATGTGTCCTGCGTGGATGTCTGTCTGACGATGAGGATGAAGAAGAAGACGACGATGACGATGGATCGCTTGGCTCCGGTGTTGGATTACGAGGTCGTCGGCTAGGTTCTCGAGAATCCTGCCGTCGGTCTGCGTTGTTGTCCTGGTGCCGATCTCTGTTGTCTTCGTCGTTATGGTGGTGTCCTCAACCAGTATCGCCCTACGTCCGCCTCTCGCGATCATCATGATCGTGGCGATTGTGGCAATTAGCACGGTCTCGGTCTTCGTTCGAGCGGCCCTCTCGTTCTTCGCGATGTTGGGAGCGATTCCCATCGTCTCGTGTGCGTCGTGCCCCTCGGTGGCCATTGAGATGGTCACGGAGATCGGCAGAGCCGCGCGGTGCAGGGGTAGCTCGATGGGGTGACTCCCGCTGTTCGGGATTTTCGCCATCGACACCGCTGGTTGGTGGCTGTTCCGGGTGCGCTGCAGCAGCGGCCTCTTCGAACGCGTTGCTGAGGTTGGTTACCGACTCCCGTAGTCATTCTGTCCACTGTGCGAGATCATCGTTTAAAACGGGATTGTAAGGGGTCTCCCTCAATATTGCGTTGATGGTCCTGATGTGCTGGGCCGGTGTAGTCACTTGATTTTGCGCTTCCGCGTTAGCGTGTGCTGACGTGCTAGTCCTGTCGATAGCTAATACCTCGCGTGGTGTACTCGTTGGCGACGAGCCATAGTCCTCGAGTAGATGCAGGACTAATGGTTCGTGGGAATCGATGTTGATCACGCCAACGAATCGATCTGAGACCAGCGTTTCTTGTTCCTTGTCTTCATCTCTAAGGGGTATGCCTGACTGCTGGACCTTAGGAGATGACGTCTTTGTGGCGCTGAGAAAGACCTTGCAGCTTGAGAGGTTGTGATTCTTTGTCTTGTGAATAGGACAGTAGACATCACGAGTTGGAGAAATACGTTGAATTCCACGCTCTTTGCAGGCGCGAATTTCGGCGTGGATGTTGAGAAAAACCCAGCAAGCTTGCAAAGTGTGTTTCCTGGTTTTGTGGATAGGACACCAGGACCTTGTCGCTTCGAAAGTTATTCTCGTCGGCTCGTGGTTCTTGTCGGAACGACAAGGTTTGGCCGCATTAGAATCCTTCTCGAGCTTGGATGTCGTCGATGTTCCGTTCTCCGCTTCGGCGGGAGGATCCTTCGACATGGAGTCATCCTGGGTTGTAGCCACTACGTTCTCGTTTCCGGTCATTGACGGACCGGCTGAGATCGGCATCGTGATGTAAACCGGGAAGACAATTTCGCCGACTTGAGTCCACACTAGGATTGTTGAAGCAGGAACTCCTTGGTTGAGGTTGATGCTAATGCTGTTGTCGACGGAGCTGGATGACATAGTAGTAGAACCTTGAGCACCAAGTCCCCCTACCTGGCACGCCACTGTCGACGGGTGATACCCGTAGATCGGATATAAAGGGTATTGGGGTACGTTGGTACAAGGATCTGCGTAATATGTCAGCAAGCAAATAGAAAACGAAGATTATACTGGTTCAGGCCCCTTGACAGATAATAGCCCTAATCCAGTTGATATGGGATTATATAATGGAAATCACAGGTTACAAAGGGAACAATGGGACTCGGTGAAACCGTCGAGATCGTAATCGAGTTGGTTCGATTAGCTTTCCCGACGATTTGACTCCTGCAAGCTCCGACTTCGTAGGCTGTGGTGGTTGTGTTGATTATGAGATTCTCTCCTTAGGTCCTCCCAGTGGGTCCCTTTTATATCGCAAGTCAAGCGGTTTCCAAGTAGAACTCGGAGACATCAGACCCTATACGATACATTGACAACCCAGTCCTGTCCGAGTAGGACTCTTATTCTTTGCAAACTCCGTGAAGGATTTCCATAGTGTACGCAGAGAATGTCCATATGTGCGCGGGCATGCCATATCGATATATGACGTATATCGAAGGGTAAAGGGTATAGCTTATCCGTAACCCTGACATTTATATTTCTTGATGCTCATGTAGCCAATCTTGTGTGGAAGAATGGAGAGTCACGCATTAAATCCGAGAAAGTCATTAAGATGATAGGTTGTTGGATTGAAATATATCTATCAAAAATAAAATTTTCAAATTTAGAAATATGACTATCAAAAGTAGATGGGGAGTATGTGCTAATAAATCACTTCATTTTACTTGCGTGTATAATTACTCCCTCCGTCCCGGAATATAAGGGATCTTGAGTTTGTGCTTACAACGTTTGACAACTCGTCTTATTCAATTTTTTTTGAAATTATTATTTATTTTATTTGTGATTTACTTTATTATCTACAGTACTTTAAGCATAACTTTTTGTTTTTTATATTTAAAAAAAAATTGAATAAGATGAGTGGTCAAAACGTTTCAAGCGAAAACTCAAAATCTATTATATTGTTGGACGGAGGGAGTAGTTCCCAACAGGATATGCCAACGCAGCCTAAGACTGTCTCCTGTTCTAGCACCGAGTCTATGCAGCATACAGTCACGGAGGATTAATTGCTGGCTGCACTAACTTCTCGTCAAAACAAATCCAGTCGTCTTTGGCATCCCATTTTGGTTCATTAATTAATTTGCCTAATCTCCAAACCTTGCGCGGTGGCCTAATTATTTGACGAGTTTCTAGAATTTTGAATGAACAAAAGTGGTATATTAATAAGGAGCTTCGTCTCAATGTTATTAAGAGAGAAGCAACATAATGTTGCCTAGAATTTAATTTTGGGAGGTGGTGAGTTACCTGGGTGCGAACCCAGGCCAAACATGTTAATCTAGAATCAATTCATGGTAAAAGAAACTTGTGAATCTAGTGAGGCATGAGCCTCATTTCTATAGCTGGTCGAGTTGTTGAGGAACAACTCGCCATATTGATTCAGAAGCAAGTCTCTGGTAATTGAAAGAGCAAACACGTGTGAAATTCTTTTTAAATTAGATGTTTACAAAATAAACTCAACCCTTCCTTGACTTCAAAGATTATATATTCACATCTCCAAAGACTTTTCATGGTAGTAAAGTTACCTTCACACTATTTATTTGATGTTTCTAGTTATATTAGAATGATTTATCAACTATTTGGTCATAACAGGAAGGAAACATGTCAATCAGCCAACAACTACAAGTCTAATAAATAAAGTTTTGCAATAATACTTTAGTCTATATATTTTGTTTCTGGCAGTAAGATAAGATTGCATTGCAGGTTTCTACTTTAGAGTTTATAACCCACACTCTGCTTCACATTTCATTTCTATTATGGGAGATATCAAATAATTGCTGCAATGATTCGAGAAGACAGAAAATAAAAAATGAGCAGCCTAATTATTCATGTACTTTGTAGTTGAATCCAATCAGGTCTAGTTGAACCACACCTTTAAATTAATTCGCTTACACTTTTATTCTCGCTTTTGTGGAAAACAGTTAACAGGGAATTAATGTATCCAGACAACTCAATCTTAGAGCAGGTACAATAGCAGGCTATTAGCCAGCTATAAACATATTTTTATGAGATAAATGATGAAAGAGAAGAGCAGCGGGCTATAGATCTGTAGTCAGCTGCAGCACGGACTCCAAAATACACTGTGTGTATGATAGGTGGGACCATATATTAATAGCATAGTAAACAATTATTGTATGAATTAATTATTAGATTGGCTATAAATGAATTGGAGCTAGTAGTGAGCTGTACTGTTAGACTTGCTCTTATAAGCTAGTGCCATTCTCACTTTTGGAAAGCGAGGTGGGATAAAGCTACAGCTGCTGCTTGCCGCTTGCACGCATTGGCCGGCCAAGGCCGCTGTTGCTGCTGGGCTGCTAGCTAGCTTGCTCTTTGCCCTTTTTCTTTTCTTTTTCTCTCTTCTCTTTTTGTTTTTTTTTCCTTCTAATTATTTGCGGAGCGTTACAATCAGATCCAATTTTCTTATCATGATCCTGGCTAAATGTTCGTAATACTCTCTCTATCTCTAAAATGTTTGACGTCGTTGACTTTTTTAAAAATGTTTGACCGTTCGCCTTATTCAAAAAATTTAAGTAATTATTAATTTTTTTTCTAATCATTTGATTATTGGTAAATATACTTTTATGTATATATATAGTTTTACACATTTCACAAAAGTTTTTGAATAAGATAAATGGTCAAACATGTTTAAAAATATCAACAGCGTCATACATTTAGGGAAGGAGAGAGTATAATCTGTATTGAACTAAATCTTCATTTGTCAGATGACCAGTGATTATTCATTGGTACTCCATATTCTGTCATATATATCCCTCAATACGAATTTTCTTTTATTAACGTGTAATGCCTGAAAGAAGTTTAGATAGCCAATTGTGATTTTACTAACAAAAGATAAAAAGTAGTATAGCACATAAGCCATATTTGTATTAATATTTGCCACTAAATGCTCAACAGGTAGGCCCAAAGTCAATTAACCTACCAAAAGGTTTAAAGAGTGAATTAAAAAATTATATGCAGGCGGCGCGTCATTAGCGCGCCCCATTGTCTAATTAAATCTAATCCATTATATTATATCCGATGGACGGCTCTTTTGTTCCATTATTAAAAAAAAGAATCCCAATTTCTCAGCTTGAACACGAACCTGCAACTTTTGTTCTGTCACAGTACAGGCGGCTGCACATGGCAATTATTCTATCACAAGCTGGGCCCACACGGGGCTTGACTGACTTGGCTCTTGACTCCATTTCTTCATTTCTTTCTCTTCCTCCTGCGGCCGTGGGTTCACCTCTATCTCTCTCTCTTCGTGCAGAGTGGCTTGTGCAGGTCGGGGCGATGGGTCGAGCAGTGAGGTTTGGATCCCTAACTCAGAGATTCGTTGTAGTGTTCGATTTCAAAGCTTGGAATTGCATGGTCGAATTCGAGAGTTGATCGGGTTCTGGAAGCCGTGATTTTGAGTGCAGATTGTATGATTTGTTCTTTTTTTTTTCCTTCAATTTCTTTGTAGATGAGCTGAGAGGAGTTAGGACTTGGAATTAGACGATCGAATTGAGCAGGAAAGGAATGTGGTGTTATAAAACCAGCCCCGAAATCACATCGGAAACCAAACGCGAAAGAAAACGTCATAATAGATACAAACATGATGACGACACCGAGACACGATAGGCATGATATTTGTTAACGGAGTTCAGCCGAGGCCTACATCTCCGGGGCACTGATTACGGGCGCTCCTCCCCGATCCAGCATATACAGCGTATCAGAGTTACAACGACTCACGGCCGGACGCTGCCGGCAGCAGCTCCCTCTCGCTATGCTAAGTCGCCATGCGGTTACAGTAGACACGCCCCTCTATTTATGAGATATCCTAGGATAGAGTCTGACTCATACTCTAGTACTAATATCTATTATAACTCCAAGTGTTAGAGTTTGCCCTAGGATCACCTAGGTTAGATCTAGTCGGGTAGGTTCTATTTGGGTTGATGAACGGCATTGTAGATGAAAGGGAGAGGGTTTAGATACCGACTGGTTAAGGTATTCGTGGAGGAAGAGGCGCTGGACATCGTCGTTGTTGTCGCGGCTTGACGTGGACGGCGGCGATGGTGTGCTTGACGGCGGCGGTTGTCGTTGCAGCGGTGGTCGTGGGCGATCCCGGCGAGGTCGTGGCGCGGCGGTGGCGTTTCCCGTCACTGGCTGCACCCTCGATCGGATTAGGGTTTTGTGGGGTGGAATTGGCGGCGGCGATGAACTTCGTACCTTGTGCTGTGCCGGCCTCCACTCCTCTTTTATATGGCGCAGTGTGACGGGGGCCCACTAGCCATTGGGCTGGGCGCCCCCGATCAGGGCGCGGTCAAGGTCCGTTGTGCCGTTGGGCCCGACGGGTGGGAGATCTATCTAACATTCTCCCCCTTGATCTCACTATTTCTTTTAGCTTTTTCTATTCCATCACATATTTGTAAATAGAGCATGTTTCATCGTCACGGTCAATCACCGATGGATTCGACAGCCACTATACATATCTCTATTCAGAAACAGATACTTTTACTTTTGGGCCTTGTAGACCAGGATTCATAAGGCTTCCCTTAAACCCATGCCGGCTACATGTTCCTTGAACACGTTGGGTGGTAGGCCTTTCGTGAGCGGATCCGCGAGCATCCTTTCTGTTCTAATGTGCTCGAGACTGATTGTTTGATCCTGGACTTTGTCCTTCACAACATAATACTTTATGTCAATGTGTTTGGCAGCACCACTTGACTGATTGTTGTGAGCGTACATTACCGCGGGTTCGTTATCGCAGTATAACTTTAGTGATTTCTCAATACTGTCAACCACCTTTAAATCGGGTATGAACTTCTTTAGCCAGTTCACCTGCCCCGTTGCCTCATAGCATGCTATAAACTCGGCATACATAGTAGACCCTACAGTGATAGTCTGTTTTGAGCTTTTCCAAGAAATAGCTCCTCCTGCTAGGGTGAACACATATCCCGATGTTGACTTTGTATTATCTTTTGCAAAATCAGAATCTGAATACCCCACTATCTGGAGCGATTCTGATCTTCTGTAAGACAGCATGAGGCCTTTTGTTCCTTGCAAATAACGCAAGACTTTCTTTACTAATTTCCAGTGCTCTGGGCTTAGATTACTCTGAAATCTGCCAAGTAACCCGGTAACAAATGCCAAGTCAGGTCGTGTGCACACTTGCGCATACTGTAGGCTTCCTACAGCTGACGCATATGGCTTTGTTTTCATTTCATTGAGCTCATACTAATTTCTGGGACATTGTGATGTCCCATACTTTTCGCCTTTGACTATATGAGCAGGTGTAGCACTGCATCTGTTCATGTTGAATTTCTTCAACACCTTTTCTATATATGCCTTTTGAGAAAGTTCCAATGCATACTTTGTTCTATCTCGGTGAATCTCTATGCCCAAAACATATGAAGCCTCAACGATGTCTTTCATGTCAAAGTTTGAGGACAAGAATTTCTTTGTTTCCCGCAGTAGACTGACATCACTACTAGCCAGTAGAATGTCATCCACATACAGAATTAGGAAAATAAATCTCCCATTCTTAAACTTTGAATAAATACAGTTGTCCTCGACATTCTCTTGAAACCCAAATTTCTTTATTGTCCCATCAAACTTCAAGTACCACTGTCTCGAAGCTTGCTTTAATCCATAAATGGATCTCTTTAGACGACATCCCATATTTTCGTTTCCTTTCATGACAAAACCTTTCGGTTGCGCCATGTATACTTTTTCCTCCAAATCTCCATTTAGAAATGTCGTTTTTACATCCATCTGATGTAACTCTAAATCATAATGTGCCACTAGTGCCATTATAATCCTGAAGGAATCTTTACAAGAGACTGAAGAAAATGTCTCATTGTAATCAATCCCTTCACGTTGCGTGAAGCCTTTTGGCACAAGTCGCGCTTTAAACTTTTCTATATTCTCTCTGGAGTCATATTTGGTTTTGTAGACCATTTATAGCCTACTGTTTTGGCTCCTTTAGGAATTTCTTCTAAATCCCAAACATCGTTTAGTTTCATTGATTTCATTTCATCTTTCATGGCTTCCAACCATTCAAATGAGTGAGCGCTTCTCATGGCCTCTTAATATGAGGTGGGATCATCCTCCATATGCGACTCTTCTATATGATAAACTTTATAGTCATCACGGATAGCCGATCTTCTGACTCTTTCAGACCTTCTAGGGGCCTCCACATTTGGCACATCCTGTACTTGAGGCTCTTGTTGAGTCTCCTGTACTGGCACATTATCTGTTTGAGGCTGTTGCAGTTCCTCCTCTGGTGTGGCAATAATTTCTGTTGAATCCTGTAGAACAGGTTCCTCACTTTCATTCATTGTTGCCACAGGAGGGGTAACAACAGGTGCTGGTACCGCAACATCATGCATTGCAGGCACAACATCAGCAGGTAGAGAGAAGAAAGGTTCCTGAGTCGACGGAGCGGGTACAGACACCCGCCTCTCCTCAAGATCAATTTCTCGAACTACCGAGCTCCTCCTAATCATTTTGTCTTCCAAGAAGACGGCGTGTCTCGTTTCTACAAACTTTGTATAACTGTTTGGATAGTAGAAACGATAACCCTTTGATCTTTCAGGATAGCCAATAAAATGGCAGCTGACTGTTTTGGGATCCAACTTCTTAATATTTGGGTTAAATACTTTAGCCTCTGCAGGACTCCCCCACACACGGAGGTGAGCTAGCGAGGGTACTCTTCCTGTCCATAGCTCATATGGTGTTTTGGGCACCGATTTGCTTGAAACTCTGTTGAGAATATGAATGGCGGTTTTTAACGCCTCCATCCATAACCCAGTGGTAGGGTGGAGTAGCTCATCATGCTGCGCACCATATCTATAAGGGTACAGTTACGCCTTTCAGCTACCCCATTCTGTTGAGGTTCGACTGGTGTTGAATACTGGGCTACTATTCCATTCTCTAGCAAGAACCTTGCAAAAGGTCCAGGGACTTGCCCATAAGGCGTATGTCGACCATAGTACTCCCCCCCACGGTCAGATCTTACAACTTTAATCTTTATATCATGCTGATTTTCAACTTCAGCTTTGAATATCTTAAATTTATCCAATGCTTCTGATCGCTCTTTAATTGGATAAATATAACCATAGCGGGAGTAATCGTCTGTGAATGTTATGAATGAGTCATAGCCATCCATACTTTTCACAGGAAATGGACCACAAATATCTGTGTGAATGATCTCTAAAATTCCCGCGCTTCGTTTTGCACCCTTTTTGATGCTCTTTACAAATTTGCCTTTAATGCATTCTATGCATTGTTCTAAGTATGAGAACTCCAATGGAGGAAGAATTTCATTCTTAACTAGTCTCTCAATTCTCCCCCTTGAAATATGGCCCAAACGACAGTGCCATAATTTCGATGAGACATCGGGAGTTCTCTTTCTTTTCTTGTTTTCTTTTGTCAATGAGGACACAACATTCACATTCTCAGAAAGAGATAACAAATAAAGCTCGTCTCGCAACACAGCAAGACCAATACATGCATTATTATACCATAGTTCACATTTGCCACTTCCAAAGTGGCAATCATATCCACCGAAATCCAATTTCGATACACTTATTAAGTTTCTTTGCAAAGAAGGAACATAAAAGACATCTCGAAGTAAAAGTGTGAAGCCATTCGCGAGCTCTAGAGGAAGATCTCCAACAGATTCAACTTTTTCTTCAACTCCATTGGCAACTCTAATGGAGCTTTCGCTTCTTTGCGTAGTCCTCGTCGAACGGAATGCCTTTAAACAATTACAAGCATGAATAGTTGCTCCAGAATCAATCCACCATGTGGATCTAGAGTAACCAACATAATGAGATTCATTTACAAATGTAATAATGTTCTCACCTTTCTTTGCCATGATCATTTTCAGGAAGTCAGGACAGTCTTTCTTGTAATGTCATGTCTTCTTGCAGTGGAGACACTTATCCTTCTCAACAGCGAACTGTTGTTGCTGAGGCAGATGCTGAGACTATTTAGCTTTTGAGGTGGGAGACTTGTGGTTCTTTTTCTTGTTATCTTTAACATAGTTGATTGAACCACCATTTGACTCTTTGATTCTCTCCTCCTCTTGCACACAATTAGCGATGAGCTTTTCAAAGTTCTATTTCTCTGGACTTATGTTGTAGTTGACAATAAAATTGTCAAAATGATTTGGCAATGAGGCCATAACCAGATGGACCAGAAAGTCATCTGTTATGCCCAAATCCATTGCCTTCAACGTGGAAGCCATGTTGCTCATCCTAAGAATGTGGTCTCTAACACCATCTCCATGGTACCTCTCTGTCACAAGCTGCTTGATCAGCTGTGTAGCATAAGTCTTTGAAGAGCCAGTAAACTAACTCTTTATTCTTTCAAGGTACTCTGAGACAGCGTCACACTCTGGGATTGAGCCCAATATGGTTGGCTCAATCGTATTCTTTACCACAGCCAAACATTTCTTGTTGGCTAAGGACCATTTCTTATATTCAATGTCATACGACATGACGAGGGGAGCATGGTCCCTCTCTCTCTTTTGCCAGTCAGCATCTGACTCTTTATCACCTCTGATAAGTTTAGCACACCCAGTTCACCTCTCCCAAGATAAAAGCAAGGTCGAGTTTTCTTTTCCATTCTGCTTAGTTATCTCCTTTTAGGGTTGGAATATCTTTAATGCAACCTATTAAGGAGTAGCCACCTGAAATAATCATGTGCGGTGAGAACAAAATTAACATTAAAATAGTATGCATTAAGCCTACATCACCATTGGGCAGAATTAGACATAACACATAGCCATAACTATAACATTGCAATTATCAACGTTGGTCAGAAACTTACAACATCATAGCACATAATTAATGTTCCTAAAATTAAAGTCTCCCGTTGATTCAAAATTTAATTTTAGAAACACTAATTTTCATCAATTTCATCTATTTGCAGCGGAAATACTATATAAAATTCATATAAACAGTAGCAAAACTCTGTTATTTACTCTATGTAAAAATTCTCCCGTTGGTTCAAATTTAAATAGAGGTAAAACATGCAAAAATCTATTCAAATTCTATTGAAATTTGCATGAAAATTATACAAAATAAAATGGAAAAATCGCCACTGTTCTCATTTCCTTATTTTCGGCCCCCCGAGGGGCCTAAATTGAACTTATGCCGGCGGCCCACGGCCTTTTGGCGCGCGCGAGCCCCCCCCTCCCTAGGCCGCAACCTAGGCCTGGGCCGGGAAAGCCGCCGCACGCGCGCTTCCTTTTGGGCCGACTTCGGCCGACCGCCGCCGGCCGTCCGATCACTAGGGTTTCGATCGGACGGCCGCTCGGGAGGATCGGGCAAACAAAAACCGCCCCCCAGCCGCCGGCGCCGAAACCCTAGTTTCTTCTCTTCTCTCTCTTTCGCGTGCGACTGCGCGGGGCGGTGTCGCCGCCGCCGGCGACGCTCGCGCCATCGCGCCATGGCCGGCGCCCCTTTTCTTTTCTATTCTCCCCTACACCATCTCTCGCCCCCAAACGTGTGCAGTGAGAGAGAGAGAGAGACCGGCATCGACGGAGATGGCGGCGCCGCCGCGGCCCCACTTGTCGGCGCGCGCGTGCACCCGGGGTGCACGCACGGCCGTCGAGGGGCTCCTTGGCGGTGCCTCTTTGCCCCTACCCACCTCCGTTGCCGGCGTCAACGACGACCGGCGACGAGGTAAGATTAGGGTTAGGGTGTAGGATCGAATCACAAGAACTAAGACAACCAAAGGGGGGGGTGAATGGTTGAGATACCCAAAAACCAAAAACTTTTAGCGGAAATAAAAGTTACCCTCGAAATCGATGGATCACGGTCTGACCGAGGTAGTCGTGCCGGTCTGACCGTCTGGAAGCCACCGGTCTGACCGAGATAGGAACTCCGGTCTGACCGCCTGATCAGCTGCCGCTTGCTGTCGCCGCTGCCGGTCTGACCGCCCTTACGCCGCCAGTCGAACCACCGTGATGCTGCCGGTCTGACCGCCGGTGAGATGCTGGTTAGACCGCCGAAACTCGGTGAAACACAAATTGAAGAACTCTCAAAGTAGATGATAACTTTTTTCTTCTCTCTGTGTTTACAAAGTGCACCAACAGCACTCCTTACAAAAAATCTCGACTAAACTCGAAACCCTAACTAAACTAGCAACTCAATTGCTCTCAAAAGCGATACAAAAGCGATACCGGGAAGCCTCACGCTCCCCCTCTATTTATACATGAGGTAGGCAGCCTAAAGCCACGAACCAAACTCATACTAAGAGTCCTAAACACCTTAGGAAACCCTCTAGTACAAGAAAGAAACTTTACATAACCAATCGTACCAAGTTTGGACTCCTTCCAAATTCGACTCCGCATCCCATGCGCACACAATACCTCCATCGTATGCCATATGGAATCTCCATCAACCACGTGCATCAACTCTAGCCTTAGTATCCCGAATGATATCTGACCACCACGGACATCGTCTTACCACCAAGCCGACTCCCGGTCCATCACCGCAAATACTCTCCCGAGGCATCGAGTCACCTATACATGAAACAAACAAAGAAACCATATTCCGAGACCAAGCTATCACCAACTTGACTCATTATTAGCAAACAACAGTATTACATACGTATAGTATCCATCTAGAAGCCATAACCATGAAACAATCACGGATATCCAAACAAACAACCCGAAACTGAAACCGACACAGCGTCGGCAGGTCAGACCGCGGCCGGCCGGTCTGACCGCTCACATAGCCGGTCCGACCGGCAACCACCGCCCGGTCTGACCGGTCCTGACAAAACAGCAAACCCTGTTCATCACCTGAAAAACAATTATCTCCAAAACCACTTCGACAGTAATCTCCAAATATCAAAACCAATAATCACAGATGCCAATTGTTCATCACAGAATAAGAATCAAAACACACGTTGATCTTACAATCTCCCCCTTGATGAACACATTGGCAAACCCATTAAAAATGTTTTGGAGTTTGGAAAATTAAAAACAAAAGTGGTAAAAAGCACACTTCGTACAAATGTACACATCGTGCTTAAATATCCAAAAGAAAACTTCTCCCCCTTTTTAAAAGAACCAAATTTCCAATTGAACCAAAAACAAGAAAACTTCTCCCCCTTTTTAAAAGAAAGAAATTCCCAATTGAACCAAAAACATGCTCTTCTCAAAAACTCTTCTCTTCTCCCAAAACACAACTCTTCTCTCCAAAACTTATCTCTTCTCCCCCTTTTGACAATGATTTCATCAAGCATAGGAATTATGTTCATTAATGTATAAGAGCTTAACATACATATAGCATAACATGTCATGTGTTGCAATAAAAAGAAGATGAATCCATCTATAATATAACAAGCAAGCATTAAAGTATAACCATGAACCAAAGATTTTACAATTAAGCTTGAATCAACAATCAAAATTCATGATTTCATACGATTTATAATGCAACATCTTAACAAGCACATAGGTTGAAGAATAAACACTAAACACATATACCTATTGTATTTATCACTCTTTCTCAAATAACCTTTAGCACAAAATAACCAAGAGAATTTTTACTTTTTCTTTCCTTGAGCCTTTTTGATCATATATTTCTCTTTTTTTATTCCGGGTATGTACTTGTCGTCAAGATTGTTTCCAGGGATTAGGCACCCATTATTTTGCTCACATCGAATACGTCCTTGTCGTCAAGACTATTTCCAAGGATTCGGTATTCATTTTTTTCATATTTTATTCTCTTTTCACAATGAGCAATTAAAGCTATTTGAGGAATAACAAGTCAATAAAGCATATATATAAAGCATTTATAAATCAAACCATATGCTAGCATCAACATTGCATATTTTCTTAATTCAAGTGAAAAAAAATTAGTGTCATGCATCATCTCCCTAAGCAAAATCTAAATCTCATGAAAAGACTAGAATACATACAAGCTATGCTAGAGACAAATAAATCTTCAAAGTATTGCTAGCATGCACAAGAAAATACCATATGTATATAACAAAGCTCTCTTTTATCAATTTTTTTCATTGTCATATTTTTGCTTGATAAAACCATGAGGTACAAACTCCCCCTCAAATCATGCCAAAAGAAAGTCATAAAAAGCACTAACTCCCCCTCAAAATAACCTCCAATTCTCCCCGAACAAAAATCAAGAAGAAATCAAAGATTTTGAAAAAGACATCCAATTGCCAATGATATCACCAAAATTCTCAAGAGTTGACATATATCCAATAGTATTAACCAAAACTACAACCTCAAATACTAGCATATGAAAAAGCTAATAAACAAGAGAGTAGACCAAAATTATGTCAATCCAAAAGTAAAGTGATGTTACCTTGCTATACAATCGTCATCTCAATGTTAAACGCTCATGGGAGTATGCCACCAAAATACCTACAAACGAGAAGATGTCGAGGCCTCCGTGTTGGGGTTAGAAATAAGAAATTTTGGAATCCAACACTGAGTCACACGACCAGTAGAACCAGTAGGTACATATGCACTAACAAAATCAGAACCAGACTTACCTGAAAACTTACCTTCTTGTTTCACAAAAGTCTGATTTGAATTACGCACAAAATTGCCCAGAGGCCGGTCAGACCGCCGCTGTGCCTGCGGTCTGACCGGGATTGGTAACTGGTTTGACTGCCGATTCAACTGCGTCTGACCGCTGGCCGGTCTGACCGACTAGTCAGTGTCGGTCTAACCGTGGTCCTCGAATTAAAATCCGATTTTTGCCAACGTTGTTTTGCAAAAGCAATTTCTCTTTCCTTTTTCTGTTTATGGGCAAGACTAAAACAAAAACCAACCAAATGTCCATCTTTTCCAAAAAAGAACAAGTGTACTTTTCACGACAGGTTTGTGAAGTAGATGGTTTTGAAATTGATGGTTTTGCAACAACAGAAGGTTTTGCATTCACAACATTTGATTTCGAAGAAGATGCATTCAAATAAGACATGATGCCAGCAGATTTAGACACAGTGTTCTTAGGCTCAGATTCAATCAAAATTTCACCTCTCCTAGCAACACCCAAAATAGTAGGAGGATGTCTAGCATGATAAGCATAAGAATCAAAACCTAAACCACGATTGTGTGTGCTAACCTTAGATTGATCAAGAATCATGTTGAGGCTCTTTTTACCATCAGAAAATCTTTGCAAAGAACTTTTCAAATAAGAAACCTCCTGAGTAAGAGTAGCACAATTTTTGCAAGCATCCAAAAGACCTTTTTGTTTTCTACAAGTTGAGCAAGAAAACACCTCATCTTGTTTAACAATTTCTTCCATGTGTTTAACACGCCCTAAAGCATCTTACAACTTCATCTCATTCAAAACACACTTTGAACAATCTTGAGAAATCAAAACACCATTGTTTTGTGTTTTGCCTTATTTGCACATGAAGCATTGACCAAAGAACTTGCACGAAAAGCAACTTTGTATTTTCTCAACACATTCTTTGTCAAAATCAACTCATCAATAACACGAGCATGTAAAGCAAATCCAAGAGCAAAAGAAGATTTCAACTTTTTAGATTTTTCAATCTCAAATTCCAATTTTTTGCAATTAACAGAATTGACATCTCGCAAAACATTAATTTCATAAAATAAAACTTCACAAGATTGACAATTATCATCATCAGGAATCGAAGATTTTAATCTATCAATTTCAGCATTTAAAATCTCAATAGTGTGATCCTTCTCATCAAGCACAATAGAACATGTTTGAAGTTTCTTAGCAAATTTATAAGCAGCAAGTTCTAATTGATCATAACTAAGCTTTTCTTCATTATCATCATTAGATTCATCAACATCAGAACTTGCATTACGAGCAATAAAAGCTAGATCAACAACTTGCTTACCTTTTCCCTCATCTTCATCTTCAGATCCATCAAAAACTTTTATGAGTTCTTGAGTTAACCACTGCATACAATGCTTCTTCTTCTCCTTCTCCTTCATGTTCTTCTTCTTGTTCACGTCATCCTCTTTGACTCTACCATCATCTTCCTTCTTGCCTCTCCCAATCTTAGGACAATGTGAGCGAAGATGATCAAGTGCACCTCACTCAAAACAACGATTCGGTTCTCCTCTTTTCCTGTTCCTAACATTTTTCATAGCTCGAGAAAATTTGTTAGATAGCAAAGCCAATTCCTCCTCCTCGAACTGTTCGAGTTGATCATCGGACATGGCATTAAATAAAGCAAGAACAGAAGACTTCGATGAAGAAGCACCAACATCAAAAGAAGATGAAGACGAAACCAAAGCACTAGACTTAGAATCACCTTTACAAGAAAGAATATTCATCTCATGAGTTTTTAGTTTTGTGTAAAGCGAATCCAAAGTCAAAGTAGACATGTTCACAGACTCCTGAATAGATATAACTTTCATCTCCCAAATAGACATGTCAAGACCATTCAAAAAGTGACGAGAAATCTCAGATTGTGGATAATTAGCATCATAAGAAGAATCAACAGATCTAAGATCACTCAAAATTTTATTAAACCTAGAAAGATAGTCATCCAAAGCTTCTCCAGGTTTCATCTCAAATTTAATGTACTCCTTTTTGAAAAGATCACGACGAAGTTCTTTAATGTTATTTGTACCTTGATGAAAATTATTCAAAGCAACCCAAATCTCATGAGCAGTTTGAAGATGAGCAACACGATCAAAATCCGAACTAGAAATCCCACTCAAAAGAATATTGCGAGCTTTGCAATTTAGTTCAAAAGCAGTTTTTTCAGCAGCAGTATTAATAACTTCAGGAATCACATAAGGAAGAGAAACTTTTCTCCAAATATCATAATTCTCAGCCATAATGTAAGATTGCATCCTACTAAACCAATGAGAAAAATCCGTTCCATCGAAAACATGAGGCTTAGTTGTAAACTTATTAGAAGCAGCCATGGCAGAAACTCTAGATCGATAAAAATCCAAAGAAGCAAACAAGGCTCTGATACCACTTGTAGGATCGAATCACAAGAACTAAACCAACCAGAGGGGGGTGAATGGTTGAGATATCCAAAAACCAAAAACTTTTAGTGGAAATAAAAGTTACCCTCGAAATCGATGGATCACGGTCTGACCGAGGTAGTCGTGCCGGTCTGACCGTCTGGAAGCCACCGGTCTGACCGAGATAGGAACTCCGGTCTGACCGCCTGATCAGCTGCCGCTTGCTGTCGCCGCTGCCGGTCTGGCCGCCGTTACGCCGCCGGTCGAACCGCTGTGATGCCGCCGGTCTGACCGCCGGTGAGATGCCAGTTAGACCGCCGAAACCCGGTGAAACACAAATTGAAGAACTCTCAAAGTAGATGACAACTTTATTGCTTCTCTCTGTATTTACAAAGTGCACCAACAGCACTCCTTACAAAAATCTCGACTAAACTTGAAACCCTAACTAAACTAGAAACTCAATTGCTCTCAAAAGCGATACAAAAGCGATACCGGGAAGCCTCACGCTCCCCCTCTATTTATACATGAGGTAGGCAGCCTAAAGCCACGAACCAAACTCATACTAAGAGTCCTAAACACCTTAGGAAACCCTCTAGTACAAGAAAGAAACTTTACATAACCAATCGTACCAAATTTGGACTCCTTCCAAATTCGACTCCGCATCCCATACGCACACAATACCTCTATCGTATGCCATCTAGAATCTCCATCAACCACGTGCATCAACTCTAGCCTTAGTATCCCACATGATATCTGGCCACCACGGACATCGTCTTACCACCAAGCCGACTCCCGGTCCATCACCGCAAATACTCTCCCGAGGCATCGAGTCACCTATACATGAAACAAACAAAGAAACTATATTCCGAGACCAAGCTATCACCAACTTGACTCATCGTTAGCAAACAACAGTATTACATACGTATAGTATACATCTAGAAGCCATAACCACGAAACAATCACGGATATCCAAACAAATAACCCGAAACCGAAACCGACACAGCGTCGGCCAGTCTGACCGCTCACATAGCCGGTCTGATCGGCAACCACCGCCCGGTCTAACCGGTCCCGACAAAACAGAAAACCCTGTTCATCACCTGAAAAACAATTATCTCCAAAACCACTTCGACAGTAATCTCCAAATATCAAAACCAATAATCACAGATGCCAATTGTTCATCACAGAATAAGAATCAAAACACACGTTGATCTTACATAGGGTTTTCTTTTCAATCCGTTGGATCATTTGCTTTGCTTTCTTTCTTTCTCTGGATTTCTTTCCCCGAACCAATCTAAATGCTAGGATTGCTCTGATACCATTGTTAGAGTTTGCTCTAGGATCACCTAGGTTAGATCTAGTCGAGTAGGTTCTATTTGGGTTGATGAACGACATTGTAGATGAAAGGGAGAGGGTTTAGATACTGACCGGTTGAGGTGTTCGTGGAGGAAGAGGCACCGGACATCATCGTTGTCGTCGTGGCTTGACGTGGACGGCGGCGACGGTGTGCTTGACGGTGGCGGTTGTCATTGCAACGGTGGTCGTGAGCGATCCCGGTGAGGTCGTGGCGCGGCGGTGGCGTTTCCCGTCACGGGCTGCGCCCCCTCGATAGGATTAGAGTTTTGTGGGGTGGAGTTGGCGGCGGCAACGAACTTCGTACCTTGTGCCGTGCCGGCCTCCACCCCTCTTTTTTATGGCACAGTATGACAGGGGACCACCAGCCATTAGGCTGGGCGCCCCTGACCAGGGCGCGGTCAAGGTCCGTTGTGCCGTTGGGCTCGACGGGTGGGAGACCTATCTAACACCAAGTACTAAACTGTAACCGACTATGTACACATATTCAACACAAACTCTAACAAACTCCACCTTGACGAATATGCTACACCAACTTGAAATTGTTCCATGCGCGAACCTCCGTGTACCCAGACTTGAGTTGATCCTTTTTCGCCGCTCATGCCGAGCCGCCCTGACAAGCCTCCATCAGGCTCACCGTAACAAGAGACTTCGCTATCTCCGTAATTTCTTTCTCTTGACTCCACCTGCAATAGTGCTCCATCTTCTCTCATATCACCCTAGTCGTCTTGCCAAGCGAAATTGAATTCATTCCTGGTTGTTACATCATAGACTCCCTGAAGATCATGTTCACCTCCATCTTCCATCTTAAATTTGACTTGATCTAGTCCATGGCCAGATAACCGATGTCATCACCAAATAGATAACTCAAACTCACCAGACATGAAGAACTGAACCTTTTCTTCCTTATCGTCTTATGAACCGAGCTAACGAATTCAACGTCCACTCCTTCCCGCATCTTTATACTGAATTCCAGATAACTTGAGAAATTTTACCTTGCCTTGAATCACCCGAAGAAATTATCACAAAAGCGCTCGCTCTTCCTTTTTAGTGACGCAGATTCCATATATTCTCATCATGCAATCTCTGCAGATACTGGATATATCCTATACTGTCAAACAGACTCGTTGACACCCTCAACGATTTTCCCCCGCTGTTGCCCGGGATACACCAGCTCACTGTAACCGTCGAGTCCCACTTTGTGCCGTTTGAGAGGCTCTCCGAATGCAACTTGGTCACAGCCGAATCGCTTCTTGACTCCGCCTTCCCATGGCCACAAACTGACTCCGACTTGGTAAGCTATCCCCCGTACGTGCATCTACGTGAACATCCCTGCATGGAGTCCTGTACATGCACGACGCATATGATGCATGCACATCCAACAGACCTTGCACAAGTTCCGATGCAAAGTAATGCATGTAACGTTGCTTGGCCTGCTCGTGTTCACACTGCACCATGTCGCCGGCTCGCCGCAACACATACAGGCTGTGTTCTCTTACTTGGTGGAGAAACCATTTTTGATCGGTCGACCAAATTTTATAATAGTCTCGGTTGCAATAAAAATCGGGACTAAATATCATTTTTAGTCCCGGTTAAAAAAATTTTGATCACACCGACTGGGACTAAAGATCATTTTTTAGTCCCGGTTCAAAGAAGTTGGTGGGTCGAGTCAGGCAGCAATTATCTTTAGTCAGGCAGCAATTATTATAAACAACCGGGACTAAAGATCTATTTTTAGTCTCGGTTGTTTATACCAACCGGGATAAAAATGAACTGCCGAGCCGCGCGCCTACCGCTACCCTCTCCTCGGTACCCGGGACTCCCTCTCCTCTTCCATTTTTTCCTCGGTATCCCAGCCTCCTCTCGTTCATCTCCCCTTCCTCCCCCTTCCCCTCTCCTCTGATTCCCCTCCCTGCCTCCTCCGATTCTTCCCCTCTCCTCCGATTCCCCTCCCCGCCTCCTCCGATTCTTCCCCTCTCCTCCGATTCTCCTCCCCGCCTCCTCCGATTCTTCCCTCTCTGCTGCGGGCCAGGCGGCGGCGACGGAGGTAGCCGGCCGCACGGCAGGCGGCCGTGCGGCGGACGGGTGGCGGCAGCCATGCGGCGGCCGGTCGGGCGGCAGAGCGAGCTGGCCGCGCGACAGGCGGCCATGCGGCGGACGGGTGGCGGCGGCCGTCCGGGAGTCGGTCAGGCGGCGGCGGCGGCCATGCAGTGGTGGCGGAGCGAGGCGGCCGTGCGACGGTGGCGGAGCGAGGCGGCCGCGCGGCAGGCGGCCGTGCGGCGGGCGGTGGGGCCGTGCCCATCGGTGGCTGGCAAGCGGCCTGCGGGGCCGCAGGTGGCGGCTAGTGGGGCCGCGCCCAGCAGCGGCAGCCAGGTGGCGGCCGGCGGCAGCGGCAGCCCGTATTGTTTTTTTTTAATTATTTGTGATTTCACTGAGATGTACTTTTGGATGGATAATTTTGTGATTCATTGCACATTTGTATGGATCTGTGATGTATTTGATTTGTGTGTATAAGTAACTTTAATTTGTGATGTAGATTTGAGATGTTACTTCGATTTGTGGATTGGGGGTTTGATTTGAGATATGTATCCCACTTGATTTGGAAGAAAATAAAAAAGAAAAAAAAAGAAAAAGGGGACTATCTAACTGCCGCAACCCTCTTTTTACTAAAGATCCCCTCTCTTTAGTCCCGGTTGGTGTTACTAACCGGGACTAAAGATCGATTTTTAGTCTCGGGTATTTGAACCGGGACTAAAGATAGCGATCTTTAGTCCCGGATTGGTAGTCCCGGTTTGAAAACCAGGACTATAGGGGGGTTGCGAACCGGGACTAAAAAGCACTTCTCCACCAGTATCTATGGGTTGTTCCCAACTTGGAACAGTAGCATGGAAAACGGAGTGGTCCATTAATGCATGATTAATTAAGTATTAGCTATTTTTTTCAAAAATAGATTAATTTGATTTTTTTAAGCAAATTTCGTATAGAAACTTTTTTAAAAAAACACACCGTTTAGCAGTTTGAAAAGCGTGCGCGTGGAAAACGAGAGAAATAGGTTGGGAAAATGGGTGTCCGAGCACAGCCACAGTCGACACCGCCTCTGCCTCAGATCTCCGCCACAACTTTTCCCCGAAGCAACCGACACCACCGCTCCCCGCGAAAGCCGCCGCCTCCAATCATAGGAGCCAGCTCGCGTCGAATCCCGTCGGCACCTACACGACGACCACACCAAGCCGTGTTCCTGCCGCTCTGTCTTCGTCGCCAACAAATCCGCTCCGGCCGACCTCCAATTGACCACCTGTCAATCTAGCCGTGAGCCGAAGCCGACAAATCATATGCCGTCTTCCCAGTCACCGAACGACCCGAGCGCTACGTCTAGCTATCTCCCTGTCGAACGCAACTCATCGAAAGGCCCAGGCCACCCCACCCAGAGTGTTCGATTCCACCGACCGAGAACGCCAATTGCCTCCAGCTTCAATCAACCCTGAGCGTCTGGCCACACGTCTCCCTGTTGAGAGTAGCTCACCGGAAAGTTCGAGCCACCCGCCCGAAGTGTCCAACCCACCGATTGGATCGCCAATCGCTTTCGCCGCCATCAACCCGAGCATCACGTCTGGTCGTCTCCCAGTTGATTACAGCCATCGAACGGTTCAGACAGCCGCCTGAAGTGTCTGATTCCACCGATCAAAATTTCGTTGATCGCCACCGTGCTCCACTTTGTGTCCATGGCCGTCCCTGGACACCCTGTGTAGTCGTCGCGGCGTGGAACACCTCCCTCGTACCTCTACCATGAATCTCCAGCAGGCTCTGATACCACTTGTTATAAAACTGGCTCCGAAATCACATCAGAAACCAAACGCAGAAGAAACGCCATAGGAGATCCAAACATGATGACGACATTGAGGCACGATATTTGATAACGGAGTTCAGCCGAGGCCTACATCTCCGGGGCACTGATTACGGGCGCTTCTCCCCGATCCAGCATATACAGCGTGTTAGAGTTACAGCGACTTACGGCCGGACGCTGCCAGCAGCCTCTCCCTTTCGCTATGCTAAGTCGTCATGCGGTTACAACAGGCACGTCCCTCTATTTATGAGAAATCCTAGGATAGAGTCTGACTCATACTCTAGTTCTAATACCTATTATAACTCCAAGTCCTAAACTGTAACCGACTACGTACACATATTCGACACAAACTCTAACAGGTGGTGTCCAGTTTCAACAGGAAACGACAGCAGAGTAGCATTCCCCTTCTCTGCAGTTTCCACCGGTTAGTAAGCACACATCTCATCATCTACCAAAAAAACAAGTAAGCACACATCTAAGTATTTATACAAGACTTTTCTGTACTTAATTTCGTTAGTTGAGGTGTCAACATTTGATCGTCCTAAAAAAATGGAAGCATGCCCAATTATTGCAGGAGTAGTTCTATGATTGCGCTGAGTAACTAACTAAGTGGAAATATCTATGATTGCAGAAATTGAGCCATGGAGGTTACAGCAGGGGCGATGATAGCTCTCCTCCCCAAGCTTGCTGAGCTGCTCAAGGATGAATACAACCTTGAGAAGCATGTGAGGGAAGGGGTCAAGTCTCTGGAGATAGAGCTCACGATGATGCATGCTGCACTCCGTAAGGTGGCTGAGGTGCCCCTAGACCAGCTAGATGATCAGGTCAAGATCTGGGCATTCAAGGTGAGGGAGATCTCGTACGACATGCAGGATGCCGTCGATGTATTCATGGTGCGTGTGGGAAATCTTAAGCTGCATGTTTTTCGTTTCTTTGCTACGCAGCATTCTTTTTTTTTCTTCTGTTAAATAATCTCACCATTATTTTGGAGTCTGCATGGATGCATGTTTTTAGTACTGTGTTGGTAATCGTTGTATATAAATACATTGTTCTTATAAGTACCTACTCTCCCTCCAGTTCGATAATACTTGTCATTTAGGCCAAAGACATGATCTTTAGAAAACAACTTCAACCACTTTTTTTTATTATAATATATATAAAAATACCAACGAATATATGGTTTTATCAATGTATCTTTCAAGATTAATCTATACATATATAGTTTCCATGCTTGTAAAGTAAAACATTTTAAAATTTATTTATAGTCAAAGTACTAAAATTTTGACCTCAGCCTTGTCCAAAACAACAAGTATTTTAGAACCAAAGGGAATAGCATTTTTCTCTTGTCTAGAATCTGACACTTCTTAATTTAATACTCCCTCTAACCCATTTTAAGTGCAGTCGTGGGTTTTCGTGTCCAATATTTGACCGTCCGTCTTATTTAAAAATTTTTTAAAAAATAAGTCACGCATAAAGTACTATTCATGTTTTATCATCTAATAACAACAAAAATACTAATCTAGAAAAATTCAAATAAGATAGACGGTCAAATGTTAGACATAGAAACCTTGTTATAATGATTTAATCATGTGATATCTTGTTATAACGATTTAATTTCAACAAATATAATGCTGTAATCGGATTTTAGATCGGATAAGTAGTTTAGGAGAAAAAATCATTTGAATTTTGAAGACAAACCCCGATACGTCCCTTTCATTCTGATTGATCCTTTCATGGGTCCCATACCCCATACACACTTGGAAGCTTGTATGAAGCGTAGTTCGATTTTTCTCTGCCCGAACGGTAGATGAGAAGGAATTTCCATATCTTTTAGCACAGAATTAACATAGTTAATAAGTGCTCTCAAAGGAATAGGGGCAAAGAAACAAACACAAGCTTCGGTTAAAAAAAATTGAGGGTAAAATCATAAAGTCTAAAAATAAATAAAATCATAATTATATTTGAAAACATGTTTAATAATATAATTGTCCCTGAGTTGTAATATATGTATATACTATTGTACTTTTAGAAGGTAAAGATTCTCTGCAACAGTCCGTAATTTAAAACGGAGAGGCCGAGACCCGAGAGGGTAATTTATATTGGAGCCACGTTAGTGCTGTCGCTGCTTGTACACTGCATCTCAGCAAGTCATGCAGTCAACGGTCATTTTCCCCCTCCCCCTACTCGTTTTGTTTCGTCTTCCTCCTCCTGCGCCCGAGAGCTCCTCTCTCTCTCTCTCATATCTCCTCGCGCATCCCCCTCTCTGTGCTGGGTGGAGCACTGGAGCTCGCCTAGCGGGCTAGCGGTGACACCCTGCAGCGGCATCGGCGGCGGTAGCGGCGAGGCAAGGCGGGTGGGTGACTGCATTTACCAAGGGGAAGGTGGCGCCGCGGCGACGGCAGTGTGGACCCGGATTGAGGCGGCGTTTGCACTTTGCCGTCAACGGGGACGGGACGTCGGTCGGCGGCGACAGGCTGAGCGAGCAGTGGCCAGTGAGGTTGACTTGCCTAGAGAGCCTTTGTGATGTTCCATTAAAGCTCAGAGTAGTTGCTCGGGTTTTGAAAGCTCGTGATTATTACTGTATTTTTTTTTAACCTTGAAAGGCTCGTGATTTTGGGTACAAACTGGATGATTTTGCCTCGATTTCTTGCTTTTTTAGATGAGCTGAAAGGAGTTGGATGATCAAATCGAGCAGGAACAACCAACAGGAAACGACAACAAAGGTAGCATCCCCCTCAGCAGCAGTTTCCACCGGTTAGTTTGCACATACCTAAGCAACACTTGCTGTATTTATACAAGACTAGTCTGTATTTATACGCTACTGTTATTTTCGTTATTTCAAGTGTCAAGATTTGATTGTCCTAACAGATGAAACCATCCCAATTATTTCAGGAGAAATGCCAATAGTTTAATTTTCTGTATTTAATTATTTTTCCACTACTGTTAGTTGAGAGGCAAAGTCAGAGGATGTTTGAGTGTTGTGACTGGAATGATCACAGCGGTTCGATCTGAGATGAGATGGGCGGGTCAGGTGCCGCTATCTCCCGCTATAGCTATTTGAAAAGAGTTCTAGCTATCTGCTCTCATGTACAATTTAGCCGCTATAACTCCATTTAGCCCGCTATAGCTGCTGCTATAGTTGTTTGAGAAGCTAACCGCTAAAGGCCTTAGCCCGCTATTTAAAACATGGGGCAATTGCTTATTTGACCCTGTTTTGAATTGTAATTGCCACTTTTTGAACTTTGCTTATTTGACCCTCCTTTTCGAGTACGAAGCTCCGGTCTGACCCTATTCCGTTTGGGTGAGGTGACGGTGTTAATTTTGGGATAAATAGTCCATTTTGCCCTTGCTTATTTGACCCTGTTATATCCCTTTTGTTTGCTTATTTGACCCTATTTTGTTATACCGTGTATATATTCAAGAATGTTGAAATATTTGTAATAATTTTTGCTCAAGTAACAGATTTGGCATTAATTTGACAGATTTAAATCATTTTGTGAAATTTGACTTAAATTTGACATAATTTTGTGAAAATAAAATAAATAAAATGTGCCCCAATTATAACAGATTTGGCATAAATTTGAGAAATTTGATTCATTTTGAAAGATTTGACTAAAAATTGTCAAATTTGAGGCAATTATGATAGATTTTGTTAAAAAAAATTGGACAGCATAACTTCTCATTTTGTGGATTTTTTCCAAAGTGCATTCAATATAGCACAAACATATAGCCAAATTCAACAAGTTCATATCCAAGCATGTGACAACATACATCTATTCAACTTGCACATTACTAGGTCCAACATAAGGCCAACAAAAGCACACCACCAAGGCCCACAAAAGTGCACCATTAGGTCCAAAACAACATCACACAGAGGCACAAAGCCATATCCAACATCACACAAAATGCAGTAAATAGTAGGCACCTATTACATGATCCAATCAACAGCCAAACAAAGCAGCTAGCCTATCTCTAGCTCTTCCCCTATCTCTGCCACCTCCAGTAGCACCATCACCACCACCACCTCTAGCTCTTCTCCTACCCCTACCCCTGCCACCTCCACCTCCACCTCCACCATCACCACCACCACCAGCACCACCTCCACCTCCACCTCCACCTCCACCTCCACCATCACCACCACCACAACCACCACCACCACCACGACTTGAACTTGCCCTCCCTCTGGCTATTCCCCTTCCCCTTCCTCTTCCCCTTCCCCCGCCACTCGCACGTCCACCTCGTGCGTTCATGGTACCTTCCCCATCCCCTTCCCCTTCACATCCACCTGCGCTTGCACTGTATATGGGAGCATAAGAAAGTTAGTTAGGGCAAAAGTTATAGATGAATTAAAGTGAGGAAAAAATTCACTTACTTAGATGCATGTGCATCACTGCTGCTCTCTTGAGTGACTTTTTTCCTCATTTGACTAGCTGTGAGGCCTCTTTGGCAATACTTAGCTGTATGGCCCAATTCATGACACTCTGAGCATTTTCTTTTTTTCCTTTGGCCAACCTCAGCAGAAGCTTGGTCTCCCTGGTTTCCTCCTCAATTTGGGCTTCTTGATTTTGTAGCCTACATCAACCAATGGCCACAGATGCTTGGATGTCATAGGGTTGAATAACCCTGCATATGCTTTCCTGAACCTCTCAACGGAGAAGCATTCATCCACAAAATCACCCATATGTACTTCTCTGCTAAACTTTGCAATGAAAGCTAAAGCATGGCTACATGGCTTTCCACTTACTGTATTTGCCAAGCCCTACAACTACAAGTTCTCTCATTCAAGTTTACTGCATATGTAATGGTGGATACAGTTACCTCAGCGGTGCCATCTCCACATCTAAGAACTTCATGGTCCTTGATAGCCTTGCTCTGAGCATTAAGATCTTTGCTAATGGCTGGTATTATCTTGCCCTCCATATTTCTAGCAATCTTGGCTCTCAAGTCAAACTTTGCAACAATCATATGTCTTATTTTCTCATGCATATCCACAATCTGCAAGTCCTTAGTTTTCGGCACCCAACTGTTGAATGATTCAGAAAGATTATTGTTGATGTAGTCTACCTTACAAAGATCAGAAAATTTGCTCCTACTCCAAACATAAGGATGATTCTCATCCAACCATTGTATTGCATCAGGACACTTCTCCTTTATCTTGTCCATGTGGTATTCATACCTCTGAAGTGTGCAGCTCTTGGCAGCTCCCCACATGTTCTGAGAAAACAATGTGCCATGATACTTCTTCTTCATGTTCTTCCACAAGTGCCTCATGCACTCTCGGTGTTCCACTCCTGGATAGACATCATCTACAGCTCCCTCTATCCCTTTGCCTGTTACAACAAAATGACATGGCATGAGATACAAGTGTACATCACAGTCATGAACAAAAGAATGCAAAACACAAATCATTTGAACAAAGGAATGCAAAACACAAATCACTTGTTAATATACCTGCATCGGTACTGATGACCAATCCTGTAGGAGTTCCTATGGCTTGCTTCAAGTTCTGAATAAACCATGTCCAACTCTCCTTAGACTCAGTTTCAATCACCCCATAGGCCACTGGAAATAGCCAATTGTGGCCATCGACTGCAACAGTAGCTGCCAACTGACCTCTTGACCTTCCTGTCAAGTGAGTTGAGTCCATTGCAATGTAAGGACGACATCCTTGCAGGAAACCATCAATGCATGGTTTCTGAGCTACAAAGAATCTCGTGAAACAAACATCTCCATTATGCTCTTCAGTGTCCAACTCAACAACACTACCAGGGATTGCCTTCAGAAGTGCCTCTTTGTAAGTAGGCAATAGATCATAGCTCTCATCCCACTTCCCATATATCATGTCCATAGCCTTCTCCTTGGCCTTAAAAACCCTGAAATATAGGACATCCATCTTGTACTTCTTATTGATCTTCTCTTGCAACTCCTTTGGTCCTAATGTGGGTTTCTCCTTTAACCAGTCCACCACCCTATCAGCTATCCATCCCTTAGAAGCCATTGTATCACCACACTTATTGACTGAAAAACAAGTGTGCTCTGGCTCATTAAGCTTAACCTGCATCAAACAATCAATGGACATGTTAAAATTCACATAAAGGCACATATGTTAAAATTCATGATTGAAAGCATGGAAAAAAAATCAGCTCACTACATACCTTGCAACCATCATATTTGGACTTGCTGGTGGATGCAAAAAAACGTCCACTTGCAACCCTCCTCTGCTCACCTACACTTTGCCCTAAACCTATCCTTGTTTTTCTTAACAGTTTGGAAATTATAATCATTCAAGATTGCATGGTGGGTTACTGCTGATTTGCACTGATCAACATCGCGGAACAACACATCTACATCAATGCATGGATCATCAACATCATATGAAAAATCAGGAATATCATCACAATCATCATCATCAACAACAATTTCATCATTAGGTTCATAGCTGTTATCGGAGTCAGAGCATTCAGAATCATAGCAATCAGAATCAGATGATGCAGCCAAGTCAGTGTCATAGCTACTATCACTTAGTGCCACCAATGATTCAGTTTCGGAATATGAGCCCTCCTCATCAACCCCGCATGTCACATCACTGACCCTTTTCCTTGTGGCTCTTTTGGTATGCTTAGGGCATCCACAATGTACACTAGAAAGTGACCTTAGACATTAAATGCTGCTACAGTACAACACATTTAGCATTGTGGAGTCAGACCACAAGTCCGATGCAACCGAAGTACACCTTAAGCTTAAGGTGTAGCAACAAAGCTATAAAATACAATACTTTTACTGTTTTTTCTGTGCACACCAATAAAATATACATGTCAGTTACTAAACACAGTAACGAGTACTACTAGCTGTTGCTGCTCTTCCATTTGAGTTGCTCATTTGGTCTCCTAGCCGTTGCCTTCCTCCAGCATTCTTCTGCTGCCTACAAAAGGAGGAACAAGTGATCTATTTAGTTTCCCCACATACTAAATGGAGCCTTTCAAAGGAAACTTCTCAAACCTCCTCAACCAAGGTTCCTCAAGCCAAGCAACAAATAGTGATGCCCAAAACTCCCCTTCTACCCAATTTCCCACCAGTTATCCCCAAAACTTCAGACCTAGTTTTCTCCAAAATTTCCATCCTTTTGGTCCTCCAAGCAACTACCAGCCATATCGACACCCTCCAATCTTTCAAGGTGCTCAGCAACAAGATTATTATGGGCAAACTACTCCAGGAAGCTTTGAAGGTTTTCAACTTCAAGAAAATCTGGTGGACTCATCTAACCAAGCATTTGGATTTGCAGCCAATAGATCACAGTTTGGTATGCAATATAGTACTTCAATTAGGGCTGCAGCCAACACTTCTTCTCATGGATCAGCTTCTCCATGTCATACAAGACATAAAGAGAAAGAAGTAGTTGAGGTTGAAGAGGCAAGTGATAGCAGTGAAGAAGGAAGAAGAGGGACACGCATCAATTGGACTGAAGATGACAATATACGACTAATGAGTTCTTGGTTGAACAATTCAGTTGATCCCATCAAAGGCAATGACAAGAAATCAGAACAATATTGGAAGGCTGTAGCTAGAGAGTTCAACAGCAATATGCCTAGCAATGGGAATAAAAGGAACCCCAAGCAATTCAGAACACATTGGGACAATGTCAAGAGAGATGTCACTAAGTTCTGTGGATTTTATTCTAAAGTTAGAACTACTTTCACTAGTGGGTATTCTGATGATATGATAATGGAGAAAGCCCGTGAATGGTACAAAAAGCACAACAACCAAAAACCTTTCACCTTGGAGTATATGTGGAAAGATCTTAAAGATCAACCTAAATGGCGTAGAGTCCTTGAAGAGAGTAGTCATAATAAGAGGAACAAGATTTCTGAATTAGGAGCGTATACTTCATCGTCGGACCAAGACACAGAGGAGGAAACAGAGCGCAAAGAGAAGCGCCCTGAGGGGCAGAAGGCAGCAAAACAGAGGCAAAAAGGAAAAGGTGCACCATCACCTTTAGGGGATAAGCCAAGTCAAAATATGGTTCTCTTTCATGAAGCTATTACAACTAAAGCAGCAGCATTGCTAAAGACAGCAGAAGCAACACTGATTGGAGCAGAAGCAAAAAAAGAGAAGGCAATTGCAAAAAAAAGAGAAGGCAAGGGCAGAAAAATACCAAATGTATTTAAAACTGATGGAGAAGGATACATCAACCTTCAGTGAAGCAAAACTGAAGAGACATGAAAATGTGTTGGACCAATTACCTAGGGAACTTGCTGAGGAATAAATGACCAGCAAGCAATATTAGCAATTATGCTTATTTTATAATGTCAGTATTCTTGTCATATATTAAAATTATGTACTATGTTGATGCTTGTACTGTGAACCTATTTGTATTGTGCTATGTTATGGTAATTTGTATAAATATTGTGTATTACAGCTATGGAATGAAACTACAATATCCTCAGTACTTGAGAAATCACCTTTTCACATGGATCTAGTTGGTGTTGATGTTTTTCCTTCCATCCATGACTGTGGACCCCCGTTTTTATAACAGGAATCAATCGTGTAAACTGTACCATTTCCCTGGATCAAGTAGTCTAGTACACACGAATTCATAGCTGAAATACCAAGTGCACATACACGAGTACGAATTATTACATCATAAGCCCGCATGCATAGTCTTAAATCATCGGACCGAGCGGTCCGGAATACATTCCAAAAACAGAGGGGGGTAAGGCAGCGGAGTTAAGGCAGCGGCACGCCATTACCACAAGCAACGACCGTACTAAGACCTATTGAGCGCCGTCGTCTTCATCACCCTCCTGGTAGTAGGCATAGGGGTCCTCCGATGCTTCATCTCCGACCTCTGATTAAGTTTATGTTTGCAAGGGTGAGTACCAACCATACTCAGCAAGCCACCACAACAACCATGCACATGATAGGAGTATTTCAAGGAATGGCTATGGTTCTTTTGCGCAAAGCCAGTTTTGTAATTCTTTTCACAAGCCTAAGACCTAGCATAGACTGATCAAATTTTAGTACCAGTGTTTATATTTAAACAACGACGGTTCTGTCCACCATCCATTGTGATCCCAAGGATAGCTTCCCGCCATTGAGTCGTCATGGTTTTCTGAGGCTGACCACCTTCCCGCCTCTCAGGAAGTGGCCCCAACAGCATAAAAATCATCATGCAATATCCCATCCCACACAAGTTAAGAATTTAGAGTCTAGCCAAGTGTAATACATGTCCCGGTACTCATTAACCACGAGCACGGCTATTCGAATAGATTTAGTTTATTCACACTGCAGTGGATGTACACTTTACCCGCACTCCGCGACTGCCCAACACATGAGCCTCGTCCCAACACATGAGACGCGTCACGGCAAAGCTTTTTGATAACCTTGCATTGGCAGTACCCGCTCCATGAACTTAAATCCTCATGCACTCTAGGCGTCCATGTTTCTAGCAGTGAGAGGAGTTCTGGCGCTCCCGGGAAAGAGAAGTCTCACACACATATTAAATTATGGTTCAAGTTAAGTTTTCTCTCTCACACACTCATGGCAGTCCTACCAATGGCGACACCGATATAGGGCATGCCTCTCGGCCCTACCTCAACGGCTGTCCCACCGTAGCGCACCTGCCTCACTCAGGGGTAAACCATCTATGCAGGGATACTGCCTCCGCTCGGCTATCTACTCCGCTAGGTCTATACCCATACGAGAAGTGCGGTTGTACGGGGGTCGTTTCATGCTTAGCTTCATGGCTCAGTCCTTAATTGACCGGGGACGGTACTAGACTTTCCCAGATACCACCAAGTCCTCCGTCCGCCCCAGTCGAAAACAGTGTTTGGTTTATTTCTCCTTTCACAAATCATGTCATCAATATCATGGCAATGTGGTTCTCATGTCTCCACATGCCACATTTCAATTACCTCCCCAAAGGTAATTGCCCAAGCATATAGCATTTGATAAATATGGGTATGCATGATTCTAGAGTAGTATTACTAAGCATTTGTCATAGTTGACTAGGGACTCATACGTAATCATGTTTACAAGGGAATAAGGGTAACCAATAATCAGGGTATGGCATATTCACAAGTAGGATGTTCGTCATTGCATGCAATCTTATTTGTAAATAAAAATAATTTCGCAATTGGGATCAATATGCTCAAAGAGTAGTGATGACTTGCCTTGCTCAAAGTCTTGTGGGTCTTGGTCCTCGCTTGGATCCGCAACTCCCTCGGGCTCCAAAATTACGTGCGAAGATTTGAATTCGGTTAGAATTCAAATAAAAATCCGAATAAATCCAAAATGGAAGTCGAATGCGAAAGTCGATTCTTTTATATTAACTTTACTATTCACGAACTAGGGCAAACCCAATTTCGATTTTAAATATCCTAAACTATTTTGCGGGTATAAATATTTTGTTATCGTAAGTTTTTAATTTAACCTACCCGAGCATTATATCCATATAATAGGTTAGAAATTTCTATCGCGGGCTAAATATCGGACAAAATCCTAAAATTACCTTATAATATTGTAAGATTTAATTTAGGCTATGACTAAACGATTAAATATAATACTCGGCTAAAATTCCTAGTAAATAAATCTGAATTCTTACCGTGAATCGACGACTTATAGAGATTACCAAAAAAAAATCTATAATAATCTATAAGAATTCATCTAGTTGTTTAGTTATTAATTACGTCTAAATTACTACAAATTTTAATCTAATCCGATCAAGAAACATATTCCTATAATTAACCCGGAATTTCGATCGAATTACTATTACACTCTAGGAGCTTCCAAAATTAATCTATGATTAACCCCGACCATTTTTATTTCCTAAATCCTCCTAATCTCTCCCCTAATTTCCCTTTTATTTTCTCCCTTTCTTCTTTTCTATTTTCCTCTTTCTCTCTTTCTCTCTTTTCTTTTCTTTTTCTTTCTCTTCCTCTCTTTTCTTTTCTTTTTTTTTCTTCTCTTTCTCTTTTCTCTCTCCCGGCTCCTTTCTCTCTTCCTCTCTTCTTTTCTCTCTCTCTCTCTCTCTCGGCTTCGTTCTCCCTCCCTCTTTCTCGGCTTTTTGCCCTCTCGGCGGCGACGACGGTGGACGCAAAAGGGGGGGAAGAAAAGGCGGCGGCTCACCGTTAGCGGCGGCGGCGGCGACGATGGCGATGGCGGCGCAAGTTGCGGCACGGCGCGGCGGCGGCGCGGCGGCTTCGAAGGCGGCGGCGCGGCGGCACGACGACGGCGGCGCTCGGAGAAGGGGAAGAGGGAGAGGAGGAGGGAGTGGAGTGGGGTGGAGGAGGGGGAAGGGGCCGGGGTTTTTATAGGGGAGAGAGGGCGAGCAAGCGGCGCGCGACGCGGTGTGGGGCACGAGGGGCGACGACGACAGGCGACGTGACGACGACGCGGCGCGGCATGGCGCGGGGCGCGAGGCGGCGATGGCGACGGGCGAGCGGCGCGCGGCACGGCAAACAGCAGCGGCGACGCGACGGCGATGGCACGCGGCGACGGGACGGCGACGCGGCGGCGCGGGGCTCGAGGCGGCGCGGCGCGGCGATGGCGACGGCGCGCGGCGGCAGAGGATGGGCGCGCGGCGCGGGGCAGCAGCGGCGATGGGATCGGCGCGCGGCGCGGCGTGGCGACAACATGGCAGCGGCGGCGTAGGGCGCGAGGCGGCGGCACGGGGCTCGAGGCGGCGGCACGGGGCGCGAGGCCGACGGCGACGCGACGGCGACGATAGCGACGGCGGCGCGGCGGGCAAGCGGTGTGCGGGCGAGCGGCGCGTGCGGCAGGGGAGGGGCGGGGCTAGGGGAACGCGATTGAACACTTATGCCGCAATGAATAGTAACTTTTCCTATTTATCCAGATTTTAGCCCATTTTCTATTTAAATATAGCCCTATAAATTCCAATTTTTGCATAATTGAAGTTTACTCCATATTTGTGTTATCATAATTAAAAATTCACCCTAATTTAATACCACTCATATTTTATTTATATAATTTATTTGAATTTTTAATTAGGGTTAATTCTTATTTCATCGTGCTAAAATTTAATTATTGCTAATATAGTTGCGACAATATTTTATTTATTTCCAATCTCACCTCAACCTTATTTTAAATCATATTCTAGTCATTTATTTTACTTATTTAATTTTGGGTTTTATTCCTAATCAATTGTTCTTTATTTGCGATCTATGAACTCCGAAATCCGAATCCAATAAAATAGTCGAACAAAATTGGCATGATGCAATTTATTTAAAAAGTTTTTGAAAATCCATATTTTTAGTGTTTTGATTTCATCGATCGAATTTTTAGGGTGTTACAATGACCAATCTGTTTTTTTTCTCCACCTGAATACATATGCGCAATAATTAATAGAGAACAAAAGCAAGAGGGATGTTGATAAAATCTAGCAAAATATAGCTGTTATAAAAGACTGACAAAAGCAAGAGCTAGCTGTTGGGATATTGACAAAACCTAGGAAAATATAGCTGTTGTAAAAGACTGACAAAAGCAAGAGCTAGCTGTTGGGATATTGACAAAACCCAGGAAAATATAGCTGTTGTAAAAGACTGACAAAAGCAAGAGCTAGCTGTTGGGATATTGACAAAAGCTAGCAAAATATAGCTGTTGTAAAAATCTGACATAAATCTAGTCGTTGTAAAATGTATCATCTACAAATAGGTAATGTAGTTCAGCAGAACAACACCCATTCTCATATTGTTCAAATTCATCTCAACAGCCTTCCCACTTTCAAAAAAAAATGTCCAGCGAGTCACCACATCAATCTAGTGAGTCAGATGATTCTAGCTCTAGTGACTACCTTGAAGAGCTGATTTTGGAAGAAATCAATGATTCTATGGAAGCTGAGATTCAAGCTCAACTTCAAGCTCAAATGCAAGCACAACAAGCTGGTCATTCTAATCATCGTGGGGGCTACAAACGAAGGTACATAAATAGAGATCACCAAGACGACCACAACAGATTGTTTGCAAAATACTATTCCGACAATCCTTTATATACTGATGATCAGTTCCGTAGAAGATTTCGCATGAGAAAGCATCTATTTTTTCACATTGTTGAAGCTCTTGGCATTTGGTCTCCATATTTTCGTTTGCGAAGAGATGCATTTGGCAAGGTTGGTCTATCACCGTTGCAAAAATGCACAGCTGCCATACGCATGTTGGCATATGGTACACCAGCTGACCTTATGGATGAGACTTTTGGGGTTGCAGAAAGCACAGCAATGGAGTGCATGATAAATTTTGTTCAAGGTATTAGACATATATTTGGTCAGCAATACCTTCGCAAGCCTAACGAACAAGATATCCAGCGTTTACTTCAACAAGGAGAGGCTCATGGGTTCCCTGGCATGTTGGGTAGTCTTAACTGCATGCATTGGGAGTGGCAAAATTGCCCGGTTGCATGGAAAGGGACAATTCACACGTGGTGATTATGGTGTACCCACTATCATGCTTGAAGCAGTTGCATCTGCTGACCTATGGTTTTGGCATGCATTTTTCGGTGCTGCTGGTTCAAACAATGATATCAATGTGTTGGATTAGTTACCATTGTTTACTGCAGTGCTACAAGGAAGAGCTCCTAGTGTTCAATTTACTGTCAATGGGACAGAATATAACATGGTATACTATTTAGCTGATAATATTTATCCAGAGTGGGCTGCATTTGCCAAATCAATTACTAGACCTCAAAGTGACAAGGCTAAATTATATGCACAACGTCAAGAATCAGCGAGGAAAGATGTGGAATGAGCATTTGGGGTTTTGCAAAAACGTTGGGCCATAATTCGCCACCAAGCACGGCTTTGGGAAAGGGATGAACTAGCTGATATCATGTATGCATTTGTTATTTTGCACAACACGATAGTTGAGGATGAGAGAGACGATTATGACATACCTGATGACAACAAATATGAGCAATCACAATCTTCTGTACAACTAGCAGGACTCGACCATGGGCCAATCCATGTATTTGCAGAGGTCCTAGACACAGACATGAATATTCGCGATCGAACAACCCATCGACGTCTCAAGGCAGATTTGATGGAGCACATTTGGCAGAAATATGGTGGTCAACAACAACAGAACTAGAGTTTATTTGTGTTATGAAACTTGTGTTCTTTTTTCCATTTTTCTTTCAGTCGTCCAATTTATTCTTATTAGTAACTGAGACTCTTTACTTTTTCATGCACTAAGAGTATGTACCAGTACCATTGCCTTAATTAGTCAAGCACAAGTCACATTGAAAATATCATGTTTTTTTGTCATTTTTTAAATCTCAGATCTGTTGTAGCACAACTAAACACTCTATGAAAATTCCATCGGGATCGAAAGGAACGATTCACATGATGCATACATGTACAAACAGAAAAAGAATCTGTAGTAGCAGCACTTGCACATATTTGATGACAAATTTAATCATAGCAGCAGCAGCACTTGCACAAATAGATATAAATTTAATCACCGGGCAAACCAAAAGCAAGAAGAGATTCCACAACACGGAAAAGGAGAGGCCACGGAATCAATCACCTTGTCTCTAACGCAGAACTCACGGACGATGTAGGCGAAGTTGAGGGCGGTGACCGTCTAGTAGGTGCTGATGGTTGAGAGCAGCTTCAAGTTTGTGGCGCGGACGAGACAGAGATGCACATGTCCGCAGCGTTGCGTCTGGAGTAGTTCGCGCACACAGCGTCATCGATTGTGAGGCCGCACGTGGCAACGTGGCACCGAAGCCGCGGCACAGCGAGGTCACAGCCGAAGGAGGGGAGGCCAGGAGGAGCAGCGACGTTGGCGCAGCCACGGGAGGAGCAATCGTCGGAGAAATTGGGGATCCAGTGCATGCACTATGGGAGAATCTGGGGATCGAGCGGAGCGACGAAGAAAGGAATTGGGGATCTGAGGCGGAGGAAATGGAGATCGGGACAGAGCAACAGTAGATGGGGATTTTTTCACTCGCGCGAACAAGCAGATGGTTAGGAGTGATATGTATTCTTTTTCTCCCGTGGGGCCCAGCGGGACCCACCTTATTTCCATCAAACAAGCAGTACCATTGTAGAGATTACCTTAACTATTGCTACCTGTGGATGGGCCCACTCTTGTTATGCATTTTACCATATACATTGGCCTTGCCCTTAGCCTTTGAAATAGGTGGCTCTACCACTTTAGCTGTGGGTGGGGTTAGATCAGTAGGAGGACACAAAGAAATATGTGGAGCACTTTGAATTTGCAGCTGGACACTATTTCTGAAATTTGGATGGACCCTTCTTTTTGTGGGAGAGCATTGCAATGGGCCTTTAAAATCATCAACATTGGCTTCAATATGTGCTACTTCATGAGCTATGTTCAGTGATAACCACTCATGCAATTGCTCATCACTTCTAATCTCAACAAATGCATCATCACAAACACGCCAGAAAGTAATGTATTGTTTGGAACCCCACACAATTTTAGAACCGATGAAATCAACTAACTGCAGCAATTTGAAGCTAGCTATGTCCACATCAGTCGTAAAATGCCTACTTGTGAAATAGGTCTTTGGCCCCCTATCCAGCAAACTGAAATGCGACCTTACTCTAACATCAAGAATCAAATTACATGGAACAGGCCTACAAATAGGAGCAACACAAGATAAAGAACAACTTTCAATAAAATTTCTAGGTGCTAGTAGGAATGGAGACAGCATACAACATATAAACCCTAGGTTAGATTAGCAATTGAGACACCAAGTTCAATTATAATAAGACACAACATCTAAACCCTAAATTAGCACTGGACACAGCCACCTAACCACCCCAAATGGCACTGCAAGCAAGGTTGAGGGAGCACAGCTGCACAGGGTCACAACCACAAGCATGCACAGGGTCACAGGATCACAACCACAGGGTCACTGGAAGAGAATAGAGGGAAAATAACTTTCTATGGTAGGAATCCCTTCCATGGTTGAGGGAGCATCAATGTCGGCTACCTCCGAGCGCTGGCCCTCCCACCGTCGCCGCGTGTAGAACCCGCTGCTGCCCTGCGCCCCACAGCTCGCCGTCGCCGCGACCCACAGCTCACCGCCGCCGCCCCCACAGCTCACCGCTGCCGTCCCCACAGCTCGCCGCCGCAGCCGCCCTCCCACCGTCGCCGCGTGTAGCACCCGCCGCCGCCGCAGCCCCCACAGCTCGCCGCCCTCGCCCTCTCAGATCGGCGCCGCCCCACACCCCATCAAATCGCCGCCGCCGCCGGCCTCCACCTCCACGAGCGGGCGCCGGCGTGGCTGTACATCACTCCGCCGCCGCCTCCTCAGCTCGCTACTGCCTCCCCCCATAGATCGGGGCCGACCCGGACCGGACGCGCCGCCGCCGCCGCCCTCCACCACAACGAGCAGGTGCCGGCGGGGCTGTGCTTGACGCCGCCGCCGCGCCCTCAACTCTCCGCCGCCGCCGCCCCCTTAGCTAGCCGCCGCCGCACGCACAAGTGAGAGAGAGGTACGCACGAGTGAGAGAGAGAGAGAGAGAGTCAGAATAGGGTTTGGCTTTGGAGGGTATTTTCGCCATTAGGAACTCTGGAAACATTTTCTTTTTTTAAATAGAACCCTAACGGAGTCAGCGAAAGAGGGTCAGACGGAAGCTTCGTACTCGAAAAAAAGGGTCAAATAAGTAAAGTTCAAAAAGTAGGGTCAAATCGGCAATTACAGTTCAAAACAGGGTCAAATAAGCAATTGCCCCTTAAAACATTGTATCGTATGCACATCACAACTTATACAGTTTTCATTTCTTAATATCATTGGGGATACCAATCACCTTTGACAACTGCCGAAAGCGCAAAGTACGGTTGACCTAAGGCCTAACTGAAGACTAAACTATGGCCATTCTCTTGCAATGACCTGATTAACTAACCAAGTGGAAATTTCTGCGTCTGATGAATTTCTCAATAAGTAGTCTTATATGACCTGAGTAACTAACCAAGTGGAAATTTCTGTGATTGCAGAAATTGAGCCATGGAGGTCACAACAGGGGCGATGAGAGCTCTCCTCCCTAAGCTTACTGATCTGCTCAAGGATGAATACAGCCTTGAGAAGCATGTGAGGGAAGGGGTCAAGTCTCTGGAGATAGAGCTCGAGATGATGCATGCTGCACTCCGTAAGGTGGCTGAGGCGCCCCTAGACCAGCTAGATGATCAGGTCAAGATCTGGGCATCCAAGGTGAGGGAGATCTCGTACGACATGGAGGATGCCGTTGATGCATTCATGGTGCGGGTGGAAGATGACTCCCATAGTGGGCCCAGTACCTTCAAGAACAGAGTCAAGAGGTCCGTTAAAAAGATCAGCAAATTGTTCAGAAAGGCAAAGGAGCTCCATCAGATTGTTGATGCCATCAAGGAAGCCCAAGCCCTCGCGCAGCAGATGGCTGGGTTGCGTGAAAGGTACAGCGGACTCGAGCTGCAAAACAGCGGCATGGTTATTGCTACTATTGATCCACACTTGACAGCATTGTACATCGACGCAACAGATCTTGTTGGTATAGATCACACTAGGGAGGAACTGATCAAGACATCGACAGAAGGTGAAGATTCATCCAAGCAGCAACTGAAGATAATCTCCATCATTGGCTTTGGAGGACTGGGCAAGACAACTCTTGCAAGAGCAGTGCATGAGAAAATTGAAGCACAGTTTGATTGTTCGGCTTTTGTTTCTGTCTCTAGGAATCCTGACGTAAGAATGATTTTCAAGAAGATGCTTCATCAATTGGACAAAGTAAAATATGCAAACATCAATGAATCATCAAGGTATGAAACACAGCTCATTGACGAATTGAGAGAATTTCTTCAGGACAAGAGGTACCCATGACCGAACAGAGAACATATACCCTTCTTTACCTTCTAGGATAAGCATAAATGATGATTTCTGCTCAATTGCTTAAGCCGATCCTTTTTTAAAAAAAATATATATATCTTTAGCTGCGGGTATTTCATTTCTTTGCTACGCAACATTCTTTTTTTTTCTCTTTTGTTAAATAATGTCACCATTATTTTGGAGTCTGCATGGATGCATGTCTTTAGTACTGTGTTGGTAATCATTGTATATAAATACATTGTTCTTATAAGTATCTACTCCCTCCAGTTCGATAATACTTGTTATTTAGGACAAAGGCACGGTCTTCAAAAGACAACTTCGGCCACTATTTATTAATATTATATATATATATATATATAAAATATGGTTTTATCAATATATCTTTCAAGATTAATCTATACATATAGTTTCTTTCCATGCTTGTAAAGTAAAACATTTTAAAATTTATTTATAGTCAAAGTTCTAAAATTTTGATCTCAGTCTTGTCCAAAACGACAAGTATATGTAACCAGAGGGAGTAGCATTTTTCTCTTGTCTAGAATCTGACACTTCTTAATTCAATATTCCCTATGTCCCATTTTAAGTGTAGTTGTGTGTTTTCGTGTCCATATTTGATCGTCCGTCTTATTTGAAGATTTTTTTAAAAATAAGTCACGCATAAAATACTATTCATATTTTATCATGAGTGAAGTGCACCAGCGGTCCCTAAGTTTGTGTAGGTGTGTTATTTAGGTCCCTGAACTCTCAAAATGCATTTTTGGGTCCTCGAACTTGTCTTGTGTGTCATGTAGGTCCATCCGCTGACGTGGCATACCACGATAGCGCCTACGTGTCAGTGGGGACCCCACATGTCAGTCATATGTATAAAAATAAAATTAAAAACCATATTTATTCTCTTAGGTAAAGAGGAAAAAGATAAAATTTAAAAATATTAATTATAAGGTAGAGAGGAGAAAAATATGTTTTTAAATTTTATTTTTTTTTCTATGTGAATGCATGTGGGTCCCCACCGACATATAGGCGTCACCGTGGCATGCCACGTCAGCGGATGGACCTATATGACACACAAGACAAGTTCAGAGACCCAAAAATGCATTTTGATAGTTCAGGGACCTAGATGACACACCTGTACAACTTTAGGGACCGTTGGTGCACTTTACTCTTTTATCATCTAATAATAACAAAAATACTAATCTAAGAAAATTCAAAAAAGATAGACAGTCAAATGTTAGACACAGAAACCCACAAGTGCAATTAAAATGGGCTGGAGGGAGTAACGACTTCCTAACTAGGAAAAACATCAAAGCTACAAATTATATATATATTTTTTCCCTGTTAATTCCAAATTCTCACAAGCTAATATTCAGGTACTTTATCATAATCGATGACTTATGGGACGAGAGAGTATGGGACTATATCAAGTGTGCTTTTCCTAAAGACAATCTTGGCAGTAGGTTAATCATGACGACCCGCAATGTCAATGTATCTAAAGCATGCTGCTCTGCCAATAATGATATAATCTATAAAATGAGACCTCTTTCTGATGATGACTCCAAGAAACTCTTCTATAAAAGAATATTTCCTCATGGGAATGGATGTCCTTGTGAACTAGAGGAAGTATCCAATGAAATTTTGAAAAAATGTGGTGCCATTAGCCATAATTACTATAGCAAGCCTTTTGGCTAATAAGGAGTTACAGACAAAGGATCAATGGTTTACTTTGCACAATTCTATCGGACGTGGACTTACAGAAGGCCGTAATGTTGAAGACATGCAGAAAATTTTATCTTTCAGCTATTATGATCTACCTTCACATCTGAAGTCTTGTTTATTGTGTCTGAGTGTATTCCCAGAAGATTATGAGATTAGGAGAAACCGGCTGATATGGAGGTGGATAGCAGAAGGTTTTGTGCAACAAACACAAAATGGTGGTAGCTTATTTGAGCAAGGTGAAAATTACTTTAACGAACTCGTAAATAGAAACATGATCCAACCCATTGATATCAATGCTGAAGGCAGAGCAAAAGCTTGTCGTGTACATGACATGGTGCTTGATCTCATATGCCACCTGTCAAGCCAACAAAACTTCATCACTGTGTTCAATGATATTGTGAATATCACATGTTCACGAAACAAGGTACGCAGGTTATCTCTCCAACATAGCACCACAGAGTGCAATACCCCTTGGTGTACCCTGACTATGCTTCAAGTGAGGTCCTTCACTATGTTTAGTCCTGCAATTAACTTGATGCCATCCCTTTCAAGCTTTAAAATGATAAGAGTATTGGATTTGGAAGGTTGTGATCTTGGGAATAGCAACCAATTTAACCTTATGCATGTCGGGTGTTTACTTCAGCTTAGATACCTAGGACTACAAGACACATACATTATAAAATGGAATAGTAAATATGCAGAAAGCCATACCGCCACATATGTTGGTCACGAGCTCTCAATGCAAATTGGCAAACTAGAGTTTTTGCAGACACTAGACTTAGTTGGATCTCGTATAAACAAGTTGCCTGCCAGTTCAGCTTCGACGTTTGATGTGCCTACGTATTAGCTTTGGCACAAGGCTGCCAGACAAGCTAGGCGAAATGACATCGCTAGAAGAGTTGTCGAGTATCTCAACTAGTAAATGTGTAGACATTGTGAAAGAGCTGCGCCAACTGACCAGACTGAGAGTGCTTGCCATCGAATGGGAAGAAGTGGGTGAGAAGCAAGACAAAGCTTTAGTAGAGTGCCTGGGAAGTTTGCACAGGCTGCAGATCCTGAATATCTACGCATTTGGTGGATGTCTGAATCTGATGCAGGAAGGCTGGATGCCCCCTGTATCTCTCCACAGATTTCTGTCCAAAGGATCTACCGGTTCATTCTCGAATCTGCCGACATGGATCAACCCATTGCTCCTCATCACCTGTATAGACATGTGGGTTGATCAAGTGCGACCGGGGGATATACAAATCCTTGGAGAACTGCCAGCTCTTTGCTCCGTCACCCTCAGGGCGACTGGCAGCATAGAGGAGCGTGCAGTGGAGAGATTTGTGGTCAGCACCAACGCCTTCCAACGCGCGACAGAGTGCACCTTCTTCAACTTTGTGACAGTGCAATCCATGTTCTCACGAGGAGCCATGCCGAGGGTTCGGTACCTTGAGTTCAGCCTCCGAGCATGGGACAACGACATGGCCATCGGTAATGGTAGCAGTGGTGATCTCGACTTGGCCATGGGACATCCCCCTTCACTGGAGCGTGTGAGCGTTACGCTCTGGTGCACGAAAGCTAGCCGTGCAGGGGTGGAGGGAGTGGAAGCGGCTGTGAGGCGTGCAACAGAGGTCCACCCCAACAATCCAACCCTTGTAGTCCGTAGATGGGATGATCGACATATTCGGGAGCAAGAGAATAATCTGGCAGATAAAGAGGATGATCTGCTAGAGGAAGATGATGAAAAGGAGAGCTCACCACCCTCAGTCACGACTGACATGTAGCAGAGCAAGAAGATGGTACTCGAGCTTCGTCTGACGAAGAGAAACAAGAGGAAGACGTATGTACCTTAAAATCCTCCAATAGCAAGCGTGAGCTTCCATTCCATTGTAAAGATCACAGCTGCTAACGCTACATATGATTTCCTTCCCATATGTACTACGTTTTGCTTCTCGTTTCTTTCTATCTTGATTTCAGTCGCCATATGTGCCATGCAGGTATTACTCGTCCTTGGACAAATTCTCCATGCAGCCATGCAGGTATTACTAGTTACATAATTCATTTGTTCAGTCTACGAGTTAGTAGTGTTGCAATGCTTGCTATGATGTGTAAAATGCAGCAGCGCAACATAGGAGCCAATTTAGAACAACAGAAAAAATGGGAACTCTTTTCAAATACAATTTTTAGTTTATCCTTTTTAATTTTATTCCTCAATTATAAGTTTATTCCTTTCCTTCCTTGGGAAATATGGAATTTCATTCTCCATTTTTTATGCTACTGATGCATTCAGCATGCTCGTGAGTCCGTCTCAGTCTGGAGCACTGCATGAGCGATACATTGTTGAATAAATTAAGTGAAAGTGCTCTGTTTCTGGTACAATTTAGCTAATTCATACATGAAAAACATGTCCTCTTGCAGCTAGCAGGCAGCATCTTCCTCGAGATCGACATTACAATTGACAATATGTCAATGTATGCTGAACTGGCTGTAATTGGATTCGTTTCAAATGATAGAAATCGGATGGATGCATTACATTCATCAGGGGATGACGTCGAGACGAAGCTCACAATCTCCACATATTTTGATATGGTTATTGTTGGATTCATCTACTTTGTATCTGTTCTGTCACTTCAAGTTGCCCAATGTTTTTAGGGCTCATCCTGCGTGTTACTTTACTGGTTTGGAAGGACATAAACTTCAGTTTACTGCTAGAACTCTAGCTAGCTCCTAATGAACATGTTATCCCCTATTTTCCTTTCAATTAAGGAGGATTCTGATGTGATGAATGCTCTTGCCTATCGTTAAGTGCTGTGTTACATCACAGAATTTTGTCATGAGATTCTGTAAAGATATATAAACATAACTGATCTTTATCTATGGCAATGTTCTGCAAGTTCAGTTTTCTGAAACTTAAACTGAAACTTGTGTCCCCAAGATTAGTTTTCATGCCTTTAAACAGTTATAAAGTTTTCTACTAAATCTTTATAGTACACATCGAGATATACATCTGAGATCACAGGTATTACTACCATTGAACATTGATCAAAATTCAGAAAGAACACAAACATTGCGCCATCGCCGGCGGCGAACATGACGTCATTCCAGGCCGTCGATCTTGCCGGCGTGCACGGCGACGTCGTGGTAGGCGAAGAAGAGCCCAGTCATCCTCATGAACACCTGGCTCGCCACCAGGCTCTTCTCGCCGGCCTGCCGGGGCTCCTCCACCGCCGCCGCCGGCGCGCCCAGCACCCTCGCCACCCTCACCAGCCCGCCGCGCAGCTCGACGCCGTCCACCGGCAGCCGCGCCGCCACGTACTTGGCGTCGTACACGACGCCGAGGTGCCCGCGCAGCCGCGACGCGAACCCCTCGGCCGTCTCCGGCAGCGGACGCCCGCCGTCGAGCATCTTGAGGAGGATGCCGAAGTCGTAGAGGCCGCCGAACGCCACCCAGGTGAGCCGCCCGAGGTTGGCGGCGGACACGATGTCGAACACCCGCAGCGCTTGCCCGAACACCGCCGCGGGGACGCCGCGCGCGCGCAGGTGCTCCAAGTCGACGCCGGCGGCGCGGAGGGCGTCGACGGCGGACTGGCTCACGTCGAAGTCGGAGAAGCCGACCTGCCACGCCATCTCGACGGCGATGGCGGCGCCGCCCGGGCAGGCGATCGCGGTGGCGGGGAGGCGGCCGTGGTGGTCGCAGAGCGTGATGCCGAGGTGGAGCACGTCGAGCTCGTCCACCCTGGACTTGGCGAGCCTGTAGCACCGCTCGTCGGCCTCGCTCTCCCTCTTGTTGCCGCGTCCACCGCCACGGCGGCGGCGGCGGCGCCTCCCGTGGCGCGCCGCGGCGTTGTCGACGGGGTAGTCGGCGTGGATGGTGATGTAAGGGAAGTAGGGCAGGTGGGAGCGGATGGTCAGCATCTCGACGGCGAGGTTGTCCGCTGTCACCCGCCGGATCAACACCTCGCTCACCGGCTGCGTGGCCGACATCGCCGGCGTTGTCGTGGCGGGGATTGCGCGGTGGCCGTAGACGGCGAGGTGCGGGCGGCGCGTGTTTGGCGCGAGTAATGTTATAGGCGGTTGCGCCTAGTCCGAGTGGGACTAGGACACCAGAGTCCTACTCCTTTTTTGGCCAAGAGTAATCTATCGGGCAAACCTAGCTAGGCGGCGCGCGTTTCGGCTGGTTAGGTTAACTAGTTACTCCCTCCGTCCCATTTTGAGTTTTTGCTTGCAACGTTTGACCACTCGTCTTATTTAATTTTTTTTTTGCAAATATAAAAAATGAAAAGTTGTGTTTAAAGTACTGTAGATAATAAAGTAAGCCACAAATAAAATAAATAATAATTTCAAAAAATCTTAAATAAGACGAGTGATCAAACGTTGCAAGCAAAAACTCAAAATCCCTTATATTATGGTACACAGGGAGTAGTTATTAAGGATAGAATTAAGATAAAATTGTCTTTTTTATTTATTTTTACTACTCCCTCCATCCCTAAATATTTGACGTCGTTGACTTTTTTAAACATGTTTGACCATTCATCTCATTCGAAAAATTTAAGTAATTATTAATTCTTTTTCTATTATTTGATTCATTGTTAAATATACTTTTATGTATACATATAGTTTTACATATTTTACAAAAGTTTTTAATAAGACGAATGGTCAAATATGTTTTAAAAAGTCAACGGTGTCAAATATTTAGGTAATGAGGGAGTAACAGATAGAAAACTTTTAAGTTAGATTTGAAAACTTTCGACTTAAGATTTGAACTTTGAAGTTAAATTTTAAAACTTTCAAATCAAACTTTGAAAATTTTCAACTCGAAATTTAAATTAGTAAGACAAATTTCGAAAATTTTTAACTCAGATTTGAGAACTTTTAACTTTGGTTTGAAAACTTTCAACTCAAATTTGAAACTTTCGATTCCAGATTTGAAAACTTTCAAGTCGAGATTTGAAAACTTTCAACTCAAATTTGAAACCTTTCGACTCCAGATTTGAAAACTTTCAGGTCGAGATTTGAAAACTTTCAACTCAAATTTGAAAACTTTCGACTCCAGATTTGAAAACTTTCAAGTCGAGATTTGAAAACTTTCAACTCCAGATTTCAAAACTTTCAACTTGAAAAACTTTCAACTTAAAAACTTGAAAACACGTGTGCTTAGATTAAAAAAATCGAAAAGAATGCAAAAAAAATATAGAATATGCGCCGAGGGGAGGGACGATAAAATTTGAGAAAAAAAATCGCGCCAAATTAGGAGGGAAAAAATCGCGCCACAAAAAGAGAAAAAACATCAAGGAGAAAAATCGCGAAAAAAATAGAGGACATGTGGTGCAGTGGAGGGCGCGCGCTGCGCCAATTAGCAGTTTCATAGCCTATCAGGTTTAATTAAATTTTAATTCTAAATTTGGATTGAGTAATTTAATCATTTTTTTAGGTAGGAAAATATCTGCTTTACCGTAGAACACTAGTAGTATAATTTTATGGTTATTTGTCAAAGATGATTTGACCACTATTTTAATATGTCATCTCCTAAAGGAGATAAAAATTTGAAAAAGATGACTTTGGAGCATCTTTAAAAGAGACCTTAAATTCAACCCCTAATCAGTCCGAGTGGGATAAAAACACCATAGTCCTACTCGTTTTTTTATTAATTCATGAAGAATAATCTATAAGGCTAATTATTTTGGATTTTAAATTTAGAATGAGTGATCCAATTTTACTAGGTTTTATCGCTTTTAACCCTAAACCCCAACACATGTTTAAATCAAATCACACTCGAGAGTAGTAAGTACGGCCACACAAAACAAGTCATTAACACATAATTAATTAAGTTTTAGTTATTTTAAACATGAAAAATGGGTTTATATAATATTGCATATCAACTTTTATATATAAAGCTTTTACACGAAATAAAATATGTAGTTTAATCAGAAATGTACGGGACCTAACTGCAACATAAAAAATCTAATATATGCAAAATCTAAGAATATCAACTGAAAACGGCGTGCAACATCCCTAACAACTCCTCAGTTTCAGCATCAAAGATGCACTATGTGCTACATCAAAGAAACATTGCGTTCATGCGTTGCGTGCAATATCCCTGGCAAACATCAAGAGGAAATACCAATTTCCCCCTTCCTACATTGCCGTAACTGGAGAAATAACGGCTTAACACGTTGTTTTTTATTGGATGGATAAGGGTAGTAACTACCACATCTATCATTTATTCTCTTTTTATAGAAGCCGGAGAGAGGCTTAACTCAGGATTCATCCTTATTTTCACAAACTGCTTTACAATAGAAAAATGCTACACATACGTCCGAAAATGTCCGACTCCTGTACGACTGCAACGTCTGTTCATGGCTTGATCCCCGCGCTGTTTAATCCTCCAACTCATTGAGCCTCACGCCGTTATCCATTTGCTGTTTTGCCGTTTAGTCGTACGGTTTTGCCGTTTAGTCGTACGTCGGTGGGACAAGAAGGTCGGATGTATAGCAGGGTTCTTTACAATACTGCAGCACCATGGGTTCGCCAGAGAGTTGTGGGTCTTCTATTGATCATAGATATCTAGCGATGCCTAAGTGCATGGTTTATCTTCTGAGAATATATTCTTTCATAGTGATTTGTCATTCACCGTAATTAGTTCTGGACTCTTTTGGAGAATTATTAAATTATTTGATGACCTTGAAATATTTTGCCATTATTCAATGTGCTCATAATAATATTAAGATTTATGTCTACCATGCTTGAATAATTGATATTAACATCATAAGATTTTAAATAAGATTTATATTTTTAGATTCACCTTAGAAACACTTCCATAATGTATAATTTTTTTTTGACTGAAAAAGGTAGAGAGGCTCTACCTTATAACCATTTTATTAATGGTAGTCAAGGTGTTACAACAGGAGTACAAATATCGGAAGAGAATTGAAAAAGAAACAACAGCAGGAAGAGGAAGGAATAATGTATAATTCAGAAGTTAAACCACATGAACTTCTAAAATTTGATTATCAAAGATATAAATGTACTTTGAACTAAGCTAGAGCAACAATTTAAAATGGAGTAAATAACTTTATCCTTTTGTAATTTTTAAAAACTTGCACAGAATTCAAAAATGTTGAAAGCTAGCTGGGGCCCAGTACCACATGAAGTAATACAGAATAAGCATTACATACTTGGAAACAAAAGAATGAATCTTGCCAAGCCACAATAAAAGAGAGAGAGAGAGAGAACGGCATCAAACAGTGTGTGAAGTTTTTTTTCGCTTGTTATTATCTCCACTGATTTAATGATTTTCATACAACAGAACATATAAGCTGGAAAACTGAAGCAAGGAAACACGGCTCCCAGTTCCCACAAAGCTTCACAGCTTCTTGTTGTCCACTGCCCATTAAGCTACTTACAACCGTCACTCATCTAAATCTAAACTTATAACCTAAAAAGGCACAACAAACGGCAGCTGATACATAAGAAGGTCAGGCAAATGGACTGCTCTGGGCTGCAGCGAGAAGAGCTGCTCGGTAGGCTGACACCTTGCTGACCCATCGAAGGTCCTGCAGTTATTTTTAGGGGTCGCCCGGCAGCTGAAGAGCCAGTCCTGGTCACCAACATCTGTATCTTCCATCTGTGTGGGTGATGGTTTCCAGTTCACAAACAAATCTGCAAGCTTCCTCCCTTTCTTCTCAGCCTTGCGGCTTTTCCGGTCAGAGCTGGACTGTTGTGCCTCTGTTACTGGGGATGCTGCTGCCAAGACACTTCCAACAGAACAAGGCTCTTCTTGTGCTTCGGGCACAATCTGTTGCTGCTGCTTGACAACAGGTGGTTCGACATGCGCCTTCGGTTTGTTCAACAGGCCAGGTGGCTCAACACACAACATCTCCGGCTTGCTTAACAAGATAGGTGGATCAGCACACACCTTGGGCTTGTTTAGCAGAGTAGGTCGCCCTGTGTTAAGCTGGCCCCCAAGTAGGGGACCTCCTGTTTCTTTCCTCAACTGAACTTGAGTACTCTCTCTGTTGAACACTTTCGAAAGAGTGATATGGCCAGCTATTTGCATTGCTTTCACAGGTGTAGCTTCAACCTCTTGCATCACCTTTGTGGACGTGGGATTAGCTCTCTGCATTGACTTCACAGGTGCAGCTTCAACCCCTTGCATAACCTTTGTGGGCGCAGGATTAGCTCTTTGCATCACTGCCTTCTCAGATGAAGGCGGATCAACTCTTTGCATCGCAGCAATCGGTGTTGACTTAGTTCTAACTCTCTGCACCATATTGACTCTTTGCATGGACTTTGCATCATGCTGCTGACTGACTTTTCTTGACTCATCCAAACAATTGCCATTCCTTATAGACATGTTCTTCTGTTGGGAGACAACTTGTTTCACCACTGACACTGTGTTGACATGAGGCTGGAACTCTCTCTTCCTATTGGCCATGGACAGATCCATTCCGGTTTCTTTGACTGGTGATTGTTCAGTAACTCTTGGTTTCATTGACATTCCTGTTGTTGCTTCTGGGTCTCTTCTTTGATTTGTAGGTGTAAACTTTACACGAATGTTAACACCTGCAAGGGCACATAATATTAGCATCACATATTGAGAAATATTGCTTATATAAAAAGAGGTTGCAGAAATAAAAAAGAAAAAACAGAAAAATCCTTACCATTTCTGGTTTGACTAGGGCTACTTGACACTTCAGTCCTCAGCCTCTTAGTGCTGTCCAGTGAGCTCTCTGGGGTACAACGCAAAGCCTGACTGTAGGAAGGAGCCTCATGCTCTTCAGAAAGACTGCTCTTCTCCAAATGCTCCATGGTAACATTACAAACTTTTCTTGTCTCCTCGCCAACTATTTCACAGCCTGAGTGCTTTCTCTTCTTATGGCCATGCTTAGAGTGATGATCATCTGTCTCATATTTCTCACCCAGCTGGGCAGCTTTCTTTTGTCTCCTTTTCTCTTTCTTCCTTTCCTTCTTTTCCTTCTTTTGCATCATTTCCCTTTCTTTCTGGAGCTTCAGCCACCAGATTAATCGTCAGTTCCAATTCAGAACAGACGACGGGAATGCAAAGAGGCATGAAAACAATGCACCAATATTGATACTTTTTCTAGCGTATAATCAATAATCCGGACTCAACAGATAAGAAACCAGTCCCCTTTGAATTATCCAACAATGCTTAGCTTCAACCTACAAAGTTCACTAGAAGTCTAGAACTGTTTCGCAATGGACTCGTTCTGTTAGTCACCGTGTCAAATACCCTGCTATGTACTTACCAACCAGCACAAAGTACAAACAAGCACCCATTGTACTATCAAATAGAGCAAAATGGCAACAAAATTTGCACACTTCAAATAAACTACAAGACGATCTGGCTAAAATAAACTCCAAGACAAAGGAAAGCAAAACGGAACTGAAATATGATCTCACAATTTCACAAAAACATTAGAGCAAGCCACAGATGAATAAAGAGCAAGAAACCAACATTTTAAAAGATTTCATTGTTTAAGAGAAAACATCAAACATATGTTGATAAAAAAAATTAAGTCAAGACATTAAACATTGTAAATAAAACATTTAAGGGCGAGGAAAAAAATGGAACCGGAAAACATTGAAAAAAAAAGTCAAGACAGATGGCAGAAAGGTTTTTGACAATGCAAAGTACACAATGGACATTTCCATAAACGGAAGTAACAGAGAAGAGGTCTGTAATTAGAAGCAAATAGCAACAAATTTCACTCTTATTGCCATTTGTGAGTGACTACATCTTGTTGTCACATTTTACCAAAAAGGACATTTATCTTGTATTACAAGATGTTTTCACCTAAGGAGGAAAAACAAAATCATCTTCTGCAATCAACGATAATCAACGACAGTTTCACCCAAATATAGCTGAACTTTTGCCTACCAGAGGCATTTGAATTCCATAATGGAAAACCATAAACCAGCAACAGGCACGGAAGACTTAACTAATTTGCAATCAATCAAGCACAACTTCTCCGCTCAATTTCCAATTTCCTGAACCAATTTTTCTTGTCCAGAGAATTTCACCCCAAACAAACAGTTAATCCTGTTCCCCAAATTCTCCCCAAACAGACAGTTAATCCTAATCCCCAAACATAACCCTAATCCTAGTTTGTTCTCAAGAACATGCCACTATAATCCCAATTGAAGCAACCAACAAACAAGAACCCAAAAGCAAGCATGGCCAACAAACAAACAAACAAACAACCAATCACCCGTGCCTGCCTAATTACTAGCGGCGTTGGTCAGATCCTGCTCATAATCCTAATCCTAATCGCAATTAAGAGTCGATGATTCGACAGCGGCGGCGGCCGTAGCACAGCACAAATTCGGGAAAACCGAATCGGACTTTGCTCGACGGGCGAGCGAGCGAACGAACCTTATCGATCCCCGGCTCAACCGCCGCCGCCGCCGCCGAAGACATCGACTCCGCCACGGGGTTCCGCGTGTACGGGAAGCACCTCGCCATGTCCCCCCCGCCCTACCGTCAACCAATCCTCCTCCTCCCCACAAAATCTCTCCGGCCTCTCTCTCTCGGTCTCGCCGCCGCCGCCGCAGCTGGGCTAGGGTTTCGCCGGCGAGGCGAGAGAGGAGGAAAGATTCGAGAGGAGGGGATTCGGTTCGGTGGGTGGAGGGGATCGGGTCGAATTTATAGGCGGCGGCGCGGCCCGTACGGAGAAACCGACTCGGACAGTCGGACGCGGTTTCCCATCCTGGCTGGCACGGGCGGGCGAAGCGGGGCCCACATGTCGGTGGGCGGGCGACGTGGGCCCCACCTAACCAGTGGGTGGGGGTGTTTCGTATGGTGCCGCTCGGGTGCTACGTGGCGACCTTATTGTGGTTTTGGAGGAGGGAAATATCTGGCGCTTTCGTTGGAGAGGTAGGGCCCACTTGTCGGTGAGAAAGAGAATCTGACACGTGGGCCAGAGATCCTGTTAGCTCTATGTTGAATGTGTCTTGACCACAAGGGTTTATTTAGTACACAGCTTCGCTTGAATTTCGTTTAAATTCATTGCCCAGGATTTATAGCTCCTCCAAAATGCTCCGTTTTTCAATGAATTTTGAACAAAATTCATCAAATTTCATGAATTTCGCTCCAAATTCGTCATCTCGCAAGGACTGAATTCACTGGAGAACTCGATTATTGAATTTCGCTGACGAAACTAATTCATGTTAGTGCCAGTTTGACCGAAAACAAATACTGTCAACCCTGCTCAGAACACATCAATTCATTGGAGAACTCAATAATTCAACTGATCAATCACTGCTCTTTAAGATTAATGGCAGAAAATTCTCAGACATAATACTGGGAGCTGACTAAACTGTCTGGCAAAAAACATATAAAAGGAACTTAGAACCACAGGTATCTGCAACACAGAGACACCATCACCAGTCCAGGCCTCCGGCTCCTTGTGAGGCCCTTCACGCCGAAAACGCCATGGTTGAACTTCACCTCATCAGATCACTGATCAGATCAGGAGCTTCTCAATGGCGACCTGCAATGATTCATAAGGTTGAATAGAATTAACAAGCTGTGAAGGAGGTGAATGCAAAAGTTGGGAGGTTTAGCCTCTGAGAGAGGGCGGGGGTGATCCATCGGTCATCACCTTGAGGTTATTGATTGGATCTCTCAAGTTGCTGGCCTCATTGCTGGTCACCGAGCAGGCGATCACGGGCCTCGTCACCCCACATGCATGGCCGAGAGCTTGCTTTGATGGGACAAAGACGTATGGCACATTCTGCACACCGGTACAAATGAGTTCGGTACACCATTGAGGATGAAACTCTTCATGGTTTATGGCCAGTGGGCGTGCGTGTGAAAGTGAGATGCAAGGTCAAGATGTAACAATTCATTCATGATTTTGTATTCAGAAGGAACAATTGAGTGTAATAAGAGCAGTACAGCACCATCAATCAACTAAAAAATGATCCTACCGTATCTTGTAAAATAATGCAGTATAGAAGATACACTAATAATTTGTGGAAGAGTATACTCAACAATCATCAGTCACATTGGCAGAGTCAGGTAATATTGATGTGCTTCAAAAGAAATATCACAATTTCACATACAAAACAGGGAAAACAAAATTATCAACACATAAGTATCTTTTCCAAATTGCAACTAAATGTTCTTGGACAAGCTACTCGTCAGCAATTTGGAAAATTATCAAGGTAGTCTTAAGTCTTATCTATACATAATTGAACCTGAACCGAGTAGATCATGACAAAATAAAGCATAGGGCATCAAAAAAACTATCGGAAAATACGCAATGTTGAATAATCAATAATCAAAATTTGTCAGCCAAATAATGCATGCACTGGATTCAGTACTAACAGGTATCAAATCACATTTACTGCCTAAATACTAACGACTCTATCACTTCTTGTGCTGTTTCATCTAAACCCTGCACCCCAAGCAACAGCTATCGAAACCCGCAACAATTAGAAAAAAAAAAGAATCATTGAGCAATCTGATGGACCTTGTCCTCGGCGAGGAGGGGAAGGTGGAGAAGGATCTCGAGGGGCTCGGCGTCGGCCGCCATCACCACGAACTCCGCGATCCCTCTGTTGAGCGTCTTCGTCGCTGCAAAAGCACACAAAACTCACACCCTTTTAGCAGCAGCAAGAACATCATAGCAATTCCACCCAAGAACCGAAAGCGAGAACTTACCTTCGTTGGCGCCCTTCTTGAGCTGCTTGTAGTTGGCGGCCTGGCTGACGAGCTCCTGGATCGCCTGCGCCAGCTGCGAGTCGGCGAGCGGGTACGCCTTCGGGTTCACCTCCGCCATCTTCGTCTGTGGCTCGTCGGCGGCGGGGGGTGGGAGGTGGGGTTTGGTCGTCGGCGGCGGAGGGGAAGAGAAGGGGTTAGGTAGGGTTTTATCGCCTCTTTTTATTAGGGCCTCGAGGGTTTAGCGGGCTGGGCTCTCCCAACATGGGATCCGTGGCCCATGGGCTGAGGTTGGTCCGGGTTGGGCCAGGCCAGCCTAGAAATAATGTTGTTCCTTCTATAAAAAAAAAAACCCGAATGGCCATTTTGTTGTTGTTATTCTCTAGGAAGAAGGACTTTGGGGAAAAATATTCTACTCCTACAATCCATTCAGGAAAGGAGAATTCGGTTGGGTTACATCAAAAGATCCCGAGTTTAGAGACATCTGCATCTGCATCAATATCAGGTTTTGAATGTAATTGAAGGCCGGGGTTTAACAACATCCTCACCATCAATTGAAATGTGCTTTGCACAAGCATCAACGCATTTTTGCTTTCTCAGTTGGAAAGTCTATACACATGTAGATGCAATCTTGTTAGGACTACGTCCAAATCATTCATGTAACAGATCTCCTTTTCTTTCTTCTATCTTGACAAAAATGGCAGCAAAAATTGCCTTCCAGTCAGTCAGCGATTAGCTGGAGTCGCCTGTGTACTTCCATACCATCTAACCTATTTAGTTTCTCTACAGTAGAAGCTAATGACAGCCATCTTCCTACTGGATTAGCAAAGACAGCCACGTGTGCACTCTCTCCAAGACAAGAAGGAAGTTCATTAAAAAAAAGAATAGAAGAAGGAAGAAGACTGTTCTAAAAAAGAACAAGGAAGAAGACAAAAACATTTTGATACTTTATTTTCGATTTATATCTTCATTCAAAGAAAAAATATTTCTCATCTCTCACACTCCTTTTGTCCCCTTTTCACTCTAACCATTCATTCGAGTTGAAAATTTAAGTAAGGATACAGATATCTATATCCGTTTTGTTTTCGGGCCCTAACATTTCTTATATATAGAATTAGCCGATGTGAAAATTTAGATTTTAAATTTTAATTTGAAGTTGATTTTAAAACTTTTTCATTAAAGTTTAAATCCCTTGTATATATAAATTTTTAACTACAAATTATTTTAAATCGTGCGGCGTATTAATATTTAGTGTTTCGCCAAAGGGATAATTGTGCTTTTCAGTCAATTTGATCCTTTTTTTTTTAACTTTACTCACTTGACCACCTTTTTAAAAAACGAAGCTGCCGCTTAATTGGCCAAATTCTAACCACAACGTTACATATGCATTCAAAAAATATGAAGTTTTCGGGTTACACCCGAGTGTACATGAACCTACAGGGTCGCGCGCTTAATGGGCCGGAATAAGGGGATTGGACGTAGATCCAATATGAGCTTAATTCGGATAGGGATCCGAATAGGAGTCCTTTGGGCCTTGGAGGGCCGAGTCATGGATCCTATATATTTGTGAGGGGTGTGACCGGTGGTGTGATTGCATCACGTGAGAAACCCTAGCCGCCACTCCTCTCCCCGAGCAAAACCCTATCCGCGCGCGGACGCTAGCACGTCTGCACGTGGCGTTCCATCCCTGTACGTGTGGATACCGGTATAGGTGCCGCTGGTTTGCGGTGCTGATCGGTGTGAGAGCACGGCGAGGAGAATGCACGAGGAGGAGAACGTCGAGCTGCTGCGATCGACTACTTCCTTTACACTGACGCACGCTACATCCCCGACGTTCCTTCGGCTACTTAGCACTTACTTCTACTGCACAACACGTCAAGTGGTAACAATATATGATCTAATACTTGCATGGTCCCTGTTTTACGTGGTAGAAAATTTTTGTTTTATGCTATCGTAGCCTACGCATATCCCTACAGCTCAAACCTAAGTTTCGGAAGAATCTACCCATTGTGCGCTCGATGCCCCCAAAAATATTAGGCAATCAAATTTGCCAGTTGCCTAACGAGTGAAACATCAAGTTATACTAGAAAAGATGCTCGTGCGTTGCAACGGGTAGATTCAATTTAATTTGTACATGTGTGTCAGTGGATAAATAATCACAGCCCATTGTTTCATTTATTTATGTGCTTATCTGAATCACTTATTACCAAATAAAATACTATTTATGTGCTAATCTTTTATATACATGATCTTAGCGACTAAAAACAAATGATGTAAAATAAAGTACGATAAAAAACCAAAAAGTCGAATTCAAGATTAAGAAATTTAAATTTTGGTTTATAGTAATAAGTATAAGCCAAACAATGAAGCCTTCGAACATGAGTTCGATTTGTCGTCCAGCTTTATCTCAAGTCGGGCAGGAGTTGATGACGGACGGATTCAGCAACTTTGATCATCCTTTATTTTAGCTGGCACGTTATTTTAGAAAGTAAAACTAATTCTTACGTACGAGCATGTGTGGAGACTGACTTAAAATTATGCTAACATGTTCCAGAAATCGTGTGATGTAATACGAATAAAATCAGTTGATCTAGGCAACGACGTACGTGATATCCACACGGACTCTGCGAGTTTCATTCGCTTGGTATCGACATCACACGAACTCTCTTTCACAGTTCGCTCACGAGTCATGACTTTGCAATGAATGTTACACGTTACGGGAATCGGATACGGACAACGTCCCATAGTTTTAACAAAAACATCTTCAATCTTTAAATCACGAGCGAGGGCGGCCCTATCCCAATCGGACATGCGGCAAGGGCAAATCGCGCGTGAGAGCGTCGCGGGCCCAATTGGGCATACGGAAAATCGTGCGCGCGAGGGTGTTGCGGGCCCAATCGCGGTGGCGCGCAAAGGCGCGTGTGGAAAACGGTCTCATGCACGCCCGATTGGTGCGTGAGGTAAGGGGCACGTGAAAAGGTGCGGCCCAATTAATTCGCATGCATCTCGAATAAGAGGGACACTCTAGCGTAAGAAAAAAGGAACTAAAACCGATTCAAATACAGATTACAAACCAAAATTTTAGCGAAAACATCTTCAATTTTCATAATAGTAGAGATATGGTGAAAAAAAAAACAACAACTGAAACATTTAAAAATTTTATGAAACATGGTGAATAAACACGGTGAAACATGTCGCTATTATATATGAAACAATTAGTGTTAACATATTGAAACATATGTTTTTCTTTTATCAAATATAATCATGTGATATATGGCTGTAAAGATTTAATAACAATAAATACAATGGTGTGACCGAATCATAGATTGGATAATTAGTTTAGGAGAAAAATCATTTTAAAGCTCGCCAAAATGCATGCATACGTGCATGGATAAGGTGGAGAGAGAGAATAGAGAATAGTGACGGGTACTTTCGGGAATTTTGGCAAAACACTGAAGACACACAATGAAACGTATCACTATCATGTATGAAACATTAAATTTTAATGGTTTGAAATATATATTTTTCTTTCACCATAATATAATCATGTGATATTTTGTTATAAATATTTAATTACAACAAATACAACAGTGTAATTAGATCGTAGATCGAATAAGTAGTTTATAAGATAAAAACATTTTAAATATTACTATGTACTGTTGGAACAAAAGAGGGAGCAGTAGTACACTAGTAAATTAGTTGTTGAAGCTGACCATCCGATATTGGTTGGTAGGATTGATAGACCGTTCATTGACATTCTCGCTAAGTTTCGTTTTTAAATAAGAGGATCAAATGAAAAAAGTTTTTAAAAAATAATGTCAAATTAGCAGTTAAGCTTTGAACCAGGGCTCAAAGCGCAATTAGCCCTTGGCCCAAAGACGAGGTCTTAGCCTTGATTTTAGTCCACGTAGAGATGGTGGGCCCACTTGTGTCGCAAGGTTTGTTTTGTCCGCGTTAATTAGTACTACGCCGTGTCCGGTTCGATCTGTCTTACGTACGCCCGCACGCCGAATCCGCCTCTGTTTCACGGACGCTGCATGTGGGCCCGCCCAATCCGAGTCGTATCTGGACACGGCATACATGCACGTGTACGTGCAATCACTATTTAAGGTGACAACAAGAATCCTCGGGGTTCATCGTTTTCATGCATTGTCTACAGGCGATGAACTTTCGCCGGAACTCCGCCGCCGGCGCCGCTCCGGCAGCCATGCCATTCGGCCCTCCGCCGCCGCCCATGGCCTTCTCGCCGCTGTACCGGCAACCCTCGCCGTACTACTCGCCATACCCGGCTCAGTCGACGTTCCTGCCGCCACACGTCTACTTGCCACAACCAACCGATCAATGCCACCACGTACAACTTCGCCAAGGCTCCGGCGGCGCCCGCGCCGCCGCCGCACGTCAACGTGCCACAACCGGCGATGCATGCCGCCGCGGCGCCGGCGCCGCCGCTCTGGCTCCGGACCATGACGGCGGCGAACCTCGACTCGGAGATGGGACTGATCGGCGAGATGATGGTGCAGTACCCCTACGTCACCATCGACGTCGAGTTCGCCGGCGTCGTCCACCACCCGCCTTACACCGGCAGCCGCCCCACGCCGGACGAGATCTACGCCGCCGTGAAGTCGAACGTCGACGAGGTGCCCGCCGTCCAGATCGGGATCACCCTCTCCGACGCGGAGGGCAACCTCCCCACGAGATCTTCGTCTTCTCCTGAGCAGGGGATCGCGTGGGAGGTCGTCTTCTCCGACTTCGACGCCGGCCGCGACCCCCACGTCGTCGACTCCGTCGAGTTCCTCAAAAACCAAGGCATCGACTTCGACCTCGCGCGGCAGATCGGCGTCACCTCCACGGCGTTCGGAGAGAAGCTGCTCGCCATCCTGCCGCCGCCGTCGCGGCGTGGCGAGCTCACCTGGTCGGCGTTCGGCGGCGCCTACGACATGGGTTACCTGCTCAAGATGTTCACCGGCGGCCAGCCGTTGCCGGAGACGAGACAACAGTTTATGCAACTTGTCAAATCTCGGCTAGGCGGCGGCCGGATATTTGATTCAAAATATTTGGTAGAACACGACCGTCAAGATCTGCGCAATGCCGGGTTGAGGCACACGGCAGATGTTCTTGGCGTGAGACAGCAGGAGGGGGTGAAGATGCTGGCTGGGCACAAGAGCGTGGTAGCAGCTGCCATCTTTGCCACAATCCGGTCTCAGGGTGTTCACCTCCTGCATGAAGGAGTTATCGATGGAATTTTATAGTCCATATATATTTGTAATCTATCAATAGATGCTAATGTATTGATTTTTATTTCGTTCAGAAAATCATATAGATTTTTGTGTTGTCGAATATCCTCACTGTAAATGAAATATGCAAAATAAAAGTTTTATTTATGTTATTGAGAAAATCGCTGAGAACTCAAGTCGATCGACTTCACGCAGCCGCACGCTGAGGGGAGTTAGACTCAATTCGGAAATACTCGCATCACACGTACGATTCAAAAACTATGAATTTCTGCCTCGAAACTCTCATCGGGAAAATTACAAACTTTCAATTCGGAAATATGTAAATTTTCATCTCAAATCATTAAATTTCAATTCAAATATGAATGTCCCATCTCAAAATTAAAAAAAAATACAATTATATATTAAAGCACTCAAAGTTTCACCTCAAACCAAAAGAGCCGGGATCTTTGCCGCAATCCGAACTCAGGGCGCTGACCTCTCGTTCACCAAGGAGTGTTTGATGGATTGTCATGGATAAAAATGTAATTCTAATGGAATATGATGCTGTGTATCTTTATTTCGTTAAGAAAACTGTACACATTTTCTCCCACTAGTAGCCTGCTTTAACTGCCATTTTTTGCACGAACACACACTGCTTGACGCCAGGTCCAACTCCCAATTCCAAAATAATCCTGGCAAAAAATATACATATGAGGTCCCTCGTCTTGTCATCGGATTACAACTAGATATATGTCATCCTTCAACAAACAAAAGCGGATTACTATGAGACCTTAGGCGGTTTTGACCTCAGTCTTTGTCTGACGCGGCATCTGAGTTAGTGGGACCCATGGTGACCACTCCTCTCTTTTACCTCTTCTCTTCCTTCCTCTCTCTCTCTCACTCTTCTCTGGGCAGGCCGGCCGGCGGGGCGAGGTGGGAGAGGAGGGCGTCGGTGGTCAGCGACGCGGCGACGACCAATGCGGCGGCAACGACACAGGAGAAGGGGAGGTGGCGGTTGCAGAGAAAGTAGGCTTGGAGGAGGGCTACTGTCGAGGGATGAGGTGGGGCTAGCAAGGGAGCAGGGAGGCCTGCGGCGACCTCCTCACCGGCCGCGACATCGCCATCAAGTCATTCCCCAACCCCCGCCATGGCCTCCGCGGCGGCGAGGATCTCCATCCCGTACCCATCGAGCGGGAGGCGGCCATTCTCCCCAGGTTGCACCACCGCCACGAGGTCCACTTCGTCCTCGACCTCGCCGCTGGCGACTAGCTGTTCTCCCTGCTCGACGTGTCCAGCCGCATGACAGAGGACCTCGCGCAACACTACTTTCGGAAGCTTATCTTTGCTGTCCGGTACTACCACTCTCGTGGCGTGTACAATCGCGGCATCAAGCCGGAGAATCTCCTCCTCAACAATGCAGGCGACCTCAAGGTCGGTCGCCCACTTCAGCCTCAGCGCCCTCCACCACACCCTCTGCGACAACCCTTTTCCCGCGTCACCGCCGCCGCCACGGCGTCGCCTGTCGCCGCGTTGCTGGCCCCCGATCCCCTCCTCCTCTCCCGCCTTACCCTGTCGGCCTCCTCCCCACCCGTCGGCCGGCCTGCCCAGGGAAGAGTGAGAGAGAGGAGGAAGGGAGAGAAGAGGAGAAAGAGAAGGTGATGATGTGGTCACCCTGACGTGCGACCCATGCTGACTCAGCTGTCACGTCGGATAAAACCGGGGTCCAATCCACCTAAGGACCTAGAGTAATCCAGTTTTGTTAGTTGAGGAATGGGACTATGACTAGAAGTGAATGGGGCTTTACGCATACCGCTTTACCATTTCAGTTCATCTTCCCCAAGCTCCTGATGGCTTTGTTCGGCGCTTGTTCTTCCGCGTCCAGCTCTGTTCATCTCAGATACGTTCATCTCAGATATAATATAGAGTTTATGAGCTGTCCCTAAATTGTGAGGGTGTGTTATCTAGGTTACCGAACAATAAAAGTACATTGTTAGGTCACACAATATGTTCATTTAGATCCAAACAGGCTCCAACACTAGTAAATACTCCCTCCATTCCAAATTGATCTACATATAATTTTTTTTAGGTTATTTCTAAATGATCTACATATTTGTGTTTATTCATTAAGTCTATTCGTTATTTGTGTATTGGAGTAAATGGACATTGGTGCATGCATCCATGTATATAAGTATTTATAACCCATATGCAATATCTTGATTTGCTATTGGCTAGGAAATAGTGGGGATGGTGCATGTATTGAGTTTGTTGCTAGAGTAAATATAGTATAAGAGAGTTATTAGCTTTTTTTGGTCTTGGTGTACCTATTGAAATATGTAGATTAATTTGGAATGGGGGGAGTAACTGTTTTTGTAGACGGCCAAAACCGATCTTTGCATGCGGCCTCTGAACTGCCCTCCAGGGGGAGCAACTTTCGTAGATACGAGCAGTTATGGCTCACCTGCAACGAGGGGCTCTCGTCTAGAAAATTCGTTTCTATAGTATAGTGCAACCCGCTCCATGCACTGATGTGGTATGACACAGTGACGTCTATGTGTTAGTGGAACCCAAATGCTAGTCACATTTAAAAAATATATTTTTTCTCCTCTCTCTTAGTCTCGGCGGAGGCAACCCAACCAATGTATAAGTTGTCTAAAAGTAGAACTTTTACTCCGATGCTCGAATCAAATGTAAAATATGAGTGCATACTTATGATATTCTTTTATGATCATTATCACTTGACAAGCTAGGTTTGCCCCATTCATGTCTAAATGCTGGTCCCGCCACTCTCTATTCGGTGAATCTTTATAAAATTACGGCTCAATCCCTGCATAATTATTAAAATTTTCATGTAGAGAGAAATATATTATATAATTTTCTAATTATATGGTGTCCTAGTTCTAAGAATCATTATTGCAATATATTCGTCAGTTTGGATTAGAGAGGTTAGAGTAGTCAATGTCAAATTGAAAGAATCATGAATGGTTGTTGGATCTACTCAGAAGTTTGCCTCTGGGGACTCGATCTAGTTCTTTTGTGGTCTATCTAATGGTAATACTGATACAGGCTGTTATTTGCTGACTTAATTATCAAAAAGGATATTACTGTAGAAATTCAGAGTAGCAGAAGTGTAGATTGGAACGCTGACGGTGCAGCGATTACGTGTTAATCAGGCGCACTAAGCGGCGCAAGTAATACAGATATATATAAGCCTGGTTCGGTTGGTTTAGAGCTCCTAATTAATTACGTGGGATAATAATTACAATTTACATGAAAAGCGGTTGTCACAATTCATATTTAAAGTTTTCTCTCTTAGAAGGATTATTGATCTATGAATATGCATGACCAAGCTTTCTCAAGGAGCGCATGCATAACCCATGCCATGATGAGATGATGAGAAACTGAAAAACGTTGTGGTCTTGATGCCCTCATTTCAATTGAGACTAATACATCAGATCGATCTATAAATATAGATGGTGCATTCTTGTTTGCTTGAGGTAGCAGTACACTAATGCATAGCTAATAAAGTTGATTCGAGGGTATGTACACATGAGTAACAAATTGCATGCTCATGCCTTTAAGAGATGGGATAGTAGAGGTTAACTGAAAAAGCACCAGACACTAGCATCCCTCGTTAAGATGCCCAACGGTGGCTCGCCACGGCTGGAAACCAGACACGATTTCCATATACACAATTGAGGTCTAGGTTGTTAGGACGGCAACAGGATCTTTGATTCCAAATACATGTAGAAGTACGACCAACAAGATCTAAGATCTGCGTGATGCGGTATAGTCTCAAGTCTCGACAGGACAACCACATGGAACAATGATGTTTGTTGGAAAAAAGAGTATATATCGTAGCCATATCTCCCAGGCTAATGAAAATCGTCACAAAAGGAATGGTGGATGACTTGGAAAAAAAGAGTATATATCGTAGGCATATCTCGCAGTCTAATGAAAATCATCACGAAGGAATGGTGAATGATTTACAATTATAAATAGTTAGTTAATCTGGATGATACCCTTCAACTTGCCGTGCGAATTCGATTATGTTGAAAGTCTTATGACTGATGTTTTCACGTAAAAGTGAATGATGCATGTAAGGTTGAATAATTATTTTATTATGTATCCAACGAATTAATATATTGTGTTGTGTATTTTGTGGCGTGTGGGTATGATATGCGTGTGGAATGTCATGTATTATGTATGCATCTTCCGTTTAATCTAAAAAAAATATAGCAAAAACTAAATAGATGACAAAAGGCTAAACATTATAATGGATCACAGTATTCCAGTTCTGATATGAAGAAATGATTAATTGATTTCATGCCATTGCAAATATGCTGATTCAGATAAATATCATTATAATTCATCTGTTCGTATACATGCCATTTGAATTCACAGTAAACTGAAACCATGCCATCACCCCTTTTTTTTAGGGAAACACTGTAGGGGAAGCCCCCACATTTAATAAATTAAATTAAAAGAAGGAATACAAAATATTTACAAAAGGTTTATTCACTGAGATAAAGCTTGTCTCTCAGAAACTTTTTAATCTAAAGACTAAAAGGGAAAGATCAATCTTAAAGAGAGCTTTTCAGGAAACAACCGAAGGTGGTACATTCTGAAAAATGAAAGCATTTCATTGCTTCCAAATGTTCCATGCAGCATAGAGAATTTTTTTAACAAAATGAGTAGATCTATATGAGTTCTTTGCCTGTAGCAGCATATCATCAAAATTGAGAGAAAGGTTCCAGACAATTCCCAGCTGCACCCAACAATCTGAGCTGAATTGGCATTGAAAGAAAAGGTGGAAAGATGTTTCCCTTGCTTAAGCTGGACAAAGGACACATGCTAGATCAGAATTTTCAGGAGGGCAGTGCCTTCTCTGCAGCATATCATAAGTGTCATATCATAAGTGTTTAATCTGTCAATTAGGAGAAGCCAAACAAACACCTTAACTTTCATAGAACATTTGCTTTTCCAAATCCAACTTAAGTACCCAGGGGCTTGAACATGAATGAAATTTATTGCATAAATTTTATGAGAAGAGAACAGTTCATTCCCCCAGACATAAGCCCAAACATCTTTATCATCAGATAATAAGTTGAGGGGGTCAGCTTCACTCATGGATTCATATTCCTGGAAAACTTGTTCAGATAAAGGCAGAGCAAAAAGCTGTGATATGCTTTTAGTAGAAGTTATGCTTACTGAGTCCTTGTGAAAGAGTGCAAAAGAATAAATTCTAGGGTAAACAGCTGACCTGACTTTACCATTCCAAAAATCATCCCAGAATAAACAAGTTTTCCCATCACCCACTTTACAACTTGACAGACTTCTGAAAATATCCACAAATTGCAACACATCCTTCCACCAAAAGGAACCTCTCGGACGAACAACATGTGGTAATTTATCAGAGTAATAAGAGGTCCAGATCAAATGCCTGTTGTAAAATTTATGCAAATTTTTCATTAAGAGAGCAGCATTCTGAAGATTGAGATCAATAACACCCAAGCCACCTCTATTCTTTGGTTGACAGACTCTCTCCCAAAGCACTAAGGATTTCCTACTAGAATTTATGTCAGACCCCCTCCATAGGCAATGCCTTCTTGCTCTATCAATACTTTCAATCACAGATTTTGGGAGGGAGAGGGAACACATGTAATCAGGGGCGGAGCCCAATGGGCCTAGGGGGGTTCACAGGCACCCGGCCCAATTTCCAGATTTAGTACTTACCCCCCTATTTTGGAAAAAGTCCACTTTGACTCCCTCAACTGTCGGCCGAATCTAATTCGTGACCCTCAACCGCAAAACCGGGTACGATGACTCCTTGAACTATTGAAACCAGTGCAATTTGACTCCCTGAGTAGTTTTGGAGGGTGGTTTTGCTGATTTGGCGCTGACGTGGCGATGTTGACCTAGTCTTCGTCTCACGTGGCGCTCACGTGGCATTCAAATTAAAAAAAATATATGTGGGACCCATCTGTCATTCACACACAAAAATATATTGTGAGACCCACTAACACGTGGGGCCCACATGCCATCCTCTCTTCTCTACCTTCTTCATCCTCCCCCTCTCTTTCTCTTTGTGAGCGTGGGACGAGGGCCAGCGGCGCGGTAGCGGTGGCCGGGAGCCGCTGGCGGCGGCGGCGGGAGGGCGAGGGCCGGAACAGGGGCTAGATCATCGGCCGCGGCGGCGGACGGGGGCCGAGCGGCGGTGGCCGGCGCCTCCTCCAACCCCATCCCGCCCGGAGTTCACCCGACGCCGGCAAGTACTCTCGACTGAGCTGCCGGGAGTTGCCCTCGCCGCCCCTCCTTCTCTCCCCCAAACCGGTCGTCGACATCCTCCCCCGCCCCTGCCCACGACGCCATTGCCGCCCCACCTTATCGGTCCAGATGCCACAGCCTCCAAGGCTCCTTCCCGCGGCGTCGTTGCCGGCGCCGGCGCCGGCGGGCGGGAGGGCGGTAGCGACACCATCTCTTTCCGGCCCCCGTCCGCCGCCGCTGCCAACCCGACCCCCGTCCGTCGCCACCGCCAACGCCGATCTGGCCCCTGCTCCCGTGAGGACAAATGAGGGAGAAAGAGATGAGGGAGAGAGAGGGAGGGGGAAGATCTGGCCCCGCCGCCGACCACTCCCTAGACCGCCGCCACCGCCAACCACTCCCTCGACCGGCGCAGCCGCCGCCCTAGTGTCGCTTGCTGCCGTCGCCGCTTGTTCGACTCCCGCCCCTGCAGACCGGTGAAGGGAAGAGATAGAGAGAGAGGATGACATGTGGGCCCCACGTATCAGTGGGTCTCACAATATATTTTGTGTGTGAATGAAAAATGGGTTCCACATATATTTTTTTTAATTCGAATGCCACACAAGCGCCACGTGAGACGAAGACTAGGTCAACATCGCCACGTCAGCGCCACATCAGCAAAACCGCCCTCCAAAACCGCTCAGGGAGTCAAATTGCACTGGTTTCAATAGTTCAGGGAGTCATCATACTCGGTTTTGCGGTTGAGGGTCACGAATTAGATTCGGCCGACATTTAAGGGAGTCAAAGTGGACTTTTTCCCCCTATTTTCACCACATAGGAACCCCCTCAACCCAACATCATGCACCACCCCTGGCCCATGAGCGAACAAGTGAAGGCCTTAGGCCCATGAGTAAAGCTGGGAGGCGCACAGCGCACCTCACGCACCCAGGAGCGACGCGCCGCGAGGCTCGCTCAATCACCGCGCCTCAGAACTCCTCGTCTCCCGTTTTTCTTTTTTCTTTTTTCTTTCTTTCTCCCCACCGCGATTCCGCGTCTGTTCGTCATCCGTATCGGCGGTATCGCCGTCGCCTTAGCAGGCAGCATCGCCGTCGGCCCCCGTCGCCCGCCTCTTGTAGTCTCTCTAGCCGGCCGCAGCATCGATAGGCAGCAGCGCAGGTAGTGGCGGGTGCATGTGCATCGCGGCATCGCATCGCAGTGGCGCAGGCTGCAGGCATTAGGATATAGGAGTACTGATTTAGGCCGGGTGCGTGGCTGCGTGCATCGATCAGACGACAGGGAGGCAGGTGGCAGGGAGCAGCGCAGGCTCGCAGCAGGCAGTAGCAGCTGGACTACAAGCAGGGCACAAGGGCAGCCGAGCAGTGCAAGCAGCACAGGCAAATTGATGAAGGTATTTCTCATTTTTCATTCTCTAATTCTCTTGATTAGTTCTAAACTTTCAATTTATCCTCCTCTCTTGTAACATTTTGATTAGTTAGATTTGTAACCTGTTGATATATACTGCCTTTTCAATTGTCCAGATTTATATAAGCTAGGGTTTAAACCGTTTAAAGTTTTGAAGAACTGGACGTTTAAAGTTTGAAGGCACCATCACTAGTAAAATTATAAGCACACTGTGACACTATGATATTATCAAATTATCATTGCATTTGGAGTGTACATTGTTCTATTGTACAGTGCACGTATAGTCTAACATAATAAAACTATTTAATTGACAGATTATATACAAGTATCTCAAGAGAAAAGCGCCCAATAGTCCCAATAATTTTTTGTGTTTATTGGAACATAAACTCTAAACCCTAAACATATTTATTTTTTATATTTTTTACATGTTTATTGGATATAAATTTTTAGTTGAAAATTAAGATGTTTCTGACTTATGTTCTGATTTTATTGTAGGCTATTAACTATCGATGATATTGACATTGACAGTTTTGAGGTCAAGGATGTATTTTGCATAGATTGATCGTCTTTTATGTATCCTTTATATGTTTCCGTTCATGGTTTCTTTTCATCTTAAATTTCGGTAAGCACTTTTACTTGCTATTCAATGATTTGGTGTCAATATTTATATATAAATGGTCAAATACCATTATTTAGAGTAATAAGCCAACATCTATAGAGTGAAGTAGTGCACCACCCTCGATTTGGTTCCAGCTCCGCCACTGCATGTAATAAGTAGGGAGGGAGGAAAGTACTGAATTTACCATTGTGATTCTGTCACCATAAGACAAAAGAGCAGAGGTAGCTGAGAGCCTCCTTTCAATTCTATCAACAAGAGGTGCAAAGTCAATTACCTTTGGTCTAGTGGTTCCCAAAGGGAGGCCCAAATATGTAAAAGGTAGTGATCCAACAAAAAAATTTAGACCATTTCTCGATTTGTGCGTGTTATCGTTGTGCAGGGGCCATGCTAATCTTCTCTGTATCGTTCCAATTTTATCGGATGTCTCGGAAGAGACCCATCACCCCGTTTTTGTCACTGCCGTCTAGTTTTCCATCACATTTGCTTTCTTCCTTGTTCCTTTCCTTCTCCCCATTGCTGGGTGGCAGGAACAGCAGTGCGTGGTCGGCGTGTAGGGGCGACGGGGGAGGAACATCCTGCAGCGGAGTATGTCCTGCCGCAAGCACGACGCAGGCAAGCCAAGCCGGTAGGCTGTGGACTGATGATACCATGCTGTGAGCATTGTCCACGCCGTACAGGAGCACTGGATCGAGAGCACCTCGATCGCCGGCTCCGGCGCGTAGGCAGCCAGATAAGAAGAAGAAGAAGAAGGAGAAGAAGAAGAAGAAGATGAAGGGAAGCAAACAACACCGCCTGTTCGCGGCCATGTACGCCGCCGCTGCGCCCTCTTGCTCAGTTGCTCCACTCCTCTGCTGCGGTACCCTCGCCGCGACAGCCGCGCGCCCGGACACGTTCTCGGCAGCACCGCCACCACTTCATCCCTCATCTTCCCTGTTGCTGCCGGCGGCATCCTCACCGTCCTCATCCTCCCACCGCTGCTCCTTTGCACCCACGCAGGCGACCTCATCGAGGTCTCCTACCTTTTCCTGGCCTCACACGCTCTCCGTCGCAGGTTCCTCTCCGAGATGGGTCGCGCCACTGCCGACGCCGTGAGTGAGGGGTGGCGAGCGGCAGGACGATAAGGCCGCAACAAATGACAAATTTTCAGTTCATTCAATGTATAATGCGACGATGAACTCTAATATGACATCTGTAGGAAGATCTTATGGGAGTTGATCAAAGTATTTATGTGGTTATTTCAGAATAAATTAATCCTAACAAAGGAAAACCTTCGAAAAATGAATTTTATTTTGGGGTGGTGGTAAGAAATGTTGTCTTTAATGCGCAAGAGACAATTTAGTGTGTCTTTTTTAAATGTCGCATAGCAAGATTTGCTTCACGGTGTGTGTTGTTTGCTTTCAATATTCCTCCACTCCGTAGTGTCAAAAACATATTTTTGGAAACTAGCTTATGAGGGTGTCCATGTGAAACAAAGGTTTTATTTAGATCTAGTGCTCTATGTTGGCTAATTTGATTTTGCCGAAATGATAAAGTTTTGATAATAAAAAATAGCATAAATCCTAGAAAACGCTACACGGTTGCAACCTAGTTTATGTTTACTGACATCATGATGAGGTCAACATGGTACATGTGGATATCGTGTATGGTACTTCTGGTATCATGCCGACGTAAGTATGATCCTGCTATAAAATCGGTTTTTCGTGGCGGCACCATAATTTTTTTTTTGTTGGCGGCACTGTGCACATTCTGCCTGTGAAATTGTAACTTGGGATGGGGAGAGGCTAAAAACAACTAGTGAAAAATAATTTTCGATGACGGTTGGGCTACGTAGACCGCCAACGAAGATGTAGCTATTTTCGCTAGCGGCCGACTAAAGCAACCGCCAGTGAAATATTACCATGACCTATAAATGACCATGGCCCACCACCCACCCGTGGCGACTTTTTTACTAGCGATTTTACCGAGGTATCTCTATCCTCTCCCCCTCTCTCGCTCTAGATCCATAACTTCTCTCTCTCTCTCTCACGCAATTCGGTGGGCAGCGACACAGGGTGGCGGTGCTTGGCCATAGCGGCGTGGGGGAAGGGGCGGCTTGGCGACCCGAGATGCGCGGGTGGTGGATCCGGCTATGGGAGAGGCGCGGGCGGCGGATCCGGCCACTAGAGGGCCACGGACGGCAGCGGCTCTGGCGGTGGTGCTCAGGAGGGCGGCAGGGGGGGGATGCAGAGAGGCAGATCTGGCGCCTCCTCCTTCCTCCCGACCGGTGACGGCGGCAAAGGGGAGGGATGGCGGTGGGGCCATTGCCTATGCCCTGCACCAAACACCAAGATCCAATGGTGGGGTGACAAACCATCAGCCGTCGCGCCGACACGGGTGGGCTGGGGGAGAGTTCCGGCATAGGGGGGCTCTGGCAGCGGGTTCGCGCGGGCTTCGGCAAGGGCTCCAACACGGCCGGGCTCCAGCGGTGGATTCAACAGCCAGTGGTTGAACAAGCTTTGGTGGCGCTCGGGTGCGGGCGGGCAGTGACCACGGACGACGAGGGGAGCTTCAGTATGGCAACTTGGCTGCCTCCCTCATCAATGGCAACTGACGACGACTACTTTGATTTGGGATTGTGATTGTAGATTTAGGACAATGATTTGGGATTGTGATTGTGGATTTAGGACAATGATTCAAAATTTGTGAAACTTTTTGGATTTGGATTTTCAATTTTTGTTGCTCAAAAAAAGATTTCGCTGGCGGGTCTCGTAGCATCACCGCTAGCGAAAACTGATTTTCGCCGGTGGCTGTCTTAGCTTGCCGCTAGAGAAAACCCGTTTTCGCTGGCGTACGGCTGGCTGTTCGTCAGACCAAATGTATTATTTCACTGGCCTTTAGTTGCTACCGTCAGCCGCCAGCAAAACCCATTTTGACCATCAGCAAAAAAAATCATTTTTAGTAGTGTATCGTTCTACTACATGTGATTAACGTATCTATCTTATCTATCTATATATCTGAAGCTGGCTAATCTCCTTGCCAGCTGATTGGTCCATGTTTTACCCGTTTATTTACTGCCACGTGTCTCTCCACCATTTAGCCAACCGGCGTAGCATAAACTTCGTGCGTACGCATGCATGCCTCCGTTGCCATTCAGGAATAACAGGGAGTAACAGTGTGTGCCTCTCGTGTAAAAATCATGCACTTTCTAGACCGTCTCGCTTGCCCACGTTGGTTCATGAGCAAGCAGTGCTTTTGCACTATGCCGACCGAGCCAACGGTGCAGTAAGCTCACATATTGTCACATGCATATGCATAAACTAAACTGTTAGCTTGTACGAAGAAAAGCAATAAATAAATTAATTATATATAAAAATTAAATTTCAATATAGACGGTTCAAATACAAGAGGTGAGGATATAAATACTTTTTTTCTATCGCATCTGCAGATTTAACTTCTTAGAAAGTAAATGAGAGATTTCCAAAAAAAAAAAGAGAGATTCCAACAAGTTAACCTGTATTTCTTAAAAAAAAGTAAAACAACAATTTTAAAAAAAAAATAGAAAGCAAGTATATAATAAAAACTATTTTATTCTAATCATAACAACTTAGATGTTAAACTTTAAAAAGTACAAAAGCAATGTAGAATATTCAGGAAATACGCTTTTCTATATATTAAAATATCATCTTCACCGCTGATAAGTTCAAACTTAAAACAATATTATTCTATAGCATGATATATGTTATTCTTCGGTGTTCTACAAACTTATCTCGAACACACTAAAGGATACTTTCAACGTAAGATGTTTGCATATATTTGATATAAATCTTTACACTAATTGCTATAAATAAATCCCATATTCGAAATAATATCTAAATGAAATATTAGAGGCTAAATTAGCATGCTTGCCAATAGGCACGCTCAATTTCTAGTCTTATATAGTGAAAGCAATAAGCTTTTTTGCAGGAGAATGCGCCACATTATCACAAATATATTAGCCGTTAGATAAAGGGTTTGGATAAACAATGGCCGTTGAATCAAAATGGTATATGTATTAAGAAAACCACAAATGGGCTAAACATATGGAATTTTCCGGAGTCCTCTGGTACCTCCTCCTAAACACATGATAAAAAAGAGAGGAAATAAAGAGAGAAGAAACATGAGGCTTCTAGTGATTGCTCTTATAAACATATATAGTACAACTTAGTTAAATTTATATATGGCTAGGGAAATCAGTACTTTGTAAAAAAATAACTTATTATATCAAACCTTTTTAAAAGCTTACCTAAACTAATAGACCATATAGGAAAGTTCTTAAATAGAATTAAAAGTAGTTAAATATATAGTTGGTTAGGAAAAATCAATACTTTGTAAAAAATTAACTTATTATATGAAAACCTTTTTAAAAACTTACCTAAACTAATAGACCATATAGAAAAGCGCGAGTATGTGGCTAGTTAATTATGGTATCTTACTTCATCTATAATGACCTTAGCATGTAATAAAGTATTTCATTAGTTGAACGGTACATTAGTCACCCTCAAAATATTTCCAACGTGTCCAGCTACAACTGTACTACATTTCTCATGTATCAAACATAGATAATTTTATCATCCTTAAAACGATACTAAAAGGGTACCATATTTTCTAGTGTAAAATTGAGATAATCTATTCTATACTACTGAGTTTGTTCGAGTTCAACAATTTGCCATCGACATTGTCTATTTCTATATTATACCGATGATTTTATCAAATGTTCTACAATACGCCATTGGGTTGGGCCTTCTTTTCAAAAATACCCAAAATACCCTTATGAATATACAAGGTTAACAATTGATTTATCTCATTAGAAGTTTCAAACAAATATGAGAACTTTTATGTGGTCTCCTTATACAACATGGAAATTTGTATAGAAGTATCAAGTTTTTTTACATTTCTACTTTTTTTTAAAAAAAGAGTGTACATAGCCAGTCTTTAAACTTGTGGGGGTGGTGTCACTTAGGTCTATGAACTTAAAAATTGCACATTTAGATCCGTAAACTTGGTTTAATGTACCACCCCGGTCCAATCGTCCTTTAACCACATTACCCCATGGATTCTCCAAGCTCGTCACCGTCTTGAAGTCGCCGGAATAAGGTGTCATTGATCAAGTGCCCGTTGTGTAAGGATAAGGTCATTTTGGAGCGCAAATCAATGGCAATTGCTAATCGGAACCATATTTTCTATACATGCAAGGAGAAAAATAAGAGGGAAGAACGATTTGAGTTTTTTTTTGGAGATTCTGGTGTCACTATATAGCTACAAGGAGATATGTGCAACATGTTGTTATGTGGAGGGCGCTAAGAGCAAAAGTGTTGCATACGTGGCATGCCATGTTGGCGGTCAAACATAGTCAAAGCACATTTGGACCGAGATGGTACATTAAACCAAGTTTACGGACCCAAACGTGCAATTTTCAAGTTCACTAACCTAAGTGACACAACCAGACAAGTTTAGGGACCGGCCATGTATTTCACTCCTTAAAAAAATATAATTTATCCGCTATATGCTATATAAAATATCTTTTTATTTTTGTTTTTAATATAAATCATCTTTCATACACTACATAACATATAACATATTTTTGTGCTGTTATATCTTGTATAAGCAAATTTTCTCTCAAGTACCACATAAAATATTTTTTTTCTAAAAACTAAATATACTAGAAAAACCTTAAAACTTATATACAAACTTCTAGGTTGTTTAAGTGGGCCACATAAAAATTATTGGGTATTTTTGAAAAGAAGCCCTAACCCAATGGTATATTATAGAAAAATTGATAAAGTCGTCGGTATATTACAGAAAGAAGCAATGTCGATGGTAAGTCGTTGAACTTGAATAAACTCAGTGGTATGGGATAGATTATCTCTGTAAAATTTGATAACTTTTTCGAGGACAGTAAAATTTATCATCCAACATTTCACGGAGACTACCTCGAACAAGGTTGTGGGACACGTGCGTGGTCAACTATTCATGGGTTGTGTTAGACCCGGGCTCTGCTTGACGGCATCAACTCCTAGTCGGATGACTGAAAAGATTTATATGCAAGATAAAATGGGAACACAGGGGCAGATGCATGCTGAGCAAGGCAGTCACAGCACATGGTGAGGGTTTTAAGCCTAGAAAAGGTTTTGAAGATGCAGGAGACACATATATAAATATTGAGGTTGCTGACTCTGTTGCAAATGAGGAAGGTAGATTTTGGGGAGGGTGAGGAGTTTCTTGATTCACAGGAGTCTGAAAATAATTTTGCTAAACAAGTGAGTGGGTTTAGTGATACAGAGGAACAAATTGATAGTTAAGAAGTAGAGAAGAGAAGAAGTAAGAAGCTAATGGACAAAGAAAACAAATCTACATGAGGTGGCTATTGAGAGGAAGGAAGCCCAATATGCTTTTATTAATAAAGGTCAGAATCATATTCCATCCTTTGTCCACGATTCCAATGTTGATTTAATTAATGTTGTCAGTTTGCTTGGAGTTAGGTTAGGATGTGCCTTAGAAGAGATTGATTCTAACATACAATTGGTAAAAAATCTTGAATGTGCTAGAATTAATTTGTTCTTAAAAGAGCAGGAAGTTTCTAGAAATATAGATGGGGAAAACAAATCAGGGGATGATTGTCCTGATGATCACTTTTCATCTGAACATTACGAACATTACCTTTCTTTTAATTTTTCTAATTTTGGATATTATTTTATTTTTTATTCTAAATTTTAATTAATCTCGTATTGGGTTCTTATATGGATTATTCTTTCAATATTGCTTATTTTTAATTCCGAATTTCATCTAATTTTAAATTGTATTCCTACTTAAACTCTTCTCTTATTCTTTTTGCTACTTTCAGATTTTATTATTAGTTTTATTGCCAATTTTAATTAATCTCGTATTGGGTTCTTATATGGACTCTTCTTTTAATATTTCTTATTTTTAATTCCGAATTTCAGCTATTTTAAAATTGTGATGCTAACTAACAAGCATGAACTAAAATAAAAACATAAAACTAAGATATTACGATTAAGATCAAATCAACACTAATAATTCATGATTTCAAATGAATTATAATATAACATAGTTACAAGTACAAAGATTGAAGGACAAGCCATATATATATATATATATATATATATATATATATATATATATATATATATATATATATATTTGTATGTATATAAATATATATATATATTTGTATGTATATATATGTATATATATAGAGTAGCTCTAATATACACCCCTCCCCTAGAATAACTATTCAACACCCCCTCCCACCTCCCATCCGTCCCCACCTTCCTCCCTCCCTCCCGCGCCCCCTCTCCCTCCCTCGCCCCCTCCGTCCCCACCTCCCTCAAGCGCTCCATCCGTGCTCCTCCCCTCCCTCCTGCGCCCCCTCTCCCTCCCGCCCCCCTCCGTCCCCACCTCCCTCCCTCCCGTCGCTCCTCTCTCCCTCCCGCGCCCCCTCTCCCGTCACTCCTCCCTCCGATTCCCCCTCCTCTCGATTTCTCATCCTCCCCTCCAATCTCAACTTTTCTTCTTTTTTTTTCTCTCCCTCCTTCTCTCTTGTCACTCCTCCCTCCGATTCCCCCTCCTCCTCTCCTTCCTTCTCTCTTGTCACTCCTCCGTCCGATTCCCCCTCCTCCCGATTTCTCATCCTCCTCTCCGATTCCCCTCCTCCCGATTTCTGATCCTCCCCCCCCAATCTCAACTTTTCTTTTTTTTTTCTCTCCCTCCTTCTCTCTTATCACTCCTCCCTCCGATTCCCCCTCCTCCCGATTTCTCATCCTCCCCCCAATCTCAACTTTTCGACTTGAACCCATGATCTCATGGTCCATAGCAAGCACTTCTAACCAAATCACCATATGATGATTTGTGAACAAATCAGTTATGTTACTATGATTCGGCAGTAACATTATCTCAGAAGGATAGTAACATCATATGTTACTGCAAAAATGTATAGGTTGTTACTGTAAACTTTATAGGTTGTTACTGCACTTTTGGCAGTAACAATATGACGAAATTTGCAGTAACAGAGAACATGCATAGTAACAGTGGCCCTATAGTAGTAATGTTTTTTAGATCTAGAGTATCTTAAATCTCAATCTTTAGAGAGTACTAACGTACACGTCATGTCTTATTTTTCTAACCCATCTGCATCACATCATGGCGTTCGTAAAAAAAAGTGCTTAATGAAACTAAAATCATCATAACTATTTTTTAACGTTGTTAGTGCGAAAATCAAATGTGTTACTGCATATTGGCCATCGTGTTTCTACGCTGTTCCAGTGAGACGAGGACTAAAAAAGAGGTAAATCTCAATCTTTAGAGAGCAATATCTCTCACATCATATTTTGTATTTCCAATCCGTTTGCACCATGAAGTTCATAAAAAAACGCTTAACGAAACTAGATCCATCATGGCTACTTTTTGACGTTGTTACTGCGATAATGTTGTCTTGTTACTGCATGATGACCGTCCTGTTACTGCACGATTCCTGCAAGACGAGAGCAGCAAAGTGGTGGGCGGGAGAGGGAGTGGTGGGCGGGTTTGACCGGCGGGAGGACGCTTTGACCGAGGTGGGATGGGGGTTTTGGGCCCTAGGGAGGGTGGGGGAGGTGGGTTTGACCCATGGGAGGGGGATGTAGAATAGTTATTCTAGGGGAGGGGTGTAGAATAGATTCACTATATATATATATATATACACACACACACACACACATATATACATATATATATACATATATATATATATACCCAAAGCATTATTACTCATTCTCAAATTGATTCCTTCTTCAAAGATAACCAAGAGTACTTTATCTTTTATTGTGAGCTTTTGTGCTCATTTTGATATTATATAAAAACTCTGAATTATTGTAGGTACGTTCTTGTCATGAATACTGTCTTAAAGGATTCGACACCCATTTTTTATTATTCCACCGCGAGTATGACTTTGTGTGCAAAATCTCAACTAAGGGTGATGTATACAATTACTAAATTATAGTTGCACAAATGATCACAGTAAATCACCCAACTGATGAGATGTTTCAGGATGGAATGAACCCTCACGGCTTCATGGAGTCTACTTTCCAGATCAAATGAATGACATTTTAGATCACATCAAATGAAATCGCCCAACTGGCAGTATTACCAAATGTCATGGATGGGAAGACCCAAATCTAGTTGTGCCTGAAATAAAACATGAGCCAAACAACTGCCTAAGATTGGGCTAAGTGTGCACAGATCCATCACCAAAAGATCGACCAACAATGGATGATGCTTACCCAATTTCCCCTAAATTTTCATTATAGCGATCTGAATCACCGATTACATACATAAATTTGTAATGTTCTAAAGGTGTATGACAGCAGATTCGCATGCATAGTGTTGATTTACTCTAATTAATGAATCATGAATTAACTCCTGTTTTGAACAGTAATTATGTCAGTGGTTCTCCGAAGCATTAAGTTTAGAGGAATTTTATGGTCCTTAAGTAGGTATCAAGAGGTATTAACATTTTAGTGTAAAATTTGGTACATCTTAGTACTTAATGTACCAAGAGGTGTACCTCTCGGTACCTACTCAAGAACTGTAAAATTGCTAAGTTTATTGTATACGCACTTCCTCCGAAAAAACTTTAACTTTAAGCCATTTAACAACTCTCCATTTGTCAATGTTGGTAGAAACATGGATAGGCATGTGAAGCATCGGGAGTGCTAGCCATAGATGATCACCGACCGACTGCTCAGCCATCGAGAGTGTTAGCCAGCTTGCTCTTAGCTAGAGTTTGAGTCTTTTTGAGTTCTAACACACCATGTCCAAAGTATCACCAATTAGTGAAGAGTGACTAATTAGCATGTACGTGACAAAAATGTTTTTCTTCTCTTTGCCACTACAAATTGATGAACCTCAAACATAGCATTTTAATCCATTTAGAAAAAAGATACATACAAGTAATCGGTCGCGTTATCTTTAAAATTGAAATTCTTCTACTTGGTAGCAACTGTGAACCTTAGTACTTTTTTGGTCAATCAAGTCAGTGAAACAATACATTTTTTTTGTTTGTGACCATATTTGTCGGCAAAGTTAGTCACATTATTAAGATAGTTGGTCGTATTATTAAGATTGAGCATGATTATGCTATTATTCATTGGTGCTCTCACAAGACTCATGGGCAATACCACTAGTGGTTCAACAAGAGACAAGAGAAATGTCACTGAATCGCCCACACGAACCGACTCCCAGTTAACAAATAATTTACCAACTCCTATCTAAATATGAACCATGTTAGCAGTAGTATGAACCAGTAAGATCCACACCCTGCATGATATTAATGTTTTGATGAAAACTCTGAACATTTCTGGTAGTAGTAAGAAAAACAAAAGAGGAAACCTTAAAGTTAAGGTTACTCTTAAAGTTGTTAAGAGAAATGGGGGAATAGGAAAAAAAAGAGATGAATGAAAAAAAAAAAAGAGATGAATGGTAATATTAGAGGTATGGGTGTTATAGATATAGAAAAGGTTGGAATGTTACAAGATCTGTTAGAGAAAATAATGTAGATTTTGTTGGTATAATGGAAACAGTGAAACATGACTTTTCCCCTAGAATGCCGAGGGGATTAGTGGTCATACATCTTCGTGATGGAACTGGATGCCTGCTTCTGGTAAATCTGGGGTATTCTAGTTGGCATTAATACTGAAAAATTTGATATCTTGGAAGTTAATAGAAAACAAATTCTATGTCAAAGTGAAGCTGATAAATATTACTACCAAGTTTAAATGGGACTTGATGATAATTTATGGAGCAGCCTCAAAAGAGGAAAAGAGTGTTTCTTAACGCATTTGGTAAATCTTTTACATCAACAAAAAAAATCCTTTGGTGATGGGAGGTGATTTTATTATCTTAAGAAAAGAAAGTGAAAAAAACAAAGCCAGTGGTTATAACAAATGGAGTTTCATTTTCAATGCAATTATTGAACAAGCTAGTCTTAGAGAACTTTGTTTGGGAGGAAGGCAATTTACTTGGAGTAATAACCAGGACAGCCCAACCCTAGAAAACTTGGACAGAGTTTTTATAAGCAATAAATGGGAGGTTCAATTCCCACTCATTGCTGTTAGATCTTTGCCAAGGGGCTTGTCTGATCATAACCCTCTGATAGTTACCACTGGAGAAAACACAATCAGTCATCCCATTTTTAAATTTGAACAGAGCTGGTTCCTTAGGGAAGACTTGAATAAAGTAGTGGAGGAGGTTTGGAACAAGAATTATTCTGGGACCAGTATAGAAAAATGACAGTTGAGGCTTAAAGCCCTTAGGAAAAAGACTAAATGGGTGGAACAAAAACTGGGAAGGCTTATATAGGATCGAAAAGCAGGACATTCTGGAAAGAATTGATGCCATTGACATTAGAGTAGAAAGCATGGGTATGAGTGGTTCTGATAGAGAGGAGAGAAGGGAGCTTGAAAAGAGACTCAAAATTGTTATTAGGGAAGAGAAACTGAAGTGGATTCAAAGGGATCGTAATACTAAGTTCTTCCATGCTAAGGCAAATGGGAGGAAGAGGACGAGTTAGATTCATAGTTTGGTGCATGAAGGATAGATGATTGAAGGACAAGATAAGTTATTGCTTTATATTACAATTTTTTACAAAGATCTCTTTGGACATTCAAAGGAAAACATGTTTTCAATTGCTATGGCAAATGTATCTAAGGTGACAGAGGAAGATTTGAAGAAGTTAACCACTCCTGTCACTTTAGAGGAACTCAAAACATTGATTTTTGAAATAAAAAAGAACAAAGCCCCAGGTCCAGATGGAATAACAGGAGAATTTTACATGCATTTTTGGGACTTGGTCAAGCAGGACATGATTGACTTGATAAATGATTTTTTCAAGGGTTTGATAAATATTGATAGATTGAACTTTGGAGTGATTACTTTGATTCCCAAAACAAAAGATGCCTCTCAAATACAAAAATTTTGTCCCATATGTCTGCTGAATGTAAGCTTTAAGATTATAACTGAAGTCCTCATGAATAGACTCAACACAATCATGGCATACATTATCTCTAAACAACAAACAACTTTTCTGAAAAATCGTTTCATCATGGAAGGAGTGGTGATATTACATGTAGTGTTGAATTCAGTACATCAAAAAAAGTAGGGTGAGATCTTGTTTAAAGTTGATTTTGAAAAAGCATATGATAATGTGGACTAGGTCTTTATCTATCAAATGCTAAAAGCAAAGGGATTTCCAGATCAATGGTGTGATTGGAGCATGAAGGTGATTATGGGAGGGAAGGTGGTAGTCAAAGTGAATGAGCAAATTGGTCCTTATTTCAAAACTCATAAAGGGTTAAGGTAGGGAGACCCCCTTTCCCCCCTGCTTTTCAATTTGGCAGCAAAAGCTTTGACTTTGTTACTTCAGAGAGCTAAGGAGAATGGTCTGATTGAAGGTTTGGGACTAGTGGAGATAACAAAATTGTTGTCTTGCAATATGCAGATGACACAATTTCCTTATTGATGATAATCTAGAGCATGCAAAAAAATTGAAGTGCATCTTTTGTCTGTTTGAGCAACTTTCTGAACTTAAGATAAATTTTAATAAAAAGTGAGGTTTTTTGCTTTGGGGAAGCTATGGAAAAACAACATATATATATAGTAATATTTTCACCTGCAATGTGGGTGATTTACCTCTGAAATATTTGGTAATTCCCATTGACCAAAAAAGAATACTAAACCAGGACTAGAAGGTGGCTAAGAACAAAATGGAGCATAAATTGGGTTGCTGGCAAGGTAAGCTGCAATCTATTGGAGGAAGGCTAGTGCTGCTTAATTCAAGTTTAAGCAGTGTTCCTATGTACATGCTCTCTTTTTATGAACTGCCAAAAGGGGTGAAAGATAGGATGGATTACTTCAGGAAAAGATTTCTATGACAAGAAGATCAAAGTATTAGAAAGTACCATCTAGTTAATTGGCCCCTAGTTTGTTCACCAAGAGACCAAGGAGGTCTTGGGGTGATTGATTTGGAAGCAATGAACAAAGCTTTGCTGGGAAACTGGATCTGGAAACTAGGTGAAACCCCGCGCATCGCTGCGGGAATTTAGTATGATAACAACAAAAATAATAACGTGTAAGATAACTAGATAACATCAGATTAAGTAAATTAATGTGGTTTATGATAATTTAAATTTAAATAGTATGTGGAATGGTGATTCAAACGTAAAAAGTAAGGTGGTATGACTTTATGGAAGAAGAAAAGTAGGGAGATAGTTTGGACCGTAGATTAATCATCTAAAGGCTAAAAACAATTGATGTGGTATGACTTAATTAGAGGAAAAAAGGAGAAAGATAATTTGGACCATAGATTAATCATTTAAGTACTAACTAAGTGAGGATGAACTATATAAGTATATAGGATATCATAAAACATAATAAAGATATACATTAAAACATTATGTGAATTATGTTGGATGATAATTTAACATGTTTGTATTTGAAAAGCTCTTAAATTATAAAAACTACTCCCTCCGTTTCACAATGTAAGTCATTCTAGCATTTTCTACATTCATACCAATGTTAATGAATCTAGACATATATATCTATCTAGATTTATTAACAACAATATGAATGTGGAAAATGCTAGAATGACTTACATTGTGAAACGGAGGAAGTATAAAGATATAGCATGTTTGCATGATGTTTAAATGTGATGATTGTTAGTGTATGATGATGTGGCATCTTGTTAATTAGTGGATGATGATGTGGCATCTTGTTAGTGGATGATGATGTGACATCTTTGATGTTAAGCTTAAGGAGTTAGCAGGGGATAACTTTATAGTAAGATAGGATTAGAGAACGAAGAGGGTTGGTGGCAAGAGATCAATATTGAGAAATATTACAAAAACAAACCACTATCAGGTCTGAAACTCAAACCTGGTAATTCACATTTTTGGGAAGGGATTATGGAGGTGAAAGATGTTTCTTTAGTCTGTGCATAAAAAAAAGTGGGAAATGGAGAAAATACTCTTTTTGGGAAGATAGTTGGATAGGTGGTAGACCTTTGGCCTTGCAATTCCCTAAGATTTATAACATAGCCTTGATAAAAAAAATCACCATTGCAGACTTGAACAAAAAGGGCATTGGTTCTAAAAAATGCAGAAGGGATCTGTATGGAGCCAAACTGAGAGATTGGAGAAAAATTACACACGGGTGGGAAGAGTTGAATTTGAAAGAAAATTATAAAGACAAACTATGGTGGAACTTGTCCAAAGATGGGAAATTCACTGTGAAATCTTTCTATAATGCACTTAAAATGAAGCAGGTGAATTACCCTCATAAAAGAAATCTGGAAGTTCAAAATAGCTTTGAAAATCAAAGTGTTACTTTGGCTCTTTACCAATAATAAATTTTTGACAAAAGACAATCTTTTCAAGAGGGGCTGGAGGAAAGGTGATAATAAATGACAGTTTTGTGATAAGGAAGAAACAATTCAACACCTTTTCTTTGTTTGTCCCATGGCTAGATTGATTTGGAATATAATCGCTTGTGCTCTAAATTTGAAACCTGTTTTGAATAGGCAGGAACTGTTTGGTTTCTGGATTAAGAATGCTGACAAATTCACAAAAAATCTCATTGTGGTTGGGATAGCTGCCGTGATATGGTCTATATGGAAATGTAGAAATAAAGCTTGCTTGGAGAAAAAACTTCAAAATAATCCCACTAATTTAATTCACATGGCCTGCAATTGGGTGGATGCATGGTAAATTTTGCAGAAACAGGAAGCAAGCCGAAGAAGTTTGCAGCTGGGAGCCAGGCTGCTAAAATAAGTAGCAGATGAAGTCTACAACTCAAGACATGGCTGGCCAGGAGGAGTACACAGGATCGCAGGATGATGAAGACAGAAGGAGGCCTATGCAAGTTGCTGTCTGATGTCCGTTTTGTGATGTTTTCTGCTCAAGAAGGGCATGGATGCCTGCTTATGTTTGCTGTTGTGGGTCCTAGTTTTGTTTTGACAAGCTTGTAATGGTCCAGGGGTAGTGTTTCGTTTGTGGAATCTTCTAAACTATGGGCCGGCAGAATCTGGAGTGACCCTCATGTTTAGTTTCTAATCTTTTTTCTCTTTGCTTTTGTAAAGACTGCTGTTACTAGCCTAACATTTCTAGTAAAAGAAACGGGAGCCTTCTGTCTCTAGTTAAAAAAAAAATCAACTCCGAGTTGGAGTCGGACTACGATTACATACTCCGATTCCCTCAACACTTTGCGCAGTATATATTCAGTTATTCACAATGAATTCACTAGCGCTTTCTCTTCTGCGCTCTGCTGCTGCTGCTGCTCTCAGGGCGGTGAACCGCAAACGATCGGCGCTGGAGCAAGACGACGCGACCATCGGTGGCGTCAAGAAGCGGCTACGGCTAGGCTCCATCTACGACTACAGGAAGCTCGCCGTGCTGGGCGAAGGCAGGGACGGCGTCGTGTTCAAGGCCGAGCACCTCCGCACCGGCGACATGGTCGCCATCAAGTGGGTGCGCGCCGCCGCCGACCAGCGCGCCTTCATCCGCGAGGTCGGCTGCCTCGCCGCCTGCCGCAGCCACCGCAACATCGTCGAGGTCCGCGACGTGGTCGAGGACGCCAGCACCAGGGACATGTTCATCGTCATGGACTTCGTCGGCGGCCGCACCCTCCACCTCGACCTCTGGATGACCCATCCCGACCCTGAGGAGAAAGCCCGCTTGGTGATGCGCGACCTCGTCGCCGCCGCCGGGGCGCTGCACGCTGCCGGCGTCATGCACCGCAACATCAAGCCCGACAACGTCCTCGTCACGTACGGCGGCGGGCTCAAGCTCTGCGACTTCGTCCGCTCCTCCCAACGTCCTCGTTCACTTTTTTTTTGCTCCAAAGAAGATTTTGCTGGCGGGTCTCATAACAATGCTGCCAACGAAAACCAATTTTCGTTGATGGCTGTCTTAGCTTGCAACAAGAGAAAATCCATTTTCGTTGGCACGCACCTGGCTGTCCGTTAGCACAAAACGCACTCTGGCTGTATCGTCGGCCACCAGCGAAAACCCATTTTGGTTGTTAACAAATTAAAATCATTTTTTATAGTGTATCATTCCACTAAATGTGATTATCGTATCTATATTTATGTTATCGTACTTAATTGATAATGACGTTAGCATGTAATAAGTATTCTCTCCATCCCAGAATATAAGAAGTTTTAGAGTTGGACACAGTGATTACTAATAAAGTAGGTAGAAGTGAATAGTAGAGGGTTATGTTTGGCTGAGTAGTGAAGGTATGTGGGAAAAGTGAATGGAGTAGGGTTATGATTGATTGGGAAGAGAATATTGATAGAGAAGTTGTTATATTTTAGGACAAATGCCGAGGGCTAAAAGTTGTTATGTTTTCGGACGGAGGGAGTATTTCATTAGTTGAACCATATATTAGTCACCCTTTCCAACTGTCTAGCTACAATTCAATCTGAACCACATTTAATGTATCAAACATAGTTAATTTTATCATCCTTAAAACGATACTAAGATGTACCATATTTCCTAGTGTAAATTTTGATACTCCCTCTGCCCTAAAATATAAGTATTTTTAGACTTTGACACAGTTTTCGAGATGCTATTTTGATTAACAATACCTATAAAAATAAGATATTTTAAATAAAAAGAGTACATATTATGATAGTTTTTTTTAATAATAAATCTAGTAATATCAAATTTATATGATTGATCTTTTTATTATTTTTACTATTAATAATTAAAGTTAAAAATGTTTGACTTAACACTATAAAAAATATTTATATTTCGAGATGGAGCGAGTAAGTTATCAGAGGACCTTAAAATTTCTCATCACGGAGACTACCGGAACAAGGTTGTGGGCCACGTGCATGGTCAACTACACACTGCTAATTCGCGTACAACTCACGCGCACTGCCACGTGTTAGGCTGCAGAGCGAACCCCGTCGTGCTCCCATCACTAATCATGGCGATTAGCGTTAATTACTGTCATTAGAGTTAATCACTGATTCGAGAAAGCTAATTCGCGCGCGACGCGGAGTGGTTAGAGTTTTTTTTGCGGTTTCTTTTTTTCTTTTCGGGATTTTTTTACGGAGACGTGTAACTAATCCGATTAGTTTTAGATAATGACGATAATTAAGGTAAGATTTGTAAATTTGTCTTTTTTTAAGATTTTTTTAAGTAACAGATTGAAAAGAAATATATACGTGAAATCAAATTTTAAAAACTTTCAACCCATATTTTAAAACTTTCAACTCAAAATTTAAATTTGTTTGGAGTCAAATTTTGAAAACTTTCAACTTTTCATCTGAAATTTGAAAAACTTTCAACTCAAATTTAAAACTTTCAATCCAGATTTGAAAACTTTCAACTCGAAATTTAAATTGTTTTGGAGTCAAATTTGAAAACTTTCAACTTTTCACCTCAAATTTGAAAAACTTTCAACTCAAATTTAAAACTTTCAATCCAGATTTGAAAACTTTCAACTCGAAATTTAAATTTGTTTGGAGTCAAAATTTGCATCTCAAATTTGAAAAACTTTCAATCAAGATTTGAAAACTTTCAACCCAGATTTGAAAACTTTCAACACAAAATTTTAAAACTTTCAAGTCAAGATTTGAAATCTTTCGTGTCAAAATTAAAAACTTTCAATTCTACATTTGTAAAGAGGTGTGCTAAAGATTGAAAAAAATCGGAAAGAAATGGCAAAAAAAAGGAAAAACGTGTGTGCCACAATAAAAAAAATGCAAACAGAAAAAAAAGGAAATAACCTTTATGTAGAAAGAAAAATAGAATGGTCACCGTAATTCTGATCGTGATTAGTTTGATTACGCTAATTAATTTGATCCTACATGCTGCCCATACGAACGTGTACGTGTCCCCACCTTCCCGCCCTGCGAAGCGCCGAAGCTGCGTTATCGTATGGTGGGCTGGACCCAAACCGCGCGCGACTTCGTTCGCTGGCGCAAGCGCGGGCAATAGGAAATTCGTGGTCAACTGTTCCCGGGCTCTGCTTGACGGCATCACTCCGAGTCGGAGTCGGAGTCGGAGTCGGACTACCATTACATACTCCGATTCCGACGACACTTTGCTCAGTATATATTCAGTTAGTTATTCACGACGAATTCAGTGATCTGCTTTCTCTTCTGCTCTGCTGCTGCTGCTCTCTCATGGCGGCGACCCGCAACCGCAAGCGATCGGCGCCGGAGCAAGACGACGCGACCACCGGTGGCGTCAAGAAGCGGCTACGGCTAGGCTCCATCTACGACTACAGGAAGCTCACCGTGCTGGGCGAAGGCCGGGACGGCGTCGTGTTCAAGGCCGAGCACCTCCGCACCGGCGACATGGTCGCCATCAAGTGGGTGCGCGCCGCCGCCGACCAGCGCGCCTTCATCCGCGAGGTCGGCTGCCTCGCCGCGTGCCGCGGCCACCGCAACATCGTCGTGGTCCGCGACGTGGTCGAGGACGCCAGCACCGGGGACATGTTCATCGTCACGGACTTCGTCGGCGGCCGCACCCTCCGCCTCGACCTCTGGATGGCCCATCCCGACCCCGAGGAGAGAGCCCGCTCGGTGATGCGCGACCTCGTCGCCGCCGCCGGGGCGCTGCACGCCGCCGGCGTCATGCACCGCGACATCAAGCCGGACAACGTCCTCGTCGCGAACGGCGGCGGGCTCAAGCTGTGCGACTTCGGGTCGGCCACGCCGGTGAAGCCGCCGGGGAAGCCGTACGAGGAGTCGCGGGTCGGCACGCTGCTCTACACCTCGCCGGAGCAGCTCGCCGACAGCGAGTTCTACGACCCAGCGGTGGACATGTGGGCGCTTGGGTGCATCATGGCCGAGATCCTCACCGGCGGGCCGCTGTTCGACGACTCGTCGGAGGAGAGGATGCTCAAGGAGATGGCCGACATGCGACACCGGCTCGAGTCCACGGGGACATGCAAGCTGTTCGACGAGCTGCCGGAGTTGTCGGCGGCCGGGCGTGAGGTCCTCGCTGGGATGCTGGCCTTCAACCCCGACGAGAGGATGACGGCGGCGGAGGCGCTGGACCATCGGTGGTTCACCGGCAAGCCGGAGAGGCGATCATAACTGTAGTTGACACGTGTAGCTCGCATGCACTTGTCTGTGTGTAACTCTTGTGTAATGATTCATGCTGAAACAAGAAGATTCTTTTGTTGAATTGTTGTAATTAAGCATATTTAATTGCTGAAACAAATGAAACAACCGATCTTTTCAAATAATTTATCGATCCAGTTTCAACAGTAATTAATGTGTATACCTTTAATCAAGCTCGTAGCGCCAACAATAACACCTACTATAGTGGTAACGGACCTCTACCGCTACCGCTACAAGATAGTGAACTGCAAATAGCTATTTGGAACTTAGTGGCCGCTATAGCGCTTCACAACTGCTATAGCACCCTGCTATAGCGCTTCGCAACCGCGATAGCACCCTGCTATTGATTTTGTTAGATCGCTATAATGCATAAACAATGTGCTTGACATATGGATAGAATAAATTAGCATTGTGTGCCTTCTTTATCTTATACATTTATGTGTTATTTCATAATTTTTATGTTATGAAATGTAGGAGCAATTAAACAGACAGTCTAAATTTTAAATTTTAAGTGAAACTTGATGTTAATATTGATATACAATCTAAATTTATGGTTATTTTTCTTAATTCTGCTATTGGAACTTAGCGTCCGCAATAGCGCCCGCTATCTTTGCAATCCGTTACCCAGACACTAATCCGCTATCAACCTGCTATACGCTATTTATTACTTGACCTTTATCACATACTCCCTTCGTTTCAGGTTATAAGACGGTTTTATTTTGGTTAAAGTTAAATTGTTTTAAGTTTGACTATGTTTATAGAAAAATATAGTAGTATTTATAATAGGTATTATATGCCCCCACCTCTCAACACTCCCCATCCCACCGCGCGCGTGATGCCGCCTGCCCTGCGCCTCCTTCCCCTAACGCGCGCGCTTTGTCAGCCCGCTCATGCCGGATCAGGATCCCTGTGCAGTTGTTATTATAACTGCAACTTAAGCAGTTATATGTGCATCACACGATACTGAATTAAAGGTCCGGATAAACAGCAGTACTGTAGCATTCATCCAAAGCCGTTGGATCAGAAAACGAATGGCCAAGATTGCGTGCAGTTACGATAGCAACTGCATTTGATCTCAATCCGCTCGCGCCTCCCTCCACTCGCACGTGCTCTCCCCCTCCCCGATCGAGAGATCGATCTCTGTTATCCCTCCCTCTCACGATCTCTCTCTTCTCCCTTCCTTCTCTTCTTTTCTTCTTTTCTTTTCCTTCCTTCCGCGATTGATCTCCTCGATCTTCCCTGTGCCACTGTCTCTCACGATCTCTCTCTCATCCCTGGCTTCTCTTATGCAGCTAATAAGATTTGAGCACTAGACCCTTTAACTAAATTACCACAAGTATTAACCACTAAGCTACACCTCACTTTATGATACATAAACTTTAGTGGAATATTATCTTCTTAATTCAAATCTTATGATGCTAATCCTCGTGACACTTGGCACAATATGCAAATAGTTGTTACTGTCAATCGCAAATTGTTTTACTATACGATCTGTTATTGTGTTACTATATACCATAAAAGTGGGTTTTTCTCTCCTCTAGGAAACCAAAATTTCCTCCTTCATGGCTTGCATACGTCTACCCATGTCATTCATGACAAAGAAAAGAAAAGAAATCATTAAGAAGAATTGAACTCTAGACCTCCCTTTAAGCGCATAGGAACCACCACCACACTATAGCTATTCCGTATATCCGTACGTTACTACCGATACTACTATGTGTTACTACACCATAGTAGTAACAACGTGTGAAATAAATATAGTAACCACATACCTAATGTGTACTTCCTCCGTTTCATATTATAAGACTTTCTAGTATTGCCCACATTCATATATGTGTTAATGAATCTAGACATATATGTGTGCCTAGATTCAATAACATCTTTATGATTATGGACAATGCTAGAAAGTCTTATAACCTGAAACGGAGGGAGTAGTAAAAAGTAAATGTCTACTCTATGCCATTGTAAACTATGTGTACAATCACATCCCTTTGGAATAATTACTCTACACCTCCTGGCTCCTCCAAATTGTTTGAGCTATCATATCCTCGACTCATGCCTTAGTTCGCATGGTGCTCCTCCTCGACCACAAGCGAAACCGCGTCTTCCTTCCCTCCACCATAAAAGAAAAAGAACGATAATAGCTTATGAACAATTAAACTACAACAAGGCATTAAGATATATAACCTCTTCTATATCTTAGCTCCATTGCATAGCACACTATATATACACAAATCACCCTGTTTATGTCCACATTACTGCATGATCCATCCTGTGTTACCGCAGAACATGATGTGTGTTACTATACTAGGTTGACATGTAGTAACGAGCTATATTATTACGAGTGAATATGTGTCTTACAGCGGAACATGAAATATGTTACTACATGAATATATGTTTTACTGTAGAACATATAGGACATTACTGCACTTTTGGCAGTAACATCGTGGTGAAATTGTATTAAACTAGGAACCGAAACAAAAATATATGGATTAAAAATCTCACATGCTAAATGTACTTGTTACTACACAAAAGTTAAAGTGTTACTGCATGGCAAGTACACGTTACCACATGTTTATGCAATAACACTGTCTAAAAACTGCAGTATGACACATTACTGCAAAAAATATAGTCTTTACTAGACTCTTACAGTAATGTCGCGATAGGATTGTAGTAATGTACAATAGACAGCAGTAACAAGTAATACTAGTTTTGAAAAGGCCTAGCTTTGAAAAACAATATGTCTCATGTGATGTAATATTTTTTTTATGACCGTTTGCGTCATGATGCTAGAAAAAAAGTGCTTATCAAAAGTAGATCCATCATGACTATATTTTAACTATATTTGAGAGTTGTTACTACACATAAGACATAGTGTTATTGCACAGTGGCCATTGTGTTATTGTACCTTTCTGCGAGACAAGAGCTGAGAAGAGGTGGGTGGTGGGGGGGTGTTAGTAGGCGGATTGACCGAGGTTTGACCGGCGTGGGGATGTTTTAACCGACCTTTGACTGAGTTGGGAAGTGGGTTTTGGACCCTTAGAACAGAGGGAAGGTGGGTTTAGCCCTTGGGATGGGAGGGTGGTATAGAATAATTCTATACCGCGGGTGTAGAATAGTTTTGTTGTATTTATAATACTAAATTAGTTTCATCAAATTAATAATTAAATATATTTTCATAATAAATGTCTTGTGCTGAAAATGTTACTATTTTTTTCTATGAACATGGTCAAACTTAAAGTAATTTGATTTTGATCAAAGTTAAAACATCTTATAACCTGAAACGGAGGGAGTACTATATTTTTAGTTGGACATAAACTAAACAATGGTCATTAATATGGTGTTTTTATTCTTACTCATTAGGAAAAAATTGTTGATAAGATGGGAGACAAAAATCGTTGCTATGGTTACCACGGCTCAATTAACATTACATAGCCTCTAAAGAATGGTAAGTTCCTTGCATGATTGTGGGAAAAATAGTAATAAAGATTTTTTTAGCTTAATGATCAGAGCATGACAAATCATAAACCGGGACAAAAAATGAACACCAACCGGGACTAAATATCATAAATATCATAAAGTCCCATTGCACTTTTTAATGGGGAGTCCCGGTTCCTATTTAAACAGGCACTAATGTGATTTTGCCATCCAAGCAAAGATCACTTCCCCAGTAGTGTCGTCTTAACCGTCGTAAATGCGATTATTTTTATTTTTAAACCTTTTTTATTTTTAATTTTAAAGATAAACCTTTTCAAAAATTATTTTCAAAGATCTGAAAAATTTAGCCACGTAAGCTGAATTGACATGGCAAAACAATACTGTCATGCCGGTCCCACTAACGTGGCAACATTATTTAACCACACCACTTTGACATGGCAGAACAAAGCTGTCACGTCCGCTGCAGGTGACGTATCAGTGTTGTTTTGCTACGCCAGACAGGCTAGCGTGGCCACAAGATTCAGATTTTGAAAAATAAGTTTTGCAATTTTTAATTTTTCTATTACTATTATAAAAATTGAAGATGTTTCCGCGGTCCGTCATCCGTGTTTGAGTCAGTTATAAAAATTGAAGATGTTTTCGTGGTTCATCATCCATGTTTGAGTCGGTTATAAAAATTGAAGATGTTTCTGCAGTTCATCATCCGTGTTGAGTCAGTTTCAATTTTATGTGTTGGTTTTAATCTATATCTCTTATTTACTATTATAAAAATTGAAGATGTTTTTGCTAGTATTTTAGTACGTCATCCGTGTATGAGTCAATTTTTAATATCGTTTGCTTTTGGAATCGGTTTTAAAGATCGTTCACTTTTAGTAATACAGAAGGAATCATATAAGAAATCTGTTTAAGAAAAACTCGCATGCTAACTTGAAATGATTAGACTCCTAACTGCAGCTCATGATTTTCTAAATATGCGAACTCCCACAGTGAATTTCATCTTAACTAAACCATATAACAATAAAAATATTAAAATAGACTTCACCTGTAGCAATGCACGGATATTTTTTCTAGTATAATTAAAAATTTAAATGGTTAGAAAATTCCATAAAAGCATGGTATTTAAGTAAACGTGTATTATCTAAGGGAATGTTCAAAGGCAAAGACTCTTACAACAATTGAGACCCATAAAGGCTCCAATAATATGCACCAAAATATTTTTTAAACCTTTTTGTTCGTTTCCTCATCCTCATACAACGAAGTTTCCATAAACGTTAAGAGTCTATGTTAAGTCGCTGTTAAGCTTAACATGGATGTTTCTCTCATCTCCCCTTTCTCTTCCATGCCATTAAATTAACTTACCAAGCTTGTTAAGAACATAAGAGAAACTGCTATTAATTGCTACTGAACATGTCTGAGCTCTACCTTTCATCGATCGTTAACCTACCAAGCTTGTTAAGAACATAAGAGAAACTGCTATTAATTGGTACTGGACATGTCTGAGCTCTACCTTTCATCGATCGTTCCATGAGTGAGGCTCATTTGGCAATATGTCAAGTTTGAACATAAATATTCCATGATTTTCTTTTCGTAATCATGCAGAGAAAGCATGAAAAGCACTATGGCATTTAAAACGCATGGAAATCACCATAATTCATAACTTCGCAGGTTCCTCTGTTAAAAGGATTATTGATCTATGCATGCTTGACTTTGCTGCTCAAAGGAGAGGTGACATGCATGATCCTTGCCATGATGAAAGTATGAGAAGGTTGCGATCTTAGATGCTTCATTTCGATTGAGATAGCACATCAGACCTATAAATTTTGATGTTGTATTCTTTTTCTATTGATGTAGTAGTACACAACACTAAGCTAATAAAGTTTATTTGAGGAAATGTACATGAGTAACATAACGTGTGTTTTTGTGCTTATGTCGTCTCTAGATTAGCATGTCTCTAGATTAGCATAAGAGATGAGATATTAGAGGATTACTGAAAAAAACGATATTAGAAGATTATTAAACAAAACGCAAGACGCAAGACTAGCCGTGAGTTGCGATGTTGTTTGATATGAGAGACAGTCTTGGCATCTCCAAATTGAAGCCTTAACGTGAAAATCTTCGAGAAAAGTGAGTTGAGATGTTGTTTGTTGCGATGTTGTTTGATATGAGAGATAGTCTTGGTATCTCCAAATTCAAGCCTTGACGTGAAAATCTTCGAGAAAAGTGAGTTGAGATGTTGTTTGATATGAAATTTATTGCATCAAATTGAAATTTCTTCATCTTCTAGGTGTAGATCAAACTCTGGAGCCCTGTATAAGCAAACAATCTGTCAGTCAAACAGATTCTTACTCGGAGCCCTGTATAAGCAAACAATCTGTCAGTCAAACAGATTCTTACTCGGTTTTTTACATGTGCAAGAAACACTAGACTCCTGCAACATGGTATTAATATTATTATGAGTTAATAAGATTATATGCCCATGACATATTCTACCGACTGCCTTAGTGCCGCCTTAGTGCCTAGCACTAGGAAAAAGCTGTATATAAAACCATGGCTACTTCAAGTACTGAAGTAGTAGATAAAACTAGAGTTTCTCAGCACAAAAGGAAGAGGTACAGTAATATCAAATATAAGAAAAACACTATTCCAGTTCAGTGCAGTGGCTAGATATCCTACTGGCATGAAAAAGAAGGAACAAGATTTCCCGCCTCCTCCACACCTCTAGGTTTCCGTCCCTACTCCACCCTGACCCTCGTTTTCTTCTAGCTTTTGTCTCCCTTCTGCTGTTGTGGATGCTTCTCCTGGACCCTCTGCCATGTTCAGAAATGCTAATCATGGCACCAGGCAAAAGCATAGATATGTGCTGCATCCAGGATTGCCTTCCTCCCCTCCCTAATGCCCCCACCTCTCTTCCCTCCGCTGCAGTACAGGTCTGTTTCTTCCCACTAATTATTAGCAACCATATTGCCATATAAGGTTAGATTTTGTGTATAATGTCGCCCCGCCCCAAGCCCCAATAGATAGGTGTGGTGTTAGATAGGCATATCACCTCATCTGATATTGTAGCATCGATACAAAACATAATTTGATTCTGTTGGTTCTGAAATGTACTGGTTTACAGACAAGCAATTACCTGCAGTATAGAAGCTCGTGTAGGGATAGAATGAAGTGACGAAATTGCTTTCAAAAAGATTCCTGAACTGCAGCGAATCGAGCTGAATCATAAACACGCCAATAGCCGTCAGCACAAAAACTGCATTGCTCTCCTCGGCAAAGCCTAAAACGACCGGGCGCCATGGCTCGGCCTGCGGTTTCAGCGAAAGGATCTTCTCCAGTTCAAGGGTTCTCCGCAGCAACCATTCAGAATTGGCCATCCTCTCCCACAACCGGATGCGCTGTCCACTCAAAATCCCAATCCCAAGCTTGCTATCTTCCATCGGGAATATGAAGCTGCTCGAAGGGCGGCTATTATCCGGAACATGCGCCAGCCCTCCGATTACAGACAGGATCTGCTTGTCCAAATTGAACTCAAGGATGCAAATAGGGCGATGAATCAACCAGCAAAGAACATTCCCAACCATGGTGCTAGTACCCACTGAAGAAGTCCATTGTGTAACCAATGTTGTTGAGGCGATATCGCCCCATGTACCGGACTCCGAATCGTAGAGACAGACAGAAATTTGTGTTCGTCCATTGTCAATGAACACCAATGCCAGCTTGAAGGGGCAATTGCCGTGCACATGGACATGGCCATCATCGGCCGCCGCCGCGGACGAAATCACCTTGGTTGATGGCGAATTCCGGTGGGAACGCCACGGAGCGGCGGCGGGGCCGGTGACGGGGTCCCACACGAGGGCCTCGAGCCGCGGCCGGTTGAGGAGGAGGGCGAGGGCGTGGCGGCAGCCGAGGAAGGACAACCGCTCGCCGGGGCCCTGCCTGAGAGAGAGGCGCTCGGCGGTGATGCGGTTGGGTGGATCAAGCGTGGGAGTGAACAGGGCGTCGCCGTAGTCGTCGATGAAGAAGCCGAGCAGCGGGGGGCTCCGGTGGTGGTGGGCGCGGAAGCGGCGGAGGAAGACCGGGCCGGCGACGAGGCGGCGCCAGCGCTTGCAGACGAGGGAGGCGCGGAGGAGGGACGACGGCTGCGGTGGGAGGCGGAGGAGGATCTCGGAGAGGAGATCGTCGTCATCAGCAGGCGATCGCGGCGGCGGCGGCGGTGAGGTTTCCGGAGAGCAGGAGTGGGGGCGGTGTCGAGCCACGGAATCCTCACCCATCTGGTGCCCCGGCGATGGTGTACGGAATGCGAGCGATTCCGACGGCGGCGAGGTCGCCGTCGCCGCCGTCTAGGGGAGGGACGAGGCGGCGGCGGCGGCGAGCCTATAATGGGAAGGGGAGAGAAGCAGGCTGGGTATTTTGCGGGCTTTTGGGCCGTTATCTCAGCCCAAAGGCACTAGTTTTCTTTTATTTTTTTTTAAAAAGTGTTTTAAAACGAATGATATTTAAGGGAACTCCTAATGCAAACCGATATGAGGGATCTACCGCTACCTTCAATGTTGCCGAGTTCATATTCGAGGATAAATACTAGATTAGATCATCCCAAATATTATACTCGTGTGATACTAATATATAAAAGCAGCACCGGTTTCGGTCAATAGGAGTATAGTTATTACCTATCAGATAAGGGCTCCGAATTTGTAAAAAAATTCTTGTCTCCCATCTCTTTTATATTTCCAATTACCGTAATCACGGTCGAACCCCTCGACAAATAATGCTTCCAAGAAAACTTATAACAAAAGTTTTGAAAATACCGTAAATAATAGTAATAACAATGCAAAGCTTAAAGTAATATACTTGTTAATATGATTGAAGTATGTGTTTTTATCAAAGAAAGTAACAAAGAAATAATTTATTTGGGTAAAATGGGACCTTTTATCAAATCTAGAATTGATGTTCAGCCGAGTGCCGACCTCTCCCGTCTCTTCCCTCACTTTCCACTTCGGCACAAAATCGACATGGCATAGTATATCCATGGACTAGTTCATTCAATACACACCTAAAAAGTGTTTACCAAGAAAATGTGTGCTTGGTCTATTTTGCCGAAATTGCTAATTAGTGCATATGCACCATAAGCTTAACTCGCGCGCGTTTCTGGCCCATACTCGTACATGGCCCACACACTCCCACTTACCCATCACTTCCTCTTTTTTCGCTTCTTTCCTGCCGAGCGTGCACAACGGCTGTTTCTTTTTTTTTTTTTTGAAATCTGTCCCTTTTTTCTCAACACGTGTGATTCTTTTTGCAATATTTTATAAATAGAATCTTTACCTCCAATTTCACCTGAGAGTTTTGAATTTGAGTTGAATTTTTTTAAAAAAATTAAGTTGAATGTTTTGAATTTTAAGATGAAAGTTTTTAAATTTAAATTGAATATTTTGATTTTGAGGCGAAAAGTTTAAAATTTGAGTGAAAAGCTTTCAAATATTGACTTGAATTTTTTTAAGTTTGAGTTGAAAGTTTTCAGATCTAAGTTGAAAGTTTTTAAGTCTTGACTTGAGAATTTTCAAATTTGAGTTGAAAATTTCAAAAAAATCTTGAGTCGAAAGCTTCAAATCTTGACTTACAAGTTTTCGAACATAAATTGAAAGTTTTAAATCTTGAATTTAAAAGTTTGTTGCAGCTAAATTCCCGTACCTATCCCAATTTATCGTGTCCTAAATAAAAGGAATAAATTGTGCGGGCGGTTATTTTTCCAAAAAAAAGAAAACATAAAAGAAAAGTAGAAATGTTACTCGCACTGCTGTTCCCGCGCGCGAGTTAATCTCCCCGCGCGCACACACGGGGTAGGAGGCCCCCTATTTATGCAATATATTTTTATGTAAAGTGTAGTTTAGATATTATGGCAACATTCTAATTGCAGTTTATACTTATAATATTTTACTCCCTCTATTTTTAAATATAAATATTTTTAGATTCGAATTATGTATACAATATATATAAGCATTCTAGAGTAGTACTGGTCTTATCAATCACTTGTCATTGAGATTTGTATATATCTTACTCTCAACTTCCCTCCCGCTCTTGACCACCCCTCATTTACTAAACCATCACTATAGTCTTTTTTTCTCGAATCTTAATATCTACTTAAAGAACCAATAAATGTTTATATTTGGAAATGGATGAAGTAGTAGATGTGCCTTCTTGCCCATAGTTATTGGCATTGCTGAGAAAGGTTGTGAGAAAGAAACTTTATCTTAGTCTACATAATTTTTATCCCAAAATAACTTTACTTTTATTCTGTTATCTGCCATCGGTCCATAAATCGATGAGCTTTATTAATTCCTTCCATACTCATACCTAATATTTACCTATCAAGCCACCAATACTATTTTTCTATTAATAAGTGGCATTTTGGTCATCTTATCTCTACCTTGTTTTGTACTACCTCCGTCCCAAAAAAATTGCATTTCTAGCTCTAAGGCTTTGTCCTCCAAAAATTGTATTTCTAGCCATGTGGGGCCCAGCAAATTGATTCATCTAGATAAGTTTCCTTAAGTTCTCTCAGCTTGTAACTTAAGTATGCTAATTATATGGGTTAATTCTCTTAAACTTCCTTTTAATCATTTGTATATATGGAATGTGTGTATGCAATGGATTCATTAAATAAGGTCATTGTGGTCATTTTCCAATCCTACTGTTTTATCCTAAATTAGTTAAAAATGTAATTTTTATGAGACGGAGGGAGTATCTATAAGGTTAAAATTAAAGGTATTTTGGGAAAGAGTGAGTAGCAAATTACAGTGCCAACTTTTCTTTCCCGAAAGGAGATGCACTGTTTGGTTTGATCCTATTTTAGGACCTTAACTTTGTTGACTGATCTACTTTGACCTGTCACTTGTCTCCAAGCTCGTCCAATGCATGCAGATCCTTTGTCACACTGACAAATGGGATCAGACATGTCTAAAGGAAAAATATCAATAGATCTGCACCCCAAACTTCAGAGTTTTTAAACTAGTTTGAAAAATAATTTTCTTGCAATGGATTAGGTATTTGGTTTATCCAATCATTGAATCTTTATGTACACTGTTATGTTGGCAGATCAGGTCTTGTTTTGAACATGTGAATCTTCCAAGGTCTCTCTGGTTGTCTCTTCTGGTCTCTGTAATAGGTGGTAGGGATTGACTGGTAAACAGCTCAACCAAGAACCAACCACCCATCCATGATGTGGTGGTAGTTTCGCAAGATCACCTTAGACTGGTTTGAACACAACAAAGTTTGACCAAGAATTTGAATAGGCAACGAGAAGCCTTACATGTATATGTTTCTCTAGCTTCAGTTCAGGCATGTTTATTTTTTGATCAAGCAATGCATATCAATCAAATTCACACATACTATTGGGAGGTGTTTATGGCCCCCCACACCCTGAGTAAGGTAGAGGAAAATCTGCAGTTTGCTTATTAAAAATTCCCCACACCTTAGACTGCAGTGGGGAATACTAAAGAGAGGATAAAGTTTGAATATGATGGCACCACGATGAATAGTTTTTGAGATAAAATATATAATGGCTCATGTATTCTTGATGGTGTGGGTTCACCTAAAAGCCCCTTTATAGCATTATAGCTTTAAATATATAGAAAGAATGGATGTAAATATACAAATATGCAAAAATAAGTTTTGCATGAAGAAAAAGGACTTTATTTAGCCATTATGCGAAAGATAAATTATATGCAAGTCAAAATTTAAAATTATTTCAACGATTCCATTATAAATTCCATGTTGGATTGCAATGATTTGTATTAATAGACCTTATTATAAATATTAATAGATGACATTATCACCAAAAGTTAAGAGAAATAATGGCCATTGAATTACTGTACAATGAACGGTTCAGTTTGGTGTATCTAAAAAGAACTCCACACAAGAAGTTCTGTTGCTTGAGATTTATGTTTCATCCTAAATGTTATTCTATTTTATCACATGCCTAAATTAAACTCGGCTCACTGAAGGCACAAACTAGGTGGGCTCAATCTAGGTTTTGTTTATGTTTATTGTTTCATCTCACAGTGAACATTGGTGTCATTGTTCATATGAAATTATGAGGTGTCCACCTTTGAAGATAGTTAAGAATGCAGATCCTTCATTGTTTTCCTCTGATCTTTCTTCTCTAGGATATCTAGATGCTGTGTTTGGTCTATGGTCTTCACTTAATACTGTTCTTATTCTAGATTGGTTGGTGATCAGAAAAAAACAAGTAAAATATGAGGAAAAGCTAGTCAATATAAATTAAAAATATGATGCACTCCCCTGAAACCTTTGGTTTCTCTCCCCATGGATCCATAGCTTGTGAGAACCACGTATTCGTGTCATGGTTTGAAATTTTGGGTATTTTAATTGGACCCTATCGGTAAGCACAAATCTCCCCTGTTTTTTTTGGATTTTTTTTCAAATATTTATGAATTTGGTCAAAATTTGTTCAAATTTCAAATAGTTTCGGACAAAAGACTCCAAAATTCATGAAATTTTTAAAATTTGGCAACAACCGAAATTTTAGTGGTTACCGAAATTGCAAACTCGGATTCTTGTACCGATATATCTTGCATAATATTTTTTGGTACAAGCTGGTAATCTTCTGGAGTTTCCTTTCTAACTAGTAAAGGCACACACTGAACTATATGCAAGGTATTTGATAAAAATATGAAAACAGTATCAAAGCAGTATAATATAAAGCCTCCGTAAAAAATACTCCCTCTGTTTCTTTCTGATGATGTTGGTTAGTACTGACCAATGTCAAACATTTCAAAATGGAGGGAGCATACAATGCAAAACAACAAATTTAAAAATCATAAATAATATTACTTGTTTGATACTCTAGGGTTCTTCAGCTTGCATCCTAGCTAGGATGTGCCATATATATCTAGCTTACATAGTTTTCAGATGCATGGCCTTGTTTACAAACAGTAAAATGCTTACCTTTAAGCAAAAAACTAGTTACATTTCCTATATAAATTGAAGCAGCAACGTGTACGTGCACGTAAACGTAGAATTCAGATAGTTTGCAGTCACAATAATTCAGTTATTATACTTTAACTAGGATGGTAGCCCGCGCATTTGCGCGGGCATTCATGAATCATTGCTTAAATATTTCTTTTAAGATATTTGTTAGTTTATAATATGTAATATTTAATTCATCTTTATAAGCACCAATCTATAAAGTTATTCTTCTTCATCATTTAAGAAGACGTAGGTCTTTAAGTCTAAATCAAAAGTAAGGTGTTGTTTTTCTTTTTAATTAAATGTTTTGGGCTCTTATTTTTAACGAATCTCAAAAAGGTTATTTCTAATAAATGTGTTTTATTCCTTCTTTTAGTTGGTTCACATTTGACATAATTTGTTATACGTACTTACATATGAATTAATAAAAATAGAGTAGATATATTCTAGGCCTTGCTTCCTATATTATGTGTGACTTATATATATTTTTAAATACATTTAGTCAACTTGAGTGTTAAAACCCAAATTTACTAGTAAGAAATATAATATTTAAAACCAGCTATCTTTTGCTATGGCATAGAATAGAGGGAAGTCTATTGATATGTAGTCACTTAAAAATCATGCAGTGGTTATGTATGGTTGTCTCAATTTAAGGGAAATTAAGAACCACAATGGTTCTAAGAAATTATAAGATTTTCTACAATTGGTTCAATATACACTTTTGTTTTATTTTATATAAAAATTATTTTTAGTTCAAATTTATGATATCATAAATAGTGACAGCATTACACCCTGTGCGTCAATTTTTTTAAAAGTTTTTTATCCATAAGGAAGTAAGATTGGTATAGATTCTCATTGTTTATTAATAAATGAATTGTATGGACATACGGCTACGGTAAATTCACGGGCTTGTATACTCCAATATATTTGCATTATATGATAGATAATTTATTTGGGAACGTTTCATATATAGTGTCTGTGGCTCTACTCAACCATTGTGAATATGATTTGATGGCTAATTAAATATAACAATACATGCATGCAATATTGTTTTTGGAATGTAATGTTTTACTAATGCTTCCATGATTTAAATATTTCTATAAAATTTCTTATGAAATATTAGGAATTGTGTGATTAAAACCAATCACTCTCTATTTTTTTTAGCTGGCCTTCACTTGGTATGAATTAATAAAATTTAAATTACATAATGCTTTATGTGAAGCCCACAATGCATATCTGATCCAATTGCCATAAAATTTTAAAAAGAGACCCTAGAAAATCTTTGTGTTCCAACAACCAAATAAATTCTTTCAATTTTTTTTCACATTCTAGTATATATATTGTTTGTGGCTATATGGTCCTCTTGCTGCTCCTATTTAGTATTCCCTATTGCTAAAAAAAGGTAAGGCGAAGCTAAGCACATTGTGCCTTCTTCCACTCTCTCTATATGCATTATTCTTAACTCCTTCTACGTACTATCTAGCTACTTCTATTTCATCCATCACGCGTATTTGCACAAGAAAATATTTGGGTTCCAAAGTATAAAAAAGTTTATTACAATTTGTTCTAGAAGTAAATCTAATGATTGAAAATAATTGGCCAAATATTTTACTTTTTTCTTTGAATTTCTAAGGTTTTTTTTCTAATTTTTTAGACATGGTGATTATTATTATTGGTTGACATGTAAAGGATATGGGCTATGTTCAACTGATGTAGTTTAATTTTTTATAAAGACAAATATGGTTAATCTTGAATTATCTGTTTCATTATAAATAAAACAATAGTTAAAAATTAAAGTCATATATAACTTTTACAATTATAATCATTTAGCTATCTAATTATTGATTGTTTTATATTATGTTGTTGTTTTGGAAATAGAAAAATTAGAGAGGAGGAAATTGGATAGGAGAGGAGATATGTGCATCTACGTATGACAAGGGGAGAGGATGATAGTTTTTGTTCTTTCATAGAGATCCAATTAATTGGTTCATTGGTCCGAGTTATCTATATTTAAACATAAATATAATATTAGCAAACAAAATAATGTATTTTTTTTACTACTTATTATTTTAATCTTATTATTTAATTCTTTGTGTTTCATATTATTCTAATATAAGCTACGTGTTGTTAATAAGGTGTTTAAATATATATATGATATTCCCTTAAAAATGTGTCTCAAGTGACCAATAGCTAGTCCAAAGTAATATTTTTGTACTTGTTAAATATAGTTAATTTGAGCCTTCAATATACGACAAAATCTAATGTACATATGCGGATAAAAAATAACTATAAGATTCAGATCAGATAGTTATCATATAGTAATATGTTTGTGTGTTATCATATAGTAATATGTTTGTGTCTAATACATCATAGAGAGAGGGAACCGAATGGGTGGAGGGACAAATATATACATGTAAGTACGTACGTATGTACATATGGAAGGGAGGGACTTGGCTCACGTGGGCCTTTCAATTTTTTTAATAACAAAAGTAAATCTAATTGGTCCACCATGTTTAAAGGAAAATCAATTGTTGTGATATGGACTTGAATTATTTGTTTTCGTTTTCCATCTAATCTAAATGAGAAAAAGAAGAAAAAGAAGTATGGTAGGATCATATGTACGTACAAACGTACATGCTGTACAGGTACACGGACCGAGGGATATTTTAAGAGAGATAATTGATTTGGTAATTTTGTACTAAGATAGATCTAATGGTTGTTGATTTGGCAATTTTGTAAGATAGATCTAATGGTTGGAAATAATGGGTCCACCAGATTAAATGAAAATAAATGGCTAGATGTTTTGCTTTTCTTTAGAATTTTTAGGATTTATCAAATCGCCACGTGGTGGTCTAGGAGTGTTTTTAGGAGCGCCACATGGCGGCTTGAGAGCGTTTGTAGAAAATTTAATGGACTTTTAGTATATAATAGATATTATGCTTTCATCCTACCCACATAGGTAGCAACAACACACATCTTGCTTTGTTGGTTGTTTCCAAGTGGTTTTTGTTTTTACAGAAGCATGCAGCACCTGATTTTGATCACTACTGGGTATGTGTGTCTAGACCCTGACCTTGATGATTTATGTTGAGCAATGCATGCAGCTCACTTGGTTTGAGTTTTTCCTTCTGATGGTGATCCAACGTATTAATTTTTCACAAGAAGTTTTGGACTAATTTGATGCACCTCTGCGAGTTACAACGGCGCATTCCGATACCCTGAAGACAGAGGCAGGTAAGTGGTTTTGATCTGCTACTAGTCTAAAGATAATCTTGCCAGTCAAACATGGTGATGCCTGGAGATGCAACACAGAGGTAACTGAATATTCAGTGAATATACAACAAAACCTTGAGAACCATTTTTTTTCAGAAAATGGAAATGATTTACATTTTCGATCTCTACCAACAAGCACACAGTTATAGGATCGTAAAGGGTCTTTCCCACTCTAAAAGCTAGCCTTGAGGTGAGGGGCTCCCCTACTTATATCTTAGGTCCTTTGCCCTTCCACAACCAATGTGGGACTATTTAACAATCTCCCCCTTCACACATTGGTGTCCCTCAGCCCTTCACCGCCCCTTCACCGTATCCGGGCCCCACCGGCATCAGGCCTTCACACGTGTCCATCGGGCCAGAGATGTTAACCTAGCCAGGCTCTGATACCAATTGTAGGATCGTAAAGGGTCTTTCCCACCCCAAAAGCTAGCCTTGAGGTGAGGGACTCCCCCACTTATATCTTAGGTCCTTTGCCCTTCCACAACCAATGTGGGACTATTCAACAACAGTCAACAAATAAAAAGACTCAAAGTTATGGGAAAAATCCCCATTTTTTCCTCCTAATAATATCAAACTGAAATACCGATTAGAAAACACGTAGAATCTATACCGATATTCTAAAACAACTATGCCATCCAGAGTGGAATAAAAAAAAACCTAGCTACCTATTCCAATTGTATAGCTTCATGCATATAGGATAGAGCTAGCTGAGCTGATCTTTCATGTACAACGTAACAACAGGAGTATTTAATAGTTGATGACGACGTCTTCATCGACAGGCATGGAAGATTATTTCAAGCGTTGAACGAAGAATTGTCTTCATAATTTTCCACGATTTTGAATCCATACCACAGATTGTAGCCTCTATGCAAATATTTAAGATGCTATTTGATAGAAGATACTGAAAAGGGTCCAGAAGGAAGGCGACAAACACACGAGTTGATAGTGCCCTCAAGAATACAGTGATAATGGGCAAATGGGCATAGACTGAACTCTCAGGATATTGAGAATATATGTAGTGAACTCTGAAAGTCGAAAAATGGGAATACTTTGACCAAAACATGAACGACAAAACCCAATCAAACATATTTATACGTGTGACAGAGACATAGAGTGACCAGACACTTACAGCATGTGAATATCTATGGTCTATCGTTAACCTGGAATCTAAAAAGGCAAATAGTATTTGAGCCACAGAAGCCTTGTGCCAAACATAAGAAATCCAGAACCTCTTGGAAGCATGACCATGAAAAGTAGAGTGCCAAATTCTAGAAATAGGATTATAACATATTTTTGGGCATCTAAATAATGCATAGATCTTTCAAGTCTGTCAGATTTATCATGACTTTATAATTGCTGTCTTGGCATGCAAGATATTCCACTCTGATTTGTCACCATTGAGTTGGATTCAAGAATCTTTCGTAGAGAAGGGTTTCTCAAAATGTTTAACTGAAAACTACATGGAGTATAATGCCTCAGTAGCAAATATAATACTCCCTCCGTTTCAGGTTATAAGACGTCAAATTACTCTAAATTTGACTAACTCTGCAAAAAAAAAGGTAATATTTATAACACCAGCATATTTTTATTAAATCTATAATTGAATAAATTTTCATAATATAGGTTAAAAATATTACTATTTTTTTACAAAATTAGTTAAACTTAGAGTATTTTGACTTTGACCAAAGTCAAAACGTCTTATAATCTAAAACGGAGGGAGTATAAGAGCAGGTACAATAGCAGGCTATAAGCCAGCTGCAAACGTATTTTAAGGAGATAAATGAGGAGAGAGAAGTGCAGCGGGCTACAGATTTGTAGCCAGCTGTAGTACGGACTCCAAGACGCAGTGTGTGTATGACAGGTGGGACCAGTTATTGATAGTGTAGTATGTAACTATTGTATGAATGAGTTATTAGATTGGCTATAGATAAAATGGAACTAGTAGTTGGCTATAATATTGAACTTGCTCTAAAGCAACATTCCAGTGGTAACTCGGTAAGTAGTATTAATTGTTTTCCACTTCAAAGATTTTAGCAATCATCCTTAAAAGTACCAACATGTAGCATATAGCATTCACAAAATGCATTGCCCCTACTTTTGAAGCAAACAATATATCTCTTAGGGGAATTAAGCAGAGTTTAGTTGTCCTCCTAAATGATATAAAGTACCGACATATCATACATAAACTTGGAACTCAGACGCTTTACAGTCAAAAGAATTCAGTTATGTTGTGACTTTATTTGGCTTTGAGCCTACCACATTGGTAGGAAGAACAGTTATCCTGCTTTGTTGGCTCTTTCCAAGTGGTTTTTTGCAGAAGCATGCAGCACCAGTGTTTTGACCACTACTATTATGTGCTTCTAGATCCTGATCTTGATCTGTCATGACAAGACAAATGCAGCTCATGTTGTATTGAGTTTTTCTTCCTCGTGGTGAGCTAATGCATCAATTATATCATTCAGAAGTTTTGGGATGATCTGAATCATCTGCTGCACTTTCGCGATGCGAGTTAGAATAGAAGCCTACTAAGTTGGATTATTCTGAAGAGAGGGATGATGCATGTCTGGTTCTCTGCAACTTGTCTAGTATTTTGTAATTCAAACATGGTGATGGCTGGAGCAGCACTCAGCTATTGAATTATTCAGAGAGTGAATAAACAGTCCGTCCTTTAGATAAACATAAGAGATAAATCATGTTCAGCTGACTAGTTAAGATTATTATTTTGTTCCCCTGATGATGTTGTCATTGACTAGATGTCTGGATTGAAAGATTAATCAAAGTGCAATAGTTTGAACGATGAACGATCGCTATCATATTCCACAATTTTGAATGTATAAGATAGATCATGGACAATAGAACGATCATGTTTAATGGAAGATATTGAAAGGATGGAAAGGAAGCTGACAAACACACAAGCTCACAGTGATAATGGGCAAATGGACACTAGACTGAGCTCGAAGCATACTCAGACTGAACTCTCTGTGTGCAGAAAAATGGGAATATACTTTGACGAAATGTTGTTGATCATTGTTGATATGTATGAGGAGAAACTAACAACATGTCAATATCTTTGGTCCCATATATGATTAAGACTAAAATACGTCCTTAAACATGGATCAGAATGCTGCTTAGGTCCATAATCTTGCAAATTGCTCATTTAGGTATATAATTGGTTTAATGTATCATCCAAGGTCTAAACACCCTTTGACGAGTCTGCGGCGCTTAGATGGTTGTGCACGGTGAGGCTAAAATGCAAAATGGTTGCCACCCAAGACTAGTAAAAGGTGCTTTGGACCTTAGTGATACAGTAAATCAAGATTACATATCTAAATATGTAATTTATAAGATTATAGACCTAAGTGACCACGATCTAAGTTTAAGGACTGGACATTGATTTTACTCTATGTTTAGTTACCTACAATATAAGACTGATAGCAATTAGGCAATAGAAGTTGGTGTGCCAAAAATAAGAAACCTAGAGCATCCTGGCATGAAGCGTAGCCATAATACGGTGCCTAATTCTTGATGTAGGATTTTGGCTCACTGTTGGATGAACAATTTGCAAGATAATCATAACTCTTGTAGAGAAGCTGTATCATAACTTTTTTGGCAATCAACACATGACTTGCTCGATTCTGGCCACTAAGTTTGAATCAAAAGATTTATTTTTAGTTCTTTAGATAATGAAGATTTTTTTTTCATAAATCCCTCCAAACGTTCAACTCAAACTTGTACGAAATTTGGAAAGTCGTATTTGTTCAGACTACCTAAACAAATAAGAAGTTAACTTCAAGCTAGCACATCAAAATTTTTCAGAAGTGACGAATTCTTGATGTAAGATTTTGGCTCACTTTTGGATATGTAATTGATGCATAAATCATTCAAAGCTGGCAGCTATATCATAACTCTTGTAGCGAAGCTGTATCATATCTTTATGATCTACGATGTCCCTAGTCCCTTTGAAATCAAGAAGTCACATGCTCGACTCTGGCCACTGATTTTGGAATCAAAGTTTTTTTTTCACACAGCGCTACAAATGTTAAACTCAAACTTGTATGAAATTTGGAAACTCGTATATGTTCAGACAAACAAGAAGTTACCTTCAAGCACATCAAAATTTCACAAGTTACCAATTTGATCCATAACTCATTTGCTGGACAAAGACAAAAGATTTAAAACTTTTGTACATTTCCTAGCTAAAAACCCTCTCATGATGTAACTAATCTAAGTCATATTATCATAATTACAAGTTAGTTTTTAAGATTCAAGAAACCCTCTTGAGCCCTCTGAAATCCATGGCGTCAATGCAGTGAGCTCCTCCTCTAGTTTCATACTTGATCATCAGCTTGAGCAGCTCAGTCGCCTTCTCCTTGGTTGCATCCCTGCACCCAACCTGCAGCAGCATCATCACCTTCTGGAACGCGCCCACCTGCACCGCATCCACGACGGCGCTCCGCCTCGCCGCCGGCGACCCCACCTCGTCGTCATCACCGTCGTGCCATTTCTTGCAGATGCGGTGGAGCGCCGAGACGACGAGCTCGGTGGCCGTGTCGGACACGCGGAACATCTTCTTGACGAGCACCGGCACGGCGAGCGCGTCGGCGCGGGCGCGCGCCCTGCCGGCCTCGGACGCCAGCGTCGCGTCGAGCGCGGCGAGCGCTTTCTCGGCCGTGCTCCGGTCGCCGTCGATGAGGAGCTCGACGAGGGACGGCACGAGGCCGGCCTCCGCGAGGCGCGCCGCGGCGTGGCCGTCGGCGAGCGCGAGGTGGTACGCGGCGACGAGGGAGGCCTTGGTGGCCTGAGGGGAGATCGTGTCCCGGATCGTGTTCACCAACACCTCGATGATCCCGTCAAGGTTGTCGCTGAGATCAATGGCGGTGGCGGCGCCGCCGTTGCGTGAGCAGCAGGAGGACAACGCGACGATCTCCCTGATGACGACCACCGCCTGGAGCCTCCTCTGCAGGTCGCCGTGCTTGGCGACGTTGGCGAGCAGCGCCACCAACGCGGCCGACGAGCCGATGGCCACGATGGCCTCCTCGTCGAGCGGCATGACGAGCACCAGCGCCGCCAGGACGTCGTCGAGCAGGACCGACGACGCCGACGCCGACGCCGAGTCACTCGCCGCGGCGAACGACGCGACCGCCGCGGCGAGCGCGCGCGCCGCGCCGGCGGACGCGAGGCACCGGCGGTCCCGGTCGGACTCCCGCGCGAGGCGCCCCACCTCGCGCACCGCCGCGACGCACCTCGCCGCGTCGCCCGCCCGCGCGGCGGCCTCGACCTCGCCCAGCACCTCGCCCGCCTGCGCCGGCGTGACGGGCACCCGCGGCGTGGGGATCCGCTCGACGCCACGGCAGCGGTTGGCGACGCACCACGCCTGGATGACGCGGCGGAGGGCGTGGTTGGGGACGAGGTCGTCGGCGCGGAGGTCACCTTTGGTAACCGGGCACGTCGACGACGCCGCCGCCGTCTTCCCCGCTCCGGCGGCGAGCAGCCACGCCTCGATGCCGGCACGGTCGTAGGTGATGCCGGTTGGCCCCACGACGGGGTCGCGCATCAGCTCTAGCGATATCGGGCACCGGAACTCCGGCGGGACAGGCAGCTCCAGCTCCGCCGTACTCCGACGAGACAGCAGCGACGGCGACGACGACGACATGGATGGATCGGGGAGGGATTGTTGAGTTGCTTGAAGAGGAGATCGATTCAATGGAGGAAGAAGAAGAGAGGTGAGGTTTTATATAGGGTTGGAAGGCAACACGGCATGCAAGGAATGGAATTGAATGTTTGACCGTTGAATGGAGAAGGCCAGCTTTGAAAGCGCGGGAAAGATAAAGAAATGGCATTATTTATCTTTTATGGCCGGTAATTAATGGCAGTTACGCTGATTCGGGTAGGTAACTATATTGGAGCCATCATTTCCCTTATTTGTGCAATAAGCAAAACGATATATTCGTAAGCAAAAAGTAATTTTTGAGTAAAATTTTTATATACGTGTTCTTAGCGATCTAAAAGCAAATGCTGAAAAATAAACTTCGATAAAAAACCTCAAAATCAGCTACAAATTTAAGGTTGAAAATTTAAATTTTAGCTGATAAGTATAAACATAAGTGAAAATATTAGGCCCTATTACCCCTAAGCTTCGGATAGAACGAAAATGTTTCTTAATGTTTTTTTAATGGAGTTATTTAATTTTGAGAAATTTCGTGGGGATTGAATTGATTCGTACGAAAAATCCCTACTTTTCAATACAACTATTATTTAAATTGTGCATACATGCATTTGTTAAGCCGTTGTTATGCCCCTATATGTGAAATGAGTTTGTGGGATCAACAAACAGATTTTTTACCAAAAAAAAAGGATAAAATATTTGAACAGCGAGTAATGCACCACTACTCCATCTACTTTCCCAATACTATTTCCATATCTACATAAATATCACAACAGGCTAACCATAATTGTACATTGTATTAGAGAATAAAAAAAATTAAGAGCCAGCGTCTTGTAGATGTAGATATGGAAAATGTGTTTTGGGAAACACGGGTGGTATGATGGTTAGAAGCTAACTTTTTTTACGACCACCTAACTTGCCAAAAGCTAATTCGCGCGCGCGCGTTGTCGGCGCGCATTTCCAGCCCACACAGCCTACGCACGCGCGCGCACGTTTCTTTTCTCTTTTTTCTTTTTTTTTGCGCAGTTTGCTACCGCCGTTTCTTCTTTTTTCCTTTTTTTTTTCGCAGTTCGCTGCCGCAAGGGTAGGAGAAAAATTCTTAATTAGTTTACTAGTGATTAGTTTCCTATTTTTACCAGTGATTAATTCACTAGTAATTTTTAAATATTTACTTAAAAATTTTCAAATCTCAAGTTGAAAGTTTTCAAAATTTTCAAATCTGGACTTGAAAGTTTTCGAATCTCGAGTTGAAAGTTTTCAAATCTCAAGTTGAAAGTTTTTTTTTTCAAATTTGGACTTGAAAATTTTTAAATTTCAAGTTGAAAAGTTTTCGAATCTGAGTTGAAAGTTTTAAAATATCGAGTAGAAATTTTTTTAAAATTTAAATCTGACTTTAAAATTTAAATCTTAAATCGAAAGTTTTCAAATCTAACTTAAAAATTTTTCGATCTGTTAGTAAAAAAATCTCAAAAAAAGAAAAATCTTCATAATCTTTCCTAATTACTGTCATGACTGTCAAGTGTTAACAAATAGAGGTAGTTAAGCGGGAGTGCGCGCTAGCGGCGCGCATGCGCCAGCTAACCACCTGACAAATCATACAAAGTGTAGCCAATAAATAAATGGCCTCATAGCAATATTTAGCTATAAAATGAGTCTATGGCTATGCTTAGGGAAACTTACGATTATGAGAAACTGTTGGTGAGAGAAGCAAACTTATGAGAATATGGAAAGGCTGAGTTTCTTAGCTTCTGACAAAGTTGATTTTACAGAATACATAGCTATAGATTCTCAGAATATGGACGATAATCGAAACTGTTTGAGGAACTTATGTTAATTGAAAATTGTGATAGAAGTTGCAGCTGCTAGAAGCTTTTTGAAAAGGACCTATGATATGCGGAGCAACGAGCTAGTAGAATGGGAGTTATCATACTTATAATAACGAACCAAACACTAACCTAACAAAATATGAAAGTGTGACGCATCTGGCATGTAACATGACAAACTGAACCAAACAATAAAAAAAATTAGTAATAGTAGCAAGGGAGCATGCCACCGTGTAATACCCAAAAAAAAAGTTCGATAAGATTCATGACTGCTTAAACATTTTTTCTCGGATTCTAGAAATTCTGTTATCCATACAAATGCTACTCCCTCCATCCCATTTTAAGCGCAGTCATGAGTTGATCCGTATCTAAGTTTGATCGTCCGTCTTATTTGAAATTTATATATAATTAATTTTTTGTTATTAGATGATAAAACATGAATAGTTCTTTATGCGTGATTTATGTTCTTTTATTTTTTAAAAAAATGTTTTTAAATAAAACGATAAATTAAAGTTGGACACGAAAGTCATGGTTATATTTAAAATAAGACAGAATGAGTAGCTTTTAGAGTGTACCTGCGAGTCATCAGTACATGACATGATCACAATATGTGTGGTGTGCAGTGCAGTGCAGTGCAGGTAGGCACGTTCGTGCCTATGTGATGCCACCACGTCCAAATTAAAATCAAAAGTACTCTTAACTGACGACGACGCATCTCGTGTTAATTTGTTGATGAGGCCAAGCGCCATGCACGTGGAACGCGTGCCATTTCTTTTTCATTAACAATTCTCTCCTTTTTATATTCCTTGTGCTAATTACGTACTCATTTATAAGCAAGTTTCGACCCAGAACAAAATACAGTACTTATCTTTTTTTTTCTTATCTGACATCTATGGGAGAATATATAGTTTCTTAATTCTTAAAGATTTCGACTTAGGCACAAAAGACGATGAGCTGTAGCTTGAAACGAGTGCAAAAGTTCAAGTCTACGCAACGACCAGACGCTGATCATACCAGCAGACTTGCCAAACTAAAGTTTGACTTACCGAAATCAACAAATTCTGTTTGAAAGAAACAGGAGCTCCTCCTGTGCTGTTATACCGTAATTTGCAACTGTACGATTAGAAGATGAACTTGTAGTTATAGAGCTTAAGATTAACATCCTAAGGAAAATGTTATGCAACGGTGCAAGAAAAAAAATGCTTATATCTTTATGACTGTCACTAATTTGTCACTAGCATGCTAGCCTATGTGAAAGTTTTTACAAGTTACGCGACCCCCAGATTTAATTTTACAAGACAAAAACAGTAATAACAATATACTATATCACAAGTACCCTCGTGATCATCAGCTGATTTTATTGTCCCTGGACAACTCCCAAAATTTGATGACCAGTACTTAGAGTGCAATATATAATGCAGTAGTTGAATATATCAAGGTAAGTCCTGTACAGTGTTACCAAAAATTTCAGCTGATTTTCACGTGTATCAGTATAAAACGTCATGCCAATCAACAACATGCCAACATTAATGGCCACCTCAGTATCTTTCAAAAAAAAAAAAAAAAAGGCCACCTGAGTTTGCTCATTACATCAACTGAAAATATGTTTAGAAAGTGATACCATTGCTACTGTTTCAGTGCAAAAGGAAGCGTTGCGTTTCTAAGATTTTTACACGTATGGGGAACACCAGGGCTACAAAATTGCTACGTGAATCCGAGAAAAAGAATGGAGATACTGTAGTTGACGTACGTACCCAATATGCCAGTGCAAGGCCCAGCAGATCTCAGAGTATATATGTGCTGATATCATCCACTGCTGGTGGTGGAGAGGAGATGGTGCTAACAAGATGTCTCCTGTGGCGTCGCCGAAGCCCATCGACGCCGGCGGCCGCGTGGAGCCGAAGCCAGAGCCGCCGTTCTGCCCGTAGCCTCGTGCTCGTCCGCCGATGAGCCGGACGGACACCACCAAACACGAGAAGCCCATGTCGGCGCTCGCATTCAGCCATTCACCAACCCCACGCTGACGTACGACCATGAGTCCATGACGCCGCCATCTCCGTCCCAGCAGCTTCCACCCAAGATCCATCTCTCCCCACCGCAGGCACAAGTGACCACCGCCACCGCCTCCTCCGCTTCCCCGCCCACCCGCCACCGCCATCGCCACGCCTCAACACCGCCGGCAAGGTTTGGGCTGACACCGGCGGTTGTCGCCACGGCCGCGACAGCGGCGGAGGTGGCATCGAGAGCTCCTACTCATGCGTCGCCTCCGTCCTCAACGTCCTCGTCTGCTCCCTCCGCAGCTCCCGCTGGAAGACATGGGGAGAGAGAGAGAGGGGAGGAAGAAAGCACCTACAACTGATATATGGGTCCTACGATGATTCAATTTGTTATATCAGTTAAAACCGGGCATAATACAGTCTAGGATTTAAAATAAATAGGAGTGATCCTATTTGTAAATTGAGGGATTCGTTATCTCGTATTTCGGTTAGGAGTGACTTTCAGACTTGACAAAGTCAGGGACCTATAAAGTGAATTATTCGTTTATAGAGCTCAGCCAATCACACGATCTCCAACTCTGGGCGGATCTCGGCCATCAGGCCCAATAATACCGGCCTCTTGGGCCTCCTACTTCAGGCCTTGTCATGACAAGCACGTAGTTCAACTATAGGCTGCGTTGTTGCCCTGGCTTGGTAACTAATCCAACCGACACATAAAACAAAGCGACTATTAATTAAAAATTAAATATTTTTTTAAAAAATAGATTAATATGATTTTTCTAAAGCAACCTAAAAAATACATCGTTAGTAGTTTGAAAAGCATGCGCGTGAAAAACAAGGGGTGAGTTGAGACGTGGACTGATGCCTATCCAATTCAACTCTAGAAGTTAATTCTTTTTAGAATGGAGGATATAGACATGTGATGCATATGATATTTGGAAGCGGATCGTCTGACGTTACGCGTGCAACGTCTGAGGGACGTCGGGCGTCGCTCCTTCGTTCATTCGCATCACACGGAGCTGCTGGGGTGGCCACCAGCGGAAGAGGCAGCGGGTGCTGTGGCATCAGCTGTGGTGTAGGGAGGTGGCGGGAGGGACACAAGTGTGCCATCATGTGCTGCTTCTCATTCTCCGTCATTGTCGTCACCTCTGTTTGCGTGCTCGTGGCATCGTATGCAGGGATGGCACCGCCGTCGCCACTTGGACACCAGGAATTTGATGGACAAGCTTGTTGCGCGGTACCCCTCCCCGAGGTCGCTGGCCACCTTGGCTGTTAAGGTCAAGAAGAAGGATTGGAAGTTGGTGACCGTCGCGGTCCACGGAGGGGACTAAGGAAGAGGGAGTATGCTGCCGGCGGTGGCTGCGGCTGCGACGTGATGTAGCAGCTATTAAAGGAGTTGGAGCAAGCACCACTAGTGCCGTCGTTTGAGGAGATGACGACATAGGGGGAGCTGCGCCGGCGGTGGATGTCGAGGTGGTGGTAGTGCTGCTGCTGCTGTCGTTGCTCGAGTCAGTCTTGCTCAGCCTCAGAGCAGTCGCCTCCCCTCCCCTCTCCCTGCCAAAGCAGGCCACTAAATTTGGTCGTGCGGGCGAGCCCTCTACGACGGTGACAAAGTAGGTGACGCCGTGGTGGTGGATGTGGTCGACCGCGACACAAGGCCAAAACTGCGTGAGGAGTACGGTATGAGTGGAGAGAAGGGAGTTGACCGGCGGTCAGTGCCCTTGTTGATTTCCTCCAATGGCCTCCTCGAGCGACCCCTGGTTCGCCCATATCCATGGGGGCAGGTACGCCGAGTGGTTGGGGACGTCGTCGAGCTCGGTGCCTCGGTGGAGCGTCCTTCCTCTCCGCCTCACCTCACCGCGCTTGCTCCTTCCCCTTGACGCTTGAGCTTCTCCTTCCCTCGGCCCTCGCCACCGCCAGTGTCCCGCCACGTTCCTCTCCGCCTCGCCTCACGGCTACCGACTTGATCCTGCCACGTTCCTCTCCGCCCATATCCCCCTTCCTATGCTCGAGCTTGGGAGAGGCAACGTGGACACGGCACGGCTCGAGCATGCAGAGGAGATTGGACCGTCGACACTTTGCTCGCCCTCCTCCGGCTCTATCTTATTGCCGCGGCCTTTCCGGTCTCATCTCGCCGGCCGGGTAAGAGGTGGAAGGATGAGAGGATTGTATGCGGGCCCATTGTGTTTTTACTTTTTCCTCGAGGGATTTACATGTGGGCCCTGCCTATTTTTATTTTCTTTCCGATTGGGAAAATGCCATCTATGCTCCACATCACGTGGAAGACCGAGTCAAAGTGCCACTTAGACACCACATAGGACGAAACTACCGTCAAAACCACCTACAATTCTACAAAGAGGTAAATCGATCATGTGTCAGCAGTTGAGGTAAACCACATAGCGGCTAGCACGCTGCTCGTCAATCCGCCCTTGCCAAAAAAAAAAAAGAGCAATCCCTGGCGTGGGCGTGGGAGGAGCAGACCACCGAGGAGTCGAAGACTCCTCTGACGCTGCCCTCCTCTCCATCCCTCTCCCCCGCGCGAGAGCTTCCACGGCGGTGGCGTCCTCAACAACAACGGCTTCCACGGCAGCGGTACCACCACCCACGTCGGAGGAATGCCAGTAAGAAGCCGCACTAGCATGGGAGAAAGGCGCGACTGTTGCTGCCAAGGGAGGGAGGCGACCACCACCACAATCATAGCTTTCTGAATGAGGGCGACAACACCTGTTTGAGAAATTGGGATTGGAATTGTACAGATATGAAATGAGACCGAAAATTGATGTGAATTGGGACTCTGATTCAATACTGAATGTGATAAAAATACTGCCAAAATTTGATACTCTGATTTCTATGAACATTTGAGAACGTGAACAAGTTAATTGAGTCATTTTAAGACAAAATAAGATTAAGAGTTTCAGATTGCAATGGCAGAAAGTTGACAGGCTTGGACAGTGAACACTCAACATTAAAATGTGATCCTTGTTGCTGCATTGGACATCTAAAGCCTGAATATATTTTGTCCCCCAAGTTTTGCTTTCAACATAGCAAAAGAAAGCTAGACATATACATCATTGAGTGCTGCCAATTTAAGAGTAAGACTTCGACAGGATTGCCCCAAAACAGGAGTGCTTTCACCAGGATCTAGCCAAAACAAAATTAACCATAGACACAAAAGTTCTCCTGATTTTTTTTTGCCCCCAGCTCCATCATACTTGTACTATCACATAATTGCATCCAAACTCGGGTTATTCTCCAGAACATGACTTCATTACTAAAATGCATCGTTGGCTAAAAGATCATCTTTTATCAGCACATGCAAAGTAAAAGAATAATCATTGGTAGTTTTTTATACATTTCCATAGCTATTTAACTGCATGTGTTACCGTCAAAAGCTGAATGAAGCTAGGTGCATGTATTCTCCAGGCTCCTCCTTGTCCAAAGCAACACTATCTCCTGCCACTTGTGTTGCTGCACCAACATGGAGTGTATTTTCCCTAGTTTTTGTTCCTTTCAACAAAATAATGAAAAAGGATGAAGAGAACACATGACTGAATAGTAACGTGGTATTGCAATATCTTTTTAGAACATACCTTCAGACTTTTACCCTTTTTATAATTCGTAAAACCAAAAAGTTAATTTAGGGCTATCAAATGACTGGTATTTATAGGTTTAGAATATTGGACTCTTTCTAGATAAGAAAATTCCATTTAATTTCTTTGTAAAGAAATATCTTTTTTTTTAAATTATGTTTTAAGGTTTGAACCTAGCTTCTACGTGTGCGCACTTAGCAGAAAAATGTTAAGTGTGGTGTATGTAATGGTTGAGTCTGAATCAAAGAGACACAAATTAAAGTGCTCTTATGTCCGAATCTAAGAATGTGCTTTCTATCATTCTTTGGGAAGATGGTTGTTTAGGCTGTACTGAGTTGTTTTGTTAATTGTTTTCCTTCTCCGTTTGCAAATTGTGAAGTAACTGGATGCAACAAAGTTACCTGTTTCGTCCTTTTCTTTTGATTTCATTTTTCTTATTGAAGTGGATTGCACGTACACGAGTAGTCGAGTACAATGCTTTGGAAGGAATCACTGTTCTTCTGTCCCCTGCTTTATAATGCACCCTTCATTTTTTTTTTTGTCTTAAAAAAAGAGATGCACCATGCATTGGAACGAGATTATGGCAAGCAAACACTCCCACAGTAAACATGAAAAAGGTTGTCAAACATTATGGGAATAAAATCTTCTCCAATCTATATATTTGTGCAAAAGAAGACCAAATCCAACAGAAAAGGAGATACGGCATGATATATATTTGGGAAATAAGGCCAGCATGTTCATTGCTAACAGATGGTGGAAGGCTGTCAACATTTTATAATTTGGTGAATATCCAGATGTATACACTATTAATTTGTTGCACGTACTCAAGCTAAGGTCAACTGTAGAACTGATCCCCTTTTTATGCTTTGCGTTTTATATTTGTATGTTACTCTTCGGTGGTACCATCAAAGAAAACAAACCCAATATTATATATATATATTGATCATTTAATCTACGAATGTTTATGACATGCTTGCATGACATTAATAAAGGAAACACAGATAGTGAGATGGTGTTAATTTTAGGGGCATTTGCAAATTACCACTGTTTTTTTCAATATTGCAAGGATATCACTCGAATGACAATTCTAGTGGCATTTTTGCAATTTTCTAGTGGCAGTCTTGCAATAACGATTTAAAGTAGTGGTAAATTTGCAATTGCCCCTAATTTTATCGATAGCTGGGGTTATCTGAATTCTTGAGGATTCCATTTACCGAAATTAATTTTATCTTGAGAAACTTAAAATCTCTTTTCTAAAAAAAAAAAGGAAAACTCATAAAAAATTTTTATTTGCCAACCAGGTACAAATGTGCAGTGGCCTTTTCAAAAGTAATTTCGTTGTCAATGAAATATATAGTTTTTTTGAAACATAGTAGAAACTAGATGATACCCCGCGCGTTACTGCGGAATATTTGTGTTGAAACAGAATTTGAAAGATCCATGTTCACTTTGAGATAAACAAAAGAACTAAGAGAAGGGAAACCAAGGCAATACAGACTACATTCTGAAATTCTGGATATTTTAGTAACTTTTGCAAGGAAATAAACTTATGGCAGTGTTGCACTTCTGAGTGCATTGAGACTTCCTCATGTAAAACAACCACGACAGTGCCTGACAGAAAATAGAAGCACAATTAAGCATGACTGAAGTGCATGACAGAAACAGAGGCAAAATTAAGCATGCTTGACTAATAGGATAAGGCTAATGGTATAGAGCAAGCTTGTTACTCCTCGCAGAGGCAACAATTGAATGGTTGTATAGTATATATATTATGATTTTCTGGACTGTTGTAGGATTAACTATTCCCAGACAGAACACATATTATTATTGATCAAAGTTTAGGTTCCAAATCTATTGGGCAAGAAGAACAATGTTGAAAATACTCGATACTTCCCTATTATATATGTGTATCACAGATGGAAGTCTCAAGAACACCATCATTTCTAAAAAAACAAACAGGAATATTGGTCAATAAACATAATAGATGAATCAATATATATAAACTTAAGGTAAATAAACAGTAATTAATTCAAGAATTTTGAGATCATACTATTATTACTGAAATTGTGAACCCAGGTCAGATAATATTGGTAATGAAAATCAAAGGAGACAGTGACCTAAAAAACTGTAACTTTCCATTATTGATCGTTATATAAAGAATTAGCAAAGTCTGAAGGATCATAAAGTAACATCTATATGAGAACACCGTGTTGCATATGATAAAAAAAAATCCATCCCAATCATTACTTCACTGAATCACACAGCTGACTAAAGGATCACCAACCATTTGATAAATTGGGAATAATCTGCAGTCATTTTCATGTCATCGAGATAGATCATGCATGTTTACAAATGAGCTGCGGATAAAAAGAGTTTCCAGCGCTACATTATCGAATACAAAAACTAACATAAAAATATAAAGTTGTTTGACAGATGCAAAGGTGACCTGAATGATTACAAAATGAATTAAAAAGGGGAAAAACAAAGGAGCGTAATATAGAAATTGTATAATTAGCAATAAAAAAGGATTCTAGTGTTATGAATTACCATCAAAGAAATTTCCCCCAATAGTAGTACAATCCAATAACAATTAAACCCATGGCAAAATCAAAGTAATTAATTAATCTGTGAAGATATTGAAGGGAGTGATTATAGTATGCTAATTCAAACTGACGTAAAGGGGAAAAGGAGCAGACAGATCTAGGATACTGAAATTGGTTGGAAATTGATAATTGAATAGTGAAGAAATTGGAATGCCTACTGCTGGATGAGGGAAATAGCCTGCACTTAACAACTGAGATCGGCAAGCAGCGGAACAACCTCCTTGTTGGCCCGACAGATCAATCTAGGGGTGTGCTTGTATGGAGGATCAGTCCAGAGACATGCTTCTATGGAGGGGAGGAGAAGCTGCTTGTTGGCCGAGCAGATCGATCCACGGATGTTCTTGTCAGGATCTGGAGGAGAAGCTGAAGATCACTTGTTTTCACACATCGTAGTACAGGATTAGTACCAAACCCTATCATGCGTATCGCCATACATAAAGAAGATTGGAAGGAGACCCTAATGATGCTAATCGCCGGTTACAAAAGATGACGGTTTCCACACCGAGGATGCGAACAGGCTGGAAGGACCCACCTGGAGAAGCGGCGACTGGTGGCAGAGTGCGCGAGGGATGGGGAACGGCGTGGATGCGGTGGGGGGGGGGGGGGCGGCGCGAGATGCTAGAGAGGGGAGTCCATGCGCATGGGGCCTGCGAAGCAGCGCGATGCGGGAGAGGCAGAGGAGAGGAGGGGAGGGGAGCGTGGGGCCGGCGAAGCAGCGAGACGCGGTAGAGGAGAGGAGAGGAGCGATGCGGGAGGAAGCGCTCGATGCGGATCCAACGGTGGAAACAAAAAGGGGTGACGTGGAAGCACCAGGAAGCAGAGAATTCTAATAGTGAGAATGATTTGTATAGGTATATATGATGTAGGCGCTCAAACATGCGCATATATACACCTATAAATGTACACCGCAAACCATATTTTTACGAATCTATACTTTCTATATAGTTGGTACCCAATAACAATTATTAGAAGCTAAAGCTCAACATGCAAGCATGCCATGTCATCACCCACTAGCAATTAATATTCTAGCCCATTTAAAAACCCATGCAAACATGCCACATCTTCACTCACTAGCAATTACTATTCTAGCCTATTTTAAATCCCATACAAGCATAACGCATCATCTATAATATTATATTATAGAGATTGACAAGTATATGTCGAATCATCTTCCTCATATTATTTTCTCAACATTTCAACATTCATCATTTCGACAATATTTAACATAGGAATAAGTCCACTTTAACTCCCTTAAAAGTGACTCGAATCTAATCCATAACCCTCAACCGTAAAACCGGATAGGACGACACCCCGAACTATTGAAACCAGTGCAATTTGACTCCCTCGGCGGTTTTGGATGGCGGTTTTGCTGATGTGGCGCTGACGTGGCAATGTTGACCTAGTTTTCATCCCACGTAGCGCTTACGTGGCATTAGAATTAAAAAAATATATGTGGGACCCATATATGATTAAAAAAATTGTGGCCCCACTAATATGTGGGGCCCACCTGTCATCCTCTCTATCTTCTTCTACCTCCTCCCTCTCTCTCCCTTACCTCTCTCTCTCCCCCTCTTCTCTTCACCTTCTCTCTCGTGGAGCAATCAACGGGCAGGGGCAGCGACGAAAGCCGGAGCAGCGGCCGCGGCGGCGGGCGGGAGGGCTGGCGTGCAGGCGCTGGAGTGTGCGGCCGGCGTGGATGCTGCCCCCTGCGGCGGTGGAGTAGCGTGTCCGAGGCGGGAGGAGGCGCGAGCACCCGGTCACGCACGATGACGAGCATCCGGACGGCGGTGACGACGTAGCCGACATATGGAACGCGCCGCACTTGCCGCCGCCGCCGCACTTGGGGTTCTCGCAGGAGAGCGACTCGGGGTTCGGGTCCTGGTCCACCGGAAACCTCACCCGCAGGTTGGCCATGATGAACATGACCATGCCCGTGATGATCCTGCCGGAGATGATGTTGCTCGAGACGTTTAGCACGACGAGCGGCAACTGGCTGATCTCCGGCGGCAGGTGACCCGTGAGCTGGTTGTTGTCGAGGTGGAGCAAGCTGAGGTTCCGCATTGCGCCGATCTGAGAAGGTATCTCACCGGAAAGCTTGTTGCCGGAGAGCTGCACGTAGCCGGAGATCGTGTTGGACCTCACCGGCGACGAGGAGTTGGTGCAAATCGGGATGATTCCGTAGCCCTTGAGAAGGCGAACCCATATGCTGCGGCAATTCTCCCGCATCATCACCGTGTACACAAAGTTGAACGGCGGGTAGGTCGCCGGAATCCCACCGGAGAAGTTATTCGCCAGGAGCATCACATACTTGAGGCTCTTCATGTCGACCACCTCGAGAGGGAGCTCGCCGGAGAACTGGTTGAAGCTGAGGTCGAGCCTTGCGAGCAGCGGCAGCCGGAGCACGTTGGAGGAGACGATGCTGCGGGTGTAGTCGTTGTGATGCAACACGAGGTATTTCAACGCCACGAACTTGCCAAGAATCTCCTGCATGTTGCCGCCTAATGTGTTGGTGCTCATGTCCAAGAACTGTAGCGACGTGCAGTTCGTTAGATCCGGCGGAATCCGACGATCGAATCGGTTCTTAGCTCCGACGTGCAGTTTGTTAGCTCCAGCCCGTGCTCCCCGCGGCCGGCCGTAGGAGAGAGAACAGAAAGAGAAAGAAAGAGATAAGAGAGGAAGAAGAAAGAGAGAGGATGACATGTGGGGTCCACATGTCAGTGGGCCCCACAATTTTTTTAATGTGTGTGAATGACAAACGGGTCCCATGTATATGTTTTTAATTCAAATGCCAGCTAAGCGCCACGTCAACCCCACATACTAGGTCAACATCGTCACGTCAGCGCCACGTCAGCGAAACCACCCTCCAAAACCACCAAGGGAGTCAAATTGCACCGATTTCAATAGTTCGGGGGTCGAGATATCCGGTTTTACGGTTTAGGGCCATGGATTAGATTCGGGTCATTTTTAAGGGAGTCAAAGTGGACTTATTCCTTTAACATATATTTATACATGAATCCTGCAGCAAATTCAAAGTGGACTTATTCCTTTAACGTATACTCATACATGAATCCCGCAGCAAAACGCAGAGTATCACCTAGTATCTTTCAAAGACTGGGCCGATATATTTTGAGATTGATGAAGTCGATCACCGTAGACATCTTATTGTCGATAGGTACGTTACTGAAGGAATAATTGCACTCATGCGTCTAGTAGTTGAATCAGATGGGTAAGTTCCAACCATAAGTAAAAGTGCCGTGAAAAAGGGCCTTAGCAGCCTTTAAGTCGACCACATATTTTGGTAAAAAAAAAGTAGACTACATATACAAATACGGTGGGAAAATTGTTTATGAACATAAAAACTTCGCTTTTAGCATTTAGTCGACCGTTTTACGTTTAATTGTCCATATGTTGCACTTGACGATGATACAAAGTAACAAATTTATCTTCTAGATCTTGTTGAACATGTTTTATGTTCTGTTACATCTTTTTTTGTGTTTTATCTATCTAATATGAACCAAACTTTCACTTCACTATTTGGTACGAAGTGAGCGTACCTCAATTGGTTACGTTTCGTGTGGTGGAACTAGCCCACCGGATTAAAGTTCTAGATTTGACATGAGTTCTCGCATTTAGCTAATTTCTTCGGTGATCAGCGTCATACCCGTTGGCAGCGAGACACCTATAGTGACTTCATCAATTTAAGATTTGTTGGCCTATCTTTCAAATGTGCTCATAGGAGCAGGATGTGTGGGCATTTATATGAGTGAGTATGCATGCGTGTTGTGAGCGTCTACGTTTGTATATTTTTTAATATTTTCACTATTTAGTATATAAGCGTGAGTGTGAGAATTTATATTTTGAGATAATGTCAAGATATAGTCGTATATATGCATTTAAATATCCAAATAACGACATAATATTAAACGTTAAATTTTCAAGCCAGCCAGCCTGCGGTGCTGTCCGGCTCAGCGTTTGAATCAAAGAACTAAAACCCGCGGTTAGCGATCTACTACCTCCATCTCAAAATATAGCAATTTTTGGCTATGAATTTAGATACATAGTTATCCAGATTAATAGCTAAAAATATTTATATTCTAGGATGGAGGGAGTATTTAAGTACAGATTACGTGATTAGTTTCGTTATTTTCTTTTCTTTTGCAATAATTAAGCCGTGTTATGAGCACTATCCACTTTTCTCCGCTTTCTTTCCTTATAAAACTTTTCAAACTAAATTTAAGACTTTCAAATATATATTTTTTAAAAAAACTCTACCTAAAATTTGAAACTTTTAACTCCAAATTAAAATTGTTTAACTCACAGTTTAAAACTTTCAACTCAAATCTGAAAATTTTCAAGCCAAATTTTAAACTTTGGAATCAAATTTGAAAAATATTCGACTTAAATTTTAAAAATTTCAAGTTAAATTCAAAACTTTCAATTGAAAATTTAAAAACTTCTAACTTAAACTGTAAATACTTTTAACTCTTATATGAAATCTTGATTTTGATTTCTGTGTTTAAATCAACAAACGATATGTAGAATCCAGGAGAAAAGACTGAAGGCACAAACAAACCCACAGGAGCAAATGGAGTCGGAGAGAGGCTCCTTCGTGCGCGCCACTTATTTCTCTGGCGCCTACGCGTGGGCGCGCACTAGGAAACCAAAGGAAAACCCCCTACTTATTTAGTATATCCTCCCGTCTCGTCGTCTCCTCCGCTCCTAGCGCCAAGACGAGTCGCGGCTCAACAGGGGAGGGCCGCCGCCGATCTCCATCGAGCAGAGCAGGGGAGAGCAGGGGATCCTGGTGAGCATCCACATCCTCTTTCTTTCTGATTCATCTCTCTCTCTCTCTCTTTCTCTTTCTGGGGATCTGGAATTCGCTTGCGTTCGTTAACCCTTGTTCCCACCTGACAATGTACATGCTCAGGAAAATATATAGGAGACCATCTCTGCACTTGTTATTATCGATTTTGTTATAATTGTGTCCACAAATCTTCTTCGTTTGTTTAGCCCCTTGGTTTTCCTTTCAGATTTGTGCAAGCGTTAGTTTGTATGGATTTCTTCTCTTTCGCCGTTCGCCCGCTGCTCGTAGAGCCGTAGTCCACTCCAAACTCAGAGACTTTATGATGAGAGACACATACCTCCGAGAGAGAGGCTCATCTGGCACCTATGTATAGATTTATGCACATCTTTTTTGGCTTATGAGGAACCATCAAGTAACAGTATAGTGATTAGAGAGCATAAGTCAAATGGATATGAATATGATTGTTAGTGATTAGGGTTTGTGGGTGGAGTTGGCGGCGGCAGCGAACCTCGTGTCGTGTGCCGCCCCGGCCTCCACCCTCTGTTTTATATGGCGCAGGGTGACAGGGGCCCACTAGCCAATGGGCTGGGCGCCCCCGATCAGGGCGCGGTCAAGGTCCGTTGTGCCGTTGGGCCCGACGGGTGGAAGATCTATCTAACATATTAATGAAGTCAAATTGATATGAATATGATTATTAGCTAGAGCGTAGTTACTTTTTGTTCATTACTTAAAAAAATAACTCCTATTGGCTTTATGAATGGATTTTTTTTCCAACTGAATTTACACTGTAAATACGATGACCTTGTAACTTTGAATTTTTACCGTGTAAATATTATGTTTTTACACCTCTGTTTTTGGAATCATTTTGTTTTCTGTTTTTCAAGAAAATTGATTTTGTTTTCAAAATGTTTTTTTAATTATTTTGTTACAAAATAAACAATCATGCTATATTGTTATCCCAGTTTGTTTTCTTTGAGGGTAACACACCAAAACTACTCACTCGGACTCTTACAGTCATCTACTAATAAATAAGAAATAAAACGGGGAGGGGGAGGGGGACCGAAACCTAAGTCGAGATACAATTTTTCGAAACACCTTCTTTCGCTAGTCTGTGTGCTACTATGTTTGCCAAACGACATACCCACCGCAGGTTCAAATCCTGGAAGTGCATCAAAATGGCTTTGAGATTTTGAATCATCACTCCATGGACCGACCTGTTGAACTCCCTTTGTTTCATAATCTTGACAACCTCCAATAAATCAATATATCTCAATTACCAACTTTGCAACTCTGCTGCCCAACCCAATCACTCGCTTACACGCAAGGATTTTTGCGCACGTCGTATCCCCGATTGCTCTGTAAACACGAGCAGCAGCCGCCACCATAAAATCTCCCTAATCATCTGTCATTACCACAGCTGCAGCCCCTCTATTTTCGTTTCCTAAGAAAGTTTCATCCGCATTCACTTTCACCCACCCCTCTTCTGGTTTTCCCAATACTTTGTCAGACGGGGTACAGTGCCCATCTTATTTTCTTGGACATTCGCTTATTCCTCTATTTGTGCCACAATTCTCACAGCTACTCCTGTTGGATTCTCTGGCATCTGAGCATGGCGTCGATCATTTCGAGCAGCCCATAAGCTACATAGAGTCACAAAGACTGTAGGTGTTACATGGTATGCTTGATCCATAAGTCTGTCCAACAACCAAAAGGCAAACATTTATAGTTGTTGCATTCATCATTTAGCACCAGGAAGTCGACACCTAGCTTGTCTTCCACCTTACTCCAAACATTTTATAGTCGAAGGCTGTCGCTTGTTTATATTTTGGATTCTTTGGGTGGCTGGCCAGGGATTGTCAAGGGGATCTAGGATTATTTTTTTTGAAATTGAAGGGGATCCAGGATTTTGGTACATTCTTGGTTCATTGTGGTTTTCTAGGCCTTTATAATTTCTTCATTTGATTCTTGATGCTTCTGGTTGTGTTGCATGTCATGACTTAGCATTATTCAAATTGTTCCAGATCATAACACCTATCTTCCCCTTAGTTTGATTTCCTGCTATTTTTTGAGCGAAATTTATTTTATTTTCTGTTATTCAAGTGTTCATGTGAATTTTGGGCTTGGTTGTAAATTAATGCGTTTAATTTGTGTCTTCTAGCGCAATGTCAGGCGCATGTAGGTTTTCATCTCTGGTATCTCAATGTTATCATTAATTTATGTGTAATTTATAATCTTTTCATTAATTTGGAAAAAGGAACAAATGCTACTAAACTTATAATTATACTGATGGACTATGATATATTACCTTGAGATGAGGCCAATTAGTGTCTAACATGCCCACTGCTGAAAGCATTAAAAAACTCCTTGCAAACTGATTATTTTACACTGCATCATACTGCCAAGCAATACTTTAGGATATCAAGATATTCAGAAAATTGTTCGTTTTCTCCTTTATTATATATTGAGACATAGCCTGTGATATAAGCAAATAATAACATGGATTATTATTCAGGTCTAGATAGGGCGGAACAGTCATGACAGAAGTCCTGTCGAGACCTCTCGAACACCGTCTAAGCTCTGGTAAGCAAAGCAAATAATGGCCACAACCATTTCTTATTGTTTAAAGTGGATTATTAAGCCCTAATACTATCTATTTTTTTTATTAAAAACTCATTATATTCCCTTTTGTCTCAAAGTATAAACATTATTTTCAGATGAAGTGTATGCCTTTTCCCCAATGACATTCTTCTACTTCACTATCAAAGAATTAATTTCTAACTTAACTGTTCAGAAAATATTTAGAATTTGGTATATTATAATATACATGACCGACTGATGTACACGATGTGTCAGCAACCTTAGATGGTCACTATGAAGAGAAGAGGAAATCCAATGTTGAATACTCAGAGGATGAGAAGAAAGCCAAAATCATGTCACTGAAGAAGAAGGCAATGAGTGCTTCACAAAAATTAAGGCATTCAATGAAGAAGGGGAGGAGGAGTAGCAAGGTCATGTCCATCTCAATTGCCGATGAACGTGATCCTGAAGAGGTGCAGGCTGTAGATGCCTTCCGTCAGCTCCTTATACTTGAAGAGTTGCTACCATCTCAGCATGATGATTACCACATGATGCTAAGGTGTATAATCTGAAAATAGCACTTCATGTTGTTATTTAGTTTCAAATGTGAAAACAAGTATTACTAAAATTTGAGATTACACAGGTTTTTGAAGGCAAGAAAGTTTGAAGTTGAGAAGGCAAAACAAATGTGGGCTGACATGTTGCGGTGGAGAAAGGAATTCGGTGCAGATACCATTCTTGAGGTAATTGCATCTATCAAATAGGTTAAGGTTAAACTATATTTGGACTAATCCTTTTATGGTTGATACATACCTTTGTTTATAAGCAGTTGACACATTTTTCTTCAAATCCTATCTCAGGATTTTGAATTTGAAGAAGCTGGCAAGGTGGCAGAATGCTATCCTCAAGGTTATCATGGGGTTGATAAGGAAGGAAGGCCTGTCTACATTGAACGACTTGGACAGATCGATGTCAATAGGCTAATGCAGGTCACCACAATGGATCGTTTTATCAAGAACCATGTTAGGGAGTTTGAGAAGAACTTTGCTGTTAAGTTCCCAGCTTGCTCAATTGCTGCCAAATGCCACATTGATCAGAGCACAACAATTCTTGATGTGCAAGGGGTGGTATGTATGTGCAATATTTGGATAAGTCATTAAATTATTGCACTTTTACTATTTATAATCTAAGAGAAAAATGCATTTTTAGGGGATGAAACAATTCAGCAAAGCTGCAAGAGACCTTATTGGTCAGCTTCAAAAGATTGATGGTGATAACTACCCTGAGGTAATGCCCTCGATGTAAAATATATTGGTTGTAATTCTGCAGAAATTTTGTACTAGATTTATTAATATTCTTACTTCATGTAATTGTTTGCCTAGACACTGTGTCGAATGTTCATCATTAATGCTGGGCCGGGATTCCGACTTCTTTGGAGCACAGTGAAGAGTTTCCTTGACCCAAAGACCACAGCAAAGATTCATGTTAGTGTTCTTCCAATACATTGTCTATGAGTGCTCAACTTGAAGATTGATTATTGATAATCTGTGGCTTCTGTGCATTTCTTTAGGTGTTGGGCAACAAGTACCAGAGCAAGCTTCTTGAGGTGATTGATGCTAGGTAGAACACCCGATGCTCTAAGTTAACCATCATATTTGAAGACAATGTTCACCGTTTTAATGTTATTAATTTCCATTGTCCAGTGAGCTGCCGGAGTTTTTTGGTGGAACTTGCCAATGTGAAGGTGGTTGTATGAAGGCTGACAAGGGCCCCTGGAAGGATGATGAAGTCATGAAGGTGACTGCTCCAATCTGATCCTTTATCCTTGAACAAATTCTTAAATTACAGTTGATAAGGGACAAGGAACTCAAAATTTCTATGATATATTATGTTTAGATGGTTCAAAGCGGGGCTGGGTGGTGTGGAAATCTCAATTTGAATCATCTAGAGGCTGAGGAGAAAATGATGATTTGTGAAGATGACACCATGTACACCAAGGTAGCAAAGATATTACCCGCTCTTTGCAGTAACACATTCATATTTAAGTATTTCTAAATGCATTGGATCATAATACTTAGACATCTGTTATTTTATTTGTGTAAAATAAAGAAGCAGGAGTCTTTCAAAGATGAAGGGCACACTTTGTCAAGAAAAATATCTCGTGCCCGAATCGAACATCCTAAACTGTCGCCTGTTCGTGAGGAACTTCCTCCTATGATGCTTCCTGTGAGTTACGCTTTATCTCCGATGAATTTCCACTATTGTTCTAGAAAAAGAAATGCCACTATTGTCCTACTAACAATGACATCTTTGTACTTTAACAAATTTGTAGTGTTTTTTCTTTGCGCAAACAAAATTGCAGTTAGTGTTGAACCATACGGCTAAAAGGATTTCTCATGCCTTGTGGATGAAACACCAGAATGAAAAAAAATGAGTCTCAACTTATAAGCTTAAGCGGGTTTGTCACTTGATAATGCAGTTGATAAGCACGAACAAGTAACTTCATGATGATATTTCATTTCCGGGGAAAGTGTAAAACCTCAATTTTTCCCAAGATTAGTCATCATATAAATTTTCATTCTTGTGGTGTATTGGTTCACATATTTCTTTTATAAATTCCCAAGCTTAGTCCTAATATAGAAGGAGTTTTTGTAATGCAGACCCCAGGATCACCTTATTCTTGTGATGTTCCAATGGTAGAGAATGCCATAGATGCCATTTGCCAGAGTAAGGGATCACGAGATGAGAATGTCGCAATAACCAAAGGTTAACCATTAAACAATCTTGTGACCTAATATTATTACTCTTTAGTTAGTCTTTAACTGACAGGTTGGACAATCCTTTTCTTGTAGCCATTGTAAATGCCTCTAACGGATCCAACCCTCCACTCTTTGGGGGTGTCATGGCTCTTGTCATGAGCATTGCAACAATGCTCCGTGTTAGCCGCAACATGCCAAAGAAGGTACTTGGTGCTACCCTTGGGGCACAAAGTACATCCAAAATCCAAGCACAACAGCTATCCAAGATATCAATGGAGGCTGTGTCAGCAGCTGAATATGCTTCTTCTACAAAGCGCCTGTCTGATATCGAGGAGAAGGTCATTGCGATTCTCACCAAGCCTGCAGAAATGCCAGCTGATAAGGAGGAGATGCTAAAGACTGCCATTAGCCGTGTTAGTGCATTGGAGGAGGAGCTTGCCGCGACCAAGAAGGTGAGTTTGTTTGCACCTTACTGATGATAAGAACATTATTATTACATTACCAAAGTTTCTGTTTTAATTCCTGTGTATACATCTTAATCCCATAGATCGGTATTATTAAATGTCTTGAGACTAACAAATTATATGTTGTTCTACTATTCTTACTAAACCATTTCTAAAACACGCCTGTTATATGTTCTTTTAGGCCTTGAAGGAGACTCTTGAGCGACAAGAGGAGATCATGGCATACATTGAGAAGAAAAAGAAGAAGAAAAGCAAGGTAACCCAAAAAAAAGGGAAAGTAAAAGGCATCCTTTTGCTGTAGTACTGTTGTGACCCTTAACTACTAAACATTTTTCCCCTTGTCACTGACCCTTGCACTAAAATATACGAGATTTCCACCAAATAATTTGTGTTGCTTGTTCTCTTTATGAACTCATCTACTAAATATTTATGCTCAAAAAAAGTTTTCCCTTCTTATTCTTTGATTTCATAAAGTTAACATTGCCACTGAAATTTCACTTGCAGCGTTTGTTTCGTTGGTAATATGCAAAGAACAAATGCCATGGGTTTGATGAAGAGGTGATGTTTTCATCGTTGGCAAAGGACGATTCCAAGTGTAACATATAATGTTCATTTATTCTTTTTCCTATGTCGCTACAATTGATTGATCTGAGCTTCTTGGCCTTAATATAAATTTTTGCACAGTGTGGGTGCGGTGATGCCAATTTGCTTTTTGATGTTGTCATATTATGGATGAACCTTATGAGTGTTAAGAAACTTTATAGATTTAAAACTCTTCAATATATTCTAATTGCTACATCAACCATTAATTTGAAGAAGACAAACGCTAAGATGAGTAGATTATTTGATTATTTTACAAACATTTCCCTTCTTAATACGTACATAGATAAATTCGTAAACGCACGGATATCGCTGTAGCATTTTACCCGTGAGTATTCCCAAGAGTATCGTATTTATATTTCCGTAGGGAAGACAGCGTTGTAACGATATAGTAGGAGGGAGGAATCTCTTCTAGCGGGGGATTTCTGGCACCGTTGGCAGTTTTCGGGGCTTGCAAGCGCCAAGCGCCATTGGCAGTTTTTGGTACCTGTCCAACTTGGGGTGGCACATTGGGGCGGGGATGCATCACTGGTCGGTGAGGAGGCGACCGGGTGAGCTTATTCATGTACTGCAGGGAGGAAAATAGGAGAAGATAGGTGGATAAATAGTTTTTTAAAAAAGATAGGTGCAGAAATCATGCATGATCTGAACCGTCCTAGAGTATAGATGGCCATGAGGCCCGCCCGGCACGGCACGGCCCAAGCATGGCTAGGCACGGCCCACCAGTGATCGGGCCGGTACGGCTCGGTCGGCACTTCGTGCCGAGCTATGCCGGCCCAGGCACGGCCCACCAACAGGCGGGACATGCCGTGCCGGCTTGAAGGCACGGGTGGCCCATTATATATATATATATATATATAAATATATATATATATATATATATAATAAATTTGTTTGGTGTTCCATGGTGCCCGGGCTCCATGACTCAAATTGAGTATATACACCCGAGGTATAGAATAGCTATTCTATACCCCCCCTCCCCAGCTCACCCGTGGGCCTTCCCTCTCCTGGGCGCGTGCCGCTCCCCTCTCTTCCCGCGCCAGCGCGACCCCTCCCCGATCTCTCCCCCTTCCCCCCGATCTCCCTCTCCCCTCCCCCTTTTTTTTGTTTTTTTTCTTCTTTGCCTGACCCGACCTCTCTCCCCCTTTTATCTGTTTTCTTTTTGTTATTTTTTCACCCTAAAGATAATTACAAATTAGAAAGGCAAAACTAAGACTTGAACTCATGATTAATAGCAAGCTTTTTTAACCAACTCACCCTTTGACACTATGTGATTGGAGTTTATTATTTGATTGTTATGTATCTCTATTCAAACTTTATGAGAGCAAATCACTATATTACAGAAATTTATAACTTGTTATTATGTTAGTAGTAACATTATCATGGAAATACAGTAACATGGCATGTTACTGCAGAATTTATAGGTTATTACTGTACTTTTGACAGTAACATCTAGATGAAATTGTAGTAACAAAAAACATGCAGTAGTGACAGTAATGATATAGTACCATTGCTAATGCTAAGCTTTAAAATCCTAATTTTATAGTAGTACTGTTCTTTTACTAGTGTTTTAGGTAAGAGAGGTGCATTTTCATAAGTTGGTACGAGTGTTAATAGTACTTCTCTTAATTTGCACACACAAAGTTACATAGTAATAGGAAACTAAGTGCATGTGTTATTATCTTTTTTCTCTTTTCTAGAAAACTAAAAAATAAATTGATAAATTCAAGACTTAAACTCATCATCTCATAGTTCATAGCAAGCTCTTCTAACCAATATTCTATCCAATGATATTGTTTGTTTTAAGGATTATTGCTTGTTTCTTTTGTATCTCACTTTGTGAGAAAGAAATATGGTTACCAATTATCTCTTTTACTTCCACAGTAGAAGAAAGATATATATGTTATTACAAAACTTATAACAAGTTACTCTGTTTCAGTAGTAACATTATCATATAAGTACAGTAACCCGTCACGTTACTGCAAAATATATAGGACATTACTGCACTTTTAATAGTAACATTGTGAGGAAATTGTAGTAAACTAGGAATCTAAATAAAAATATATGAGGTAAAAGTCTACATGCTAACCATATACTTGTTACTGCATGGCAGGCACACGTTACCATAAGTTTATGCAGTAACACTATTCAAGAATTGCAGTAACACACTTCGTTACTGCAAAACTTATAGTATTTACCACACTTTCATAGTAACGTCATGATGTGATTTTAGAAACGTACAACAAATAGTAGTAACACTTATGATATAGTATTACTACTTGTGGAGAGTTAAATTTCAAAAGACAAATCTTTGAAGGTTCTCTCTACCCTTGTCTCATGAGTAAACCGAGTCAATTCACCTCTCTCTCCATGTTACTGCACTTTTTTTCTATACATATTCTTGCAGCAACGTTATCAAGAAATCGTAGTAACACACTATGTTACTATGAAACTTATAGTCGTTATTACATCATGTAGTAACGGTATGATGTGATTGCAGTAACACATAGTAAACAGTAGTAATACATATGATATAGTATTACTGCTTGTGGAGAGTTAAATTAAAAAAAATAATCTTTGAAGGGTAATATCTCTCACATCATGTACTACTTTTAAAAACCGTTTGCACCATGATGTTAGAAAAAATTGCTTATCAAAAGTAGATCTGACATGACTATATTATGACTACATTTCAATATTGTTACAACAAGTAATACCATGATGAACATCACGTTACTATGTCATTTGGAGACGAGAGCTGAGAAGAGTGGAGGTGGTGGAGAAAGTCACAGGTGGGTTTGACCGACTTGGGGGACCTTTGACCAAGGTGGGGGGTGGATTTTGCTAGTGTGTGTCTATCTTTATATATATATATATATATATATATATAAAGATAGACACACACTAGCAAAATGCCCGTGCGTTGCACCGGGTAATAACATGGTGATTGAAATTTGATCAAAACTATTTATATGAAGAAAATGAATGGAATTGATTTGATGGCACATCCAAATCGCGACACACGTAGAAATTATATTTTTCTTATATACTATGTATAATGTAATTGTTGAATATACTCGTGAATTGGTACATGAAGAAAATACGTGAATTCGAACTGACGACACATCCGAATCGCGACATAAAAAAAATATTTTTAATTTAATTGTGGAAATATTCTCTTGCATTGCTAAAATTGTGGAGTTGAACTGATGACACGTCTAAATCATGAAACATAAAAATTGTATCTATATATTGTAATTATGAAAGGCGACGAACCGCATTTGAGATCAAATATGAAAAAAAAAAGAAGAGAGGAAGAAGCAGAGTAGACGGGGAGAAAAAAACAATGGTAGCACATTGGATAGGGAGGGGAAATACTCCTCCCCTCTCCCTCACTCGCACTAAAAAAACAGGCAGACGAACAGGCAGATGAAGCTGTCGGCAACAACTCTCCAGTCTCCACCATCTTCCCCATGACCGTCCTCACGCCGCCATTCCGTGTGGCGAGGCATTGGATTTCGGCGGGCTGTTGAGCTCCCGCGTTGGGGCGCTCGCGAGAGGAAGTGTTGGATGGAGTGTGAGATTTGGGAGGGAGAAGGGGAAGATGAGGAGGAGGAGGATGTGGTGGATCTGGCTTCACGTCGTGTGCCTCTCGCTGCTATCGGCGGGGTGGTCGCTTCTGCTGCTGTTGATCCGTCATCTTCCCTCTCACTGCTGCTGGATCTATCTGCCTCGATGGTGCGGTTCGGTGATGAGCGGATTGGGGTGTCCTCGCCTGGATCCAGCCACCGCCACGATCATCTCCATCGCCGGCTCCTCTGCTGCCCCGCCTCGGAATCATCGGGGGAGAGCTCTTCCCCCTCGCTGCTGCTGAATCGCTCCTCCTCGCTTGGATCCAGACACCAACACGGCCATCTCCATCACGCAACCAACATCCACGGCATCAGTTTGCAAGTCGGTGATGTCGCCTCTCCGTCGATCTCCACGGTGGTCCTCTTTACGCCAGATCGCACAATGTCGCCTGATCCCACTCCCATCTTCATATGCTTGCAGTGAAGGTAAGACCTATTTCTCCTCTTTTCATTGTTTATGTGGATCTGTCATGTAGGCATTCAAGTTGTTGATATGTGATGCATACGTTCAAGTTGAGAATATGCATCATCTGAAATGGCTAACATGGATGGCCAGGCTATGAGAAAGAGATGCTTTAGCTCTTGTGTTGATAATATTCCAGTAAATAAGGCCAACTGAAATGTCTAACATGAATACTTATAGAAGTTCTGGTCTGGTTTCATTTGGTTGTCTCGCTGTACAGCTGCCGGCTGCGGTGATCGGTTCAGTGTAGTCTCTAACACCAGCTTTTTCTACTATGTTATACGACCTCAAATGAAACTTTTAGTGAAGAATGATGGGTCCCTTAGCCAACACTACAATCTTTGAGCTAAAATAATTTCAGGACAAAACCTTTTAAACTGAATAGTCATATGTTTACCCATGATAATATGCACAACATTCTTTTCTCTCTTTTCTACATTTGCTTTCAGGGCTAATTATGAGTTTTGCTTTTGTGCCCTAAAGTTTGCTTTCAGGGACTACCTCGAAGCTTATCATCCTCTCTGTGTGGGAGAGGAAGACAAATTGAGGAATTCCAAAGACTGATTTATTTGTGGTGAAAACCTTTTGTTTTTTTAAGTATTTCAACCATGCTTAGTGCTACTCATTATTCTGCTCCCCCATAATTGTTTACCTCACTCGTTAAAGTATTTGAACCATGCTCAGTAGTATTCATTATTTTGCTTGTCCATGATTGGTTACTTCGAAAGGAAAACAAAAGGATTTTTGATTTGGAATTTGAACAATCTCTTATAACATTATTATTATATTTCATTGGTATTTAAGTTGGGACTTTACAATTTATTTTTATATGGGTGTGTAATCTGTGAATTTACTTATCAGGCAATGTTTGCTCGTACCAAATAATGCTAAATAAAGCTACAAATCCCAGTAGATCTATCAGAATGTTGAGTTAATTCGTTTTTAATACTTTCATTTATCCATGATCTATGATTTTGTGTGCATTATTAGATCAGACCACTCTTTATTTGATTTATTTGGTTTGAGTGGAGAAGTGCAACTATATTCATTAAAAACTTGTCCTGTCACAAATCTAGGTTGACTAAACCCAAAGGCTTTTGCAGCACTGGATGTCTGGAATCGACATTGATTGGAGGTAGCTTGACGTCCTAGAGGAAGAGCTTTGTGATCTATAGTTTCTTGTGTGCTTCTATTTGTAAAATCAAAGGTGTTTTTGATTATTATTCTGTGATGAACAATTGGGCATTGGAGATTATTGGTTTTGTTATTTGGAATTTATTCACGAAGTGGTTTTGGAGATGATTGGATTTCACAGGTGATCTATAGGTACTGCTGGAATTGTGTCCGGTCAGACCGGGCTGTGTATGCCGGTCAGACCGGCGGTGATCGAGCGGTCGGACCGGCCAGCCCGCGGTCTGACCGGCCGACGCTGTGTCGGTTTTGGTTTCGGGTTGTTTATTTGGATATCCATGATTATTTCATGATTACGGCTTCTAGATGGATACTATACGTATGTAATACTGTTGTTTGCTATTAATGAATCAAGTTGGAGATAGCTTGGTCTCGGAATATGGTATGGTTTCTTTGTTTGTTCCATGCGTAGGTGACTCGATGTCTTGGGAAAGTATTTGCGGTGATGGACCGGGAGTCGGCTTGGGGATAAGACGATGTCCGTGGTGGTCAGAGATCATGCGGGATACTAAGGCTAGAGTTGATGCACGTGGTTGATGGAGATTACATATGGCATACGATGGAGTTATTGTGTGCGTATTGGGATGCGGAGTTGAATTTAGAAGGAGTCCAAATATGGTACGATTGGTTATGTAAAGTTTCTTTCTTGTACTAGAGGGTTTCCTAAGGTGTTTAGGACTTCTAGTACGAGTTTGGTTCGTGGCTTTAGGCTGCCTACCTCGGGTATAAATAGAGGGGGAGCGTGAGGCTTCCCGGTATCGTATTTGAGAGCAATTGAGTTGAGTTTTGAGTTAGGGTTTCGAGTTTAGTCGAAATTTTTGTAAGGAGTGCTGTTGGTGCACTTTGTAAACACAGAGAGAAGTAATAAAGTCGTCATCTACTTTAAGAGTTCTTCGATTTGTGTTTCATCGGGTTTCGGCGGTCTAATCGGCGATATACCGGCGGTCAGACCGGCAGCATACAGGCGGTCCGACCGGCGGCAGCAGCAGGCACGACAGGCGACTTCGGCGGTTCGACTGATCGATCTACATCGGTCAGACCGGCGTGTTCCAAGCGGTTAGACCGGCGCAACAACTTCGGTCAGACCGATCTCCGTTGAATTCGAGGGTAACTTTTTTTTCCGCTAAAAGTTTTCGGTTTTTGGGTATATCAACCATTCACCCCCCCTCTGGTTGGCTTAGTTCTTGCTATTCGATCCTACAAGTGATACCAGAGCCTTGTTTTCTTCTTTGGATTTTTATCGATCTAGAGTTTTTGGCATGGCTACTCCTGCTAGGTTTTCAACTAAGCCTCATGTTTTAGATGGAACGGATTTTTCTCATTGGTGTAGTAGGATGCAATCTTACATTATGGCTGAAGATTATGATATTTGGAGAAAAGTTTCTCATCCTTATGTGATTCCTGAAGCTATTAATACTGATGCTGAAAATACTGCTTTTGAACAAAATTACAAAGCTCGCAACATTCTTTTGAGTGGTATTTCTCGTTCAGATTATGATCGTATTGTGCATCTTCGAACTGCTCATGAGATTGCTTTGAGTAACTTTCATCAAGGAACAAATAACATAAAAGAACTTCGTCGTGATATTTTCAAAAAGGAGTACATTAAATTTGAGATGAAACCTTGAGAAGCTTTGGATGACTATCTTTCTAGGTTTAATAAAATTTTGAGTGATCTTAGATCTGTTGATTCTTCTTATGATGCTAATTATCCACAATCTGAGATTTCTCGTCACTTTTTGAATAGTCTTAATATTTCTATTTGAGAGATGAAAGTTACATCTATTCAGGAGTCTGTTGACATGTCTACTTTGACTTTTGATTCACTTTACACAAAATCGAAAACACATGAGATGAATGTTCTTTCTCGAAAAGTTGATTCTAAGTCGACTGCTTTAGTTTCTTCTACTTTCTCTTTGGATGTTGATGCTTCTTCATCTAAGCCTTCTTTTCTTGCTGTTTTTAATGCCTCATTCGATGATCAACTCGAACAAATCGAGGAGGAGGATTTGGCTTTGGTTGCTAACAGAATTGCTCGAGCTATGAATAATGCCAGGAACAGGAAAAGAGGTGGTCCAAATCGGTGCTTTGAATGTGGTTCAATTGATCATCTTCGTTCGCATTGTCCTAAGCTTGGGAGAGGCAAAAGAGAAGACAAAGATGGTGAGAGGACAAGCAACAACAAGCCCAACAACAACAAGCCGCAGGGTTCATCTCAAGCGAGGAAGTTCAAGGAGAATCTTAGGAGGGCTTTTGATCAAGTCTATGCCGCTTTTGAGCCATCAAGTGATGTAGATGGTGAGAGTGGAGATGATGATAAGGGAAAGAACATCTCCGGTGTTTGCTTCATGGCGCGTGGTGAATCGGATATTGAGTATGAAGATCATGAGGTAAGTGCTTTTGAAGAAGTTATTAATATCTCGAGTGCAAAAAATATGAAGTGTGAGAAGATGTATAGAAAACAGGAATTTATCATTGAATCTCTTAAATCTGAAATTGATAGATTAAAATCTCTTATTCCTAATGATGATGATTGCTCAAATTGTGAGGTTTTAATGAATGGGATTTCAAAAATTAGAGATATTAATGCTGCACATGATTTGAAAAATAGATCTTCTCTTGCTTGTAGTTTTGTTTTGCATACACGCACTTTTGATGAGTTGTTTTTAACTAAAAAGTTGTTGCAAAAATATCAAATTGCGTTTCATGCTAGTTTGATGTTTAACATGATTTTTGCTAAAAAAATTAAAACAACCTCATGAAGTTTTGGATTGCTCAACATGTAATTTGAATAAGATGATACTAAAAGATGCTTTAGGTCGCGTTGAGTACATAGAAGATGTTATGAAAAACAATGAAGTGCTTTCTTGCCCCAAGTGTCGTAAAAGCAAAGGTGTCATGGTAGATTGTGAAAATTGTGCTAATTTGGAAAAAGAGGTGTCTTATTTGAAAAATTCTTTGCAAAGATTTTCTGATGTTAAAAAGAACCTCAACATGATTTTGGATCAATCTAAGGTCAGCACACATAACCGTGGTTTAGGTTTTAATCCTTATGCTCATAATTCTAGACATCCTCCTGTTGTGTTAGGTGTTGGTGCTAGAAGTGGTGAGATTTTGGTTAAAACTGATACTAATAAAACTGTGTTTAAATCTGCTGGTATCATGTCTACTGTGAATGCATCTTCTTCAAAATCCAATGTTGTGCATGCAAAACCTCCTGTTGCTGCTTGTGTTGCTAAGTCTTCTAATTCTAATAATGTGTCTAATCATCATGAAAAATATACTTGTTCTTTTTGTGGCAAAGATGGACATATTGTTGGTTTTTGTTTCAGATTAGCTCATAAACAGAAAAAGGAGAGAGAGATTGCTTTTGCAAAATCAAAGTGGCAAAAATTTGGTTTTCCCTCGAGGAAACCGGTCAGACCGCAGTGGGTCCCGTGGTCGGACCGGCGACCGGTCAGACCGGCTTCTGTGCCTCGGTCAAACCGGACACCGGTCAGACCGGCGGTGAAGCCTTGGTCAGACCGGCCCTCGGTCAGACTGGCTGCACACTCTCGGTCAGACCGGCCTCGGAGTAATTTTTCTGAAAATTCTAAAGTTGATTTTGCACGTGGATATATGCCTATTGGATCTTCTGGTCGTGTGTCTCAGTACTGGATTCCTAAATTTTTATTATCATCTAACCCTAGTACTGAGGCTTCGATTTTTGCTTGTGTGTAGGCTTTGGTGGCAAGGAAGGAGAACGTGTGGATCGTGGATTCCGGTTGTTCGCGGCACATGACCGGTGATAAAAATTGGTTCTCCTCCCTCAAGAAGGCATCCAAGACTGAATCAATTATCTTTGGTGATGCTTCTACAAGTGCCGTTCTCGCTACAGGTTTGGTAAAGGTAAATGGAAAATTTGAATTGAAGAATGTAGCTTTGGTTGAGGATTTAAAGTACAATTTACTTTCGGTTTCACAAATTGTTGATGAAGAGTTTGAGGTTCACTTTAAGAAAACTGGAAGTAAAGTTTTTGATTCTCGTGGTGATTCTATGCTGAATATTTCTCGCTATGGAAGAGTGTTTAAAGCTGATTTTGAAAATCCTGTTTCACCTGTGATAACATGTTTGGTTGCTAAGTTCGATAAAGATGTGATGTTTTGGCATCGTAGACTTGGACATGTTGGTTTTGATCATCTCACTAGGTTAAGTGGTTTGGATCTTGTTCGTGGTTTGCCTAAACTTAAGAAAGATCTTGATTTGGTTTGTACACCGTGTCGTCATGCTAAGATGGTTTCTACTTCACATGCTCCTATTGTTTCTGTGATGACGGATGCACCAGGACAACTATTACATATTGACACTGCTGGTCCGGCTAGAGTGCAATCCGTTGGAGGAAAGTGGTATGTGTTGGTTACTGTTGACGATTTTTCTAGATATTCTTGGGTTTTCTTTATGGCAACTAAGGACAAAGCTTTTCAACACTTTCGTGGTTTGTTTCTTCGATTGAATCTTGAATTTCCTAGTTCTTTGAAAAGAATTCGAAGTGATAATGGTGGTGAGTTTAAAAATGCTTCTTTTGAACAATTTTGCAATGAAAGAGGTCTTGAACATGAATTTTCTTCTCCTCGTGTTCCTCAACAAAACGGTGTTGTTGAAAGGAAAAACCATGTTTTGGTTGAGATGGCTAGAACGATGTTGGATGAATATAAAACTCCTAGAAAATTTTGGGCTGAGGCTATTAACACTGCATGTTATATTTCAAATCGAGTTTTCTTGCGTTCTAGACTTGGAAAAACTTCTTATGAACTTCGATTTGGTCATCAACCCAGAGTTTCACATTTGCGTGTTTTTGGTTGCAAATGCTTTGTCTTGAAATCTGGAAATTTGGACAAGTTTGAGGCACGTTCTACCGATGGATTGTTTCTTGGTTACCCTGCACATACTCGTGGCTATCGTGTACTTATTTTAGGGACTAACAAAATTGTTGAGACTTGTGAAGTTTCTTTTGATGAGGCTAGTTCAGGAACTAGACCCGATATTGCAGGTATACTGTCACAGGTTCAGGGGGAGGATGGTCGTATTTTTGAAGACGAGAGCGACTACGACGACGACGACGAGGTCGGCTCGGCCAGTCAGACCGGGCGCCAGGCCGGTCAGACCGCTGGCACACCTCCGGTCAGACCGGCCAGGGTCGTCGGCTGAGGGTTCTGTTGATGCTGATCGAGATGGTCCTCCGGAAATTACTACTTTGACCAGTACTGATACGGAACGTGGATCAACTTCAGAAGTCACTGCTCCTTTGCACATTCAACGACGACATCCGCCGGAACAAATTATTGGTAATATAGGTGAGCGGACTACAAGGTCTAAGGTATCGACTCATGATGTTTGTGCAAATTCTGCATTTGTTGCTTCTTTTGAACCCAAAGATGTGTCACATGCATTAACTGATGAATCGTGGATTAACGCCATGCATGAAGAACTTGAAAATTTTGAGAGAAACAAAGTTTGGATTTTAGTTGAACCACCTTCTGGACATAATATTATTGGAACCAAGTGGGTTTTCAAAAATAAACAAAATGAGGATGGTTTGATTGTGAGAAATAAAGTTAGACTTGTTGCTCAAGGTTTTACCCAGGTGGAGGGTTTGGATTTTGATGAAGCTTTTGCTCCTGTTGCTAGAATTGAGGCAATTAGACTTTTGTTGGTTTAGTTCTTCTTCAAAAGGTTTAAATTGTATCAAATGGATGTTAAAAGTGCTTTTCTAAATGGTTTTATACAGGAGGAAGTTTATGTCAAACAACCACCAGGTTTTGAAAATCCTGATTTTCCCAACCATGTTTTTCGATTGTCTAAAGCTTTGTATGGTTTGAAACAAGCTCCTAGGGCATGGTATGATAGACTTAAGAATTTTTTGCTTGCGAAAGGTTTTACAATGGGAAAGGTTGACAAAACGCTTTTTGTTCTTAAGCATGGTGATAATCAACTGTTTGTTCAGATTTGTGTGGATGATATCATCTTTGGTTGTTCAACTCATGCTTTGGTTGTAGATTTTGCTGAGACTATGCGCAGGGAATTTGAGATGAGCATGATGGGTGAGTTATCGTACTTTTTGGGATTGCAAATTAAGCAAACACCTCAAGGTACTTTTCTGCATCAAACGAAGTATACGAAGGATCTTTTGAGACGGTTCAAGATGGAGAATTGTAAGCCAATTTCAACACCAATTGGTTCTACAGCTGTGTTGGATCCTGATGAAGATGGTGAAGCTGTTGATCAAAAGGAGTATAGAAGTATGATTGGATCTTTGTTGTATCTAACTGTTTCTAGGCCAGACATACAATTTGCTGTGTGTTTGTGTGCACGTTTTTAAGCTTCTCCTCGTGCTTCACACCGTCAAGCGGTCAAGCGAATAATGAGGTATTTGAATCATACACTTGAGTTTGGAATTTGGTATTCTACTTCATCTTCTATATGTTTAAGTGGATATTCCAATGCTGATTTTGGTGGTTGTAAAATTGATAGGAAAAGTACTAGTGGAACATGTCATTTTCTTGGTACATCATTGATTGCATGGTCTTCTAGGAAACAATCTAGTGTTGCTCAATCAACTGCTGAATCTGAATATGTTGCTGCTGCTAGTTGTTGTTCACAGATTCTTTGGCTTTTATCTACTTTGAAAGATTATGGTCTTACTTTTGAGAGAGTACCTCTCTTTTGTGACAATACAAGTGTTATTAACATTGCTAAGAATCCTGTTCAACACTCACGCACAAAGCACATTGGTATTCGTTTTCACTTTCTGAGGGATAATGTTGAGAAGGGAGATGTTGAATTGCAGTTTTTGGACACAAAGTTGCAACTTGCTGATATTTTCACTAAACCTTTGGATTCTAATCGCTTTGCTTTTCTTCGTGGTGAATTGGGCATAATTCATCCTTTTGGCATGGTTTGAGGGGGAGTTTGTACCTCATGGTTTTATCAAGCAAAAATATGACAATGAAAAAAATTGATAAAAGAGAGCTTTGTTTATGCATATGGTATTTTTTTGTGCATGCTAGCAATACTTTGAAGGTTTATTTGTCTCTAGCATAGCTTGTATGTATTCTAATCTTTTCATGAGATTTAGATCTTGCTTTTAAGGGAGATGATGCATGACACTTAAATTCTATATTTGAATTAAGAAAATATGCAATGTTGATGCTAGCATATGATTTGATCTCTAAATGCTTTATATATATGCTTTATTGACTTGTTATTCCTCAAATAGCTTTAATTGCTCATTGTGAAAAAGAGAATAAAAATATGAAAAAAAATAATACCGAATCCTTGGAAATAGTCTTGACGACGAGGACGTATTCGATGTGAGCAAAATAATGGGTGCCGAATCTCTGGAAACAGTCTTGACGACAGGGACGTACCCGGAATAAAAAAAGAGAAAAATGAGCAAAAAGGCTCAAGAAAAGAAAAAGTAAAAATTCTCTCTGTTATTTGGCAAAATTTGCTACAGGACATCTAAAAAACGTGTAATTAGCTGGAGGACACCGTAAAAACGTATATTTGCTGTAGGGCATCGCAAAAAACTGGTAATTGGCTGCTGGACACCCGCAGCATTATTTTATTATTTTTAGAGGAAAAGGAGAGAGAAACAGCTGTGTAAATACGGTTCTACCCTTTGATTTTTTTCTTTTTCTTTATTCCTTTCTTTCTCATTCTCTCTCTTCTCTTGGTTCTTTCTTCTTGCTTCTCTCTCTATCCCCTTTCTCATCACGCAAGTGTACACCTGAGCGGGAGGCAGCTGGCGTGGGGCGGTTCGGGGCGACGACCGGGCGCAGCAGCGCAGGCGCTGGCGGCGCGGCCGAGGCCACGGCGGCGTGGCGGCGGCCGGCGGCTTGCCGTTGTCCCAGATGAGCGCGTGGTCGCGCACGACGCGAAGGAGGACAGCTCGGTGGCGAGGGGCAAGCCGCCGGTGCCGGCCTCTGGGTCCGCCGGGATGACGACGCAGGTGAGGCTGCACAGCCCGGACACCGCGGTGAGCTTGACCACCGAGCTGCGTCGGTTAAACCTGCCCATGAGGAGCCATGAGAGGACGGACGACGGGAGCTCGGTCGCCGCGTTGTACGCCACGCTCAGGTAGAGGTCGGAGCTCAGGCTGCCCACGCTGAGCGGCATCCCATAGTAGACCACGCAGATGCTGAAGCTGGCCGTCGTGATCGCCGCCAGCCTGTGGAGCGCCCATCTCCGCTCACATATCGACCGCAGCATGGCGAACATGCCCTCACCGCCGGCCACTCCGTTCCCGACCTCCATGGCGCACGTGTCCAGCATGGTGAAGCTCGGCATTGTAATGCCTTCGCCGCCATTGAGCGACGCGATCTGCAGCAATGCCTCAATGGCCTCTTGCTTCCGGTCGTGCACCAGCAGCCACCGCGGCGACTCCAAGAGCAGGACGGCGTAGCAGAGGGACGGGAGCGACGTCCACATGTACATGTTCCGCCACGACGCCTCGCGGAATGTGTACATGAGCGCCGGGAGTGACATGAACCCGACGGAGAAGAAGATGAACCCAGCGACGCTCACCGTGTTGATCCACCACTTCCTGACGAGCTCCGTGGACAGGACCATCGCGGATATGCCCGCCATGGACCTGCCGAACCTGCACAGCAACCTTAGGGCGGCGTACACCCACACGTTCGATGAGAAGGCCGTGATCATGACGGCGACAGACATGGTCGCCAGCGACAGGACGAGCATCTTCCTTCGTCCTAGATGAGTGTCGGCGAGCGTCGTGAGCAGGAAGCCCCCGGCGAGGTTGCCGGCAAAGAACGACGCCGCCGGGAGGGAGATGAGCGCCAGGCCGCCGCCGCCGCCGCACTTGAGCACCCACTCTGACACAACCAACGTCCCGGTCGGGCGGTCCCACTCATGTCGACGCGGCGCTCCGCCACGAGCGCGACGGCACCGCTCATCGCCGAGTCGAGCACGCAGATGAGCGCCGGCGGCCGGCAGCGCGCGGCGACGCGGCCGAGGCCACGGCGGCGTGGCTGCACGTAGCCCCCCTCCCGACGGCAAACGTGGTCGACACCGCCGCCGCGGCCACGGATAGCCGCTCTGCCACCTGGTCTGGCTGGGAAGAAGGAGAGGGAGAGGGAGAGGGGACTTCCATGTGGGGCCCACGTTGGAGTCATTTGAGCCAAGGGTAAACTTGTCTTTAATCGTTGTTTCTCTCTCCTTTTCCTCCAAAAATAATAAAATAATGATGCGGGGGTCCTCCAGCCAATTACCACGTTTTTACGATGCCCTACAGCAAATACACGTTTTTACAGTGTCCTCCAGCTAATTACACGTTTTTTGGATGTCCTGTAGCAAATTTTGCCTTGTTCTTTTGTGCTAAAGGTTATTTGAGAAAGAGTGATAAATGCAATAGGTATATGTGTTTAGTGTTTATTCTTCAACCTATGTGCTTGTTAAGATGTTGCATTATAAATCGTATGAAATCATGAATTTTGATTGTTGATTTAAGCTTAATTGTAAAATCTTTAGTTATGGTTATACTTTAATGCATGCTTGTTATGTTATAGATGGGTTCATCTTCTTTTTATTGCAACACATGACTTGATATGCTATATGTGTGCTAAGCTCTTGAACATTAATGAACATAATTCCTATGCTTGATGAAATCATTGTCAAAAGGGGGAGAAGTAATGTGAAAATTTTTGGAATTTTTGGATCTTTTGGGAGAAGCAAGATGAATTTTTGGAGTTATTGAGAAGAGCATGTTTTTTGGTTCAATTGGGAATTTCTTTCTTTTAAAAAGGGGGAGAAGTTTTCTTTTGGATTTTTGAGCACGATGTGTACGTTTGTACGAAGTGTGCTTTTTACCACTTTTGTTTTTATTTTTCCAAACACCAAAATATTTTTTTTATGGATTTGCCAATGTGTTCATCAAGGGGGAGATTGTAAAATCAAAAGTGTTTTTGACTATTATTCTGTGATAAACAATTGGGCATTGGAGATTATTGGTTTTGTTATTAGGAATTTATTCATGAAGTGGTTTTGGAGATGATTGGATTTCACAGGTGATCTACAGGTACTGCTAGAATTGTGTCCGGTCAGACCGGGCTGTGTATGCCGGTCAAACCGGCGGTGATCGAGCGGTCGGACCGGCCGGCCCGCGGTCTGACCGGCCGACGTTGTGTCGGTTTCGGTTTCGGGTTGTTTATTTGGATATCCGTGATTATTTCATGATTATGGCTTCTAGATGGATACTATACGTATGTAATACTGTTGTTTGCTATTAATGAGTCAAGTTGGAGATAGCTTGGTCTCGGAATATGGTTTCTTTGTTTGTTCCATGCGTAGGTGACTCGATGTCTCGGGAAAGTATTTGCGGTGATGGACCGGGAGTCGGCTTGGGGATAAGACGACGTCCGTGGTGGTCAGAGATCATGCGGGATACTAAGGCTAGAGTTGATGCACGTGGTTGATGGAGATTACATATGGCATACGATGGAGTTATCGTGTGCGTATGGGATGCGGAGTCGAATTTGGAAGGAGTCCAAATTTGGTACGATTGGTTATGTAAAGTTTCTTTCTTGTACTAGAGGGTTTCCTAAGGTGTTTAGGACTCCTAGTATGAGTTTGATTTGTGGCTTTAGGCTGCCTACCTCGAGTATAAATAGAGGGGGAGCGTGAGGCTTCCCGGTATCGCTTTTGTATCGCTTTTGAGAGCAATTGAGTTGAGTTTTGAGTTAGGGTTTTGAGTTTAGTCGAAATTTTTGTAAGGAGTGCTGTTGGTGCACTTTGTAAACACAGAGAGAAGTAATAAAGTCGTCATCTACTTTAAGAGTTCTTCGATTTGTGTTTCACCGGGTTTCGGCGGTCTAACCGGCGATATACCAGCGGTCAGACCGGCGACACGCGGCGGTCAGACCGGCGGCAGCAGCAGGCGCGACAGGCGACTTCGGCGGTGCGACCGATCGATCTACATCGGTCAGACCGGCGTGTTCCAGGCGGTTAGACTGGCGCAACAACTTCGGTCAGACCGATCTCCGTCGAATTCAAGGGTAACTTTTATTTCCGCTAAAAGTTTTCGGTTTTTGGGTATACCAACCATTCACCCCCCCTCTGGTTGGCTTAGTTCTTGCTATTCAATCCTACACTATTATTTCTATTGCCTGATTGGAGGTGGCTTGATGTCCTAGAGGAAAAGCCTTGAGATCTATATTTTCTTGTGTGCTTCTATTATTTCTATTGCCTATGATCTTAATAGAGGGATAGAATCTAACTCGAGATAGAATCAGGAGATAATCTAACGTGGGCTGGGCAAACTGGAGTAGGAATCGGTGTGGGGTATGTGATCTTTTTTTGTGCGTGAACCTGGACTCGTGCGCTTTTTTCTGTGTGAATATATATGCGATATTTTTTTTGGTATGTGATCTTTATTTTTTGGTATATATATAGCTAATAAGTCTATTTTGCTTCCCTCCTCTTTGGGCTGACATATATATAGCTAAAATAAGTGTATTTTACATCCCTATTCTTAAGACCGTGACATATAATATATCTATTTTTACTCATTATTTGTGTGCCGGGCCTGGCCTGTGCGCCCAGTGCGCCGGTGGGGAAGCCCATGTTTGGCCCGGCGATCGGGCCGGGCCAGCACGGGCATGACCCCCATTGGGCCTCGGGCCTTATGGCCATCTATATTTCTGAGTACTCCACGTGATTGATAACTAAATATACCAACATCGTGTGCATGTAAGTTCCACGAATGAAATTAATTACTTAAGTAGCAAATAATTAACAAAACGATTAATTAATTAACAGCATATGTAACAAAGTTGATAAAATTATTATATGGTGGCACATATATAAGTGCATTATAAAGTACATATTTGGAGATCGATCGAGATCAGAGCGTAGCTATTTCACGGAGAAATGCATCGGCATGGTGAGCCGTGACACAGCTGGACAGCACCCTGGCTCCTTCCTCTTCCTCCCGTTCAGATGGCAGACACACCACGCACATCGGCCGGACCAGACTCTGCTCGTACGTCGTCATCACCCTCGCCGTCCTCCCGCCGCCGTAATCCACCGCCTCGAAGCCGATGTTTCTCCAGCACGTCACCAGCAGCACGCCCTCGTACCCAGCCACCTGCTCCTTGGTGAGATCACCGATGACGTCCCCCTTCTTCAACCTCTCGGGTATCTCCTCCTTGGCGCGCCTGATCGTCCTCACCACCTCCATCATGTCGCCGTCCGCCACCGCGCCGCTCCTCGCAACGGCCATCTGCACGGTGGCGCAGTTGCCGTAGTACCCGTCCTTGACGCCCATGTACTTGCGAGAGTTCACCGTGATGGCGAGCACGGTGGGGGCGTCGGGGTCGGACATCACCACGCGGGTGCGGCACCGCCACAGCGCGGCGGCTACCGCCTCGAACACGGTGCACGACGGACCTCGGATGCCGTTGATCATCCTCCACGGGATGATGATGCTGTGCAATGCGAGTTTCGTCGGCTTGACGCCGTACATGAATTGCTTGGCGGCCATGACTAAGGAAGGAGACAAAGGCATAGCCTGTATCGACTCGTCGCATCTGACTGGGATGACGGACGGGGACGGCAGTCCGCGGGCGAGCTCACCGATGGATTGCAGGAACTGCGCGATCCCGAAACCGTCAGCCGCGCCATGGTTCCATGTCACCCCGACGACGAAGCCACCGCAGGTGAAGGTGGTGACCTGCATTTGAATGAGAGAGTCAGCACGGCCGAAGCCATAGGCCGGGTAGTCGACGATGAGCTCCCGTTGAACCGCCGTTGAGGGGTCAGGTAGTCCGCCGTCGATGTCGCGCATGAGCTGCTTGATGGTGCAGTTGGCGGACGCGGCAACGAAGGTCACGCCTTCCCCGGTGCAGTCGATGTGCACGTCCTCGTTACCCTCGCCGGCGGCGAGGCGGCCGGCGAGAGGGTAGTAGTGGACCAGTGCACGGGAGAGGCCCCACCTGATGGTCTCCACGGGCTCATGGATTGGATGCTCGAACACCTGCAATACTACCACCGGTAAGATGACAAGAGGCCTGTCCAAAGGCGAGAATATGATCTTGCCATTTGCCGCCGCCGTCGTCACCGGCTCCGATGGCCGGACGATCTCCGGCGGCGACTTCGTCACCACAATGCACATCCTCGATCGATTCTCTCTTAGTCCGCGATCGATATATAAGCACTCTCTGCGACCGACGAGGTGATGTTGTAAGTGCAAATCCGTGCATTTTCATTTATATAGATGCTGGTGTGTGTGACACGCAGTAAACTGTCTTATAATATTGTGCACATGGGACTTTTTATGGAGTAAAAATTGTTACCGGCACTTGCATTATACTCCACACATAAAATATAAACAGAAGTCCAAAAACCAGCTTCCGAGGCACATGTACTCTAGGGAGGTTCCAACCACCAAACACTACCAACTAAAATAAGCTAAGATTAATACGAGTCAATCATGCAATTTGTGTGAGGTTAATAGTCAATTGTAAAGTGGAATGATAAAAAAACGCTAGAAATTCGCGCAATTTGCATGTGGTCAGCTCTAAAGTGCTTTTTTTTAATGATGCTTGATAATAGTTTGTGTGCAAATCTAGAAGAGACGTGATTGCGCTGACAAAATTACTACTCACTATGCTCTACGCCGGCCCATGTCATCAGTGACGGGCCAAACCATCATGTCTAACCACTGGTGGAGAAACCGTTTGTAGTCCCGGTTCGTAACCCCCCTTTAGTCCCGGTAGATCGGTCAGCCACGTGGCCGGCTGATCCATCTTTAGTCCCGGTTGGTGAGATCTGTGTACCATTTTTTTTATTTGCATGGCCCTGTTTGCTGTATGGTTGATTATATATATATATATATATGTATATATATTTATGTATATATATATACATATATGTATATATATATATATAAATATGTATGTGCGTACGTGTATATGTATAAATACATATATTACACACATATTTATAATTCAAAGCACTTAACATTTTATGTATATATATGTTACCAAAATATATATTAATACTAAAGTAAATGTACGTACATATATAAATATATATATATATATATATACATGTATGTATAGTACAATTCATTTGCTCGCTAACTATAGCTACGACTTCGACGCCGGTGTTACGTCAGAAGAGGAAGGACCGATGTTATGGATTGTCGATCCGTCGTAGTAGAATTCACCATCAGGATTAAGGACTTCTTCGTTGATGAACCCCATCAGTTGTTCTTGAACAGCCGTGATAAAATCCTTGTGTGGGAGATTTTCCCTTATGTGAATACACTATCATTCAAAAAATAATGACATATCAATATATGAAATTAATAAACAACTTAACAAATCGATACGCAATAAAATTTTGAATGGTTTATGTATACGTACATCGAGCTCTTGGTGTATATTTGGTTTGATAGGCAATGGGCATACTCGCATACGTAGTAGCCGCATAAGTTAGTTTCCTGGTCCTGCTTTGCACACTACATGAGAAACGATGAGAGATTTAATATACTCTTTATATTAACTGTAATTAGAGATTCAATTCAATATAATTTTGGATCATGCATGTACTCACTGAAAAATGAAACCTCTGTCCAAGTTTTTCTTTCCAAGTCCCACGGACCAATTGACGGAACCGATCCCAAGCCCTACATGTGCAGTTGCAAACTATGATTAATTAATTATTACCCGAGATCAACATAATAGCAACAGAGTCCCGCGACTTTGGAATAGATGGCATTATATTACCTGTCTATCAGTTGGAAGACCTTGTCAAAAACCTTCTCTTTATTCATTGAGTCGTACACAGTGACTCTGCATGCGTCCAAGTCGAAAAAGAGCAGGACCCAGTGGAATCTGGAATATGCGTGAGATGAGATAAATATCAGAATGTACATGTTATATGTATGGGAATGAAATTTGTTCGAACGACAATAAAAACTCACTCTGTGTTTTACGGCAATAGTATGAACGTCTTGAAATGCTGCTGCGTTAGGAGATGGACGAGATTGTCCTCTGTGTCTTTCTCGTACTTGTAGAGCATTTCGGTGTTGATTTTCCGAGGGACGATGAACCCAGTATCGTAAACTCCCCGCCGTCAGGCCCTTTGAATCTCCATTCTACAACAATGAAAGGAAATTATTATTGCTTACATATATGCCAGGAGCTAATTATTGAACGAAACAAATCGAACTCAAAGATACTTACAAAATCCATGCGCTCAGAAGAGAGACGTCGAGGGCGTCCAGATGGTACAGATCGAAGACATCCTTGAAATGGATCCATAGAACATCTCCTCCTTGCAAGATGTTGGGGTTTCTGATCCTCGCTCTGAACATCTCTCTACCCTTGGCGCTCATTTCCATGTACCGTTCATGGAATTTGTACATTTGTGTCGGTAGGGACTGCAGCTGCTCAGGCCTGATAAGCGGTTTACCGAGTTCAAACTTGTATGCCACTTCCGCCTTTGGGATTGGTGCGCCTCCAACCAACTGAGCCACAGTTAGACCGGTGTCCAAAATGAAATCCGTTATGCCAAAGTCTTCGCCGGTCACCAACGGCTCGACCACTTGGTTTGGTTGTTCTCCAAGCTGAGGAACTGGTTTGGACTTCTTGTAATAGGCTTTCCTAAGTGTTCGGTCATAGTCCGATAGCTTTGAGGCCTCCTTGTTTGTGGTGGACATTCCCTTGAAGAAATTCTTCACGCTCGGGTCAATAGGTATCTTCTTTTCAGGACTCCGAGGCTTTAGTTGCCTCTTCACTTCTCCTGCCACATAAGCGTCAAGCTCTTCTTGACTGCAATCGTACGGCGGCTCCTTGTTTTTGGTGGTGTCAACTTTGGCCTTCTTCGTTGCCCTTGTGCTGGTAGGAGGTGGAGCTTGGCGAGACCTTGTCTTGGGAGGTGCAGGCGGACACGGTGGAGGTGGAGGTGGAGGAGGCGGAGGAGGCGGAGGAGATGATGCAGGAGGAGGTGGCGGAGGAGCCGGAGGAGATGGTGTAGGAGGACGTGGCGGAGGAACCAGAGGAGATGGTGCAGGAGGAGACGGCGGAGCCGGAGGAGATGGTGCACGAGACGCCGCTTGTCGCCCAGGGAGGATGATGTACCGCTTGCGCCATAGTATAATGGCGTGGCTTGTGTCTCGTAGATGCGTCTCACCATCTCCTCCTGGGTAGTCCAACTCGAGGTCCTCGTACATGGCTTCCACCAGCTCAACTTCGACCCTCGAGTATCCTGCTAGAATCGGCCTGCAGTGGTAAGTCCCTGAAATGTCCATTGGGATGGCCATTCCCGACGCCACCTTCACGTGATGAGAGGTTATCTATTAGTAATCAACCTAAGCAGCAACTTGTGGAATGTACAAGTCAAAAATCATATATTACATCGGGCATACCTTGATTGATAAGTTCTTGAAGGGAATATGCAGCTCACATGGTGTCCGTTGCGTGATCTCATCAACGGGGCAGGTGGTTTCGTCCTGGGTTTGCATGGCGTCCATGCTATGTGATCCTACCTGCCCCGTTGAGGCGCAGCTACTACAATTGCCTGATGGGCTGACCATTGGAGGAGGTATGTACGGCTGGGGATCATGTGACCGATGTGCTGCCATGCGTTCATCCACCTTCCGGGCCACCTCCTCCTGCATACTGAGCTCGTAGCTCGATACCCTGTACTCAAGATCTGCAATCTTTGCCTCGGTATCTCTCTTGCTCCTCATCCGACTCCTGTACGTGTGGATGTCCTCCTTGAATTCAATCTTCCAGGGAATCACGCCTTTCCCTCGTGTTCGTCCGGGATGCTCAGGAGTCTGTAGGGCGAGTGACAGCTCGTCCTTCTCTCTGTCGGGTCGGAACGTGCCCTGAGAAGAGGCTTCCACTGCGTCCGTTAGTCGACTGGCAGCCTCGCGTATCTGATCGCTGAAGATAGGGAGCCATCAACTGGGTTAAGCGTTCCACCGTGAGCATAGTACCAGAACTTCGATCGATCCGGCCATTTAGCGGTGGCCGGTTCGATACCCCTCTTAATCAAGCCTGCCTCCATCTCCTCCCACTTTGGCATTGCGACGCTATAGCCGCCTGACCCCAAGTGATGATGGTACTTCTTCTTGGCAGCGTTTTCCTTGTTTTTGACCATCATCGCTTGCCCTTGTTGCCCTGTCTTGTAAGCAACGAACTCGTCCCAATGATCCCTTAGCTTTGGGAATACGTCGAAGTTCGGTGTTAGTCCCTTCAGGATGTATTTCTTGTACAGATCTCCCTTGAAGCTCTGGAACTGTTCTGCCATTTTCTTAAGAGTCCACTGTTTCACTATGTTCTCCGTACCCGCAGGGAACGTGAACGTCTCGAGCATTGTGGTCCATAGCATCTCTTTCTCTGATTCCGGGACAAAGCTGTCATTATCCCCGCGTGCCCTTGTTCTGCACCAGTACACCTTGCTGACAGGCACGTTATCCCTCACAACCCAACCGCTGTGGCGTACAAAATTCTTGGCTGCTTCTGCCGGGGCACTAGGTCGGCCGTCTGCGTCCACCTCAGTTATGATGTGCCGACCCTCTATCTTCTTCGCGGCACCTCGTTGTCCGCGTGCACTTTTCTGTCCAGCGGAGGGATGACTTCCACTAGCCTCCTCCTCGTTCCCCTCCGCATCCCTCTCCACGTTCCCCTCCTCGTTCCCCTCCGCATCCCTCTCCATGTTCCCCTCCTCGTTCCCCTCTGCATCCCTCTCCACGTTCCCCTCCTTGTTCAAGTACTGGTTTGGATCCTCGTTCCCCTCTTCTTCGTTCCAGTACTGGCTGCTTCCCTCTGCGATTGTATCGTACAGTATCTGTTCCTCATCGCGATCAGCCATCTGTTCATAGAAGAAATATTTGCTAAGCGTAATATTAAAACTCTACTAATCTTGTATTAAAACTCAAATAATCATATATGCTAAGTCTAAGTGTCGTGTATTAGAACCCTAGATAATCATATATGCTAAGTCTAATTAAGTTTCGAATATTACATCTCTAATAATCTTATATTAAATCTCTAACAATCTCTAACAATCAAATATGCTAAGTCTAATTAAGTTCCGTATATTAAACCTCTAATAATCTTATATTAAATCTCTAACAATCTCTAACACTCACATATGCTAAGTCTAATTAAGTTTCGTATATTAAACCTCTAATAATCTTATATTAAATCTCTAACTATCTCTAACACTCAAATATGCTAAGTCTAATAATGTAATAATCTCTAACACTCACATATGCTAACTCTAATAATCTAATAATCTTATATTAGAAATCTAATAATCTTATAATATATCTCTAACAATCACATCTTTACATCACTTGCCTGCGCGAATTCCTTCGAGGGCTAGCTACCACTTCGGCTTGAGGGACGACGACGACGACGTCTTCTCTGCAACATGCAAAAAAAATGTATTAGTCTAAACGCAAAGGAACATATAATGTATTTCACGTTTTCAAGTATATATAATCATATATATATATGCTAAGTTCAACAATAGTTTAATTATCTCGTTCGTACACGTTTCACTCGCGTTCGTTCTCACACTTTTAGTTCAAGTTCATTCTCGTTCGCGTTTGTTCGCGTTCGTTCACGTTCGTTCGCGTTTCGTTCACGTTCGTTCACGTTCGTTCACGTTTCGTTCATGTTCGTTCGCGTTCGTTCGCGTTTCAATCACGTTCGTTCACGTCGTTCACGTCGTTCGCGTTCGTTCACGTTTTGTTCGTGTTCGTTCACGTTCGTTCACATTCGTTCACGTTCGTTCGCGTTTCGTTCACGTTCGTTCGCGTTCGTTCACGTTTCGTTCACGTTCATTCGCGTTCGTTCGCGTTTCAATCACGTTCGTTCGCGTTCATTCACGTCGTTCGCGTTCGTTCGCGTTCGTTCACGTTCCCCTCCGCATCCCTCTCCACGTTCCCCTCCTCGTTCACGTTCGGGTGCCCGTGGCGGCAGCGGAGCGGCGGCGTGGCAGCAGCGTGTCGCCGCGGCGGTGGGGCGTCGCGGCGGCGTGGCAGTGGCGGGGCGGCGCGGCGGCGTGTCACGGCGGCGGCGGGGCGTCGCGGCGGCGTCGCGCGGTGTGGCGGCGCGGCGGCGTGGCGAGCTCGAGGCGGGGGCATCAGCGTCGTCGCTGTGGCGGCCGCGTGGACGCGGCGGCGTCGGCGGTGGCGGTCGCGTGGAAGTCGGGGTTAGCATCGGTGGGAGGCGGAGGAGGGGTCGGCATCGGCGCGTCTACATCGGCGGCGGCGTAGGGAATGAGCTAGGCGGCGGCGGTTTGGAGAGTGAGAGAGAGAGAGAGAGATCGAGATCGAGAGAGAGAGGCAGCGGCGGCTCTCACCCGAGAGATGCGGCGGCGGCGTCGACGGCGGAGGCGGCGAGGACCGCGAGACGATGGCGAGAGACGACGGTGGCGTCGGCGCGGGGATGCCTAGGCAGTGGCGGCGAAGGCGAAGCTGATCGGAGGAAAAACTTCTAAGTGTTGGTGGAGAAGACGAGGGCGCATCGGGAGTATATATACCCCTAGATCTTTAGTCCCGGTTAGTGAGAACAACCGGGAGGAAAGACTCCCGGTTGTTCTCACTAACCGGGACTAAAGATCTAGGGGTATTTTCCCGAAATTTCCAAATTCTTTTTAAACCCGGTTAGGGTTAAGAACCGGGACTAAAGATAATAGCACTGAATATTGAATTTCGTTGCATATGTGTTTCTAAAATAGTAAATAATACATTAAAATTATTTAAAGTCGAAAAATTAATGACAAAACCTTCGAAAAATTATTGTCGTCTGTAGTAAATTAAGTGGATAATATATAATAAGCACGTGAATGATTTAAAATTGTTAAAAATTCTAATAATAATATGTAATTAGCATATGCATGATATTAAATTGTTAAAAATTCTAATTAACCTATGTAAATACCACATGCATGATTTAAAATTAATAAAAATTCTAATAATCATATATAATTAGCATATGCATGATATTAAATTGTTAAAAATTCTAATTAACATATGTAAATCCCACATGCATGATTTAAAAGTTTTAAAAATTCTAATAAGCATATATAATTAGCATATGCATGATATTAAATTGTTAAAAATTCTAATTAACATATGTAAATACCACATGCATGATTTAAAACTTTTAAAAATTCTAATAATTATATATATCTAGAATATGCATGATTTAAATTTGTTAATAATCATATATAACTAGCATATTCAATACATCCAAAATAGCTTACAACAATTACGGCAGTACATCGGCAGTGACGGTTGTCCGCACGTGCTTTCTCCTCACTATTGTTCCTTCCTTGTGATCGCTACATGAGTAAGGGGTGTCTTCATTTGATAGGAGGATGCTAGGGTCAATCGTCACCGTGAAAGGGGGTTGCCCATCAAACCTATCGTAATCCTCGTCAGTCTTGTCCTCTACTCCGACGATTTTTCTTTTGCCTGGGAGAACCACATGGCGCTTCGGCTCATCAGGCCCTTTGCCCTTCTCTCCAAAAGGATTCATGCCATCTGTACTTAAACCAAACCGTATGTTTCGTGCGTCCTTTCCAAAGTCTTTAAATTTTCTGTCGATGTTTCGCCACTGCGAAACATCTGCGGGGTGTCTCAGCATCCCGTCCTGTTGACATTCTTCAGCGTGCCAACGCATCATTCTAGCATTCCCCTTGTTCCTGAACAAACGCCTTAGCCGTGGTATTATAGGGAAATACCACATCACCTTAGCAGGAATTCTCTTCTTCGTTAGCTGCCCGTCAACCTCACCTGGATCATCTCGTCTAATCTTGTATCGTAGTGCTTTACAAACAGGGCATGTTTCTAGATTCTCGTACTCCTCACCGCGATATAGGATACAATCATTTGGACATGCGTGAATCTTCTGAACTTCCAGTCCTAGAGGGCAGACTATCTTCTTAGCCTCGTACGTTGTCTCGGGCAATTTGTTTCCCTCCGGAAGAATGTTCTTGACGAGTTAATAAATCGCCAAATGCCTTGTCACTAACACCATTTTTTGCCTTCCATTGCAAGAACTCCAGAGTGGTATCCAACTTTTTGTGCCCCTGCTCGCAACATGCGTACAACGACGTTCTGTGGTCCTCTAACATCTTGTCCAATTTATGGGCCCCCTTTTCACTTTCGCAGTCCTCCTTGGCATCCTGCAACATCTGACCAAGATCATCCGCAACGTCGTTATAATCAGCATCTCTTTCCTCCTCGCCCGTTTGATTTCCTTCAAATCCAGCGTACTGAGCAAAGTCTGGAATATTGTCGTCTTCCACTTCATCTTCTTCCATTTCAACCCCTTGCTCTCCGTGGGATGTCCAACAATTATAGCTTGGCATGAACCCGACTCAAACAAGTGGAAATGAATAGTCCTGGATGCAGAATACTCCTTCTGATTCTTACACTTATTGCATGGACAACAAATAAAACCCTTCTACTTGTTAGCTTCAGCCACTCTCAAAAAATAATGCACGCCATCAATAAACTCTTTGGACCACCGATTAGCGTACATCCATTGCCGATCCATCTACATGAAATGAAAAAAAATCATACACAAATAATCATTCGTACAATAATGACAGTCATACAATAATGATAAAATAATCACAAACTCTTTCAATAGTCATACAATAATGACATATCATTATTCATACAAAAATTATAAAATATTCCACCAAATAATTCTTATTTATTATTTTTGAAGTTTTAAATTCTTTTAATTTTCAATTTAGTTTGTCTTCTTTTATTTAAGATTAACTTTCACTATATTTTCCTACTCAACTATTTTATAAAACCTTCTTTAGCAAATAAACAAAATTTCTATATATTCTTTCTTTTCCCACACAATTTTTCTCTCTCATCAACTTACAACAAAATTTTGGAGATAAAAAAGTATGCAAAACATAGCTCCAAATGTAATATGACCAAAAAAAAACATTGGAGGATGAAGTTGCTAACCTTTTAGGCACCTCCGATTTGTATATAATCACCAAAGTAAATTTACTATAAATTTTGGCATGACCTCCCCTCTTTTTTGAACAAATTTTGAAGCTTGCTCGGGCTGGAGGAGGAAGAAGACATATATAAAGGGGTGGGACTTTAGTCCCGGTTGGTGTTACCAACCGGGACTAAAGATCCCGGGGGGCCTGACAAGCCCTGACAGTATTTGAACCGGGATTAAAGATGATCTTTAGTCCCGGTTGGTGTTACCAACCGGGACTAAAGATCAAATATGCCCGTTACCCTTTTTAACTGGGACTAAAGATCATCTTTAGTCCCGGTTTTTATTGCAACCGGGACTATTGTGGAAATAGCCTGACCGACGAAAGATGGTTTCTCCACCAGTGAACGGATGAGACCCTCATCAAAGATGAGTGGTCAGTGATGACTCTACCTCATCTCTGACAGGCTTTTGTCCGTCAATGGTAACTATCACCTCTGACGGCGCCGAATAAAAGACCTGTAAAAGGTGAGTATGACCTCCTTGATCTGACGATGTTGCCACCCGTCAAAGGTAAGTTCGTTTTGACACCCATCTGTGAATTGAGATATTTCAGAACATACCATCCAACTTATAGCACTTTCAGGGTTTACCATCCAATTCGCGTGTCTTCTAGAATCTGCCATCACAAGAGTGAATTTTGTTCATTTCATGCCATTCCGTCCATCTGAACCGGCGTCGTCCATCCATCCGTTGCCACATCCTCTGTCCCTTGCCATTGCTCGTCACCACCTTCCGGTCATCCAACCTCGTCACGCTCCCACGCTCCTGCTACAGAAGAGGGGACGGTTCTTGGCGCACATGTCGGAGGAGCTCAGTCATCGCCGCATATGTTCGCCACCACCGTGTCCAGCCGCCGCCACTGTGTGGACCACACGACCAATGCACTATGTCAGACGAGCTCCTCGCTGACCTCCCGTTTGAGAGAGAGATAGAGAAATCGAATGAGTTCCTCGCTGCCAATGGCGTTCAGTTTGGCTGAGGTTGTAGACGAGCAATGGAATCGCTTCACTAATGGAGCTTGTGGTTGAGATCACCGAGGTCGGGGACGACAGCCAAGCATGGGGATGGGCTAGCTCTAAAGTTGGTTTTCTTAATCAGTACTTGATAATAGTCTGTGTGCAAGTCTAGAAGATATAAGCTACTATGTGTTGTATTTCTTAACGACATTACTAGAAATATAATTCCCAGCAATGGCGTAGAAACACTCTTGGTATATTATGGTTATAGACTTCATCCGCAAATGCACGGATATACCATTGTAGCATTTTATCCGAGAATATTCCAAGGGTATCGTATTTTTTTAATCCCGTGAGAAGATTATAATAGAGAGAACTATACTAATAATTTATATATTACTTGTAATAATCAAAGGCTAAGCAGGGGTTAAGATTATGAATAGGGTAGAATGACACACAGCAAGAGAATTATATACTCTCATGATAAATTATCTAAGCTAAGTGGAAAGAGAATAGAAAGAATCTATTCCTATACTTCTAATATACATACATATTATACATACATCCAAGTTATATGATTACTTAGCTAATACCCTCTTTCCAATACCCTCCTGGTGCTTCGAGAAGCCACCCCTGATTGCCTAGTGTCATAAAGATGTAAGCACTAATCCCAAGAACGCAAGCTGCCATAACAATCTTTACCTTTTCGTCAGAAATCAAAACCGATGCAGCCAAACTCGAAAGCAAGAACTCGTCGAAACAATGAAAATAGAAAATGGTGGCGATGCGCCGAAAGTGTTATTGAACTGATGTTGTTTATTTACAGGGTCCCAGGTCATATTTATACCCAAAATACACGATATGTCCTTGCCGAACACGACTCTATCTCTATTACAACTCAAAAATACGAACAAGTCCCTCAGGCGGACTCTTACCGAAAATATCTATAATGAAACTACTAGAATATCCTAATTAATAGATACAATTGCCTTCTCTAGCCACAATCCATGCTTGGCAATACTTGCACGGCACTTGAACTGCCCTCGGTAATGATCCCATGATTGTCTTGCCAGGATCAGCTACATCGGCTCCTCCTTGTCTGATCTGGTAACAGCCGATGCAAGAGGTAGCCGATACAACTCGTAGCCGATGCGGGTTCTGTTTTTGAGGCTACAGATCTTCTGCAAATCCGTTTCGGTTCTGACATCGGATCCAATATATGATTTATGAATTTTGGTCGTCAACACAAGGGTATCGTATATATTTAATCCCGTGGGAAGATTATAATAGAGAGAACTATACTAATAATTTATATATGACTTGTAATAATCAAAGTCTAAGCAGGTGTTAAGATTTTTTTTTTGAGGGAAACAGGTGTTAAGATTATGAATAGGGTAGAATGACACACAACATGAGAATTATATACTCTCATAATAAATTATCTAAGCTAAGTGCGAAGAGAATAGAAAGAATCTATTCCTATACTTCTAATATACATATATCCAAGTTATATGATTACTTAGCTAATACCCTCTTTCTAATGCCCTCTTGGTGCTTCGAGAAGCCACCCCTGATTGCCGAGTTTCTTATGACAATCCGCCATGACCATCTAACCGGGGCTAAATACGGAGGAGTGCCCTCCCCAGGAAAGTAACTTAGGACTATATACACGCGCGGAGGAATACCCGTATTGAGCTGTCACCATCAGTGACCCACCAAAACGTATTCGCAGCATATAACCCCAAATAACGATATCCAGTAATCTAAACCACGTTTAAATTACGAAATACTACTCTAATATCATCGTCATGACATAGAACAATAGTATGCACGATCATTATACCCACACCATTGCATTTACCAGATAAGCTAGCATCATAATCAATATAGTTTGAATGTATGATAAAGTTGGTAATCATATATTCTACCAGAGTAGTATAAAGAAGAATATTCTAATAAAAGTATAAGTCTTACAAAAGAAAGTAAAGCTACTAGAGCCATACCTGAATTCCTCCGAAGACTTCTCGGACTAAGACTTCTATTCTATTCCTACTCCACTAGCTTGAGAGCACTACTAAACTAGAGAGAGAGCTTGATTCTTCTTGCTTGAGGTGTGTGAAGAAATGAGGGAGTTAGGGGTTTATATAGGCTAGTAATGACGGTTATGACTGTTAGAAAGGTCAGTAATACCCTCCAACCGTCATTGGGGATCAATCCCAGCCGTCCAGCCACACCCTGCATCCATCAGCACTGCGGCTGGTTCGGCCGAACCCTGGGCTGGCCCAACCGGCCCAGTTCTTGGCAGGTGGCCTCCCCGTTTGCTCCTCTCCGCAAACTTGTGAATTTTGGGCTTGTTGGATCTTGTGAAAATGGTGTTCTCAACCCATTTGTCCATAAGTCTGTTTCTTGACAGTGTCTGATTGATTGATCGTATGTTTTGCTGTCACTTCTCCTTCATTTATGATCATTCTCTGCAAAAAGGTTAGAAAACCTAGTGCTAATGGAATATATTTTATTTTGACATGAATATGCATTGTAAGCATAACTAGTTCTCCTTTATTAACGACCGTCAACACTATGTTGTTTGGTTGGAGGAAATCAAATCGTCTACTGTTGGATGGGTGATCTATATGTCGTGTAATCATTTTGCATATTAGGGCCCGGTTGTCATCACTGCTCTTTTTCCTCTCCCCCTTCGTTGCCCTCTCTCGGTGAGCGGAGGCGGCGAGGGCCAATTGGAATTGGGAGGGGAGGGAGGGGGCTCCATGAGCTTGGCTAGCTGTTGATGCTACCGCCGCAAGCGGGCCTTCTCCACCATCACGCAAGCGCACCCTGGCCATGCCCAACAGCGCCCTCACCACGGCTGTAGTGAATACGGAGGTAGAGCTCGCAGGGAGGCGGTGATGGAAGAGCTCGCATGAAGGCGGTGATGACACCTTAGGGTGAAGTCGTGGGGATAGGAAGACGAGAAGGTGGAGGCAATGCTCAGACTGTGCCTTAGGAGCTCCCAGCTAGCAACTGTTGGTATTTCTTAACGACATTACTAGAAATATAATTCTCAGCAATGGCGCAGAAATACTCCTAGTATATTATGGTCACAGAGTTTATCCGCAAGCGCACGGATATACCATTGTAGCATTTCACCCGAGAGTATTCCAAGGGTATCGTATTTATTTTATCCCGTGGGAAGATCATGTAGAGAGAACTCAACTAATAATTTATATATTACTTGTGATAATCATATTTTAGGCAGGGATTAAGATAATCCAAGGGTAGAGTGACACACAAGCAGTACTTCTTATTCTCATAATAAATCATCTAAGCTAAGTGGAAAGAAAAGATAAAGAAAATCTATTCCTATACTTCTAATATACATAGTATACATAGATTCTAGTTAACTGATATACTAGCTAATACCCTATATCCGATGCCCTCCTGGTACTTCGAGAAGCCAACCCTGATTGTCGAGTTCCTTACGACAGCCCGTCATGACCATATAACCGGGGCTAAATACGGAGGAATACCCTTCCTAGGGAATTAACTTAGGATTATATACCGGCGCTGAGGAATACCGGTACCGAGCTGTCACCATCAGCGGCCCACCTCTCATCCGCAATATATAACCCCAAATTATGATATCCCGTAATCTAGACACCATGCCTAAACTACTAGATACTACTCTAATATCATTGTCATGACATAGAGTAATTGCATAAGCAAACATTATACCCGCACCAAATCATCTCCCAAATAAGCTAGCCGTATATTCAGTATAACATGAACATAAAGTAAAGTAGGAACTCATATACTCGGAAAATATTTCAATACCATAGATGTATATAGAAGAGTATTCTAATAAAAGTACAAAGCTTACAAAAGAGAAGAGAAAAGCTACTAGAGCCATACCCGAACTCTTCCTAAGACTTCCGGACTCCTGATTTCTATTCTATTCCTATTCCACCAGCTAGATACTATTAAACTAAACTTGAGAGAAATGAGAGAGCTATTGCTTGAGGTATTCCTCCCAATGACGGTTGTGACGGTTGGAATGGTCGGAAATACCCTCCAACCGTCATTGGGAGCTAATCCACACTGTCCAGAAGAAACCCTGCATCCAGCGGCGATGAGGGAGGTTCGGCCGAACCTGGGGCCGGCCCAACCAGCCCATAGTTTGGCTGGCGGCCTCCTCTGTTGTTCTTCTCCGCAGACTTGTGAATTTTGGCCTAGTTTGTCGTGTCAATTCTTAGTTCTTGGCCCATTCATACATAAGTCTGGTTCTCGACATCGTCCGATTTATTTATCGATTGTGTTGACGTCAATTCTCCTCCACTTTATTGTCATTCTCTGCAAAAGATTAGTATACCTAATACTAGTGGAAGTTTATTATTCTAACAGATATATGCATTGCAAGCATCACTAGTTCTCCTCTATTTTAGTAATATTGACGGTCGAAATTGATTGGTAACGACCGTCAACAGCAACCGCAACGGTGGCCCCTACATGCTTCACGAACAGGAGAAGGCAGCGGGAGAGCTTCTGGACTATGGCCCTGTTTAGGGGAGCTTCTAGCAGCTCTAGCTTCTCCTAGAATCTCCAGTTGCCAGAAGCTCCCCCAAACAGTCCAGCTTTTTATCCAGATTCTGAGAATCCGTAGTTGTAGAATCTGGAAAATGAACTAGAAGCCAGAAGCTGGGTTTCACAGCTTCTCCAGATTCTCACCAGCTAGCTTCTCAGCAGCTAGCTTCTCAGCAGCTGCTTCTCAGAATCTTAAGCTCCCCCAAACAGGCCCTATAGCGACCAGTGCTCCGCTTCATCCCATGTTGGCACGTGGCTTGACCTCCTCCCATGCCGGCATTGACATGGTCTGATTGCCTTCGCCTTTCCTTTGGATATGAGGCCGCTGCTAACCTGGGATTCTCCTATCGACCACGCTCCACCACCGGCGCCCTGGGGGACCAGTTGTAACGCCCTGGGAGATCATTAAATAATACATCTCTAGAAATTAAATAAAAGTTAAATCAATTTAATCAAGTGAATTATTGAGGGGATTAAAAATTTCCTTTAAAAATCATTGCCCGAGAATATTTTGTAATATTCTTGGTGCCCTAATTTACTCTCCGGATTTTTCCTTGAATTTTCGGAGCTCAAGACGTATTTATAAACACACAAAGTTCATTCAATCAATTTAAATAAAAACAAAAGCAAATAAATTCCACTTCCTTCCTTTCGGGCTTGGCCCAAGTCCTCCCCTCCCTCAGCCCGCTTGGCCCCCTTTCCCCATAAAGTCTATTTCTCCTCCCCCAACCGGCCTTCCCTCTCCCTCTCGCCGACAGGTGGGCCCGTGGGTCCCACCTGTCATCCCCTTCCTCTAGCTTGAGCCGGCAACTGCCATGGCCGCCCGAGCCCCACGTCGCCGCATCCCCCGCCCACCTCCTCCATCCCGCGCGCTCCCGCCTGGCATGGGCACAACCCCCTCCACGTCCTCCACCTCCTCCCCCACTTCCCCCGCAAGAACCGGCGCCGAACCGCTGCCACCACCCCGCGTCGCCAGCGCCCCACTCCATCGCCAGTTGCCGCCTCCCCCGTGCTCGATCCCCGCCTTCCCGAGCCTATAAAAGAGTCCCCGCACCTTGCTCTCCCTTTTCCCCCATTTTCCCGAGCCCTCCCATGCCCCAAAACCACCCGTCCGCGCCGCTACCCATCACCGCCGTTCGCCGGCGACCCTCGACCATGCGCTGTCGCCGCCCTAGCCATCGCCGGGCCGCGCCGCCACCACCCTCGGCATCGCCCCGCTGAGCTCCACCCCGGCCTCCACTCCGTTTTCCTTTTCCACCCTCGAAAAGCTGCTCCCACCACCAACCTGAGCTCCACCGCCACATTGCCGACTTCAGCCGGCCACCACTGCCGCCCTAACCACCACCATGCCGTGCCACCACCACTGTCGGCTTCACCGCTCCAAGCCAAGCACCGGCCACCGCCTCGTTCCTCCAATCCGCCACCGAGCCGCCCTCTCCACTGCCAACCCGAGCCGCTACCGTCCGTGCTACCTCGGCCACCATCATGACACGCCGGCTTTGCCGCGTCACGTTCTTCCTTGGCCGACGCCCGAACGCCACCTTCCGCCGCCGGGAGCCGCCATAACCTTCTCCCCTCGCTCACCGGTGAGTCCCGCCGCAAACGCCGTGCTCGGCCGGTGTTCCTCGCCATGCCGCGATGCCTATCCCTCCTCTAACCCCTCCTCTTAGCTCCCCAGGTCCCGCTGGCCCTCAGCCGCACCTCCGCCGCGATCGAGAGTCGCCGGAGCACCGTCCCCGACCGCAACCCGGGAAGCGCCGCCACCAATCCTCGTCGCCAGTCGCCTTCCCGTCTTCGCCTCGCCGTCCCCGTCCTCTCGGTGCGGCCCCTCTCCCTTCCACGCCGCCTCCCGTGTGCGCCGCCGCCTTCCGGCCGGCTGCCGTTGCACTGCTCGCCCATGGCCGCCCGGCCCCTTGCCGTCCCGCGCCTGCCCATGGCCGCCCGATCCGCTGCTCTGGCCGATCTGTGCCTTCCACGTGTCGCCCCGCGCAGGTGCCCTCGTGGCGCCACGTCGGCGCCACCTCGCTCACCCCGTCCGCTGTGGCCGCCACGTGGCTGCCACGTGGTGCGCCCGTGGACCGATGCATGCGTGGACCCGGTCCACCATGCACCTGCCTCCCTTGAGCCACCGATAGGTGGGGCCCACTTGACGGTGCCATCACTTCCCCCTCGGTGACGTCATAAATCAGTTTAATTGTGCAATAAATTCGGTTAATAATTATATAAATTCATTTAATGGCTCAAAATTGGGCCATTCAACTTGCAAAATTCATCTAAAATTGAGATCTACATGTTTGTTTACTTTTTATGTACTGTTTCCTTGGTTTTTATTAGAGTTTTTCCTCGTTTTGCATGCCAGCGTGTAGTTTCCGTCGTTTCGGAAGTCCGCGGTCGCGAGGAAAAGAGTTCAGAAGATCGTTTCAAGAAGCAAGGCAAGTCATCCACTCCCCTTGAGCATTTTGATCCTACTTTACAAATGTTTTACCGTTTGTAAATAAATATGCATGTTTTCCTAATTATATGGGATCCGGGTATTACCTATCTGCTCGCTTATGCCATATTACTTGATATTTGTCCTTTGTCAACCGTGGGTAATAAATCGCCTAGCTTGTGTTACTTATGATGACCTAGCTAGAACTATATGCTTAGCCATGCTTAATTACCACTAGTTCAGTCGATGGGATAACTGCAGTATTAGACCTTTTTAGTATCAGAACGAGCTGCGTGCTTGAGGCACCAGACCATGTTTCATTGGTCGTAATCATTCAACTAAAATGTGACTAAATGGTGGGCTGTGGGTGCATGGTTTTGCTGGTCGCACCCATGGCAGTTAAGGACCGGTTTGCGGGATGCACTGGAAGACATACAGCGCTTGCCACAAGAGGGAATGGGGTGACTGCCTGACTTGAAGTATAGCTTTTCTCTGGCTGACACATCCAGGCAAGGGTAGGTGTGATGGAGTGGGGTGGACCCTGCGACGGCCTTTGTCGCTTCCGGATTTACCTAGGCACAAGAGGGGACTGCCCGCTGCCTGTGGGGAGTGGGAGTGAAACCTGAGGTGAGGTACGATTGGTCAGAGGGGGTTATATGAAGGGTCTTGTTACAATCACTCGACATGGTGACGTGTTCATCATGGACGCATGATGATGCGGTGACATGCTGGTGGATTGTGTCTTGTAGGTACAGTTGTGCACCTCTGGCCAGACTAAAACTATTCGAATAGCCGTGCCCGCGGTTATGGGCGATCAACTAGATTCACCGTGATTAGTCTTACACTTAATAAATCGACTAAATGCACTGTAGTTCAGGTGGGTTGGTTGGGCCTGTTCAACGTGGTGTAGCGTTAATCAACAGTTTTACTGTTTTGCTCAATAAAATGTTTTACAACCGCTTTTATGCAAATAGCCACAAACCGTCCTTATATCCCCTTGCACGTCTGCATCGTTGGTGTGGCTTGCTGAGTACGGTGGTTGTACTCAGTCTTGCTATTGTTTCCCCTTTTCAGAAGTGTAGTGCTTCTGAGCTGATAACGAAGTTAGAGGATCAAGGCTCAGACCCCGGTTGAGTTTTGCATGTGGAGTGGAGCTGAAGCCCTGCTAGGATCGCCTTTTCCGGTGCTGCTGCTTTCTTTTCGGTGTGAGGACTAAGTGCCTCTTCTGTAAGTATTTACGCTTTATGTACGTTTGGATCTGCATATTAGTTTATCTTTTTGTGTACCCTGGCTGGTCTTGGACAGGGATTTAATACACAAAATAGTTTCAAAATTTGGGCTAAATTTCTGGGTGTGACACCAGTCTCCACCACCACCCTAGACTTCTTCGACCGCTTTGACTGTCGACCACCGCAACTATCCTGAGGCTTCAGGTGCCTCCTCCCAACACATCAGACCCAAGCTTATAGCCGCCTCCACCAAAAGGAGAGAGAGAGAGCTCCTCACTGATAAGCTCGATCCCCTCCTCCGCTATCGCTGCCACCCTGCTTTGTTTCAAGGGTAGAGATAGAAATGGATGGGAAGGAAGTAGAAGAGAATATGGGAGGAGATATGGAGCACTGATAGGTGGCCCATTATTTTTTAAAAATTCTTTTTGCCACACTGGAATGCCATGTTATCCAGCCTAGCCCAAAAGCGTCCAAAATAGTGCTCGGAGGGGTAGGACCTTTTCCTGTAGAGAATGAGATAAAATTCAGTAAAAACTCATGGATACATACAAAATTTTGTCATTATTTGTACACCCTCATCTAATACGGGTTGAGAAACACCAATATAAATAGGTTATGAGGCACCTAGAAAAGGGTTTCTGCACTAGTGATAAAAAAATGAATTTTGCATAATTTTGTAGGACAGAAAAAGAAGGTTTGTTTTTTTACTGTGTACTTGACATTTGACAGAAAACATTCTCTAAAATCCTACAAATTCTAAACTATTATTTGATTTGAGATTTGTGCCGGAACTCCACCAGATCTCTCCCCTACCCCCACCCGCCTCACCACCGTCATCTCGGCTCGCTGCGTGGTTGGCCAGCAGCGGAAAGACGGGGGATTGGGTGGAGCGGGGCTGCAGTGGCTAGGTTTTCACCCACGAGCTGCCATTGCAGAGGCGACTTTGCGCAGGGTTCACAAGAAGATAAACAGTTCAATCTGGCTGAAACTTGAACGTAACAGTTAATAATTATTGGAGTAAACAATGCATGGGGACAAGGAAGATAGAGCGATGTAAAGGGTAGAGTAACCCACGCCTTCTTTACATCAACATGTGATGCGCGTAGCCATTACGATAAATTACAGTAACAGAGACAAAATATAGTCTCAGCTGGAACTGGAAGGAACTCGGGCAGCAGTGTTGCAGCTGCCATCCGCGACGTGAGAAACAAGCTGCTGTATAAACTCGTCGATGTACCTCTCCAGGAGTTCCTTGTCAGCTACAATCTCTTGCATCCCGAGGGTATAGGTGGCCATAAGGCCCGAGGCCAGCCCAACCCACGGCACAACATTTTGGCCCGGCCCATACATGGTACGGCCCGATGGGGGTTGGGCCCGTGCCGGACCGGCCCGACCGCCGGGTTGTGTCTGGGCTTCCCCACCGGCACGATCGGGCCGGCATGGTAGGCCAGGCCCGGCATACAAAGAATAGGGAGTAAAAATAGATATATTATGTCACGGTCCAAATAATAGGGACGTAAAATAGACTTATTTTAGCTATATATATATATATATATATATATATATATATATATATATATATAAGCACAAAGAGGAGGGAAGGGAAATAGACTTATTTTAGCTATATATATGTCACAGCCCAAAGAAAAGAGAGGGAAAATAGATTTATTTTTTAAAAGGCACGATGGGCCACCCGTGCCTTCGAGCTGGCACGGCACGGCCCGACTGCTGGTTGGCCGTGCTTAGGCCAGAGGTGCAGCCTATTGACCGACACGACCCAACACGAAATGCCGACCGGGCCGATCGCTGATGGGCCGTGCCTGGGCCGGGCCATGCCAGACAAGCCTTATAGCCATCTATACCTGAGAGCGTTTGCTGCAAACGCCCTCATGGTTTCTTCCTCAACCATGACGGCCCGGAAGGTAGGTGCAGAAATCATGGCATGATCTGATAGAATTACTGAAATTTCTGAGTACTTACACGTGACTGAATATACCAACATCGTATATATAACAAATTAACAGCATATAATTAATAACAACGATTAATTAACAGCATATGTTACAAATAAATTGATAAAATTATTATTCTCTCTTTCCGTTTCATATTATAGTCGTTTGACATTTTTCTAGTCATGTTTGACCAAATTTATAAAAAAATTTAGCAACAATTCAAATATCAAACTAGTTTGTAACATTGAATATATTTTGATAATATATTTGTTTTGTGTTCAAAATACTAAAATACTTTTTTATAAATTTGGTCAAACTTGGCTAGGAAAAAAAGGTAAAACGAATTATACGGAGGGAGTGTATCATTTATGTGCAGATCGAGATCAGAGCGTAGCTATTTCACGGAGAAATGCGTCGGCATGGTGAGGCGTGACACAGCCGGACAGCACCCTGGCTCCTTCGTCTTCCTCCCCTTGCCATGGCAGACACACCACGCACATCGGCCGCACCCCACTCTGCTCGTACGTCGTCATCACCCTCGCCGTCCTCCCGCCGCCGTAGTCCACCGCCTCGAACCCGATGTTCCGCCAGCACGTCACCAGCAGCACGCTCTCGTACCCACCCAGCTGCTCCTTGCTCAGCTCGCCGATCACGTCCCCCTTCTTCAACCTCTCCGGTATCTCCTCCTTGGCGCGCCGTATCGCCCTCACCGCCTCCGTCATGTCGCCGCCCGCCACCGCGCCGCTCCTCGCCACGGCCATGTGCACGGTGGCGCAGTTGCCGTAGTACCCGTCCCTGACGCCCACGTACCTGCGCGAGTTCACCGTGATAGCGAGCACGGTGGGGGCGTCGGGGTCGGACATCACCACGCGGGTGCGACACCGCCACAGCGCCGCCGCTACCGCCTCGAACACCGTGCACGCCGTGGCACCTCGGATGCCGTTGATCGCCCTCGCCGGGATGGTGATGCTGTGCAGGGCGAGCTTCGTCGGCGTCTTCACGCCGAACATGAACCGCTTGGACGCCATGACAGTGGAAGGGGCCACCGCCTGCGCCCACTCGTCCCACCTCACCGGCGTAACGGCCGGCGTCGGTAGCCCGCGTGCGAGCTCGCCGACGGCTTGGAGAAACTGCGCGATCCCGAAACCATCGGCGGCGCCATGGTTCCACGTCACACCGACGACGAAGCCACCGCAGGCGAAGGCGGTGACCTGCATCAGGACGAGAGGGTCGGCGCGGCCGAAGCCGTTCGCCGGGTAGTCGACGATAAGCTCGCGTAGAACCGCCTTCGCGGCGTCGGGTGACCGGCGGTCGATGTCGCGCGTGAGCTCCTTGACGGTGCAGTCGGCGTTTGCAGCAACGAAGGTCACGCCTTCGCCGGTGCAGTCGATGTGCACGTCGTCGTAGTCGTCGCCGGCGAGGCGGCCGGCGAGGGGGTAGTAGTGGACCAGTGCACGGGAGAGGCCCCTCCTGATGGTCTCCACGGGCTCATGGATCGGATGCTCGAACACCTGCAACACTACGATCGGTACGATGGCGAGAGGCCTGTCCAAGGGCGAGAAAATGACCTTGCTGGTCGCCGCCGTCGTCGTCACCGGCTCCGATGGCCGGACGATCTCCGGCGGCGACTTGGTCACCACTGTGCACATTCTCGATTCTCTCTGTCTGTTTTAGCCTTAGACTCTGCGAGCTGATGCAGCTCGTGCAAATCCATGGATGTTAATTCATTTATATATAGTTGCTGGTGTGTGAGATACACACAGTAAACTACTCCCTCCGTTTCATCATATTATAAGCAGGGAAGAAGGTTATAGCTTTATCTAGTTTATTTCTACCCATAGCTATTTTTATCTGGATCCACACATCACTGATTATAAGCTACTTTGATTTTTTTCCTAATCAAACTTTTAAAGTTTGACTCAGTTTATAAAAGAATATAATACAACAACATCTGTAACATAAAACAAACGTATTATCAAAATATTTACATTTAATGCAGCTAATTTCATGTTAAGAAGTTACTAATTTTTTCTTTAAATTTGATTAAACTTAAAAAAGTTTAACTTAAAAAAGTTCAAAGCGACTTATAAAGGCCTGTTTAGTTTGCGAAAAGAACATTTTTGGGTGTCACATCAAACGTTTGATCGGATGTCGGAAGGAGTTTTCGAACACAAATGAAAAAAACTAATTTCATAACTCGCCTATAAACCGCGAGACGAATCTTTTGAGTCTAATTAATCCGTCATTAGCAAATGTGGGTTGCCGTAGCACTTATGGTTAATCATGAACTAATTAGGCTCAAAAGATTCATCTCGCGATTTCCCTCCTAACTGTGTAATTAGTTTTTTAATTTATCTATATTTAATACTCTATACATGTGTGTCCAAAGATTCGATGTGATGTTTTTGAGAAAAGATTTTTGGGAACTAAACCGGGCCTAAGTATAAAGGCTCTGTTTAGATTTTAACTTTTTTTTCAAACTTTCAATTTTTGCGTCACATCAAACTTTCCTACACACACAAACTTCCAACTTTTCCGTCACATCGTTCTAATTTCTTCAAACTTTCAATTTTAACGTGGAACTAAACACAACCAAAATAGATGTAGTGCTAATTAAACTGTCTTATAATATAGTGCAAATTGGGATTTTTTTTATTGAGGAGAAATTGTTGCCGGGACATGCATTATACTCCATATATAAAATATATACAGAAGTCTAAAAACAGCTTCCGAGGCACATCGATTCTACGGATACTTCCAATCAACACTACCAACTCCGACCGAAATACGAGTCAATCATGCAAATTGGTACGAGGTTAATTAATATAATCAGCTGTAAAGTGGACTGATAAAAACAATAGCTAACCATTCGCGCAATTTGCATGAGGTCAGCTCTAAGTAAGTTGGTTTTCTTAATCAGTACTTAATAATAGTCTGTGTGCAAGTCTAGAAGATCTAAGCTATAGGATAGATGTTTGGTTCGAGGAAATCAAATCGTCTAGTGTAGGATGGGTGATCTATATATTAGGTGGAATGACTATTATTTTTCATTTCTTCACTAAATATGTACTTTTGATTCTTTAAAGATCGATTATGATGAACAAATGTAGTAGGATATTCTTAAAAAACAAACAAACTATTTAGTATCAAGTACGTGGTCCATTGACTATCTAGAGTTTTTATTTTAAAGAACAATTGAATATCTAGAGATGATGTCAGTCAACCAAACAAGTTTATGTGCCAGCCTGCCGGCCGGCCCATTCGATCACATTGCGAACTATAGTCGTGCATCGGAGATATGCTGGACTGCTGACCGGTTGAGATACCGCACCCAGGAAGCTGTGTCTTTTGTGATCAAGCCGAAGAGACCGTTGATCACATTCTGATGCAATGCCCTGAGTCGCTTCATCTTTGCTGGACGATTCTCAGCCGTGTGTGTTTTATTTTTCCCTTTTGTTTGCCTTACTTTGATTTGCCTTTGTAAATAAACCCCAATGCTTTATACAAAGATGCACAAATCTTATGTGTATTAAAATAACATTACAAACCATATTTAATTACATAAATAAGAACGATTTTACTAGATTACTGTTGATAGATAAAAGTGGAGAAAAATACATTACAAACCATATTTAATTTCATAAAAAAGAACGGTTTTGTAGATTATTGTCGACAGATGATAGGGGAGAAAACTTTCATTTTTCGACGGTCGGATATACATCAAGATTCGTGCTATCAATAGAGATGGGAGAAAATCATCGACAGATAATACGGGAGAAAAAAATACTACAAAACATATTTAATTACATAAAAAAGGAACAGTTTTGCTAGATTACTGTCGACAGATAATAAGGGAGAAAACTTTTATTTTTCGACGGTCAGATATGCATCAAGATTCGTGCTATCAATAGAGATGGGCTATCAATGGAGACGGGAGAAAATCGTGTGACTTTATCAGATGCGGCTGGTAAGGGGATCACCTTTGACCCTCCGCTCGAGGGGTAGCTGCGCGAGCCACTTGTACTCATAAATGTTTTCGACAGTTACATACCACTTACATAGTCCTCATATAGTAGGGTTTTAATTTTTTTCGGAAATATATAGTTGTTGCATAGTACTTATATAGTAGTTACAATATAATGGTATTATAGTTATATCTGAAAGTCCTAAAAAAACTTTCGAATGCTACATAGGTACACTCCCTTGTATTATTGACCTTCCTCTAATTTTCTGAATGTCCTTGAAATATTCTGTGCCATCGCTGGTTAGTTGTCTAAGTATCCCCATCCCCCTACAGCTGCAGAGTGACCAGCGTCGTGGTTTCTGACCTTGAAGTTGAAGGTGACGATGACAGCCATGCATGCTGCTATGACAATGCATATGCCTTTGCTGGCGAGAGCGCGCGCAATTCCCTTCCTAGGGGCTATATCATTATATACAAGGATATAAGTTCATTTTACGTCCCCTCAAACTTCAAAACCAGATAACTTCCCCCCTCAACTCTTAAACCGTTTTACTAATTCACCCCCTTTGGGTCTAAACTAGGCTGGTTTTTACCTAGATGGATATCCAGTCAGCAAACAAAATTATTTAAAAATGATGGACCCATCCGTCAGTGACTAGCCACGTCTTCTTCTAACTCCGTTTCTTCCCCCCCCCCCCCCCCCCCCCTCGCTTGCATCGTGGGTCAGCCTGGTTCCCTCATATACAGAAATCAAATTTGATGCCTTGCAAAGGTAAAAAATCAAATCAGTTTAACTAGTATAGAATCAAATTTGATGCCTTGCAAAGGAAAAAAATCAAATCAGTTTAACTAGTATAAAAGCTCACAGGCTGTTCGCTCGAGCTCGGTATATAATTAACAGCATAATCAGTATAGTCAGCGTAATTATTAGAGTGCACAGTTCAGCCCACCAATCGTAGGTCACTCAGGTCACATTGGTCCTGCTCTACCACAGACCCAACCAGAATCACAACTTTAGATCCTGAGCCTACACAACTCAAAAGACTACCCACATTTTAAGTCATGCTTCTCCATCATCAATTATTGTTGTGGGACTAAACGCGACAGTAATTATATGCATGCGTAGTATAGTTGTATGCATTTGAATGATTTTTGCTGAAAAAAACTGTCACCAGATTTGTAGATAGCCCCATAATACAAACAGCTAATGCATCCATATTCACCTCATTTTGCAGCAATGCAGCTAGCTAGTACAATAGCTAGTACAATAGATTGTCGTCTATCGTGTTGGCTATATCTCATTAGTCAAATAATTAATTTTATATGGATATATCAATCTATATGATTAGAAGTAAGCCTATCCTTGCGTGTTGCCCCATGAACAAAAGTCATAACACACGGGATAATTCACCAACCATAGAAAAAACTGCCGACCACCTGCATCTTCAGTAGTTCTGTACATGCATTTGACGGACTTGACAAGAGAAAAAACAGAAAATGAAAAGGAGATTTGATGATGCAAAACCAAATTAAGAAGCTGTTTGTTGCTCTCATCGACGACCAGATCCAAAGTGAAAGATGGCTACTTTTTCACACCCGTGTTTAATTTCACGAGCGCCGGTGTTTTTGTGTGTATGGGTGGAGAGGTTGGCCGGGTGGACGAAGCACACGAGGTGCGAACGTGACCATGGAGAGTATATGAGGCTGGAAGGGAAAGCGAAGATAAACCGTAGGAGATCCAATAGATTTTGGTTGTTGGACCCACAAAATGTGTTTTTAATTAATCAACTCCACTTTCTAGCTTCCCTTGATTTGACTAAAATCCAACACGTGTTTAGCATGTGGGCCAATTCTAGAGCCGTCCATCCACTATGCGAGGATTACAATAAATTTTTATTAAACTTATATTATATAATAGCTCTAAATAATACAACTGGGCTAATCTAACGAGCGCACTACAGGTGCGCCGATTTTCTACTTAATTCTGAGCTGGTTTGGTTTGAGGCCTAAATTCGGCTTACCAATATTTGTTAATTTCAATAGTGTTTAGTGTCTATTTGGTTTGAAGCTAAATTTTGGCATGCATAAGAAAATAGGCTATTTCAATAGTTAAATTAGGCTATTTTGGTTTCAATCCAAACATAACTTTGCATTTCCAAAATTAATCTTGTTAAAATTTAGTATTGTTAAAAATTGGTAAGGCCAATTTAGATTACGAACCAAACCAGCCCTCTAGACCTGACGACGGATGTCTTAATTTGCACCGTGATTCTGCAAACTAGACGTTTGTTGTCTTTGTTCTTGATAAAGCCAAACCAAAAGTAGGAGAGCTCTACCGCTCAGGAGCTGCTCTATTTTGTCAATCAAGAAAAAAAAAACTACTTCATCATTGGTTTGGCTTTATCAAGAACAGCGGACAAACTATATATAACCTCAAGACCGAGCACAACTTGGTATTTATTAATTCCAATCTTCTAAATTAATTAAGGAAAAGATACTAAATTGAGACTATGATGAAATGAATACACAGTCGATACACATGCACTCAAAATTTTGAAATTCATAATATACACTAGTATAGAAACATCAATAGTAGTCGGTTCATATAAAACTGGCATCTATTGGCTGTATCCTATCTCTATGGGAAGAAAAAAAAACTGACACTTTCAAGAACTTATAGGTATCGCTTCTAGATAAAAACCGGTACCTATACTATTTGTATTTTTATTAAAAAAAGATACCTATACGGTTCTTTAAAAAACCAACAACTATATAATTAATAAAAAAAATAATGGCCGATTGAGCCAGCCGGCTTTATCCGCTTTATCTAGTCGAACCTAGGGGTGAAAATAGACGGGTACGGTTGGATTATGACATTCGCATATCCTAACCCATATTTTTTTTAAATTTGGAGCCAGGTACGGGTAGTGCCGGATAATATATCACTCATCCTATATCCTATCTCATATTATTTCCTTCGAATCGGAATTGGGAACGGATATTTATTTGTATCTTTAATTCATAGATATTAAATATAATAAGGTAATTAAAGTATTAAAAGAGATAAACCAAGAGAAAAATTATATAATATTATATGTGAGCTCGTAAAATAGTGATTAACCAATCATTTATCATGTTTGTAGGTGGATTTATAATATATTTTCATACATATTTTAATATGAGACATACAGGCGGATACATGTCTTTCCGTATCCTAACACATATTTTATAGCGAATTCGGTTTCAAACTCGGATAGCATCACGTATCCCTTTTTTCGCCCATATTCCTCCCGCATGCCTTGGGTCGGGCGGGCAGTGGGAAAATTGTTGGGATACGCGTAGGCTACGATAGCATAAATCAAAATTTTTCTACCGCGTAAACCAGGAACCATGCAAGTATTAGATCATAGATCGTTACCACTCGACGCGCTGCGCAGCGGAAGAAGACGCTAAGAAGTCCAAGGAACTCTCGCGAAGTAGCGCGCGTCGATGTAGAGGAAGTAGTCGATCGCACCGGCTCAACCTTCTCCTCCTCGTGCATTCTCCTCGCCGTACTCCCACGCCGATCAGCACCGCAAACCAGCGGCGCCTCTACCGGTATCCACACGTACAAGGACGGAACGCCACGCGCAGATGTGCTAGCACCCGCGTACGGCTAGGGTTTTGCTCGGGAAGGGAGTGGCGGCTAGGGTTTCTCACGTAATGCAATACCACCGCCGATCACTCCCCTCACGAATATATATAATCCATGACTCGGGCCTCCAAGGCCCGTAGGACTCCTATTCGGATCCCTATCCGAATTAAGCTCATATTGGATCTCCATCCAATCCCCTTATTCTGGCCCATTAAGCGTGCAACCCTGTAGGTTCTTGTACACTCGGTTGTAACCCGAAAACTCCTTTTCGGTCCACGTGTCAACAGCGGTCCCTAGCATAACGTATTGATCCACCGGGCATACATAAAGATCCTATCGGCCGAACCTCTAATGTATACTTGTATGAACCCCTTTGCCTCACGATATCGATTAAGCTCAAGGCTAGATATGTGCCATCCTCTAATAGCTCAATCATTCACTCAAACATGTGATAGATTATTTAACTTGTGATTGACTCCTCAATCACATTTGGTATGGCCATGCACTTCCATAATCTACAACATCGAGGGACCCAGAGATATCTCTCCATAGGAGAGGCAAATCCCATCTTGATTATTCATATCCCACTACATGTTTCACAGCATACCTGAAAACTACTTTTATAACTACCCAATTACGGAGTAGCGTTTAGCAATCCCTATGTAAGCTACTACACATGTTGGGAACCATGATAATTTCAGGTCTAAGGATTCAACAACAACACTAAATGAAATCACTGATGGCACAATACATATGGCTCTTGCAGTGTCTCATGTTGGGTCTATCCAACAACATGTTCCCCAACATATGTTCACATTATTAATTTGGTATCTCTATACTATGATCCATGAGACATGATCATTAATTAATACATGTGCTGATAATCTAAACATATTTGTTCCACATATGATATTTGATCAGGGATCCTTTAGAAATAGTAACAAACAACATAAAGAGTCTCATGAAAGAATCACATATTCATTAACCAATAATGAGTTATCTATTTCAAGGAACAAAGTCGGATAAATATGTAAACATAGTATGTGATACAATCATCTCTATGATTGCCTCTAGGGTATATCACTAACAGTCTCCCACTTGCACAAGAGTCATTCATGAATATATATTATACCCATTGCCCTAGTGTGTGCCTCATGCTTAGGCTGAGGGAGTGGCTTTGTCAACGGATCTGCATCATTTAAATCCGTATATATTTTGCATATCTTCACATCTCCTCTACCCACTATCTCGTGAATGAGGTGATACCGCCGTAAAATTTGTTCGGACTTTTGATGCGATCTAGGCTCCTTGGCTTGCGCAATGGCACCACTATTATCGCAATAGAGGTCCAAACAGCCTCCTTTGCTGCTTCAGAAGCGGCAATGTATTCGGCTTCTGTTGTAGGATCAGCGACTGTATCTTGCTTGGAACTCTTCCAACTCACAGCACCTCCATTCAGGCAGAACACAAATCCAGACTGTGATCTAAAATCATCTTTGTCGGTTTGGAAGCTTGCGTCAGTGTAACCATTTAAAACGAGCTCTTCCTATCCTCCATAGACTAGGAACATATCCTTAGTTCTTCTCAAGTACTTCAGGATATTCTTTACAGCTATCCAGTGACTCTCACCTGGATCTGATTGGTATCGGCTTGTTGCACTAAGTGCATATGAAACATTTGGACGTGTACATAGCATAGCATACATGATGGATCCAATTGCCAAAGCATATGGAATCACACTCATCTTGCTTCGCTCATCAGTCGTTTGAGGACACTGATTCTTGCCAAGATTAATGCCATGTGACATCGGTAAGAAACCTTTCTTAGAATCTTGCATGTTGAACCTCTTCAACACCTTGTCAATGTATGTACTCTGGCTTAATCCAATTAGCCTCTTTGATCTATCTCTATAGATCCTTATGCCCAGAATATATGCTGCTTCCCCTAAGTCCTTCACAGAAAAACTATTTTTCAACGATGTCTTAACGGATTCAAGCATAGGAATATCATTCCCAATCAACAATATGTCATCTACATATAGGATTAGAAACACCAGTGCACTCCCACTAACCTTCTTGTATACACAAGGCTCTTCTTCGTTTTTGACAAAACCCAACGCCTTGACTACTTCGTCAAAACGAATATTCCAACTCCAAGATGCTTGCTTCAACCCATAAATGGATTTATGCAACTTGCATATCTTTTTAGCTGATTGTGGATCAACAAATTCCTTAGGTTGTGTCATGTACACATCCTCATCGAGATCTCCATTGAGGAAAGCTATTTTGACATTCATTAGCCATATCTCATAATCGAAATAGGCAGCAATCGCTAAAACAATCCGAATAGATTTTAGCATGGTGACTGGTGAGAAAGTTTCATCATAGTCAACACCTTGAATTTGTCTAAAACCTTTCGCCACCAATCGTGTCTTGTAGATTTGAATATTTCCATCTACATCTGTCTTTTTCTTAAAGACCCATTTGCACTCAATGGCTTTTACACCATCAAGTGGATCAACCAAGTTCCAAACTTGATTGACATGCATGGATTCTATTTCGGATTTCATGGCTCAAAGCCATTTCTCAGAATCTGGTCCCACCATTGCTTCCTCATAGGTAGTAGGTTCATCGTTGTATAATAACAATATATCACGTTGTCCTGTAGTTAACAACGCATACCTCGCAGGTGTACGCCATATCCTTTCGGACCTTCGTGAAGCCGGTGCTTCCACAACTGGTTCAACAACAACTTGTTCAACCTGTTGACCAACATCTTGCTCAACTTGTTGTGGTTGTGTGGATGTTGAAGTATTTTCCGATGTTTCCTGAATTTCTTCAAGTCGCACCATGCTCCCACTACCTTTCTTGAAATAAACTCTTTATTACCCTTCCTTCTCTTCTAGCATATTGTGCAGGTGTGGGATCTGGTTGTGGACGGAATCGAAGAGGACAAAATGGCAAGCACTGTGATTTTTTAGTGATTGTGATTGTGATTTAGTGAATTTGTTTGGTCAATTTTGATTTCTAATATGGTTGGATGGTGAATCTTTCTCTTAGTGATTGTGATTTAATTAGTGAATTTTTTTATGGATTTAGTGATTTGAATCCGCTCTGCTCGGGTTGGCTTTTTTTCCTCTTGTTCATCCCTATAGGCATCACTTCTTAGCTAAAATCAGCACCTATATAATATTATAGACATTGGTTGTACAACCGGTAACGATGACCGAAGTTATCAGTGTTGTTTGCTAGGTGCTGATTGGGAAATTCAACACCAATGTTCTTTTATGTAGTAGTGATAAACAAGAACATTATCATGAATTCTATATATAATTTTGATCACTTATTTTTTCCTGAACTACTAATAAAATAAAATTACTTTATCATTACAATTTTCAAAACATTGTTTAGTATATAACTTTCCAAAGAAATTAATAAGAATGTACTCCCCTCGTTCCAAAATATAAGCATTTCTATAAGAGTTCCTTTCAGTCATAGTAGTGGTTAAATTTTGATTTTTGACGTTCTTAGATTACTCTTCCAAACACCTAATTGGTTGACAACGTTTTGATTTTAGAGCATTGGACATTAGTGCCCCTGAAATTCGTATATTGTGCTACAAATTTTGAATCCTATTTTGGAAACAGAGAGAGTATTTAACAAAGAATTAAACTTTTACTACACATGTCTATCTCTACTATTATCAAAATTAAAGATATTTTTGCCGGTATTTTGGTACGTCATCCGTGTATGAGTCGGTTTTTAATTTCGTTTATTTTTAAAAATACATATCTGTATTTGAGTCGGTTTTTAAGATTGTTCACTTTTTGGTAATACAGATGGAATCATATAAGAAATATGTTTAAAAAAACTTGCATGCTAACTTGAGACGATCCTACTCATAACTGTAGGTCATGATTTTATATATACATATATATATATATATATATATATATATATATATATATATATCGAAGTGAACTCCCACAGTGAATTTTATCTTAACTAAACCATATAACAATAATAAAATTAAAATAGATTTCACCCGTTGCAACGCATGGGCATTTTTCTATAGTATAAATAATAATAGCCTGCATAACGTATGTGTTGGTAATTAAGTACATAAGGGATAAAATACCAACAGTCCTAATATGAAAAGATAAGTTCTACTATGAAACTAATTAATTCAAATATATTAGGAAAATAACTAATTTGAATATATTGTATGCTGAAATCCGGATCACATACTTCGTTATAAAATGTAAGTATTTTCTTAGGCTTCCACAGGAATTTAAAAAGCAGGTGGGATTGAATGTCTGAAGGTTTTGATTGGTTGGGAAAAGAAAGTATGTAGAAAAATTAAACGAATGATCGTTGTAATTGTTAAGATGAAGAGGTAGACCGAGAAATAGCTATATTTAAGATGAATTTAAATTCTAGATATAGCTGCATCTGGTGACGGAGTTACATTATCAAATATGAACACGTCAACCCTCACCCAACCAACATTGAACATTAATCTGAACTCCCATCAGCAGCCTAGCTATTCCGCACGTCGCAATAATCAGCCTAGCTATGCAAAAATCCTGGGCAAAGGGTCCAAACGCGAAACGCCAACCCCTCATTGCTGTTGCAAAAAAATGACACATCACTGACCATCGCTGTGTAGAACTATAGATACACAGCGTCTTAAGTTGAGAAAAGGAGAATCCTGTAGAACTACTATATTACGTTAAAAAATAACAGTAAACACAACGTTTATGACTTTATTCTATCAAACTTTTGAAACTTCGACGTAAACAATACGTAGAATCCGCATGAAAACCAGTGCTACCATTTTATTATAAACTTATTATTGAACTTACTCTAATATAAAATTGATAAAATTTGATGGAATCTTGTAAAACACGTGAAATACTTATGACTAAAGGAATCACAATTTAATTGGTAGGATTCCCTCCGTCTCAAAATAAACCAATTTAGGATTGAATCTGAACAGTTGATTTATTTTGGATGGAGAGAGTATGGAACAATAGATCAGTTTATTGGTTATATATATGTGGCGGAACAGTTTGTATGGAACATTACATGAAATTGTTTGGGTGAAGGATTATAGATTGTTAAATAGGAGAGATGTATGCCTGGTTGCAGAAGCCATGCTCATATTTGAAAAATAGAATATCATGGATCGCCCATGTAAATACAATAATTTTCAGAGGAGGCTGTATTAGGTGCCCTGCTACAAAACAGGTTTTGTCTGGCAACCAAAACAATTTTTTTCTAGCGGATAGTGCCGTCAACCTAAAGCCAGTGAAAATAGTAAATTTTCACTTGCGGGTGGGTGGCCACCAGTGAAAATTAACTTTCGCGGTTGGCCAAACTAAGAAGGCCACCAGCAAAAAAAATGATTTTCATCGACTATACCTAAAAAGATCCGCTAGCGAAAATGTTTGGGAGAAAAAAAAAATAAAAATCAAGATCCACAATCACTGTGACAAATCCCAAATCATAATCACAGTCACAATCACAAATCCCAAATCCCAAATCCCGGCCAGATCCGCCGTACCCCGTTATGCGATTGAGGTCTACATGGTTGTCGCCAGCGTCATCACACTCAAGGTTGTCGTCGTGGTCGAGGTCGATTCGAGGTCATCATGATCGCTGTGGACTCAGGACTCAGGGTCATTGTTGTCACACTTGAGCACTGCGCCCCCGGCACGTGCTCGAGGTCCCGAGCGCCGCTAACGCTGGATCTGCCTCCCCTGAGCACCGCCGACGATGTCTCTCTTCTCCGGGAGTCCCCACTGCCGGATCCACCACCCGCACGAGTTGTTGCAACTGGTCACTGCTGCCGCCCCTCCCCTTCACTGTTGCCGAAGTTGCCGTCGGTGGGAAGGGAGGAGGAGAGGGGTGTGTTGGTGGGTGAGGGAGGTGCCGCCAGTGAGGGAGGAGGGGCGATGGTGGATCTGGAGAGGAGAAGGAGGAGATGTGTGCAGTGGTTTTTTAATGTGGCCGATTTTTTAAAGTGGCGATGCTTTTCAAGGCTGGTGCTCTTTGGTCGCTAACGAAAATCCGATTTTCGCTGGCTGTCACTTAAGAGATCTGCTTCCAAAAACATGCAAGTTGATCTCTTAAGTGACAGCAAGAGAATTGATTTTCGCCACGGTTTGTGACCTGAAATCTTCTCAAATATATTTTCATCCGCCCTATGCTTATTAATTTCGTGAATTGACTGTTTGTTGACCATTAGATTTATTATAAAATATCAATATTATCCTTATCTCTTACTTATATGCTAGTAGATTGGAAAAAAAGACGGACCTCAACATAAAAATTGGTTCATTTATAAAATCAAGAGAGACATAAAAAAATTTGAAAACTAAAATTTAAATTATTTAAATAAATTTCAAAACAGATTTCATCAGATTTGTTCAAAATTTTGCTGAAATTTAAACTCAAATAAAAAAAATTTGGTATCTCAATTTTCCCATTGAAACCTATGTGTGGATTTCATCATTTAAATTTTGTTTGAAAATCTGGTGTCAAATTATTCTGCCCCTTTTGATATCATTGTAGATTAAGTTTGTTCTCACATTGAGAATTCATTGTACAAGCAGAGGGCAATATAGTTATTCCTAAAAAATCTAACAGTTAATTCACAATCAACTAATGGCATGGGTATAGAGATGATCAAAATAAAACTTAAGGCATATAGAAAACGGAAATGTCCAAATCACCCATTGAAACTGTTGTGGTAGAACGATTTACCTCCCTCAACTGCAATACCGAACATTTGACACCGCAACCTCTTAAATCCGGACAAATTACTCCTAACTTGATCCATAGCGGTTTTCAGCCTAGGTGGTACACACATGATGATACAGTGCGAAAACAAATAAAAACCGGTAGGGCCCAGTTGTCAGCACTGCTTTTTTTTCCTCACCCCCTTCTCTGCCCTCTATAGGTGAGCAGAGGTGGCGAGGGCCAATTCGAATGGGGAGGGGAGAAAGGGGGCTCCATGAGCTTGGATAGCTGTTGATGTTGCTATCGCCAGCGGGCCTTCTCCTCCGCCATCGCGCAAGTGCACATCGGCTATACCCAACAGCGCCCTTGCCATGGCTGTAGTGACTACAGAGGAAGAGCTCACATGGAGGCGGTGACTCGAGCAAATGCGGTGATGACACCTCAGGGCAAAGTCGTGGTGATGGAAAGACGAGGAGGTGGAGGCAACGCTCAGACCGTGCCTTAGGAGCTCCCAGCTAGCAACCGCAACGGTGGCCCCTCCATGCTTCACGAACATGAGAAGGTGGCAGCGGGAGAGCTTGTGCAGTCCGCCTTGACTGTTGACCACCGCAACCAGCCTGAGCCTCCAACTGCCTCCTCCCAACAGATCGGCCCTGATCTTACTGCCGCCTCTGCCAAAAGGGGGGGGGGGGGGGGGGGGGAGGAGAGAGCTCCTCACTGATAAGCTCGATCCCCTCGTCCGCTACTGCTGCAAGCCTGCTCTGTTTGAAGGGTAGAGTCGTAGAAATGAATAGGAAGGAGGAAGTAGAAGAGAACATGGGAGGAGATATGGAGCACTGATAGGTGGCCCATTATTATTTTTATTATTATTATTTTGCCACGCTGGAATACCATGTTATCTAGCCTAGCCCAAAACCGCCCAAAATAGTGCTAGGAGGGGTACGACCTCGGAGGGGTACGACCTTTTCCTGTAGAGAATGAGATAAAATTCAGGAGGACAATTGACTGAAAACTCATGGATACATATAGACTTTAATTTACGGTAGCTTCCCGCTCCCTAGTAGTGTTTGTCGTTATTTGTACAACCTCATCTAATACGGATCGAGAAACACCAATGTAAATAGGTTATGAGGCACCTAGAAAAGTGTTTCTGCACTAGTGATAAAGAAAATTAATTTTGCATAATTTTGTAATGCAGAAAAAGAAGGCTTGTTTGTTTTACTGTCTACTTGACATTTGTCAGAACTATTATATGATCTCTAAAATCCTACAAATTCTAAACTATTATATGATTTGAGATTTGTGCCGGAACTCCACGAGATCTCTCCCACCTCACCACCGTCATCTCGGCTCACTGCGTTGTTGGCCAGCGGCAGAAAGACGGATTGGGTGGAGCGGGGCTGCAGTGGCTAGGTTTTCGCCCAGGAGATGCCATTGCACGGGCGACTTTGGGTAGGGTTCACAAGAAAGACAAACAACAAGAAAGATAAACAGTTCAATTTGAGTGAAACTTGAAAAGTTAATAATTATTGGAGTAAACAATGCATGGGACAAGGAAGATAGAGTGATGTAAAGGGTAGTGTTACCCACATTCTTTACATCAACATGAGGTGCGCGTAGCCATTACGACAAGAATTACAGTAACAGAGAAATAATCTCAGCTAGAACTGGAAGGAACTGGTGTGGCAATATTGCAGCTGCTATCCGCGACGTGAGAAACAAGCTGCTGTATAAACTCGTCGATGTACCTCTCATGGAGTTCCTTGTCAGTGACAATCTTTTGCATCCTGAGGGCGTTTGCTACGAACACCCTCCTGGTTTCTTCCTCCACCATGACGGCCCGGACCGCGGCTGCGACGCCATGGCGGTCGAACGACCCGTCCGTGTCATCCCGCCTCACCTGCAACCCTACCTTGTTACCCTCCATGAGCCGCGCGTTCGGCCCTTGGTCCGTGAAGATGGGCAACATGATGAGAGGGTTCCCAAACATGAGCCCCTCGACGAGCGAGTTGCGGCCGCAGTGCGTCAAGAACGCGCCCACCGCGGCGTGCGCCAGTATGGCGATCTGCGGTACCCACCCCATGGCGACATGTCCATGGCCGTTCGTCCGTTCCCGGTAACCCGGAGGGAGCACGTCGTCGGCGGCATCCACGCCGGCGGGCTTCCTCAGCGCCCACAGAAACCGTGTCCCGGCGAGCTCCAGCCCGAGAGCCAGCTCGTGCACCTGCTCCAGTCGCAGCGGCACCTCGCTCCCCAGCGCCACGTACACCACCGACTTCGCCGGCTGCGCGTCCAGCCACTGCATAGTGGAGTTGTCCGTCGACATGCTGCCGGCACGGCGGCGGCCTCCGTCGGGCGACGGCGGCACGAGGCCGAGGGGGATGAGCGGCTTGTTCTTCTTCTTCAGGCCCGCCGCCACCTGCTGGAACGCCTCGGGCTCCCACTCCGGGCAGCTCCGCATGGCCGCCACCGTGCACCTCTCCATCGCCAAGGAGCAGCGCTTCATGATGGACATGCCCGACGCGCCATCGGCGACGAAAAGAGCTGCCTTCTGCTCCCACTCGTAGCATGGCATGTCCATCCGGCGTTCTTCTACGGCGCCGAGCACCTCGAACATGGAGGCGCCGGCTGGCTCCGACGACCGGATGGCCCATCCGACCATCATGGAGGCGCTCGGGAGAAGCATCGCGCATGGCACCTTGTGCTGTAGCGCGACGAGGGGCGCCCAGTGGTGGAACGTGTCGGCGATGATCCAATCAGGCCTCCTCTCGCCGTCGCCGGCGTCGCGGCACGCCGCGCCCAAGAACTCCGCGAACGGCGCGGCGAGGGCGTCGAAGGCCTTCCAGAGGAGGTCGAACTTGCCGGAGGGGACATCGTTGGTGCACTCGGCGCCGTCGGGGAGGCCGTCGACGCGCGGGAGCGGCAGCGCCACGAGGTCGACGCGGGCCGCGGCGGCGGGGCGCACCGGCGGGAGGCGCGCGATGTTGCGCGGCGTGGAGACGAAGGACACGCGGTGGCCGCGCGACGCCACGCGCTCCGCGAGCTCGAGGTAAGGGAGCAGGTGGCCGAACGCGAGCCATGGGAAGATCACAAGGTGCAGCGGCCCCGACGACGAGGATTTGGAGCCGGCATCCATGGCGAAGACGAGCTAGCTCTACACCTGGCAGCACAAGTTGGGGGAGATTATAATGAGTGATGAAGACTTGCAATTGAGGAGGATTTGGACCCGGCGTCCATGGCGAAGTTGCCAGATACAGACAGATAGAGTGGACCTAGACTTGCCGGTGCTTGGCACAATTAAAGCATTGATTTACACTGTATGATGATTTTTTTTTTTTTTAGCAAAGGGCAAGAGCCCTCCATTTCCATTAATAGAAATGAAAAAGTATCTATAACAGTTTAGAGAAAGAACGAGAAAACAAAAAAGAGAATCCACTGTCTGATGATGACTTGCCAGTGGCTTAATTTGGCTTGTTAGTTTGTTGGATGCCTTGAAAGGTAGTACTCTCTCCGTCCATTTTAAACACAACAATAAGTTTCTGCGTTTCTGCGTTCAACTTTAATCGTCCATCATATTTAAAAAAAATAAAAAAACATAAGTCACGCGTAAAGTATTATTCATATTTTTATCATCTAATAATAATTAAAATACTAATCATAAAAAATTTTAAAAATAATTGGCGATCAAAAATTAGACACAGGACGCTTAAAATGAGACGGAAGTACTAACATTTTTAAAATCTGTCGGTTTGGTGTGGCAGTCGAGGTGGGTCCAAATTACTTCTTCCATCTCAAAATAAACCAATCTCATATAAAATGTTTTACGAGGTTGATTTATTTTGAAAGGGAGGAATATGTAAGTAGGAATATATAGGGAGCAGGTGACTGAACGCGAGCCATGGAAAGATCACAAAGTGCAGCCTTGACGAGGATTTGGACCGGCCATGGCGAAGTTGCCAGATAGAGAGGAGCTAAACCTCAATCTCTCGCTTTCTCAGGAATAAACTGTTGGAAATATGGTCATGTATCAGCATATTTTAATCCAAAATGTTAAGACAATAATCATGGCATGAACAGTGTAGGATGATCTAGTGACAACATGTAACATAACCAGTAGCATGCTAATGGCATCATAGGCATCATGAAAATCATGAACAGGAACATAGCAAGAACGCAAGTCACTTGCGACTAACAGGATTAACCGCGCTATGAACAACGTTAACAACAGGAGCAGGAGAAGGATATACCCCGAGAATGGCCCTCCGCTGGATTGTGAGGCAGAATTGCCTCCGTTGGTGTCGACGTTCGCGGCACCGGCTCCAGGCGCGCCATCTCCTCCAGCAGCAGTAGCGGCGGCGCCAGCGGCAGCTCTGGCTCCAGGTGCAGACATGGTGGACGAGGACGAGCAGTCGTGCGGGAAGCACTCCCCAAAAACCTGATCACCTGATCACCCGCCTACCCGGTGTAGATCTCAGGCGAAGGTGTGGTTCCGGAGGCCCTGCTCCTTCCGATCTCTCGTGCGCGCAAGCGATCAGAAGCGAGGAGGCGAGAGCAGCACAGGCGCGGAGGAGGAGGAACTAACACCCGGGAAAGAAGCAAGCGGATCGTTCTGATCGGAATCGCGGCCTCCTTATCTATCAGGAGAGAGGCAGTCGTGGGAACGTGGGATCGTGGACACGCCGTTGCGGAGACAGTCATGGGAACGTGGGTTCGTGGTTGCAAAAGAATAGCGACGTGATGCACGCACGCCAGCCAAGCCAAGCCACGCCTCGCCCACGCCCTCGGCCCCGCCCGACCGGCCGCGCGCGCGTGTGGCTTTCCGACCCCCACCTCAACCAGTCAACAGGGAGCCTCCAATAACTCCCTATTTAGGTTGAGATATTCCTCGCTTAAATCCTGAGGTGGTATTATTATCCTTAACACTTATTATGGGCCTTTGAGATTTAATAGGATAAATTGGGCCTAGCCCAATTATTCTAACAATCCCCACCAAATTTCAAGGCTCATAAGAAATGTTCTCAAGGTTGTGACTGTTTGATATACCAGGGTTTTGGTGGAGACTGTTAAGTTGAACTTCTACCTAGGAAATGAGCTACATCAGACCACAACTGAACAATGGACTATGCTTTGAATTGTCAGTTTTGTGTGATCAGGTTTCACTCAGACCCTTGACTGGTACTGGGCTGCCGTTCGCATCCCCTCTGTTTGGAGCATATAAGTCAAACTACAGGCCTTTCATGAATATCTAGAGATCGCCCAAACCTCATAGACTGTGACTAGCAGTCGAACTCATACAGGTGTGTTCCTTCTGAGATGTTCTGCAGGTCAACATCTCTGCTTGGAAAAGCCACTCGGATCACATTAAGGCATGAGCCATCCTACCATGCAGGAAAGAAGATAAGTACATCATGAAAACGAGCCCTTTTCAAGGGTCTCTTCTCTCAGTCACACAATAGTTTGTTTCGCCATCCAAATTCACGGGATCTCCGATCACAATGGACAGGTTTTCACTATTGTGCAACCTTAGGTGGGTATCAAGCCCATTTCCCTCGATGCACTGTCTATCACATTACGTGGTAGCCCCTTGGTAAACTGATCTGCCAGATTTCTAGCCGTTTGGACATAGTCCAAAGCTATCACTCCGGAGTTTTTCTGCTTTCTGACAGATTTCAGTCTTCTCTTGATATGCCTAGATGACTTCATGTTGTCCTTTGAACTGTTCACTGTAATAATCACTGTTTGATTATCACAGTTCATTAGGATAGCTGGCACTGGTTTTTCAACCACCGGCAAATCCATCAAGAGTTCATGAAGCCACTCGGCCTCAACTGTCGCAGTATCTAGTGCTGTAAGTTCTGCTTCCATTGTTGACCTCGTTAAGATGGTCTGCTTGCAAGACTTCTAGAAAACAGCGCCACCTCCAAGTGTGAACACATATCCACTTGTGGCTTTTATCTCATCAGCATCAGATATCCAGTTTGAGTCACTATACCCTTCTAATACTTTTGGATACCCGGTATAGTGAATTCCATAGCTCATAGTGCCCTTTAGATAGCGCATTACTCTTTCCAGAGCCAACCAATGATCATCTCCCGGATTTGAGACAAACCGGCTCAGCTTGCTTACAGCAAATGAGATGTCAGGCCTCGTTGCACTAGCCAGGTACATCAATGAACCAATGATTTGAGAGTATCTCAGTTGATCCCTTGCTATTCTTCGGTTTTTCCTTAATAGCACGCTGGGATCATAAGGAGTAGGAGCTGGCTTGCAGTCACTATATCCAAAGCGACTCAAAACCTTGTCCACATAGTGGGATTGCACAAGTGTAATCCCACCCTCATCTCCTCTTTGTAGTTTGATGTTAAGAATAACATCAGCCTCTCCCAAATCCTTCATTTCAAAACTCTTGGACAGATAGTCCTTGACCTCCTCAATCACATTGAGGCTGGTCCTAAAGATCAATATGTCATCGACATATATGCACAAGATCACTCCTTCTCCCCCACCATAGCGATAGTACACACATTTGTCAGCTTCGTTCACAACAAAGCCTGCAGATGTAAGCGTGGTATCAAACTTCTCATGCCATTGCTTAGGTGCTTGCTTGAGGCCATACAAGGATTTCAACAGTTTACACACCATTCCCTCCTGACCTTCTAGTACATACCCGTCTGGTTGATCCATATAGATCTCCTCCTCCAGCTCTCCGTTTAGGAAAGCTGTCTTAACGTCCATCTGATGGACGAGAAGACCATGAGAGGCTGCCAGAGCAAGTAGTACTCGAATCGTGGTCAAGCGAGCAACTGGTGAGTATGTGTTAAAAAAGTCCTCGCCTTCCTTTTGGGTATAACCCTTGGCCACAAGCCTTGCCTTGTACTTTTCAATTGTACCATCAGGCCAAAGCTTTTTCTTGAAAACCCATTTGCATTACGGGCTTGCACCCATATGGACGCTCAACGACTTCCCAAGTATCATTAGACATAATCGAGTCCATTTCACTGCGTACTGCTTCCTTCCAGTAGTCAGCGTCAGGAGATGAATATGCCTCTTCTATGGTTCTTGGGGTGTCATCCACGAGGTATACAATGTAGTCATCTCCAAAGGATTTTGCAACCCTTTGTCTCTTACTCTTGCGAGTATCTACAATGTTGTCCTCCTCAGGATTTTCCTCAGGCGTTTGATCATTGTGTTCTATCGGTGCAAAGTGCTCATGGGGCATGACAGTTTCTTGACTAGAGGTGCTAGGTGTATGTTTCGTGGGAAATTCATTCTCAAAGAATGTAGCATCTCTGGACTCAATAATTGTACCAACATGCATGTCGGGTACTCCAGAGTTTACTATTAAGAATCTATAACCCACACTGTGAATAGCATAACCAAGGAACACACAATCAACAGTATTTGGTCCAAGTTTCCGCTTTTTGGCTATAGGTACATTTACCTTGGCCAAACAGCCCCATGTTCGTAGGTATGAGAGATTTAATTTCTTCCTTTCCCATTCCTCGAATGGTGTTACTTCCTTATGCTTCATTGGAATTTTATTCAGGACATGACACGCAATCAAAACTGCCTCACCCCATCATTCCTTGGAAAGCCCCGCAGTGTCTAACATGGCATTCACCATCTCAGTTAGAGTACGGTTCTTTCTTTCGGCCACCCCATTTGATTGGGGTGAATAGGGAGGCGTCCTCTCATGAATAATTCCAAACTCTTTGCAAAAAGATGCAAACTCATTGGAAAAATACTCCCCACCTCTATCAGACCTCAACCATTTGATTTTCCTTTCAAGTTGGTTTTCTACCTCAGCTTTATAGGTCTTAAAGTAATGCAATGCTTCATCCTTTGTTTTCAATAGATACACATAACAAAATCTAGTGCAATCATCTATCAGTGTCATGAAATATTTCTTTCCCCCTTTAGTCAACACGCTGTTCATTTCGCACAAATCGGAATGAACAAGTTCTAGAGGTGCCAAATTCCTCGCCTCAGATGCCTTGTGAGGCTTGCGAGGTTGTTTCAATTGAACACAACTATGGCACTTGGAACCTTTGACCAAAGTGAATTTTGGAATTAAACTCATGTTAGCTAAGCGCGTCATACAACCGACATTCACATGACAGAGTCGCGAATGCCACACATTAGACTCATCATTCTCGCTAATATGGTTCACAACATTATGATTATTACACATGTCATTCAAAGAAAAGCGGAACAAGCCTCCGCTGTCATAACCTTTTCCAACAAAAGTCCCATATTTAGATACGACACATTTATTGGATTCAAACACAAGTCTAAAACCTTTTCTACACAATAGAGAGCCGCTAACAAGATTCTTCTTTATTGAAGGGACATGCTGCACGTTCTTCAGCTGCACGGTCTTTCCCGAAGTAAACTTCAGATCGACCGTAACAACACCATGAACAGCCGCAAGCGACCCGTTTCACATCAACAAGCAGGAGCCTCTCCCGACCTGATAAGAAGAAAACAGAGAAATGTCAGCACATACATGAATATTAGCACCAGTATCCACCCACCAATCAGGTGAGTGAAAAACAGAGAGAACTGTAGGTAATATTTTACCGTACCTCGATGTTCCTCCGCCCTCGCTAACGACCATGTTGGCAGACTTCCTGTCTTTGCGCTCAGGACAGTCCTTGGCCCAATGCCCAGACTTGCCACACACAAAGCAGTCTCCTTTTGCCTTTCCCTTGCCTTCTTAAAGTTGGTTGCAGCCTTGGGTTTGACATCAGGCTTGACTTTCTTGTTGTTGTGGGATGCATGAGGGTTCTTCTACTGTACCATATTGGCACTAGAACCTCCCTCAACCTTTTTGCCCCGGACGTCCTTTGCCCTCGCCTTCTCCTCAACACCCAAAGAGCCAATGAGATCAGAAACACTGAACTCTTGTCTCTTGTGCTTTAGAGAAGTGGCAAAGTCCGACCAAGCAGGTGGCAATTTGGCAATAATGCCACCCGCCACAAACTTGTCTGGCAACTCACAGTTGTTGTTCTCAAGTTCCTTAGCCAGCATCTGAATCTCATGAGCTTGTTCTACTACAGAACGGTCATCGACCATCTTGTAGTCATAGAACTGCTCCATGACATACAGCTCACTGCCGGCGTTAGAAACTCCGAACTTGGCCTTAAGTGCATCCCACATGTCCTTCCCAGAAGGCATGTGCATGTACACGTCCACTATGTTGTCAGCGAGTACACTGATCAATGCTCCACGGAACAGGCAATCCGAAGCCTCGAACTTAGCCTCTTCCTTAGGAGAAAGAGGTGGTTCACTTCGTTTGCCCCGTGAAACATAGAAGCATTGCATCGCTGTCAACCACAATAGTGCACGTGCTTTCCATCTCTTATAGTTAAAACCATCAAAAGCATGTGGTTTCAGTGCAGCAGCAAAGCCAACTACCGAAAATGGCCTATTAGGTTTTTGGATTGTTGGAAATATGGTCATATATCGGCATATTTTAATCCAAAATGTTAAGACAATAATCATGGTATGAACAGTGTAGGGTGATCTAGTGACAACATGTAACATAACCAGTAGCATGCTAATGGCATCATGAAAATCAGGAACAGGAACATAGCAAGAACGCAAGTCACTTGCGACTAACAGGATTAACAGTGCTATTTTCAGGAACAGGAACATAGCAAGAATGCAAGTCACTTGCGACTAACAGGATTAACAGCGCTATGAACAGCGTTAACAACAGGAGCAGGAGAAGGATATACCCCGAGAATGGCCCTCCGCTGGATTGTGAGGCAGAATTGCCTCCGTTGGTGTTGACGTTCGCGGCACCGACTCCAGGCGTGCCATCTTTGGCTCCAGCTCCAAGCGCGCCATCTCCTCCAGCAGCAGCAGCGGTGGCGCCGGCGGCAGCTCCGGCTCCAGGCGCAGACATGGTGGACGAGGACGAGCAGTCGTGCAGGAAGCACTCCCCAAAAACCTGATCACCCGCCTACCCGGTGCAGATCTCAGGCGAAGGTGTGGTTCCGGAGGCCCTGCTCCTTCCGATCTCTCGTGCGCGCAAGCGATCAGAAGCGAGGAGGCGAGAGCAGCACAGGCAGTCGTGGGAACGTGGGGTGGGATCGTGGACGCGCCGTTGCGGAGACAGTCGTGAGAACGTGGGTTCATGGTTGCAAAAGAATAGCGACGTGACGCACGCACGCCAGCCAGCCACCCCTCGCCCACGGCCTCGGCCCGGCGCGCGCGCGCGTGTGGCTTTCCGACCCCCACCTCAACCAGTCAACAGGGAACCTCCAATAACTCCCTATTTAGGTTAAGATATTCCTCGCTTAAATCCTAAGGTAGTATTATTATCCTTAACAATTATTATGGGCCTTTGAGATTTAATAGGATAAATTGGGCTTAGCCCAATTATTCTAACATAAACACTGCTAGAGATAATAAGATATCAGTAAGAAAAACCATATGTTTTAGCTAGTTGTTCTTTATATTACCAGAGTCTTCAAATAATGATTGATTTTATAGGTGAAACAGATCTTAATTATTGATCGATTTTTTAGGTGAAACAGGACTCAATAGCTAGTGGTTCTTAATCTTTTATTATTTTCTATAGGTGTAGCAGGTCTTCATGGTTCTTAATTGATAATAGCACCACCGTCCACTACCCGGTCCTAACGAGGACCAACTACGAGGAATGTGCGCTCTTCATGACCGTCAACCAGCAAGCACAGGGACTTTGGCACGCCGTGGAGTCGTATGAAGACCAGGAGATCGAGTACCGTGACGATCGGCTGGTGCTGGCCGCGATCTTGCGTGTGGTGCCACCGGAGATGCTTCGCTCCCTCTCCACCAAGCGCACGGTGAAATCTGCATAGGAAGCGATCAAGACTGTATGCGTCGGCACTCGGCGCGTGCGAGAGGCGAATGAGCGGCTACTTCGCCAGGAGTTTGCCGATGCGCGGTTCAAGGATGGCGAGAACATCGACGACTTCTCCATGCGCATCTTCGGCATTGCAAACAGCATTCGCACTCTTGGAGGCGATCTCCCCGAGATAGATGTTGTCAACAAGCTGCTAAACGTTGTCCCTGAGCATCTCTCGCAGATAGCAATCTTGATCGAGACGCTCGTTGACATCCGCGACCTGTCAATTAAGGAGGTCACCGTCCGGCTCCGCTTCGTCGAGAAATGCAAGGCCAAGCCGAAGGAGGTCGTTGACAGTGGCGGCCGTCTCATGCTCACTGAGGAGCAGTGGCTGGCACGGCTCAAGAACCGCGAGCAGGGCGGTGAGAGCAGTGGCACCACGCCCGGCGCGGCCGCGAACAACAGCGGCAAGAAACGCAGGAATCGGCGCAGACGTGGGCGCGGCTAGGAGCACCCTGGCGACAAGTGCCGTAACTGCAGCAAGATGGGCCACTGGGCCAAGGACTGCTGCTCCAAGGCCAAGAAGGCCGAGGCTCACATCGCCACGAAGGATGACGACGAGACCACGCTGCTAATGGCGCGTGCGTGCTTGGTCCAGCGGCGATGCCCGCCAGCCGAACCCGCGTCGAAGATCACGCCGACGTCCGCGCCTGAGTTCCTGGAGGTAAAAAGGTGCTCGCGCATCTTGTTGGTGACCCCGATCCCGCGGATTTGTAGTACCTCGACACCGGCGCGACGAACCACATGACCGGTGCCCGCTCCGTCTTCTTCGAGCTCAACACGGCGGTGACTGGCTCCGTCGTCACGATCGAGGGCTATGGCACGATCCTCGTCGCCTGCAAGAATGGCGAGCACCGCGGGCTGACCGGCGTCTACTACATTCCCAACTTGGGTACATTGCTCGGCTTGCCCATCACCGAGGGCGCGGCTATTCGAATAGGTTATACTCTGATCAGAGGTGTACATCTTTACCCACAAGACATGTCTTCCTCACGTGTAACAACATGCCACATACCACCACGGCATACGGACGGAAGACATGACATAGTTTCCAACCCATCCTAGCCATAGACAAGAGTACCGACCCAGCCCCACCTACGGCCGGAACCTCCAGGACAGGTAGGCAGGACTGAGCCCCTAGCAGCAGGACACCAGCCCTGTGCCATGACATCTCGACTACCGGGCCGCAGCTCGTGTATCCTTCATTTGCCAAGTTGAACGGTCTTGACTTCTTAAGGGAAAATTAGAGACTTGAACGGTCCAATTCCGAGTTCAAATGGCCAAGTTATGGCCATTTGAAGTTTATATGCTCTTTAAATGAATATTTGCGAATTTCTTCATTTAAATTTTAATTTAAAAAGGATTTATTGCGTCAGCCGAGGGGAGGGGGCGCGTGGACCGGGTCCACGGGAGTGGGGCCCACGCGGCAGCCTCACGGTCCACGGTGGACCGGGCGCACCCCGGCTCACACCGGCCGGCGCCGTGGGCCCCACGCGTCAGCCGCACCCGAGGGCACGGGCGGCTGACGGCCGGGCCCCACGCGGCGGCCACTCGGCGCGCCCGAAGGCGGCCACGACGGCGCAGCCGGTGGGAGGCGGCGCCCGCGCCCCTATGGTCACCGGTGGCGGCCATAGGCACGGCAGAGCGGCGGCCGAGAGAGGGGACGGGAATGGGGAAAAGAGGCGGCGGTCCACGGCTCACCCTAGGTCGACGGCGACGACGAAAAAGGCGGCCGGAACGGAGGAAGGCGGCGGCACGGCTCGAGTCGATGGGGTCGGCGGCGTTCCGGCGGTCGGCGAGCTCGGCGAGGGGGTGGATGGGGTAGGCGGCGATGCGGCGAAGCCGGAGGAGGCGACGCCGGGGCGGGAGACGGTCCCGGCGAGCGGAGAGAGCCGGCCGAAGGTCGTCGGCGACGGAGGAGAGAGAGGGCGACGGCGCGAGCTCGATTCCGACGGGGAGACGGTGCAGCAAGGGGCGGAAACGGGCGAGGGAGGCGCGGGGAGGGTTTAAATAGGGTTGGAAGGGGAAGAGGGCGGCCAGGGAAGGAAGGAAACTGGCCGGGAGGTCCGGCCGCCATCAATGGTGCCGGCAAGATTTGCGGGAGCAAATCCGCCCGTTTGAATGAGGGAGAGAGAGGGGAAAATGGGGGGAAAGGGAGAGGGGATCACGGGGAGTAATTCTCCCCTATTGATTTCACGCGGGGACGACGGGAGGCGGCGGGATTCGCGGCGGCGGCGGCGCTAAGCGCGGGCGGGGCGGCGGGAGCGGCGGGAGGAAGGGGATGACGGGTGGGCCCCACCCGTCAGCGAGGGTGGCGGGCGGGGCCGCCCGTCAGTGGCGCGCGCGGGGAGGGGCCGAGTGGGCCGCGGGGGAAGAGGAGAGAGGGGGAGGGAAGTGGGCCGAACCAGCCCAAGAGAGTGAGGGAGGGTTTTTAGGGTTTTTCTTTTTATAAAACCTTTTCAACTTTGTTTATTTCTTCTTAATTATTATTTGTGCTCTGAAAATTCCACTAAAATTTATTTACACATTTTAGGCTTTTAGGAAATATACAAAAATCCTCTAAGCCTTATTTGACTTTTACTTTGCACATTTTAATTTTTGGATGCTTTCACATGGATTTTAATTATTCTAGGCATAATTTAAAGGATATATTTTAGGGTCGTTTTGGGACGTGACAAACAACGCTGTGCTCCGTTCCCGGCACATGCGAAGCATTTCGCTGAACACCTACTCGACCTCGTGCACGGCTACCTCTGTGGGCCGATCTTGCCGGCGATGCTGGGCAGGAACCACTACTTCTTGCTACTAGTCGATGATGTGAGCCGCTACATATGGCTTACTCTGCTAGCAAGCAAGGATCAAGCACCGGCGGCGATCAAGCGCTTCCAAGCGGCGGCCGAGCTGGAGTCCGGGTGCAAGCTCAAGGTGCTCAGGACCGATCGTGGTGGCGAGTTCACCTCCGTCGAGTTCGGTGCCTACAGCTCAGACCGCAGCATCTAGCGACAACTCACCCCGCCCTACTCCCCGCAACAGAACGAAGTAGTCGAGCGGCGGAATCAAACCGTGGTCGCCATGGCGTGCTCCATGATGAAAGCAAAGGGGCTCCCTGCTCGCTTCTAGGGGGAGGCGGTTTCGACGGCGTTGTTCCTCCTTAACCATGCTCCCACACGAACTTTGTCCGGCAAGACACCGTATGAGGCTTGGCATGGCATCAAGCCGGCCGTCCACTTCCTGCGCACATTCGGCTGTGTGGCGCACGTGAAGAACACAAAGCCCAATCTGAAGAAACTCGGCGACCAGAGCTCGCCGATGATTTTCCTGTGCTATGAGGCTGGGTCCAAGGCATACCGGGTGTTCAACCCGTGATCTAACTGTGTGCATGTCACGCGTGACGCCGTGTTCGACGAGGTAGCCAGCTGGGACTGGGCTGCTCACGACGGCGGCGACGACACGGGCGGTGTCACCGACATCACCATTGAATACACTGTGGCGCCGATAGATATCAACGCCCGGAACAGGAACAAGCCGGCGGGTCGACTCCGAGCTCAGGGTCACCGTCGGTGGCCTCAGGGGACATGCCCATGCCACCATCCCCGGCAATGCCGGTGGACGAAACGGGTGGGACGTCACCCGAGTTCGTGTCACGCCCGGAATTTCTATCCAAAATTCCAAACGCTTACATGTGTGTGAACCCTCGTCCAGGAATCAGCCGAGGCACACAATAACAAATTGATAATAGAGTACAATTATTACTCTAATTAATAAGCAAATAAAACGTCATTACAGAGGTAGATAGTTCCTCTCAATCAATAAAGATCTAAGCAGCGGAAAAAAAATAAGATAAACGGCGCAGACGACTCCACTCCACAGGCAGCTTGACCAGGGCTAAACCTAATCCTCCACACCATCAGCATCACTGTAGAACTCCTCCTCTGATGAATGATTGCAAGGTGAGTATATGACATACTCAGCAAGCCACGCAGCAAATATGCAAATGCACAGGATAACAAAGGATGGCATAATACGGTTTCATTTGCATAAACAACATTTAATAAATATTTCAGAATTTAATAAAACAGTTAAGTAATAATTAAACAATATTAATCCAACGCTATACAACATACCATGTTGCATAGGCCCAACCATTCTGAACAACCAATCCCGGCTGCACAGTTCTATCTCCAAACCAGGAATATACCATTCCAAACCAGGAGCTAATCAAATTATTACCAGTTATAGCATCTTTCATTATGATGAGAGGTGTGAGACTAATCACGAAAGACATTGTTAGACCCGCCCATAACCGCGGGCATGGCTATTCGAATAGTTTTACTCTGACCAGAGGTGTACCACTGTACCCACAAGACACAGCCCCACGACATGTCACCATGCGCCTTGATACCACCACGGTACCTCAAAAAGGAGCTGTGACAGTACCCCTCGCACAACACAATCCACCACAGCGCACCGTTCCTGGATCATAATCACCCCCTTATAAACAAGGCATGGACTCCCCAGCGACCCCCGTGGGCTTATCTCCGCCACTTCTCAGTCTGGTGCCCCGCAATGAACCATGCTATATAAAAGGTAAAGCCGTTGCCCACGCTGGCTTGTGGTTGGCACGGTTAATGTTTCACAACCGAAACTCGTGAACCGGTCCTTAATTGTCATGAGCACGACCAACAAAACCATGTGCTCACAACCCACCATTATCAGGTTTTAGTTGGCAAATTAATTAATTAACCAATCATGATTAACCATCATGAGTTATCATTACGCCATCATTAAATAATAGTGAGTCATAAGTTATCCCAATAGTGTGCTAATGTTTCTAAGCATGGCTAAGCAATCATATCTAATATCTAGCTGAACCAATATATAAAGCCCAACTAGTCAAGTTATAATAACCCAAGGTATCAAGGAATAAAGTAATCAAGAACAAAGGGGTTATAACAAACAATAGGTTAATTCCACCCAATGACATTCGAAAATAAATGCAATAGTTGAATAGAAACAATAGCTTTAAACGGGATCAACATGCTCAAAGGGTTGTTTGGGATCTGTGTGACTTGCCTTGCTGGCCTCGGAACTCCTCAAACTCTTCTCCTGCGAAAACGGACTCTCCGGAAACGTCGGAATCTAAACAGAAAAGAGTAAAAACACCAAAACAGCACATAAACAAGCATGAACAGTACATGTGGATATTTTTAACATGTAGATCTCAATTTTAGAAAAATTTAGAGACTTTAACCAACTAAATCCGAGCTAAGATGAATTAGTTATGAATTTTTAAAGATTAAATCGGATTAAAACACTTATATGGATTTTAATTGAATTATGACGCAATAATGAATTATTTTTGAAAAGAAAAAGGGGATTATTGCGTCAGCGACTAGGGTTTGCGGTGGACCGGGTGCACGACAGCGGTTCACGAGATTGGACGGCCGAGATCGATCCATCCAAAACGAACGGCCGAGATCGACCGGTCCACGGCCGGACCACGGCGGACGGCATCGATGACGTCGGCGATGACGTCACCACCGGCGGCGACCGAACCGCGCGAGCTCGCCGGCGAACCACGGCACGACAGCGCGAACGGAAAGCCTCTACGGGTTGCGGGCGGCACGGCGAACTCACCGGCGACCAAAGCGACGGCGGACGATGACCGGACGACGTCGGCGACGAGGAAGAAGCGGCGGCAACCTTCGGCTTGACGACGGCGACGAAGTTCCGGCGGTCGACAGCGACGGCGGAGGAGCGGACGAGGACGGCGACGCGACGGCGACCACGACGGCGGCCTTCCCGAGCGACGGCGACGACCGGAGCGACGGCGGCGCACGGCTGGAGCGACAGCGGCGACGGCGGCGCTAGACTGCACAGGGCTAGGGCGCTACGGGCAGCGAGGGACGAAGGCGAGGGTGGCGGCGGGTAGCGGAGACACCGGGGATCCTTTTATAGGGGCAAGGACACGGCGGCGAAGGCCCACGGCGACCGGCGACGAGAAGGAAAGTCTAGGGTTCGGAGGAGAGAGACCGATCCGATTCGACCTCGAATCCATGAATTTCAAAACGATTTTAGCCGATGATTCCAAAAGAGAAAAGATAGAGAAGATCGAGAAGATCATTTCCCCTCTATCGATTTCACCGGAGAAGGAAAGACGCGGCCGAATTTGGAAGGAGACGGCGGCGGCGCGACGCTAGGGTTCGGGCGGCGGCGGCGGCGCGAGGAAGACGAAGACCTGACAGGTGGGCCCCACCTGTCAGCGGGCGGACGCGCGCGCGAGCGGCGGCTGCGGCTGCGGACTGGGCCGACTTGGGCCGAGGAGGAGAGAGAGAGGGTTTTGGGCCGACTTTCGGCCCAAAGCCAAAAGAGACTTTTTAAAACCTTTTCCAATTTAAATTATTCATGAAATGCAATTCCATTTATTAAAAATACTTCCTTAGCTCAAATAAATCCCAGAAAAATCTAGGAATTATAGAATCAAGCAAAGTATTTAATGAAATTTTATCTGGCCCCATTTTATATTGGAATTTATTATTTAAAATTAGATCTTCTCTTCAAGGCTTTTAAAAACAATTCTAATAATTCCAATTTAGACAACAATTTATATATTTGGGATTTTTAGGGTGTGACAAACCTACCCCCCTTAAACAGAATCTCGTCCTCGAGATTCGGAAAAACTAGTGAACAGATGCGGATGAGCTGACTTCAATTCATCTTCTCGTTCCCAAGTTGATTCTTCTTCCGAGTGATTACTCCACTGAACTTTACAAAAACGGATAACTCGATTCCTGGTTCTTCTCTCATCCATTTCCAAGATACGAATTGGTTTCTCAATATAGGTCAGATCCTCTTGGACTTCTATCTGTTCAAGATTAGCTTCTTCGGTAGGTACCCTTAAACACTTTTTCAATTGCGACACATGGAACACATTATGGACTCCTGCTAAAGATTGAGGTAACTCCAACTGATAAGCGACCTCTCCTCTTCTACTGACAATCTTGTAAGGTCCCACGAAACGCGGTGCCAATTTTCCTTTAGTGTGGAAGCGATGAACTCCTCGAAGAGGCGTGACACGAAGGTACACATAATCTCCTTCGTCAAAACTTAGATCTCTACGACGATTGTCGGCATAACTCTTATGACGAGATTGAGCCACACGCAATCTTTCTTGAATGATTTTCACCTTTTCTTCTGCTTCCCTTAGGATATCAGCCCGAAAACCTGACGTTCTCCCGTTTGATCCCACAAAAGCGGAGTGCGGCACTTCCGACCATACAGCGCTTCGTAAGGAGCCATCTGAAGACTAGCTTGATAACTGTTGTTGTACGAGAATTCCGCATAAGGTAAATTCTTATCCCAACTTCCACCGAAGTCTAAAGCACAAGCTCTCAACATGTCCTCCAAAATCTGATTTACCCTTTCGGTTTGTCCGTCTGTCTGCGGATGATAAGCAGTACTAAAGTTCAGCTTAGAACCCATCTCTTCCTGAAGCTTCTTCCAAAACTGTGAAGTAAACTGACTACCTCGATCAGACACTATTTTCTTAGGGACGCCATGCAAACACACAATCCTTGCCATATACAATTCCGCCAACCGACTTCCGGAATATGTTGTCTTTACTGGAATGAAATGAGCCACTTTGGTAAGTCTGTCGACTATCACCCAAATAGAGTCGTGGCCTGATGACGTTCTGGGTAGACCAGTGATGAAATCCATACCGATTTCCTCCCACTTCCATTCAGGAATCTTCAAAGGCTGCAGCAAACCTGCGGGCTTCTGATGTTCTGCCTTGACTCGCTGACAAACATCACATACTGCTACGTATTCTGCGATTTCACGCTTCATACTTGCCCACCAAAATCTTTCCTTGAGATCCTGGTACATCTTGGTACTACCAGGGTGAATGGAGTATAAAGTATCATGAGCTTCCTTCAGGATTGCATCTTTTAAATCTCTGTTGTCTGGGACGCAGATTCTTTCGCCCAACCATACAGTTCCTTGCTCATCTTCCAAGAAACCGATAGCTTTTCCTCTTCTCATATTCTTCTTAATTTCTTGAATATCGGGGTCATTAATTTGGGCTTCTCTAACCTGATCGATTAGCGTGGGCTTTGCTTCTAAGGCTGCAACAAAACCTCTACTAACAATTCCCAAATTTAATCTTTCAAATTCCTTGCATAACTCCAACGGCAACTGTCGTCCTTCCATAGCATTGCAATAGCCTTTCCTGCTAAGAGCATCTGCTACAACATTAGCCTTTCCCGGATGATAATGAATTCCCATATCATAATCCTTAATTAATTCCAACCATCTCCGTTGTCTCATGTTCAGATCTGGCTGAGTAAAGATATACTTTAAACTCTTGTGATCGGTGTACATCTCTGTACGAGTACCGAAAAGATAATGACGCCAAATTTTCAACGCATGAACCACTGCAGCTAACTCAAGATCATGAGTAGGGTAGTTCTTCTCATGCGGACGTAACTGACGAGATGCATAGGCAACCACCTTCCCATCTTGCATCAAAACACAGCCTAAGCCAAGCTTGGATGCATCGCAATACACTTGGAAACCCTTCTTTGGATCAGGTAAAATCAAAATATGAGCTGATATTAAGCGATTCTTCAACTCTTGAAAACTCTGCTCACATTCTTTGGACCACTTGTACTTTACATCCTTTTGAAGTAATCGTGTCATGGGCTTAGCAATCTTGGAGAAATTCTCTATGAACCTCCGGTAATAACCTGTAAGACCCAGGAAACTGCGAATCTCTGAAACTGTCTTCGGTTGTTTCCAGTTGGTTACGGATTCCACATTACTAGGATCAACGGCAACTCCTCCGGCTGAGATGACGTGACCAAGGAACTTCACTTCAGACAACCAAAATTCACATTTGCTAAACTTGGCATACAACTGATGTTCTCGCAGCTTCTCTAGTGCAAGATGAAGATGTTCTTCATGCTCTTCTTTTGTTTGGGAGTAGATAAGAATGTCAACAATAAAGACCACCACGAACTTGTCTAGGTATTCTATAAACACCTTATTCATTAAGTTCATGAAGAAAGCGGGGGCATTGGTAAGTCCAAAAGACATAACAGTACATTCGAACAATCCATACCTAGTGGTAAAAGCCGTCTTAGGTATATCTTCTTCTTTAATCCTCAACTGGTGATACCCTGATCGAAGATCTATCTTGGAGAAAACGGTGGCACCTTTAAGCTGATCAAACAAATCATCAATTCTGGGCAGCGGGTACTTATTCTTGATAGTCACATCATTTAGTGCACGATAGTCCACACACATCCTCTGGGTATGGTCTTTCTTTTCCACAAAAATAACTGGAGCTCCCCATGGAGATGAACTTGGTCTGATCTATCCCTTTTGAAGCAAATCGTCGACTTGCCTTTTGACTTCTGCCAACTCATTAGCCGCCATTCTATATGGTCGCTTATGGATTGGAGTGGTTCCTGGTACCAAATCTATTCTGAACTCTATATCCCTTTTAGGCGGCATACCAGGTAAATCGTCTGGGAACACATCGGGGTACTCCCGGACTATAGGAATCTCTTCCAAAGTCATTTGGTTCAGACTTGACCTTAAAGACTCACAAGACAATGCATGAACAGTTACAACTCGACCATCATTGCTGGTGAGAGTTACTTTTCTGTTGGCACAGTCTATCACACCTTTATATCTGACTAACCAGTCCATCCCTAGGATGACATCAAGATCATTGGATTCTAACAAGATAAGATTGGCCAGAAATGGCACTCCTTGAATTTCTATTCTGACAGAGGGGCTACGTTGCAAAGAGAGTGCTTGATTACTCGGGGTACTAACCATCAAAGGACGTCTAAGATCTTCTACTTCCATACCATGATTTCCCGCAAAACTCATAGATAAAAATGAATGTGTAGCACCAGAATCGAAAAGCACTATTGCAGGAATTGAGTTAACAAGGAACGTACCCAAAATCACATCTGGAGCACCTTGAGCTTCTGCAGCAGCAACATGATTGACACGAGCCTTTGGCGTAGGTGCGGTAAAGTTACTCTGGGTAGGGACAACCTTCACGCGTCGGGGCTTCGGACACTTGTCAGAGTAATGTCCTGGTTCACCACAGTTGAAGCATACTCTGGGCTTGCTGCCTTGCTCCTTCTTGGCAGGCTGTTGTTGTGTTGGAGCTGCCACAGGACGTGGAGCTTGATTGCGGATGTTGTTGCCTGCGTTGTTGTTGAAGAACTGACGTTGCGGACGAACAACAGACGAAGAACCTCCCTGTGGCATGGACTGGAGTCCTAAAGTAAGACACGGCCTCTGACTATTCCCCTGTTGTGCCTTGAAGTGAGCAATCCGACGTTTCTTCTGCTCCATGCGGTTGTACTTGTCCTCCTGACGAATAGCCTTATCCACTAATTTCTAGAAATCATGGTAATCCCCAGCCATGAGTGGGTAAGACAGCTCATCATTAAGTCCCTCCAAGAACCTCTCTTGGCGCTCTTCATCAGTGCGCACATCTTCCGGAGCATAACGAGCCAGACGATTGAACTCGTGCAGATACTCGGTGACCGTGCGAGATCCTTGGGTGAGCGACCTAAATTCTTTCTTCTTGAGAGACACCACTCCCGATGGTATATGCGTCTTCCGAAAAGCAGCGGTGAATTCAAGCCAAGTGATAGGTTCAGCAGTAGTCCTGTTAAGGCGGAAGTGATCCCACCACTCAGAGGCAGGGCCATGCAGTTGGTGTGATGCAAATGAGACCTTCTCCTGATCAGTGCACTGAAGCAAATCCAACTTCTTCTCTATGGCGTGCAGCCAATCACCAGCTTCCACAGGATTAGTGGTGCTAGAGAAAGTGGGCGGCCTCACACGAAGAAATTCTGCTAACTTGTTCTGGGGAGGTGCCTGGTTATTTCCCTGGTTCTGCTGGTTCTGGAGTTGCTGCATCATCATGTTCATAAGCTGTGCCTGTTGAGCCAGGACTTGGGCAAGTGTGGGATTCTCTCCATTGTTGTTGTTGTTGTTGTTGTTGGGGCCATTCCCGTTGCTGCGAGTGAGCACCATCTGGCACGGGCAAGAGCACAAGAAGAGAAACCGGGAAAAACTACTTAGGACAGAGAATTAATTTTTCCACTAACTTAACTTTTATTGATCTTAACTGAGTTTCATTATTACAAAACTGAAGACTCTCTCACCACTAAACTCACCAACTATCTAACACTCGAAAGCAAACAAACGCATGCACTTACATCCCACCACTGATGTAAACCACATGCAGGACCCACACACACAACCAAACTTAAAACAAGCAAACTAACACAACGACCTAGGACAACGGCTTGACAAGACATTCTAGGTCTTCCGGGCATCGGAGTTGATTGAAGGCTCGTTCGGCTCGTCTCCATCATCTTGAGTGGCTCCCCACTCGACCTTTGAATGGGTGCGCTTCGATTCTTCTCCTTCATCATCACTTACATTGACGACCGGAGGATCCGCTAGGGCTAGGGTAACTTCTTTCTCCACCACACGGACCTTTGGCGCCAATTGGTAGCGAGGGACGAATAGAGCTCTCTTCCTTGCGGTAAGACGAACCCTGGCCTTCTGTGGCGGTGCTTCTCCCTTCAATGCGGCTAGTTCCTTCTCCAAACGATCCACCTTGTCTTCTAGCTTGCAAATCTTACCGCGATTCCGGTCTTCACGATCTTGAGCTGCTAGCACAACCTCTGCGCCGGTCTCATCCATAGCCCACAGCATCTCAACCAAATGCCTTGTGGTAGCATCATTCTCAATCCCCTCAGTCTCAAGGTAGCTGCCACGGTCACTTCCCTGGGGTTGGCGAGGATGGTAGCGATACTCAGTGTCGGCCAACTGATCACTGTAGCGATCGCAGAGCTCTCCTATGGCGATCCTTGCCACCTCCTGACATGCATGAATATAATTTCCTCCTCCAGCTTCGAACATCACTGATGGGATATCTTCACTATTACTGTTCAAGGTGACTTTGACTCGACACTTCTCTTCATCCCGATCATGAGGAATCTGGGCATACATAGGGGCAGTCCCAAATCCTATGGCAAAGGACATCGTACGCAACTCCTGGATAAATCCCTCAACACCAAACAAGAACTCAGGCTTGTAGCGCGGCATCTAAAGACAAGTGAAAGGAGGGAGTTAAGACATTTGTCCAATTAATAGCACAAGTTTTTGGATTAATTTGAATAAAGTTAGAAAATCCAAGTAAAAGGTAAATAAGTAAACCAAGCTTGCAAGATAAGTTGAAACAATTGGAAACAAGATCACAAATTTTGCACTTTTGAACGACAGGTTTCAAATAAAATAAAAGAAAAGTTATAAAATCAATATGCTAAATTTATTGCAGCAAGATTAAATAAAACAATGTTCTAAAATTTTTGCTAGCCAATGAGCCATTAGTACAGTAATAGATGTACGGTACTAATAACACAGGAATAATAAATAAATTTATAAATGAGAACAATTAAAGGAATTATAAACTGCATGTGCCATTTGTTTGGTTTAATTAAAATAGAAAGAGAGGAGAACAGTTCTATTTTTCCAATATTTTTAGAGGGCTTCTATGGGTAACCATTGGGCATAACCTAAGGTCAAGTTGGCTCTGATACCAACTTGTCACGCCCGGAATTTCTATCCAAAATTCCAAACGCTTACATGTGCACGAACCCTCGTCCAGGAATCAGCCGAGGCACACAATAACAAATTGATAATAGAGTACAATTATTACTCTAATTAATAAGCGAATAAAATGTCATTACAGAGGTAGATAGTCCCTCTCAATCAAGAAAGATCTAAGCAGCGGAAAATAAGATAAACGGCGCAGACGATTCCACTCCACAGGCAGCTTGACCAGGGCTACACCTAATCCTCCACACCATCAGCATCACTGTAGAACTCCTCCTCTGATGAATGATTGCAAGGTGAGTATATGACATACTCAGCAAGCCACGCAGCAAATATGCAAATGCACAGGATAACAAAGGATGGCATAATACGGTTTCATTTGCATAAACAACATTTAATAAATATTTCAGAATTTAATAAAACAGTTAAGTAATAATTAAACAATATTAATCCAACGCTATACAACATACCATGTTGCATAGGCCCAACCATTCTGAACAACCAATCCCGGCTGCACAGTTCTATCTCCAAACCAGGAATATACCATTCCAAACCAGGAGCTAATCAAATTATTACCAGTTATAGCATCTTTCATTATGATGAGAGGTGTGAGACTAATCACGAAAGACATTGTTAGACCCGCCCATAACCGCGGGCACGGCTATTCGAATAGTTTTACTCTGACCAGAGGTGTACCACTGTACCCACAAGACACAGCCCCACGACATGTCACCATGCGCCTCAATACCACCACGGTACCTCGGAAAGGAGCTGTGACAGTACCCCTCGCACTACACAATCCACCACAGCGCACCGTTCCTGGATCATAATCACCCCCTTATAAACAAGGCATGGACTCCCCAGCGACCCCCGTGGGCATATCTCCGCCACTTCTCAGTCTGGTGCCCCGCAATGAACCATGCTATACAAAAGGTAAAGCCGTTGCCCACCCTGGCTTGTGGTTGGCACAGTTAATGTTTCACAACCGAAACTCGTGAACCGGTCCTTAATTGTCATGAGCACGACCAACAAAACCATGTGCTCACAACCCACCATTATCAGGTTTTAGTTGGCAAATTAATTAATTAACCAATCATGATTAATCATCATGAGTTATCATTAAGCCATCATTAAATAATAGTGAGTCATAAGTTATCCCAATAGTGTGCTAATGTTTCTAAGCATGGCTAAGCAATCATATCTAATATCTAGCTGAACCAATATATAAAGCCCAACTAGTCAAGTTATAATAACCCAAGGTATCAAGGAATAAAGTAATCAAGAACAAAGGGGTTATAACAAACAATAGGTTAATTCCACCCAATGACATTCGAAAATAAATGCAATAGTTGAATAGAAACAATAGCTTTAAACGGGATCAACATGCTCAAAAGGTTCTTTGGGATCTGTGTGACTTGCCTTGCTGGCCTTGGAACTCCTCAAATTCTTCTCCTGCGAAAACGGACTCTCCGGAAACGTCGGAATCTAAACAAAAAAGAGCAAAAATACCAAAACAGCACATAAACAATCATGAACAGTACATGTGGATATTTTTAACATGTAGATCTCAATTTTAGAAAAATTTAGAGACTTGAACCAACTAAATCCGAGCTAAGATGAATTAGTTATGAATTTTTAAAGATTAAATCGGATTAAAATACTTATATGGATTTTAATTGAATTATGACGCAATAATGAATTATTTTTGAAAAGAAAAAGGGGATTATTGCGTCAGCGACTAGGGTTTGCGGTGGACCGGGTGCACGACAGCGGTTCACGAGATTGGACGGCCGATATCGATCCATCCAAAACGAACGGCCGAGATCGACCGGTCCACGGCCGGACCACGGCGGACGGCATCGATGACGTCGGCGATGACGTCACCACCGGCGGCGACCGAACCGCGCGAGCTCACCGGCGAACCACGGCACGACAGCGCGAACGGAAAGCCTCTACGGGTTGCGGGCGGCACGGCGAACTCACCGGCGACCAAAGCGACGGCGAACGATGACCGGACGACGTCGGCGAGGAGGAAGAAGCGGCGGCAACCTTCGGCTTGACGACGGCGACGGAGTTCCGGCAGTCGACAGCGACGGCGGAGGGGCGGACGAGGACGGCGACACGACGGCGACCACGACGGCGGCCTTCCCGAGCGACGGCGACGACCGGAGCGACGGCGGCGCACGGCTGGAGCGACAGCGGCGACGGCGGCGCTAGACTGCACGGGGCTAGGGCGCTACGGGCGGCGAGGAACGAAGGCGAGGGTGGCGGCGGGTAGCGGAGACACCGGGGATCCTTTTATAGGGGCAAGGACACGGCGGCGAAGGCCCACGGCGACCGGCGACGAGAAGGAAAGTCTAGGGTTCGGAGGAGAGAGACCGATCCGATTCGACCACGAATCCACGAATTTCCAAACGATTTTAGCCGATGATTCCAAAAGAGAAAAGATAGAGAAGATCGAGAAGATCATTTCTCCTCTATCGATTTCACCGGAGAAGGAAAGACGCGGCCGAATTTGGAAGGAGACGGCGGCGGCGCGACGCTAGGGTTCGGGCGGCGGCGGCGGCGCGAGGAAGACGAAGACCTGACAGGTGGGCCCCACCTGTCAGCGGTCGGACGCGCGCGCGAGCGGCGGCTGCGGCTGTGGACTGGGCCGACTTGGGCCGAGGAGGAGAGAGAGAGGGTTTTGGGCCGACTTTCGGCCCAAAGCCAAAAGAGACTTTTTAAAACCTTTTCCAATTTAAATTATTCATGAAATGCAATTCCATTTATTAAAAATACTTCCTTAGCTCAAATAAATCCCAGAAAAATCTAGGAATTATAGAATCAAGCAAAGTATTTAATGAAATTTTATCTGGCCCCATTTTATATTGGAATTTATTATTTAAAATTAGATCTTCTCTTCAAGGCTTTTAAAAACAATTCTAATAATTCCAATTTAGACAACAATTTATATATTTGGGATTTTTAGGGTATGACAGTTTGTGTCGCCACCGAGCAATCTCACTGATGCCCTGGACGCCAATCACGACGACAACATCCCACTTCGGTACCGCACCATCGCCAACATTCTCGAAGATACAGTTGTGCCGGGCCTCTCACACCGCGAGCTGCTGCCGGTGAACTGTTCTTCGTGACGGCAGAGGAGACGGCCTCATTCAAGGAGGCCGAGCAACACAAGAGCTGGCGGCACGCGATGATGGAGGAAATGGAGTCCATCACCCACAACAAAACATGGGTTCTCGTCGACCCGCCGCCGTCGCACCGCCCGATCGGACTGAAGTGGGTGTACAAAGTCAAGCAGGACGAGCGCCGCGTCATCGTCAAGTACAAGGCGTGCCTCATCGCTAAGGGCTACATCCAGCAAGCCGGCATTGACTTCGAAGAGGTGTTTGCGCCGGTGGCACGCATGGAGTCCGTGCGGCTCCTGCTCGCCGTCGCGGCGCACGCCGGCTGGGGCGTCCATCACATGGACGTCAAAAGTGCTTTCCTAAACGGAGAGCTTGCCGAGGAGGTGTACGTGCAGCAGCCGCTGGGTTTTTCCGTTGAGGGACAAGAGCACAAGGTTTACCGGCTTCACAAGGCCTTGTACGGACTCCGGCAAGCACCCACGGCCTGGAATGCCAAGCTCGACGACAGCCTACTGTCACTTGGTTTCTGGAAGAGCGCCACCTAGCACGCCATGTACACACACAGCCAGGGCGATGCGAAGCTGATCGTCGGCGTCTATGTGGATGACCTGATCATCACCGGCGCGAATCAAGCAAACATCGGTGAATTCAAGAAGGAGATGTGCAACATCTTCAAGATGAGTGACCTCAGGCTCTTGTCCTACTATCTTGGGCTCGAGGTGAAGCAGGGGTAGACGGGGATCTCGCTCTGTCAGTCGGCGTATGCCGACAAGCTGCTCTACAAGAGCGGCATGGGAGACTGCAACTCATGCGCCACGCCGATGGAGATACACCTGAAGCTGAGTAAGGCAAGCTCAAGTCCACCGGTGAGCGCGACGAGCTATCGCAGCATCATCGGTGGGCTGCGTTATCTGGTGAACACGTGCCCCGACATTGCTCACGCCGTCGGCTACCTGAGTCGGTTCATGGAGGAACCACATGAGGATCATCAAGCAGCGGTGAAGCATGTGCTGAGGTACATCGGCGGAACGCGACACCATGGTGTTCATTACGCCAGGGGGAAAGGAGGATGGCTGGAGCTGCATGTCAGCGACAGCGACATGGCCGGCGATCTGGACACGCGCCGGAGCACGAGCGGCGTTCTCCTTCCACGACTCCAGTCCTGTCTCTTGGCAATCAGCGAAACAGAAGGTGGTCACACTATCATCGTGCGAAGCGGAGTACATCGCTGCGACAGCTGCTGCCTGCCAAGCCATCTGGTTAGCTCGGCTCCTGAGCGACCTGCTTGACTCGGAGCCTGGAGCACCGGAGATCATGGTGGACAATAAGTCTGCCATAGCAATCACCAAGAATCGCGTTTTCCATGACCGGAGCAAGCATATCGACACGAGATACCATTTCATCCGGGAGTGCGTGGAGAACGGGAAGATCGTCATCAACTACGTTCGTATAGAGGAACAGCTGGCGGCCGTACTGATGAAGCCGCTCGGCCGTGTTCGATTCCAGGAGTTATGCAATGGGATCGGCATCGTTGAGCTCAAGGGCGATGGTGACAAGAATTAGGGGGGAGAACGTTGAAGTTAAATCCATGGCGCCATCACCGTTTCTGCTCCGATTTCTTTTTCCTTGTTTTGGCTTCCACATTTTTCTGGGTTTTTCCGACATACTCCTATGATCACTAGTAGGTCCTCAGTGACTACGTGATCATGGTGTGTCAGAAGAGAGGTGCGTCGGATGAAAAACAGGAAATGGTCATCAATTTCGTAAGAAAATTGTCGAGGCGCCTATTCACCCTAAGTCTAGTCGCCTTGATCGGTCATTCAAGTTAATTTGAGGAAAGTGAGAATTTCTACGCATTAAGAGCGAATATGGAGCCTCCTTTTATTAGTCAAAAATATGTATAATAATTTTTGGAGGGAGGAGGACAAAATGCTTGACCTAAACAAATGACAAGGCCTTATTGCGAATCCACTGTTAGCAGGATCATTATAACACATAGAAATTCTAGTCACAACTAAAAAAAAATCTAATGGAAATTGAATCACGTATGGGATTCAAAATGTCCCACAAGTGTAAATTCATCCATTATTACAAAGCCACCAAAAACAGAAAATGACTATAAACGGAAGTAGAACCTGCTTAATGCTAGTAACACATTTCATTACTGTGCTTAATTAATTTGTAGTGTTCATCCATCTGGTCCAAGTAATGACCACATACACATATAACTTGTCATATACCTTGTCCACAAGGCAGAAATAAGTGACTCTCCATGACTTGTAGAATAGCAGAGCACAAAACACAACCCAATAACCAACAACAAAACCTGATGCAAGACCATAGTAAAAGAACATTGAATTGGAATCCTTCTCTTGTCCTTTGTGATCACCATGCCCTTGTGCATAACCATTGCTTGAACAATTCCTTTGAAGAGGAGGGCCACAAAGACCAATGTTTCCATTGTACATGGATGGATTCTCTAAGTACAAGGTGTCAAGTTGGCGTCCGGATGGAACTTTTCCAGTAAGATTGTTGTATGATAGGTCCAGGTAGCTTAAATATGTAAGATCTGTCAAGCTTGATGGGACTTCACCACAAAGGTAGTTCCTTGAGAGGTCGAGTGATTCTATTGATTTCATAGACCCAATGTTCTCCGGAATTTTCCCACTCAAGCGATTCCATGATAAATTTAAATTAGACAATCTATCGAGAGATGTTATTTCCTCTGGAATTCCACCGGTTATGCGATTGAGCGATAAGTCGATTCCAACCATATCAACGACCCCATGTGATCCATACTTGAGTATTTGATGCTTCATTCCGAGGGAAAATGTATCAAATGACTCATCAAATGCCAGGGTCGAGATTGAATCACCCACAGCTTTTAGAGTCATTTCATTAAAATGTGACAAAGATAGAGGAATTAAACCTGATATATTATTGTCTGCTAAATTCAGGTATTGAAGTTGTGTAAGATGTGTGATGTTGACTGGAATATCTCCATTGAACATGTTATGACCCAGGTGCAGAATACGCAAGGTCACCAAGTCTCCAATCCACCTTGGTAACGAACCATAGAACATGTTCCATGAAAGATCTAGGAAAACCAGTGAAGAGAAGCTTTGGATCCATTGGGGAAACTTTCCAGAGAAGCTGTTGTTACTTAAGAGCAGGAAACGTAAGTTTCGCATACGACGACAGTGAGGTACTTCTCCCTCAAATAAATTGTTTGACAAATCCAAGTGTTTCATGTTTTCCGACTCACAAATAGATCCAGGAACTTGGCCAGTAATGTAATTGGAGGATATAATTAGGTTTTCAAGATTTGGGGCTCTAAATTCCAACGGGAGATGCCCTGACAAGAAGTTCATTTGGGCATGCAATATCTTGAGGCTTGTCGGTAACAAGGGCATCTGGCCACTGAGTCGATTGGAACTGAGATGTAGGTACTCCAAATTAGCCATGTTCTGAAATCCTCGTGGCATGACTCCACTGACACTGTTGTTAGTAAGATCAATGTGATTTAAGCTGGTGAAGTGCTCTATACTACTTGGAAGCATTCCTATCATATTATTGCTTATAGAACTCAAGCTATACAATTTGCTGGAACACTGTAACTTATCCATCAAATCTGTTATGTTCCCGGATGACAGACTCTTGTCAAGGTATATGCTTTCCAGGTCACATAAGTTGTTCAAGTCCACAGTCATTGTGGCTGCATTTCCATTGAAACAAAAATCTAGGTGTTGGAGCGACACCATTTCGCCTAGCTCATCAGGGAAGGGACCATGGAGATAGGTTTCATCTAGGCGGAGCGACTTGATGCTTGTTACTTTCCAAAACCAGCATGATGAAATTGGATGGCCAAAGTAGTTGAGAGAGAGATCAAGCTCCTCAAGCTGGGTAAGGTTTAGGTGTGTGATGGATTGGTTTGCACTTGGAATTGAACAATTCAAAAGGAGGACATGCTTTAGAGTTGGGATCTTATTGAGCACGGCAGGCAAATTCGTTATTTTGCTGAGAGTAGTATTGCTCATGTCAATATACTCTAACAAATGCAGACGACTTAACCATGAGAGGTCAGTCGAATACACTGCATTCTGCATCTCACTAACATCAAGATACCGTAAATTTGAAAGGTTGCCCAGCTGAGGAGGAAGTGTACCAGAAAATGATGTGAAGGAGAGGTCGAGATATTCCAAGTTGGTAAGGTTGCTAAGCAGGGGTGGCAGTGTACCGGAGAAGGGGATGTAGGAGAGGTCAAGATGTATCAAGCTGTTCATTGAACCTAGGAACTCTGGGACACTGCCGTTAGGCCCTGCCAGCAAGTTTGAGCTGAGGTCGAGGTACTGCAAGTAGTTGAGAGACAGCAAAGATGGACTTATCTGGCCAACCATAGGTGAATCATCAGTAAGGAAGCTGTTGACATCGAGCTTGACGACATGGCCAGTCTTGCTGCTACAGGTGATGCCTGCCCATGAGCAGCAATCGCCATGGCCTCTCCGCCATGAGGACAGGAGGCCCACACTGTCGTTGGTGATGCCTTGCTTGAAGGACAGGAGGGCGTCTCTCTCTTGTGGTCTGCAACGAGTAGCTTGTTGCTGAGCATGCGTGATGAGGAAGAAGCTAAAGCTGGCGCCGATGAAGAGCACAACCTTGGCAGATGTGCCATCCATGACAGTACGTAGGAATTGCCGGGCCTGCGTGCCGGTCTCCCTTAAAAAGGCAGATTATTAACTAGTAGTACTTCAGTTGGTCGAAAAAGATGTGTGTGAAGTGTGAACCAACCAGCCTTTACTCAGTCAGTCTCCGATTTAAAGGTACCCCATCTTGTACGCCATGCTTCCGGATGCCTGGACGTCCCATCCAAATCGTGGCGACTTTTTAGGCTATTCACAGTGCTTCTGAAAATCCCAGTTTACGAAGTTTAAGATCATGAGAAGTAGCTGGATGGTAGCCAGCTTCTAAAAATATAGAGAAACTAGATTTTTCATCTTCTGGCTTCTAGTTTATTTTCTAAAATCTACAACTACAACCAAACATGTCTTAGGTGATATTCAGCCCCAGCCTACCACCTACATGTCAAGTTCCTAGCATGTGTTAGGAAACGATAGGCAAAAAAACGATAAAAAACAACAGATCAATCACAGAAGACACGAGATTTAGCGTGAAAAACCCTCTCAAAGTAGGAGAGAAAAACTACGAGCGTCAGCCAGCAAAATATCTTCACTATATCGGGGGTGAGGTTACAACGCCACACAGCGGCTTACAAGAGGTATATATATGGTGGAAACCTAAAAGGAATGACGATCCGTACCGTGGGGGCTCCGGCCCAAGCCTCCGGCGACGGGCCTCTGCTTCGCTAAGGCAGAAGCTGTATTTTATTAAGTGCAAATAAATTTGGATCACAGCTCAACAACATGCTCCTCGCTCCCTCGTAGAGAACGGGTGGCGTTGTTAGAGGTGACAGAAAACAAAAGAGAGGAAGCGTAAAAAAAGGAGAGAGAGAGAGAGGAGCTCCTGCCATGGACCAGCGTAGAGGTGCTCGATGGCGGTAGCAACCCTTCTCTTCGCCCCACTGCTGAGGAGCTCATCGACTCGCCGATTTGCCTGACCAGATCCGACAATCAAGGCCCCCGTTTGCATCAAGGTGGCGCCAAGCTCGTTGCCACATGAGAGGGGAGAGGGGAGAGACGTCGGTGGAGCTTGTCGCCGGTGTGGGAGTGAGGCAGGGGATTTGGGGTGTAGCCTCAATTTGCACCACCGCTGTGGTGACGAGGGAAACGAGAGGACAAAGTGGAGTGGGTGCGCCATCCACACGCCATCCTATCCATCAAGCTACCGATGCCGCCGCCGCCGCCGTGCTACTACTGCTGCCGAGACCAGATCAGGTGAGCCCTAGGCCGGACCTAGTGAGTTCGATGGCGCTGTCGTCCATGCAGAGGGCAGGGAGAAGGACGCCGGCGGTGGAAGGGAGGCAGAGCGGCACCGGTGTAGAGGGCAGGGAGAGGGAAGCCGACGTGGACTTGGCTGACGGCGACGAGGCTTCCTCCGCGATGGGGAAAGGAAGAGAGGAGAGAGAGGGGAGGTGAAAAGCTCGTGGGACCCATTAAAATAGCATGCATTGTGAAACGAGTTGCTTTATAGGAACTCCATCCAATGTGGTACACTCTCTCACCTTAAGTCGACACAAAAGAGGGATTTGCAATGTGAATGGCCTTAGTTTGGATGCCTCGTTCTGCTTTCTGTTTCGTTAACAGTTTGCTCAACGGAGTAACGAATCAACCAAGGGTGTGTTTAGTTCACGCCAAAATTAAAAGTTTCGTTGAAATTGAAATGATGTGATAGAAAAATTAGATATTTATGTGTATAAAAAAGTTTTGATGTGATGAAAAAGTTGAAAGTTTGAAGAAAAAGTTTAGAACTAAACTCAGCCCAAGCTCTTCACATCAAACGCCTTTAATTTTGTCTGTAAAGAATCTTGAACGACTTTGTTGACGCACCCCAGTCTCCGGATGCTTTACAGTGTTTGCGGTTGTGGCTTAGACAATACGGCACGACACGACTTGACCCACCGTGTGACTTACAGCCCAGTCTCCTCAATAATTTTTATTTTTTGTTATTTCAATAAGCCTTTTTGTGGGCTAGTAAACTGCAAAATGAATACTACATGCATTTTACTGTGGAATATGTTTGATATAGAAAAGGACTTCTGTTATTTTATTAAGTATCTAGTACCCAAACTGTGGAAAATGAGTTTGTTGGGAATGTATTGTAGGTAATTTACTGGAAACTGTCGTGACTCGTGAGTGCAAAGAGAGACATAGGTACGAAAAAAAATTACAAATATATTTATTTTTTCAATAATTTACGTTTATATTCATCTATGAAAAAGTTTTATAAAAAATATACCCATCCTACGACGGTACCACAAATTCAAACAGTCCCACGGTGCAGTCGTGGGACCGAGCCAGTCCGCGGTCCCAAAACGCGCAACCGCGTTGCCCAGCTATTTCGACACTGTTCCGCACTGTTCTGACTGTGCAGTACTGTTCCCGGGGTTGTTCGACACTGCTACAGCGTCGGTTCCGCACAATGGAGACGCGGGAACGCTGTGTGAATAGTGCAACACAGTGTTGGAACAATTGCGAACAGTATCGGAACATTGTTTTGCAGTGTGAAAAATCAATGGTGCCGCGGTTGCGCGTTTTGGGACCGCGGGACTGTCCAGGTCCCGCATTTTCAGGCTGTGGGACCGTGTCGGTACCATATTTTGGATCCACAGAATGGGTATATTTTTACAAAACTTTGTCATTGATGTATATAAACATAAATTATAAAAAAAAAGTGTATTTGTAAATTTTTTTCCCCAGGGTACATCCCACATACGTAGGGATGGAGGGAGGATGTTCTATGATTTTTTTAAAAGGAAAACAGGACTTTATTGATGATTACTCTCTCTGTCCCACAAAGGCTTCATTTTTTAATATTTAATACAACGTTTGACTCTTCCTCTTATTAAAAATTTTTATGATTAATATTTTTCTAATTATTAGATGATAGAACATGAATAATACTTTATGTGTAACTAAATTTTTTGAAAAAAATTATAAATTTTTTAAATAAGATGGATGGTCAAACATAGGACACAACATCCAAAAATGTAGTCATTGCAGGAAAGGAGTAAGTAATAGTAGTACAAACCAGGACCAGCAGGAGGGGGGAGGAAAAACTGCCGTCAACAGAAAGATTCCAGAGGATTTATTGCATGTCATCTTTACTTAGGCCATGTTTATTTTCAGGGGTGAAAAGTTTGGCGTATCATATCGGATATACTAATATATTAAACGTAGATTAATAATAAAACAAATTACAGATCCTACATATAAACTGCGAGACGAATTTATTAAGCCTAATTAATCCGTCGTTAGCAAATATTTACTGTAGCACCATATTATCAAATCATGAAGCAATTAGGCTTAAAAGATTCATCTCGCATTTACACGCAATCTGTGTAATTAGTTTTTTTTATCTATATTTAATACTCTATGCATGTGTCCAAACATTCGATGTGACAGGGTAAAAAGTTTTTGCGTGTGAACTAAACATTGCCTTATTACTGCTCTTTATGAGTTGTGACTGGTTTTTAAGAAGGACACGACTACAAAGCGACTGGTCGCTGGTTCATCCCAGGTATGACTCCCTATTTAACTAAAATAATATACAATGAGGCATGTCTTTTATAACCTCTTTAATAACTTATATCTTTTAAATCACATATTATTTTTAATATTTGTTTGCTACTCAAAATATGTGACAAAACAAGATCCATGTTAAATATATTCAAACATTTTTATTAATTTAAAAATAATTTATTTTAATTGTAGAAGTAACTTAGCAATGCAATAGAAGTAACTATCTATAACATTAGAAGTAATTACATTATGACTGAGTTGAAATAAGAAATTATCTGGAGTAAATTCACAAGCAAAGTGTAGAGAAGATTTTCAAGTAAATACATTTACGAATGTAAATTCAATAAAGCCTGAAAGTAATTTTTACATAAACCATAAAAGTAACTTAACACAAAATAGAAGTAAATTGTTATGACATTAGAAGTAAATCCGTTGTAGGGATTAACATATGAGTCTATCTAGAAATTAAATTTAATCAGAATAAATTATGAAATTGACTAGAAATAATAAAAGTAATAAACTCAGAGCATTATGAATGTATAAGAAGTAATTTAATCAAATCTAAAAGTTATATATATATATATATATATATATATATATATATCTGTGTGAGAGAGAGAGATAAAAGTAATTTAAAAAATAAATATTTTTATTATAATATAATAATATAAGATCTTGTTATAAAGATTTAATTGCAACGAACAAATGGCGTAATCGGATTATAGATCGGATAAGTAATTTAAGAGAAAATTATATAAGAATAGAAAAAAAGATATGCATGTTTGTAGATGTGTAGTAGTAATAGTACTATTTCTCTCACTCTCACGTATAGCTGGCGTCGCTCGTTAATGCTAAATCGAGAGGCCTCTCGAAGTAGATTTTGCATTTGAAGAAACAAGCATTGCTTTACTTTTTGGTCTTCTGGTCAATTTTCACTTTTTTATTATGTATCTAGTGCTATAAGTACAGTAGCAAACTCAAAACAGATTATTACTAGATGGTTGCAACTGTTGATGAATTATGCCTCGGTTCAAACAGGAAAACCATGCCTTGCCAAACATGTCAGAACTTATTGATAAATTTATGTAGTCACAGCACACATATGAATTATTGACATTAGGGGCACACATGATTTAAATTACCAATTCACTGCACTTTATTTGGCACTTTACTTGAAAATGGAACATGAAATTGAGTTACAGCATTTAAAGGAGATAAAGCACAGGTATGTGCAGCAACATGGGCTTCCCTCCCATTGAGCCCCAAGCAAGCTGCCTAGCTCCGTATATTCCTATCAACCAATAGTTAATAGTTCTGGCAACCAACAATCAGCTTGGGCAGAAGCACTGTTGGACAAACGAATTTACTGTACAAATAAACTACTCTCTCCGTCTCCGTTCCAAAATATAAGAGCCTAAGACCGGATTGAATATTTTCTATTTGTCCAGATTCATAGTGTTAGAAAACATCCTATCCGGTCATAGGTTCTTATATTTTGAGACGGAAGGAGTACAACGTTATTAGCTACTTGAAATAGATATTAGTATAATGATCAGTCCTCTGCAGGTTACAGTTCAAGGTCACGGTTTAGTTGAATTGTGAAACTGCTGAAATCAGTATAAGTATATATGTACAGGCATGTCGTTATGTCACTGATTGAGCCAGTTTTGATAAAAGAGAGGCAGACTTCCTCCCATATCCATTAACAGCAATGTACTTAGGAGTACAAAACAGAGTTTTATGCATCCAGATATATATCTGTGAGGCTACCAATAGCACCATCCCACCATCTAAGCCTACAGGAAGACCATCTAACTTAAGTCCTATTAGCATCCTCAAAATAAACAATACCAATTTGACACCTAAGCTACAAAGAAAGAAGAGACAACATAACATTTCAGAACAGGTGTTACAATAACTAGAACAGAAAACATGAGCTCTAGACATCTTGATGTTTTTTTTTCCCCAGCTTTTAGCCTTCTGTTGCTGCCCCTCCATCCAAATTTTGATTTTTATTGCGAGACAATTATCCTGTTACTACACGATGATCATTTTGTTACTGCGCAATTCCTGCTAGACCCCTGCTAGACAAAAACAACAAAGAGGTGGATGAGGGGGGAAAGTGAGTAGGCGGGTTTGACCGGGGTCTGACCATCGGGAGGACGCTTTAACCGCCCTTTAACCGAGGTGGGAGGTGGGTTTTGAGTCTTAGGAAGGGTGAGGGAGGTGGGGTTGGCCCATGGAAGGTAAGGTCGAAGAATTCGTGCAGTAGCTTGTACAAAGAGTATGCAGTCATATAATGTGAGACGTCTCACTATCGTAGGGTACGTCACCTGTCATCTACCAATAAAATAATAATTATCCATAAATACGAGTACCCGTGTCTAGTTTTTGATTTGAACCCGGTAAACAGATTCTACCATAAGGAACCTAACCAGTTGAGCTAAGCTCACTTCACCACATAATGTCAGTTTTTAACGATGCTTAGTATGTAGAACAACGCCTGGCGGAACAATGGCGGGAAGCAAAGACGATGGGTGCCTGGGAACAGACAGCGAGGAGCAATGCTGGTGCCTTGCCTTGAGGTTGGCAAGGATTTGGATCATCTGACTTTAAAAGTGTGAAGTTAGAGAGCTACAGTGATGTGATTTTGGGAGTATTTTTAGCCGTCCGATTCACAGCGGACGAATGAAATCGATCGCTACCCTAACTATGTACAGTATGTATGTTCACTGTCTTGCACCGTTACTACAGAAATACACTTAGAATCATTGTTTTTGTCACACCATGAAAATCGCTGAATTATAAATTGTTGTGAGAAAGAAATTTTTAGAATTTATTTGATGATTAAAGTAAGTGTGTGAATAAAATCTATGAAAAATTTGAACATTAACTTGAGCTAGATAAAATTTCATTAAATACTTTTGTGCCCAAGTATTTTCAGGATTTTTTTTGGATTTATTTGAGCATTGGAAGTATTTTTAATAAATGAGAGATCATTTCAGTATTTATTTAAATTAAAAAGTAACTTAATTCCTCTTCTTTGCCCGGGCCGAACTCAGCCCACTCCTCTTCTCTCTCTCTTCCTTAGCCTACAGCAGCCCACTCTTCCTCTTTCTCTTAGCTGAAGTCCAGTTTTGGTCCTTCTTGCAATTAGGCCTAGTAAAGAAAAGGAAGCCCGAAAAGAAGTCTGTGTTGCCTCCCTCTACTACAGTGTCGCCCCTAACCTCCAGCCGGTTGATCTCCTCCCTGCCGTGCCCGTGTACAGCGCCGCCTCCCCACCAAATTCGGCTACTCCGTTGCTCCCCTTCCAAAATTGGTTGTAAAAACGGATTCCCCTCGAACTCCTCTACCTTATCCCTAAGAAACCCTTTTGAATCCCGTTGTATATCGCGTGAATTCGACGTGGTTTCGAGCTCCGTTTTTCCGGTGAACCCTAACTAATCCGTCGCCGATTCCTCCCGTAACTGAGTCGATCTCCTCCTCCTTTGGCTATAAATAGCATGCCCCAGGTCTCCTCTTTCGTTTCCCTTTTTTTTCCCGAATTTTTCCCTAACCCTTGCCGCCTCCCCGCGAGCTCCCTCTCTCTCCACCTCCGGTCGCCTCTCCAGCCGCCGTGCGCCGTCGCCTCGGCCGTCGCCGGTCAGCCCCGTCACCTCCCTCGGCTTTGCAAGGGTGAGAGCTACCCCGGCCACCCGCTCCATTGCGCCAAACCCTGCCGGAATTCGCCATCACCGTGAAGGCCGAACCATCGCCATGTTTTGATCTCCGGCGAAGCTTTGCCGCTTCTCCCATGGTCGCCGAACCTCGCAGTTTCCTCCGTGGGCATTGCAGCACCAAGCCGAAGGCCGTCCACCCCTTCTCCTCCGCCGGTATTCGCCGTAAAGTTGCCGCCACCGTCATCCCGATCTCGTCGCCCTTCGGAGCTCATCACCGGCCGCTGTTTTCATCGCCCGTCGCCATGTAAGTGCCGGTAAGGACCGTGCTGATCTTCTCTTCGCGTTGGTGTCCTCAGTGTCCGCCGTCGTGCCACCGTTTGCCATCGTCGTAACCATCCAGTGCTCGCCGGCACCGTGTCGACGTGGCTGTCCTTGTGGCGTCCACGTCAGCGCCACGTGTTGTCATGTGGCCGCTATCCTAAACCCTAGATCGGATTTGATCTCGGATCATGGTCAACTCTAGTCAATCTAATCCTAGTCATCCATCTTATGGACCTCTCTGTGAACTGAGTCTATGGTGGATCGAGCTACCTCCTGTCTCTATGACAGGTGGGTTCCGTTTATCAGTATCACCAGCTCTTTTTCTCTAATCCTAGGGCTGATGTCATCTTCTACCCTTTTCAGTGCAACAATAATTAAATATGATGCCATAAATTATTTAGGTTGTTTTCTTTTATAGGTTTTAATTGATTAAAACTTCATTAATTCATAACTAATTCATAAGAACTCGGAATGAGGTCGTTCAAGCCTCATAATTCATATAAATTCAAGCTTTACCCATTTATGAACTTTAATTGTACTGTTTATTTGGTTTTTTTAGTGTATTTCCTCGTTTTGCGTTCTAGGTTTAGTTTTTGGTCGTTTCGAAGGAGCGTTTGATCGTTGGAGGAGTTCCTGAAGATGAATTGAAGATGCTTGTTTGCAAGGCAAGTCACACAGATCCCAAACAATCCTTTGAGCATGTTGAACCTATTTAAAGCTAATGTTTTATTTCAACTTATGCATTATTTTCGAATGTCACCGGGTGGTGAGCCTTTCCCAATTAATTATGGCCGAAGATGACTTTATTTTCCTATGGGTTATAATTTGATTAGCTAGAACCTTATATATTGATTTGGTTCAGCTATATGATTATTATAGATGCTTAGTCATGCTTAGAAATATTAGCTCATTAATGGGGTGATTCATACTACACTACCAATTATGGTTATATTTAATGGTAGCTCACGATGGTCAATCGTGTTATGATAATTGATAATTAAAACATGATTAATGGTGGGTTGTGAGCACATGGTTTTGATGGTCGTGCTCATGACAATTAAGGACCGGTTCATGAGCTACTGTTGTGAAACATTAACCGTGCCAACCACAAGCCAGCGTGGGCAACGGCTTTACCTTTTGTATAGCATGGTTCATTACGGGGTGCCAGACTGAGAAGCGGCGAGAAGTCCGTGGGGGTCGCTGGGGAGTCCATGCCTCTGGTTATTGAGGGGGTGATTATGATCCAGGAACGGTTCACTGTGGTGGGTTGTGTTGTGCAGGGGGTATTGTCACAGCCTCTATTCGGGTACTTTCTAGTATCGCGACGCATGGTGGACATGATGTTGAGGCTGTGTCTTGTGGGTACAGTGGTACATCTCTGGCCAGAGTAAAACTATTGGAATAGCCGTGCCCGCGGTTATGGGCGGGTCTAACAATGTTTTTCGTGATTAGTCCCACACTACTCATTAATGATAATAATGTGATAATTAATTTGACTCCTGGTTTGGAATGGATAATTCCTGGTTTGGAGGTTTGTTCTGTACGACCGGGGTTGGTTGTTCAGGTTTGGTTGGGCCTGTGCAGTATGGGTGTGCTGTTCAGTGTTGATTAATACTGATGATTAATTACTCTACTGTTTTACTACTCTTAAATCTTTGCTAAATGCTGCTTTCGCAAATGAACCCTATATTATGCCATCCTTTGGTATCCTTGTGCATTTGCATAATTGCTGTGTGGCTTGCGGAGTATGTCATATGCTCACCTTGCAATAATCATCAAACCTCAGTTGAAGAAAAAGGATCCATAAGAAGAAGACCTTTGGCTTAGATCCCAGTTGAGCTGCCCGTGGGAGTGGAGCTGAAGTTTCGCTAGATTTTGTTTTCCGCTGCAGTTTTCTTCGTGGTAAGGACTAAGTGCCTCTTATGTAAGTATCTATCGTTTTAGTTATTTTGATGAATCTGTATATTAAATTGTCAGTTTGTGTACCTCGGCTGATTCCTGGACGAGGATTTAATGCACAAATAAGTTCGGAAATTACTTGTAAATTTCTGGGCGTGATAGTTTTCCACTGTAGCACAAAGCTCATTAAAGGCAGAGAAGCCAGATCCAGTTGGCAACGAGGGGTCTGAGCCACGGCAGTCCAATGAGGTGACGGTGGCATGTAGCTTGAGTAGGGATGGCAACGGGGCGGGTTGGGGCCGGGTCGGGCAAGAACGCCCCCACCCCCGATGCCGATTCCATCCCCCGGCCCCGGCCCCGAAGAGGAAGTCGGGTACAAAATGCTACCCGTCCCCACACCCTCTAGGTCCCCGGAACCCGGCCGGGGCTCCGTAGGAGGTCACTCTGCCATTGGAAGTGAAGAAGACGCAGGTGGGAGAGGAACAGGAGGAGCGAGGTGGCCGGCGGCACGAAGAGGAATGAGTGGTTGGCGGCACGAGGAGGAGCATGCGGCCAGTGGCGTGAGGAGTAGGAGGGATAGGCCGGCGGCGTGAGGAGGAGCAGGTGGCCAGCGGCGCGAGGAGGAGCAGGAAGCCGACGGCGTGAGGAGGAGAAGGCATCTGGCGCCGCAGTCGCGAGAAGTAACCTCCGCACGTTAAGCCGTTGACGACGTGGTTGGGGATGCACCGCGACTCGGTCATGTGTGGGTGGCGGACTGGCGGCTCAGTAGGATCAGGAGAGCTAGGGTTTTTTTTTTTGCTTTTATATCATCCCCTATGTGGACTTGATGGGCTTTTATGTTGGGCCTTTGTCAAATGATCATCTATATCCATTCTTTTGTTGGGATTTAAGGTAATGGCCCTCTATTATATTTCTATCTTTCTTAATTCCGGGGCTCCATGGGGACCCGTGGGTGGAACCCTTCACCCGGTCCCGGCCCCGCATATATGTGGGGCCCCATCCCCGCCCAACCCACGGGTCGAAAAGCAGCCCCATCCCCGTCCCCAAAGGGGCGGGTCCCTGCCCCCAACGGGGAAATTACCATCCCTAAGCTTCAATCAGTCGCTAGGGATGGTAGTGACGGCTGACAGAGAGGTTGCGGGGTGAGCACGACGGCAAGACGGTGAGGCCCGGTTGGTATAAGCAAGTCAAGGGTAACAGGGTAGTCCTGTTCCTAACTTCCTACTCGAACAGTTGATGACTTGTGTGACATATTTGGTTTTTTTTCCTAGTGTGCCCCACGTATTCCATGTCATCATCTGAGCTGGACCCGGCCACATCGATCGACTTTCAAGCGGGTCCCAGCCTGTCCGCCGACAGCTCCGGCAGCTCGTCTAAGGTCTAATAGCTTTGTCCTCGTGGACTCGAACCGGTCTCGCATGTTGGCCATCTCCTTGAGCATCACCTCCTCTGACAAGTCATCGAATAGGGGGCTCCCCGGTGAGGATGTCCGCCATGTTTTACCCTAGCACTCGCCACCGGACCGTAGCACTCACTGTTGGCGAGCTGCTCCTGCAAGGTGTAGAGCAGCAGTAATCGTCGATGCCTGCTTGAGAACTAGCAGCGATGAGGTGCAAGATTTGAAAAAAAAAATCTTGCTTAATTCACAAATTTTGCAAATTAATCTTCAACAATTATAAATTATTTGTAACATGATGCACGGTTCAGATCGAGTAAAGCTGGAAATTTTATTAAAAGGGACATGTGCGTTGAGGGTAATTAAGCTAGTGTTGGTATTTCTTCATGACATTACTAGAAATATAATTCCCAACAATGGCCCAGAAACACTTGTGGTATATTATGGTTACACATTTCATCCGCAAGCGCACGGATATACCATTTTAGCATTTCACCCGAGAGTATTCCAAGGGTATCGTATTTATTTAATCCTGTGGAAAGATTATAATAGAGAAAACTATACTAATAACTTATATATTACTTGTAATAATCAAAGTCTAAGCAGGGGTTAAGATAATGAATAGGGTAGAGTGACACACAGCACGAGAATTATATACTCTCATAATAAATCATCTAAGCTAAGTGGAAAGAAAGTAAAAAGAATCTATTCCTACACTTCTAATATACATACACATTATATATATCCTAGTTATATGATTACTTAGTGAATACCACATTTCCAATGCCCTCCTGGTGCTTTGATAAGCCACCCCTGATTGCCGAGTTCCTTACGACAACCCATCATGACCATCCAACCGGGGCTAAATACGGAGGAGTACCCTCCTCAGGAAAGTCACTTAGGATTATATACACGCACGGAGAGGAATACCCGTACTGAGCTGTCACCATCAGCGCCCCACCTCGACATACCCGCAGCATATAACCCCAAATAACGATATCTAGTAATCTAAACAACACGCTTAAATTACCAAATACTACTCTAATATCATCGTCATGACATAGAGCAATCGTATACACGATCATTATGCCCACCCCATTGCATCTCCCACATAAGTTAGCATCATAATCAATATAATTTGGATATATAATAAAGTTGGTATTCATATACTCGGGAAGTGATAGAATACCAGAGTAGTATAAAGAAGAATATTCTAATAAAAGTACAAGTCCTACAAAAGAGAGAAGAGCTACTAGAGCCATACCCGAATCCTTCTGAAGACTTCTCGGACTAAGACTCCTATTCTATTCCTACTCCACTAGCTCTAGAACACTACTAAACTTGAGAGAGAGCTTGATTCTTCTTGCTTGAGGTGTGTGTTGAAATGGAGGGAGTGAGGGCCTTTTATAGCTTGAGTATGCCGGTTCCAATGGTTGGAAAGGTCGGTAATACCCTCCAACCGTCATAGGGAGCCAATCTCAGCCGTCCATCAAAACCCTGCATCCAATGGAGCCACGACGGGTTCAGCCAAAACATGTGCTGGGCCGACCTAGCCCAATTTCGGCAGGTGGCCTCCTCTTTTGATCCTTTCCAAAGACTTGTGAATTTTGGACTGTTTTGGTTGTGTCAATTTGATGTTCTCAGCCCACTTGTCCGCAAGTCTGATTCTTGACAGCGTCTGATTGTTTGATTGTCTGTTTTGCTACCGATTCTCCTCCATTTTATATTTATTCTCTGCAAGAGGTTAGAATCCTAGTGCTAGTGGAATAGAACTTATTCTAACATAAATTTGCATTACAAGCATAACTAGTTCTCCTTTATTTTGGGAATATTGACGGACGCAACTGATCGATAACGACCATCAATTAAAACCCCCAAGCTTGAACCTTTGCTCGCCCCGAGTGAAGAACTTCACAAAAATCTAAACTTAGTTATTGATCAGGAGTTGCTACTATGTTGCATATCTCAAATGTATAGGTGCAATGTATATCTACTCTCTCTCAAATTAAATAAGTTTGGCACGCTGGCTTACCCTTATACCTAATTCCCACGAGACACTGCATTTCCTTGTCTTAAGCGGTTGAAAGATAGAACAATCATCAGAGTACTAGTCACCCAATCTTTATTCAACTTTTATCCCGGAAGGTTTTCAAATGAATTTTGCAAAAGAAATCCAAGTTCCTCAAATGATTCACTCGATCTCTCAAAGTGTATGAATATGAATTCCTCACCAAATTTGCCTTTTTGATTCCTATTCTAAGGTTGATATGTGGAGCTTGGTAGGGATCAAACATGGAATACTTGTATTCACATTTATTACTAAATCAAAAACTTGGACTAAAATAGATGACTAGACATACTCAAGATCAAGATCGTGCAAAGTGTGTGTGGTATAATGGGAATGGAATGTGGAAAATAAAGAAAATGCTTCTCCTTTATGCTTACTCTCTTCTCCAAAATCCTTCTTTCATAAATATGGAGAGGGCATGGCTACACACTTTTTTTTTCCTCTTCATCATGCTCAATAGTTGAGAGAGCATAAATTTATTATTATTATTTTTTCGTAACCATGCCTTTCCCTCCTACCTCTTTTTTTTAGAAAGAATTTTCTTTTCTAGGAGAAGAAAGCACATAAAATGATGGAGAATTTATTTTGATGATAATATGGTGGATATAAAGATGGAATGGATGGATGTTGGCTTCCAATGTAGATGTTTAGCATGTGCATATGGGTGTATGATCTTGATCATAGAGCATGAAAAGTATCTACCCAAGTCACAAAGATTTGACAAAGTTCAATGGAATTACAAGCAACCGAAAAATATATATGGTTTAATCAAGATGGATATTTTTGGCTCTGGTAGGAATTTTTATCAAATGAGGAACTTCATGAGTTTATCATTTTGGGAAAATAAAACATCCGGAATTCAGGTCATATTTAGAATAGGATCATAGCAACTCTTATTTACTATCTTATATCTTGCAACAACTTAGACTCAGATTAGCAAAGTACAGCTCACTTCCCTCAGGTCCCCGGATAATTGTTGGCTACTCTTATTCAATTTTTGAGATAGTACTTAGCCATGAACCCATATATGAGAGATATAAAACAGAGCAACTATTCATCATTTTAACAAAGAGAACTAAGTTGTCTTACCTAGCATAATAAAATCTAACCTATATTTTTGGTATTTTCTATTTGGGGCAATTGCAAATTTACCACTGCTTTGAATCGTTATTGCAAAACTGCCACTAGATAATTGCAAAAATACCACTATAACTGTCATTCGAGTGGCATCCTTGCAAAATTGAAAAAACCGATGGAAAATTTGCAAATGCCTATTTCTATTTTATAAATTTTTATGTTGTTTTTTAGTTTATAAGATGCAATGAAAAATAAACATGCATTTGGAAAGAAAAATATGCAATGACACAAGTTACCTTAGTGGGGGGAGAGATGTCTCCCCCTAAGCTTGTCTTTCGCTTAGGGTCATTGGTAAGGATTGAACCCTTCGAAGCGGAAGTACGCTTGAAAGACATTATGTTGTTGCTGCATCAGGTTGTTGATGTTGGTGAACTGAGCATCAGCATTCTGTTGCCATCCTTGCGTTTGCACTATGTGTTCCTCAAGGTTGTGTTGGATCTCTCCCGTTTGCATATCAAGGGTATCCATTCTTCTCGTGATTTCACCCAAGTTCCAATAAGAGGAACTTGAGCGCCACCAGTCGGGGGACGGAGGCATACCGCTTGATCTGGGGGAATGGGCGTTCAAATTCCCCCAATGCACATCATGAGGCACTTGCCATCGGCTCTCACTGGCATTCTGCCAAGTCGAAACTCCAGTGCTGTGGCGTGGAGCTTGTGTCCATCCGTGGGCATCCCCAGTTGGCTCCCAGTCAGCCTCGTACATCTGCACGAGTGTCGAGGATGTTGAACCTTCACGTTTATTTCTTGCCATGTTACGAGTATCCCTGTATGATACACCTACATGAGATTCTTCTATGGTCTGCAGGGGAATGGTTAGCTCATGGCAGTTGTGCAAATGATATCCCGAATTAGGCAATGAGATTTCATGTGTACAACCTGGGAAAAAGAATATCAAACACCAATCTACTCCATGCTTAAGAATATGACCTTGCACTAAATAATTCTCATCAACATAGGGACGGGAGGTTGAAATATAAGCAATTTGATCATTAGAAATAACCCCAAGTCTGTTTTCTATGCGAGTAATTAGAGAAGTGCACTCAACAGGAGTAGTGAATCTTATACTCTCTAACCATTGTCTTATCATACAGTTCACATGAGCAACTTTAATATTTCTAACCATGGCAAACATGATAATCAATTCATCCTCTCTTATGGGCCTAAGATCACCTCTAGGAAATAAAGTCATAGCTATCCATTTGTGCATAAGCCCAAGTGTAGGATTATGGATGTCATTTGTTCTAGGTTTCTTGCAAATTGGAGCACCAGAAATGTCTTCCCAAAATCTGTTTTTCTCGAACCCGGAAATTCTTTTCCGAAGATCGATTTTATAGGCATCATGAAAACCAAGAAGTGTACTTAATCCTTTCCATGTAAGTTTATGTTCTGTACGGAAAAAACGAAAGGAAATTCCATCTTCTATTTCTTTCAAAGTGCATAGAAATTGCAAACTGAGCAAACGAGAGCCAGGCTCATCTACTAACGCAAATCTCTGCCATCCAACAGCTTTCCAAATGGTACGAAAATCAACATTCATACCTATCTTTTGCAACAGCTCCAGATCGTATGCCCGGGTGTGAGCAAACAACCGGTCTTTTAGCATGTAGTAGGCTTGCAGCTCCCGATCACCGACAAGGTCAAGGTCGGCGTCATTCAAGAGGCGTGGTGGAACTTTGGCTTCCTCCATTGAGACATCGATGGATGAACGAGCACTGGACTCGTCATGGCGACTTGATGGAGAGCTGAGTCCCTTCTTGAACAATCGGGACAATCGTCTCTTCATTATGCACAAATGAGCAAGAAAATGGACTAACTCGGCAGGGGTTAGGATAGCAAGACTTCTACCCACCGGTTAGCTTCACCAAGACAACTTGCAAATGCAACTAAAATGCTTGAATTTGAGGCAAACTTGCAAAGCTTTAATGAATTTTGAGAGCAATGTTTGGAAGGGGAGTGAAAATGAGTTGAAATAGGGAGAAATCCCCTCTCCCAGCTGGTTGGCTAACATAGGGTGCCCACGACGGTCAAAATTGACCTGTGGGGCCAACTAGCCGTCACCTCGAAAAGAGACGGCTGCCAACCATTGCCTGGCCAGTTCGACCAAACCCCTAGTAGGCCCAACCAGCCCCACTTTTGGCCGTTGGAATCCAATGGTCAGTGTGGTCATGGCACAGCAAATTTTCATTGAAAATTTTATTTTATTTTGCTCTGAAAAATTCATTTGAAGTAATTTCCTCAAAATTAAATCTAAATGCAAATTTTGGAAATTCAAACATGCTTTGATGCAAAAAATCAAATTAACAGAAATAAATATGAAGATACATACCAATTTACCTATTGGCAAGGGCTGCGTCGTTTTGGGTCCAACGAGCAAGACCATACCTCCTTCTATTTAGTTAGCGGATTTTCTACCCGTTGAAGCATCTAGGCCCCTGTTGTTGATTTTGGTAATTAATGGCAAGCACTAATTGTGGACTAACCGTTGTCTTTGAGATATTTATTTGAGTTAGGTTCACTTATTGTGTGCACATGGATGATCACCGAAGGATTAAAATTGACGGCGCAAAGCGAAGGATGAGAAGATGGTAAACTAGTACTTTATATTTAAATTGATCGAGGTGTAGGGCGATCGAATTTGCTAGTGTAATTTTACCTTCGCCGTACTATTAAGATGGGTAATGACCTAGCAAAGAGATGATTTTAATTGCCACATTAGGTCATTATGCATTTAGACTTGTGCTCGCATTTAGACTCTCCCCATATTTCAATTTGTGCATTCACTGTGTGGCCTGACCAGAGCCGGCCTGACCGCGGCCCAAGTGCCGGTCTGACCGGCCAGTGCAGCCGGTCTGACCACAGGGTCACAGCCGGTCTGACCGCCTCCACAAAGCCGGTCTGACCGGCAAGTGTTGTCCAGTCTGACCGGCCGGCCATATGGCCGGGATGGCATGCTCTAGGATGGCCGATCCCGAGCCGCCGGAGCCGTATTCGATCAGACCGAGCTGAGGGCGGTCTGACCGAGCCAAGGCTGGTCTGACCGGCCACCCCATGTCGGTCTGACCGGCCAGGGCTGTGGGGCCCAATGACAGCCCTAGAACAGCTAGAAAACTAGCTGTTGTAGAGTAGCACGGTCTGACCGGCCACATACCTCCGGTCAGACCGGCAGAGCACAGAGTTGGGGGATTTCGCCCCCAACAGCTAGTTTTGGTTGGTGGGAGTATAAATACTCCGCCACCTGCAGCAATGGGACTCTCTTAGCACCCAATTCACTTGCATACACCCCTTGCACCTCTCTCACACACATTTGAGCTTAGTGTTCATCCATTGTAGTGTTGAGGGTTGATTAGCCAAGAGTCAAGTGCATTGCTTCATTGTAGAGCTAGTGTGTCACTTGATCATCTCCACGCTGGGTCATCGCTTGTTACTCTTGGAGGTTGCCACCTCCTAGATGGCTTGTGGAGGAGTTGCCCGGTGACCTCTTCGAGAGGATTGTGGAGGAGGCCCGGCGCTGGTTTGTGAGTAGTTTGGAGTTCATCAACTTTGGAGTGAAGAAAGAACTACCCCGAGTAATCGAGGCTTGGGTAGTCCTCTCCGTGGGCCGGCTCCGCCCTTGCCCACCCCTTGATGAAGGGGGAGTGCGATGGCTTCATGGTTGAGCGATGGAGTTGGGCTCGCCTCAACGGGGAGTAGGAAACCAGCGAGTTTTCGAACCTCCGTGAAAAATCTCTTGTCTCCTTGTCTCATTTACTTGTTGCATTTACATTTGTGCAATTTACATTCCTAGAGACATACTAGAGATCATTTCACCCTAGGATTGCTAAACTAGACTTAGGAAGTGTGATTTACTTTCCTAGTGATATACTTGAGCCACTTTCACCCTAGGATTGCAAAACATAACTTAGTTGCTTAGTTAGACTTGTCCCTCATCGAGCCTAGCAACTTAGATTAGTTTTGATTAGGTGTCATTTAGTTTTAAATCGCCTATTCACCCCCCCTCTAGTCGACATCTTGATCCTACAAGTGGTATCAGAGCTTGGTCTCTCTTGATTGGGCTTCACCGCCTAGAAAGAAGATGTCGAACGAGGTGAACCATGTAGGGAAGGCTCCCATGTTCAATGGCACAAACTACTCCACTTGGAAAATTAAAATGTCTACTCACCTCAAAGCTATGAGCTTCCATATTTGGAGTATTGTGGATGTAGGCTTTGCTATCACCGGCACACCCTTGACGGAGATTGATCACTGCAACCTCCAACTCAATGCCCAAGCCATGAATACTTTGTTCAACTCCTTCAGCCAAGAGGAGTTCGATAGAGTGAGCAACCTTGAGACCGCATATGAGATTTGGAACAAGTTGGCGGAGATCCATGAGGGTACAAGTGAGTACAAGGATGCCAAGCTTCATTTCCTCAAGATCCAATATGAGACATTCTCCATGTTGCCTCATGAGAGTGTGAATGACATGTATGGGAGGCTCAATATCATTGTGAATGATCTCAAGGGGCTTGGGGCAACCTACACCGATCTTGAGGTTGCCCAAAAGATGCTTAGGGCTCTACCGAAGAAGTATGAGACCCTTGTCACCATGCTCATCAACTCCGACATGTCAAGGATGACACCCGCAAGCCTCTTGGGGAAGATCAACACTAATGACATGTACAAGTTGAAGAAGAAGGAGATGGAGGAAGCCTCACCATCCAAGAAGTGCATTGCTCTCCAAGCTGAAGTTGAAGACAAGGGCAAGAGCAAGGTGAATGAAGCCAATGATGACTTGGAGGAAGAGATTGCCCTTCTTGCTAGAAGGTTCAATGATCTCTTGGGAAGAAGAAAGGAGAGAGTAAGAGGCTCCAACTCCAATAGGAGAAGAAATAGGAGACCCAACAAGACTCTCTCCAACTTGAGGTGTTTTGAGTGTGGTGAGAAGGGACACTTTCCTTCCAAGTGCCCTTCCAAGGATGATGATGGAGACAAGTCATCCAAGAAGAAGAGTGGAGGCTACAAGCTCATGAAGAAGCTCAAGAAGGAAGGGAAGAAGATTGAGGCCTTCATCGGAGAATGGGACTCAAATGAGGAGAGCTCCGCCTCATCCGGGTCCGAGGAAGAAGTTGGTGATGATGCAAGCTCCAAGAAGAAGAAGATGGTTGTTGTTGTCATCAAGGAGGCTCCAACACTCTTCGCTCCACTTTGTCTCATGGCAAAGGGCTCTTCTAACGTAACATCTCTTAGTGATAGTGAGAGTGATGATGATTGTGATGATGTTTCCTATGATGAGCTTGTGAGTATGTTTGTGGAGCTCCATGCTTATAGTGAGAAGGAGATTGTCAAGTTCAAGGCCCTAAAAAAGGATCATGCTTCTTTGGAGGTCTTGTATGAGGAGCTAAAGACCTCTCATGAGAGACTCACCATTTCTCATGAGAAGCTTAAGTAAGCTCATGACAACCTCCTTTCCACTACTCAACATGGAGCTCACATTGATGTTGGCATATCTTGTGATTTGCTTGATGATAGTGCTACTTGCCATATTGCTCATGTTGCATCATCTAGCATTTCTATTTCTTGTGATGATCTTATGAATATGCCTAGCTCTAGCTCTAGCTCTTGTGTTTCTATTTGTGATGCCTCAGTTGTTGTTGAGAACAATGAGCTTAAGGAGCAAGTGGCTAAGCTCAACAAGAGTTTGGAGAGATGCTTCAAGGGCAAGAACACTCTTGACAAGATTTTGAGTGAGCAATGGTGCATCCTTAACAAGGAGGGACTTAGATTCATTCCAAAGAAGGGTAAGAAACCTTCTCACCGTGCCACTCGTTTTGTCAAGAGCAACGGTAAGTATTGCTCCAAGTGTCGTGAGGTTGGGCATTTGGTGAGTGATTGCACCGGTGGTAAGCCTTATAAGACATGCATGTTTGATTCTCATTATATGCTTAGGAAGGCTCATGATGGTAGTATTGTTGCTAGATATGTGGGTTCCCCTATACTTGGTGGTAAAAAGAATGCCATTTTGGTGCCCAAAGCTTTGGTATCTAACCTCCAAGGACCCAAACAAGTTTGTGTACCTAAAAGAGCTTGATCTTCTTTTATAGGTGAACTACCGCACCGGTGGGAGCCATTGGGTGCTTGATACTGGATGTCACGCCCAGAAATTCACTAGTAATTTCCGAACTTATTTGTGCATAAAATCCTCGTCCAGGAATCAGCCGAGGTACACAAACTGACAATTTAATATACAGATTCATCATAATAATAACGTTACATACTTACAAAAGAAAAGAAAATAGCAGCGGAATTACGGTCTAGCGAAGCTCCGGCTCCACTCCCACAGGCAGCTCAACTGGGGTAAAAGCCAAACGTCTTCTCCTTCACAACTTGTCTTCAACTGAGGTTTGATTGATTATTGCAAGGTGAGTACATGGAATACTCCGCAAGCCACACAGCAAATATGCAAGTGCACAAGGTTACCAAAGAATGGCATAATATAGGGCTCATTTGCAAAAGCAGCATTTAGCAAACAATTTAGAATTGTAAAACAGTAGAGTAATTAATCATCAATATTAATCAACACTGAACAGCACACCCATGCCGCACAGGCCCAACCATCCTGAGCAACCATACCCGGCTATACATATCTATCTCCAAACCAGGAATATACCATTCCAAACCAGGAGCTAAATTAATTACCATCAATTACCACATTATTATTAATGAGTAGTGTGGGACTAATCACGAAAGACATTGTTAGACCCGCCCATAACCGCGGGCACGGCTATTCGAATAGTTTTACTCTAGCCAGAGGTGTACCACTGTACCCACAAGACACAACCCACCGTCATGTCACCGTGTCCGCGCAGACACGTCACCATGGCAAGTGATTGTGACAAGACCCCTCACATAACTCAACTCAAAGCAGTGCACTGTTCCTGGATCGTAGTCACCCCCTCAAAAACCAGAGGCATGGACTCCCCAGCGACCCCCGTGGGCTTATCTCCGCCACTTCTCAGTCTGGCACTCCACAATGAGCCTTGCTATACAAAGTGTCCAGCCGTTGCCCATTTTGGCTTGTGGTTGGCACGGTTAATGTTTCACAACCGAAACTCGTGAACCGGTCCTTAATTGTCATGAGCACTACCATCAAAACCATGTGCTCACAACCCACCATTATCAAGTTTTAATTGGCAATTAATTAATTAACCAATCACGATTGACCACCGTGAGATACCATTAAATATCCATCATTAAGTAAAGTAATAGTGAATTATTAGTTATCCCAATAAATGTGCTATTGTTTCTAAGCATAGCTAAGCAATTATGTCTAACATCTAGTTGAACCATTATATAAGTACAACTAGTCCAATTATAACCCAAGGTAATCAAGAAATAGGGTAATCAATGCAAATTGGCCATAACAAAGGAATAGTTTCATACCACCCGGTGACATTCAAAAATAAATGCTCAGTTGAAATAAATAGAGAATTTAAATATAGGATCAACAAGCTCAAAGGAATTGTGTTTGGGATCTGTGTGACTTGCCTTGCAATAACGGGTCTTCAATTAATCTTCTTGAACACTTCCGGCGCACTCGCGAACCTTCGAAACGACGGAAACGACAAGCTAAAACGCAAAACGAGGAAAAATACTAATAAAAACCAAATAAACAATACATAAAAAGTAAACAAACATGTTGATCATGATTTTAGATGAATTATGAGACTTGAACGGCCTCATTCTGACTTCATATGAAGTAATTACGAATTTTGCAAGATTTAATCTAATTAAAGCCCATTTAAAAAGGATTAAATAAATTTAATTCAATTTATGGATAATTTTAATATGTAGATATTTATTTTATACAACTTTTGCAACTTGAACCACATTAAACCGAGTTACAATGAATTAGTTATGAATTTTTAAAGATTAAATCAGATTAAATCATTTATATGGATTTTAATTGAATTATGACGCAATAAAGAATTATTTTTGAAAGGAAAAAGAGATTTATTGCGTCATCGAAGGCGGTCCACGGTAGACCGGGTGCATAAAGGCGGTCTACGAAACCAACGGCCGAGATCTAATTGATCTATACTTGACCAAATCGGACGGCCGAGATCGATCCAGTCCACCACGGGTCTACGGCTAACGTCGACGATGACGTCATCGCGGGCGGCGGCTCGGCACCTCGCGCTCGCCGGCGAACGACGGCGCGGCGGCGCAAACGGAGGGCACCAACACGAAGAGGGCGACGCGGCGAACTCACCGAGCACTTAGACGACGGCAAACGACAACGGACGGCGACGGCGGCGAGGTTGAGGCGGCGGCGGCGTTCGGGTCGGCGGTGACGGCGGTGCTCCGGTGGGAAACGGCAGCAACGGAGGGGTGGACGAGGTGCTGCTCCTCCTCGCAATCCCGATGATGGCGACGACGACCGAAGGCGGCAGCTGCAACGACTGCGCGACGCAACTGGACCGATGGCGGCGGTGGAGAGCTTCGGGTCGACGGTGTCGGCGGCGCTCCGGCGATCTGCGGCGGAAACGAAGCGGTGGACGGGGACGGCGACGACCTTGCGAACCTAGCGACGGCCTTCCCGAGCGACGACGGCGACTGGAGCAACGGCGCGGCACGGCCGGACTCACGGTGACGATGGCGACACACGAGCTAACGCGGAGGCGGCGCTACAAGCGACGGCGGGCTAAGGCGAAGGTGGAAGTGGATAGAGGAGGTCCCGGGGATCCTTTTATAGGGGCTAGGAGGCGGCGACGGAGGCCCACGACAACCGGCGGCGAGATGGAAGGTTTTAGGGTTAGAGGAGAGAGATCAATCCGAATCGAGCTCAAATCCGTTGGTTTCCAAACGAAATTAGCCGATGTTTCCAAAAGAGAAAAGGAAGACGAGATCTCGAGGATCATTTCCCCTCAATCAATTCGGCCGGAGGAGGAAAGGGGCGGCCGGATTTGGAAGGAGATCGGCGGCGGTTGGTGGCTGGAGGAGGAAGACAACCTGACAAGTGGGCCCCACCTGTCAGCGGCACCGAGAGAGAGAAGGGAGGGGCGGCGGACTGGGCCAGCTTGGGCCAGACGAAAGCAGGCCGAGGAGAGGGAGAGAGAGAGACTTTGGCCGACTTTTGGCCCAAAGCCAAAAGGGAGATTTTAAAACCTTTTTCTATTTAAATTATTCATGAAATGAGATTCCATTGATTAAAAATACTTCCTTGGCTCAAATAAATCCCAGAAAAATCTAGGAACTATAGAAACAAGAGAAGTATTTAACAAAATTTTATCTAGCCCACTTTTATATTGAGATTTATCAAATTAAAATTAGATCTTCTCTTTTAGGCTTTTAAGATCATTTCTAATAATTCCTTTTAAACAACAATTTATAATTTAAGGATTTTTAAACAAGCAAAGCACTTAACATTATAATTAGATCATTAATTGATTAACTAATTACTAAACTGTTCTTTGTATCATTTAGGAATTGAGCTCTGAAAAAAAAATCGAGAAAATTTCAGAGAGTATACTTAATCATGGAGAATTTAATAAAAATTAAATCCAGCCATGCTTTATATTTAGGAAATTTTATTTCCCACATTTAACTTCACTTGTAAATTAATAAACATTTAATATAAATTCTATTAATAGATTATTAAATAATTTATAAATCCTAAAACGAAAATCGGGCTGTGACAAATCTACCCCCCTTACAAAGAATCTCGTCCCGAGATTCGGAACGGCTAGAAAGAAAAAGGGCATAGGTAAACTGCAGTCTATCTTATTCCACAACTCTGATAATTATTCTAAGACTTTAAAGAAAACTACTGCTGCTTTGAAACTGGTGGCTGAGCTGTAACACTTGAAGACGCAACTGGCACTGCATTTGCTCCTGTGACGATAATGTTGTTGACTTGACCTTGCGGCTGCTGTTGCTTCGGCTTCGGACACTCTCTTGCAAAGTGACCAGGCTTGTAACAGTTGAAACATACCTGCTGCTCCCTTCCACTACTGTTATTTTCTTGAGACTGGTCCTGCTGATCTGGCACTAATGGAGTAGCTTGCTCGATGTTAACTTCATTGCTTGCATTAGTCTCTGAATTGATCTCACCACTGATGTTCAACTGTTGCGACTGTCCTTGACCTGCAGAAGAAGATTCACCAATTTGAAGTGGCTTGATACGCTGCCTCTGGCTACTACCTTGTGCCTCCTGGAAAATAGTCATTCTTCTCTTACGGTTGTCCATCCTGTTCTTCTTGTCTTCTAGTCGAATTGTTTTGTCAACCAGCTGCTGAAAATCTGCATAGTCATGAGAGATCAACGTAACTGACAGTTCATCCTTCAGGCCTTCCAAGAACTTCTCCTGCCTTTCCTCGTCAGTACGCACATCTTCTGGAGCATAACGTGCCAGACGGTTGAACTCATGAAGATACTCTGCCACGGTACGATCCTTTTGCTTCAATGCCTTGAACTCACGCTTCTTCAAAGCAACAACTCCTGCAGGTATATGTGTCTTATTGAATCCTTTAGTAAACTCTTCCCAAGTGATTGGTTGTCCTTCTACTCTGTTCATCCGGAAATGATCCCACCATTCTGAAGCAGGTCCTTGCAACTGATGTGAAGCGAACACGACTTTCTCCTGATCTGTGCACTGGAGCAATTCCAACTTCTTCTCAATAGTGTGCAGCCAATCACCTGCTTCCACTGAGTTAGTAGTGCTAGAAAAGGTAGGCGGCCTCACACGAAGAAAATCAGCTAACTTGTTCTGCGGCGGTGGAGCATTGTTGTACCCTTGGTTGAGCTGGTTCTGCATCTGCTGCATCATCATGTTCATTAACTGAGTCTGTTGTGCCAGAACTTGAGCAAGAGTTGGGTTCTCTTTATTGTTATTGTTTCTTCTTCCACTGGCGCGAGTGTTCACCATCTGTTGCAGATCAGAGAAGATAGAAAGAGAGGGGTTACACTAAAGACAAGACCTTAACCAGGTTAACACTGATCTGATGTGTGTAGACCATTATATTGTTCAAGTTGATTAAGCAAGCAACCTAGTATAGTTACACGCTCCTCATTGAACTACACCAATGACGGGAATGCAACCATACCTACACACAAGCAAGCAACAAACGTTCTACCCTACTAACTATTCTTCAAAGTCAATTTGGTGGTTTAGGTTCTAAGGTAGGATCCAAACTTCATTTCATCTTGACAGCTAGGCACTTCAGATCGACCATCACCTTCTTATTCGTCGATCCACTTGACTTAACCTCCATAAGTGAACCACATAGACGTCTTCGAGTTTCCACAACTAGTTTCAAAACTACTGAAGTTGAACGAGAGAGAGGAGTAGACAATGAAACAATTTGCAAAGAATTCTGGAGAAGGAAGAAAGGAAACATTTTCACAAATCATGTTTTCGGAAATTTTGTCCTTAAGGTTTGACCATTTGGCTTATCCTACAGTCGAGATGGCTCTGATACCAACTTGTCACGCCCAGAAATTCACTAGTTGTTTCCAAACTTATTTGTGCATAAAATCCTCGTCCAGGAATCAGCCGAGGTACACAAACTGACAATTTAATATACAGATTCATCATAAAAATAACGTTACATACTTACAAAACAAAAGAAAATAGCAGCGGAATTACGGTCTAGCGAAGCTCCGGCTCCACTCCCACAGGCAGCTCAACTGGGGTATAAGCCAAACGTCTTCTCCTTCGCAACTTGTCTTCAACTGAGGTTTGATTGATTATTGCAAGGTGAGTACATGGAATACTCCGCAAGCCACACAGCAAATATGCAAGTGCACAAGGTTACCAAAGAATGGTATAATATAGGGCTCATTTGCAAAAGCAGCATTTAGCAAACAATTGAGAATTGTAAAACAGTAAAGTAATTAATCATCAATATTAATCAACACTGAACAGCACACCCATGCTGCACAGGCCCAACCATCCTGAACAACCATACCCGGCTGTACAGATCTATCTCCAAACCAGGAATATACCATTCCAAACCAGGAGCTAAATTAATTACCATCAATTACCACATTATTATTAATGAGTAGTGTGAGACTAATCACGAAAGACATTGTTAGACCCGCCCATAACCGCGGGCACGGCTATTCGAATAGTTTTACTCTGGCTAGAGGTGTACCACTGTACCCACAAGACACAACCCACCGTCAAGTCACCGTGTCCGCGCAGACACGTCACCATGGCGAGTGATTGTGACAAGACCCCTCGCATAACTCAACTCAAAGCAGTGCACCGTTCCTAGATCGTAGTCACCCCCTCAAAAACTAGAGGCATGGACTCCCCAGCGACCCCCGTGGGCTTATCTCCGCCACTTCTCAGTCTGGCACTCCACAATGAGCCTTGCTATACAAAGTGTCCAGTCGTTGCCCATTCTGGCTTGTGGTTGGCACGGTTAATGTTTCACAACCGAAACTCGTGAACCGGTCCTTAATTGTCATGAGCACTACCATCAAAACCATGTGCTCACAACCCACCATTATCAAGTTTAGGAATTGAGCTCTGAAAAAAAAACCGAGAAAATTTCAGAGAGTATACTTAATCATGGAGAATTTAATAAAAATTAAATCCAACCATGCTTTATATTTAGGAAATTTTATTTCCCACATTTAACTTCACTTGTAAATTAATAAACATTTAATATAAATTCTATTAATAATTTATTAAATAATTTATAAATCCTAAAACGAAAATCAGGCTGTGACAATGGATGCACTCAACACACAACCGGTGATAGGGCTATGTTCACCACATTTGAAGTAGGAGGGAAAGAACAAGAGAAAGTGACATTTGGAGACAATAGCAAAGGAAAGGTAATTGGGTTAGGTAAAATTGCTATCTCCAATGATTTGTCAATTGATAATGTCTCTCTTGTTAAATCTCTAAATTTCAATTTGCTTTCGGTTGCTCAAATTTGTGATCTTGGCTTGTCACGTGCTTTCTTCCCACAAGAGGTTATTGTTTCTAGTCTTCTTGACAAGTCTTGTGTGTTCAAAGGTTTTAGATATGAAAATCTTTATTTGGTTGATTTCAATTCTAGTGAAGCAAATTTGAAAACTTGTTTAGTTGCAAAAACTTCATTGGGTTGGCTTTTGCATAGGAGGCTAGCCCATGTTGGCATGAATCAATTGAGCAAACTTTCAAAACGTGATCTAGTTGTTGGCTTGAAAGATGTGAAGTTTAAGAAGGATAAGCTTTGTAGTGCTTGTCAAGCCGGCAAGCAAGTTGCATGTTCTCATCCTACTAAGAGTATCATGTCCACACCTAGACCATTGGAGTTCTTGCATATGGATTTGTTTGGCCCAACAACCTATAAGAGCATTGGTGGTAATAGTCATTGTCTTGTGATTATTGATGATTATTCTCGCTATACTTTGGTGTTCTTTTTGCATGATAAGTCTATTGTTGCCGAGCTTTTCAAAAAGTTTGCAAACAGGGCCCAAAATGAATTTAGTTGCACTCTTGTGAAAATTAGAAGTGACAATGGTTCCGAGTTTAAGAATACCAATATCGAGGACTATTGTGATGATCTTGGTATTAAACATGAACTTTCCGCTACCTACTCACCTCAACAAAATGGTGTAGTGGAGAGGAAAAATCGTACATTGATTGAGATGGCAAGGACTATACTTGATGAATATGGTGTTTCCGATTCCTTTTGGGCGGAAGCCATAAACACTGCTTGCCATGCAACCAATAGGCTTTATTTGCATCGTCTCTTAAAAAAGACTTCCTATGAGCTAATTGTTGGGAGGAAGCCAAATGTTGCCTATTTTTGAGTTTTTGGTTGCAAGTGTTATATTTATCGAAAGGGTGTTAGACTAACCAACTTTGAAAGTCGGTGTGATGAAGGGTTTCTTCTAGGTTATGCCTCAAATAGCAAGGCATACCGGGTCTACAACAAGAACAAAGGTATTGTGGAAGAAACCGCCGATGTTCAATTTAATGAGACTAATGGCTCCCAAGAGGGTCACGAGAATCTGGATGATGTAGATGATGAAGGCTTGATGAGAGCTATGAAGAACATGTCTATTGGAGATGTCAAGCCTATTGAAGTGGAAGACAAGCCATCCACCTCCACTCAAGATGAGCCATCTACTTCCGCTTCGCCAAGTCAACCTCAAGTTGAAGTGGAGGAGGAGAAGGCACAAGATCCACCTATGCCACCAAGGATACACACCGCTCTTTCCAAGCATCACCCAATTGACCAGTTTTTGGGTGACATTAGTAAGGGTGTTCAAACTCGATCTCGTGTCGCTTCGATTTGTGAACATTACTCATTTGTTTCTTGTCTTGAGCCAAAACATGTAGATGAAGCTCTTTGTGATCCGGATTGGATGAATGCTATGCATGAAGAGCTCAACAACTTTGCAAGAAATAAGGTGTGGACCTTGGTTGAAAGACCTAGAGACCACAATGTCATAGGGACAAAGTGGGTCTTTAGGAACAAACAAGATGAGATTGGGTTGGTGGTGAGAAACAAGCCAAGGTTGGTGGCACAAGGTTTCACACAAGTTGAAGGTTTGGACTTCGGTGAAACTTTTGCCCCCGTGGCAAGACTTGAGGCTATTCGCATCCTTCTTGTATTTGCATCATGCTTTGATATAAAACTATTTCAAATGGATGTGAAAAGTGCTTTTCTAAATGGTGAAATTGCCGAACTTGTGTTTGTTGAACAACCTCTCGGTTTTGAAGGTCCTAAAAATCCTAACCATGTTTATAAACTCTCAAAAGCTCTTTATGGTTTAAAACAAGCTCCTAGAGCTTGGTATGAAAGATTGAGATATTTTCTTTTGTCAAAGTATTTCAAAATTGGAAAAGTTGACACCACCCTTTTCACAAAAATCATTGGTGATGATTTCTTTGTGTGTCAAATTTATGTTGATGATATCATATTCGGTTCAACTAATGAGGTATTTTGCAAGGAATTTGGTAATATGATGTCTAGGGAATTTGAGATGTCCATGATTGGAGAGTTGAGCTTCTTCCTTGGACTTCAAATCAAGCAACTCAAGGATGGGACGTTCGTGAGCCAAACTAAGTACATCAAGGATCTACTCAAGAGGGTTGGCTTGGAGGATGCGAAGCCCATCAAGACACCTATAGCAACCAACGACCATCTCGACCTTGATGAGGGAGGTAAACCGGTAGATTTAAAGCTTTATCGTTCCATGATTGGTAGCTTGCTTTACCTTACCGCATCTAGGCCGGATATCATATTTAGTGTTTGCATGTGTGCACGATTTCAAGCCGCTCCAAAGGAGTGTCACTTAGTGGCCGTGAAAAGGATTCTAAGATATTTAAAGCATTCCTCAACTATTGGCTTGTGGTACCCAAAAGGTACTAAGTTTAAGCTTGTTGGCTATTCCGATTCGGATTATGCCGGTTGCAAAGTGGATAGAAAGAGCACATCCGGTAGTTGCCAAATGCTTGGTAGATCCCTTGTGTCATGGTCATCCAAGAAACAAAACTCCGTAGCCCTCTCTACCGCCGAGGCGGAATATGTTTCGGCGGGTAGTTGTTGTGCCCAATTGATTTGGATGAAACAAATCTTGTTGGACTATGGCATATCCTTCACCAAAACCCCACTCCTATGTGACAATGATAGTGCCATAAAGATAGCCAATAACCCAGTCCAACATTCTAGAACCAAGCATATTGACATTCACCATCACTTCCTAAGAGACCATGTTGCCAAGAGTGACATAGTCATTAGCCACATAAGAACCGAGGATCAACTAGCCGACATCTTTACCAAGCCTCTTGATGAAACCCGCTTTTGCAAGTTGAGGAATGAGTTAAATGTCATAGATTTCTCAAATGTGGCTTGACATTGTGCACCATGGTTGCTTCTTTTGCATATTGTATATTTGCTCCTATTTGCTCTTATGCTTTGGATTTATTGCCATTTGGTTCTTCATTGTGAAAATGGAGCATGTCACATTAAGGGGGAGTTTTTCACTCTTGCATGTGCTCTACTTCTTTTTATATGTGAGCAAATCAACTAGTAGTGCTAGTAGTATTTTCAAAATGCCCAAGTCAACATAAGTCAAAACTTTTGCAAAATCAATGTAATTTGAAAGCCATCTCTTGGAAAATGTTTCAAAAGGTTCCTTATATGTTTTCCAAGCCTCACATTGCAAGAAAAATGAATTTTGGATGAAATTGCCCTTTTGGCCCACTTTTGAAGAAACTAGTTATTAGTTTTGGCCAAAATGAGATTTATCTCCAAAATGAGATTGAGAAGGAATTTGAGAAAAGTTTCAAAACAAAGTTGGTAGAGAAGAAGATTTGAAATGTTTTTGGAATTCAAACCTATTTCAAAAACCAAATCTTTCAAAAGTTGTTTGAAAATCAAATTGGCCCAAAAACCCCTATAGACCATAATAGGTCACCTCCTAGCACTTAAGTGAGTTTTGTTGCAAATCTTCATAATTTTCAAATGTTATGAACGGTTGGCAATATTTTAACTCACACATTTCAAAATTGCTCCAAAAATCCAATTTTTGTTGAATTTTTATTGTGTGGGGGTAGCCGAACTATGCAAGGGCTGTGCACAGTCGGCTGGGGGCCAGGCGGTCTGACCGGCGCTATATGCGCGGTCTGACCGGCTGCATATGGCTGGTCTAACCGGCCAAGCTGGTGGGCCCAGGACTTGTTCCTTTTCCTCTCTTTCCTTCTCCTAACCGAGTCCTCCTCCTCCCATTCAGCCCTCTTCTTCCTCAACTCGAAAACAACCTCTCTCTCCTCTCCCAAACCCTAGCCACCTCCCTCCACAAAATCCATCCAGTTCAACCGTGTAAGTGATTCTCCTTTACTTCATCTCTCTATTCCATGGATTGATTTGTGTTTTGATTGAGTTTTTGATCCATGGCATGGAACCCTAGGTGAAGCACGAGGTGTTCTTCGTTTTGCACCAATAGAGGGTAGTTTCTTGGTGTGATTCAACTCCTTCAACCGGTAAATCACTCTCCCTCTTGTGCATTACTCTCAAATCTATCTATTTCAATCTCTAGGGTTAAGGGTAGTTTTCCCCCTTTGTTCCAATCTTAATGTAATAGACCTACACCTTGATATCCATGCTCAAATCTTGTGCAATCTTGATGTAGCAAATATTTTTTAGAGTCATTTGTGTGATGGTTTAAGAGGGTTGTTTTAGCTCCTGTCAGTGGCGGCCTGACCAGCCCATAGGGCGGTCTGACCGGGCGCATGCTGCCGGTCTGACCGGGTGCATGTCACCGGTCTGACCGGCTGATGGCCAATGGTCTGACCGGCAAGTGGCCGGCGGTCTGACCGCCCACTTGCCCTCGGTCTGACCGGTCTGTGGTACTCGGTCTTACAGCTCCTAACAGCAGCATACAACCTCCTTCCACCTAACCTAGTGTCTTCTAAAATTGTTGCTCATATCTTTTTTATCCTTGTTTCTCAGCTATGCCTCCCCGCACTCGTCATGGTCGTCGTGAGCCCACGCCGGAGCCAAGTGAGCATGAGGAATCAAGCGGAGAGGAGTATGCTCAAAGTAGTGAGGATGAAATTACGGAAAATGTTGAGGGGGATGAGGTGGAAGTAAGTGGTGATGACACTGGCAGTGGCGATGGTGAGGATGATGAGGCAAGTGATGATGGGAGTCCTCTCGATCCCACCATCCAATTTGTCCTCAATTTGAGGAATGCCCAGCAATACACTATCCTCCGTCATCACGATCAATTCCGAAGGCCTAATGATTGCAATGATTCAAGGTTCCATACACGGTATCAAAAGGCCGTGTATGAGCAAGTATATGCAAACAAAGCCTTCACCGAACACAAGTGGATTTCTTGGAGGCACATTGGTGAGACACCAGAGTTTGTGGATTTGCAGGGGTTGTTCAAGGCCGTTGGCATTGATAGGATTGTCACCATGAAGCAACCCTTTGATGAAGACCTCATCTGGCAATTCTATGCCACCGTGTGGGTGTCCGGCGACTGTGATGCTATGAAGTGGATGTCAGGGACCGTTCGGTGCTCTATCAACCGCCGTGAATTCAAGGAGCTCTTGCACATCTGTTTCAACAACGGGGATGACCTCCATGATGAGCACAACCACAACCCCTTCCCCATTGATCACTTTTCTCAGTTTTATGAAGAAGGGGGGAGGCACACCTATGGAAAGGTGGCGGGTTTGAGGGTCATCCCTAGTGTGATCAACCGCATAGTGAGGGCCACCATTCTCCCAAGATGTGGCAACAATGATGACATTCGCGGCGTTGCATGGCATGTCATTAATGCCATCATGGATGGTCGTCGGTTTGATTTCATCAACCTTATGATGAAGGAGATAGCCATTTCCAAGGGGACAATTGGACAAGGAATTTACTATGCTCCCTACATAATGAGGTTGATTCAAAGTAAGTTGGGACAAGTTGGTAACAACTTAAAAGAACACAAGGAGTACAAGCCTCGTCTCCAACTCTCCACTCCTAGAGCTCCTCGTGTGCGCCAACCAACGTTTGATCAAGGCGCAAGCTCAAGTGCAACCCCGCCTCCTCCTCATGGGTATGATACCAATGCTTTCTTCCATCCACAATATGCTTACTTTGGAATGTAACTCAATGAATACTTCAACCCGGTACTTGGGGCTATTAATACCCTAAGTGAGAGCATTCAACGCTTGACCACCGGACATGAAGCGATGCATGAGAATGTTCGTGGTTTGCGAACGGATGTTGGAAATTTGAATGCATCCGTGGGAAGATTGCACACTAGAGTGGGTGTATTGGATTCTCGGGTCCAAATGTTGAAGAGCACCCAAGCTTCTGTATATCATCGCCACCGTGATGCTCCTCATCCTTCATCTTCGGCACGTCCTTCTTCTCCTCCACAGGAATGAAGACCTTTTGGTACTTGATGCCGAAAGGGGGAGAAAAATGTCATTTGGTGTGCTTCATGTCTTGTGGGTTGGGACTAGTGGTAGTGAGGTTAGTTACCTCATATCTAATAGGTTAAGGCGGTTGGGCTATATTATGTATGGATATGGGCTATTACTCTATATTATGTGTTCTTTTTTGTTTTGTTGAACTCTATGTCTTTTGGACCCTTTGTGGTCTTGTAATAGCCCTTGTTTATTTGTGAGCCCTTTTTAGGATCATTTGTGACTTATGTGTTTTGAATGGTTAGTGATGTGATCTTGTGCTATGATGGATGGTAAATGTGATATTGATATATGTGTGACCATCTTATACTCATGAATATTTCTTGAAGTTAACATTGAAATATTGCTTATGTGTTTGTGCTTGTTGAAATGTGAAATTGAAATGTGCATTGGCTCTATATTTGTTGATTGTGATTGATATGCACATGTTTAGGGGGAGCTTTTGCATTTCATTGCAATATATCCATGTGATATAAATTTGATTATATATGATTGAGATGTTTGTCATCAATTACCAAAAAGGGGAAGATTGAAGCATCTAGGCCCCCGTTGTTGATTTTGATAATTAATGACAAGCACTAATTGTGGACTAACCGTTGTCTTTGAGATATTTATTTGAGTTAGGTTCACTTATTGTGTGCACATGGATGATCACCGAAGGATTAAAATTGACAGTGCAAAACGAAAGATGAGAAGATGGTAAACTAGTGCTTTATATTTAAATTGATCGAGGTGTAGGGCGATCGAATTTGCTAGTTTAATTCTAACTTCGCCGTACAATTAAGAGGGGTAATGACCTAGCAAAGAGATGATTTTAATTGCCACATTAGGTCATTATGTATTTAGACTTGTGCTCGCATTTAGACTCTCCCCATATTTCAATTTGTGCATTCACTGTGTGGCCTGATCAGAGCCGGTCTGACCGCGGCCCAAGTGCCGGTCTGACCGGCCAGTGCAGCTAGTCTGACCACAGGGTCACGGCCGGTCTGACCGCCTCCACACAGCCGGTTTGACCGGCAAGTGTTGTCTGGTCTGACCGGCCGGCCATATGGCCGGGATGGCATGCTCTGGGATGGCCGATCCCGAGCGGCTGGAGCCGTATTCGGTCAGAGCGAGCTGAGGGCAGTCTGACCGAGCCGAGGCCGGTCTGACCGGCCACCCCATGTCGGTCTGACCGGCCAGGGCTGTGGGGCCCAATGACAGCCCTACAACGGCTAGTTTTGGTTGGTGGGAGTATAAATACTCCCCCACCAGCAGCAAGGGGACTCTCTTGGCACCAAATTCACTTGCATACACCCCTTGCACCTCTCTCACACATATTTGAGCTTAGTGTTCATCCGTTGTAGTGTTGAGGGTTGATTAGCCAAGAGTCAAGTGCATTGCTTCATTGTAGAGCTAGTGTGGCACTTGATCATCTCCACGCCGGGTCATCGCTTGTTACTCTTGGAGGTTGCCGCCTCCTAGACGGCTTGTGGAGGAGTTGCCCGGTGACCTCTCCGAGAAGATTGTGAAGGAGGCCCGGCGCCGGTTTGTGAGTGGTTTGGAGTTCACCACCTTTGGAGTGAAGGAAGAACTACCCCGAGTGATCGAGGCTTGGGTAGTCCTCTCCGTGGGCCGGCTCCTGCCTTGCCCACCCCTTGACGAAGGGGGCGTGCGGTGGCTTCGTGGTTGAGCGGTGGAGTTGGGCTCGCCTCAACGGGGAGTAGGAAACCGGCGAGTTTCCGAACCTAGGTGAAAAATCTCTTGTCTCCTTGTCTCATTTACTTGTTGCATTTACATTTGTGCAATTTACATTCCTAGAGACATACTAGAGATCATTTCACCCTAGGATTGCTAAACTAGACTTAGAAAGTGTGATTTACTTTCCTAGTGATATAATTGAGCCACTTTCACCCTAGGATTGCAAAACATAACTTAGTTGCTTAGTTAGACTTGTCCCTCACCGAGCCTAGCAACTTAGGTTAGTTTTGATTAGGTGTCATTTAGTTTTAAATCGCCTATTCACCCCCCCCCCCCCCTCCTCTAGTCGACATCTCGATCCTACACCCGTCTCCGGAGGTGATGGAGCGGACGTCGTTTGTTTTACTTGCCACACCTTCTTCGTCCTGGGTGTGGGTGGCGTCTTCTTCTGAGCCGGCATTTCTGGCTTCTTAGCCGGCGTATTGGGTTTCACCGGCGTCTTCCTTTGACGGGATCTAGGTACTGGTGTTCCCTTCTCTAGGAAGTTCCGCATGAACTTCACTAGGCGGTCCGTCTTAGGTTGCTCCACTTCGATCACTTGGATGTTCTATGGGTTTGGCCCGTATTTGATTCTCACCATGGAGCATTGCTTAGTCCTTGGCTGAAACTCGAACTTATATTTCTTCCGTTGATACGGAAATGGATACTTCCCGTTCCCACATCAATGTTGGCGCCTGCGGTGCTATGGAACAGACGCCCCAGGATGAGTGGCGTCTCCTTGTCTGACTCCATCTCCAGCACCACAAAATCAACTGGCATGAATGTCACACCCTAAAAATTTCAAATATATAAATTGTTGTTTAATTGGAATTATTAGAATTGATTTTAAAAGCCTAGAAGAGAAGATCTAATTTTAAATAATAAATTCCAATATAAAATGGGGCTAGATAAAATTTTATTAAATACTTTGCTTAATTCTATAATTTCTAGATTTTTCTGGGATTTATTTGAGCTAAGGAAGTATTTTTAATAAATGGAATTGCATTTCATGAATAATTTAAATGGAAAAAGGTTTTTAAAAGTCTCTTTTGGCTTTGGGCCGAAAGTCGGCCCAAAACCTTCTCTCTCTCCTCCTCGGCCCAAGTCGGCCCAGTCCGCAGCCGCCGTTCGCGCGCGTCCGCCCGCTGACAGGTGGGGCCCGCCTGTCAGGCTCGTCGTCTTCCTCGCGCCGCTGCCGCCCGAAACCCTAGCGCCGCGCCGCCGCCGTCTCTTTCCAAATCCGGCCGATCCTTTCCGTTTCCGGTGAAATCAATAGAGGGGAAATGATCTTCTCGATCTCCTCTACCTTTTCCCTTTTGGAACTTCGGCTAAAATCGTTTGGAAAGCGGAGGATTCGATCTCGAATCGGATCGGTCTCTCTCCTCCGAACCCTAGACTTTCCTTCGCGTCGCCGGTCGCCGTGGGCCTTCGCCGCCGCCTCCTTGCCCCTTTAAAAGGATCCCCGGTGTCTCCGCTACCCGTCGCCACCCTCACCTTCGCCTCTCGTCGTCCGTAGAGCCCTAGCGCCGTGAGTCCTCGCGCCGCCGTCGTCGCCGCCGCTCCAGCCGTGCGCCGCCGTCGCTCCAGTCGTCGCCGTCGCTCGGGAAGGCCGCCGTCGTGGTCGCCGTCGTGTCGTCGTCCTCGTCAGCCCCTTCGCCGTCGCTGTCGACCGCCGGAACATCGTCGCCGTCGTCAAGCCGGAGGTCGCCGCCGTTTCTTCCTCGTCGCCGACGTCGTCCGGTCATCGTCCGCCGTCGCTTTGGTCGTCGGTGAGTTCGCCGTGCCGTCCGCTACCCGTAGGTGCTCTCCGTTCGCGCCGCCACGCCGTCGTTCGCCGGCGAGCTCGCGCGGTTCGGTCGCCGCCGGAGATGACGTCATCGCCGACGTCATCGGTGCCGTCCGCCGTGGTCCGGCCGTGGACCGGTCGATCTCGGCCGTTCGTTTTGGATGGATCGATCTCGGCCGTCCGTTCCCGTGAACCGTCGCTGTGCACCCGGTCCACCGCTAACCCTAGCCGCTGACGCAATAAATCCTCTTTTCCTTTTCAAAAATAATTCATTATTGCGTCATAATTCAATTAAAATCCATATAAGTGTTTTAATCCGATTTAATCTTTAAAAATTCATAACTAATTCATCTTAGCTCGGATTTAGTTGGTTCAAGTCTCTAAATTTTTCTAAAATTGAGATCTACATGTTAAAAATATCCACATGTACTGTTCATGCTTGTTTATGTGCTGTTTTGGTGTTTTGCTCTTTTCTGTTTAGATTCCGACGTTTCCGGAGAGTCCGTTTTCGCAGGAGAAGAATTTGAAGAGTTCCAAGGCCAGCAAGGCAAGTCACACAGATCCCAAACAACCCCTTTGAGCATGTTGATCCCGTTTAAAGCTATTGTTTCTATTCAACTATTGCATTTATTTTCGAATGTCATTGGGTGGAATTAACCTATTGTTTGTTATAGCCCTTTTGTTCTTGATTACTTTATTCCTTGATACCTTGGGTTCTTATAAATTGACTAGTTGAGCTTTATATTGGTTCAGCTAGATATTAGATGTGATTGCTTAGCCATGCTTAGAAACTTTAACACACTATTGGGATAACTTATGACTCACTATTATTTAATGATGGATTAATGATAACTCATGATGGTTAATCATGATTGGTTAATTAATTAATTTGCCAACTAAAACCTGTTAATGGTGGGTTGTGAGCACATGGTTTTGGTGGTCGTGCTCATGACAATTAAGGACCGGTTCACGAGTTTCGGTTGTGAAACATTAACCGTGCCAACCACAAGCCAGCGTGGGCAACGGCTTTACCTTTTGTATAGCATAGTTCATTGAGGGGCACCAGACTGAGAAGTGGCGGAGATAAGCCCACGGGGGTCGCTGGGGAGTCCATGCCTTGTTTATAAGGGGGTGATTATGATCCAGGAACGGTGCGCTGTGGTGGATTGTGTTGTGCGAGGGGTACTGTCACAGCTCCTTTCTGAGGTACCGTGGTGGTATCAAGGCGCATGGTGACATGTCGTGGGGCTGTGTCTTGTGGGTACAGTGGTACACCTCTGGTCAGAGTAAAACTATTCGAATAGCCGTGCCCGCGGTTATGGGCGGGTTTAACAATGTCTTTCGTGATTAGTCTCATACCTCTCATCATAATAAAAGATACTATGACTGGTAATAATTTGATTAGCTCCTGGTTTGGAATGGTATATTCCTGGTTTGGAGATAGAACTGTGCAGCCGGGATTGGTTGTTCAGAATGGTTGGGCCTATGCAACAGGGTATGTTGTATAGCGTTGGAATAATATTGTTTAATTATTACTCAACTGTTTTACTAAATTCTGAAATGTTTATTAAATGCTGTTTATGCAAATGAAACCCTATTATGCCATCCTTTGTTATCCTGTGCACTTGCATATTTGCTGCGTGGCTTGCTGAGTATGTCATATACTCACCTTGCAATCATTCATCAGAGGAGGAGTTCTACAGTGATGCTGATGGTGTGGAGGATTAGGTGTAGCCCTGGTCAAGCTGCCTGTGGAGTGGAATCGTCTGCGCCGTTTATCTTATTTTCCGCTGCTTAGATCTTTATTGATTGAGAGGGACTATCTACCTCTGTAATGACATTTTATTCGCTTATTAATTAGAGTAATAATTGTACTCTATTATCAATTTGTTATTGTGTGCCTCGGCTGATTCCTGGACGAGGGTTCGTGCACATGTAAGCGTTTGGAATTTTGGATAGAAATTCCGGGCGTGACAATGAAGAAATCCCGTATTTTGACCGGCACATCTTCCGCTATCCCAGCTGAGTAACGGACCGATGAATTGGCCAGCTCCCGGCGCATCGGTGTTGGAGCCAACACCGTGAAGTTAAGCTTGTCGAAGACTTCTTTGGGCATAACGCTGACGCTAGCTCCAAGGTCGTAGAGGGCCTGGTCGAATTTCTGTATCCCGACGAGCAAGTGATCGTGGGACACCTCAGATCTTTCTTATTTTTCGGGATCTTGTAGAGTATGGCATTGTTGCATTCTTCCGTCAGCTTGACCACTTCGGTTGTTGGTGGTGGCCTCTTGTTATTGAGGATATCCTTAAGAAATAATGCATAAGTGGGCACTTGCATAGCGTCCAGCAGTGGCACGTGAATGTGGATATTCTAGATCACCTCAACGAAACGAGCGAACTGCTCGTCCACCGACGGCTTCCTGTACCTTTGTAGGAATGGTAGCAACCTCGTGTCGCAGTACTCTTGTGGCACAATTCCTTTGGGCTGAGCTACCTCCTCTGTCTCAGCCATGTTGTTAGGCAGCGCTTCCTGGCTGCTACTGCTCCTTGTTCCTGCAGGGTTAGGATATGGAGGATCCCGAGTGGACTTACCTCCCCTCGTTGTGATCGCCTTAACATTTTTAACAGAGGGTTCCAGTTGTCCTGTAATCCTCCCTGATTCATTAGCGGGAATAAAGGCAGCTAGCTGCGCCAGCTGTGTCTCTATCATCTTATTAAAGCTTAGCTGATTTTGGAATGCGGAAGAAATGCCGTCTAGCTTGACATTTATATTTTTTAAGATCTTTTCATTGGTAGCCAGCTTTTTACTAAGAGCATCAGTAGTTTTAGCTTGTGAAAAGATGAGATCTTTTAAGGAGGGCTGGTTAGAGAAGTTACCATTATTGCCCCCTTGGTAATACGGACTGGGTTGGTTCCACCCTTGACCTCCTTGTGGACGGAACCCATTGTTGTTTTTGTTGCCCATGTACATTGCCTCCTCACGGGTTTCCGAGCAGTCGTTCCCAAAATGACCTGTGCTGCCGCAGACCTAGCACGTGATGTGCGAGTGCAAGGCCTAGACGGTGCCTTGGGGCTTCTTCTCATGGTCGTCCAGTCGTTTAATGAGGAGGTCTAGTTACGCAGCGAGCATCTCCGTATACTTGATGGTGTGCATTACTTGCTGACGGGTCTGGAGTCATTATTCGCTCCAACCCATGTTGGAGACTATCTTCTCTATGAGGTCGACGGCTCCTCTGACCGTCTTAGAGAAGAAAGCTCCTCCAGCTGCCGCGTCCAGGTGGTCGCAGGACGTGGGAGTGAGCCCGTTGTAGAAGCTCTGGAGTATCACCCACTCTTCCATCCCATGATGAGGACAGGCGGCCACATACTCCTGGAGTCGTTCCCATGCTTTGGGGATCGACTCATCCATCGTTAGCCTGCGCCATAGTAATAAGGCTTGATTTCAGATCAAAGTCTGTGTCTCCTAAGCTAACTTGCGGCCCAACGAGCACATTCTCAGCTGAGGGGGCAGCGAACTCGCAGAGAGTCCTTTTGGCCATTGTCTTGAAGCTTGGTGACACTGGGATAGCGGGTTTCTTTGTCGGGAGAGTTTTCTGCGGAGAAACGACTTGCGGCTTAATGCTCCGGAAGAAAACTTCTGGATTTTCTTTGAAATTTTCCGGTAAGTTGAAACCAGTCATACACTACCCTGTTTTCACAACAACAGTGAAAACAACCAAGGTTAGCCTACAAAGGACAGGGACTATACAAGGGTAAATATAAAGTATTAGCTTATAGTAATCTCTTTTATAAATCTTTCCCGGCAACGGCGCCAGAAATGCTTGTTGCTATTTCTTAAGGACATTACTAGAAATATAATTCCCGGCAATGGCGCAAAAACACTTGTGGTATATTATGGTTACACATTTCATCTGCAAGCGCATGGATATACCATTGTAGCATTTCACCCGAGAGTATTACAAGGGTATCGTATTTATTTAATCCTGTGGGAAGACTATAATAGAGAAAACTATACTAATAACTTATATATTACTTGTAATAATCAAAGTCTAAGCAGGGGTTAAGATAATGAATAGGGTAGAGTGACACACAGCAAGAGAATTATATACTCTCTCATAATAAATCATCTAAGCTAAGTGGAAAGAAAGTAAAAAGAATTTATTCCTACACTTCTAATATACATACACATTATACATATATTCTAGTTATATGATGACTTAGCCAATACCACATTTCCAATGCCCTCCTGGTGCTTCAAGAGGCACCCCTGATTGCCGAGTTCCTTACGACAACCCGTCATGACTATCCAACCGAGGCTAAATACGGAGGAGTAACCTCCCCAGGAAAGTAACTTAGGATTATATACACGCGCGAAGGAATACCCGTATTGAGCTGTCACCATCAACGCCCCACTCATTAATTCACTTGATTAAATTGCTTTAACTTTTAATATATTTTTCTAGAAATGCATTATATAAATTTATGACGTTTGCTTTGTGCCCCTTATGACAAATTAATATTCGTCACGAAGTCCCATTGAAACACTTTATGACGATTTCTAGTTGGTTTTAACGACGAACACCTTTTTTTCGTCACTAAGCCACCCCATCTCATACTAAGTCTCATAAAATAGAATGTGCTAGTGATGAATAGCTCCGACGTCATGAGGAATTCGTCATAGAAGGTCATATTTCTTGTAGTGTGGGCATGGCACAACTTTTTTTGCTCCTGACCCACTCGGCTGCTGCAACATCGGAATCATCTTCATCATCAGAATCATACATATAGGGATACACATGATTGATCTTTTTGAAATTCTTCTTAGCCTCTGCAAGCCATTGTTAATGCAGAATTACTTTCTGTGCAAGGTGAGATAAGCTTTCAAACTCCCGAGATGAGAATTTCTCCTTGATCGAAGTTATCAGACCCTGAAAAGCCAAATCGGCTAACTGAGAATATGTCAAAGATAAACTGTAACATCTATTCCTCATCTCCCTGAATCTCTGGATATAATCTTGAACAGATTCATCATGCCTTTGCTTGATTGCTGTCAAATTAGATAATTTCATCTCGTGGATCCCACTGTAGAAATAGCTGTGAAATTGCTTCTCCAAATCGGCCCAACTATTGACAGAGTTGTATGGCAAAGAAGAAAACCAAGTAAACGCCGATTCAGATAAAGACAAAGGAAATAACCTAACTTGCGAGGCGTCAACAGCCGATGCTTCACCACATTGAGCCAAGAATCGGCTGACATTTTCATAAGTTGAAACATTGTCTTGCCCTGAAAATTTTGAGAAGTCTGGCACCTTGTATCGGGCAGGCAATGGAACTCTTTCAAACCACTCAGGGTATGGATGCTGATACAAGTTCCCAATGTCCTTTGGCTTGAGCCCAAACTGCTCCCTCATCACATCTGTAATCATATCGGCCCAAGGTCTTTGTTGAGGCACCCCTTGCGCATGCTGTTGTATTGGTTCGAACTGGTTGAACTGAGGAGCATACTGAGGCTGAGGTGATCCCCCTTGCTGGACATGAGGTGAAGGAGGCTGGTAATGATAATTCAAGTTATCCCCGTGGTAATTCTGGATATTCAGCTGAATGTTGCGCACCAAATGTTCAGGAATAACTTGAGGCACAACCAACTGATTTGGCTGCACGTTATGGACCAAGTGCTCAAGGATAACTTGAGTTGCTACGTGCTGCCTTGGCTGATTATCAGGTGTTCTCAACCTAGCCGATGCATATTGCAAGTTCTGCTGTTGAATCGGCTAAACCGTCGGCTGTCTTTGCGGTGTTTGTTGGCTCAGTAATGATTGTACTGGATCGGCGGTTGATGGATTTGGTAAAAACATAGCAGCAATCTGATCCTGAGTTAGCCGATTGATATTCTGCCCAACATGCTGTGGCTGTTCTCTGGTCAACAATCGAGGGTTGGTCATTTGCCTTTGTGCCGACGATGATGCGACTGGTGCAGAAGCTGGAACTGACGCTGTCAGCTGTACTGGTGGTACATTGGAGGAACCCTGTTGGTTTCCTGTGACCAAAGGCCTATAATTTGGGAAAACACCACCTGGTAATAGACTGGCCCCGTAGCTTGATGCTCAACTATTGTACCATCAACCAATGACTTCACCATATTTGTTAAGGTATTGACTAAGACCCCTGATTGGTTGATCAAAGCATGTTGCACTGCGTAGTCAATCCGATATTGGAAGTTATTAAACTGTGGTTGTACTCCGTTGCCATCTGGACCAAGGTCCTCAACCAACCCTTCATGAAAACTGTCATCTTTGTCGCCTGGTTCACCCGCAAAGCCTTTATCACCTTGGGATGAGCTTGAGCTACTTTCATCGGCAGCAACTACCTTTACCTTGTATTTTTGGTAAACTTTCCCACGGGTTTCAGCGAAGGACTTCATGAATTGCTCCTGAGCGTTCTTCATCATTAGTTCGAAATCATTCTTCTGTTTTGGTGATAGCTTGTCTATGGTGACTGGAAACAATGTTCCCTTCATGAACTTCAGACCCAGTTGGGTTTGGGAGCTTGTTTTGAGGATCTGTCGACTTGCCCGTCGACGGTGGGGGTTGTTTTTCTGGTGCCATCTCTGACTTCTAATTAGGCGTCCCACCGGGCGTGCCAAAAGCATGTTAATGCGAAAACACGAGGCCTGGAAAATCTGCTTAACTTCAGGGCAGGTCCAAAAATCTTGCCTTTAGGTTCGTGAGCGTGCCAGTTGATTTGATCCTGCAATCAACAAGAAATAAAGACAAAGAAATCGTGGTTAAATCCATAAATGATAGCCGATCGGCCGGTCGCCGATGACATATCATTTATCTTTGAGCCGATGTCATGTTTGAGTCGATCGGCAGTCATAAATAGGTAAGTGTTGACGGTCATTATCAATCAGTTTCGATCGTCAATATTACCAAAATAGAGGAGAACTAGTGATGTTTGCAATGCATAAATATGTTAGAATAATAATATTCCACTAGTATTAGGTATACTAACCTTCTGCAGAGAATGACAATAAAGTGGAGGAGAATCGACATCAACTCAGACGATACATCAATCGGACGATGTCGAGAACCAGACTTGTGTATGAATAGGCCAAGAACGCAGACTTGACACGATGAATTGGGCTAAAATTCACAAGTCTGTGGAGTGTAGCAATAGAGGAGGCCACCAGCCGAAATTGGGCTGGATTGGGCCAGCCCCAGGTTCGGCCGAACCTGGTAGTTCGGCCGAACCAATCCTGGCGCCGTTGGATCCAGGTTTTGGCGTGGACATCCAGGATTGCATCCCAATGACGGTTGGAGGGCATTTCGGACAATTCCCCTTCCACAACCGTCATAACTACCTCTACATAAGGAGCTCACTCTCTTCACTTCACACACACCTCAAGCAATAGCTCTCTCATTTCTCTCAAGTTTAGTTTAGTAGTATCTAGCTGGTGGAATAGGAATAGAGTAGAAATCGGAGTCCGGAAGCCTTCAGAAGAGTTCTAGTATGGCTCTAGTAGCTTTTCTCTTCTCTTTTGTAAGCTTTGTACTTGTATTATAATACTCTTCTATATGCATTTATGGTATTGAAATACTTTCCGAGTTTATGAGTACCTACTTTACATTATGTTCTTGTTATACTGAATATCCGGCTAGCTTATCTGGGAGATGCTTTGGTGCGGGTATAATGTTTGCTTATGCATTACTCTATGTCATGACGATGATATTAGAGTAGTATCTGGTAGTTTAGACGTGGTGTCTAGGGGCCTGTTTGGTACAGCTCCAACTCCTAAGTATAACTCCAGGAGTTGAGTCTGGAGTGGAGTTGTGGAGCTGTCTAAACTCAGCTCCATAACTCTAGTACATTTTGTGAAAGAGCTCCACCCAACTCCACTCCTAGTTTTGGTGGAGCTGAAACTGTTTCGCTGAGCTCCAGCTCCAGGAGGGGTGGAGCTGGAGCTGGAACTGTGCCAAACAGGCCCTAGATTACGGGGTATCATGGTATCATTATTTTGGGTTATATATTGCGGATGAGAGGTGGGCCGCTAATGGTGACAGCTCAGTACGGGTATTCCTCCGCGCCTATATATAATCCTAAGTTAATTCCCTGGGGAGGGTATTCCTCTGTATTTAGCCCTAGTTGTATAGTCATGACGGGCTGTCGTAAGGAACTCGGCAGTCAGGGGTGGCTTCTTGAAGTACCATGAGGGCATCTGAAAGAGGGTATTAGCTAGTATATCAGTTAACTAGGATGTATGTATATAATGTATATTAGAAGTATATGAATCGATTATCTTTCTCTTTTCTTTCCACCTAGCTTAGATGATATATATATTGAGAATAAGTAGTCAATGCTTGTGTGTCACTCTACCCTTGGATTATCTTAACCCCTGCTTAGAATATGATTATCACAAGTAATATATAAACTATTAGTCAATCTCTCTCTACATGATCTTCCCACGGGATAAATCAAATACGATACCCTGCAATGGTATATTCGTGCGCTTGCAGATGAACTCTGTAACCATAATATACCAGAAGTATTTCTGCGCCATTGCTGGGAATTATATTTCTAGTAATGTCGTTAAGAAATACCAACAGTAAGAAAGAACTAAATCTATTTGATCGGCTGTAGGTATTAACAGTATATAATCCCTATGTCGATATATACTTAAATAAAGTGACTGGGATAGATCGGTCACCATGCCGAGACAGTATAAACCACTTAGATCGAAGTATATATTAACAACAAGATTATAAGCATTCATAGCGTAGCCGATCAGATAGATCTAGCATGTATCGGCTAATACTACAATACCACTCAATATTAAGATATTAAGGCAAGCAAAATATATCAAGCAGGAAGCTTAGTATACCTAGATGCGATAAGATCTTAATATAAAGTGCAGATCTAGCATATCAATTAAGCACATAAGATATAAAGCTAAATCAGGTAAGATCGGCTGAAACTCCGATGCTACCCTAATCGGCAACCAAAAGCAGGCTAGAGATTATGGTTCTAATCACGACTTATAAGGTCAAACTCAACTGATGCAGCTATAAGTATGAAAAGAAGAACAATATCTAGACAATCAAGCCGTTGGATGTTTCATAAGGTGGTAGATACTCTATATAATCTAAGCCAACGTTGTTATTTAGCCTAATCGGCTGCCTCCTAACAATAGATGTTAGCGGGTTGAAGGTTAGATAACGATATTGTCGAAGATTATATAGAATATACGATAACTCGACAACTTACATAAACAAGATTAGAGTATCATGATGATGGAAGCACTAATCCCGAGAACACAAGCCGCCATAACAAGTTTTACCTCTAGTTGAAGATCGAAACCGATGCAGCTCAACCCGAAAGCAAGAACTCGTCGAAAGTAAACAAAAGTAAAAGGGTGGTGATGCGCCGAGATTGTTATTGAACGTCTATTGTTTGATTACATGGTTTCGGGTCATATTTATACCCGAGATACAAAATATGTTCTTGTCGAACACGACTCTTATCTTTAACAAACTCTAAGATACCATAAGTCTTTGCGGCAGACTTTTTCCCAAACTTATCTGGAAGGAAATTACATAGAATATCATAATTAACAGATTCAATTGCCTTTCCAGGACTCAATCCATGCATGGCAATCCATATGAAGCACCATAACCTAACCCGATATCGTGTATCGAGTCATATTGTCGGAATCGGCTCAATCGGCTAACCTTGTCTGACTCAAACTCTACCGACCCTGACCACAGCCGATTCGGACTTTAGCCGATTCTTGCTCTGTTTCCGGAACGATCTTTATCTTGGATTCCGCTTTGATTTTATCTTCATCTCCGATACTTGAATTACCAAATTTGGTTGTTAATAGCGGTTTGATCGGCCGACTCTGTGTTGGTTTCGGTTTCGGATTGATTTGTTGGATATCCGTGGATAATCCATGTTTATGACTTCTAGATGGATACTATGCGTATTTAATACTGTTGATTGTCAACAATGAGTCAAGTTGGTGAGAACTTGTGCTCGGGTATGGTTTCTTGGTTGATGCATGTGTAGGTGGTCTTGATGCCTCAAAAGAGTATTGTGGGTGATAGATCGGGAGTGTACTTGGGAGAAGATGACATCCGGACGATCTGGATATCATGCGGGATGCGTAGGCTAAAGATCAATGCACGTGGTTGGTGAAGATTACATATGGCATACGATGGAGATATTGTGTGTGTATGGGATGTGGAGTCGAATTTGGAGGGAGTCCACATTTGGTACAATTGGAGTATTGTCACGCCCGGAAATTCACTAGTAATTTCCGAACTAATTTGTGCATAAAATCCTCGTCCAGAAATCAGCCGAGGTACACAAACTGACAATTTAATATACACATCCATCTTAATAATAACGTTACATACTTACAAAAGAAAAGAAAACAGCAGCGGAATAACGATCTAGCGATGGCTTCAGCTCCACTCCCACAGGCAGCTCAACTGGGGTATAAGCCAAACGTCTTCTCCTTCTAGATCCTTTATCTTCAACTGAGGTTTGATGATTATTGCAAAAATGAGTATATGACATACTCAACAAGCCACACAGCAAGTATGCAAGTGCACAAGGATTCCAAAGGATGGCATAATATAGGCTCATTTGCAAAAGCAGCATTTAGCAAAGATTTAAGATAAGTAAAACAGTAGAGTAATTAATCATCAATTTTAATCAATACTGTACAGCACACCCCTGCTGCTCAGGCCCAACCAAACCCGAACAACCAACCCCGGTCGTACAGATCAAACCTCCAAACCAGGAATTATCCATTCCAAACCAGGAGTCAAATTAATTATCACATTATTAACATTGATGAGTAGTGTGAGACTAATCACGAAAAACATTGCTCAACTCGCCCATAACCGCGGGCACGGCTATTCGAATAGTTTTACTCTGGCCAGAGGTGTACCACTGTACCCACAAGACACGATTCCACACATGTTGCCATGCCCCGAAATACCACCACGGCATTGCAAAGGGGGAAATCGTGACAATACCCTTTGCACAACACAACTCAAAACAGTGCACCGTTCCTGGATCATAATCTCTCCCTCAAAACCAGAGGCAATGGACTCCCCAGCGACCCCCACGGACTTCTCGCCGCTTCACAGTCTGGTGCCCCGCAATGAATCAGGCTATACAAAAGATAAAGCCGTTGCCCACGCTGGCTTGTGGTTGGCACGGTAAATGTTTCACAACAGTAGCTCGCGAACCGGTCCTTAATTGTCATGAGCACAACCATCAAAACCATATGCTCACAACCCACCTTTACCAGATTTTATTTATCAATTAATTAACATCACACGATTAACCATCGTGAGCGACCATTAAATATAACCATAATAATAATATAATATAATATAGTTTATAATTAACCCCTTTAGTTAGCTAATGTTTCTAAGCATAGCTAAGCACACATACATATAGCGTTTAGCTGAACCAATCCAATATATAAGGTTCATGCTAATCAAATTATAACCCATAGGAAAATAAGATCATCTTCGGCCATTAATTAATTGGGAAAGGTTCACCACCCGATGACATTCGAAAACAATGCATAGTTGAAATAAAATAATAGCTTTAAACGGGTTCAACATGCTCAAAGGGTTATTTGGGATCTGTGTGACTTGCCTTGAGCTTCCGCAAACACTTTCGAACCTTCCTCAACGAAAACGCTCTCCTCCGGAACGTCGGAAACTAAAGCGAAAGAACAAAATTCAACAAAACAGTACAAAAACAAGCATAAACAGTACATGTAGATATTTTTAACATGTAGATCTTGATTTTAGAAAAATTTAGCAACTTAAACCACCTGAAACGGATCTACGGTTATTTAGTTATGATTTTCCGAAGATTTAATCTATTAGAAAAACGGGAAAAAGAAAAACCGATGATGACATGATGACATCACCAAAGGCCGGACCAAAATGGCGACCTCGCCGGAGATTGGATGATCGGTTGCGAATTTGGAGGACATGTACACGTAGAGGACGACGAGACGAACCCAACGGTACTCACCCTCGAGTCAAACGACAAACGACGACGGCCGGCGACGAGGTAGTGCAACGGCGGCGGCTCGGTCGACGGCGGCGGCGGCGCTCCGGTGGTCGGCGACGACGGGGAACGGGCGGCCGGGCTTCCCCTCACCACGGCGCACCTAAATGCGGCGGCGGCAAGCGGCGACGACGACGGAGGTGGCGGCGCTACCTCGCCGGAGATGGCTGGCGGCAACCGGTGAGCTAGGCGGTGGTGGCGGCGAGGCAACGGGACACGGGAGACCACGGGAGAGGGGGCAAACGAAAGAGGAGGACTAGGGGGTCCTATTTATAGCCTTGGATTGAAGAGATCGGACTCCTCCCGCAAGAAATCGATCCGGGAAATCAAAAACTCGGTTTTGGAGATAAACTCAAAAACGAGTTCGATTCGGATAAAATACTCAACGGTTTGCTCCGATTCTTGGGGAAAAGGATAGAGGAGGATAAGAGGAATATTTCCCCTCAACTAATTTTGCAAACGGAGCTCGGGATGGGGCGGATTTAACGGAGGAAGCGGTGGCTGCACAGGGCACAGCACGGGCGGCTCGGCTCTGTCCAAGCTTGAAGATGAACAGTGCCAGGGAGGTAAACTAGACTTTCGGCTGGGCTTACACTTCCAAGGACTGATTAAAGGAGGGACATAAAGCAGACTTCGGAAAAGTGAGGAAAAGGGCTGCAGGCTGAGAGGAGACTGGGCCGAGAGTGAGAGGACTTTTCCTAATTCGGCCCGAAAAGGAAAAGGTGAACTTCCAATTAAATTAATCACTGAAATGATCTTTGAATTGTTAAAAATACTTCCAATGCTCAAATAATTTCAAGAAAAAAAAAACCTGAAAATACTTGGACACTCAAAGTACTTAACAAAATTATAATCAGACCATTTAATGATTAATTTAATACGTGGATTATTACCGAAATGTTCTTTGTATTATTAAAATTAATAATTGAGCTCCGAAAAATCCGAGAAAATTCCAGAGAGTATAACTAACCATGGAGAATTTAATAAAAATTAAATCCATCCATGCTTTATATTTAGGAAATTTTATTTCCCACATTTAACTTCACTAGTAAATTAATGAACATTTAATATAAATTCTGATAATAATTTATTAAATAATTTATAAATCCTGAAACGAAAATCAGGGTGTGACAAGTATGCAAAATTAGTTTCTTGTACGGGAAGGTTTCCTAGGGGATTATGACTTCTTGTGCAAGGTTAGTTCATGGCTTTAGGATGCCTACCTCGGGTATATATATAGAGAGGAAGGGTGTGTCCTCCCGGTATCATTTTAGATAGAGTTGAGTTGAGAGAAAAGTTAGGGTTTCGACTTTAGTCAAGATTTTCATGAGTGTTGTTGTTGCACTTTGTAAACACCGAGAAAAGTAATAAAGTTTCAATCTACATTGAGAGATCTTCGATTTATGTTTGCTCGGGTTCGGCGGGACACCGGCGGTCAGACCGACGGCATTACACCGGTCAGACCGACAAGAATACAGCGGTCAGACCAGCGGCGGTGACAAGAGGCAGAGGCGACTACAGGGCGTCAGTGTAGGCGCAGTCAGACCAACGGATCAACTCCGATCAGACCGATTTACATCAGATTCGAGGGTAACTTTTAATTCCACTAAAAGTTTCGATTTTCGGGTACTACAACCATTCACCTCCCTTCTGGTTGCCTTAGTTCTTGCTGTTCGATCCTACATTGGTTGTGGAAGGGCAAGGGACCTAATATATAAGTGGGGGAGCCCCTCACCTCAAAGGTTAGCTTTGGGGGTGGGTGTCGATGTTTGAGATCGCGACTACGGTATTTTGCATAGTATGGGGATCATTGGTACTAGGGTATATGCGAGATTGAAGTAAAAGATATGGAGACAATGATTTTTATATAGGTTCGGGCCCTTTATCTGACAGGTAATAGCCCTACTCCTGTTGACCGAAGCCAGTGTTGCTCTTATTCATCATAATCACACCAATACAATATTTGGGATAACCCATCTAGCTGTCGTCGACTTGGCGACATGGATAACTAACACGTAGTCGATGACAGGGTAGTCTTCCTCCTCGAATCCGCAATCGGCGAGATCAGAGATAGTGCTAGATCCCTCTTGTTGGCCTCCGTAGATACCATATTGGGTTTGTCTAGGCTTATCTCTGATGTTGATGTCTGGCGACTTGTCTTGGCGTGTGTTGGCTTGTGTATTGTGTGTCGATCTGTTGTTGTTGTTGTTGTTGTTGTCCTTCTATATATTAAGTATGATTTCGTATAAGACATGGTATGTGGTGGGCCCTGTCGAGCTTAATCAACTACTATTAGGTATGTGGTATCCATAACCATGACAGTGGGAAAGGCCCTTTATGATCCTACAATCGGTATCAGAGTCTGGCTAGTTCCACATCTCTGGCCTGAGGGACATAGTGTGTGAAGGCCTGATGGATCATGGGTTCCTGCGGGGCCCGTATACCTGAGGGACCGTGGGAAAACGGTGAAGGGGCAGTAAACGGCTGAGGGACCCCAATATGTGAAAGGGGGGATTGTTGAATAGTCCCACATTGGTTATAGAAGGGGAAGGGACCTAATATATAAGTGGGGGAGCCCCCCATCTTAATGACTAGCTTTCGGGGTGGGAAATGCCCTTTATGATCCTACACAGAGTGCCTTTTTGCGGAAAAGCTAGCTAGCGCGTGCGCGCTGGCGGTGCGCATTATTTCCGGGAGAAGCTAGATTAAGTGTGTAACTAACCATATTAGTTTAGATAATGACAATAGTTAAGATAAGATTTTCCTTTGAGTAAAATGCATCCAAGGTACACGAACTAGTCAGGTGGGTGCAATTTAGTGTACGAACTTGTAAAACGCTCGTTTTGGTGCATGAGCTTGTTTGGTGCGTGCAAAGAAAGGCGAAAAGAACATTACATGGATAACCTTATTGATTTAGGGGGCTGATTAGGATACTATGTAAACATATATTTGAGAAGGTTGCTATTAGCCATACACCTCTTCAATAAAAATATTAGGATATAGTGAACATAGAAAAATATATGAAAAAATGAGAAATGATATAAGGGTTAGAGATATATGACATTCGTCATTTCCATGATGAAGGAAAAAGTAGAGACCAAAATTATAAATATTGTATGCCTTATGCGTACTCATTACACATATGCACGTCACATAATCAACATCAGCTTTGTAAAATTAACATTGCAAGCTATTTTGGTCCTCGTTCGCACAAACTAGACAAGTTCGTGTACCGAAACAAGCATTTTACAAGTTTATGTACTAAATTGCACCCACCTAACAAGTTTGTGTACCATCAATGCAATTTACTCTTTTGCTTTTTATCCGATTGATTTTAAACTTTCTATTGAAAATTTAAAAGCCATACATAAAATTTAAAATTTTCAACTCAAAATTTGAAACTCTAAACTTACTTTTTAAAAAATTTTGACTTCAAATTTGAATTTTCAAGTTAAATTTGAAAACTTTTGACTCGATATTTAAACTTTTAAGTCAAATTTTAAAAACTTTCAACACAAAATTTTAAAAATTTCAACTCATATTTGAAAACTTTAAACTCAGATTTAAAAAACTATCAACTCAAATTTGAAACTTTCAACTCAGATTTAAAAATTTTCAACTCGAGATTTGAAAATTTTCAAGCCGATTTGAAAATTTTCAAATCTCGAGTTGAAAATTTTTAAATCTGAGTTGAAAGTTTCAAATTTGAGTTGATAGTTTTTTAAATCTGAGTTTAAAGTTTTCTAATATGAGTTGAAACTTTCTTTAGATTAGAAAACTTTCAAGTTAAAATTTGAAAACTTTCAACTCAAATATTTTGAAAACATGTATGCTAACGATTAAAATCGAAAAAAAAACATAAAAAAAAGGAAAAACTAGCGAAGGGAGGGGAAGCAAGAAAAAGAAAAACAGCGAAAAAGATAGGTAGAAAATGAAAACACGAAAAATGGTGAAAAAAAAAAGAAAACGTGTGGGGGAGGGACAGCTGGCGCGCACTAGTTTCCTTGCTGGCGCGTGCCAAATAGATACCCCTGTTTTGGGCCCATTTCAGCCTGAGAAGACGCTCATTCTTTCTAATCTCACAGGATACAAAGAACTAATTATTATACTTGATATGTACCTATTTTTTATATGAATTAATTTAGTAATATGGTACCCCCGGTACCTCTCAAAGACAGCTAGATCATCTTGACTGAAAATAGTAGAAAAGTATATCTATCTATACCTATACTAATTGGACACTTTCTACGAGCTTTCACATTAACTAGAAACATATGTCCGTTAATTTAATAGATCATACTATAGCAACCATAGATCGAAAAAACTACGCTTAGCTAATATTGTGGGCCATGTAAAAGCCCATCTAATATTTGGGAGATGCATCTATCTAATTAAAATAACGAGAGTCGTATACCTTTTTCTATCTGCAAAACGTAAAATCAATAGGGTTCCTACGAGCTCTCATGTTAACTAAAAACATCTGTCCGTTAATTTAATAGACTATACTATAGCAATCGTAGGTCGAAAAAACTGCGCTTAACTAATATTGTGGGCCATGTAAAAGCCCATCGAATATTTGGGAGATTGCATCTATCTAATTAAAATAACGAGAGTCGTATACTTTTTCTATCTGCAAAAAAAAAAAAAAAAAAAACCGATAGGGATCGGTCGCCGCAGGCAAAGCCACGGGAGACGCTCTAGATTTGCGTCTCATAGTCCATCCCGATTAGCTATTTGGTATTTGAGTGTATATATTTTTTTTGTTATGTCAATCAATCTTGATTTCTCACACCACCATCAAATGGTTGCATGCGTACAGGGGCTACACTCTTTAAAAAAACAGCAGGAGATGCCTTCATGAATCCCGATTGGCCGATGCATGGAACCTGGAGATCCTAAATTTGCTGGTCAGGTACATTTTCTTCACAATCAAGATTATTATTTTATTCTATTTCTCAAACAAGATTGGTTTATAATTTGATTAATTAATTGTTCCACATTGAAACCACACTACCAGGAGTAAATTAGCTAACTACTTCGGGTGTTGACACCTTCATCCACAAGAAAGGTTCATTTGTATCTAATTAAGAAGATCCAGGATTGTGTTGCAACTGTTGCAATTCACATAGGTATTCCTTATAATTTCCATGCACCTACGAATTCTACGATCTAATCCAAAAATTAAAAAAGATTCGCACGTGCTCAAATCAAATTTGTGTTAAGTAAAACACACCAAAAGGAAAACATATGGAGTCAATAGTTTTTTACTTTATTATAATTCAAGACATCAAAGTATATAAACTCGAAACATATAACCTCTAACTTTCGATTAATTATTAAATTTCAATTATCAAATCACTCAAATCTATAATTGAGACTCCAAACCAAGTACGATTTGATATGCATTAGTTTCAGAATTACTAAATTAACTGAGATTTTAAATATAGTAGAACTCGGCATTTATTAATAATCAATTTTAGAATTAGTAAATTATGAAAAGGCTAAAATGGTATTACAATCTGTTCCCTTTTTTGGAATGATTAATCATGAAAAAACTATTGTTGGATTCGATACCTTATACAACTTGGTATTTATTAATTACAAATTTTCGCACTACTAAATCATGAGCTATAATTAATATTCCAAGTATAGTTTGCTACTTATTTATTCTGAACTTTTGGATTATAAATTGCCAAAGCTGACATTGATGTTCTGAATCAAATATAACTCGATAATTATTGACTGTGAACTTCAAAGTTGTTAAATTATGAACAAGTAATAGCTGAAACTCCATACAGAGTATCGTCCAGAAAAGCTGAAATTGAGACCTCAAAATGAATATAACTTAATATTTAGTAATTATATATTAAAAAATATTAAATCATGAAAAAAAGACTTTGAACTAACTACAATATGGTACCTATTAATTCTATATATGTGTATTAATTAAGATAAAATACAGAACTGAGACATAGACATGTGTACATATATATCGTTACTTAGCATTTGCAAATTTTAAAATTATTAGATTAATAAATTGAAATTAACAAGAATTAGGATGGACTATATATAAATAGTTCTTTTGAAATTATGAATAAACATATTTTATCCACATAACTAAACAAAAGAAATATTTAACATGTAGTGGATGCTATCAATATTAATATCCCGTGCAGCGCACGGGTCGATGGCTAGTATATAAGAATCAGTCATACATCAATCCATCTATATCACTGTCGTTTTTTTCCAGAACGTAAAGACGACGAAAAGTGGCACTGGGGCAGTGATCAATAGTTACACCGGATAAGTATCACGCTGTCCAAAATGACATTGTGTCCTTACTATGAATATTCATACTCTCTATGTGTTTAAATTCATGACACTGTTAACTTTATTAATTAGGTGAAACTTCAAAACTTTTACCATCAATAACTCTTAAAATAACTTTATTCCTTCCAATCCCATAGGATACAATGAACTAATTACTACACTTGAGATATACCTATTTTTTATATAATTTAGTAACATTTCCTAATACCACATATACTAAAGACATCAAATTTTATAATAGAAATTTTCTATGCACCCTGGTACCTCTCAAAGACAGCAAGATCATCTTGACTAAAAACAGTAGAAAAGTATACATGAATCAATCTGTATCACTGTCAACTTTTCTATAACCTAAAGAAAAGGAAAAGTGACAATGATCAATGGTTACACCGGATAAGACCAAGTTGCATGCGAATTTTTATCATTATTAATTAATCACATATTCACCCATGGAAACATTTAAGTCGAAACTATATGACACTATTATGTATTATCCTACTAATCATACGTTGTGAGTATTTTTCATATTTATAAAAATGAAAAATATATATTTCAAAATAATTATTTGTAATATTTTTTCTACTGTCCAAATGCGTGAGAAATCACATTTGGGAACATAACCTTTTATATGAAAATATTGGGAACTACACTAGACCTCCTTTTTTAAAAAGCAGCCTTTTATGTAAACTTATTGTTTGAACATCTACTTCCCATGAAAGAATTTATGTGTTTTTTTGATACTTTTTCTTTAGTTGGATTGTCTAAAAATGAATTTGTAAAAAGAATCCTTAAAAATTTATGCATCTGAATCAAATCATTGTCAATATGAAGTTTTTATGCCCTTAAGCCCGCACTATTATTTTAGTTGGCACTATCCTCGAGCTTGTACATATTCGTAAGCTTGCACCATGGCATCCCATCCCACCCGCGTCGCTTTCCTCAACCTTAACTACTACATTCTCCGGACGGTCAAATTCATTTTCCCGTGCGGGGATTTTGCCCGTCTGGAGGCAGTCGTCTGGAAAAGGGATTTGACGTGCGGGCAGCCCAACCGCACGGGATAATCATTTTCCCGTGAAGTGGACCACAGGAGATAATCGATTATCCCGTACGGTCAAATAATACCAATCACACGGAAACAAAAAAATCGAAAAAATAAAAAAAACCACGCCGGCGTCGCTCGTCGTCGCGGCCGCCGCCGCCCGCCCAGGCTCACCGCTCCTGGATCCGGGGCGGCGGCGCCTCGTCGTCGTCGTCGTTGTGCCCGCCGCCGCGAGAACCACGCTGCCGCCGCCCGAGCTCGCCGCTCCAGCCGGATTCGCGCCGGCACCGCCCGGTCGTCGTCGTGGCCGCCGCTGCCCTCCCGGGCTCGCCGCTCCTGGATCCGGGGCGGCGCCGCCTCGTCATTGTCGTCGTTGCGCCCGCCGCCACGAGAACCACGCCGCCGCCCGAGCTCTCCGGCCGGATCCGCGCCGGCGCCGCCCGGTCGTCGTCGCGGCCGCCGCCGCCCGCCCGGGCTCGCCGCTCCTGGATCCGGGCCGGCACCGCCTCATCGTCGTCGTCGTCGCGCCCCACGCCGCGAGAACCACGCCGCCACCGCCCGAGCTCGCCGCTCCGGCCGGATCCGCGCCTGCACCGCCCGGTCGTCGTCGCGCCCGCCGCCGCCCGCCCGAGCTCACCGCTCCTGGATCCAGGGCAACGCCGCCTCGTCGTCGTCGTCGTCGCGCCCGCCACCGCGCCTCATCGTCGGCGTCGGGCCTCGTCGTCCTCGTTCGCTCGCGGAGCCGCTGCCGTGCCTCCGCCAACAGCCGTCGCGCCGCCTCCCCCGCCGTCGGCGGCGGGGGCAGCGGCGCTCAATCGGTGGGGAGGGGAGGAGAGGAAAGAGGCAAAGAGAGAGAGAGGACAGAGAGGGGTGGGGAGGAGAGTAAAGAGGCAGATGGGGAGGAGATCGAGGAGAGTAAAGGGGAGAGAGAATAAAAAGGAAAAAAGAAAGAGAGAGATTGTAAAATTTGAAATGGGTGAGAGGAAAAAGAGGAAGGGTATTTTTCTGTGCGGTCCATTTAAAAAGCCTGTATGTGAAAATAGATTTTTTTGTGCTGTCCTCTTAAGTCGCCCGTACGGGATAATAGGGATTATCCCGTGCGGTTCTCTTAAGACGCCCGCACGGGAAAATGGATTTTCCCGTATGGGCGATAGACCGACGCCGTTCTCCTCTTTTTCTCGTGCGGTTCTAGTTACGGTCCGCCTGAAAACAAAAGGGCCCGGTGTCCGAAAAACCTTTATTGTAGTAGTGCTTCCTCGACGTTGTTAGCACCGCTAGCCTCATGCTCATTTGTGATATCTCTCTCAAGATCAAATGTGTTTGTAGCCATTGAATTCGGACAACTTAAAAGCATTTTAAGGCATGCCAAGTGGCAGCTTGAGAGCGTATATAATAGATAGATAATAGATGTTGTTAGATATTATCATTATACTTTAGTAGTAATAGAAAAATAATGGTCAAACAAAGACCAACAGCAATATCATATTTAAATACTCCCTCCGTTCCAAAATATAAGCATTTTTAGCATAGTGTCAAGTCAAACATTTTCAACTTTGACTATTTAAATTACTAGATTTATTATTAAACAAACTATCATAATATGTAACTCTTTTATTTTAAAATATTTTATTTCTATAGATATTGTTGGTTAAAGTAGCATCTCAAAGACTATGTCGAAGTCAAAATTACTTATATTTTGGAACGGAGGGAGTATAATATACAGAGGTGAAGCGGCATGGAGCAATAGATGACATCAGTTGAAACATTACACTATAAATTTGGCGTAACACTCTGCACAAGTAATCACAAACCAATAGCTTCAGTCATCTTCTTTGAATCCAAATGCCAACACTCCTACTCCGCTTGCTCGTGTCATGCCTTCTTTGCCTGCAAACTATGTAGGTGCAAAACGGCATGAAAGCATAATCTCACTCAATTCACAATAAATGGCACTTCTTCGCTGGAAGTCCACTCTCAGGATCTCATCAGTGCATATGAGCTCCTGGAAGAACACCACAAGCCTCTGCAACTGGACAGGGATCATGTGTAGTCGTAGTGTCATCCGCCATGGACGACGACACCGTATGCCATGGCCAGTGGTGACCAACATCTCCCTTCCAGCTGCTGGCATCCATGGCCAGCTTGGTGAGCTTGACTTCTCATCTCTACCATATCTCACATGTATTGATCTCAGCAAAAACAGTCTCTCTGGTCCAATACCCTTAAATATCAACTCTCTGTCAGCTCTTGTGCACCTTGAACTTCAATTGAACCTGCTCACAGGAAGAATACCAGATGAGATTGGTGAACTACGAAGTCTCACCACACTATCCCTTTCCTTCAACAGCCTCACCGGACACATCCCTTCGTCCTTGGGGAATCTAACGATGGTAACCGTATTTTTCGTACACCAAAATATGATCTCCGGTTTCATCCCAAAGGAAATAGGAATGCTAGCCAACTTGCAGCTTTTAACTCTAAGCAACAACACATTGATCGGAGAGATACCCACAACTCTATCAAATCTGACCAACCTAGCTACTTTGCAACTATATGGTAATGAACTGTCGGGGCCTATACCCCAAAAACTCTGCATGCTCACCAAGATGCAATACCTTGGTCTTAACAGTAACAAACTTACTAGCGAAATCCCTGCATGTTTATCCAATCTAACGAAAATGGAAAAACTTTATCTATACCAAAACCAAATCACAGGTTCCATCCCAAAAGAGATAGGAATGCTTGCCAATCTGCAGTTTTAAGTTTAGGCAACAATACCTTTAGTGGCGAGATACCCACAACTCTAGCAAATCTGACCAACCTAGCTACTTTATACCTATGGGGTAATGAACTTTCGGGGCCTATACCCCCAAAACTATGCATGCTCGCCAAGATGCAATACATTGGTCTTAACAATAACAAACTTACTGGTGAACTTCCTGCTAGCTTAGGAAACCTTACCAGGCTAGTGACACTATCCCTCTATGATAATCAGATATCTGGCTCCATCCCCCAAGAAATCGGAAATTTGGTGAACCTCAATATTTTGGATTTTGAATATAATCAAATTTCAGGCTCAGTACCAAAAACTTTCGGTAACTTGGTGAACATCCAACTGATGACCATGTCTCATAACCGATTAACAGGTTCTCTTCCTCGGGAATTCGAAAATCTCACGGGCATAGCAGACCTTTGGCTTGATAATAACCAATTTTCAGGACATTTGCCTACATATGTATGCATGGGGGGCAGACTCAAAACTTTCATGGTTAGTGTGAATACCTTCGATGGCCCCATTCCGAGAAGCTTAAAGACATGTACAAGCTTGGTTAGAATTGCCGTGCACAAAAACCAGCTTACGGGAGACATATCTGAACATTTTGGTGTGTATCCACATCTCAAAACGGTCAGCTTGGCATACAATAGGTTCTCTGGGCAGATCACACCAAATTGGATTGCTAGCCCCCAGCTTGAGGAAATGTATTTTCAAGGAAACATGATCACAGGTGTGTTACCTCCTGCTCTCTCTAAGTTGTCCAACCTAGCTGTGCTCAGACTTGATCTTAATTTTTTTTTTGAACGACTCGCACAAGACGGTGCGAAATTCTATTGATAGAGCAGGAAAAATTTATAAGATTACAACCCTGGAGGGTCGTAACCAGGAAAAAGAAAAATATATACAGCCACCCACACACCGACAGCGCCAAGACACATAACCGAGAGAAGGCTAACAACGGACCGGCCGCCGCTAAGCGTGACCGACCGCCGCTAGACGACAAAGGAATATAGACGAGATCGCCCAAAAGAACACCCTCGGAACCAACGCAAAGCCAACTCCTAGAGCATGCTTGCACCGATCGAGAGGCTTCGGCTAGGGGATGCCAAAACGACGTCTTCAAGAAGAGAAGCGACGGAAAACCGCCACCGCCGCCGTCCGTCGGGGCTCAAAGGAGCCAAGACTGGGCTTTCGCCCGGCAACCACCCGTGAGGGATGAGACAGCACGACAATGCCCTCAGGAGGGGGAATTAACCATCGTTGCCAGCCCGGCCAAGGCCGGGCTAGGTTTTCACCCGCTGCTCAACACCTGCGAATCCACGGCTGATGCACCGATACTCCACCACCACTCAACCTCTGCCAACATGTGGGACCACTGCACCGGCGCCCCCCGCCGGCCAGCCTTCATGCGCCGAAGACCGCGCCACATCCACCGGCAGCTCCTCCTCGCACCAAGGTCGCCTCCTCCACCGCCGGCCGCGCCTCTCGCGCCAAGCCGGCCTCCTCCACCGGACGTGCCTCGCGTCAATCCAGCCTCCCTCCACCGGCCGCGCCTCTCGTGCCAAGCCGGCCTCCATCTCTGCCGCCCGCGCCTCTCGCGCCGAGCCGGCCTCCGCTACCATCGGCTGCGCCTCTCTGCGCCAAGCCGGTCTCCGACCCTCCTCCAACCATTGCCGCGCCGGCCAAATGCAGCCATCTGCCACGCCCTCGACTAGCCGTCTGAGGCCGCCATGCCTCCTTCCACCGCCGCCGCCGCCACCGCCGCCCTTTCGCGGTCATCAACGCCCGTTTCCGGTTGTCGACACCACGTTCGTACTCCCGTCGCCGCATCCTTCCCCGCCGCCATGCCTACTTCTCCGCGCCTTCCCCGCCGCCGCCAGACGCGGCCGCCACCGCCGCGGCGCTGCCTTGCCAGCTGCCACCACAGCAGCCATCCGGCCGCCGCCACAGCTCGCCAGCTGCCGCCTCGTCGCTAGCCGGTGCATCAGTAGCCACCGCCACCGTCACCGCCTCAGCAGTCACCATAGCAGCCGCCTCCTCACCAGCAGTCAGCCGCTGCCGTCACCTGCCACCGTCAGCAGCCGCAGTCACCGACGCGGACGCTAGCTAGCCGCAGTCGCCACCAGCCGCCGTGTCGTCCATCGCCGCCACCTTCCTTCCCCGCCGCCGGCTGCCGCTCCCCCAGATCCAGCCAGCACCGCACGGATCTGGGCATCACCACCGTCGAGCGGCGTCCCCAGCCGCCACCTCCCGCGCCGCGTCGTCCACCACCGCCACCTTCATTCCCCGCCGCCGACTGCCGCTCCCCCAGATCCGGCCAGCCATGGCGGATCTGGGCACCACCGTCTCCGACGAGAGGCGTCCCCAGCCGCCGGGCGCGAAGGGGATAGAGGCCCCGCCACCGCCGTCCTTACGGGCGCATGGCTTTGCCAGCGCCCGCTCAGGCGGCGGCGAGGCGGGGGAGGAGGCGCTGAAGACGAAGAGGTGGCGGTGTCGTCGCCTCCCGAGTCGCCCGGGGAGGACGACGCGAGAGGAGAGAGAGGAATTAACGAGACTTGATCTTAATAATATCAGTGGTGAGATTCCAGCAGAATTTGGAAATCTGAAAAGCCTATATAAGCTAAATTTATCATTCAATCAGCTCTCAGGATCTTTACCAGCACAGCTAGGAAAGCTAAGCAATTTAGGGTACCTTGATGTATCGAGAAACAATTTGAGTGGACCAATACCTGATGAACTAGGGGACTGCATCAGGTTAGAATCTTTGAAGATTAACAATAACAATATACATGGGAATTTGCCAGGCACAATTGGAAATTTGAAAGGCCTGCAAATCATATTGGATGCTAGCAACAACAAACTCGATGGTTTGTTGCCACAACAACTTGGAACCTTGCAGATGTTAGAGATTCTTAATTTGTCTCACAACCAGTTCAGAGGAAGTCTTCCATCATCCATCGCTAGCGCGCATGTTGAGCTTAACAGTTCTTGATGTGTCCTACAACAACTTGGAGGGACCTTTCCCTGCAGGACATCTACTTCAAAATGCATCAATAAGCTGGTTTATTCACAATAAAGGTTTGTGTGGTAATCTCTCTGGCCTGCCACCTTGTTATTCAGTTATAGCATCTGGTCACCATAAGCCAAAGCTACTAAGTTTGCTACTGCCAATTGTTCTTGTTGTGATCATTGTCATTCTGGCTACAATTATTGTCATCACAAAGCTTGTTCATAACAAGAGAAAACAACAGCAAAGCGCTAGTGCTATTACTGTTGCAAGGAACATGTTTTCTGTCTGGAACTTCGATGGCAGACTAGCATTTGAGGATATCATCAGGGCAACCGAAAACTTCGATGATAAGTACATCGTTGGAATAGGAGGATATGGCAAGGTCTACAAAGCACAACTGCAAGGCGGGAATGTAGTTGCTGTCAAGAAGCTTCATCCAGTTGAAGAAGAGTTAGATGATGAAACAAGACTTTTATGTGAAATGGAAGTCTTATCACAAATCCGTCACAGAAGCATTGTCAAACTGTATGGATTCTGCTTCCATCCGAACTATAACTTTCTTGTCTATGACTACATTCAGCGGGAAAGCCTCTATATGACCTTAGAAAATGAGGAGCTAGCGAAAGAGTTCGATTGGTCTAAGAGAGTTACTCTTGTAAAAGATATGGCTCAAGCTCTATCTTATCTGCACCATGACTGCAGTCCACCCATAATACATCGAGATATCACAAGTAACAACATCCTACTTGATACAGCTTTCAAGGCTTATGTCTCGGATTTTGGCACGGCAAGGATTTTGAAGCCGGATTCATCAAACTGGAGCGCATTTGCGGGGACATATGGCTACATAGCTCCTGGTATGTTCTGTAAAATTTGAGTAATACCTAAAGTGCAGTTTTCTCAGTGATTATTACTTATTTCACTCTTGTCTGTTCTTTTCTTGGTGCAGAACTGTCCTTCACATGTGTCGTGACAGAGAAATGTGATGTTTATAGCTTTGGTGTTGTTGTTCTAGAGGTGGTAATGGGGAAGCATCCTATGGAATTGTTGCAAACTCTTTTGTCATCAGAACAGCAACATACATTGGTCAAAGAAATATTGGATGAACGGCCTACAGCACCCACAACAACAGAAGAGGAAAGCATAAAAATTCTCATAAAGGTGGCCTTTTCTTGCCTGGAAGCTTCTCATGCAAGGCCAACAATGATGGAGGCATACCAGACACTCATTCAGCAGCATTCCTCTAGCTCATGCCCTATACGTTTCAATGAAGTTACACTAGAACAACTAAGAAATACATAGATGTATAAATATGCTTGCGGTTTCTTGTAAAATATATATTAGTGTGTCTGCTTAAAGCTGAAAGGCTGCAGTTTGATTTGTTATCAAACACTTATTTCAGTTTCAGTAAGTTGCCTTAGCGCGAGGAAGATATTTTAGCGTATTAAGTATTGAGTATTCAGAGTTCAGCGTACTGCAAATGCATCAATCAAATGCTTAATAGGTTTAATTCTAATCCTTCCCTTGCATCCACCTAAGTAAACAATGCATTTGGTTAGAGGTCGTGATGAGTAAGCACGCATCCTGGAGATCTAGATCTTTTGCATCACCTCATCCTTGGTCTTTTTGCAATGCAGGAGTTGTATGATTTATCATAAACAGAAACCGATTGATCGATATGAATGATCTTCACTTGAATGAACTTTTCTCAATCGACAGATATGAATGATCGATCGATTCAAGTGTAGGCTATCAGAAGGAGAAATTAAGGAGAAGGTCGTGAAGATATCAGGGAGTACATACTCTACAATTACCGACATCACCGTCTTCGCCGATTGCCGCTGGCAGAGGGGAAGAAGAGGCCACCAATCCACAATCCCAACAACGGCTCATCATTTTCTAAGAAAAAGGGCTCATTAGTTCCATAATATTCATAATTAAATATATTTTTAATAGTATATTTACTTTGTGTTGGAAATGGTGTCACATTTTATATAAACTTTTTCAAACTTAAGAAATTTGACTTGGAATAGAGGGAGTATAATCAACTAAGATGAAGTATCGATCATATGTACCAATAAGACTTACTTTTTTTCTCACATGTACCAATATAAAGCTGAAAGATATGCCCTCCACTTTTTTAAAACTTTAATTCATTTGTTTCCTACTTTTTATAACTTCCAATGTATCTGTCCTCTACTTTCTTAAACTTTCTGCCTTTTTTTATCGGATAAATGAAGAAAGTTAAAAATAAAATAAAGGGGTTATTTGATAGGACTAGATATAGCCTGCAAAGAAGCAAAGCAGCTACAGTAACAAACGTAGCATCACCACGACAGTCACTGCAGTCAGTCAACCGAACAACCCCCAAAGTCTCTGTGGAACGGAGGTTTCAATGAAATCCCTGAGCTTATTGTACTTTCCTGTAGTGTTCATTGCTGACCATGACAAACTTGTTCAATTATAGTTAGATATGTATCAGAAATACGGTGAAAGAAACAGCGGGAGAAGACGATCATATTCAAAATAGGAATTAATCTACTGGTTCATATTTCATGATAATGCTCAATTGTACACCTAGGCGGCTTGTTAAGTGGTGATTAAGGGCAACTATTGTGTAACTTTGTAGCTTCTACATCAGTAGAATGGTTACTGCTTGTTGGGCAGAATTCCACAAAGTTTGGATGTAGAGGTCGGATTTTAATCCATTTCTAAAAAATATCATCTGCTTCCTACATAAACCTTTCACCGTAGTTTGACAAATTGCAAAATACTAAATCAAACTCAAGATGGGTTTTTCTGTATAGTGTTACGCGCTTATGTCTTCATCACAAACTTGCAGAAGAAAATATATGTACTCCCTCTGAAATGTTTGACGTTGGTTAGTTCCATTCAACAAGAAGAGCGGAGGGAGTAGATCCGTTCGACAAAATGAGATCAACAAATCATCGAGAAGTACATCCCAAATTCTCAGTGCTAGTACGTAAGATAGCTTGATTGCTTGTCCACCCAAGTTCAATACGCGCATTCTGGTGTTAGTGTTATCATGGCTGTTTACTTGAGTAACCAATGCATTAGAAAGGAGCAAAATGCAAAGCACAAGAGAAATTGGCGAGCCACGAATTAACACCTGTGACGAAGGGAAACATGATTGTTCTTGATTATACAACACTACTGTTGTTTGCTTAATTGCTTTCCTCCCACTTGGGCTGCATATTCTATGTACAGGTAATACAACTATATCCTAGTAACTACTGTATTTACACCAAAACTGTCAGCAGCAGCACTTCTCGCTGCACTTCGCTCAGCCATATCGCCAATGCCGCCTATTGGTAATCACAGAACTTTCCAAGGTTGCAATCCAAATGACACCCTGCAAGGAGGAAAATGACCACATTAGAAATGCATTCCAACATGACTTTGAAATACGGAATACTAACAGGCTTGTGTATATTTGGTGGATAGAACATCTTGTGTACACAAATTGATATTGATAAGGACTAATGCAGGCTGCAATCATTCAATAGCTAGCCAAGACTATAAAACATCTTATATACCACGGAAAGAGTTAAGATACTACCATTTCGTGGATCGCACCCATCCAACAAGGCAGCTTCCAGGCATTACAGCCCTGCATGTCCACTAAAAGCAGAAGCAGGTTCTCGTTTACAATACACAATTTGGCATCTCCGCCATGGCTGGTGCTGGATCATGGCTCTACTTCGCAAAGATGGAACTTCAGTGTAGCAGTAGTATCATTCCAAGACTTTCTTTGCAGACAAAGTTGCCTTTTCCTTGTCCTTTTCTAATTTCTTTTTCTCAAGTTCCGCAGTTCGAGCATTTTCATCACGTGATTTTTTGAACATATTCACAAATATAACCAGAATTGATGTCACTGAAAAAAAAAACAACCATAGTAAATAAAGCTGTGCTGATAAATAAATTAATGCTAATCACATTCACAGAAGCACGATGATGCAGTTCATAGATAACCCATCTTCCATTTTTAACCATGCGCGAGAATTTTCGGTCTGGAATTTTAAATTTTGATCTTTGATGAGAATCATTGCATTTTTGTACATTGGATGATGATCGGTCAGTAATATGTGGTGATGTGGATAAAATGTGCAACTATTTGTGAGATAAGATAATGACTAGTAAAATGTGAAGTACCAAAACAAAAAAGACTACCTTGCTCAAAAGGGCACCGTGCTGGATCCTCGCCAAAATACTGAGCTAGTGAATCAGCGTTTCTTCCCTACAAAATTAATGTTGTCAGGATCTTTCCAAACACAAATAACTTTGTAAAAAAAAATACAGTAGGGACTCACCACTTCCGAGTACAAGGAAATTAGGGACCTAACCTCAGCCTCTGCTGCATCAAGAAAGCTTTTCAATGCCTGCAAAAGCAGTTTATCTTGATTCAATCCTAAAAGGGTACTTCCTCCGTTTCATATTTTAAGACTTTCTAGCATTGCCCACATTCATATAGATGTTAATGAATCTAGGCATGTATTAGATGTTAATGAATCTAGGCATATACATGCCTAGATTCATTAACATCTATATGAATGTGGGCAATGCTAGAAAGTCTTATAACCTGAAACGGATGTAGTATTTCATTTGTTTCGCGCACACATGACACAAATTCTCATCAAACATACTGCATGTCAGACTGAGGCCATTCTTTAACAAAGGAGGCATGCAAAAGCAGTTTGTATGAACGTATACTACACTACTAAAAGCAGTTTGTATGAACGTATACTAATATCTGTAATATATCAAATTGCAAATCATTTGGGGACAACTAACTTAATCACTTTAAATAACAGTGTCAAGTTATTTAGTGTTTCTTGGAATTAATGAGTAACCTACATACCTTATTTAGTGTTCTTGGCAAAAATGAGTAACCTACAACTCCTCCATACAATGGACTGGTTATAAATATGATTAATATTTCTCAGACAAAAGGGGGAATATTTCTACCTCACGGAAACCAACAGAAATTGCACCGTCATTCACTGAAGCAGCTAATTCTTGCTCAACCTTCTCTAGACCTTTGTTTATTGCTTGCATTTCTTCCGCAAGCAACTTTAGCTGGATCTGAGGGAAATAATAAATGCAGTTATGGAGCAACATTTTGATTAGCAGCTCAATAGTCATCGAGGATTGCAATATTCAAGATAATAATCAGTAAAGATTTAGTACCTTAGAAGCAGCTTCCAAATGAATTAAATCTTTGTCAAAATCAAGAAGCTCAGGCAATTTCTCAGAAAGAAGCTAGCATATAACAGAAATAGAAAGAAATTAGCTAAACTGTGTAAACAAACAATACTAACAACAAGGCAACTGACTGAATAGTAGTTCAAAAGTCTTTATAGTACGCAACGGATTAAACGATAGGTACTCTTTTATGAACTTGCAGAGTAAAATGCAGAACTAAAACTGAACCTTTATCAGCCAGTGTATGTGTGTACTACACTATAATGGCATACCAAAAGTTAAAAGAATGAATAGCAATAGCTATACTGGAAAACTATTTTGAAAGTTCACTTAAAAGTTGTCCGTGTAAATAGCGCCAGTGTATGGAAAAAGGAAACCAGGTTGGTCCTTGCAAGTTGCAAAGATACCATGAGTCCATGATGTTATGGACTTCCCCAGAAAACTGACTTTTCAAGATGATTGAATAACGTCAATTAGACTCACATTAACTTGTTTGAAATCAGTAACTTGCAATGTCAGACAAATGCACCCAAAATTCTATAAACCACGCTTTCACTGTCTCAGTGTCTCTGTTTGTTAGTGGAAAACAGCCTACCACTGAATATTTCCGTATGGTACTCCACTTTGATGGATGCCGATTCTTTTGAATTCTTGATCAAATGGCTATTGGCTAGTATAGGTGTCCTATTACACATTAAGAGGTAATAGGTCATCTTTGACCTTTTTGAAAGGAAAATATTCTATAAGTTCATATTTAGATGGGATAATGAAAAGAAAAGGACCAAAAACATTGTTGTTACTTTTTTCCTTCTTAATATATCCGGATGGCCTCCTTCGGCCTTCCCGGCGGAAAAAAAAAACATTGTTGTTAATACGTCCAAAGCTTCCTTGCAAGGAATGGAAGCATGAAACAAGAAACAAACTTTCCCATTCATCGAAATGGCATACATAGAAAGAATTAATTACATTACTTTTACTTGGGGTGGCTTATTACATGGATTGAGGGGCATGCATTTCAATTATGAACACATGCTGGCATGCATATAAAATTGTATAATTTCCATTAATGACAAAGTTGGAAATATGCAACATGCAAATCTATCAAACGAACTAGAATCTGAATCTAAAACTTAAAACTCAGTTTCATACATTTGTAGTTTTTTATTAATTGATCAAAATTCCACTTTTCACAAGTACTACCCAAGTGTAAATAATACAATTAAAATTTGTTCCTTTTCAAAAGGTTTGGGAGCCAGTAGATATAGTCTATGGGTAATAGTAGTAACTGCACAAGTGTAAAACACGTCTTTTCTGATATAATTGAATTGAGCAATGCACAGGGTAAGCAAAGAAATTGCCTCCGGTGCTTTTAAGTTGGTGTTGTTCGCATACTAGTGCTTATGTGGGGTAATGATCCAACTCAATTTTCAGCCCTCCACTGTAAGAGGATAGAAGGAAATTATGCTCTGAAATCTGAATCATCCATCCAGTTGATGGCCCAGACTCATGTTTTTGTTTCTAGTTTAGATTAAGCATGAGACATACTTAATCAAACTACATCTGAGATTTATAGTCCTCTTACCAACTAGGAGAACAATTGGGGGTATCCTACAAGAGCTCTTCAAAACCTTTGTGGCACAAATAGCAAGTGAGTTTTTTTTTTCTGAAAAATGGTAACCTGGTACCCAATTGTTAAGGGAACCAAGCGATTATGTAGACTAATTATCCAATTGTGAGGCCTAATAATGCATTAACTACACGCTCACGTATCCCCAGGAGACCAGGAGCATGCATACTTTCATATAAAATAATAGTACAAATCCAGAATTGCTTGATGACTTGATCCATATGAGCTTTGTCAAATCTATAGCTAAATCATCTTAAAATATTTTACAGTAGACCGAGATAATATGTAACAAAATAATTTTGACCACAGGAAGTTATGTGACACGACTGGTGCCAAACTCAAATTTGTACAAGAATAAATTATTCGAACTGCAGAGATTAACAACAAAATTATGACTATCATGCATACCATATTTGAATGCATAACAAGTGGCACAATTCACCAGAAACTATTAAAGTCTAACCAACTTTGAATTATTTTGAGGTATTCTCCACACCAAAAACTGAGAAACTTCAGCACACAACAGTATATGTTAATAGCACTTCCTCACTGCCAAGTGCATACCTTGCATAAATAATGCATTAGTGTCATCTTGTTGTTTCTAGCTCGAGTATCTGATAATTTAAGAAGACTGTCTAATCTGAAGCCAACCGCAGATCCTGTTCAACCAATCAGCACATTAAAAAGACCATCGAAGAAATTATTCCATAATTTTTCTTCAACTATTTGATACCTCGAGCTGTTCCTTGGTTCAATGCATTCCCTAATGTAAGAATGGTCTGCATTATCTGCCTTAACTTCAGAGACTCTTTCACCTGCACAAAGTGATCAATAACTGAATAAGCCAGCCAGAAGGAAAAGTCATAACTTGAAATTTTGCAGGATGTAACACTGACCTCTTTTGTTGCATCATTTATGGTAGTTAGGTTAGTTCTCAGCTCTTCTACCTGTCAAAAGGGAGGATTCTCAGTCACAACATGAAACTTACAGAGAGGAAGATAACATGACCAGGGGAGAGAGGAGGGTCAACAGACCTGTGTTGAAAATGTAATCCTAAAAGCAAACACTCTCAGTTTGGACTCCACGCGAGGTACTTTCATTAGCTCCAGAAAAAACTGCAGTGAAGTTTAAACCTTCCATTAATACTCAATGGGACACAATATGCAACCAAACTATTGACCAACCTGTTCGCATTTCCCAAGCATTTCTTTATTGCCATTGTAGTTCTGAGCTCACAAATAAAGAAGAAACGGAAGGTACGTTCATTAGGATAAAAACAGAAGAAATACCTGGTGAACAAAGGGAAATCCAAACTGCAACAAAAAAAATAAAATCGAGTAAACAGAAGTACCTTCAACATCTCAATTTCCTCCTTTGTAGGGCAAAACTTAATGAGATTTTCCACTTGGTCATTATCAAGAACAGACGTATCCAAAGCCAATATTGCATTCTGACAGAAACCCAGTTAAATTTATATATATATGAGTGTAAATAAAGTACTAGACTGATGGATGTTAGTTAATAGCAACATGTTGGCTAATAACAACGTCATCCATGTGTATCAAGAATCCGACACAGCTCAACAATAATTGGCATGGTTAATAACTAAATTATAAATAGAGGCAAGGGCCATTCAAATTTCCCAGTACTTCTGTATGCTGCTAATCCAAATAAGGTGATGCAATTGCATGGATGCAAATCAATCAAGAAACATCATTAATATGTTAATACTCAGTTGTGTACTGACAAATTATTTTCCATCGATCAATACTACCTCCATCCCAGAATATAAGGATTTTTAAGGTTGGATATAGTTATTAAGAAAGTAGGTAGAATTAAATGAGGGAAGGTTGTGATTGGATGAGAAGTGGAGGTAGGTGGGGAAATTGAATGGAGGGTTGTGATTGGTTGGGAAGAGAATGTTGGTGGGGAAGTTGTTATATTTTGGGACAAATTCTAAAGGCCAAAACTTGTTATATTTTGGGACAGGGGATTGCATGACATATTGTTATTTCTTCGTAGTATGCAAGGGGTTAGTGTGATTTTTTTTACATCACATGATTATTCTCTTTCACGATAGATTCTACCAATGCACATACAATCTTATAAGTAAGCTAAAAAAATAAACAGCAATCTTTGAAAATGTGTCTGGTTGAGAAAAAAATAATAACTGTGTATTAAATTAGAAAATCCTTTAGCTGGATAAGGGGCGGATGTAGCCAAGTGGTACTTCCCCGTTCTATTGCTATCGCGGGTCTTATGCAATCGATCAGATCATAGAGATAAGAAAGGATGAGTGTATCGCTAACAAGAAAAGATCTCATGATAGTCAATATGGGCCCTCACCACCCATCAACCTAACAACATCATGGCAGGCTCAATTATCTCTTAACTTAGCTATGCTAGGCTCTAAACCATTGCTGTAGCTCATCATATGTACTCTCTGTCTCCCTATCCATACCTAAATCAAAACTGTGAAAACCTAGAAATATACATACCCAGGAAACACAGAAACTTCAGGTATTCAAGATAAATAAATAAAGGTTATCAACAGAGCAAAAAATAACTTGTTATCAATATTCTGCATGAGGAAACTGATGTCCAATCTCTTTCTATTATAAGGGAGCGGCTCAATCAAGAAAGATACTTACAATCATATCAGGAAGAGGCATTTTAATTTTAGTAAGCATGATCTCGCAATTGTTTGCTCTTCTCATATCAACCTGAAATAAAAACAAAGAATTCATTGTCTAATGAAATGAGGAACAGAATTCTCCATGACAGGATAGGATGGTGTTGATTTACAAATAAGTTGAAGTCTTCAAATATAACAATAAAGAAAATCAGAAGTCTGTGTTGCAAGCAAATGCCACTCAAAAGAGTGCAAAGATTGCAGCAGGGAATACCATGTATGCAACAAATCATAATTCCATGCTTTACTATGCACTTTTATGATTGAACTCAAAAGCTTATGTAGTCTCATTATCAATAAACTGATCACATACATAAAAAGGATAAATATATATTCACGGAAGAAAAGGCAGTGTCCATGCATCGTGCAATCTAATAGAAAAAGCTTTAGACAAACAAGAGTTCTAACATTCCAACGTATCATGGAACAACTGAATAAAAAGGTTGTGATACAAGTGTTTAGCATACAAATGTTTGAGTAGTAGTACATACCAGATGAACGATTTCTGGCTTGCTAATAGCTGAACCGCGCTTTGTTCCTCCTTTTTCACTTGCATTGGTTGCAACCGCAGTGGAGAACAAGCTCTCCAATTCTGATAAATCAATATCAGGAGCCCTAAAATATAGTTCATATGTAAATAAAGTTTAATCAATATCAGGAGCCCTAAAATATAGTTCATATGTAAATAAAGTTTATTTCATTATCTAAATAAACGTGTAAGTAACAGTTCCAATAGAGGGATTATCCAACTGTTAAAAAGAAAATCGAATTGCAAACCCAGCAAGAAATTTTAGGATGAAAAAAGCAGAAATGCATCAATCCAGCATTCCAGTTCATTTAGATTTTAGTCAAGAGAGCAATATAACTGTAAGTCCACAAACAAGGATGTGGTACTTTATCACTTAAGTGGTATGAATGAATAATGTAAAATCATCATAGGAAATTGAAGGGTGCAAAATGAAAGGGTGATGCATTAAAATAGGAAAATTCAAGCTATGGCTTTTCCAATGGCAGTTACCTAGCCTGATTTCCTTGTTTTTGCGCATCCTCCCAGAGACTGCCTTGCATTGCTCGTGTAACTTTTACCCAATGCAAAGGTTTTAGTGAAGCTTTCTTTGGAGGGTTACTTTGCTGTGCCAATCCAATTCCACGACCTTTTGCTGATCCAGTTGCTTCTCTTCCCCTTCCCAATAGTGGAGGTGGTGCAGGTGCGTTTAAACCCTTTGAGCTTGGGGGGTGTGGTCGACCTGATGCACCATGCAATGGTGGCGGAGGGGGTACTGTTCCAGGAGGTTTTGGTGCTTGAGGTGGCGGAGGTGGTGGTGCAGGAGCTTTCTTTCCTGTCATCAGGGGAGGAGGTGGTGGTGCTGGAGGATTTCTTTTATTAGCAGCTGCAGGCAATGGTGGAGGCGGGGGTGGGGCTGGAGCACTAGGGCCATTACTGCGATTAGCTGGAGGTGGAGGTGGAGGAGGTGGGGGTGCAGATGGAACACCAGGGCCATTGGTGCGATTAGCTGGAGGCGGAGGTGGAGGTGGTGGAGGAGGTGGCCCTTTTGACGAAGTGGCAGCACCGGTAGGCGTTCTGCTAGAAGCGCGAGGGGGAGGAGGGGGTGGAGGAGGTGCAGGGAATTTATTACCTATTCCCGGAGCTGGAGGTGGTGGAACTAAACGGTTTGGCAAGGATGGTGGTGGCGGTGGTGGGGGTGGAGGTGGCGGGACTGAATGATTTGGCAAGGGCGGTGGTGGCGGTGGAGGTGGTGGGACTGAACGGTTTGGCAAGATTGGTGGCGGTGGTGGAGGTGGAGGTGGAGGTGGGACTAAACAGTTTGGCAAGGGTGGTGGTGGTGGCGGTGGGGGAGGCTGAGAAGATGCGTAGTTACTCTGAGGAAGTGGTGGTGGTGGCGGCGGTGGTGGTGGTGGTGGGGAAAAGGCAGGTTTGTTTCCACTTGGAGGCGGTGGTGGCGGTGGTGGCGGCGGCGGTGCAGCAGCTGTTGGTGATGGAGATGGTAGCTTCCTGTCACTTGGTGACTCACGCTGTACTTCTGGGGGCAGCTGATTTTCATCAGTGGAAAGGATAGATAAGCTACCACAAGGAGGTGGTGTCGTGGGAGGTAGGACAGATGGAGTGTTCACCAAGACATTGCCTGCAAAATTTCAAGGGTTGTGAATAAGAATTTAAACAGATAGCAACAAAAAGAACAGAATTGGGAGGAAACGGAAGTGATATTGGGGGAATCGATAGCATGGAAACAACAGGTTTAGCAACACAAGGCATATTCTTCCAGAGGGAATATATAGCAACAGGTATATAGCAATATAAAGTTGCATAACACAATGCTTATGGCAAATGCTATACCCATGGATGCAGTATCTTCAGTGGTAAGATCATGATTAATGTTCTCCGAGTCAGATGAGTTGCCACCAGGCTGAACCTTCTCATGCTCAGATGAAGAAACCGAATCAGAAGCCACTGAATACTTTTCTTCATCAGAATCCAGAGGAGACATTAGCGGTATTTGGAGACCAACTTTAGCTTGAAACTTTGAAAGCTCTTCCATATCACTGAGTATTAGCTTTTGAAATTTCTCTTGGAGGGAATTTGCTGAGAACTCCTTGAGCAACCAAAAGGCAGCATTGTCACTGCTTTCCATCCAGTCAACTCCATTGAAGAGTTCTTGAACAGCTGAAAAGGCTTCAATTGGTAAACCTCCTTTCATATCACCATTCAATGTTGCTGTTGGAGGTCTTGCAGGAGATATGCCCCCAAGCTCACAAAACAGCATCTGCACTTCCAAATTAGGTTCAATTATTAATTTGTATCTTGAAGTTACAAAGAGTATGTGCAATGCTCATACCTCTGCTCTAAAATTTCTTGGGTACTGATCCTTTGAACCCCATACTATATCTATATCGTCGCTGTTCAGCATTAGTACATTCGAACGAATAAAAGCAGTGTTGAACATTATCCGGAACATCATAACTTCCTTTTCTGGATCAAGATCAAGATGTACACACTCCAGAACAACATCTCCTTGGACTGGACATTGTATATCTATTTTTATCACGTCACAATCCTCCTGCATAATAACCTTGCAGATTAATGCAAAAAAAAGTGACACAAAGCAAGTAGATGGCAATGCTAAATTAACTCTAGCACATACCTGCCGATAGTGGCGCAAAGTCTTCTTCTTAGGCATTGAAAAAATCATGTTGCTCGTACTAGCGTTCTTGCCAATAATATTTCGCCCAAATATTCGGACTAATGGCCTGCATCCATTATCGGAATCGAAACTTGGAATGGCTCGAAGAATCAGGCAGTCAAAGGAGAGTGCCCGCTCCATTGGAGGCCACTCTGGAGATATATTTCTTCTAGCTACATACTGCAGGTATCTGAGCTGAGAGGGCATTGGGTTGAGGGCAGAAAAGAGCTGCAAAAACCCTTTAGGTGCCTCACGGTAAATAAGGTCCAGAGTTTTATGCTCTGCACTCTGCAGTTTCTTGAAAATAAGGAGACACGATAACATAAATGCTAATGATGGCCAGCCTCCCCTCTCACAATGTAGCAGTATGATATTTTGATTATTTCCGGTGGATAACCAGTGTTCACAGACACGAAGGAAATGCTGGATAAGAGATAAAGGAAGCACAGGGCAGCCTTCAAAATGACGAGGGTAGTCAATTACTGGAACATTGTATTCACGCAGGACATCAGCGAGTTGGCTTCTCTTATCCCCGTCTCTAAAATTAATACCCAGAAATGAAGACTGGCTATGTTCTTCATGCAAATCTGTAAGAATACCAGTCAAATAGACTGGGTACATGCCATGTGGCAAGACTTCTGTGCAGAAGCATGAATCAAAAACTGCGCAATGTGACAAAGAGCAAAATCAGTTCAAATGGCACGTAAAAGGACAATGTGACCGTGTTACAAAATTTGGAGGCTCACCATAGACCCTATCAATAAACTCCAGTAATCCATCAGGAGGCCTCTTGTAGAAGAATCTACTAAGCAGTGACATTTCATATGAATGAATAGATCTTCTAAATGTCACTTGGGGTTCTCAGTACTTGCCCAGTTGCTCACTCGGACTGCAATTAGATTTTGTAAAGAACAGTAAGGTATATGAAAATCTAAGGGTGAACATCAGGTAAGTCACTTGATGAGTTGTACAGTAGGGTGAAGTCCAGCAATCAGTATAACTGAGATTAGTGAACACCTAACAGGACCATTTTGAGGAACTGACGTCGAATACTGCAAAATAAACTAACTACATTACCCCTTTGGAAAACCAACATTTCCTATCAATAACACATTAGCCGCCGATTGAGCACAATCTCACGGTCTGAAATTATTTAGCACACATTACAACATCACCCACCTCATTCATTCACAAGCCACTACCCGCTAGGGAAAAAAAAGGTTGAAACCAAACGGTAAGATCCCTAATGCATCACTTGGTTCAAAGTTGCAGCACTGCACACCTCCACTAGAGCCAAAAAGAAAAACCCTTGCAAATAGAGAGGGAAAATCGCAGCCCATTTGCTTCCAGCTCAAAAAAAAAAAATCCCCTCCGTTCGCTCCATATCAGATCGCGGCCACAGCCAGCACCAAACCCTAGCAACCCAAGCCCGCTATGGCTACCCCCATGCGCATCACGCTCTCTCTCACCCTCTGCGCGCGGGTGCGTTGCACGTACCAGAAACGCGCAAGCTGGTGTGGCCGCTAGGGCTTGGGAGCCCCCCCTGCGCCTGAAACCCTGACCTGACCTCGTACGGCACGGAAATGGATGCGGGGAAGGAGTCGAGACGCATGCTTACCTCGGAGGCGAGAGGAGTCGAGCCCCCCACCCTAGGTCGGTCGCCGCCGACGGGAGGAGAGGAGTGGCGGCGGCGGCGGCTGTGAGAGTAGAGCGGAGGAGGAGCAAGCGGCGGCGGGCGGCGGCGGTTTTTTTTTTTTTTTTTTTTGGTTTATGTGGCGGTGGTGGGTCGAATCGAATGGAATGGAGGGGAGAGGGAGAGAGAGATTCAGTTTTTGAGATTTGTCGTTGTTGTTTGTAATTTGTACTGGGCGCCTCCTCCCTGAGCTGTGCGCCTCCAGGACGGAACGGAACGGAACGGAGGAGCCAACGCCCACTGGGTAACAACAGCAAGTAGGTGTGACGGTTGAGGCCTCGTTCGGTTGGTTTAGTTGGTTGGGCTCAATTCCGGCCCATGGAGGTGGGTGGGGGGTTGATATTGTACGGAGTAAGTCCACTCTGACTCCCTTAACTAGTGGTCGAATATGATTCGTATTTTTGAATCACAATACCAGTTATCTCGATCTCCTAACTAATACTATCGGTGCAATTTGACTCCCTCGGTGGTTGAGGACGGTTTCGCCGATGGGACGCCTATGTGGCGGTGTTGACCTTGGCTTCATCCAACGTGGTGGTGACATGGCGCTTACATGGCATTAGAATTAGAAAAAAAAAAATGTGGGACCCTTTTGTTCCTAAAATATATTGTGGGATCCACTAACATGTCAGCGTGCGTCGGCCTCCCCACAAGGCACATGACGTGGTCAGGGAGGGGAAGAGGAGCCACGTCAATAAAACCGCGCTCCAAAACTGAACGGCCGCTAATGAGTCACTCTATTGCGGGGGATTAGTTCCTAACTGCCATTGCCGAACACAGCCTTAATCCATGTTTGTATAAGCTAGTAGTACTACCTCCGTTTTCAAAAGTAATGACTTCGCTGACTTTGACGTTTGATCATTCATCTTATTAAAAATATATATTATAACTTATTTTATACTGTAATAAAAAAACTATAATCTTAACTTGTAATTTCACATGCTTATACTTTATATATTTATGAATAAAACGAATGGTCAAATGTTATGTGAAAAGTCAACAATGTCACACTACAAAACGGATGTAGTAACTTATAAGCCAAAAAGCCTATGATAAACAAACAAGCAACTGTTTTTTTTTTCCTACTTTTGAAAGCCATAAGCTATTCTTACACTATTGCTAAAAGGTAAGTCGGAGTAAATTTTTCAGCTTATTTAAAGTGAAGGTATGACTGCATCAATACATATAAGGCTTCAAAGTCACTGGCTTATGAAATATACAAGCAAAAAAATTGGCTTAAAAGCCTAAGCCTAGGCCCTTAATATAGCTACATGACTCACTTTGTTCTATTCCATTTTTCCATTTCTATTTTATGAGGTCAAACCAAACTGTGTGTTGATGAAAGAGACATCCCGTTTAGGCTTGTACTACACCCCTAATTCCAATAGAAGCAGGGGCAGATGTACAGTAGAAGGACCGGTGTCAGGCGACACCGACGACTTTCACCAAAACCTATAGCGAAACTGCTTATTCATATGCTATAACACCATGATCTAAGTATAATTAACATACTATAACACCGATAGAGACGTTCTAGCACCAACGAATCAATTTTCTAGATCCACCACTGAATAGAAGCATGAAATTAAACACGCCCATCCAGTTCATGCATCTGATGTCTATCAGGTTCAGCAAGCTGGTGAAGGCAGCATGTTCTCCGACCTGGCACTGCTGAGTACACAAGAAAATATATATGAAACATATATAATGGCTGTTATAATTTATTCCTTTGAACCCTCTTCTGATTCTTGTTATGCTTATGAAATGAGAATGAACAGGCATATTGTTACGCATAAAAATGGCTTATTGTAATTCCTACAGGACACATGTACTCAACTTGCTTGGGTATTTTCGAAGTTGCCTCTTGGAATCACCTGAATAAAAAAACAGAAAGAAACGGATTACAGTGCAAATGGGCATATGACAAAAATATGGGCAGTCAGGCTACATCAGCATGGCAAGATACTGTATTTCATAAACCAATGAAACTGCTCAGCTGAAAAAAGAATGCAATCTGAATGGAATATATTGGAAAATCACATGAGAATAGTTGTTATGGTGAACATTTAGATTGAAACATACAGGGGATTGACTCGTGAATACCTTCAACCACATAAACACCATGCAGATGAAGACTTAGTCTGTGCTAGGCATAGAGACTTCTTTGTTTATGCTAGTCAGTAACATGGACACCATGCCTTGAGTGAATCCAGAAGTGTAAGAGTTTATTAAAACGAAATTAGCCTAATTCTGTGTCCAAATACTATTTTACACTGATATCTTTTAAGGTATATGCCAGTATCGTGATATCAATGTGTGTGTGTAAGCTCATAAGTCATAACTCATAAGTGAGCAAATCATATGGAGAAAAAAAATTGCACACCCAATGTCAACAATGATGACTTAAGCAAACTCATACAGTTCTGAACTTTTGAATCATCTGTAAGGATGGCAACGCAAGGATTCTCAGGGCATTCTGCTGGATGATCTGCCAGGTTCTTTTTGGATTATTCATTAGATCATTAAAACGGAATAATTGCTCGACACTTTAAAAAAATATGTTTTCTCAAAATACTTTCTTCTAGAGCATTTCTTAAACCACTTTTTTAGAACTGTTATTAAGCTTAATATCAGAATATTGAATTTATTCCTATAATTGAGTAGATAATCCTTGCAATAATCCGCTCAATAATATAAATCAAACGGGGTACTTTCCAGCTGCTTCAAAACTGACCCATCGTGTAGTAAGACTTAAGTAACTTTGAGGCAGCAGTTCTCTTTTTTGTTTGTCTTTCCTAGTGCAATATGTTTCTCTCATTCTTAATAAATTCGGCCATCCCAACAAAAGAACTTTTTTGCGAACACTCCAACAAAAGAACTTGCTGTGAAATAGGAATGCATGATTAAACAGGTATCTTAAGCTTTATCGACTCGGAGATGTCAAACACTAAATGGAAAAGGAAGACTTACAGCAACAGCCGTGGATCCTGCACCATCCTAGCGTAGAAAAACAATGGTAAGGATGGCGACGCTGAAGAAAAAATCAAAAAGAGAGGCAGAAAGTTAATCCAATCCAACTTCCCTGTGCTGACAGACAACCCTGGAATACTATATATTAGGTAGGATTCAGGAGCTTGCACTGTCCATGAAAATAGTTGCCCCAACCAACTCTCCCTCCAATAGTCCAAAACAAATTCTTGAAAATTTCGCAGTTGGCACCAAATGGAAATATTGTGCTACAAACTGCATTCCTCCTCAACACCCTTCCTCTGCCTGTATCTACTGCTCCTGCCGTGTTTTCTTCTACCGATGGCACATGCGGTGCATCGTCATGGTGGAATCTCACTGAGGTCTCAGCAGATGGCCCTCCTCCACTGGAAATCTACTCTCCAGAGCACAGGGCCGCAGATGAGGAGCTCTTGGCAGGCCAGCACAAGCCCCTGCAACTGGACCGGAATCACATGCAGAGCTGCACATCAAGCTATGTCCTGGGTCATCACCAACATCTCCTTGCCAGATGCCGGCATCCATGGCCAGCTTGGTGAGCTCAACTTCTCATCTCTTCCCTTCCTCACATATATTGATCTCAGCAGCAACAGTGTCTATGGCCCAATACCCTCAAGTATCAGCTCTCTATCAGCACTCACCTACCTTGACCTTCAACTCAACCAGCTCACAGGAAGAATGCCGGATGAGATCAGTGAGCTTCAGAGGCTCACCATGCTTGATCTTTCGTACAACAACCTCACAGGCCACATCCCTGCATCCGTGGGTAACCTGACGATGATCACCGAGCTCTCCATTCACCGAAATATGGTCTCTGGTCCCATCCCAAAGGAGATAGGAATGCTTGCCAACCTGCAGCTTTTGCAGCTGAGCAACAACACGTTGAGCGGCGAGATACCAACAACTCTAGCAAATCTGACCAACCTAGATACTTTCTATCTAGATGGTAATGAACTGTCAGGGCCTGTACCACCAAAACTCTGCAAGCTGACCAACTTGCAATATCTTGCTCTTGGTGATAACAAACTTACTGGTGAAATCCCCACATGTATAGGCAATCTCACTAAGATGATCAAACTCTATCTCTTTAGAAACCAAATAATTGGTTCCATTCCCCCTGAAATAGGCAATCTCGCCATGCTCACCGATCTTGTTCTCAATGAAAATAAATTAAAAGGTTCCTTACCCACAGAACTAGGCAACCTCACTATGCTGAACAATCTTTTCCTCCATGAAAACCAAATTACTGGTTCAATACCCCCAGGACTAGGGATCATATCAAATCTCCAGAACTTAATCCTGCACAGCAATCAAATCTCTGGCTCTATACCTGGCACCTTAGCGAACCTTACCAAGCTAATTGCACTGGACCTCAGTAAAAATCAGATAAATGGCTCTATCCCCCAGGAGTTCGGCAACCTAGTGAACCTTCAACTTTTGTCTTTGGAAGAGAATCAAATTTCCGGCTCAATACCGAAATCTTTAGGGAACTTTCAAAACATGCAAAATCTGAATTTTCGTAGTAACCAATTGTCGAATTCTCTTCCTCAGGAATTTGGAAATATCACAAACATGGTTGAGCTAGACCTAGCAAGTAACTCCCTTTCAGGGCAGTTGCCAGCAAATATATGTGCTGGCACAAGCCTCAAACTTTTATTTCTGTCTTTAAATATGTTCAATGGCCCTGTTCCGAGGAGCTTGAAGACGTGCACATCGTTGGTTCGACTTTTCCTTGATGGCAACCAGTTAACGGGAGATATATCCAAACATTTTGGTGTGTATCCAAAACTCAAAAAGATGAGCTTGATGTCCAATAGGCTCTCTGGGCAGATTTCACCAAAGTGGGGTGCTTGTCCAGAATTAGCTATTCTAAATATAGCAGAAAATATGATCACAGGCACAATACCTCCAGCTCTGTCTAAATTGCCCAACCTAGTTGAACTAAAACTCAGTTCTAATCATGTAAATGGTGTGATTCCACCAGAAATAGGGAATTTAATAAATCTATATAGTCTGAATTTGTCGTTCAATAAGTTATCAGGATCCATACCTTCGCAGTTGGGAAACCTGAGAGATTTAGAATACCTTGATGTTTCCAGAAATAGTTTGAGTGGACCAATACCTGAGGAACTTGGGAGATGCACCAAACTACAGTTACTGAGGATCAACAACAACCACTTCAGTGGGAATTTGCCTGCCACAATTGGAAATTTAGCAAGCATACAAATCATGCTAGATGTTAGCAATAACAAACTTGATGGTTTGTTGCCGCAAGACTTTGGAAGGATGCAGATGCTGGAATTTCTAAATTTATCTCACAACCAGTTCACTGGAAGAATTCCGACTTCCTTTGCAAGCATGGTGAGCCTATCAACACTTGATGTGTCATACAATAACTTAGAAGGACCATTACCAGCAGGGCGACTATTTCAAAATGCTTCAGCAAGCTGGTTTCTCAACAATAAAGGTCTATGCGGTAATCTCTCTGGCCTGCCGTCTTGTTACTCAGCACCTGGTCACAACAAAAGAAAGCTATTTCGTTTTCTGTTGCCAGTTGTTCTTGTTCTGGGTTTTGCCATTCTTGCTACAGTTGTTCTCGGAACGGTGTTTATTCATAACAAGAGAAAACCACAAGAAAGTACTACAGCCAAAGGAAGGGACATGTTCTCTGTTTGGAATTTTGATGGAAGATTAGCATTTGAGGATATTGTCAGGGCAACAGAAGATTTCGATGACAAGTACATCATTGGAGCGGGAGGTTATGGCAAGGTCTATCGAGCACAACTCCAGGACGGGCAGGTAGTTGCTGTGAAGAAGCTTCACACAACTGAAGAAGGGTTGGGTGATGAAAAAAGATTTTCATGTGAAATGGAAATCTTAACACAAATCCGACAACGAAGCATTGTCAAACTGTATGGATTCTGCTCCCATCCAGAGTACAGGTTTCTTGTCTATGAATACATAGAGCAGGGAAGCCTCCATATGACCTTAGCTGATGATGAGTTAGCTAAGGCATTAGATTGGCAAAAGAGGAATATTCTTATAAAGGATGTAGCTCAAGCACTATGTTATCTGCACCACGACTGCAATCCACCAATAATTCATCGAGATATAACCAGCAACAACATCTTACTTGATACAACTTTGAAGGCTTATGTCTCAGATTTTGGTACAGCGAGGATTTTGAGACCTGATTCATCTAATTGGAGTGCACTAGCTGGTACATATGGCTACATAGCTCCTGGTATATACTTTCTTCTCATACAAAAAGCTTTGATATCTAATCATTGATTACTAATATGTGTTCTCTCCTTGTGTAGAGCTGTCCTATACATCTTTGGTGACAGAGAAATGTGATGTGTATAGTTTCGGCATGGTTATGCTAGAGGTAGTGATTGGGAAGCACCCAAGAGATTTATTGCAGCATCTGACTTCATCAAGGGATCACAATATAACAATCAAGGAAATCCTGGATTCACGACCTTTAGCACCAACAACGACAGAAGAAGAAAACATAGTTTCCCTCATTAAGGTGGCGTTTTCTTGCTTGAAAGCTTCTCCGCAAGCAAGACCAACAATGCAGGAGGTCTACCAGACACTAATTGATTATCAGACTTCTAGTTTTCTATCCAAAAATTGCAGTCGAGTTATATTGGATTAGCTATGGGATTCATAAGCAACCAGGTATTAAGGATTACTTTCCCAATTCATTCTCATAAGTAGTATCAAAGTTTTAGTAAATTCAAAATCATATATTGCAGTACCAACAAAGCCCATTCATTATAGCACTGAATAAATACTTGCATGAACTCTATTTTAAATTGGCAAATATGTCCAAAATTGACTATGTTTGCACAAAAGTCAAGGTAAAGAATCAGATGACTTATGTTATGCTACAACAGTCAAAAGGTAAAATGAACGATTCAGTGACTATTGTACAGTACTCAATTTGTGACTCATTCCGACAAGCACTGTTCATTTTCGTTGTCTTCTCATACCATACTTTTAAATCCACTACACTGCTTTGTTTCTTAGCAATGAAGATTACTGAGGTGAAGGCCCTATCTTTTTCATATGCTCAAAACTAAACCATTCTTTTCATTAAAAAAAACTAAACTAAATTCATGGGAAATAAATTACCTCATAATTGTAGGATTTACACACGATAGTTGCTCCATGACACTATAGGCTTAAGAAGTCATTGCTGGGACATCGTAACACCTGAACATTTACACAACTAGATGAAACCTTACGCTTTGCTGCGGGAGTTTACTATGATAATAATAAGTAAAAATAATGTGTAAGATATCTTAAACAACATAAGCTTACATAAATGGAGTATAAGTTTACATAATTTGATGTGATTTAAATTTAAATAGTATGTAGAATGATGATTCAAATGTAAAAGTAAGATGATGTGGCTTTATGAAAGAAGAAAAGAATGAAGATAATTTATACCATACATCTAAGGGCTAAAAAAATTGAGATGATATGGCTTAATGAGAGAAGAAAAAAAAAGAGAGATAATTTGAACCATAGATTAATCATCTAAGGACTAAAAACAATTGATGTGATATGACTTAATGAGAGAAAAGAAAAATAGCATGAACTAAGTGAGATTGAACTATATTGGTATATAGGATATTATAAAAAATGATGGAGAGATATATTGAAATATTATGTGAATTATGTGGAATAATTTAACATGCTTACATTTTAAATCTCTAAAATTTAATGAATTATTAAATTATAAATAATATAGCATGCCTGCATTATGCTTAAATGTAATAATTGTTAGTGGATGATGATGTGGCATCTTTGCATGTTAAGCTTTAGGAATTAGTGGCTATAACTTTGTAAGAGAGGATTTACAACCATGGAAAACCTGTTTGACTGACTGACATACATACCCTCTTTGTCTAAAGAAGCAATAGACGACAAAAAATGTTATCGAATTCAATCTTACAAACATAATGAAGAAGGACAACCAGTGCTTTCGTAGCAATATAGAATATAACTAGAAAGTAAAGACAAGAGTAACTATTCATCCAGACAAGGGTGATCGAACATTTCTTTTCAGATAAAATTAGGTGATTGAACTGAACATGTGGCAATTCAAAGAAAGCAGCTAAGTTATTATCTCTAAACCATTTGTTCAATGGTCTCAATTCACACTAGCTTTCACTCTGCTACACATATTCTAGCAATCCAATTAGCAACAACGCATTAATTCACTCTGCACTGAAATTAGCCCCCAGAAATACATATAGCTGTACGTCTTTTGATCCTAAAATTATGTGTATAGCTGTATCTGTATACATACAAGACGACGACGACGACGACCAAGAAGAAGAAGAAGCATTGGTGGTGAAGCCGCGGCGGTCCTGCCTTCCTCTTCATTCTTCTCGGCCTCCTCCTCGATTCGCCGCCGCGAGGGCCTGGAGCACCATGGAGTTGGGGTTCACCATGGGAGGGGGCCTTCCCAGTTCCCACTCACCTCGATCTCGTCAGAGCGTGTTCTTGGCGACGATGTCCTTGGGGGAATGCATCCGGGTCCACCCCCGGCGCCGGCGGGGCAGAAGGGAACGGCGGCGACGGAGCGACGCGACCTCGCCGTTGCAGAGGTCGGCGGTGAGGACGCTGGTCGGGGAGCGGGACATTATTATGTCATTGTCACGAGTGGTTTTAGTCAAAGATACCACTGCTAACCCCGCAAAAAAAAAAAAAAAGATACCACTGCTAAAATAGATTTGATAGATGGAATATATCTTATTCAGGCAAGAATGTCGCGATTTTTTTTTTTAAAAAAAAATAGTCACGTACTTCCAATAATATTACACATACGTGTAAAATGTTATCTTAAAATACATTATATTTTAGCCATAAAAAAGATAAATAAGTTTTTGCCTCTGGGTGATTGAGCGCCCCTTCCCCTTCCCTCCTTTGTTTTGTTGATGGAGTACTAGTATTTTTCTTCCCCTGAAGCAGCCAGGCAGTTCCAGTTCCATGGCGACCTTCTGGGGTAAAAACTTATTTGAAGGGAAAAATGTGTCGTGGTAAGAGCGGTGAGAGTGGTGTCGTGGCGACACGAGGGCGCCACGGCGTGGCGACATTGGAGCGCGCGCGCAAGGTGTTCAACACTTTTCCCCCAAGGAAAAGCGCTCGAATTGGAGGAAATTTTCCCTAAAGCGTGGTGAGATCCCCCCATCTGCGCGGCCTGCTTCGCGTCCCCCTGACCTTGGAGGGGAATCCTGGGCTGCCTGGGAGCCCAACGCTTTGGTTGGGCTACACCCATACCGTCCCGCGTTCTCAGCCCAGCCTTTGGGTTTCTACATCGATGACCTTTTCCCGAAAGCCTCAATGTCTCCAAGCCGCTGGCTGTGGGTGAGAAAAGAGAGGGGTCTCGATCCGGAGCTAGGGTTCCCTGCTTCCTCCTCAGATATTCGTCGATTTGGGGGCAGTGCGAGGGAGATCTAGAGGGTTGAGGAGAAGAAGCGAGATCACCGCTTCTACACGAAAGTGGTGATAGATCGGCGTCCCCTGCAACCGCGTGTTGACCAACAGCTGTACAAGCATCGTATGATGGATCTAGATGCAGAGAAGAGAACCATTGCCAGCGAAAATGGACCATTGCCAGCGGCCACGCATAAGACAACCGTCAGCGAAAATCCGTTTTCACTGGCGGCTAGCATAACCGCCAGCAAAGACTGATTTTGGCCGCCAGGAAAAATCATTTTTGTAGCAGTGAGTAGGACGTCGAGACACATTTTAAACCTACTCCCTCCGTCTCAAAAATTAATTTCTTAGGACAAGGGGATGCAAAGCGAAGTAGGATGAAATTCAATAAAATCCAGGCTACAAAGCACAATTTGGGTAACCATTAACCAACAGTGCATGAAAATCTAGGCAATTTGAGAGAAACCACGAGCAACAAAATTGAGCAAAGAAAGGCCGTGGTTTATGCCCATCAATACTGGCCCAACTACCTTTGCAGCTCGGGCCTGCGATCCAACTTTAACAACGGAATAAGTTCACTTTAGTTACCTCAAATTTGTCACCAAGTTCGAAATTCATCCCTGAACCGTAAAATCGAATATAACACACCCCCAACTTATAAAACCAGCGCAAACGAGATCCCTTAATAGTATTGTCCCCGGTTTTGGCTGACATGGCGCATACGTGGCTCCTTTGACTAAGTGTTTGTCCCACATGACATTGACGTGGCGCTTCGACCTGGAAAAATAATCAAACCTGTGGAACCCACATGTCAGTTACACACAAAATAATAAAAACAGTGGGGCCCATGTGGCCCCACGTGTCATCCTCACTGCTTCCCTCTTCTCTCTATCCTCTTTCTCTCCCCTATTCTCTCTATCCTCTCTCTCTCTCCGGCCATCGAAGCGGGGTGGGCGGCGGAGGGGGCAACAACAGCGGAGGTGTCCAGAGGAGGAGCTCGAGGTTGTCGGCGAGCGCGGCAGTTGTGGCTGGTGCGACAGCGGTTGACGACGATGGTTCACTCCGCTCTGCCAGCATGCTCTATCTACCGCCACTCCAGCCACCGCCCGCCCCGCTCTGCCATCTCAGTAAGTGAGGCCATTAGAGCATCTATGAGATGAACCAGCTTACTACTAGAGAGAGAGGATAGAGAGGAGATGAGAGAGAGGATAGAGAGAAGAGGGGAGTAGTAACGATGACATGTATGGGTCACATGGGCCCCAATATTTTTTATTATTTTGTGTGTGAAATTGGCATGTTGGTCCCAGGGGTTTTATTATTTTTCCAGATCAAATTGCAATGTAAGCGTCACGTCAAATGCCACGTGGGAAGAGGACATAGTCAAAGGAGCCACATAGGCGCCACGTCAACCAATACCGACGATAATACTGCTAAGGGAGCTCGTTTGCATGGTTTTGTAAGTTGAGAGATGTGTTGTATCCGGTTTTGTGATTCAGGGATGAATTTCGAACTCGGTGTGAACATATTCCGCTCACAAAATGACTGGCCTACATGGATAGGCCCATCCTGAAGATGACAAATGATTTTCTAAAAAAAAAAAGAACTAAGGTGATAAAATGATTTTCAGGACAACAATCAGCTGCTGTGTTACATAAATAGCTTCTACACTACTCCCTCTGGGCTGGTAATACTTGTCGTTTTAGACAAGGGTGGGGTCAAACTTTAGAATCTTTGAATTTGAATTATTTTTAAAACATTTGTCTTTCAAATATGGTAGCTATATGTATAGATTAGTCTTGAAAAGTACTTTAATAAAATCATATATTTGTTAACACTTTTTTACATATTATAATAGAAAATAATGGTCAAAGTATTATCAACCCGGAGGAAGTATCACACAACAACATCATTTTCAGTCCTAAAGATCTACATTTTTTCTAGTACTACATATTAATTGTGTGGAAACTCATCTCCTCACTCATCAATGCTTTGACACATTGATACTCCATAGTACAGTGAATGTAGACAGTAGAATGGAAAAAGCGAAATTTGGCTAAATCCCAAATTAAGATATTTATCTTCATTATTTTAGACACAATGTTTTGCCAGCTATACCTTATCGTCCTCTTCAGCGTTTTTGTAACGATCTTCCTAACACAACCAACTATATTATAGAAAGCACCTTTAACAAAAAAAAAAAACACACCTCACATAAACGTGCTTGATCTGCATGAAAGAAAAGGAAAGAAAATGGAATGGAACGAAACAATAAAAATGGTGAGTGTAATCCTTCTCGAGAAGAGAGAGATACATGAAAGGAATGGGGAATCGTCTGAAAGATGGAGAATGGTGGTCAGAGCAAGTTTAATAGTACAGCTCACTACTAGTTCTAAATTATTTATAGCCAATGTAATAGTCAATTCATACAATAGTGCTTACTATACTATTAATATCTGGTCTCACCTGTCATGCACACATTATGTCTTGAAGTCCGTGCTGCAGCTGGCTACAGATCTATAGCCCGCTGCTATTCTCTCTTTCTTTATCTCTTTAAAATATGTTTATAGCTGGCTTATAACCTTCTATTATACCTGCTGTCAAGCCTCCAATCATACGTGAGAGTGCGGTCACCGTCCATGTTCCTTCTCCTTGGAAATCTCAAATCATCACGCAACAGTACTAGCTGCCTGATGAAAACAGAGTCTACTTCTTTCTCCTTAAAAGAACTTTCTCTGATATCCAGATTGAGTTTATATAGGATAGAGGAAGTTTTTATTAGCCGTAATCAAAATTTAAATTTTAAAATGATTTTAGAATTCATCTTAATCTGTTATTCGGTATTAGCTTTTAAAATATTAATAACGTACTTAGATATAAAAATTATAACTGAAATTATTTTTTTTACTTTTTAATAACTCATTAGCAGTAGCTTAAACGAAACAGAGATCATTCCAACCTAACGAGTAATTAATTTCTACTATTTAGGAAGTGCAATATCCTTCTCTTTCAACACTTTATTATGCAAGTGAATGGCTGGTACGGACGGCTCAACACAATATTGATCAAACTAAAATCTGGTAAGATCCCAGATGTCATACCCATGCTAGACGCTCTGACAGTTTGACTTTGGCACATATATTTCTTTTTTTTATACATATATTTCTTTTTTTTATGACATAACAAACGTGTACACACACCACTATACATACAACATCACATTCACACATCTTACAAATGTGTCCATAACACACACTTAAAGAGATAGAAACTATCAGCACGACGGCACATCCCTAATCTCATTAAAATCCCATCGAAGTTTTACCTGAATGTGCGTAATATTTATGTATACCAGGATTAAACTCTAGATGGGTGAAGTCGTGCACCACTGCATCACTGATGCATATATATCTCTTATTATATTGTTTAAGTTTATCAAAAAGGGCATGTCACAATTTGTGTGGCTAATCCTTATTAGCTGTAAGTTAGACAAGTTTAGGCAAAAATGCATGCCTATGGCAAGTGAAACCAAAAGATATGGTATAGCAAACATATGGCAATAAAATAAACATTAGACTTGGTTGATCAAAGTTGCTTGCTAAAGTTGTGGCAAAGTGTTACCAGCAAGCTCACGGTTAGGGACACGAGGAGGACGCAACATTTTTAACCTTACGTTTTTCATTTTAGTTTCTTTGTTTTAAGAATTGCACTTCTTTCTTATACTCTTATGTCATATGCTTTAATTTTTTCGCTGATTACTACTCCATCCATCCCATTTTGATCCTGCCCTAAGATTTTTTTAGGTCTTCCCAAAATGATTATAATTAACAAGTGTCTTTTCGTTACATCCATTGTGGATGTAGATACCGGATTTTAATCCATTTTCTAAAAAAAAGGTGTCTTTTCATTTATTTGTACAGAGAGTAAATGGATATCATTAAATGTGTTGCATGCAACCAATCGAAATTAATTTCTATTGATGCAATGGCATGCAATATTTAAAGCATGAGTAATCTACGGGTCACGAAGTGATGGAGCACCTTAACCGATTAGAATTACTTTAAGAATGATAAATATTTTGGTGTCTTTGGTTTTTATGCCTTTTACTTAGGAGATGATTAAACTGAGATGGAGAGAGTACTATTTTCCATTTTCTTTTATGACATACTCCCTCCGTTTTTTAAATAGATGACGCCGTTGACTTTTTCTCACATGTTTAACCATTCGTCTTATTCAAAAATTTTATGCAAATGTATAAGATATAAATCACACTTAAAGTACTATGAGTGGTAAAACAACTCATAACAAGATAAATTATAATTACATAAATTTTTTGAATAAGACGAATGGTCAAACATGTGAGAAAAAGTCAACGACGTCATCTATTAAAAAAAGATGTAGTATAAAGTTGTTTCCCCCAATTCTTTAGATAATATTTTTTTCTCGAATGTTTTGTTTTTTGGTCTCATGAAAGTTGAAGTGGGAACTATGGTCCAGGGCACTGACAATGAGCTGATGATCTAGATGCTTACCCCCACCGTAGTCACTTCTAAAATTGTGCTCAGTCTTTACCAATAGGACGAAAAGTGCCAACCCATGCAAATGGATTTGGTTGTCACTGCCCATCAAACAATATCTAAAATGGTGCATATAAAGCATATAACACATCATCTGAGTTTGTTTTTTTTTAAAAAAAATAGTGCCATCTGCTTAGTTATAACGAAATGGCATATCAAACATACCATCTAGGGGTGTCAACAGGTCGAATGCTAATTGAATAGTGGACTTCCATATTTTCTATACAAAGACTAATCGAACCATTATCTTAAAAGAAAGACTAATCGAATTTGAATATTCATGGATGCAAATATGAATCAAATGCAGGAACAGATTGATATGAATTTGAAACGGATATAGTTTAATTAGATCAGTCAAATCATTGCTTGAAACTATTGGTGAGACGCTATATATCATGATTCTGCAACTCTTCTTTCACATGTCGCAACACTCTATGTTCAGGATGCCCTGCTAATATATCCAATTGAGAACCAACCATCAAAGTACACCCTGTCAAACCATACCAAAAGGGAAACACTAATCCAAAAGCCATCACAAAATATAGTAGGCGATTAGCCTAGTTAGATCCTTGCTCAAATAACTCTTACACCGTCAACCCACAAATATAAATATTTCTAGAATTTTTTTAAAGTAGAAATTAAGTTCGAGGAGAAAATACTTTCTGCCCTAATTAAAGAAGGGATGGAAAGGGGTAGGAGGGGGCAAGGGCTAAGATGACAAGAAATTTGAGTAAGAGATGATAGATAAGAGACGTCGTACTCTAATATGATTTTATTTACAGACAAAATGTAAATGCTTGGAATGCTTATATCTGTGGATAGAAGTAGGAAGTAACTATACAATGGCAGCACACCCATCATAAAAGTTGTTTGAGCATTTGAGATGTGCAAGCTATTCACATCACATCCCTGTCACTATCCCATCCCATGTGTTCCTTTGCTTTGCAATTGTCTCATGCATGAAATGAACACAACACCCACATTCGCACACATAGCAAGGAGGAGTATGAAGAATATCAAGCTGATAAGTGTCTCATTTATTAAGGTCCTTTTCTCCTCTTTTTCCTTGATGGAAGAATGATTTCAGCAAGGAATGATGCTTTAAACTCCTGCCAAGTGTAGGCATAGGGTGCGTTTTCGTTTGATGGACAAAGGAGAGAAAAATACCTCATTTTCTACATGCATGCTTTTCAATGCTAAACGTGTGCTTTTTAAAAAAAGAAAAAAAATAAAAATAGCTTTAAAAGAATTATATTAATCTATTTTTAAATTTAAAATAATTATTCCCTCTGTCCCTAGATATTTGACACCGTTGACTCTTTTAAACATGTTTGACCGTTCGTCTTATTCAAAAAATTTAAGTACTTATTAATTATTTTCCTATCATTTGATTCATTGTTAAATATACTAGTTCTAAAGTTTTTGAATAATATTCACAAATTTTTTTTAATAAGATGAATGGTCAAAAATATTTAAAAAAGTCAACAACATCAAATATTTAATGACAGAGAAAAATACATTTAATTAATCATACGCTAATGAATCATTAATTATGCATGCCTTCTTGATCTTCTCTTTTTTTCCCCTCGCAAACACAATCCAGGAGCTGCCGCTAACACAATTCCAAGGATCAAAGGAGCTTTGGAATTCCAAAGCCTGGTCCTGTGGGCCCCACCCCAAACCCCCATCCCTCCCTCCTTCCAGATCCAAACGATTTCTGACCTACCCGTCTCACTTGTAAAACCCTCACTGACATGCGGGCCCATAAGGCCCTATGGCCCACGCGCACGTCACCTAAGCTGGGTTCTTATCTGGTCGAACAAATTAACTCATGCCTCTTTTGTTATTTCGCACAGGAAAAGCTACCCAATAAACGCTGACGTGGTAGGTGGGGCCCGCGCATCAGTGGGAGACTCACCGACCGAGCTCTCTCGGGTGCGCGTAGCAGAACACGCTGCCTTTCCCGATCTCCGGGCGGCCTGGGCTTGGCCACGTCAGCATGGCACTGACACCTCGGCCCCACCGCGGTGGCCTCCCTGTGGGCCCCACACGTCAGTTGCGTGCGCGTGGCGCCGTGATGAGGAGGCCGTCCACTCCACTACACCGTTTTTTTTTCTTTTTTTTTTCGAGTTCGCACCTGCGTCAGGTCACAGGTGGGTGAGAATGTGAGATCGAAGTCGAACTGTGCAACTTTTACGCGGATACCCCTCTGATTTTTAGTTTGTTACCTTTTTCAGATGCACCCCTACAAGTTTAGGAATTTACGTAGGACTGTGACGGCTTAGGATTTTTGATGCCCTGAAGGTTAGAAAGACAGGACGGGCAAAGACATGGACAAACCTTTGACACCATAATTGGATTGGGAGGGTGGCTAGGAGTTATGGAACAAGGGAAAAAAAGGCTATGGCATAAAACAAGTTATGATCCAAGATGGGGACATGAGGACCATCTATGATGGCCTGAGCAAAAGGAGACGATGGTGGCGATGGTTTGGGAGTAGCGTTTTGTAGAATCAATAGGGTTAGATGGTACATGTGACGTCGATGGATGTGTGAGAAACGTCGTGCATTCAACCTAGATTTTTCTTGAGAGAATTCAGTTCATAGCACAAAAATGATATTTTATAACTAGCAATTGAACATGAGAAAAAAGATATAGTTCTACACATTTGTGTTAATACGCAACACAAAACAATATTTGTGACTAGAAATTTGAAATGTGCAAAAGGCCAGTGTTATTATTATTTTACTAAGAAGGTAACCCTCGCATTCACGCGTGTATGCATCGTAGGTTGTGTTTGAGATACTTATATAAGGTCGACTGTGCCAAAATGTCATATTTCTTATATAGCAAAATATAAACATATGAATCTTGCATTGTTGATTTGATTGTAATTTGAGCAATAGGTAGATAAGAAATCAGACGTACTGTTCATAATTATTGATTTTTTTGTATTTAAGTTTCACGGCTAAAAAATAGGGAGGAGGAGATTAACGAAGAGCATAGAACTCGAGTCGGAGGGAGGGGTGTGTAGTGCTATGTGCATGAGTGTTGACGGTCGTTACAGATAAATTTCGATCATCAATGTAACTAAAATAATGGAGAATTAATTGTGCTTGCAATGCATATTTATTTCAGAATAATATAGTTCCACTTGTACTTAGAGAATAATAAATAATATGTTGTAGGAGTTTATCAAATAAAATAAAGAGAAAGTGAATAAACCTCACTCCTAAGCAAGCAAACGGATAGGGAGGGCCCACAAGATAGGTGTAACCGCCTTAACTGCCACAACCGTCAATAGGACCCACCTGCCAGCCACCCTGCCAAACCTGGAGTCCTGCTGGGCTGGCCCAGGCTAGCTGCGGCTCCAGCTGGCCTTACACGTGGATGTCCAGGATAGCTTATTGTTGACGGTTACAGGGGTAAAATGGACATTTCGCATGGCAGTAAGTGTCATACCGACCCTATAAAAGGAGAAACTCATTCACTCTCTCAACACGCTCAAGCAAGCTCAAGATTCCTTTTCATACTTTATTTAGTAGTTTAGTGCTAAGTGGAAGTAGTATAGAATAATTCTCGGAGTCCTCGAAGCTTCCGGAAGAGTTTCGGTATGGCTCTAGTAGCTTTTTTATTCTCTTCTGTATATATTCTCGGTATTCTACTTAGTATGAGTACTGCTCTTACTTTATATTTGCGTCGGTATAATTGTGTGGGTAGCCTACTAGAGAGGTGCAATGGTGTGAGTTTAATGCCCGATTTATCGGTTGCTTTATATCATCTGCAGAGGTGTAGAGTAGTATTTATTAATGTAAGCATGGTGCTTAGATTAGTAAGTATCATTATCTGGGCATATATGCTATGAGACAGTAGAGGTGGGTCGCTGATGGTGATAGCTCAGTACGGGTATTCCTCCACGTTAGTATATATTCCTAAGACAAATTCTTGGGAAGGGTATTCCTCCGTATTTAGCCTCGGTTGGACGGCCATGACAAGTTGTCGTAAGAAACTCGACTACTCGGGGTGGTCTCTCGAAATATCAGGAGGGCACTGCTAGGGGGTATTGGGCACATGATTGTATACTAGCAAGTGCAGAGTAAAGTTGAGTGTATATTAGAAGTATAGGAAATGAGTTCTTTCTATCTTTTCTTCCACTTAGTTAGAATTATTTATATGAGGAAATCTATATGCTTCGCTTCGTGTCACTCTATCCTTATATTAAATTAACCCTTGTTTAGGCTTTGATAAAGGCAAGTGATATATATGTGTATTTATTAGCGTGGTTCTCTCTTTCATAATCTTCCCTTGGGATTAAATAAATATGATACATTGGAATACTTCCGGATAAAATGCTACAATGGTATATCCGTGCACGTGCAGATTACTTCTGTAACCATAAATATACCAGGACTATTCCTGCTGGGAATGAATATTTTTAGTCATGCCGTTAAGAAATACCAATAATGAGATGGGAAGGTGGTTGGGACTTTCTTTTTCTAATTTATCTAGATGATTTAAATGAATACTGATAATTAGATTTTTTTCCCCTCAGGTTTTGAGGATTTTCTTTTCTAATTTTTAAGAAGTGACATGTCACGATTTAAGAGTTTTCTAAAAGCAGATTTTGTGGTTGAAAATAATATTAATAGGTCATCGATTTAAGTGAAAACCCGATGGTTAGACGTTTTAATTTTTTGTTTAAATTTTAGGTATTTTTTTAATTTTTAAAACATGACACATGTTGACTTAATAACGCTCTAAAATGTAAAACACGGTGACTTTGTATTTTTCTATTTTTTATTATATATAATGATTTAAGATGACATACTACATATTGTCAAATTTTGTCATTGTCAATATTTGTAACTAGGTGAAACCCCGCGCATTGCTGCGAGAGTTTATTATGATAGCACTAGGTAAAAATAATGTGTAAGATAGCTAGACAATATAAACTTATGTAAGTTGATGTGGCTTTATGAGAGAAGAAAAGGATGGAGATAGTTTGGATCATAGATTAATCATTTAAGAGCTAAAAACAATTGAGGTGATATGACTTCATAAGAAAAGAAAAGGATGAAAACAATTTGGACCATACATAATCATCTAAGGACAAAATAATTGATATGATATGGCTTAATGAGAGAAGAGAGAGAACATATTAGTTAGGATGAACTATATAGGTATAAAAATATGAGACATATTGAAATATTATGTGAATTATGTGAGATGATGATTTAGGGCCTATTCGGCTGCTTTGTTAGCAGCTGCACAAAGAAAACACTGTGGCTGTTGGCTACAACACAGTGAAAAAGAGTGTAGCCGAATAGAACCTTAATATGCTTGTAGTTAAAAAGCTATAGAATTTAATGAACTATAAAATATTTTATAGATAATATAACATTGTTGTATGATGATGTTTAAATGTAATAATTGTTAGTGTATGATGATGTGACATCTTTTCATGTTAAGCTTAGGATTTAGTGGGCTTAAACTTTACAGTAAGAGATGACTAAATACATGCTTGTTGTTTTCTAATGCCCTTGTGTCAAAACTTCACACAAATGTTTCATAACAATCCAAAGGTAGTTCCGTAACTTAAGATGATCGTGCATGCTTTTTCTCCCCCCGTTTTTTTTACCGTGTTCAAATCTGCACAAGAACGAAAAGTTCACATGTATTAAACTGCTACGAGAAACAATTGAATATTTCTTGCACGAATTATCCTCCTAACTAGGATAAAAGCAAATGTATTTTGTCGGCAATAAACCGTTTGCTAAGTTGAGAATATTTGGATAAACTATGTACTCATTTTAAAACGTACTACCATGTGATTGATAACGTGCCATTCCAAATGCACGGTTCAAGCCATTGGTGCCATCTAGAAATCCGAAGAATTAAAATGGCAGTAATTAAACCATCCTTAAAAAGAAAAAACAATTCAAGTTGAACCATATCCTATGATCCCTATCCACCCATAATCCCAGTCTTACTTGAACCATCTGTAATAAATAGCCGTGCCACTAGATCCATCCATCCATCCATCCATATTTCAAGCAAGAATTAATTGGAGATACCTTAATTAGAGAAAGAAAGAAAGAAGAGCAGACTGAGATTCTTCAGTTTCCCCTCCCTTCTTCTGATATATGTATTTAAAATAAGAATTCACCTAAAAAGTGGTAGTAGTAGTAGTACTTGATCCATCTATTTAAAACTAATAATCCAATTGGAGCCCACAGGAGGGGAGAAGAAGTGAAGGGTGAGAAAGAAAAAAAAATAAAAAAAGGGGCCGATGATGAGGAGGAAAAAAACAAATAAAAATTCCAACCTGGTGCGACCGCACCCTCCCCCCCGCCCGACCCGGTATCTGCGTCACGCCCCCCGCGCGCACGAGGACACGCGTCGCACCCCCCGACAGCTGGCTCCCACCGGTGTCCGGGCCCACCTGGCGGTGACGTTAGAGGCGGAGCGGGGTACAACCCGGGTGCGGGTAGCCCGGTGGCCTCGAACCCTCTTCCACCGAGGCTATAAATACCGCCCCCCCACCCCCCCCCCTCCTCGCCTCACACCCACCCCCCACCCCCCCTCTCCTCCTCTCTCGATTTCTCGAAGAAGGAAGAAGCAGTCGTCACGCTCACCGACCGCTCGCTCGCTCGTGGGAGGAGGCGAGGAGGTGACACACACCACCACCCAGACCAAAAAAGGGGGGCAAGAAAAAAAAACTTGAGAAAAAAAAAATATCAAACGCATCGCATCGCACCGCATCACACGAGGAGGAGGAGGAGGAGCGCGCGGTGGGAAACCCTAGTCAAAGCCGCCGCCGCCGCCGCGGGAGGAGGAGGAGGAGACGAGGCACAGGGCCGGATCTGGCCGCGCCGCCGCCGATCGCCTGGTACGGAGATCCCCCCCCTTCCCCTCACGCCTCCCCTGCTCCCAACCAACCCTAGGACGACCAACGGCGAACGGATTGAACCCTAATAGATTATTGATTGATAGTAGATAGATAGCGCGTGATGTGTGGTGGTGGTTTGATTTGATTGGACTGGACGCGGCGGGGGATTTTTTTTTAAATATTTTTGCCCTGCCGAATTGGGGCTTTTATTGAGGAGAAACTTCTCTCGAGGAGATTTTGCCGAATCTAGAAACGAAATGGGGATCAGGGGGCTCAGGGGGTGGTTGCCGAATCTAGTAACTGTTTGCGGGGTGGTAACGATCCCCCTCGCTTTACGAAAAATTTCCACCAGATTGCTGATTTAAGACTGGGGGTGGGTTTAAATACACGGGGGTGCTTGGTAGATCGAGCAGAGCAACGGGGGGAATTGCGTCATGGAGTTGTGGTAATAAAGGGATGGTAGTACGTTTTCTCCTTTTTGTTTTTGCGAGTGGAATGAAATGCCGAGTGATGATTCAGTTCGAATGGTCCATGTGCTGCTGTTCTGCGCGTCTGTTGAATGCTCTGTTATAAATTTTCGTAATAAATTCTAGTGCTTGACAATTGACTAGAGTTAGTCACTGCATTGCTTTTGCTGTCATCAGCTGCTGCTGCTATTGCTGTCTAGAGTTTCTTAGTTTCTCTGCTTAGGTTGATCAAACAAGCATTTTAAGTTATTACTACAGTGGTGTATTTTCCAAGTTTCAATAGTCCTGGTATGTTGTAGTATTCATCATGCTAGGTTTTGTGGAGAGGTCACAACCACTAGAAGGTTAAAGCTATTGCTTTATCTGCCGCTATGCTGGCTGCCCTGTTTTTTTTGTTACTTAGTAAATGTCTTAGTGTCTGAAATCGTGTAGGGGTTGGTTTGTGTTTACCCGAAGGTACTCATGTCATAGGTAGCTCTTTATGGGAGCAGCTGTAGATTGTTGCTATATCTTGTGAAGTTGCATAATGGGATTATTTGTCACATAGATTCCGTAGCTGTTTTTCTCTTTTTCAAGAGTTGCATTGCTGCTGAAAAAGATGTAGCCTTTGGTTATGGGGCATGTTTAGCAGAAGCTGTTTCTTCTGTTGTAATTAGCTTTTAATTTGGGGTAGCTAGAACTCAATATCTTCCAATCAGAGTTAAGTAGATCAGTAATATCTGCTTTTGTTTCTAATTTTAAACTCAATAGTTGTGATGCAGCTGTAGAATGTAGCATTTGCACTGATTGGGAGAGCATTTGTAGATAAGTGGTCTTTTTTAGTTCCGACTATAGTTTGGAGTAGCTATGGGTTATTTATCTTTTGATTGGGAGTAGGCTGTCACTCACGGTTGATGTTTTGGCAAATTCCGTAGAAGGGATTATTTGTCGGTTTTAGTGTGTATTTTTGTTCATGTGGGACAAAGTTGTTTAGATTTGGCAAAGATCTCGATGGTCTTTTAGGTTTATACTCTCTTTTGTAGTTTGGTGGTGATGGCATTGATAATTTTCTGTCATGGGTCCTTTTGGCAGGGTATTTCTTCGGCAAATGTCGCATGCACAATCATAATACAGTTACGGTTGGACTAAGGGATTGCAAAGGAGATTGCTAGTGCCGGATTAGATCTAGGATTGGGTTGGGCTAGTGAAAGTTTCTAGACTAGTTGAGCACTCTTTCTCCTCCCGTTATTTAGGTAGCCTCTGTTTTATGCAAGCTTTAATTGTGTTTTTCTTTTATTTAGTACTCTGTTAATATCGGCAAGCCTGACATTGCTGCAGCTCATGTTAAAGTCCAACATCATTCTTATTTTAATTTACTTCTTCCTTTTCTAAACCTTAATGTTGCACACTATAGTACTGGTGCTATTGTTTACATTGCTTTCCTTTAGAAACAACAAAGAATCTAGAGCCTAGCTTGCACTCTTAAGTAGCTATGTCAAACATTTCCACCAATGCGTCATCATTCTTTTGTTCTTAGCTATGTTCTGCATACTTATTTACTTTATCTGTAAAAGGGTCTGCCTGGATGCTGAGATCCTGTATTGCTAGAACCCAAATTCTTGAGATGGGTAGGAAGTGGACAACAAGAGGACGGAGTGGGCAGGGTCACAGCACAAAAGGAATCCAGCGAAGAATGATTTTCAGGTCACTTCACCTGATTGAAATGTTCCTTTCCTGCAGTATCATGCGATGTGGACTCTGCTCTAATTGTTCACTTGTTCAGTTCTCCTGGCCTTCTGTGGGCCAGCCATCTCACTAGCGGACCGAAGCATCCAAGCATCCCTTGAGAACCCTGTTCGTTCTGTATATTACTTATCTTGCGCTGGTTGTTTTTGCAGATATTTTCTACAAAAGGTCAATTATAGCTTTCAAAAAGTAGGTTCTGTTACCCCAGAAGATTGTTATCGAGTCCAATAGTTTCCAAAGGTTCAAACTATATGCATTTACCCATGACATGGGGTCTCGTGGAAGGATGTTATTTGACCTTAATGAGCTCCCAACAGAAGCTGAAGAAGAAGAAGCCGCAGTTGTTGTGTCACAACCTCAGAAGACCCTTCCTGTTCCCACAGCAGGGCCCTCTTTATTTCCGCAACAGGAAGTAACACAGTTGCAGGGGATATTAAACAACAATGCCTTTAAGCACGCACCGTCCGGTTCAGGTTTTCAGCCTTTTGTGAGGAGCAAAGATTCACAAATTACAAAGGAGCCAATCAAGGCAGAAGATAATTTGAATGCTAGCGTAGCCTCTACATCTATGTTAACCAACTATAGCTCTGATGGTGTTGCTAAAATGATTGGGTCCTCCAATCAGGTTTCTCAGGCAGTGGAAAGAGAGGAAGGAGAGTGGTCTGATGCAGATGTTGCTTCTGACACTGCAGGGAGTAGTGTCAGCAACAAAGAAGAGTTGGCTGGTACTGCAACTACACAAGTGAAAAGGGATTCCCAAGAAAGTGAACCTACTGCTGTCAAATCTGGTAACATGATTAAAGATGAGGCCGCCGCTGAGCCCAGTGACACCGAAATGATGGATGTGCCTAAGGATCCAGTGGTACGTGGTCCCACAGGACTTGAGAGCACGAAAAATTTAGAAAACAAAGGAAATCAACTTGGGGATGATTCAGATCTGTCCAACAAGTCAAAGGATGTTAGAGGTGTAGAAGCCAATTATGCGTTGAAGTTTGCAAGTAACCCTTCAAAGAGACCTAAGTTGGATGAACACAAAGAGGCAATGCTAGGTAAAAAGAGAGCCAGGCAAACTGTGTTCATTAATGTTGAGGATGCAAAGCAAGCTGGCACAATGAAGACATCAACACCCAGAAGACAGTCATCCTTTCCAGCACCAATTGTCACACGTACTGTGAAGGAAGCTTTTCGCAGTGGTGGTGGTATTGCTGAAAGAGCTGCAGAAAGACAAAGTCAGCCAACCATCAGGGATCAGAGGCAATCTGAAATGCTTGGTTCGGAACGAAGTAATTCTGCAGATCCAATCGATCAAATTTCTGAATCCAATGGTGATGCTGAGACAGGATCTCAAGGCCGGCCAAAGAAAATGAATGCTGAAGAAGCCCCTGCAGATGGTTATCAACAACCAATGCCAAGACAGTTAAAGGGCAGACAAATCTCTTCTCAGAGATCGGTTGTAACAGGACAGAATACTGTAGATCAGAAACCAGTCAACAAGAGGTCTCTTGTTTCCAAAAAACAAACTCCAGCAAATAACATGCAATACCAAGACACATCTGTTGAACGACTTATACGGGAGGTGACAAGTGACAAGTTCTGGCACAATCCAGGTTTGTTCTTTGTTGTCCATTTCTCAATTTGAAAAACAATAAGATGTTCTATGGGAAAATGCATACAATTGCTTGAAATTGTGGAACTGTCTAGTGATGAATGCTTTTACCCTGTTTTTAGTGACTTCTATTAACTAGAAGTGCCACCATGTGCCACAAGGACTGGGAAATTCTATAAATACATGTTTTAAATTTTTAAATAATAGGGTAATGCTCAGCACTTGTGCTTTGTTATTAAGGCTGTTCGAAGTTTGCTCAAAGTAGAACTCTTTCTTCTCTGATATTTTTGTTGGGCTCATACGAATCTTATACATGACTGATGAATCTTTCCTGTTTCTGTTTTCATTCTAAAATTCCAACAAGCTGTATATGTTCTTAATCACATTGTCTATGTTCTAATTGCGTGTTTCATGTTTTGTAATTTTTTACCTGAACAGAGGAGGCAGAACTTCAATGTGTTCCTAAAAGTTTTGAATCCGCTGAGGAGTACATTAGAGTTTTCGAGCCTTTGCTCTTTGAGGAATGTCGAGCTCAGTTATATAGTTCCTATGAGGAGAGTCTTGAGTCTGTATCAAGGGATGCACATGTTATGGTGCGGGTGAAAACAGTGGAGAGGCGTGAAAGAGGTATGTTCTGATCTCCAGCATGTTTTGTTGATGTCATTTTCCATGAAGCTATTATACAAACATGTCTTGGTTGCAATGCAATCACCTGTCAATGCTTATGCAATGCTTTCAGGATGGTATGATGTTGTTGTTCTACCAATGCACGAGTATAAATGGACTTTCAAAGAAGGTGAAGTTGCAGTTTTGTCCTTTCCTAGGCCTGGTTCAGGTAGCTATGCTTGATTTTTCTCATTTGTATTAAGCCCTGATGGTCCTTTTATCTGAAAAGGAAATATTTTAATAACCGTTATTTATCTATTCTTTGTTGTCAGCTTCCCAATCAAGTAGATCTAATAGGCGGAATGTTGGTTCAAATGAAGACACTGAGTCAGAGTGTGGACGGCTTGTTGGTACAGTCAGACGCCATACGCCTATTGATACACGCGATCCCATTGGGGCAATCATTCACTTCTATCTTGGGGATTCATTTGATTCTAGCAGGTACGCTAGTATTTGGCAAAATTGTAATTCTACTACCTTTTTTTCCATTGCAAACCTATTTATTATTCTGAATGTGTACTCTTTAGAGTTGTGTTGTCCCTTGAATGCTCATATATCTGGTATCTGCTGATTAGGATTTGTTCAATTCTGGTAGACATGGCATTCCTAGAGCATGCAATGCTCAATATATAACATTGCTTGACATACAGATTGTTTTGGTTGATACAATAAGCAACGCTTACATGCATGCACTGTCGAGTCTTTTTTTTTTTTGGGGGTTGGGGGGGGGGGGATAGCAGAAGGCCTGCCATTTCTTTCTTTGAGCGGGATTGAAGGCAACAGGTTCTAGGTTATGTACGACCGTAAAACACTTAGTTTTAGTCTCTGCCAAACAACTTAGGAAAGTATGTTTATACTTGATAATGGAGGAAGTAGGAAATTAGATGGAACAAACTACAAGCAAGCAAGTCCTACACAAGCAGGTCTGTCTACCAAAACTAGGTAAATGCCTGCGCTTTGCATCATAATTTAGCTAGAGAACCCCACCTTGCGCTCTAAAGCCCCAAAAGTCATAATAAAAAACTCCCATTGTAATCAATATTAATTATTTCAAGCTACGTTGTTGCCTTTTAATATGTATTTGTACATCTGTCTATAGAGTAGTCCACCTACTCAGTATTTAGGGGTCCTATATGGCAGTGGTGGTGTGTGGTGGCAGACTCACCATCCACCACCACCATCGGAGTTCTTTAAATGAGTATAGAGCTGCCATTGGTTGGGCTAATGCTGATTATAAGCTGTATGGCTTATCAGCAACAAAAGGAAATTTGAGGGTAAAACTTTTATGTATGTGCCCTTAGCAATTTGAAAGCCAATGCTGGAATATAAACTATAACAAAGAAACCACAAAAATCAACTCCAAAAGCGGCTTATAAGTTGTAGGGCAAACGATGGGAGGCTTGTTGTGTAGCCAGTAGACTCCTGCCAGGGTCCAAGCATGCGTGTCATCCTTGATCATAGCCACAACTTGTGTGATTGCCTTCTATGTTGAAATGTTCTATGATGCATTCCTTCCAAATTCCCAAAAGTAAAGATAATTAGTGAGTTCAGTCCAGCACTTAAGTAACTCTTCATTTGTGAGCCGGTGAGCACTACACTGGTACACTCACAGTTGCATTAAACAGTTGCCCATGTATGCATAACATGCTCAGATTAACTATACATTTGCTAGACTACATTTGTTAGCCTGTAGCAAAAAGACCTGTTATTATTCATGTGCTTATGACCTGTAGGATTTCCTGCTTGATGGACAAATAATATTATAATGTTTTTTCTATTGTCTATGCTTTTGTTCTGAATACTTGACTTCCAATTATCTTATCACTCTATTGTGTTGAATGTGAAGCAGTGAGACCAATGTTTTGAGGAAACTCCAACCTCGGAGCACCTGGTATCTGACTAGTCTTGGTTCCCTAGCAACAACACAAAGGGAATATGTTGCCTTGCATGCATTCCGCAGACTCAATGTTCAGGTAATGCATTTTATATATTTTGCTTTCTTTGTTAATATTCTTTTCCAGTTGTTTTAACAAAAATCTTTCCATCAGATGCAAAATGCTATTCTTCAGCCAAGTCCAGAGCACTTCCCCAAGTATGAAGAGCAGCCACCTGCTATGCCTGATTGTTTCACTCCAAATTTTGCTGATCATCTGCATCGTACTTTCAACGGGCCTCAGCTATCAGCAATTCATTGGGCTGCAATGCATACAGCTGCTGGCACAAGCAACGGAGCTGTGAAGAAACAAGAACCCTGGCCTTTCACATTAGTGCAAGGGCCGCCTGGGACAGGGAAAACCCATACGGTATGGGGGATGCTAAATGTTATCCATCTTGTTCAGTATCAACATTACTATGCTGCTCTGCTCAAGAAGCTTGCTCCTGAAAGTTACAAGCAAGTTAGCGGTAACACAAGCAACAGCTCAGAGACTGTTGCTGCAGGGTCCATTGATGAAGTTTTACAGAGTATGGATCAGAACCTTTTCCGCACTCTTCCCAAGCTTTGCCCCAAACCACGGATGCTTGTATGTGCTCCATCAAACGCCGCCACAGATGAGCTGCTTGCTCGCGTTCTTGATCGTGGTTTTATAGATGGTGAGATGAAGGTCTATCGTCCTGATGTTGCCCGTGTTGGAGTTGATTCACAATCTCGTGCTGCACAAGCTGTTTCAGTTGAGCGAAGGACTGACCAGCTTTTAATGAAGGGCCGTGATGAAGTGATTGGGTGGCTGCAACAGCTAAAATGCCGTGAGCAGCAATTATCACAGGAGATAGCCCTTCTACAAAGGGAACTTACTATGGTTGCAGCGGCTGGCAGATCGCAGGGTTCAGTTGGAGTAGACCCTGATGTGCTCGCTCAAAGAGATCGTAGTCGTGATTTTCTACTTCAGAAACTTGCTGCTTCAGTAGAAAGCAGGGATAAAGTATTGGTGGAGATGTCACGCCTGCTGATATTAGAAAGCAGGTTCCGTGTTGGCAGCAACTTCAATATGGAAGATGCTAGGGCTAGTCTAGAAGCAAGTTTCGCCAATGAAGCAGAAATTGTTTTTACAACAGTTTCAAGCAGTGGTCGCAAGTTATTTTCCCGCCTTAGTCATGGCTTTGATATGGTGGTAATTGATGAAGCTGCTCAGGCTAGTGAAGTAGCAGTCCTCCCTCCACTTTCACTCGGTGCAGCTAGGTGTGTCTTGGTTGGTGATCCACAACAGCTCCCTGCAACTGTTATCAGCAAAGCAGCTGGGACTTTAATGTACAGCAGGAGTCTCTTTGAGAGGTTCCAGTTGTCTGGTTGCCCTACCATTTTGTTATCGGTGCAGTATCGGATGCATCCCCAGATCCGTGAATTTCCATCAAGACACTTCTATCAAGGGCGCCTTACAGATAGTGAAAGTGTTGTCAAATTGCCTGACGAGGCATATTATAGAGATGCATTAATGGCACCTTACATATTCTATGACATCTCACATGGTCGTGAATCTCATAGAGGTGGGTCATCTTCGTACCAGAATGTTCATGAAGCACAGTTTGTTTTGCGTTTGTATGAGAATCTTCAGAAGTTCTTGAGAGCTAATGGTGGCAAGAAAGCTTCTGTTGGTATAATCACACCATATAAGTTGCAGTTGAAATGTCTTCAGCGGGAATTCGAGGAGGTTATGAGTACTGAGGATGGGAAGGACATCTACATAAACACAGTTGATGCTTTTCAAGGACAGGAGCGTGATGTGATTATTATGTCATGTGTCCGTGCCTCAAATCATGGTGTGGGTTTCGTGGCAGATATACGCCGTATGAATGTTGCTCTTACTAGAGCTAGGAGAGCTCTATGGGTACGTCTCTTCCCCTTATTCAAAATTCGTTCAAAAAAAATGTTGTATGACCTTAGATCTATGATTTGGGTACTGATGATAATCTTTGCTGTTCCAGGTTGTTGGTAATGCCGGTGCTCTTATGCAGTCTGAGGACTGGGCTTTACTGATAGCAGATGCAAAGGCCAGGAAATGTTTTATGGATCTTGATACCATTCCCAAGGACTTCCTTGCCATGAAGATCTCTAACACTCCAGGAAGGAACACTTCAAATAACATAAGGAACATGAGGACTGGTGGACCAAGACCGAGGCATTTGGAAATGCTTCCAGATTCCAGGGTTAGCATGAGGCCTGATGAGGATGAACGTTCTAACTCTGTTCCAAGAAATGGCAGTTACAGAAATTTGGATGATCTGGGACGTCCTGGTGATAGGTCTAGAGATAATTTGCCTTTTGGAATGCCTAGGAGGCCGAATTCGTCGAATGGTTCAAGAAGAGAAGTGTAAAGAATGTACTGCTGTAACTGTACATTTGCTTGGTCTGTGCAGCCCTGGACAGTCTTGGATGGACAAGGTGGCGTCTATTCAGAAGATGTGCACTTGGCTCTACCGGTGGATGGGATGGTGATGGGAAGGTGTTGGTATTCACAACACCAGACGATTGATTATGAAACCAAGCCTCTAGTGACAATGGGTTGTAAGCCTCAGGTGCCTGTACCTAGAGATGGCATTTTGTTGGATGGGTGCCTCATGGAACAAAGCTGCTTCATGTCGTCAGTGTTTCGAAACATCACAGGATTTCCATATCTAGTGACCAGAATTGAGCAAGGTGTCAGCTGGACAGATTATGCCTGACATTGCAATGCTTGCTTTTTAGCATGCTTTAACAGAACCTATCATCTCATAGATATACATGCATGGGCATTTTCATTTTGAAAACATGCCGGGAGAAAAACAACTCACTGGCTCTAGAGCAGGTTAGGTTTCAAGCTTTTGTTGCAAGATTGCTGCTGCAGCGAACATTCATGCTTGATATGTCCTGTAGGATTAGTATGCTAACATAGGCAGGGCTTTTGTAACATATGACATAAGCTCCCTCTGTATACAAAATCCGCATCTAGAAAAGTTGATTATTTGATTCAGCTGTCATGTTTGCCTCTGGTTCTGTTGCCCATGGGTTCCCGAATGCTGTCTTGTGTATATATTGTAAGCTCACAAAAGATGTCCCCAGCATATTTTAAGCTGTATTTGTTTTTCGTGATTTTGTGTTCTCTTGGTATTAATAGTGGTGCTTGTGTGATGGTCTGTGTTATAGTTTTGATCCTTTCCAGTGAAGCAGAGTTAAGCCCATGATGTTTCTGTCTGCTGTATGTCAGCCATATAGTACTGGTTTTGTTTGTTACTTGTGTAGTTGCTGTGAAACTGTGATGAACGGTCGTGATTCTGTTACAGGCTTGGTCTATATCTGAATTCCTGCTGTTTGGGAGGATGCTGGTTCTCTCTTCCATCTTTGCAAGCAGCCTGGATGCTGGTTTCTATGGTTGTCATCTGAGATCCCAGGTCAGCATTTTTTGTACTAGCCCTCACCTTAGCATTTTTCCTGGGCTCTTAGGTTTTGCTTGCCGGTGTTGTTTGTTGCTGTCCCTTCCCCTGTACATGATGATGTGGTATGTGCAGGGCCTGTGGTGTCTAACTGTCTATTGGTGAATGCAGTGGTTACCAAGGTCGATGCCAGGACATAGGACAAGATAGGACGGCTATGTTGGTATGTTCATACATATTCTTGGCTGCGTTTATATCCTTTTGGTATACTGTATATACTTGAATGTTGAAACAAAAAAAAATGCAACCGGTTTTGGTACATTATCCATTTTCTGTTCTCACCAGAAGCATGGATTATAATCATCAGGTCTTGGACGTACATACTACAAGAAGAGAAGTGGGGCTTGAGGTGGTTGTGGACCAATTTCAGTTTCAGTTTGGCTGGAGATGAGAAGAGCCTGCTCGGCGCAGACAAGCAGAAATTCTTGCAATGACAAGCAAAGTAGTCCAGACGAACGGCCGCATTTGGGCTGGTGGATTGATTTGCCTTCCCGGTGTGTGGTGTACTTTTCAAGCTTGCGAGGGGGACCGACAACACAACAACACAACATATGGACCAGCAGGAACGGACAAGCTATTAGTATGTGCTTGAAGCAGGCCGGCGACGCGCAGGTTGATACGAATATAAAATCATAATAACGTCCCTTGTTTTTTACTCCAGCATCCCTGATGAATGGGCAATTTGTAGTACTCCAGCTAAATCTGTCCCAGCTGGGATGATTTCAATCTAAGCTGTTTCCTCTGCCGTCCGGACAAATCCGAAACAGTCCAAAACTTCGACCTTTCCTCCGGTTTTATCATCCTTTCCTTGGCTTTGTCGCACTCTAATTCATCTCCTCCAATAGCTAGCTTAGCAGGATTGAAAACTACGATTGCATTGACCCGGTTCTCATTTACTTGAGCACTCCTTGGTTGCATCACCAGAACAAAGCCCTTATAACCCGTGTACTGCAGCATTGTATCATTTGTATGCTATTGCCATCTCTCCGTGGTTGCTGGTGGTGATTGGTGGTGGTGCCGGCGGCGAGCTCGACGTGGGTGTCAGCCGGCGGGCGGCGGGTCGGGGAAGAAGAGTAGAGAGGCCATAGTCATGCCGGTGAAGAGCAGCGCCAGCTTCCGGCTCACCGCGCTGCCGGTGGTGGTGGTCGCGCAGCTGCTGGCCGCCGCCGTGCTGACGCTCACGCTCGTCTGGGTGCTGCACTTCCGGGGTGGCGTCTCCTGGTCCTGGCGTAGGAGCTCTACCCCTCAGCTCGTTTACACGGTGATGTCAAATCATATTGTCTAATCTACCTGTGTAGTTGTGTTTGTACCAAATCTTGAGCTTAATTAATTAATTATAAGTTATGGACACACAAGCTAGGCCAAAACATGTGTGCCGGGCGTGCGACCCATCAACCTACTAGCAATAGGGGGGAAAATCAATTACAAGCAACCAACGTTATATGTTGCTGTGCTTTTTTTCAGGCACATCCTCTCTTCATGGTGATTGGCCTTGTCATCTGCACGGGAGAAGGTAAATTAATTATTATCAGCTAATGAACTAGTAATCCACGGGCATAGGGAGTAGGAGTATACATTACTATCTCCTTGTCAAAATGTAAGTACTCCCTCCTTCCAAAAGTATAAAACCTATTTCATTATTTGATTTTTTCTAAAAGTCTAAGTCCTATTTGTAGTTATTATGTGCTAAATTAAATTGTTGATAGAAACCCAAGAAGCTATTTTAGTGCTTATTGATTGCATGCTCATTAGTTTTGTCACATAGTGAACAAATTAATTGCTTCTTGGTTTTGGTGAAAAAAGAAATAGGACTTAGACTTTTGGAAGGAGGGAGTATTTTTGAGGTTGGCACGGGAATTAAAAAAATACTACCTCCATCCCAAAATAATTGTATTTCTAGGATTCAAAATTCGTCCCAAAATAATTGTAATTCTAGAGTACTAATTGCCCCATCAATCATATCTCATTCAAATTTCTCCCTATTTTACCCTCAACCATCTTCCCACTCTCACATAAACACGATTTAATGAGGGGCACCATAGTCTTTCTTTCAAACCTTAATATATGCTAAATAACATAGAATTGCAATTATTTTGGGACGGAGGTAGTGGATGAGAATAATTAGATGAAGTGTGTGATTGGTTGAGAAGACAAAGTAAATGAAAGAAAATGGCTATGATTGATCGAGAGGAGATATGTGAAGAAATAGCTTTAGTTTAGGATATGTGAAGAAATAGCTTTAGTAGTACTGTTAGCTGTGCAGTGATGGAAGTACTTCATGATGGTTGCTCGCAGCGATAATGGCGTACAGGATCATGCTGGGGTCAAGGGAGGTGAAGAAGGCGGTGCACCTGCTGCTGCATCTGGTCGCCCTCGCCTTCGCCGCCGTCGGCCTGTACGCCGCCTTCAAGTTCCACCATGATCTCCGCGCCCCTGACATCCGCTCCCTCCATGCTTGGCTTGGGATAACCACTGCAGCACTCTATGCCTTTCAGGTGAGCCAGAGGACTTTCAAATTGATTGAGGCAATGAATTTCATGACTCAATTTTCAGAGTTGATTTTAAGGGTTTTTTTTCATAGTGGTTTATTTTTTTTCAGCATCTGTTTTTAAAATACTAATAACACGTATATAAAAGATTTATTCACAATTTTTTTAAACTAAATTCACAATTTTTTTGACCGTTGATAAGCTGTTTCCGTTTATAATAAGTATTAAGCGAAATGGTGAGACGGTTGTATTCCACTAAATCCGGTGACTAAAATTATTTGCAGTGGCTGGTGGGTTTTGTCTACTTTGTATTCCCGGGGGCGGTGATGACGATGAGGGCTGACTACGCACCATGGCACATTTTGTTGGGCATCGTCATCTTCCTCATGGCCATCTGCACCGCCGAGACCGGCCTAGCACGCTTCATCTTGCCCTTCCACGGCTATCCGAGCGAAGCGTTCGTCGTCAACTTCACCGGTCTCGCCATCCTCATGTTCGGCGTTGCTGTCGTCGTGGCTGCCATCCTTCCATCGAGATATTAACAAAAATGCAGCTTAATTTGCAGACTAGCACGATCACTAAACCAAAGTTCACTAGTCGATGGCATTTAATTTGCATGTGAGTTGTAACCATTTCGAGCTTGTTCTAACATTATAATTAGAAAATGGCGCGTGGCACGCTGGATATTTTATATCCCATTAGTACTATTCATCGATCCTCTATAGCATACAAATATTATCAGGTTTTTTATAGGAATTATTTAGTTCGTATTTGAAACGAAAGATATATATATTCAAAATGGCTGATGCTTTATTCGTTAGCTTTTTTTTAATCCAATGAGATTTTCTAGTTGAGCAGTAAGAATTTTTAATGATGTTTTGATAAGTATTGTTATATTTACCATGCAAAGTATTTTGATGGTGCATCATTTTTTGATATTTATATTTTATTTCAAACAGATAGCGGTCAAGGATAAAGAAAATGGTGGGGGAAGAATATTTAGAGTTTGCAAAATTGTTGTATGGTAAAAAAAAAAAGAAACAGTAAGAAGACGTTTGGATCTAAGGTAGCTTGAGGCCTGGCTTGGCGAGGCCCACCGTTTGAAACCGTAAAGTAATTGTAACTTCTGGGGGCAAGCTAGCTCAACCGGGTGAGAACAAGCTCGATCGCAGTAGAGATCCCGGATCTCCTTTAACAACAAGCTTTCCTTTGCACAAATTGCCCGTCAAAAACTAAACAATTAATTAAGATATAGATTTTACTTTTTGTTAGCACGCTTTTCAAACGGCTAAATATTGTGTTTCGTGCGAAATCATTCCATATAAAAGTTGTTTTAAAAATATCAAATAAATCTATATATATATATATATCAAGTTTTTAATAATTCAAATTCATTAATCATAAGCTAATTGCTTGTCTCGTTTTACATGCACACTTTAATCTTCATCCTAGACTCTGTATAAAACGGAGCCTAATGTTGAGTTCATTTGTTCACTTTCCCAACTCACTTTCTTTGGTTTCCACACTCACATTTTTCAAATTGTTAAACGATGTACTTTTTACAATTTATTTTTTTTACGGAAGTTGCTTTAGAAAATCATATTAATTTATTTTTAAAAAATAACTAATACTTAATTAATCATGCTCTAATAATTTACTCTATTTTTCTATTTTTTTTAATGTGCGCGAGATATTAGTTTCGAACGAACTCCGCCTAAACAGCTCGGTAAAGCAACATGTGCGACGTTAGCAACAACCTAGTTTGCCCAGCTGGGCATAAAGTTGGCAAACAACTAAACTTGGCCTAATACTTTTCACCTTATTCAACTGCCATTTTATTTTACAAAATTGCATATATAAAAATAATTTGGAAGATGCCGGCGGTACTCAAAATGTCACGTGGCTCGTCGACATGGCTGTGGGGGTAACAACCAACAGGAAGTGGAAGATGGCGATTGTGCTAGGTGCTTTTGTAGGCGAAGTAACTTAATTATGGCTTTTTTTCTATTTTTCCACTTTGACCTTTATTTTTTTTGTTTATGATTGAGAGAGAAGGAATTTCTTTAGTAGCAAAGGGACAGATCCAATGTTCATTTTCAACCTCTGGAATCTCTTGCTTAATTTTTTTTCCTTGATTTTGATGACGAAGGAAGAAGAATTTTCCAGAAACCTCTATAATCTACTATGCATACTGGTGTTTTTCTATATTTACTGCTTCGTATTTTGTTTTAGTCGATGGTTTTACTCATAGATTTATCTGAAAGTTCAATGCCGATTGCAAGGAACAATGCATGACTGACGCTCTAATGTAATCAGAGGTTGCATGGGCACGTTGCTGATATTTGGAGGAGCTAACCCTAAATTCTCAATGAGCCATGTGGCCCAATCATATACCACATTTCCATCCCTAAAATTGGTTTATAAGATGAGATAAGATATGATAAAGATATGGAGTACTCTATAGCTTGGGCAGCAACGGGAATATCAAAAGAATAAATCCAGTTCCCGTCCTTGAACTTTATGTTGAGTTTTGTTTAACATTCCTTATCTCCAATAGCAGAAATCTTCAGTCCTAAATTGTAAAAACTATGTAATTTAGGTCCCACGGTAGTATAGATGCCTAGTTCCACTGACGTGGCATCCTAGACAACAAAAGGAAAATTAAAAATGTGAGACCTGCTTGTCAGCGCCCTCTTTTCTCTTCTCTTTTCTTCCCAAGCACAAACTGCGCTCGGGTGTTGGTACGACGAAAGCAGCCGACGAGCTCGCCCAATCTCCGAGGGAAGCGGAGGTGGGAGGGAGGGGAAGTCGGAGGTGGGAGGGAGAGGGGAGGCGGCCGGTGAGCCCGTCTGAGAAAAAGAGGGAGCAGATGGGGCCAGCTAGCTCGTACTCCTCGTCTACTCTGCAGAGCTCTTCCTCGTGACGCCGGTGGTGGCCTTCGTCATCGTCCCGCTATGGCCTCGACTCATGGTGGCCGCCGGCTCCTGCCCCAACGAGCGGGGATGCCATGACCACGCGCAGGTTGGTCCCTTGGGAAAGGAAGGCCGCTGCGCACTCGCTCTCGCCGTGGTCGGGGAAAGGAAGTGAGGCGTCTCTGTAGCGGCGCCATTTGCCGCGCACATCGGAGGGGGGGCGGGGACGACGACGCTGACGGCGACCGCATCCATGCAAACTTCTTCCATATCCGCGACAACATGGATGAGCACTTGCTTAGGTTCCGCTCTACGCCTCCCGAGCGTCAGCGTACATGGCCACCGCCGGCCAATCCGAGGCCATGCCACGCCGTTTGGGAAGGAAGCAAGTAGCAGGGGAGAAAGAGAGAGCGCGCAAGCCCCACATATTTTTGCTCACTTACACGTGGCCCCACATTTTTTATTTTCTTTTTGCTAACTAGGATGCAATGTCAGTGAAACTGGACATCTTACTGTTATGGGACCTAAATTACACGGTTTTGTATAGTTTACGGGTGAAGATTTCTGTATTGGAGATATAGGATGTCAAACAAACTTGACGCAAAATTGAGGGACTGCAAGTGGACTTATTCCATAGCAAATCCGCACCAACGTGTTAATGGGCCGAAACTTGGAATCTCACCTGCATGCGAAATGGGCCTCAACAGGCTGCTATGAGATTCCGGTGTGCATGGAGCCCGCTCAATTTAAGAAGGAATAAGTTTTTTGTTGGTCTATCATTTTGTCGCACAGTTTGAAATTAATCCCTGCAATAATCTTACAAAACCGGGTGGTCCCAAGTAGTACTGCTCCTAGTTTTAGCTAACATGGTGGCCAAGTCAGCATGCGACCCACATAAACCTCACATATCAGTAACCCAGTTTCTTCCACCTATATCCCCTCTTTTCCCATCTCAACCCAGTGTAAGAGGCCGCGGGGAGAGGCGTGTGGGTGGCCTTGCGGGGAGAAGCTTGCCAGCGGCGGCCGACGGCCGACGATGAGAAGGCTGGCGGCGGCGTTTAGAAGCTTGCGGATGGCATCTCCAGGCTTGGCTTCATTTGGGCCGATCTTCTTGCTCTCCCTTTGCCTTTTGCCCTCCTTTCGTGGCTCCTCCTTTCCCCTTGTGGTGGCCACCTCTATCGCGCCGATTGATGTCGGTGGTGACTCGTTACCCTTGTTCGTCTTCATCAAGTGCCTTCCGGATCAAGAATTCCAAGAATGAAACGCCGACGTGTGCGTATATACTGTGAGTCTGTCACACTAACATTCTGTGAATCCATCACATACTTAATATAGTTAGTCACATACTTAATTACCCTAATTCCTCTTTAGTCCCCCACTATTTGTGTGTCCAGCACATAATTTTGGTGTGCATCTAATATGTGCCACACATATTGGTAAAAAAAAAAGGGCTATACACAACTAGCCCCTGTTGTTTGCTCCTCTACTCTCCACGATACAAGAACAATATATTTGCTGCTGTAGTTATATTTAATTAGGAAAATGGGCCACCTATTAATTATTTGTTTGATATTTTTCTATCTCTCGATTTTTGAGCTGTCGAGATCTCATCAAGATTCATGCAAATCAGGTAATCCAATCTCTTCTCTAGATCCACCAATCACGCCCAATCGAGCTTGTCAGACCACCATTCATGGCTCCTCCTCTGCATCACCAGCATCATCCTTGCGAGGTAAGACTCGCCGCCACACACTCTCTTGTGTCCTATTGCTCGTTTCTCCCGCTCCTCCTCTGTGTCAGTGACTTCACCCTCTTCAACAACTTTGGCAAGAATTACCCTGCCTCCGCTCTCCTCCACTGTGTCTGGCTGCTAGCATTGCTAGATCGCAGCTGCTGCCCCTGCCTCCCTCCTAACCACATGTCATCCTTGGCACCCGTAGCTGCCTCCGCTGTCATATGGATAGTGCACATATACTTAAATCAGTTTTGCTATAAATATGATGCCATAATTTTTAGTTGATCTCAACCTCTTTTTTCTTATGTAATTAATACATCTATTTTGCATGTAAATATGTTTACATCTCTTATATATCCTATTCCTAGTATGTAATCAATTGATTTTATACTAATTCTTTAAATATATAATGCATACTAGAAAATTTTACATAGCAAGTATTGAAAATTACAATATAATTGAAAGTCACAATTAGAGTGTAATAAATATATATGTCATTTATAGTGTAAAACCACGATTTTTCTTTTTAAAAAATGTGGTGCTATAAATAGTTTACAGTTAGTCCCTTAATTACCCTAATTCTGCTTCAGTTATTGCTATTTGTGTGGACACCACATAATTTCGGCATCCAAGAAGGGTGGTAATAAAGACCATACACAGTCAGCTCCGTGGGTTTTCTCCTCCAGTCTCCATCATATAGGAACACCATATTTGCTGTAATATTTAATTAGGAAAATGGGCTGTAATTAGTTACTTGATATTTCTCCATCCCTCAGCTGATTTTTGAATGGCCAAGATCTCATCAAGATTCATGCAAATCACATAACCCTATCTCCTCTCCTCTCCTCCTGCCCATTGGCCCATCGCCAATCCGTACCGCCTTCGCTGCCTGACCAACTGACCAGCATCACCGTTGGCTGGGTGAGAATCCCCGGCCACACACACTCTCTATGTCCCTCCCTTCTCCTGCTCCTCCTACATGTTGATCACATCGCCCTCTTCAATAACTCTGGCAAGCTTCCCCTGCCCCACCTCCCCTACCCTATGTCTGGTGAGCTGCACCACTGGATCCGCTGTCGCTGCCCCCACCTAAGCCGCCTCCCAGACACATGACGTCCTTTGCCTCCGACGCCGAATCTGCCCACTGCCCTTCTCCATGCTCACGACTTCAGGGCCGCTGTTGTGCCTCACCGCCCACCCGTCCTCACCATCCTCTGCTAACCTACATTCGACAAAAAAACAGATCTGTTTCATGATCCATGCTCTATTAAGCTTCTTCTCGAGCTCCAGTGACCTTGATGAACTACGTGCCGATGAGGTGATGATGGTGAGGACTGACTATGCGTCAGGGCACAACTTGTTTAGCATCATCATCATCCTCATGGCTGTCTGCACTGCTGAGACCAGCCTAACAAGGTTCATCTTCCATATCAATGGCTATATGAGCAAAGCGTTTGTTGTCAACTTTGCGGGTCTTGCCATCCTCATGTTTGACATGGCCGTCATCCTGGCTGTCATCCTTCCATTGAGATATTAACAGAAGTGCAGCTTTGTAGACTAGTACAATCACAAAATCAATTTCTAATTAACGAGTTATTGTAGGATTTATGTGCAAATAGGCCCTCCACATGGCACTAAGCGATTCCAGTGCTCGTCCCGCTCCAACAGCTGTCAGATCACGAATGGACAGTGAGAGATAACTGTGGTGGACCTCTTTACAATATATGAAGTTTGAGGGGGGGGGGGGTCGTTCATTCCTTGCTTGTGCCCCGGCCATCCTCGGCCTTCGTCCTCACTCGCCTCACCGCTACCCCTCCTCTCCTCTCCTAGGCGATGCCCCTCCACGGCTTCCTCCTCACTCACCTCACCACTGCCCCTCCTCTCCTCCCCGCCCGACACCTCTCCTCTCCCTTAGCCAGAGCAAGTATGGAAATTTACAATATAAGTTTTGAAAGTTATAATGTAAATACAGTGTAAATGTATGTCATTTATAGCATAAAAATTTACTATTTTTCTTGTGAAATGTGGCACTATAAATAATTTATAGTTAGTCCATACTTAATTACTCTGTTTTCTCCTTGGTCTTCACTGTGTGTGTGCCCTCCACATAATTTTGGCATGCAATAAGTGTGGGTAATATGGGCCATACACATCTAGCCTGACTCTTCCAGTCTCCACTCTTCACCATGTAGGAACAACATATTTGCTGCTCTATTTAATTAGAGAAAGGGGCAACTATTAATCAGTTGCCTGATATTTCTCTATCCCTCCGTCGATTTTTTAACGAACAAGATCTCATCAAGATTAGCGGAAATCAGGTAACCCTACCTCTTCTTCTCCTGATCCATTCTGGCGCCGCCAATCACACCCAATCCATCGCAAGCGCCTCCATCCATGTCGCCAACATCGCCGCCAGCGAGGTAAGACTCACCGACCACACACTCTCAACCTCTCTCCCTTCTCATACTCCTCGTCTACGTTGGTGACGTCGCCCTCCTAAACAACTCCGCGAAGCTTCCCTTGCTCCACCTTTCCTCCTTGTGTCTAGCGGGGGAAGAGAGGTGGGGGCAACTAGGATTCCTATTTGGATGAAGCACATGCTTCAACAACCACGTATACTTACAATAAAAATGGAAAATAATTCAATAGCAACACAATGAAAATATATAGATTAGAAAATAACATTCAATCTGAGGAAGACACAGGTGACCTTGGCTCAATGTCCTGCTCCATCTCGTGCATCTTTGCAATGATAATCAGAGAAACAATTTTGGGGTACATTGGAATAACTGAATTAATAAAAATTGGTGTCATTTATAACAAATTTGACCAGCTGGATGGAAAATAGGTGACTCATCAATGTTGTCGCAAACAGTGAAAGAAACTGTCAGTATTTTTCAGTATGATCTACTTTGATTTATACAGTGTCTTAGAGTTTTTGTTTTGCACATATTCAACACTAATATGATTATAAATGACATATAAATAGATTGTAAAATTTAACATTTGAAAACATAAATTTCACTTTTAATATTAAAATTTCCAAAAATAATAAAAATATCACGAAGATTAACATTTTGATTGGTGCCTATGGGGGACGTACTTACGGTATTTTTTAGATAATGGAAGCTTTGATTGAACTCAGTCAATTACATTAAGGTGATACAATTATCTTGAGAACACTTCCGGCCTCTGCATAACTAAGATGCACACAACCGAACATACAAAACCACACTCAAAAGGAAAAAAAGAATGACATGGAATATGGAGAACCATCAATCCCAAGACTAAATTGCCACCCATGAATAACTCCTTAGCCATCTCCTCCAAAAGCACATAGAATTAAGAGCCACCAATCCTAAGACTAGATTGCCACCCATATCCCTGGGTAAAAAACTCCTTGACCACCTTCTCCAAATGTTGACATGCCGCAACTACTATATCCCACGAACCATACTTCTGTAGGATAGCCTATGTACAAAGCCAATGGATAAGAGAATATATAACCTACAAAGGTGAAGATATGACTATTTTTTTTAATCAAAAACCACATTATTCCTGCATAGCCAAAGCAACCAAATAGTAGCAACCGCTCCTAACAGAACATGTGCTTTCAAATTATTATGAATTCCATCAAGCCAACTCCCAAACATATGCACTACACAATGTGGTGGAGGAAGTCCAGATGCTACTTGGATGATGGACCAAACAGAACGACGTTCGAAGAAAAGATGTCTAATTATCTCATCATTGCAACAAAAACAACAGTTCTTATTGCTTTGCCATTTTCCTTTGGGTGAATAGTTAATTTAGTCCCTCAAGTTTCACCGAAGGCTCAATTTAGTCCTTCAGGTTTCATTTTATCCACATAGGTCCTCTAAGTATTTGTTTTGGCCTAAAATCATCCTTGGGCCCACTTAATGTGCCATATGGCTATTTCTAGTCAACAATTCTATTAGAAAATATCCATTTTGCCCTTAATTTGTATACCACTATACACTAGAAAAAAGAAAACCAAAATGAATAAGCAACATTGCATATATACTTCCCATTATTTCAACATGTGCACATAAACTTGAGCCTAATGGCTATCGAATACACTTGCAAGTACATAATTTGTTTTTGTTTTACATAAATTTCTATGCAGTATCTATAAAAAGAATTCATAGCATGCAATTTTTTTCTCTTATATATGTGAATGAGGGGGTATAAGTGTCATTTATCAAGAGAGTTGTTGGTTATGTGGGTTCAAGGATAAGTTTGAATTAAAATAAAATCTTGAAGGACTAATATGGACAGATTAAAACATTAAGGACTAAATTGATCCTTGCATGAAACTTGGAGGACCACTTTGGCTATTCACCCTTTTCCTTTTGTCAAATTGTCCTTTGTTAACACCACTCCACGACGCAAGTACCAAACAAAAATCTTAACTCTTAGGGGTATATTTAATTTCCAAAGACGCTTATTAATGTTAGGAACATGCTGTGAATTAGAGCTAGATAATGAGACTTCACCGAGAACTCCCCATTTGAGGTTAAGTCCCAATGAAACTCATCTTGTTCCTGAGTTAATTGAAAACCAGTGTTACGCGTGGTAATAAATTATTCCACGCCGCTAGTTTTGATCCTATAAGGTCTCTTCTCCATGAAAAAGATGGAGGATTGTTTTTGAAGACTTGTGCAACTGTAGCCTGCTTACGCCTAACTATGTTGTAAAGGCAAGGATATTGTGCTTTCAAGGTTGAATTGCCCAACCATTTGTCTTCCCAAAACCTGATTTGGGAGCCATATTTAATTATAAAGGATCCAAAACAGAGAAAGTCTCGTTTCACCTTCATGAGGCTAGACCAAAAGTGTGAGTCCCTGGCCTTCCACTGAGCTTGAGAAAGAGGTTTATCACCTAGATACTTATTACATATGAATTGTTGCCAAACCCCTTCCGTGGAGAGCAATTTGAACAACCACTTACTAATTAGAGCCATATTCTTAATTTCTAAATCATGAATTCCCAATCCCCCTTGTTCCTTGGGGCGGCACAGTATGTTCCATTTAGCAAGACGATACTTTTTTTTTTCGACCATCACTTTGCCAGTAAAACAGTATATGCTGTAGAATGGTGTGTTGCTTAGCTGTTTTTATTGTAGTCAACTTTTTGAGTAGTTTTCACGAAGGAACTAGAACCTATGTTGTTTGGGCCCACTTTCGTATTCTGAAATTGTAGGGGTTCATAATAAACAATTATATATAAATAAAAATTCTACCATGTGAACAATATCATACCCCCTTCCTGGGAAACCATCTCTAGTGTGGTGGTGGAGTCGTTGGTGCCTAACTCCATCCACAAAGGTTCAAAGACTGGTACATACGGATATTATGTACATACAAATAGGTTTTCAATAAGAATTTAGTGAGATTAGATATGTCCAACTCATTTTCGTCTCTTTGAGCCTTTGAGTGTGCGATAAGAGGCGCATTTGCGGGTGTGAGTGTGGTGTTGCGTGTATAGGTGTGTGTGTGGAGGTCTGCCATGTAAAAAAGGATTATCACCTCCTTCTCCCACCATCGAGGCGCTTGCATCCCAACAATTGTGTGCGTTCATATACCTCATGTGAGATCTTAATATCATTTATCAATTTTTAGGTAGAGAAATTATTTTGAAGAGAAAGTTACGATCTTCAAAAGATGCACTTTATTTAGTACATCAAAGTTTTTCAGTTTCATGTCGAAATTTCTTACATTCTAGTGAAAGTTTATATCCATAATTCGTGCAGAGATTTTGTTTTATAGAAAAAATATTTTTAGAAAGTTTATTCTAATAAAGAAAGAGTGGGCTCATATTTTTCTATAGAAATTATTTTAACTCGTTGTTGCAGGTATTATCGCGCACAAGATTCAAATAATTATAAAAAATGCAGATAAAAAGATAATATAGTTACGTCTCTCTTATGTCTTCACAATCATATAAGGTCAAATTTAACTTAACACAAGAATAAAAAAAATATAGATTACGATAAAGAAACAAATATAGATTACGATAATTGCAATTATATATCCGTCAGCGGTTGGAGTTTTGTTGTATTTGTTTTCATGCGCATGTGCATAGAACAAATTTAATTAACTTTGTCTCTAGATAGAGATATGTGATACAATAATTCATGTGCATAACTTTTTTCGCAAATCATAGACCGCATATGACGAACGAGACAAGTTTCCCGAGCAAGTCAATATAAGACAGTGACTTCCACGTGTCATTTGGCATGTGGTGTGTGACTTTTTGCTGCACAACACAACTTCATAATATGATTCCTTGTCAGCAACGCGTGGAGACAGGGTACAGAGATTCCTTGAGTTTGTGCACAAATCGGCCTGCTCGCTCCGCCACCTATGTGCACACGGGACTGTGAGAGCACGAGTCGGTGTCTTGCTTGTTTCTACGATGTCTTTGGCAACAATAATGTGATAGCTGTGGAGTCAAAGCTGTTGTGTCGCTAGGCGACAAGCTCGGCAACGATAACACTCGCCTAGCGAAGTCAAACCCTTTGTGTCGCTTACAACAAGCTTTTTATCGATGGCTGTTTTGAGCTCTGCCATTTTTACGGTCTTGTTAGCTTAGGTTAGTTAGAGTGTTGTGGTTGTGGTTTTCGTGCAGTTTTCCCTAATTAATTGTGCATTGTAAGGTTTTGGTCCCGTTTTCTCCTTAAAATGGGACACCTTTTTCTTTATATAAAACGTCGGCAACGGCCTGACCGTTTGAAAAAAAAGAGCACGAGAGTGAGAATGAGAGGTAGGGGATTAGCTTAACAAAGAGATGGGCTGCCTGATGTAAAATTGGTCAAATTGAGTGGTTATATAGCCTGAGAAATGTGCGGACTATCCGCGCCAAACTCTATACTGGATAATTCGTTTAAACTATCAGATAATCAGCATTCGTTGGATATCACCGATACCACATTTGACTCCATATCTACATCCTGCATCCATATCACACGGATATCTAAAAACCTTTACCATGTCTTCAATTTGGATGGATTCGGAGCGGAATGGATCGGATAATATTCAATCCGTGTTCACCCCTAGCCCATAATTAGTCATACTGATATTATATGGCCCACTTGAGACAGATTAATCACCGTATTATTACTATAGATTATCTACTTAATTATCTTGATTCATTAAATATTTTGAGAAATAAATTATAATTGGTCCAAACTATTACATATAAGAAAGTGTGTTGAGAAAACATATTCTTATAGACGTGGGGCAGATAATCGGCGATAATAATTTGGTGTAGTAGGGCTCTGTAATGTGTCGAAGAAAATGAGTAGATGATGAGCACCGAAGACTTGCTCCAAGCTCAGATCGAGCTCTACCACCACTGTTTTGACTATATCAAGTACGTGGTACTTTGTACTCGGCGAAGCTTTCCCACATCGATCCGACGGCTCATGCGTGTGCTCACTGTGTCTATGTACCATTGAATGTGATTTATCCAATTTATATGGACACTATCTTTTTTTTCTGAAGGATATAATTGAGGATCTAGCACCTTCACTCTCAAGTTATATAAAACATTGGAGGAAAAAAAAAAGGACATGCCCCATTGATCCTAGTGGGTCCACATGAAAATAATGTAGAATGATTGCTACAAGACCCTTTATATTTGTAATTGCATATTTATAAAAAAATACAAGAATGAGATTTATAGTAAATATAATTATTCTTTGGAATACATTTTATGTACCCTTTGTGCATGAAATTCAGTTAGTTATGTTCAATGTAGGGTTGCACATAAGACTGATTAACTTAGACGCATACAAATTATTACTATAATATCATCGTTGGACGAAATTCAACCATGTGTAGACGGTTCAGTTTTTCCATTTTCTGTGAGTACAAGTGAGAAGGCACGCACGCACCACACTAGCATCAGTTGCATCCTAGCATTTGCCAAGATTGTTTAGTTAAATAAACAATGTTGGCTTTATCTTTTATGAATAATAGAAAGAGCTAGTTTTTACACCTTAAGGGAATGCTCGCTCTATATACTCCTTGCCTCTCAATTCTACATCTATTATCTATTATATACTAAAAGTCCATAAAACTTCCTATAAATACTCCTAAGACGCCACGTGTCACTCCTACAAACACTCCTAGATCGCCACATGGCACTATCTAATCTCACAGTCGATTTTCAGTTAAATTGGTGGACCTGGTATTTTGGACCATTAGATTAGATCTGCTATTTAATAAAAATACCTTCCTATGCTGTGGGCCAAAAAAAAAAAAAGAACGTACGTAGATACATATAACTTTGTATAACTGTGGTATACACTTAATAAACAATGAAGTTTACCTACTTTTCACATGGAAAAAAGAAACTCGCGTACGAACTTAATTACGATAAAAGCGGTAAAATAGGAAAAAATACGTACATGGTGCCATTGAAAGAAAACGATGGTATTAAAAATAGGATTTTATATTATACTATTTAAAATATCACTCTATATTTTTGCGCAAACATACACAATTAAAATATATTTTCTACAAAATAAATACAAAATATTCTTTCAACGCTGTTTAAACGTTCTATCTTTAAAATTTAAAAATTATATACCAAAAGTTCATCGAGCTACAATTGCTAACAAGGTATTTGTGCATCATATCGAATATCTAAGATATGATGAACATGTGTACTAGTAGACGCATAATACAGATAAAGGACAATTTATAAGGGACATTTGCTCATTTAACCCTTTTCTAAAGCTTAACTATCAATTTGACCCTTTTTTAAAAAAAGCTTGCTCATTTGTCCATGTTTTTCAAAATCGAAGTTGTCGTCTGACCCTACTTTCACTGCATCGTGAGTTTTTCATTTAGAAAAAAAAGAAAAATATGTATTTACAAGCCCAAATGACTAAAATGACACTGAATACATCAACCTTATCCTCAACCACTCATTTGCTCATTCTTTATCCCGCTCTCTCTCCTCTCTCTGTCCAAAGCGCGATGGGCAGGAGGAGCGGTGGCGGCCGCATGGCCACAGCTGTGGAGGGCCCTCGGCTGCTTCGCGGAGGGTAGGAGCGATAGCAGAGAGGCAACATTGTGTCGCCAACGAGGAGGACCGCTGGCGGTGGTGGAAGAGGCGGCGACAACTCGGCAGAGGGGAAGCAGCAGCTCCATGAAGGGTCAGCGATGAGGAGGACCGCCGGCGGTGGCGAATGGAGGCGGCGGCTGTGGAGGGGTGGCGGCAACCACGGATATGGTAGGAGGAGAGGAGGTAGAGGGATGGCGTCGGCTCGATGACGAGGAGGATAGGCGGTGACGGTGGAGGGGCGGCGGCACGGTGACCAGGAGGACCACCGGCGCCCACGCACATCTCCACCATTAGCTTGCTACCTGCAGTTTCTTCCGCACAAAATTGGACCTAACTTTGGAAAAATAAGGTCAAATAAGTATGGGTAGAAGTGGTATTTGGGGCTTTTGTTAACACCGATTAATGCTCTTAAGAGAAGAGGGTCAGAGTGTAGCTTCGGTTTTGAAAAGAAGGGTCAAATGAGCAAAGTGACCAAAACAGGGTCAAATCGGTAGTTAGACATTCAAATAGGGTCAAATGTGCAATTGCTCCATTTTATAATATAGATTATATCATTTTGTTTCATTTTATAAACATACATAGCCAAAGACACGTGTGATTTACTTTAATCTATCTAAAAAAACATGTCTACGGTAATAAGAATCATAGAAATTTAAAAGACAAAACTCAAGAGCATATACCCTAATAATACCCTAAAAGTAAATAAAAATTATCAATGGCTAATCCCTACGACATATAAAATTATAAAGTATTATTTTATCGGTTTATTAAACACCCTAGAGAACCCTCCTAGAGCATCTATTAAAGCCTTTATTAACAAATAAGAGGAAACTTTAAATTTCTTCTATAACAGATAAAGCATCTGAAACTTAATCCTCATTAATTTAATGCTCCCATTAATTTTAGCCATTGGGTCATTTCAATGGGTATGTGTATACATACATTATTTAATAAAAAAAATTCATCCAAACATGTTCTCTAACATAAAATTATTTGAGATGTCAGGTGAGGTTGTATTGCATGGTTTAGAGGGTTGTTGTCAGGATGACTAGCGTTGAGTTTTACTAGGTTGCCAGCCATCCAATGCATCACAAAAAGAGCCCATAGGAGATATTGTGTTTTTTTTGATCGAGCGACCATCAAGAGAAGGCAACAAGGGAACCCCAGTACAAATATTTTTTATGAGTAAATCTTCTCTTAACTGAAGTATCTATGTAATATTATTTAAGTCGCATTAGCTTGAAGCATGCATAATCTGATAACATGGTATATCTAGAAGGCTACATGTTAGAACATTCAATTAACCCATCTTAGAAATAATAATACTTAGCAAGAACTCAAGCAGGTAACAAATTTCTATCTTTAATTTTGTTATCAAATTTTAATCATTGGAAAGGGGGAGATAGAGTGAATGGTTCAAACAGTTATGTGAATATTGTCCAATTTGCAAGCTAAATGTTTTTTTTAAAAAAAGAGATATAGCGGGTTACTGATTTTGAAGTATTATCATACTATTCAAGAGCAGAGCAAGTAGTAATCGTATCCAAAATACATACAAAGAACCATCATACATAATTTTAATATTCGGAAAGATAGAAATGCCCGCGCAACGTGCGGGCTACCTTCCTAGTTATTAGTGAAAAGAGGATCCCAAGATCCCACTAGGATAAGCCACGTCATCAAATAAGTACGCACGATTTAAAAAAAGTAACCGTTGGATCAAAAGAGCGAAACATCAGTCACAAAAAGCAAATAATACGTTATGGGATGTTCTCGACCCTTCATGCACATATCATAAAATGTGTGGTAACAAAGATATGGTAATGAAAACAATACCTTCAAAATTATCCTTATAAAAAATACCAATGAGTATTCAATAGTAATTCTACTATATCAATGATAACAAGTATCCGTGAAAATATTCATAGTTACATAACCTAATACAACCGTCGATTACTTCACTACATCTTAAAATTAAAAAAAATCATGTGACATGGATGACATAATAAAGTTTGTAAAGTTGATTTAAATCATATGATTATAAGACTTACTATAAAAAAAACATACATATACTTCTCAACTTTACAAACTTTACATACATATACCTCTGCGTCAGGCGGCAGCGCCGCCGCCGCTCCATGTCCCCGGCCATCGCCACCGCCGAGAGGGAGGGGGAAAGCCGCGCCGAGCTCCTCATCCCCTGCCGCCGCAGCCTCCACGTCACGCGCTGCTGCTGCCGCCGACCCGTTTGACGGTGAGAGAGAGAAGAGAGAGTAGTGTGTGATAGGTGGGTCCCACAATTTTTTTTATAAAGAGAATGCTTACTGGACTGTCACGTGTACGCCACGTAGACTAAAACCACCGCGGATTGGTTCGAGGGGGGGTAATTCGTCTGCTATTCATAGTTGGGGGTGAAGAATGTCCGGTTTTGTGTTTCGGGGGGGGGGGAGGGGATAATTCTGACGACCACGATAGTTCAGGGGGGTGTAACATCCTGAAAATTCAAGACAATAAAAATCACTAAAATTTTGAACTTTTTAAAACTTTTTAAAACTTTTTAAAACTTTTGCATCATGCTGGTTGTTATGATTGCTATTGCTTGCCAAACCGTAAATGATCACAAAGAAAGTAAAGTAAGGATCTAAAATTTAAGTAATAGATAAATTTACGAGAATATAATATTGTTAACCCTACAAATAATTATGCACAAGAAAACAAAGCCAGACAAACGGAAGGTTAATTACTAATTTAAATTATGGATTAAATACTAAATACGTGAACCATGTGTTGCGTGCCATGACATCTAAATACACATGAAATGATGACCATTTATAATGGAACTCTATCTATAACATAGTTTCACTAGGAGTAATTAAATATTACTAAACTATAATGGTCTATATAAAGGTAAGCCAATTCACATGAAATAATGGTCATATAATTAAATTAAGCTTTATAGAATTATGTGAGGTTTTAATTAAACAATTAGATTAATATTGTGCCGAGTCTCAATTTACTATTTATAGAATAAATAGATTGAACCTATCCGTGTAAAATATATTGCTATACAACTAAACTTGACCAATCTGCTAATGTATTAATCATGACAAGTCGTTATATTAAATTTAATAGTACCCCAAAGTCTTCAAAAATATATAAGTTCACCTTAGGGCCAATAACTGAAATTAATCTAAAAAGAATTCATTTGTGCGATAAATAAATAAATATGGGTAATATTAATCTAGGGTGAATCCATTGGTTAGAATAACACAAATATTGAGTAAACTTCATTTGTGTAAAAATTAGGATTTATAGAATAAAATTTATATAGGAAATAGGCTAAAATAGGGTTAAATAGCCGGCTAGCACTGTTCATTAGCCCCCTAGGTGTTCGATTTGGTTCCTAGCCGTCCTAGCCCTCCTCCTCCTCCTGCCCGCTGCCGCTCGTGTCGCCATCGTCGTCGCCCGCGCCGCTGCCGCGCGCCAGCTCACGCCCAGCGCCGCGCGCCATCGCCGTCGCCGCCGCGCCGTCGACCGTGCCGCGCTGCTACCATCTGCCGCGCCGCGCCGCGCGCCGTCGCCGTTGCCGTCGCTGTCGCGTCGCCTCGCGTCCCGCACCCGCGCGCCGCGCAGCCGTCGCGTCGTCGCCTCGCATCCCACGCCGCGCCGCCTCCGTCGCGTCGCTGCTGCCGCGCCGCGAGCCGTCGCCGTCGCGTCTTGTCGCCGCTGCCGCGCCGTAGCCGTCACTGTCGTGTCGCGCCGTCGCGTCGCTGCGCGCCGTCACCATAGCCGCTGCCGCGCCGCGCCGCCGTCGTGTCGCCTCGCGCCCCGTGCCGCCGCGTGCGTCGCCATCGTTCCGAGCCCCGTGCGCCGCCGTCACATCGTCATTAGGCCGGCCATTTGCCCCCAAAGCCCTATAAAACCCCCCCTTCATCCCCAAACCTTCCCACACCATTCCCCAATTTTTCCCCCTCCTCCCCATCTCAACCGCGCCGCCGTCGCCCTTTAGGCCGTGCCGCGTGCGCCGCCGCCGTCGCAGCCGCCGTGCGCCGCCGCCATTGCCGTTGCCGCCGGTAAGTCGTGCCGCCGCCGCCTTTTTCCTTTCCCTCAGCCAGTCTCGGTAGGCAGGACGAGAGAGAGAGGGAGAAGGAGCCGAGGGAGGGAGAAGGAGAAAGGAGCCGGGAGAGAGAAAAGAGGGAAGAGAGAAAGAAAAGGAAAAAGAAAGGAGAGGAGAGATTAGAGTGGGCCCCACGTAATTGGTGAATAGTAACCCCCTTCTTAATCTTTATTAGTTGTGTCTATTACATGTGGGTCCGGGTGGTTAAAAATCTAATTATAGAAGTTTTATGGTCTCGAGTCTATGACATGTGGGCCCCACTTGTCATTAGCTCTTCCTATTTCCCTCTAGAAAATAATTCGGTAGGAAAAAGGAATAAACCCGGGGTCCCACTTGTCAGTGGATATGTCTTGGATTAAAAATAAATCGTTTATGAACAGTAGCTTTTCGCAATTTCTCGGATTAATTCAAATTTGAATCTTTACACTAGCATAACTTATTCATTTTAACTCGGATTTGAGTGAAACTTGAACCTAAATTCATAAGCTTTCCAATGATATATAATTCACTATTTATAAATTAATTAATATCAAATGATTAGATAATAGTTAACCTAAATAGTGTGCCAATAAATAAAAATGGATATTGTACAGTAGCATAATTATCTTTAACATGTCTTGTCACTATAGCAACTAAATAAATTAGTTATAATCAATCCTTCAAATTAATGGGTGTATAGGAAAATATTAGTGCCATTTACTAGTCTATGTCCAAATATAACTAAATCCATGACTTATAAATTATTTACATAAAGTTTAGCCTCATATTTTGTAACTAAAATATAAACACACATAGATGAATCTTTAACTTGTTTAGGAGAGTAATCACAGAGCTAGTTGTATTTGGACCACTTAAAAATTAGTCGATACAATGTCATGTGAAGTAGAATATATATATAGTCGGTTGATATCCATTAGTTAACCAAACAGAGCCATCTTAAAATCAACATGTATTGTATAGCTTACAGTAAAAAGCAACTACTCAAATATATGATCCAATAATAAGATATTGTTGCTTACACATATACTATACATCCCATTATAGTGGTACGGTATAGTATTAATTTGCGTGTTGCATATATTAAATTAAGAGGGAGTGTATGACAAACATGTATATTAGATATGTACTAGTTACAAATCTTGACCTCATATAATTATAATTATAGTTCAACTGTAAATTAGGATTATTCATTGTAAAATTATGTGATGGGATAATCTGTAACCATAATATGATTAACCTAAACAACTCTAACATATAAAGCATAGATAATTATTAACCTTTTATAATTTATTATGACAAGTAAAATATGTTCATAATTAAAGTAAAGCTTCCATCAATAAAATAAATAATACAAATGATTCACTGTAATTATTTGATTGATCCTAAATCCATCTAACAACAGAACCTCTACTATATAACCGTCCTATTTAGATAGGTGCATGCTTAGCCATAATCCTTCCATAGCCATTTGATAGACTAAACCACCGATTAGCCAAATATATATGTATCCCATAAATGCTATGTTGGTTAACTCCTAAATAGGCCACGTTGACAATAGAAAGATTAAGAAACCTTAGCCCCTAGCGTGATTGGAATCCATTAGCAGACATGAATACTATATTTTGTTGTGCATATTTGGTTGTTGTTTGAATATTGGTTTTTCTTGCGTATTATAGAATTTATGTATCGGTTAGTCGTGAGGCAACGTCAGCAACTTCCAGGAGGTGAAGGTTGATCAAGAATTATATCAAGAATAAGGACTATCCTGAGCAAGGCAAGTCATCACTATTCTTTGAACATGTTGATCCCAATTGCGAAATTATTTTGTTTACAAATAAAATTGCATGCAATGATGAACATCCTATTTGTGAATATGCCATACCTTGATTATTGTTTACCCTTATTCCCTTGTAACCATGATTACGTATGAGTCCCTAGTCAACTATGACAAATGCTTAGAGATGCCACTCTAGAATCATGCATACTCATATTTATCAAATGCTATATGCTTGGGCAATTACCTTTGGGAATGTAATTGAGATGCGGCATGTGGAGACATGAGCGCCACATTGCCATGATGTTGATGACATGATTTGTGAAAGGAGAAATAAAATTAAACAACTGTTTTCGACTGGGGCGGACGGAGGATTTGGGTGGTATCCGAAAAAGGCTAGTACCGTCCCCGGTCAATTAAGGACCGAGCCATGAAGTTAAGCATGAAACGACTCCCGTACAACCGCACTTCTCGTATGGGTATAGACCTAGCGGAGTAGATAGCTGAGCGGAGGCAGTATCCATGCATAGTGGTTTCTTGATGTGTGAGGCAGGGGCTCTACGGTGGGGCAGCCATTGGTAGAACCGCGAGGCGGGTGTCTACAGTGGTGTCGCCATCGGTAGGACTGCCATGTGAGAATTTAAACATAATTATAACTTAATGCCTGTGTGAGTCCTTTCTTCCCGGGTGCGCCAGAACTCCTCTCACTGCTAGAAACCGTGTACGCCTAGAGTGCATGAGGATATAAGGTTCATGGAGCGGGTACTGCTAATGCGAGGTTATCGAAAAGCTTTGCCGTGATACGTCTCATGTGTTGGGACGAGGCTCATGTGTTGGGCAATCGCGGAGTGCAGGTAAAGTGTATATCCACTGCAGTGTGAGTAAACCAAATCTATTCGAATAGCCGCGCTCGCGGTTAATGAGCACCGGGACATGTATTACACTTGGCTAGACTCTAAATTCTTAACTTGTGTGGAATGGGATATTGCATGGTGATTTTTATGCTAATGGAGCCACTTCCTGAGAGGAGGGAAGGTGGACGTCCTCAGAAAACCATGACAACTCAATGGCGGGAAGCTATCATTGGGATCACAATGGATGGTGGACAGAACCGTCGTTGTTTAATGTGAACACTGGAACTAAAATTTGATCAGTCTATGATAGGTCTTAGGCTTGTGAAAATATTTGCAAAACGCAGCTTTATGCAAAAGAACCTGAAGCCATTCCTTGAATACCCTCTATCATATGCATTGTTGTTGTGGTGGCTTGCTGAGTACGGTTGGTACTCACCCTTGCTATTTATATATCTTTTAGGAGAGTGTTGAAGAGAAGCCCTTGTTGGTACGCTTGCGTATTCAACAAGATGATCGGAGTGCGGTCTTGTTCTAGGTCTCGTTCCCCAGTCGACTGCCTGTGGCATGTTAACCGGGCCCTTATATTATTTTGTCTTCCGCTGTTGTTCTCTGATAGTTGTTGGCCTACCTGGCCCTAATGTAAGTATTTAACTCTTTTAGCCTGAATTCATTCGTGATATGTTGTGATCCAACTATGTATGTGTGTACCAACTACTGATCCAGGGATTGGTACGGATAAACACAGAAGATTTCCGATTTCCAAAATCTGGGGTCTACAGGGGGTAATTCGTACTTTTTCCTACTAGAAATGACACATTTAGATATTATAGAAGGTAATTGTCCCGGTAATATATGATTAATGATTCGTTGTTACGATAATATTCTTAATGATAAATCAAGATATATAAATCCATTAATGTTATATATACAATTCTTAAAAAATATGTTAAAACATATTTATTCATAATTGTTATTAAACATTTACGCCAATTAAAATAAATAACATATAAATATATTTAATAGATAGAGAGGTCATAGTCGCGTGAACACACGACTTAAGATGCTAGTTGTCAATGAAATAGTTGTACTAAAACAAATTAATCGCATTGGTACAATTATCATCTGTCATCCACCAAATATCAATCATGAATTTGATACACAAATTGAGAAAGAAAGGAACAATTAAACTCTGAGTAGTAACAGCACGTAGCTCTGTTAGTTCTAATCAATTTTTTACTTTTTGTTTGAACTTGTGTGTGTGTATATTGAACTTAGACTTGCATGCCGATGGAGTGATTGCATATAGGTTTTGAGTTAAATTTAGTAAGAGGTCCAATCAAATGATCATTTCTATATTTTTCCTGTGTTTTGCAATCCTCTATTTTACACTTAGACCCTGTTTAGTTCACGAGACGAAAAGTTTTGGCGTGTCACATCGGATATACGTACACACATTTAAAGTATTAAACATAGACTAATAATAAAATAAATTACAGATGCCGCCTGTAAACTGCGAGACGAATTTATTAAGCCCACTTAATCCGTCATTAGCGAATATTTACTGTGGCACCACTTTGTCAAATTATGGAGCAATTAGGCTTAGAAGATTCGGCTCGCAATTTACACGCAATCTGTGTAATTAGTTTTTTTTATGTATTTAATACTTCATATATGTATCCAAACATTCGATGTGATAGGCAAAAAGTTTTTGTTTGGAAATTAAGGGCCTATTCACTTAATTTCAAATCATAGGAATAGGAAAAACGTAGGAATAACATAGGAATGCATATGCAAAACTAAGGATAGGAAAAGCATAGGAATGGCTCTTACAGATAGTTGGTAGTAGGAAAAATACAGGAATCTTTATATTAAGTTACCACAATCAAGATTTGAATACTCTAATAATTTGTGTAACTTAGGTTCAGATACATAATGAAACGAGTGATTTGCCTTGATCCTACGCGTAGGAATAGAAAAATGAGGTCCAAAGTGGATGTTAATTTTCCTACCAAAATCCATAGGAATCACATATAAAGGAATTCTTCCTTTGCCATAATCCTACAAAACGAATGGATAAATATTGATTATTCCTATAAGAATGGTTTTTCCTCCATATTTCCTATGAAACGAACAAGCCCTAAATAGAGCCTTACATTCCCGATAAAATCATATGTTTTTCCTATTCCTCTATTTTTTTATTTCTACGATTCAAACGGGCCCTAACTTATATTTTTTTTGAGATGGGCCCTAACTTATATTTGAAAGCAGCAAAATAGAATTAAACAAAAAATTCAAGTATTAACGCGTTAATTGATTTGTATTAAAGATGTACTAGTATAATATATTACCAGTAACGCTAAACACCAAGCATCATGCTACGCATTACGTAGAGTACCTCACTATGGCCCCCTTTCTCTCTCTGTTTTTTTTCCTAGTCCCAGGTGTATTCCCCCTCCCATCCCTAATTCCCTATGGGTCCGTATCAGCAAAGTTTGGCTTAGGTTGAGGGGTGCATACGATTTTTTAGCAGCACGTAAAATGTGGTAAGCTATTAAATACTATGTTAATTGAGTATTAATTATTACAATCTTAAAAATCAGGTCTATTTGACTATTTTTAAGAAAAACTTTTATATACAAAGTATTTAAAAACATAACGTTGGGAAACGAGTTCACGGTAAATGAAGGAATATTTTGGTCGAGTTGTAGAATCAAACTTAGTCTAAATCTAAACCATCCATAGGTGAATGTTTTTTTTTTTAAGACTGATCACCGGAGAGGATAGTTCCCTCCTGAATTTTCATTAAGAAGGGGTTAAGTACATAGTACAAAGAGCACATCAGGTTACATTAATTAGATCTTAAGGAGGAGAGAAGATCTCTGTACTATGTACTTAGATTAAGAGGAGAAACCAGGCATCTGAAAATGCTTAGCAGGCACCTGCGCTGGAGCAACCAGCCTTGCCAGGTCTTTGGCACTTATGGTATTGAGCTGAATTTCCATGGAGCACCAGAATGAGGCCGCGAACGAACACTGAATAAGGTCCTGTTCGAGAACCCAACTGAGGCTGTGTTTAGATCTAAACTTTCAATTTTTTCCATCACATTAACCTTTCATACACACTCAGTCACATCGTACCAATTTCAACCCAAACTTCCAACTTTGGAAGGAACTAAACACAACCTGAGGTGAGATTAAGTTTTAAATTTTCGTGGCACGCTTTTTTCAAGCGGTTAAACGGTGCGTTTCGTGTAAAAATTTTCTATATGAAAGTTATTCTAAAATATCAGAGATTAATCCATTTTTTTAAGTTTGTAATAATTAAAACTTAATTAATTACAAGTTATTACCATCTCGTTTTATGTAAAATACTTAATCCTTATCTTCATCTTTACCTTTAGGAGATTCAAACAGAGCCTTAAATATGTGTGATGATGTTTCATCAGCAGCATTGCCGAGCTCACATTGAGGCAACTGCACAATCTTCTTCTTGTGGACGTTTGTGGGGAGGCGCTCTTTAGCAAGAAGCCATGCGAAAAACTGAATCTTTTGGTGGAGCTCGGTTCTTCTAGACAAACACCCAATTGCTACATACCTCTACGAGTAAACAAGAGGGCAAATGCAGAAAAAGTAAGCATTTACCCCTTTTCGGTTTAAAGAAAAATCAGAAAACTCACAGTACCCTCTCCTTAAAAATAAGAAGAGACAAAGATTGAGAGTTCGGGAAAATAACATGAGATATATATAGATTGGAAATATTACACAGTAAACAAATTATTTTGACAAATAAATTATTTTCTCAATGGAAGCTACCAAAGCAGGAAAAAAGAATAGCTAAAATAACCCCTCTCTAAAACAAGGAGAAAAATAAAAACACAATTTTTTTTTCTGGCTAAAAGAAGAACACCAAGCAGTGCTCCATCTCTATCAACAACGGAGCTAGCTCCGAGGACAGTTAGGCGGGCACCGGGCTTTATATCGCTGTCATTGCACGTTTGTAGAAATGACATCAGCGACAGGGAAATATTAGCCTGTTTCTTTCTCGGACTATTCATTGTACTATTAAAATGAATTATTTGCTACATGCTTCAAAAAATATTTATCTCGAAAAACTTTTAGAAAATTTATTTCTTAAGCTACTTGTTAAGCTATTTATTAAATATATTTATTCATTTTATCTCTATAATAGATACTTCCTCTATTTCACAATGTAAGACTTTCTGTCATTGCCCACATTCATTTAGATATTAATGAATCTAGACATATGTATGTATTTCATTAACATATATATGTATATAGGCAATGCTAGAAAGTCTTACATTGTGAAACGGAGGGAGTAACTTATACTACTAATCCACTCGATAATCGTCGTATGGGCTTATGAAGATGCTACTGGCTCAGTCATCCGTCTCATGACTCCATGTTCGACGCATATATCTTCATTTAGAGGATGAATAATGGATTGATTGTTGTTATATGAAAGTTCTCCATAACTTTACTCCCTCCGTTTCATTCATTTTACAAGACATGTCTTACTTTATTTTGAAGTTAAACTTTATTAAGTTTCTTTTACTATGTTTAGAGAAAAATATAGTAATATCTATAACACCAAATTAGTTTCATTAAATTTAACATTAAATATATTTTAAAATTATATTTATTTTATATAAAAATATTGCTACATTTTTCATAGAAAGAAATTAAAGTCAAAGTGATCGGGCGATTAAGGTTTAGAGTTTTGACGCAAGAATTAGACGTCACCTCTACTCTACATTTTCTCCTATATATAAACCCACTGGTGAGGCTCAAGGCTTAATTATTGTCTACTCCCTCCGTCCTAAAATATAAGTACTTTTAGCATAGTGCCAAGTCAATCATTTTTAACTTTGACTATTAATAGCAAAAAAATAATAAAAAATCATGTAAAATTGATGTTACTAAATTTATCATTAATCAAACTATCATAATATGCAACTCTTTCTATTTAAAACATTTTATTTTTATAGATATTGTTGGTCAAAGTAGCATCTCGAAGACTGTATCGAGATCTTAAAAATGCTTATATTTTAGGACGGAGGGAGTATTATATTTAAATTCAATCTGTTTCTACCGACCACACAGACAAAATTTATGTCCCCGATCACTTCTTGATCGGGATGAAATCTGGTGGTTTTTAACTCCTGCCAATCTGTAACGACAGTGGCCGATACAATCGTCCGACAAAATCATCCCTTCTTCCATAGCTCCATTCCCTGAAAATTATTTTAAACTGTGCCACGGTGTCTTCCGTGTGGCATTCAAGCATGTGATGTGAATGGGCAGTCGACGTGGAGGGCTACGGATTCCATGGAGTTTGTGTGCAAATCCGCCACTATCTTGAAGATTGATACTATTACAACAAAGGACACAAAATGATTCGAAGGATAAACATTATGGACATGATGTAAGTAGGACCACATTTTTTTTTATGATTGATTTGGCACCACTGCTACAATAATGCATCCTTGGTTAGCCTAATATATGCTGATTATAAACCATATGATTTATCAGAAAAAATATATTTTGTAGATAAAACTTTTATACATGTGTGTTTAGAGATTTAAAACTGAATATTAGAAAACAAACTATTCAAAACTACTAAGTTTTCAAATTAAATTTTGGCAGCGGCTTAATTATAAGCTAGTATAGGTAAATGGTGGGAGGAGATCATTAGTAATTTTAATTATGAATATAAACTTGCACGTCTACTGATCCTATTTAAGAGCCTTAGCTCTTCGCCATAAGATTGCACTTGTAGTACTTAACTGCACGAAGAACACCATGGCACAACGTGTCCAAGAAGAAGATGAGCAGATGATGAGCACCGATGACTTGATCCAAGCTCAGATCAAGCTCTACCACCACTGCTTCGCCTTCATCAAGTCCACAGCACTTTGGGCCGCCATCGACCTGCGCATTGCGGATGTCATCCACCGCAATGGCGGAGCCGCCACCTTATCCGACCTCGCGCTCAACGTCGGGCTGCACCCGACCAAGCTCTCCCACCTCCGGCGGCTCATGCGCGTGCTCACCGTCACTGGCGTATTTGCTGTCGAAGACCGCAATGGTGAGGCCATGTATACACTCACCCGAGTCTCTCGCCTTCTCCTCAACGGCGATGGGGAGGGAACGCACGCCCTGTCCCAAATGGCGCGTGTGTTAGCCAACCCACTCGCCGTGATCTCTCATTTCAGCATTCACGAGTGGTTCACCACCGAGAAGGCAACCACCATGACACCCTTCGAGGTGGCGCATGGTTGCACGCGGTGGGAGATGATAGCGAACGATGCCAAGGATGGCAGCGTGTTCAACGCCGGCATGGTTGAGGACAGCCGTGTCGCCATGGATATCATCTTGAAGGAGAGCTGTGGCATTTTCCAGGGCATCAGCTCTCTTATTGATGTTGGTGGTGGCCATGGCGCTGCAGCTGCAGCCATAGCAATGGCATTTCCAAACATCAAGTGCACTGTGCTGGATCTGCCTCATATTGTTGCTGAGGCTCCCGCCACTCATAGCAACATCCAGTTTGTCAGTGGTGACCTTTTCAAGTTCATTCCAGCAGCCGATGTTGTTCTACTTAAGGTACATACTTAAGTGACCTTTGATATGCTGTGCTTTCAGCTGTTGAGTAGCTTCTTTAATTAATAATTATGAGTACTAATTTGTGTTAGTTTTGCATGTGATTTCAGTGTCTTTTGCACTGTTGGCAAGATGATGATTGTGTCAAGATTCTGCGACTATGCAAAGAGGCAATCCCGGCAAGAGATGCTGGGGGAAAGGTGATAATTATTGAGGTGGTTGTCGGGATTGGATCCGAGGAAATTGTTCCTAAGGAGATGCAACTTTTGTTTGATGTTTTCATGATGTACGTCGATGGCATCGAGCGAGAGGAGTATGAATGGAAGAAGATTTTCTTAGAGGCTGGATTCAGTGACTACAAAATCACCCCGGTGCTAGGTGCCCGATCAATCATCGAGGTTTACCCTTGATGCTTCCGAAGGTGTACATGTGCATCTCTCCGTGGAACCTATTCTAGTTCAGACAATTGAACTAAATACATAACATGTTGGTTATAAACATGTTTATGTTAGTCTTTTGACTTCCTTTCGTTCATGAGTCAGTAGCCTTGAGGCGTGTGCATATTCACCCTGAGGCCATCGTTTTTTCGTTTTTCTGTTGTCGTATGAGCTACAGTATGTGCTCTGTGGGATGGTACAACTTATGTACGTCGTGGCTTGAGTCTTGGGCATATTGGTAGCCCGTGATTTCCATTTTTATTTTCATCACAATAAGAGGAAGAGAAAACTGAAAAGCTGCAATGCAGTTCGCAGCGCCAAATCTCTCTCGCTTTGTCTGCACACCAAATGTTCATGTGTGTTCATCTGTTCTGGTGGTAACAAGTGGTATTAGAGCAAGCATCGAAGATCGGTCATGGCTCTATGCCTGGATAGGAGAACCATTTCTTGACAGGGTCGAGGAGTTGCTCCCGCTCACCACTGCCACATGCATGCCTCAACGATGGCCGAATGAGGGGTAACGTTGGCAAAGAGGTCATGGTGTAGTGGGTGGTATCCCAAGCTAACGAGGAAAAACTACACCGAATGGACAACTGTGACGAGGATGAGCTTGCAGGCGCAGGTCTTGTGGGAAGCCTGAACAAGCTTAACTAAACAATACTACCCATATTCTCATATATTGGCATCAAAATTAACAACCAAATTTTTTTCTTTAAACATGGCTAAAATGCACGTAAATATTTGCCACAACGTGTAGTCAAAATAAGGTGCTTAATTCGATATTACTGACACCTCAATGATTTGCTAACACATTCGTAATCCTAAAATATAATTATTTCCTAGTTACAAAGGAAATAGCTAAACTTTAAAACAGGGGACTGTATATTTATATTTTGAGAAAATATATATACCGCTAATACACTAATCGTGTCTACGTGGTAAATTTATTTTGGTTTTGCTAAAAAACTGTTTTTATTTAGGGAACTTTCGATTTTTTTCATGTCTGATGCGCTTTAAGATTCATGCGCCTTTTTAGTTAGGAACTTTTTGATTTTGTTTTGTCATCCGATGTGCTTTAAAATTCGTGCATGGGAACCTGAAGAGGATCGAACCAGTTACCTCGCGTGAGTGGCATGGCTACTTTTTGTTTAGTTACATTCTATGAATGTATTGTAGTTACAGTATAATTGCACTCCAATTACAGTATAGTTACTTTGAAAGTTTTCCAATAAAAAACTGTCGAATGCTATATAGATACTCCTATTTATTTCCCACATGTGGTGGTGAACCTCGATCGTTTATCATATATAGCAACAACTAAATATTATGGCTTGTCCCTAAACCCTAAACTCTAGCACCAATAATTCATCAAGTCTAACAATTAAAGAAGATGTTTAAGAAATGAAATTTTGCTGGTTGCTCGATGCTTTTTTAGGCCATTCTAAGAGGATAATAAAAAATGATGTGCCTAAGTATAGGTCAGTGAGGCTGGCGGCAGGCCAAAGGCAGCCCATCAGTCGACGCCCAGGCCAACTACCCAATGCCCAACGCTTCTCCCACGCAAACGTTGCCCAGGAACTACTGCAGTGCAGGGATTCTCATGGTGGCAATCTGGTTCATCTTCAATTCGTTGTCAACGATTGTGTCATCTTCCTGCAAACAAAATTTAGTTAATTTAAATCTTAATTAGTTATCAAAACTGATTCTCTGGATAGGCGTGCTTCCCGGCCGCTTGCAGTTTGGTTCAGACCAATGTAATTACAAATTCATCACAATTTATTTCGAATCCAAGAGAAAGATGAGCACAGCACATCACAATTTATTTTACTAGCTTCAGCAGGTGAACTTCAGCAGTATCCATCCATTTCCCCAGTTGATGAGTGCATAATATTTCTCTTTGATGTAAAAATGATCTCAGCGTAAACATCGCACATTGTTGATCGATCCTTTGGTGATGGCTCTGTGCACTTTAGCCCAAGCTTAGCCAATTCTATGGATGTTTGCATTTCAACCACAGCATGATTTGGGTCTTCACCTTCATGATAATAGGTGAGAGTAGGGGCTCTAAAATTTCATTGATTTGATGTGGAAATATGCTGACTCCACAAAGCTGTGAAGTTAGGGCGCTTTCCTATGATTATCTCTGGAACAATAATTCCATAACTATATACATCATCCTCTATTGAAATTTTGCACCCCAAGCCATACTCTGCGATCAATATTAATTATGCAAGTTGATAATCTTTCTTAGTCAGTCAAAAAATATGATACAGTTTTGCATCACTTCCGTGAAAGATAAAATGGAGACAATAGAAATGGACAAAATAAGAATGAAGCAGGTGATCACCTGGTGCAATGTATCCGATTGACCCTCTCAGTCTGGTAGTTCTTGATGCATCACCCAGGCTTATAATGTTGTTCTGAAGAAACTTTGCAAGTCCAAAGTCACTAAAGGATTCATCATTCAAAAGGATATTGCTTGGTTTCAGATCGCAGTGAACCAAGGGAGGAGTACATCGGTTATGAAGATAGTCCAATGCAGTGGCAATGTCTGCAGCTACTCTTAACAGTTTTGGGGGGCTTTGACTGCGCACTTTTGGATTGATCCAGACTTCAAGGTTGCCATTTTATCTAAACTCAAGAACAAGTGCTTTGAATTCATCCCCGCAAAAAAAAGTGCTTTGAATTCAAACCCTGATGTATCAAAGGTTGAACATAGGCCAATCACTCTCACAAGGTTCCGATGGCGAATGCTTTTCAATGCCTCATATTCAACATAGAAACTACTTGGGTGCTCCATTTTGGTCAAGTCTAAATACGTTAATTGCAACGTTGCGTGCACCAAACTTCAATTGACCTTTATATACAAACCCAAATGTTCCTGAACCAACGAGACTTCTTGAAGAGAAACCCTATGTTGCTTTGTACAAATCATTGTATGATAATTTACTAAGACACTTGAATGAATGGCTGACAATAATTCTCTTAGGCCCATTTCTCCTCCTCAGGCAACACATGCCATGGTGACTATAAGAATGGTAGTGATTGGATCCATTACACTGTGAATATAGGATGTCTTCTTCCTGTTGGATGACAGTTCCTTGCAAGGTGGTAATTGTATCACTAGAGAACTTACACACACCTTTTTATTTCCTTGGATGAACACATCGCTTGAATTTGCAAACACACCTCCTTCAGGGACTGGCCCCTCAAGGTTATTTAAGGATAGATTGAGAGTGCATAAAGATTCAAAAGTCCCAAAATATACTGGGATGTCACCAGACAAGTTGTTTTGGGAAAGATCCATTTCATCAATGCCTCTTAAACTCATAGGAGATAAAGTTTAGTGAGCCGCTCCAGGTTGCCAATTGATTGAGGGATTTCTCCAGAAAGCTTAAGATCGATAAGTTTTGAAGATTTCCAAGTGTGCTGGGAATTTTGCCGGAAAGTAAATTATAATCCATTTGCAAGACAGTGAGACTAGTGAGTTTTTTTTTATCTCTGCAGGTATGCTGGCGGTTAATTGGTTTTGTATTAGAGTCTTTAGAAGGATTTGGTTTTGCTCATATTTCTGAAAGGTTGGCAATAGAACTTGGTATTATTCCTTTTAGATTGTTTTCATCCAACCACAAATTTTGTAAGTGGGTGCAGTTTGTTAGCGAGGACATGAAAGTCCAATCTCCAGCCTCAAGCTTATTGCCACCTAGATCTTAGTTTGTAAACGTGGACAAGGATCCCAATGAGGGATAACATCAGTGAAAGAGTTTATGCAAAAAAATCTCTCTGAGATTCAAAGCATTGGCTAAAGAAACATGAATTGGTCCTTCAAATTTGTTCCCTCCCAGTATCAAATTTGTGAGTCTGGGAAGGGTATAGCCAATGTTAGTGGGTGTTGTCCCAACAAATTGGTTGGCACCAAAGTTAACATAGGTAAGATTTGAAATTGTTTAAAGTCCTTGTGGAACGACGCCTAATAAGTTGTTATAACTCAGGTATAGTATTTTTTTTCTAATCGCCATGCTGCACGTTTTGTTTGGCTATGTGTCTTCTTTGCCTTTAATGTCCTCCCTCCCCGCAATGCAAAAGATATTTTGGGTAATTGGCTAAGGGGAGCGCCTTGGCCCACCAAAATATTGATTTTATTTGGAGCTAGTGCGCTTTATTGGTCAATTTGGAATTACCGTAATGATAGAGTTTTTAACCATAAGAAATTGTCTAACATTATGCAGGTTATCATCATGTGTTCCAATCAGCTCCACTCTTAGTATTTGATGCTTTCATAGGAACAACAGGATATTATGCGCATTGGTTCTACATGCTTGGAATTGGTAGTCAAGAGCTTTTATTATACTTTGGATAGCGTAGTACCTACAAAATTTCATGCTAGAATCTATATGATTTTAAAAATATTATTTCAGTTGATCCTTTTATTGGCGAAAGTTGGGAATTTATCCAATCACATCTATTATTAATTCCTTCCTTTTTTTATTAATTCTAAAACTTGTTGGCTGTGTGCCAATGGGCAGAAGCTGGAGATTTAATCCATTTCCATCATCTAAAAAAATATGTAGTTCTATGAGAAATTTAATGTTAAATATATACTATTGTGATACATCACGTTAAATCTAGGGTTCTATGATAATTTAGTTTTGTGAAATCTATATCTAATAAAAAAATTCATTAGGTTTCCGGGATTTTTACTCGTCCGTATCAAATTTCCGTTCATCTCCTGATTCGACCGTCTGCGAGATCGCATCACCTCGTTTCTGTCTCGTACGCACGTACAGATCAAACATGTCCCCTTGAACTAGAGATCAAATCTAATCCATCTGAGCCAAGAATTATGTATAGAAAAGAGAAAATAAATCACAAAATCACAAATCCAACAACAATGAATTAAAATCGTCCAAGAAAACTAAATCACAAAAACTAAATCACCGGCAGCACTGCTCATCGGAGCCGAGGACGCCACTGCCCCAAGGCTGTGGTGGTTGGTGCGCGTGCTGCTGTGTGCCACGAGAAGAGTGGCGCTGCCGGAGAAGAAGGTGATGTCGCTGAGGAGAGGATGTTGCCTGCCAGGGAAAGGGCACCGCCGTCCAGGGGGAGGGTGGTGCGAGGTACCACGGCTGAGGCACCGGCCGCCAAGGGTAGGGCGCCGGCCGCCAAGGGTAGGGTGCTGCCTGACGGGGAAAGGGCACCGCTGGCCGGGGGGTGGGCTTCCTGGTTGAGGGGTAGGAAGAGCAGCATCGCCGGTAGGGAGAGGAGGAGGGGGAGCGGCGCCGCCGATTGGGGGAGAGGGAGGGCGTCGTCGACTAAGAGGAGTGCGCAACAGAGAAGGAGATAAGTCGGGCGGGTGGAATAGAGAGACGAGGAGGAAAGAGGGAAATGATAAGGGCGGGACGTAGAATCGAGGCGTGCATGCGAGCCGCTCTCTCGACCGATGGGCAGTTTTTTTCCTAAGAAAATAACCCTCACAACTTACTATATATGTCGGGTTTTTTTTATATAAAAACCGGTACATTTCTATTTTTTATTAAGAATCGGCATATATAGAGATTTATAGGGGTCGGTTTTTAACTTTTGTCTTTTCCAAGGGTAACATGGATTGAGAAATGCTCTATAAATGTCGATTTCAAATGAATCGTCACATATAGGGGTGTCCCTCGTTAGTGTTTCTGTATAATTTAATCTGCCAATGCCATCGTATATACTGTACATGCACCGGATATAATAAGGGCGGGTAAATTTCAGAGTAGACTCTCAATTATCCTAATCCAACACATCAGCCAAACATCTATCACAAGACTAAGCCCATCAAGTGTAAAAAGAAATTAGTTTGGCGAACAATCTGTTCAGTGAGGCGATTGGAACCAACTAGAACAAGTTGGTTTTGTTAGAATAATTGGGCTAGGCCCAACTTATCCTATTAAATCTCAAAGGCCTATAATAAGTGTTAAGGATAATAATACCACCTCAGGATTTAAGCGAGGAATATCTCAACCTAAATAGGGAGTTATTAGAGGCCCCCTGTTGACTAGTTGAGGTGGGGGTCGGAATGCCACACGCGTGCGCGCGCCGGGGCGTGGGCGAGGGCGAGGCATGGCGTGCCTGGCTGGCTGCGTGCGTCACGTCGCTATTCTTTTGCAGCTACTAACCACGTTCCCACGACTCTCCGCAACAACGCGTCCACGTTCCCACGACTGCCTCTCTCTCCTGATAGATAAGGAGGCCACGAGTCCGATCTGTTACGAACGCTTGCTTCTTTCCCGGTGTTAGTTCCTCCTCCTCCGCGCCAGTGCTGTTATCGCTTCCTCGCTTCTGATCTCTTGCGCGCACGAGAGATTGGAAGGAGCAGTGCCTCCGAAACCACATCTTCACCTGAGATCTGCACCGGGTAGGCGGGTGATCAGGTTTTTGGGGAGTGCCTCCGAAACCACATCTTCGCCTGAGATCTGCACCGGGTAGGCAGGTGATCAGGTTTTTGGGGAGTGCCTCCCGCACGACTGCTCGCCATGTCTGGAGTTGCCGCCGCCGCTGCTGGAGGAGATGGCTGTGGTGGTGCGTCGCCAGGAGCTGGAGCCGGAGGTGGTGTGCCAGGTGCTGGAGCCGGTGCCGCGAACGACAACATCAATGGAGACAATTCTGCCTCACAATCCAGCGGAGGGTCATTCTCGGGGTATATCCTTCTCCTGTTCCCTTTGTTAGCGCTATCGCTTTACTATTATGTGCGCTATGTTCCTGTTCCTGACATTCATGATGCCTCTAGCATGTTATTGCGTTACTGTAATGTTCCTGTCCCTGACATTCATGATGCGCATAGTATGCTACTGGTTATGTTAAGATCACCCTACACCGCTTATGCCATGATTATTGCTTTAATATTTTGGATTAAAATATGCCGATTCATGACTATATTTCCAATAGGTTTACCGGTGGAGAATTTTTAATTTTTGAGTCAATTTAGTGATTATTTATTCCCTGTAATCTCTTGAAAAAACTATTGTTTTATTTACTTTCTAAGTTTAGTCAATGCATGTATAAAAAAAAATTGTATAGGGAGTAACTTATGCTCTCATTCCGCATTGTTCAGATTTCATTCTTATGTCTTTTATACATTCGGTTATGATCCTTAAAATTTTGAATATGTTTTTTCAATGTTGGTGCATATTTGATTTTACAATCTCACATATGCTAATGTTGAGACATTTGCATTAAAGTTGTAACATTTTCTATGTATCTGATCGTGATCATGTCCGTATGCGACACAAGATCCGTGCCATGTATAAATTAAATAGAATAATTTACCTGGTGCAATGTAAAATAGGCTGTTTTGAAAAAAAAAAAACCTACCTGCTGTCTAGACCTTGACACTAGATTTGTTTTTGCATGCAACATGAAGAATATTTTCTTAATGCTGTTAGATCATGGAAGTTGAACTTTGCTAGATTGATTATTGAATTATTAGCCGGTACTCCGACATGTTTTCCGAGTCCAAATTAAATCGGCATGTTTTTACGAGGGAAGAGAATAATTGATCGATTAGATTTCGGTAATTAATTACGAACCGAGTCGAGTAGGTTAATTTGCACACTACACTCCGTCGAGATATCAAAACCGGCGGCATCGTCGTCGTCGTCGATGGATCGTTCGTACGTACGTTGTCTTCTTCCTTCATCGATCGATCGATCGATCGATTGAGTCATCATGATGATGCGCGCGGCGTCCTCGTGCTGCCGCCGCCCTTGCATGCTGCGCGCAGTGCTGCGCGGCGTCCCGCTCTGCGCCGGCGTGGCCGCCCGCGCCACCGTGCGCTCCGTCGAGCGCTTCGCCCGCCGCCTCGCCGTCGGCTTCGTCACCGGCGGGATCACACTCTCCGACGTCCTGGTGTATATGACCATGACGGAGGCGGAGGGCCTCTCGCCGGAGCCGGTGCCGCGCCCATCGCACACTGGTAGAGAAACCCTTTGTAGTCCCGGTTCGTAACCTCCCTTTAGTCCCGGTTTCCAAACCGGGATTACCAATCCGGGACTAAAGATCGCTATCTTTAATCCTGGGTGAAATAACCGGGACTAAAGATCGATCTTTAGTCCCGGTTGGTAACACCAACCGGGACTAAAGATGGCTCAGCCGTTACTAACCAGTACTAAAGATCGAGCTGACCTTTTTTTTTTGCATGACCCTGTTGCTGCAAACATATATATGCATATATAATATATTTCAATAAAATATATGTATTTATATATATATTTCAATAAAATATATGTGTTTATATATATGTTTCAATACATATGTACATGCATAATATATATGTATTTATACATATATATGTTATGCAAATGCATATGTGTGTGTGTGTATATATATATATATATGACTAAAATATATTTACATTATAGAAAATGTGTACACATGCATATAGAAACATATGTAGTCATGTATTAATTACAATCCATTATATGTCCTAGCTAGCTACGATTTCGACGTAGTAGTAGTCGCTAGCTCAGAAGCTAAGGACCAATGAATTGTGTTTCCGTCGTAGTAGAATTCACCCTTGGGATCAAGGATTTGTTCGTTGATGAATCCCATGAGTTGTTCTTAAACCGCCGCGATAAATTCCTTGTGCGTGGTCAGGTTATCCCTCATGCGAATAAACTATATGAATGTATGAAATTGATTAGTAATTAAACAAGAAATCGATACGTAATGAAATTTTGAATTTATTTGTATGTACATTGAGCTCTCTTGTGGTGATGATTTGGTCTGCAAGGCAGTGGCAATACTCGCACACGTAATAGCCGCACAAGTTAGTTCCCTTCTTTTGCTTTGCGCACTACAAATAAATGACAAACAACGAGAGATCTAATTAATATACACTTGTATATATTTGAATCGGAGAAATATAAATGTAGAGCATGTGTACTCACAGGAAATTTGAACTTCCGCCTAAGTCTTTCTCTCCATTTGTCGCGGACCAAATGACAGAACCGATACCAAGCCCTACATGGAGTTTAAAGCTATGATTCGTAGTAGCAATTAACATAACAAGATTTCTTAATTAACAGAGGAACTTATGACGGTACCTGTCTATAAGTTCGAAAACCTTGTCAAACGTAGACTCTTTTTTATCCATTGAGTCATATATGTTGACGGTGCAGGCCGACAGGTCGAAGAGTAAAAGCACCCAGTGGAATCTGCAATGTGCGTGCGATGCATTACATATGAAACACTTAGCAAGTTCGTACGGGAATGAAATTTGGTATAGGAAGACAGTAAAATTAAACTAACTCTGTGTTGTACGGCAACAGTATGAACGTCTTGTAATGCTGCGGATATTGGTCGAGCATTGCGACGTTTACTTTCCGACGGTCGATGAATCCAGTATCGAAAACCCCCCGCCGTCGGGCCCTTTGAATCTCCATTCTACAACGATAAAAGGGAGTACATTATTTTCTATAGTTTACTTATATACAAGGACCTAATTAATTAAAGGAGACGTAGTAAGAAATCTAACTGAATGATATACTTACAAAATCCAGCAACTCATAATAGAGACGTCGAGGGCGTCCAGCTGGTATAGTTCGTAGATTCCCTTGAAATTGATCCAGAGAATGTCATCTCCTTGCAAGAAGTCCGTGTCCCTGATCCTCGCTCCGATCATCTCTCTACCGGTGGCGCTCATCTCCATGTACAGCTGATGGAACTTGTACATTTGTGTGGGTAGGGACTGCAGCAGCTCAGGCTTGACAAGCGGTTTACCGAGTTCGTACATGTATTTCACTTCCGCCTTTTCGATTGGTGCGACTCCTAGCAATTGATCCGTAGTTAGACCGGTGTCAGTAATAAATTCTTCTATCGTCATTTCTTTACCGGTCACCAACGGCTCGATCTCCTGGTTTGGTTGCTCTCCAAGCTGAGGGACTGGTTTGGACATTCCAGAAGATGCTTTCTTCAGCGTTCGCTCATAGTCCGATAGCTTAATGGCCTCCTTGGCAGGTGCAGACATACCCCTGAAGAAGTTCATGACACTCGGGTCTATAGGAATCTTCTTTTCTGGACTTCAAGGCTTGAATTGTCTCTTGACTTCTGATGCCACGTAAGCGTCAAGCTCCTCTTGCGTGCAATCGTACCCCGGGTCCTTGTTCTTGGCGGCGTCAACTTTCGCCTTCTTCGTTGCCCTTGTGTGGGCAAGCGGTGGAGCTTGGGGGGCCCTTGACTTTTGAAGGTGCCGGAAGAGGAGCTTGCGGAGGAGTCGGTGTAGGAGCCCGAGGAGGAGTCGGTGCAGGAGCCTGAGGAGGAGTCGGTGCAGGAGCCTGAGGTGGAGACGGTACTGGAGCATGAGAAGGAGACGGTGCAGGATCCTGAGAAGGAGATGGCGGAGCCGGAGGAGATGGTGCACGAGACGCCGCTTGTCGCCCAGGGAGGATAATGTACCGCCTGTGCCATAGAATAATGGCATGGCTTGTGTCTCGTAGATACGTCTCACCGTCTCCTCCAGGGTAATCTAGCTCGAGGTCCTCGTACGCGCCTTCGACCAACTCAACTTCGACCTTGGAGTATCCTGCTGGAATCGGCCTGCAGTGGTAAGTACCTGAAGGGTCCGTTGGGATGGCCATGCCCGACGCCACCTTCATGTGGTGAGAGATTATTTATTAGTAATCAACATATATAAGCAGCAACTAGCGGAATGGGCAAATCTAAAATATATAAACTACGAGCTTACCTTTATTGATAAGTTCTTGAAAGGAATATGCTAAGTCATGAGACATTTATGTTTTAACAATCTTATATTAAAACTCAAATAATCTTATATGCTAAGACTAAACGAACAGTCATGTATGCTAAGTGTAACTGTCGTATATTAGAACCCTATACAATCTTAGAAGCTAAGTCTAATTACAAATCTAATAATCTTATACTAAAACTCAAATAGTGATGATATATGCTAAGACTAGGTGACGTATATTATAGGACCCTAGCTAGTAAATAATTATATACTAAGTATAATTACAAATATAATAATCTTATATTAAAACTCAAATAATCTTATATGCTAAGACTAAAATAGTCATGTATGCTTAGTGTAACTGTCATATATTAAAACCCTACACAATCTTACATGCTAAGTCTAATTACAAATCTAATAATCTTATACTAAAACTCAAATAGTGATGATATATGCTAAGTCTAGGTGACGTATATTATAGGACCCTAGCTAGTCAATTATTATATACTAAGTCTAATTACAAATATAATAATCTTATATTAAAACTCAAATAATCTTATATGCTAAGACAAAAATAGCCATGTATGCTAAGTGTAACTGTCGTATATTAGAACCCTACACAATCTTACATGCTAAGTCTAATTACAAATCTAATAATCTTATACTAAAACTCAAATAGTGATATATGCTAAGTCTAGGTGACGTATATTATAGGACCCTAGCTAGTCAATAATTATATACTAAGTCTAATTACAAATATAATAATCTTATATTAAAACTCAAATAATCTTATATGCTAAGACAAAAATAGCCATGTATGCTAAGTGTAACTGTCGTATATTAGAACCCTACACAATCTTACATGCTAAGTCTAATTACAAATCTAATAATCTTATACTAAACCTCAAATAGTGATATATATGCTAAGTCTAGGTGACGTATATTATAGGACCCTAGCTAGTCAATAATTATATACTAAGTCTAATTACAAATATAATAATCTTATATTAAAACTCTAATAATCTTATACTAAAACTCAAATAGTCATGTATTCTGAGTGTAACTGTCGTATATTAGAACACTACACAATCTTATGTGCTAATTAAGTCTAATTACAAATCTAATAATCTTAATTGCATTAGAAATATAACAATCATATATATATAATTACGTCACTTGCCTGGGCGAATTCCTTCGAGGGCTAGCTCTACCACTCCGGCTTGAGGGACGACTCTGACAACGTCTTTTCTACAAGATACAAAAAGATGTATTAGGATAAACGCTCGTTCTCATTCACGTTCGTTGGCTCGTTCACGTTCGTTCGCTCGTTCTCGTTCATGTTCATTCACCTTGTTCTCGTTCACGTTCGTTCGCTCGTTCACGTTCTCGGTGTGGCGGCAGCGGGACGGCGGTGTGGCGGCAGCGGAGCGGTGGCGGGGCGGCGCAGCGGCGGCGTGGCGCCGCGCGTGGCATCGGGCCGGCGCGTGGCGCGGCGGCGTGGCGCCGCGCGCGGCATCGGCGTGGCGCGGCGGCGGCGTGCGGCGTCGTGGCGTCTCGTGGTGCGGCGTCGTCGTGGCGCGGCGTCGTGTCGTGACGAGGTCGGCGTCGGCGTCTGAAACTCGGCGGCCGGCGGCAACCGAGAGGGAGAGAGAGAGAGATCGAGAGGGAGGCGGCGCGCGGCGGCTCTCACCCCAGAGATGCGGCGGCGGAGGAGGAGGCGGAGGCGGCGGCGACGACGACGAGCGCGAGACAACAACGAGATACGGCGGCGGCGTCGGCGCGGGGATGCCCTAGGCAGTGGCGGCGAAGGAGAAGCCGAGAGAGATCGATCGGGCAAAAACTTTTAAGTGTTGGTGGAGAAGACGAGGGCGCGCATCGGGAATATATATATAGCCCTAGATCTTTAGTCCTGGTTGATATCTTTACTCCCGGTTGTTCTCATCAACCGGGACTAAAGATATTTTCCCGCTATTTCCAAATTCTTTTTAAACCCAGTTAGGGTTAAGAACCGGGACTACTGATAAGCGCACTGAATATTATTTTCCATTACATATGTGTTTCTAAAATAGAAGATAATACATTACAATTATTTAATGTACAAAGATTAATGACAATTACTTTGAAAAATTATTGTTGTCTGTAATAAATTAAGTGGATAAAACGTAATAAGCAAATATATGATTTAAAATTAATAAAAATTCTAATAATCATATATACTTAGCATATGAATGATATTATTAAATTGGTAAAAACTCTAATTAACATATGTATATACATACGGCATGATTTAAAATTAATAAAAATTGTAATCATCATATACACTTAGCATAGGAATTATATTAAATTAAATTGTCAAAAACTCTAATTAACATATGTAAATGCCACATGCATGATTTAAAAATTTTAAAAATTCGAATAGTCATATATAATTAGCATATGAATGATAATAAATTAAATTGTGAAAAACTCTAATTAACATATGTAAATGCCACATGCATGATTTGAAACTTTTAAAAATTCTCTATTCAATTATAATTAGCATATGAATGATAGTAAATTAAATGTTAAAAACTCTAATTAACATATGAAATTGCCACCTGCGTGATTTAAAACTTTTAAAAATTGTAAGTATCGCATATAACTAGCATATACATGATTTAAACTTGTTAAAACCTCTAATAATCGTGCGTAATTAACATATGCCATACATCAATTGATTTATATGGATAATCAATACATCCAAAATAGTTTACATCGTGTATACAATAATTACGGCAATACATCGGCGGTGACGGTTGACCGCACGTACTTTCTCCTCACTATTGTTCTCTCCTTGTGATCGCTACGTGAGTAAGGGGTGTCTTCATTTGATAGGAGGATGCTAGGGTCAATCGTCACCGTGAAAGGGGGTTGCCCATCCAACTGATCGTAATCCTCGTCAGTCTTGTCCTCAACTCCGACGATTTTTCTTTTGCCTGGGAGAATCACGTGACGCTTAGGCTCGTCAGGCCCTCTGCCCTTCTTTCCTTTGCTAGACATGTCCTTCACGAAAAAGACTTGCATTACATCATTGGCAAGGACAAAAGGTTCGTCCGAGTATGCAACCTTGTTAAGGTCAACCGTTGTCATCCCACTGTCATCAATCATTACGCCACCACCAGTCAACCTAACCCATTGGCACCGGAACAGAGGGACCTTGAGAGGACCATAGTCAAGTTCCCATATGTCCTCGATGGCACGTAATACGTGTCAGTTGTTCCATCGTGTCCCATGGCATCGACACGAACAGCGTTGTTTTGGTTCGTGCTCATCATGTCTTGGGCTCTCGTGTAGAATGTGTACCCATTGATCTCATATCCCTGGAATGTCGCGATCAACCCAGACGGTCCCCTCGCCAGGAAGGCAAGTTGTTGGTTGATCGACTCGTTACCCATGAGATGTTGTCATATCCACGCGGGAAAAGTATCAATGTGATGCCGTGTAATCCATGCATCGGACTTACCGATGTTCCTGGCGCGAACTAGAGCCAAGTGCTCCTCGATGTAAGGAGCTACCAATGAAGATTGTTGTAGAACCGTGGAATAGGCTTTACGGAATAAATTGTTGTCTACCGTCATTATTGCTTTCCTTCCGAGAGTTCCCTTTCCCCGTAGTCTCCCTTCATGGCGTGATTCAGGTACCCCGATTGGGCGAAGATCTTCGATAAATTCTACGCAAAATTCGATGACCTCCTCTGTTCCATAACCCTTGGCGATGCTTGCCTCTGGACGAGCACGGTTACAAACATACTTCTTCAGAACGCCCATGTACCTCTCGAAAGGAAACATGTTGTGTAGGTACACAGGCCCGAGAATACTGATCTCTTTCACAAGGTGACAAAGCAGATGCGTCATTATATTGAAAAATGAAGGTGGAAATATCAACTCAAAACTGACGAGACATTGCACCACATCATTCTGAAGGGCTTCTAATCTATCCGGATCGATGACCTTCTGCGAAATTGCGTTCATGAATGCACATAGCTTTGTTATTGTTGCCCGGACATTGTCTGGAAGGATACCCCTTATTACAACTGGTAGCAGTTGTGTCATCAACACGTGACAGTCATGAGACTTTAGGTTTGTGAACTTCTTCTCCTTCGTACTTATTATTCGCTTGATATTCGTGGAATATCCAGACGGTACCTTTATGCTCTCCAAGCATTCAAACATACTTTCCTTCTCTGCCTTGCTAAGAGTGTAGCTGGCTGGACTCAAGTAATGGCTTCCTTTCTCCTTTGGTTCCGGGTGAAGGTCGCCGCGTTGTTCCATATGCTTCAGATCATTACGTGCTTCCAGTGTATCTTTCGACTTTCCGTATACACCTAGGAAGCCAAGAAGGTTTACGCAAAGGTTCTTAGTGAGGTGCATCACGTCGATTGCGTGGTGTACGTCCAAAAATTCCCAATAGGGTAACTCCCAAAATATAGAGTTATTTTTCCACATCGCCGCGTGACCATCTTCGCTCTCTATAGGCTAGCTTCCAGGCCCCTTTCCGAACACTACTTTAAGATCTTTAACCATAGCAAACATTGTTTTCCCGTTGCGATGTTTAGGCTTCGTACGGTGGTCAGCCTTATGTTCGAAGTGCTTGCCTTTCTTCCCCTTGTATACAACCTTCCTACAGTGCTTAAGATACGTACTTTCTGTTTCATCCATACAGTGAGTGCAAGCCTTGTACCCCTTGTTGGACTGTCCGGATAGGTTGCTAAGTGCAGGCCAATCGTTGATGGTTACGAACAGCAGCGCTCGTATGTTAAACTCCTCCTGTTTGTCCTCGTCCCACACGGGGACACCTTCCTTCTTCCACAACAGCTTAAGATCTTCGACCAGTGGTCTTAGGTACACATCGATGTCGTTACCAGGTTGCTTGGGGCCTTGAATAATAATCGGCATCATTATGTACTTCCTCTTCATGCATAGCCAGGGGGGGAGGTTGTAGATACACATCGTAACGGGCCAAGTGCTATGGCCGCTGCTCATCTCTCCAAAAGGATTCATGCCATCCGTACTCAAACCAAACCGTATGTTTCGTGCGTCCTTTCCAAATTCTTTAAATTTTCTATCTATGTTTCGCCACTGCGAACCATCGGCGGGGTGTCTCAGCATCCCGTCCTGTTGACGCTCTTCAGCGTGCCATCGCATCATTCTAGCATTCCCCTTGTTCCTGAACAAATGCCTTATCCGTGGTATTATAGGGAAATACCACATCACCTTAGCAGGAATTCTCTTCTTTATTAGCTGCCCGTCAACTTCTCCTGGATCGTCTCGTCTAATCTTGTATCGTAGTGCAAACAGGGCATGCTTCTAGGTTCTCATACTCCTCACCGCGATATAGGATACAATCATTCGGACATGCGTGAATCTTCTGAACTTCCAGTCCTAGCGGGCAGACTATCTTCTTAGCCTCGTACGTTGTCTCGGGCAATTTGTTTCCCTCTGGAAGAATGTTCTTGACGAGTTTCAATAAATCGCCAAATGCCTTGTCACTAACCCCATTTTTTGCCTTCCATTGCAAGAACTCCAGAGTGGTATCCAACTTTTTGTGCCCCTACTCGCAACCTGGGTACAATGAAGTTCTGTGGTCCTCTAACATCTTGTCCAATTTATGGGCTCCCTTTTCACTTTCACAGTCCTCCTTGGCGTCCTGCAACATCTGACCAAGATCATCCGCAACGTCGTTACCATCAGCATCCCTTTTTTCCTCGCCCGTTTGATTTCCTTCAAATCCAATGTACTGAGCAAAGTCCGAAATATTGTCGTCTTCCACTTCATCTTCTTCCATTTCAACACCTTGCTTTCCGTGGGATGTCCAACAATTATAGTTTGGCATGAACCCCGACTCAAACAAGTGGAAATGAATAGCCCTGGATGCAGAATACTCCTTCTGATTCTTACACTTATTGCATGGACAACAAATAAAACCCCTTTGCCTGTTAGCTTCGGCCACTCTCAAAAAATAGTGCACGCCGTCAATAAACTCTTTGGACCGCCGGTCAGCGTACATCCATTGCTGATCCATCTACATGAGTCGAAAAAAAATCGTACAAATATAATTGTTCTTACAATAATGACAGCCATACAATAATTATAAGATAATTACAAAACAGTCATACAATAATGACATATCTTTATTCATTCAAAAATCATAAAATATTACACCAAATAATTCTTATTTACTATTTCTAAAGTTTTAAACTAATTTTAATGTGTTTTACTTCTTTTAATCTTCATTTTAGTTTGTTTTCTAGTATTCAAGATTAACTTTCACTATAGTTTTCCTTCTCAACTATTTTATAAAACCTTCTTTAGCAAATCAACTAAATTTCTATATATTCTTTCTTTCCCACACAAATTTTCTCCCTCATCAACTTACAACTAAATTTTGGAGACAAAAAAGTGTGCAAAACATAGCTGCAAATGTAATATGACAAAAAAACATTGGAGGATGAAGTTGCAAACCTTTTAGGCACCTTCGATTTGTATGTAATCACCAAAATAAATTCACTAGAAATTTTGGCATGACCTCCCCTCTTTTTTGAAGAAATTTTGAAGCTTGTTCGGGTAGCTGGAGGAGGAAGAAGACATATATATAGGGGTGGGACTTTAGTCCCGGTTGGTGTTACCAACCGGGGCTAAAGATCCCCGAGATCTTTAGTCCCGGTTGGTGTTACCAACCGGGACTAAAGATCCCGGGGGGCCTGATAGGCCCTGACAGCATTTGAACCGGGACTAAAGATGATACCAACCAGGACTAAAGATCAAATATGCCCGTTACCCTTTTTAACCGGGACTAAAGATCATCTTTAGCCCCGGTTTTTATTGCATCCGGTACTATTGTGGAATTCGACCAACCGACGAAAGATGGTTTCTCCACCAGTGGCAGGCGGCGGCTGCGGCGGCGCCGGATCACCTGCCGCCTCAGCTGGAAGAGAACCTTGTCGTCGCCGTGCTGGGCGGCATGGTCATCCTCGCCGGCGCAGTCATCGTCGGCCGACGCATCGCCGACGAGGTCAAGAACCGCAGCTACAGGCGCCATTTCGACAGCTACGAGTACGATAAGCGAACGCTCGCCGCCGGCGACGTGGCGGCATGGCTTGAGGCGTGGGAGGCGGCGACACAACATGTCTGACACTGATTACTTGACTTGTACACGATTGATGGTTATCAGTTACAAGGGCATCTACAATGTGGATGAAAAGTGGGTATTAGGCATTAAAATATCCTTACTACTAGGTAAGATACATTGTGGAAGTAGTAAATAGTTACTACTAGGTCATATGGCTACTACCGGACAACAAAGAATAAGTTATGTTATTTGTACAGTGTCAATGAGTATCAACGAATTGTTTTCTCGCAGTTGGAGTCATGGCAGCTGATGATTGGTGAGTTTTTATAGTGGGCCCCATGTTATACCCTACCATCCTGCACATACAATGTGGAGTTCATATGCTGCTACTACCGCCTGACGTACGGGCCCACGTTACTACCTAACTTGGTCATAAACATTGCTGTTGCCCTAAGCCGTGTTACAAATTATATGCGGTCTTCAACATTTATGTATTGTACTCAATGTACAAGCATTATAATATAGGTATGTGCAATACTACAAAACCCCTCGTAGCTTTCGGCTTATAGGTGCCGCTTTATTTAGAGCCGGCACCTATATACTTTTTCCCACCACCATATGATTAAAAAAAATATAGAACCATTACATTTGAGTAAACCGACATCAAAACTATTGGCTTATTTTTTTAAAAAAATCAGCACATATAATATATCATAAAAACCATCATCCGCACTGCTCTTATCCAAACTGCACATAAAAACCACCATAGAAACCGCACCACCCCCTCTCTCTCGTCCACTCTCATCCTCTACCTCCAACTCCTCTCCCGGTGACGCCCCTTCAAGCTGTGCTACCCCGCCCCTCCACCTTCTCTCCCTAGCACCTCTCCTCCGAGTCGCACCACCCCTCCTCCTCCTCCTCGCCGCCTTCGAGCCATGTTGCGGCAGATCTGGAAGCCTAGAGATCGGGCGCCGCTGGATCCGGCCTCCTTCAGGTCGGGGCTCACCGGATCTAGCCGCCAACTACCTTACTCGACGCCTCCAGCTCCAGCCACCACGTCCATGACCTTATCATCACAGATGTGGAAGAAGTTTGCATGGCTGCTGTAAAACCTCCTCTAGTGGACATGGACGTCCTTGTCATCCAGCTCCGGCTACCACGTCCACGTCCATGTTCACGATCTTAACATCGCGGATATAAAACCACGATTTTTTTTTGAAAAATGTGGTGCTATAAATAGTTGACAATTAGTCCTAAACTTAATTACCCTGTTTCTGCATCAGTTACCGATATCGGAGTACACACCACATAATTTCGGCATGCAAGATGGGTAGCTAATATAGACCATACACAATCAGCTCCCGGGGGTTTACACAAGAAAAATAGTATATTTGCTGTAATATTTAATTAGGAAAAGAGGCCATAATCAGTTGCCTAATATTTCTCCATCCCTCAACCGATTTTTGAATGGCCGAAATCTCATCAAGATTCGTGCAAAATCAGGTAACCCTATCTCATCTCCTCTCCTCCCGCCCTTTGGTCCATCGCTAATCATGCCAAATCCAACGCGTAACATCTCCATCTGTGCCGCCTTCATTGCCTCACCAGCTAACCAGCATCGCCGTTGGCAGGGCTAGACTCCCCTGCCACACACTCTCCTCCGTGTCCCTCCCCTTCTCTTGCTCCTCCTACATGTTGATGACGTCACCCTCTTCAATAACTCCGACAAACTTCCCGTGCCCCACATCCCCTACCCTATGTTTGGCAAGCAGCACCACTGGATCCGCTATGCAGTGATACCAAGGGAAAATAAATTATGAAGGAGTTGCATGCATCGATCAAAGCCGCACAGCCGCAATACTGGTTCGGATGCGGTCCAGGCATGATGACCAATGAAAAATTGCAGAAGGATTTAACTGATATCCCGATAATCACTTCTTATTAAATCACAGCATGCATGCAAGCCGAGGAAAGAGCAACCTATCACAATTAAATCCATCCACGCATGCACACAATATTAAAAGGAAATATATTGGCTATTGACTTTACACGACGATCAAACATGAATATTTTTGTTTTGGTAAGGTAATGTGACGATCAATTGTGAATTGTGAATGTAAGGAGTATTATAATATCATCGTTGGACGAAATTCAACCATGTCTATATAGTTTATTTTTGGATTTTTTTTATACAAGTGAGGAAACAAGCAACACACCACACTAGAAATAATATTATTTGAATAAAAAATCACAAAAATAGTTGATGCCCGGATATCATTGCTGAAATAGTAGCCTGTCGAACTGGATATATTCGATAGCAACATATCGAACAGCAGAGTAACGACAGATCATGCAATCGAACAACGGGGGTTCGACTAGCTAGGACCCGTCGAACAACGTATGAATGTGGCAGAGCTTGTCGATCTTCCGAGGTTCGGCAGGCCAGCATGCTGGGTTGCTAATGACCTTTGTGGTTTGACAGGTGAATATTGATTGGTAAATATTTGCTGCATCATTGAAGAAATTGAATGATTAATTCTGTGCATATGTGTAAAACTATATGATTAGGCTAATTTACCTAGGGTCATTAGGACGGTCATTAGTGTCTCAACCGTATTATTTTAATGGTTTAAGTACTACTTTAGTGGAGTAGGAGTATATGGTTAGATGGCTATGCCCTATCGAACAGCCAAACATCGGTAGGGTACTCAAACCTTCACCGTTTCGATTCTTCGTCGTTCGATATGTTGCTGTCGAATCTCTCCAGTTCGATAGGTTACTATTTTTACAATTATATCCGGAAGCCAATTACCTTTATGATTTTCCATTAAAATAATATTATTTCTAAACAAATTGTTTAGTTGGTAGTTTTTACACCTTAAGGACACGCCCCTCTCAAATTGTCAACGAAATAGATATACTAAAAAATTCCCTCAAAAATAGTTATACTAAAATAAATTAATTGCATTGGTAAAATTATCACATATGTCATCCACAAAATATCATTCATGAATCTGATACACACATTGACAAAAAAATGGAACAAATTATAGTCTGAGTAGTACGAGCACGTACCACCACTAGAACGGTAACCACCATCTCAATCGGGCGGCAACCCCCATCTCAATTGGGCACGACGTCCGTCATAGCCTAGAAGTCACAGATGTGAAAAGTTATCTCAATCGGGCAAATGGCCGTCACGGATGAAGCTATCTCAATCGGGCCTTAATTTAAGCCCGTCACTGATAGTTTTGACCTAGACGACCAGTCAAATTATAGCCCGTCACGGATAACCTATTTTAATCGGGCCACAACTAGCGCCCGTCACAGATGACTGTTAACCTCAATCGGGCCTAAACTAGAGCATGTCACGGATGACACTCATCTCAATCGGACCTAAACTATAGCCCGTCACAGATGACCCTTATCTGTGACGGGCATTAACTATAGCCCGTCAAAGATGACCCTCATCTCAATTGGGCACTAAGTTAATGCCCGTCACAGATGAATAATCCAAAAAAAATAAATTTTATTTTTTGGCTAGCCTCAGGCCTTTGCTAGCCATGCCATTCCGCCTCTCTCAGGCTAGGCTAGTCTTTTTTGTCCTCACTTATGTGAACCCGGGAAAAATTTCCCGGTCGGTCACTGTAACACCCTGAAAATTCGACCGACAAAAATCTAAACTCTAAAAATACGGATTTTCAAAAACTTTTTAAATTAATTGCATCATGCCGATCCTATTCGCCTATTTTATTTGGATTTGATCTCGAAGTTTATTAACCGTGAGTAAAGAATAGTTAATTAGGAATAAACCATAAAAACAAGTTGGTAAAATAAATATAAACTAAAATAAAGATTAGGTGTGGATAGAAATAAATAAAATATTATCGCGACCATATTTGGATCAATTAAATTTAAATACGATGGGATAAGAATTAACCCTAATTAAAACTCAAATAAATTATATAAAAATAAAATATGAGTAATATTAATCTAGGGTGGATTCATTAGTTAAAATAACACAAATATTGATTAAACTTCCTATATACAAAAATTAGGAATTATGGAATCAAATTTAAATAGAAAATAGGCTAAAATCGGGAAAATAGGAAACTACACTATTCATTGCCCCCTAGGTGTTCGATCGCGTTCCCTAGCCCTAGCCCCTCCTCTGCCGCGTTGCCCTCGCGCCCCGCACGCCGCGCGCCGCTCCGCCTCCCCTATGCCGTCGCCGTCGCCATCACCGCGCATGCCGTCGTCGCCTCGCCGCCCACCCGTCGCCATCGCCGCCTGCCGCCGCGCCGACGTCGCCGAGCCGCCCCGAGCCCGCGCCGACATCGCCACCCCGTGCCGCGCGTGCTGCCGTCCCGTTGCCGCGTCGCCTCGAGCCCCGCGCAGCCGTCCCGTCGCCGCGTCGCCGCCCGTCGCCGTCAAGCCGGCGCCGCGCCGTCGCTGTCGCGCCGTGCCGTCGTGTCGCCGCCCATCGCATCCCGCCCCGAGCCGCGCGCCACCGCTGTCGCCGTCGCCATCGACGTCCCGTCGCCGCGCGCGTCCCATCGCCGCTGCCACGCCGCGCGCCGTCTCGTCGCCTCGCGCCGCGAGCCCGCCGCCTTGCGCCCCGCGCCGCCGTCGTTTCACCCTTCCCCCTCCTTCCCCTCTCTTTCTTCCCCTCTCCCCTATAAAAACCCCGGCCCAATCCCCTCCTCCACCCCACTCCATTCCCTCCTCCTCTCCCTCTTCCCCTTCTCCACGCACCGCCATCGTCGCGCCGCCGCGCCGCCGTTGTCGTGCCGCCGCGCCGCCACCTTCGAAGCCGCCGCGCCGTCGCCCCGGAGCCGCCGCGCCGTGCGTCGCCGCCTTGCGCCGCCGTCGCCGTCGTCGCCGCCACCGCCGTCGCCGCCCGGGGAAGCAAAGAGCCGAGAGAGAGAGAGATAGAAAGAAGCCGGGAGGGAGGAGAGAAAAAAAGAAAAGAGAGGAAAGGAGAAAGGAGCCGGGAGAGAAGAAAGAAAAGAAAGGAGAAAGAAAAAGAGAAAAAAAAAGAAAAGAAAAGGAAAGGGAGAAAAAGAAAAAGGAAATAAATAGGAAATTAGAGAGAGATTAGGAAGTTTAGAAAATTTAAAATAATTGGAAATTAATTATAGATTAATTATAGTCTAGAATTGCAAAATTTAATATAAATTATGGATTATTCTTGGCAATTTCTATAAGAAATCAGTTCGCGGTAATAATTTAGATGTGGTTAATAACTAAACAAATAGATGAATTCTTATAGATTATTATAGATTATTTTTGGGTAATCCCTATAAGTAATCGATTCACGGTAGAAATTCGGATTTAACTACTAGGGATTTTACCCGTGTATTATATTTAATCATTTAGTCATAGACTAAATTAAATCGTATAATATTTCTAGGATTCCGTCCGATATTTAGCTCGCGATAGAAATTTCTAACCTATTATATGGATATAATGCTCGGTTAGATTAAATTAAAAACTTATGACAACAAAATATTTATACCCGCAAAATAGTTTGAATCGAAATTGGGTTTGCCTTAGTTCGCGAATAGTAAAGTTAATATAAAAGAATTGACTTACGCGTTCGACTCCCACTTGGATTTATTTGGATTTTACTTGAATTCTAACCGAATTCAAAATCGATTCTTCGCACGTACTTGTAGAGCCCGAGAGAGTTGCGGATCCAAGCGAGGACCAAGACCCGCAAGACCTTGAGCAAGGCAAGTCATCACTATTCCTTGAACATGTTGATCCCAATTGCGAAATTATTTTGTTTACAAATAAAATTGCATGCAATGATGAACATCCTACTTGTGATTATGCCATGCCTTGATTATTGTTTGCCCTTATTCCTTCGTAACCATGTTTACGTATGAGTCCCTAGTCAATTATGACAATTGCTTAGAAATGCTATTCTAGAATTATGCATACTCATATTTATCAAATGCTATATGCTTGGGCAATTACCTTTGGGAAGGTAATTGAGATGTGGCATGTGGAGACATGAGCGCCACATTGCCATGATATTGATGACATGATTTGTGAAAGGAAAAAAAAATAAAACTAAACAACTATTTTCGACTGGGGCGGACGGAGGATTTGGGTGGTATCTGGAAAAGGCTAGTACCGTCCCCGGTCAATTAAGGACCGAGCCATGAAGTTAAGCATGAAACGACCCCCGTACAACCGTACTTCTCGAATGGGTATAGACCTAGCGGATTAGATAGCCGAGTGGAGGCAGTATCCCTGCATAGATGGTTTACCCCTGAGTGAGGCAGGTGCGCTACGATGGGACAGCCGTTGAGGTAGGGCCGAGAGGCGTGCCCTACATCGGTGTCGCCATTAGTAGGACTGCCATGAGTGTGTGAGAGAGAGAACTTAACTTGAACTATAATTTAATGTGTGTGAGACTTCTCTTTCCCGGGAGCGCCAGAACTCCTCTCACTGCTAGAAACATGGACACCTAGAGTGCATGAGGATTTAAGTTCATGGAGCGGGTACTGCCAATGCGAGGTTATCGAAAAGCTTTGCCGTGACGCGTCTCATGTGTTGGGACGAGGCTCATGTGTTGGGCAGTTGCGGAGTGCGGGTAAAGTGTACATCCACTGCAGTGTGAGTAAACCAAATCTATTCGAATAGCCGTGCTCGCGGTTATTGAGCACCGGGACATGTATTACACTTGGCTAGACTCTAAATTCTTAACCTGTGTGGGATGGGATATTGCATGATGATTTTTATGCTGATGGAGCCACTTCCTAAGAGGAAGGAAGGTGGACGTCCTCAGAAAACCATGACGACTCGATGGCGGGAAGCTATCCTTGGGATCACAATGGATGGTGGACAGAACCGTCATTGTTTAATATGAACACTGGTACTAAAATTTGATTAGTCTGTGCTAGGTCTTAGGCTTGCGAAAAGAATTACAAAACCGGCTTTGCGCAAAGGAACCATAGCTATCCTTTGAATACCCCTATCATGTGCATTTCTTGCTGTGGTGGCTTGCTGAGTACGGTTGGTACTCACCCTTGCAAATATAAAATTAATCAGGAGCGGGAGATGAAGCTTCGGAGGATCCCTATGCCTACTACCAGGAGGGAGAAGAAGACGATGGCGCTCAGTAGGTCTTAGTTACGGTCGTTGCCTGTGGCAATGGCATGCCGCTGCCTGAATTCCGCTGCCTCATCTATTTCTGCTTTTGGATGTATTCCGGACCGCTCGGTTCGATGATTTAAGAGAATGCCTGCGGGCTTATGATGTAATAATTAGCACTGGACTCTCGTGTATGTGCTTTTGGGTATTTCAGCTATGAACTCGTGTGTACCAGACTACTTGATCCAGGGAAATGGTACTGTTTACACGAATGATTCCTGTTATAAAAACGGGGGTCCACAGTCACCCATCCCGAAATTGCTCAAGCACGCTTAACATCAAAGTTCTTTAGAGATCGGCTTTCGGAAAAGAAGTTGTAACTTATTGTTATAAGTATTCTATTAATCCTATTAAGCCCTGGCCAGGATGTCACACCCTAACATCCTCTATTCACATACATTCATTCACATACACAACCATCAATATATTTAATACAACCACATTCACATAACATCCATTTTGATCACATATTTCACATCCATTTACATATTTCACCAGCAAAACCGAGTTAATTTTATAAAATATATATTTAGCAAGTATTATCATGAAGATGAGGCAAATCAGACTTCTAGGCAAAAATGAATTTCGAATTGAATGTTATGATACTAAATGAACTCATATGAAAAAGCTGTCGATAACAAAGTTGTATAACTCATTGAGATCTATCAAAAATAAAGCCCGTCACAGATGAGTCATCGGTGACGGGACCTATACTAATGCCCGATTGAGTTGACCTATCTCTATCGGGCATTAAATAATGCCCGTCACCGATGAGTATTTTTCCATTTTCCATATGAAATGTTTATATTCAATTTATATGGTATTTTTCATTTTCAATTTATGAGAACTTTAAATTTAGTTGTAAGCCGATTTTTGTGTGTCAAATGCAAAAATCACAAACAACAAAATAACTCCTCGAGATCTACAACTATTGTATCGGTCCTTTGTACAAATAAATTCATTTGAACAATTCAAATTTTGAATTTTCAAAATTTGACAACTTCGAACAAAAATTGGGGTTAATAAATGATTTCAAATAGAAAACTCACTAAAACCAAAGTTGTAGAACACATCGAGGTGCAAAATTTTTATTTTGGTCATTTCTCCATCTCACTCTATTTGAACAATTTGAAATTTGAAATTCAAAGTTTGAGAAATTCAAATAGAATTTTTTATTGTATAACTCATCAAGATCTATAACTTTTATTTTGATCATTTTTCTATATAACTTTTTTTTTTGAAAAGTTTGAATTTGAATTTTTGAAAATATGACAACTTCAAATAATATTTTCAAATACTAAATAATTTCAACTGAAAAAGTTATCAACAACAAAGTTGAATATCTCATCAAGATCCAAAATTTTTATTTTGGTTATTTCTTCATCCGACAAAGTGATAGTAACATTGCTCACAAAAGTGATATATCTCTTATCTGGTTTTATAAACTGTAAGACAGATATGTAAATTTTGTGAACAATGTTATTAACACTTTGTCGGATGAAAAAATGACAAAAATAAAAGTTTTAGATCTTGATGAGTTATATAATTTTGTTGTTGATGACTTTTTCAGTTGAAATCATTTAGTATTTGAAAATGTTTTTTGAAGTTGTCATATTTTTCAAATTCAAATTCAAACTGTTCAAAAAATATTATATAGAAAAATGATAAAAATAAAAAGTTATAGATCTTGATGAGATATACAACTTTATTGTTGATGACTTTTTCAGTTGAAATCATTTAGTATTTGAAAATGTTGTTTGAAGTTGTCATATTTTCAAATTCAAATTCAAACGGTTCAAAAAATGTTATATAGAAAAATGACCAAACTAAAAGTTGTACATCTTGATAAGTTATACAACTTTGTTGTTGACAATTTTTTCATTTGAAATCATTTACTACCCGTAAAATTATTTGGACTCATAAAATGAATTACTATACTAATTATTTTGCTATAGGTCAACTTACAAATATAAACATTTCATATGAAAAAGAAAAATACTCACCGGTGACGGACTTTAGTTAATGCCCGATGGAGATTAAGTCATCCCAATCGGGCATTAGTATGAGCCCGTCACTGATGAGTCATCTGTGACGGGCATAGTTGTTATCTCAATCGGGTCTCAAGTCGGTGCCCGTCACGGATGACCAACTTGAGGCCCGTTTGAGATATGGAATGTTATCTCAATCGGACCTAAACTACGGCCTGTCACTGATAAGTGTCATCCGTGACGGGTCTGAGTTTTAATGCCCATCTAATATGTCTGTGCGACTATCTCAATCGGGCACATTTTCGGCCCGATTGAGATGACTTCCTTGTGACGGCCTGCTATTTCTAGGCATGTTAGAGGCCGTCACAGATGGAAGAATCTGTACTGTGCACTGTTCTAGTCAAATTTTTACTTTTCGTTTCAACTTCGATTTGCATTGCCAATGGAGTGATACTTTTTAGATAAGGAAAATATTTTACATCTCTGGTGTCTTCTGTTAGGCAGACAATCAGGATGATGAAATGATATAACACAATCATTTATTTTATCAACTGTTTAAAAACTTTATTTAGATGGTATGCAAAAAATACTGCCATAACTACTTTAAGGTGCGAAATGGCTTTCCCATCTTCTCCAATAATATAGTGTAAGCAACTATAATTAACTATTTCACTAGTCACTACTTGCTTTGTTCGTCACACGTAAGGGTGCAAGACGAACATATATTTGAAAGCAGAAAAACAGAACTAAACAAAAATTCAAATATTGACATTAATTGGTTTGTTGTTAAAGATGTACTATCATATATTAATAGTAACGCTAAACATCACACATCGCCCTACATATCATGTAAGATGCCTCACTATCGCCTTCTCTCTCTCCTTTTTTCCCTTCTCCCGGGTGTATTCCCCCTCCGGCCCTCCCGGCACGTTCCCTCCCATCCCTCCCGGCAAAGTTTGGCTTAGCATTAAGGCTGCGTCTGATATAGAAAACGATTTTCTCCATTAGCGCGTGATTAATTAAGAATTAGCCTAAAAACTTAAAAAATAGATAAGTAAATATCGTATAGAAATTTTAAGACCGAGTATGTTTAGTAGTTTGTACAGCGTGCGTACGAAAACTGAGAGAGAGAGGTGAGTTGGGAAAGTGAACAAAAAAAAAAAGTAAGCCTAAGGTGCATAAGATTTTTTTTGGCACATAAAATGAAACAAGCTATTAAATACAACTAGGAAGGAAGCCCGCGCAGATGCGCGGGCAATTTATTATTTATTTTTATAAAAAAATACTGAAAAAAGTCATATATCATTGTAAAAAACAAAAAGAAGAAAATATTTATACCGTGAAATAGACCATAGATTTTGATATACTAAATGATAATGTCTATCATATTCAAACAAAAATCGCTTTGTTTCTGTTATATGTAAACTTACCTATGATCATCCTTAGCAAACATACAAAGAAATACTCTATATTGTCAAAATTATTTGTACTTATTGTTAGCACAATTTATATGAGAACAATATAATTTAAAAAGATAAAATATGGTTCCATATGACATTATGGATTGTCCGTATGTATGTAAGTTTTTTCTTGCGAATGCTAGTCTCTCATATCTACATACTTCTTCATGTTTTTTTGGACAAATATTTTTCTCTCATAGGAGGTAGGGTCTGTGTGTGCATTCATAGCGTGGATGTGCACACGTTTATATGACTGCCTTTTACATTGTTGGTTAAAAAAATACTTTCAAGAAAATTGGCGAGGGTGGTATGAAGCAGCGCCATGGCAGCGTGGCTTCTTTATCAACCTCGCAAAGAGTGATCGCTACATAGATGCATAATTTGAGGAGAACCTTAGGGCTACAAAGAAAAAAAATAGAAGACTACCAGACGGGGTGGACCATATATGCACTCTTCTTTTTTTTGTTTTTGACATCTCTTTTGTGTCAGAAAACTACCAGAGAGAGATTAGCTAGTTCCTAGGAGCGAGAGCTTACCTGAATCAATCTAATTTAATGGTTCAAAATAATGGATTCACCCATTTAAGTGCAAATCGATGGCTATATATTTTGTTTTCCCCTATATTTTTTCTTAAATTTTATCCTATTTATTAGAGCATCTCATGCATCTTCCAAGTGTTTGTAGGAGTATAGGAACGCTATTACCCGTACTCACAATCTACTTGTAGTCAACTATTGTTTATTGTGATTTCGTGGCATCCTATATTTACCTATAATTTATTGTTAATGGTTTCCCACTTAGTATCTTTGGTGCTTGATGTCAACCAATTATTAGGTGTACTTTGCATGGATGTATTATAAGCAATATAACTTGACGATTGGTGACACTGGTTTGTATATAGAACTTATTACATAGGATTTAGCAGGGACATATAATTGATATATTATACTATTCTTGATTCAACTTTGTACAATCTATCACAAAACTGCATATTTAAGAATTTATTTCATAAAACTATAGATTTAGTGTATTTGTTTATCACAGAACTATACGTTTAGTGTCTTCATTTATCACAAAACTACAGATTTAGTGTCTCCGTTATCAAGAAACTATAGGTTTTAACAATGCTAAAACCTGTAGTTTTGTTATAATGAAGATACTAAACATGTAATAATTTTGTGATAAGTGAAGATATTAAATCTGTAGTTTTGTGAAATAAGTTCTTAAATATGTAGTTTTGTGATATATTGTGCAAAGTATCTGTAGTTTTTTGTGATAAACGAAGACACTGAATCTGTAGTTTTGTGAAACAAATTCTTAAATCTGTAGTTTTGTAATAGATCATGTAAAGTATCTGTAGTTTTATGAAATTTACTTGTTTTTAAAATTTTATTATGTTTTAGCTCTCAACAACTTAGGTAAAAGAAAAGAACAGCTGGTGCATATACATGCTTGAGTGGTGAGCAGATTACCGGATTGGTCATTTTATGTCAGCTGTGATTTTTATTTTCCAATCTGTATTTTTTTTGTTTTTATATTTTTTATTTCGATCCTTTTTGGGATGGATCGTACTTAATTTTGGCTAATAGGCCGGGCTGGTCATCATTGTATCTCTTAGTTGTGAATTTTTCTTTTCAATCTGTAATTTTTTTTTGTTTTTATCCTCTTTATTTCAATCTTTTTTCGGATGGATAGTACTTACTACGTATTTTCTCTCGTATAGAAACGGTAGATTAGAAGTGAGAGATTATATTTTTATAGATCTAATAATCTAATGGTCCAAAACAACGAATCCGCGGTTTAAGGAAAAATTATGGGTTAGATGTTTTACTTTTTTTCTTAGAAATCTCTAATTTATTATAGCGCCATTTGGCGATGTATGAGCATTTGTAGATAGTCACATGATGACTTAACCGTGTTTATAGGAAGTTAAATAAAATTTTAGTATATAATAGATATACTGATATACACGATGTTTAATTTAATAGATATTTATTATTAATGGAGTAGAAATTAAGGAGGCCAATGTGAGCAAGGAGAGAGGACGTAAAATTATTTGTCATGACATCACAGTATATGTTATTAATTTTTGCTATTTGCAGGAGCTTTGTCAAGCGATGTATTTCTTATATATCAGAACACATTACCAATATAGATAAATAGAATATGTTGTAAAAAAAATATAATTATTTAGTTATCTATTTTTTATATTATAATTTTTTTATCTAGAAAATTAGAAGATGGAAGGAACAAAGAAGAGAGAGGATGTGAGGGGAAGGAACGTACGTAACGCTGAGGAGATGAGGCCCATGAGGGAGGGGAGCCGGACAGGATTTTTGGCAGATGGGATTTTGCTTTATTTTGTTTAATTAAAATAGATCTAATGGTGTAAAATAATGGGCCCGCTATATTAAGTGAAAATCGAGGGTCAGATATTTTGCTTTTTTAAAAAAATTTCTTGGATTTCTCTAATTTATTAGAGCGCCAAGTGACGGCTTGAGAGCGTTTGTAGAAAGTTTAATGGACTTTTAGTATATAATAGATGTTAATTGAGTATTAATTATTACAAACTTAAAAATTAGATCTATTTTATTTTTGAAAAAGAACTTTTATATACAAATTAATTAATAAAATTATTGTTTAGTAGTTCGAGAAACATGTTCACTGTAAATGAAGGAATATTTCAGGTGAGTATTGTACAATCTAACTCAACCTAAATCTAAACCATCCATAAGTAAATACTTAGATACTTATGGGTCCGTCTCCACTACCACTAGTAAACAAGAGGGTAAATGTGAAAAGTGAGCATTTACCCCTTTTCAGTTAAAAGAAAAATCACAGTACTCTCTCCTTAATGATATATAAGAAGAGCCATGCATTGAGAGTTCATGAAAATAAAACGAGATATAGATTGGAAAATTATCACAGTAAACAATTTTGTTGACAAATAAATTATGTTCTCAATGGAAGGGAAGCTAAAATACCAAAGCAGGAAAAAAGAATAGCTAAAATAATCTCTCTAAAACAAGGAGAAAATTAAAAACAAATTTTTTTTCTGGCTAAAAGAAGAACACACCAAGCAATGTTCCATCTCCATCAACAACTGAGCTAGCTCCAAGGCGAGTTAGGCGGCTGCCGGGCTTTCTCGCTGTCGTTTGTCGAAGAAAATGAGAAGATGATGAGCACCGAAGACTTGCTCCAAGCTCATATCAAGCTCTACCACCACACTGTTTTGCCTATATCAAGTACGTGGCGCTTTGTACTAGGCGAAGCTTTCCCATGCACATCCCATGGCTCTTGCGTGTGCTCACTGTCTATGTACCATCGAATGTGATTATTTATCCAAATTGTATGGACACTATTTTTTTCTGAAGGATATAATTGGGGATCTAGCACATTCATTCTCAAGGTCTATAAAACATTGGACGAAAAAAAAATAAAAGGACATGCCCCATTGATCCTAATGGGCCAAATGATAATAATGTAGATTGATTGCTACAAGACTCTTTATAATTGTAATTGTATATTTATAAAAAATACAAGAAAGATATTTGTAGTAAATATAATTATTCTTTGGAATAAATTTTGTCTACCCTTTGTGCATGAAATTCAGCTAGTTCTGCTCAATGTAGGGTTACATATAAGACTGATTAACTTAGACGCATACTAATTATTAAAATAAATTATGGAGGAGTTGCATCAATCAAAGCTGCAGTACCGGTTCTGATGCCGTGCATGCTGCCCACACATGATGAATAAAAATTGCGAAAGGATTTAACTGATCTCCTGATAATTGTTCCTTATTAAATCACACCATGCATGCAGCATGTATTATGTATTGTTTAGTAGTTCGACAAACGTGTTTACAGTAAATGAAGGAATATTTCAGCCGGGTTATAGAATCGAACTCAGTCTAAATCTAAACCATCCATAGGTGAATACTTATGGGTCCCCCTCCACTACCACTAGTAAACAAGAGGGCAAACATGTTAGGTGAGCATTTACCCCTTTTTAGTTTAAAGAGAAAATTCACAGTACTCTCTCCTTAAAGATAAAGAAAGACATAGATTGAGAGTTCATGAAAATAAAACGAGATATAGATTGGAAAAATTGTTGTAGTAAACAATTTTTCCAATCTATATATCGCTTTATTGTTGTAGTAAACAATTTTTTTGACAAATACATTATTTTCACAATGGAAGCTAAAATACCAAAGAAGAAAAAAACAATAGCTAAAATAATCTCTCTCTAAAACAAGGAGAAAAATAAAAACAATTTTTCTTTGGGCTAAACGACAAACACCAAGCAATGTTCCATCTCCATCAACAAATGAGCTAGCTCCAAGGCTAGTTAGGCGGCTGCCGGGCTTTATCGCTGTCATTCACCAAACATTCGTAGAAATGACGTCAGCGACAGGGAAATAGCCTGTCTTTTTTGGACTACTCATTGTACTACTAGAATGAATTATTTCCTATACGCTTGAAAAAATAGTTATCTCGAAAAACTTTAGAAAATTTATTGCTTAAGCCACTTGTTAAGCTATTTATTAAATATAGTTATTCAATTTATCTCTATAGTAGATACTCCATCCATCCTAAAATATAAGGCTCAATAACTCATAACATAAAGACCAAGAAATAATTTAATCACAATCTTGATTTGATCACATCCGGCATGCACAGTGTGGAAGAAAAGTGGGTAGTAATATGCCTTACTACCTTCTTTGCCATTATGAAGGTGGGTAACAGAGGAGGTAGTAACTAATACTATACCAGACAATAGTACTACTACCCGGTAATAAGCATAAAAAGATACTAAAAATCTCTCGTCTATCTTTTTTGCTCAACTATTGTTTTACAAGTACGTCATATATTACTATCCACATATTGTGAGAAGTAGAAACAACTATAACATAGTTTTGTAGGTCCCATCTTGCTACCCACTTGATAAACATACATTGATGATGCCCAAGTAAGCAATGTGATTGGAGAACTTGAAGGTAGAGGATTTAAAATAAACCAAATTTAAATGACTATAAAAGAGGTGATAATTAATGTATCATGCATACACGTCTTATATTATGAAACATGGAAAAAAAACGGTTGTTTCAAGTTATAGTAATAATCCACTCATTAATCGTTGTATGGGCTTATGACGATGCTACTGGCTCAGTCATCGATCTCATGACTCCTTGTTCGTCGGATATATCTTCCTTTAGAGGATGGATAATGGATTGATTGTTATTATATGAAAGTTCTCCAGAAATCAAACTTTACTAAGTTTTTTACCATGCTTAGAGAAAAATATAGCAACATTAATAACACCAAATTAGTTTCCTTAAATTTAACATTGAATATATTTTGATATTATATTTATCGTATGTTAAAAATACTGGAAAGAAATTAAAGTCAATATTTATTTTATGTAAAAATATTGCTACGTTTTTTACAGAAAGAAATTAAAGTCAAAACGAATTATAGTACGAAACGGAGGGAATACTCTATTTTGGAATCGGAATCTCTTACTAATTCCATTTGACCCCTAGAAGTAAACAATAAAATTATATGAGAAACAATGCAACAGAAAAACCATCACTTGCAAGGGATACATCCAAAGGATAGGTGCAAACAAACGGTGCAAATAAATTGTGAAAAATCTGTTGGAGTCTAATTTACTTTGGTTGGTCTTACCCTAACATAATCACCTATATGCTTTAACATGGAAATTAATCTACTGAGCTGCTTGTGAAGCTACGGAGGCCGGATTCGTTGATTTATGCTACGTACTTACGGTTTTTCTTCTTGTTTCTCTTACTGTTTTCCTTGTGATGTTCTCTGTTTGACATAGCGAAAACCTTCTTAATGCCAGCGGCACTAGCTGGAGATAGCCACACGAAGGTCTTCCAGCGTTTAACCGATAGGACGATTAATTAAGGTTTAGAGTTTTAATTTGACGCAAGAATTAGGCGTCACTTCTACTCTAGATTTTCTCCCATTTATAAACAATAAACACACTGGTGAGGTAAAGTGAGTGTAGCTTAGTCAATCTCAAGATATATCGGCCCCGGTGCTTATACTGGTAGGATACGTGTTTATAGGTGAGCGTGTTGCAGGCGCCTACGTTTGTACAGTGTTTCAAGAAAAAATAAACACACCGGTGAGGATTAGGGCTTAATTATTGCCTATTATATTTAGACTCAAAATCTGTTTCTACCAACCACCCAAACAAAATTTACCCCTCCGTTCTCTTCTTGATCGGAAAGAAAACCGGTGGTTTTTAGCTCCTGAAAATCCGCAACGACAGTGGACCGATACAATGGACCAACAAAATCATCGCTTCTTCCTTATAGCTCCGTTCAACATCGAGAGGCACTGTGCCACTTTTTTTTCATTATGTAAGTAGGACCACATTTTTTTCATGATTGATTTGACATCACTGCTGCAATGCTATATCATGAGTTAGCCAAACGTTGATTATAAGCCATACAAACATATAAAAAAATGTATTTTATAGATAAAACTTTTATATATGTATCTTTAGAGATTTAAAACTGAATATTAGAAAAAAAAAACCACGATGAAAAAAAACTAAATATCAATTTCAAAATCAAGTTTTAAAATTTAATTTTGGTGGCTTATAAGCTAGCTATAGGGTAAATGATGGGAGCAGATGATTAGTAATGTTAATTATGAATAAACTTGCACGCCTACTGATCCTATTTAAGAGCCTTAGCTCTCGCCTTAAGATTGCACATGTAGTACTTAATTGCACGAAGAACACCATGGCACAACGTGTCCAAGAAGAAGATGAGCAGATGACGAGCACCGATGATTTGATCCAAGCTCAGATCGAGCTCTACCACCACTGCTTCGCCTTCATCAAGTCCACGGCACTTAGGGCCGCCATTGACCTGTGCATTTCCGATGCCATCCACCGCAATGGCGGCGCTGCCACCTTGTCTGACCTCGCCCTCAATATCGGGCTGCACCCGACGAAGCTCTCCCACCTCCGGCGGCTCATGCGCGTGCTCACTGTCTCCGGCGTATTCTCCGTCGAAGACCACAATGGCGAGGCCATGTACACACTCACCCGAGTATCTCGCCTCCTCCTCAACGGTGATGGCGAGAGAACGCATGCCCTGTCCCATTTAGTGCGTGTGTTAGTCAACCCGCTCACCGTGGCCTCTCATTTCAGCATTCATGAGTGGTTCACCATCGAGCAGGCAGCCGCCATGACACCCTTCGAGGTGGCGCACGGTTGCACGCGGTGGGAGATGATAGCAAATGATGCCAAGGATGGTAGCGTGTTCAACACCGCCATGGTTGAGGACAGCCGTGTCGCCATGGATATCATCTTGAAGGAGAGCTGCGGCGTTTTCCAGGGCATCAGCTCTCTTGTTGATGTTGGCGGTGGCCATGGTGCTGCAGCTGCAGCCATAGCGACGGCATTCCCAAACATCAAGTGTACGGTTTTGGATCTCCCTCATATCGTCGCCGAGGCTCCCACCACCCATAGCAACATCCAGTTCGTCGGTGGTGACTTTTTCGAGTTCATTCCAGCAGCTGATGTTGTGCTACTTAAGGTATGTACAATAATTCAAGTGACCTTTGATATGAGTGACCTTTGATATGCTGTACTTTTAGCTGTTGAGTAGCTTCTTCAATAATTATGAATATTAATATGTGTTAGATTTGCATGTGATTTCAGTATATTTTGCATGCTTGGCAAGATGATGACTGTGTCAAGATTCTGCGGCGGTGCAAAGAGGCAATCCTGGCAAGGGATGCTGGGGGAAAGGTGATAATTATTGAGGTGGTTGTTGGGATTGGATCCAAGGAAATTGTTCCCAAGGAGATGCAAATTTTGTTTGATGTTTTCATGATGTACGTTGATGGCATCGAGCGAGAGGAGCATGAATGGAAGAAGATTTTCTTAGAGGCTGGATTCAGTGACTACAAAATCACACCAGTGCTAGGTGCCCGATCGATCATCGAGGTTTACCCTTGATGCTTCTGAAGGTGTAGATGTGCATCTCTGCGTGGAATCTATTCTAGTTCAGTAGCCTTGAGGCATGCGCGTGTTCACGTCGAGGCCATCATTTTTTGTTTTTCTGTTGTCATATGTGCTATAGTATATTGTGCGCTGTGGGATGGTAGCTCATGCATGTCGTGGCTTAAGTCTCGGGCATATTGGTAGCCACGATTTCCATTTCTATATTCATCAGAATAAGAGGAAGAGAACCAAAAAGCTACAAGGCAGTTTGTAGTGCCAAATTAATCTTTGTCGCTCATACTCTGTTTTGTCTACTCACCAAGTGTTCATGTGCGTTCATCTGTTCTAGCGATAACAAGTGGTATCAGAGTGAGCATCGAAGATCGGTCATGGTGATGTCTGGATAGGAGAACCATTTCTTGACAGGGTCGAGGAGTTGCTCCCTCTCACCACTGCCACACGCTTCGACGATGGCAGCATGAGCTGTAATAGAGGCCACAAGTTAGTGGATGTGGTACAGGAGTCCGGGTGTGTAGTGTCTTACCCCAAGCTAACGCAAACGAACTAGTAGCGAAGCCAGAAAGATTTGCTATAGAAATTTCATCATCAATTCATTCATCAACGTAGAAATTTAATGGAGTTTTCGCCGGTGCATCTGGACGGCTGCCTGGGGTAGCCTGGTGGTGGCTCCGCCCCAAGGACGAACTACACCGAATGGACAATTATGATGAGGGTGAGCTTGTAGGCACAGGTCTTATGGGAAGCCTGAACAAGCCTAACTAAACTATACTACCAATATTCTCATATGTTGGCATCAAAATTAACAACCCATTTTTTCATTAAACATGGCTAAAATGCACTTAAATATTTGCCTATGAAAAAAGTACAACAACATGTAGTCAAATTAAGGTGCTTAATTTGATACTATCGACACCTTAATGATCTGCTAACACACTTGTAATCTTAAAATATAACTATTTCCTAGTTACATTTTAAAACTAAGGGACCATATATTTATATTTACAGTGAGTAATACACCAATCGTGTCTACGTAGCATATTTATTTTTCCACATGTGGTGGTGAACCTCAATCATTTATCGTATATAGCAACTAAATATTATGGCTTGTCCATGATACTCTAGCACCAATAATTCATCAAGTATAACCATTCAAGAACATGGTTAAGAAATGAAATTTAGTTGGCTGCTTGATGCTTTTTTAGGCCATTTTAAGAGGATAATAAAAAAAGGTTCCTTTACGATGCACCATACTACTAGTGATCTAACGATTAAGATCTATTCTATACTAAAAATTCCATACCTATAGTATGGGTTATATATATCACTAGTATGACCATTGACCAGTGTAGGTATATTATGGATAAAGAAAGAAATGGCATATATGTATTTTGTTATGTACACCTAAGGTTTGCCCTTGAACTCGATCTATCCCAACATCTCCAGCAAAGGCTCCCACTTCAAAGTCCCCAAAGATTAAATGGGGGCTACCCTATTTGGTGAGGCCTCAAATAATGACTCCAATCCAGCAGTAGCCACTATTTCTTATCCTCTATATTTTTTTTCTCTTCTATTTTGACATATACTCCATATTTACTCCATGCTTCACACCACAATGATTCAAACATAGATATTTCTAATGCATAAAATTCACTATATTCAAATCCACAAATTCAAACACCACAATTGAAATTTAAATTCAGAAGTTTCTCTTCATGTTGCTGGCAACTACGTCAACACATTCTTCATCATGAATCTCCGTTGTTTCTACCCTACCCGATTCATCAACAAACACATCAACCTTACATTAATCTTTGTGGTCTGAGGTAGGCACTGCGATCTGTCAACCACCTTGCACTACACTGCCAAAGTTCGTCTGAGACTCTGAAGAAGTTCGAAATTTTATTATTGGAACCTCCTGAAGACCTTTGCAGCCTGAACATAAACATACCTAGTATAGCCACCAGATGCAAAAACATCTTGGTTGTTCTAGATATTGTTCAACCATGCGTTGCTACGGAAAACTGTTGCTACGGAAAACTAATACTCCCTCCGTTTCGAAATATTTGATGCCGTTGACTTTTTAGCACATGTTTGACCGTTCCTCTTATTCAAAAAAATTTAAGTAATTATTAATTCTTTTCCTATCATTTGATTCATTGTTAAATATATTTTTATGTAGACATAATTTTACATATTTCAAAAAAGTTTTTAATAAGACGAATAGTCAAACATGTGCTAAAAAGTCAACGGTGTCAAACATTTCGAAACGGAGGGAGTATTATGATAAACAATCGAGCAGAGTTCAACTTTCAGCATCCAAGTGCTTTAAGAAAATATTCTCCATGCTGCGAGCGAATACAATCTCGTGTCAAGATACAGACACCAGGCAATTTTTCATTTCAAAACAACCTATTTCACGTTATACCAGGTAAATTATCCTCGTTCCAAATGGCCCCACTGGAATTTATTTTTTGTATGTTCCAAAGGAGCCCTTAAGTCGCTAGCATATACTTCCATCTTCATCGACTGTGGATCAGGGTTTTGCTTTCTATTTAAAAAACACAACCAAATTTTGATAAAAATAAAAGTATAAAATGATTGAATTATTATTAACCGGTACTCCGACATGTTTTCCGAGTCAAAATTAAATCGGCGTGTTTTTACGAGGAAAGAGATCGATTAGCTTTCGGTAATTAATTACGAACCGAGTCGAGTAGGTTTTTGCACACTCCGATCGATCGACGGCCTCTGTCGAGTTATCAAAACCGGCGGCATCGTCATCTTCTCCCCCATCGATCGATCCATCGACTCAAGTCTCAAGTCTCAAGTGATCTTTTTAGCTAGCTAATTAATTTTTTTAGATAATACTCCCTCCATCTACTTTTGATAGTCATATTTCTAAATCTGAAAAATCTATTTTTGATAGGCATATTTCAATCCAACAACCTATCATCTTAATGACTTTCTCGGATTTAATGCATGACTCTCCATTCTTCCATACAAGATTAGTTGCATGGACATCGAGAAATATAAATATTAATGAATCGCTTGTTTACGAGGAATGACTAGTAGCATGTTTAAATGGATGATAAATAAAATCACTTATTATTAGTCTGTGTGTCAAGATGAAATATGACTATCAAAAGTAGACGGAGGGAGTACTAGCTAGCTAGCTATAGTTAATAAGTAGTCATGATGATGCGCGCGGTGGCGACGTCCCCTTGCATGCTGCGCGCCGCCGCCACGGTCTGCGCCGCCTTGGCCACCCGCGCCGCCGTGCGCTTCGGCCGCCGCCTCGCCGTCGGCTCCGTCACCGGCGGGATCACGCTCTCCGACATCCTGCTCTACATCACCATGACGGAGGAGGACCTCTCGCCGGACCCGGAGCCGACAGCCACGTACTACGATAAGCTTCCGACAAAGCGAGCGCTCGCCGCCGGCGACGTGCAGGCTTGAGGCGGCCGGCGACGTACGGTCAAGCTGCCACATGTCTGAGAGATATTATTTGACTTGTACTAATACGTGCGAGTGATAGTCTCAGTAATTAATAAGGGTAGTGGGTTACTCGTCCTAACCGGAGACCACCTCATCCCGTATATAATTCTCCCTTAGTTAATGATGTGTGTCTTTTTTAATCTCTTTAGTGATGACTTATATATTTTATATATTTTGAATCACATATTAGTTTTAAGATTGATTTGCATCATTGTATTCTACTCAAAATATGTGACAAAACGAGACCCATGTTGAATATATTCAAACATTTCATTGATCCAAAAGTAATTTATTTAAATTATGGAAGTAACTTAGATATGCAATAGAAGTAACTCTATATAGTATTACAAATAATTACATTACGACTGAGTTGATGTAAGAAACTATATGGAATAAATTCACAAGCAAAGTGTTGAGAAGATTTTTAAGTAAATATATTTATGAAAGTAAATTCAATAAAGTCAGAAAGTAATTTATATAAATCATAAAAGTAAATTAGCACAAAATGAAAGTAAGTTATTACAACATTAGATATAAATCCGTTATAGGGACAAAAATTAAATTTAATCAGCATAAATTATGAAATTAACTAAAAATAATAAAAACAATAATAGCAGTAATCAACTCAGAGCTTTACTTATGTGAACCTAATTAATGGTCCGTAAACATATGAGGTATAAAATGACCATTATAAAAGCAAACAGAGTCTGCATTAGTTAAACAGATTGAGATTATGCATGGTTGGAACAACAGATACCTATTAGTGTTATCTTACATTTGAACCCAATATCTTGGAAGCAAGGCAGTAACATGAGCTATATATGCACAGCAGAGAGACAAATAAGAAGGATTTGAGCAAATGTCCATAGAGCAGAAAATGATTCACTCGTTGCAACAACTTGTCTCAAGGACATGAATATAAGAATGTTAGATCTCTATCATATCTTGGGTACGATCTGGTCAGAAATCTGCATACTATAAAGACATTTGCCCCTTAAATTAAATAAATACATTCAGATATTATGAGAAAAACAATTGTGCAGAGATATAAAATTGTGCTAAAAGCAGCAATTACCACCCATATGAACGTACCAGCAAAGCGCATCATATCATCAACCAAAAATACCGTTCTTCTTACCACTTTCTTACTGGATAACTGAAACATTTGGTGCATATCTAAGATCAAATATGCCGTAGGCCATGACCAGCCTGGTGATTACATGGTGCAGTATTTTACAAAATAATATAATTGATCTTACATTAGCCACCCATGAGCAAGAAGAAAAAGGCAAGATTGGGATCCATGATGCATGGCGATGCCGCAGACGAACATTGGAGAGAGATAGGTCAAGGACTCAAGGTCCTTGAAGTACTCCATTATCTTAACTCGGCAATAAAGCCGATGATAGAGGTGAGAGAAGAGTGGCATCGAGTGAGGGGGTTAAAAGAAGATAAAGTGGAGGAGCGTCGAGTTAAATGCTCCTTCCGTTTGGAGAAGTGGAGGAGGCAGCCATGCGCCATTGGTTTCACTCGAGGGAGATGGAAGGAATTGTTAAATATGTGATTCTAATTTTGGGCCCACAATATATTCGGATTAGTTTTCTAGTAGAAGTTTCTATTAAGTGTCTTTCTTTTATTCCTTATATATACTCTTGTAAGCCGTACGGGATCGAAGGGGTGATGTTCCCATTATTATTCCCCTACGTTTATAATCAACCCATCTATAGTGATCATTGCCGGTCGGCATCCGTGGTTTTTTCCTACAAGGGTTTTCTATGTGAAATTTGTATCTTCATTGTGCATCTATTTTCGTAACAGGAGGAAGGTGAAACGAATTAGCGAAAGATTGGGTGGAAGCGAGGAAGGGAAGCTAGCAGCCCTGACGGTGTCGTGCTTCCTTGCGGTGCTCCTAGCGTTGGGAGGAGGGCGAATGAGCGTGGGGGTTTCCTTTTGTAACTGGGGATGGCAACAGTGTGGGCTTGGTAGTGAATTGGGTTCTCCTATGCATAAAACTGGGCCGTGGTCATCTAGAGAATAGTACAAAGGAACTACAGATCAAAGCCATTGAAATTTGAAGTGACGTGGCTTAACCTCAAGCTAGGAAAATCCTGTTAACTACATTAAGTGGGGAGCACTGGTATAGTATTATAGGATTAAATGTACTAAAATATCGATCTTTTTTATGACATTTGTTTCATTTTCACCTTTCTCATGTAGTAAAGTTTCCTTTTTATAAATGTTAAGAGTCGATGTTAACCCTTGATATATATTGATGTTCCGATCTACTTTCCCCTCTCACTCTTCCATGTCAATAAACTTATTAATGACTAAGAGTTTGTATTAATTGTTGACTGTTGTTATACATGCCCTAACGAACCCATATAATGCATAGTCTCTTACAGTTCAAAGTTCAAGAGAACATAGATTTATCAGCCGGGAAAGGAAATAAAGAGCAAAAATAGGCTTGTCATTAATTAGTTGCTTCTAAAAATACCATTTTATTATGGACCATGCATGCCCATTATGTACTTGCAAAATCTATTTCGAGATGCATCTCGATTTAGACTTAACAAGCGACACGGACAGTTACGTGAGAAGTACTAGTACCGTTACACACATGCATGCGAGTAGTTTTTGCTATTAGGTTATGCATATTTTTTTCTTCTTATGAAATTTTCTCTTAAATTACTTATCCGATCTATAATCCGATTACACCGTTGTGTTCGTAACAATTAAATCTTTACAACAAGATCTCACATGATTATATTTTGATGAAAAATCACAAATTACTTTTATGATATGTCTAAATTACTTTTAGATTTCACTATGTTACTTTTTAGACATACAAAAGTAAATTCAGTAAAGCCTAAAAGTAATTTACATATATTATAGAAGTAACTTAGAACAAAATGAATGTAACTTTGGCATGTCATTTGAAGTAAATCCGTTTTAGAGATAAAAACATGACTCTATTTAGAAATTAAATTAATCAGCACAAATTATGGAATTAACTAAAAACAATAATAAAACTAATCACCTCATAGCATTACAAATGTATAGGAAGTATTTTAATCAAATCAAAAAATAACTTATATATATGATAATTATATATATGATAACTTGTTCAATAAAAAAAGGTATTAATTAAAGTTACTTTCTTTTTTTATAAGTTACTTCTATAATATATGTAAATTACTTTTAAGCTTTTACTGAATTTACTTTTGTATATCTAAGAAGTAATTTAGTGAAATCTAAAAGTAATTTAGACATATCATAAAAGTAATTTGTGATTTTTCATCAAAATATAATCATGCGATATCTTGTTGTAAAGATTTAATTATTACGAACACGACAATATAATCGGATCGTAGATTGGATGAGTAGTTTAAGAGAAAATTGTATTTGAAGTATAGGTGGATGGTGTCTTTTATAGATGGAGTGGTAGCTGGTTTAGACAAACCAGCTACCACTAGCTGTGTAGTCTCGTCCTTCATGCATCTTTGCACAATCCTGTGACTTGCACAACAATATAATGTCTCACGTAAATTAGGAACAAATATATTACCATTGTGTAATAATATTTCCATGTTTACAAATTACAAGATCATAGTCGTGGCCAAGTTTTAAGTCAGCAACATATGCATACATGCATACGGTCACCCCCAATGTCACATACGTCTCCATCTTGTACTCATAGTACATACGTAGATGCAGGCTGTGGTGGGCAGGGTCGCCGGCGTGGCTGCCCGCGCCGCCGTGCGAGCGGCGGCCGGCGACGAGCTCTCGTGACCGTCACCGGTGGGATCACGGTGACGGACTTGCTGGTGGCGATGACGGAGGAGGTGGCCGTGGCGCCCCTCCCGCCGGCGGAGGCGCCGGCCATCAGCCACACGGCGGCGGCGTTGAGCGGCATGGCCGTCTTCGTCGGCGCCGTCGTGGTAGGATGCCACATCGCTCACGCGGTCGAGCGGCGCCGCTACTGGCGTCGCCATCGTGACAGCGACGGTGTGTACGCGGCGGCGCGGACGCTCGCCGCCGGCGACGTGGCGGCGTGGCTTCGCGCGTGGGAGGCGGACAGGATTAACCCACGCGACTAACAGAGATTATTACAAGTAATGGTTTATACTTACATCAGTACCTATGTTACTAAACATTGAAGTAAGATAGAAGGCGATGTCCTTTTCTTTTCCCAAATTTCAAATTAGAGTATAGTTGTTTTCATTCATTTTCCTCTCAGAGAAAAAGGGACAAAACATCACAGTTATTTCATCTGAACAGGCAACATTAACATGATAAATGTACATGTTTGTACATACGAGTAAGCTCCAACAAGGACTTTGTCAGGTACACAGATTGTTCTGATCTATGTGTGGCTTTCATCAATTTATAAATGTAGTAAGGGTGTACTTTGCAGCTGCTTGTATTATGTCCTAAGCATATCTTGGGGAAACAAATCTCTAAAGTGAACAAAAGTGAAATCAGCAAGACTTGCGTTCCAGACAAATTAAGTAAAACACTTTACCTTTTTTTCACATTGATGACTTTGCATCAAGAATAAGCACAAGCACAAACACAAACGAGATAGAAATATAGAATGCAAAATAAAATTCATCCTCTCCATTTATAGGGAGAACAACGCTAACAGATAGAAACGGTGTCGTTATACGCAGGAGATTACTCCTCTATTTACTTACAGGAAGAATAAGGCTACTAATTAAACAGAAAACTACAGCAGGTTCAACAAAAGGGTGCAAATATTTCAAGAAAACATATCTACTACAAGGCAAACATGAAAAGACTAGGCCCCTAAACGCAACTACTATTGATGCAGAGATGTTTTATGGTGATTGGAGATACTAGAAGTAATCAAGTAAAGAGGTATAAATACCTCCAATATCTTCTAACCACAGCAAAACATCTCACCAGATGGTAACTGATAAACAGCGATTAGGATGGAGAGGTCGTCATGTCCACACTGTACGAGGACTCGTCAGCGCTGCAATAGCCGGCATCGCTGTTCTTCACGTCATCCCATCTCAGCACCTCCCGGATGTACCTGAAGGCGTCGTCGACGGTTCGCCGCTCCAGCGCCTTCGTCTGGAACACAAACAGCTTCCGGCCATCAGCGACGGAGGAGTAGAGGTCCTTAAACTTCACGGCGACGTAGTAGTAGGCGTGGCTGGCCAGCGATGTCTGGCTGGTGTGGTGAGGCCTGACGGGGCTGAAGTCAGCGAACCACTCGCACACTGTCAGTGGCACCCTACTGATCTTCTCCTCGAAGGCGTCGTACTTGTTGAGGAGGAGTACACAGGGGGTGTCCTCAAAGGAAGGGTGCCTGATCACATCCTCAAACAAATCCCGGCTGACGATCATCTTGTTGCAGGGTTCTCCTGAGCTCTGCACCCATGTTTGGTCGTAGTCCGCAAGCGAGATGCAGAAGATTATGGCACGGATGTCCTCCAGCATCCCGAGGCACTTGAAGCCTCCAGTTAGCCCCTTGGAGTTCATGCGGATCAGTTGATACCTGCAGAAGTGCAGAGATGTAACAGAAATGCGGTTCACATCCATGAACTACCATTCAGATTTGCTGGACTTGGTTAATGCAATGATCGATCGATCAGATAGTCTGAAAAATCTTACTTTGTTTGTATGGCTGGATTGCCAGCTTTGTCAGCGTATGAGTCAGAGAGGGGACCTCGGTCATCAAGCGAGAATTCAAGTGTAGAGAGGCCATTCCATTGGTTTACACCCTCTGCATACAAGATATCTGTCTCGGTTGGTTCATATTCATTGCTGGATATTTCAACCACCTGCAAACATATGCAAAAAATCCAGTCAGGGCAGTTGACTACAATCTCCTGCCTTGATAAATTTGCAACTAAAGAAATAATATTGAATTGTGAGTTGTGACAGAAGAGCGTTGGTTAGAGCCGATTACAGAAGCAACAAAGAAAATTGTGCATGTTTATTATAGGACCAAAGCATTTCTTATTACAAGGCTGGATGCAACTTAAGCAATTGCTCCCTAATCACTAACGATAAGCTCAAAAGCAGAGAGAACTCCATTCAAGCTTATCTAGCAAGACCAAAATCAGATGATCTGTAATAGTTAGACACCATTTACAATCAAGAAACATCCATATAATCATAATCTGTATGCACATCATAAATTGGAGGGACGCTAGATATCTTCTCTTTTTCCTTCAATACATTAAGCCAACATGTAATTTATATATTTTAGAGAGCAGCTAGATTGTAGTTAAGTAAAAAAAGATAATGTTTTATCAGGAATTATGAATAATTCAGCAGAAAATACGTTATTGTTACTCAGGTCAACAAAACAGTTTAAACAACATGAATGGTTAGGTGGTCAATGAAGAAAAAGAAAATCAGGGCTATAGTTTAGTTGGAAAACTAAAACTAATCTGGCTCTTGTGTTAGGAGCACATCTATTTGTGATAGTTACAAGTAGTCGAGTGCTTACGCAATGAAGAATGGCATGTGTTAAAGAGACAGAAATGTAAATTCACACAAAGAAGATAGTAACAAACTGTTGATATGAACAATGTCAGTTATAAAATGTTGAGCACCGAAAAAGTGGACAACAGTAGCATATCATAAAATCAATCTTACCCTATCAAGAAAATAACTGGCGACATCAGGAAGAAAGTGCAACTCATTTTTCCTTTTATATGTGGCTTGAATAGCTGGATCTTTCCAAACCTCTTCAACGATAGGTGCATACTCGCGAGTTGCAGCAGGAAAAAAGGCATCAAGGTTACCCAGGGCAACTATCTCCAGCAACCAATTAGCAAAGTGCATCAATCTTTGATTTAGTGAATACAAAGATGACGTGCTCTGCACTGCCTTCGGTTCCCCTGTTGGAAGTTCACATTCAGTAACATTTTCTGAATTTCAAAAAACATTTGGCAACATGCACAGGAATAGAAGAACAATAATGTTGTCACTCTTTATTTTATTAAGTAATAAATAGCCAGTACAACCAACATGGCCCACTGTTTCATAAAACAAGAGCAAGTTTTCATGGCCTCAAAATCTCTAACCCAGTCCAGCATCAGTTTACAGAAATTGATGTGTCTAGACAATTTGGTGGTCCAATATATCTAACAGGGCATTACATACTAGTCAATAAGTAATGAAAAGTTTGCTGCAGTTTTTCAGGTAAATATGCCTTGAAAAGCTAATAACAATTTGAATATCGTGTTTTTTCTATAGAAATCAAAGAGTACCCTTTGTGGTAACCGGTAAAAACAGAAAAGTCAAAGAAAATGGCACTTCATAGTATATTCCCTGAAAAGTCGGTTCAGCATTTCTGATGTCTTTCGAATTTTATTAAGTGAAGAAGAATTTTATGCATGTGATATCTGTTGCATAACTAAAGAAATGAACATATGGCAAAATGAATTCACAGCAAAACTGAGCCAAATCGTTACCATCTCCCTTGTGATTACTCATGCCAAGCTCTTTTTCTTCCTCCAAAGCCTCGTCCTCAAAGCACTCCCGCCATTCAAGCAATGTGCTGAGGTATTTGTAAACATTGCTTTGTATCATGAGCTTCAAATTAAGTATTTCTTCTGGGGAGAATTCAGTTCCATACAAGAATTTTGCCTACAAAAGGAAGTACATACACAAAGCCACATATAGGATTAGCCCGTTCTTCATCTAAGACAAGATAAGACATATTTACTGTAAATATTAGTTGGACGTAGAACTTGACCACTATCCATTGAGAAATTTAGAGATATGCTTTTGGGGAAGCTTACAAGTAATTCTGGAATTCAAACAATTTCATTCAGATGATGGTCTCAGTACTAGAAAGTCAAACCTAAAGAAAGATTGTCCATTACAACTAAAAGTCCCTTAAAACTTGAGGATTAATACTTCTGAGCATATGTAAAATCCAAAACTACCAATAACATAATGTACTTGACAACCAAAGCTCTCACATTTGCACATTAGCAAGGGAATAGACATTATCATCATCCCATCTTAATGCTTTTTGAATAAAATTTCACATAAAAATGCTTTGTTCTAAGCTATGTTCTCTGAGCAATAATATGGCAAAACTAATACAATTGGCAATAGACATGGTAAATATAGGCAAGTAAAAACAAACACCTGCTTAAAGATTGTGCTGGATCCAGAGCCTTCTAGTCCAACCAATAAAAGTTTCTGAACTTTTTTCTGCTCAAGGTATTCTGGAACAAACCTACTTGAGTACAAAGTAGTATCTTCTTTCAAACCACGGGGGATTGGCAGTGAGAAAAGGGTAGCAATAAGACGGGTTGATGCCTGGCTGACCAAAGTAAATGCAACATATTACTCAGCTGATTTACATACATATCTCCAACCAGAAAATTTTTCAGAAAACAGATATACCTTTTGCCAAATATTTCCTTTTATTATGTTCTGGCCCTCCTCCTCGTACGAGCCATCATCATACAACCAGAAATGAGTATTTCGTGGGCACTGTACATTGGCCAACTGAAGGAAAAGCCAGTAAAAACTCTGATCAAGATCTTGAAGAGGTGATGAATGATCCCCTAAAAAGTTAAGTTGCCCTTTTAGATTCAACAGCAGGAAAAGGATTAATCCGCTAAGCATACATACTAATGTGAGATCAAACTTTAAAACTCTGTCCAGTAGAAGAGTAGAACATAACAATGAAATAGATGGGTTTGTATGCAGTACAATTTAAAATGGAAACAAAGTCCAATAGAAAGCTGTACGTTATTTTAGATTCACAATCCTTATCCCAAATGCTATATATAGTAGCATCAATCACCCACCAAGGCAACAATAAAAAATATGCTAATATATCACCAAGAGAAATGTGTTATCAGGCTCCTGTATCAACCTCTCAGGGGAATTCCTGAGATAAACCAAATGCATACAGACAAAACTTACCAAGGAAAATCAAAGATTAAACTATTGGCCAAAAAAAATTTTGTCGGGCTACCTTCCTAGTTTAAATAAAAGAGTGGAGCAACCTCTATGTTCTCATCAAAGCTACCGTGTAGAATGGATCAGAGAGCACATGGGCTTGACTCTACCCAAATATTACCTTAAGCATCCTAAGTTCGGTCTTTGTGATCTCCCGCCCATTTATGAACACCTGTGTAGTGCCATTGCTAGCATCTGTTTGTAGTTTCCCACCAATGCTCAGCTTTGAACTAACAATCCTATCTGGCCTCTCGCCTTCCTGATACCAGATGTTCCGTTAAATATATAACCAGATACTGCTAAGTTGAACATGAGGAAGTTGCAGGACAATGTAACCATTCACGGAGATATGAAGGATAACACCATATGCTAGTGAAACATTATTGCTCTTAGGAGCAAACGTTGATTATTTGCTTCTCCATTAATGGAAACACTTGAAGACGTCGAACACACCTGTCTAATAAAAGAATTACTAAACAAAACATACATCCGTTCTTTCATTCTTTTAAAAAAAAGCACAGTTGAGTTTCTGAATTAGAATAATGGCTAAAGATTCTGTAGTAATGCTTGGTGTCCATAACAATTATAGTTGTGACTCCAGATTAAAAAAATGTCATTGTTAGATATTGTCGTTTGACTTAGTCAAATGTGGCAGAAGAAGAAAACCAATATAATGCAGCTAGGTAGCAAGCCTCCAAAGACTATCTGATTATGAACAAAAACAAACCATATACAGGAGACTTTTCTAAAAGAGAACAAAAATAAACACTACTTTTTCTATTCACACCACATTCCTACGCTTCAGCATTTTCCCTAAAAATTCATGTATTCAACATCTGATTCTACTAATAGATTAGAATGAGAAATGCAAAATGTAGCTGTAGACTAGAGAATGCCATTGCAGCCAGCTCTTACCTTGCCCCAGAGCCCAGAGTCCTTGTCGTACCAGTAGCGGCCAGCGGCGAGGCGCTCCGGCGGCACGGCGCAGCCGAGCAGCAGATCCAGCTCCCCCTGCGAGAGGCCGCGGCCGTTGACGAGGATCTCGCCCGGCCGCACCTGGTTCGCGGCGCACCCGCGCTCGGTGCGC